>NW_025814838.1:20645000-21845000 GCF_022079265.1 Lynx rufus
CTTGAGCACAAGTGAGGGTAATACAAGATGGAGAAAAAGAGCCAAACTTGAAATTTCAGCAAAGTATGCACTGAGGACTGGGTCCCTGAGCCAGAGCCAGGCCAGCCAAATGAGACTCACCTGGGACCTTTTGTAAATGCAGATCCCAGCAGAGCCACTAAACATCAATATTTCTGGAAGACAGCCCCAGGAATTGGTACAAGTAATAAATACTCTTCTGCACGTGATTCAAATTCTCTTAAAGATTGGGTAAACATGCAACTATGGAAAACACCAAAGAAGGCACTAAAATATACCCATAAATGTTGACTACTGTGTCAACATTCTGTGTGCATGATTCCGATGCTTAGAGTAACCCCCCTAACCCTGCAAGGGTTATCTGTGGGACTGACTGTGGGCTTTGTTGGTATCAGAGCCGAGCACCTAGGATGCTCGAATCCTGCCCCGCTGATCACTCTCCCCAAACAAGAGCCAGGTAAGAGTCATCTTCAGAGTTTTAGTACAATGTCTCCTATTTTCCAAGGTCACTTGGAAATGTTAAATAACCTGCTCAGTTCCCAAAGCTTGTAACTGTCAAAATGTGGGGTTCAAATCCAAATCTGTCTGACTCCAGAGATGTTTCCACTTGATTCAACTCTGGAGCCATCCTGGTTGTGGAGAATCCGCCTGACATCCACTTTTGTTTTTAGATATTGTCTAAGGAACCTCTGCAAATATTTAGACAAGGGCTGTTTCTAAAAGGCCCTACACAGTCAGGGAGCCAGGAGTCCTGGGTAGGACTCCTAGTCCTGTTTCTGCACCTGCCTTCGTTTTCTCTGTGTGTAAAAACAGCAAAAACAATCGTTGACAAATTCCCTCCCCGAGCACAGACACAGAGGAAGGGTTAACTCCATTGGTTTTTTGAATAGATGCTTTCAGGGTCAATGATGATTTCACAGGACAGAAAATATCACAGTCACAGAACACTCTGCATTCAAATAGAATGTTTTCATTTTCAAAGGGCCCTCTCTTGCCATCTAATCTTATCTTCCTGACAGTCCCAGGAGAGAAGCAGACTTGGTATGCCTGACCTCACTCTGCAGACAGGAGACTAGGCACAGCCCTCCAGATGCCACAGAGGGAGTGCGGTGATAGGTGAAGGCCACTGTTATTGCCAGCCCTTTCCCCCTACCTAATAGCCACTCCCAGATCTTGTGGACTTCCAGCAGAGGGGACAGGAAGACTGGGTCACTCACCTCTGCCAGTGGGGACCGGGACCCAACATTGCAAGGACTGGTTACTTGGTCACACACTTGCTGGGATCGCCATGCAAGAGGCCAACTCCTACCTATCCTGCAAGACTCAGCTGACACAGCAAATCCTCAGAGAACATTTTCCTAGAACCCCCAATATTGCGCCAGGGTCCCTTATAACTGCCTGGCCTTCCCTTACTACAGAACTTACCACAGTATAGGTTGTAGCGTATTCAAATACATATCTGCCTTATGCTCACCATGTTACCTGCAGCACCAACAAAAATTAATAAGGTGAAACTTAATGTCTGTTGAGTGTGAATGATATACTTTTATGTGGCATCTTATTTAACCCTCAC
Source organism: Lynx rufus (assembly GCF_022079265.1). Classification (NCBI taxonomy): domain Eukaryota; kingdom Metazoa; phylum Chordata; class Mammalia; order Carnivora; family Felidae; genus Lynx; species Lynx rufus. The sequence goes on from NW_025814838.1 coordinate 20,646,592, forward strand.
TATATCTGCAATAGTAATAGTAGGAACAATTAACAATCAGTTATCAGATGTGAAAATGGAACCACACAGAAGTTATATATCTTGCCAAAGAGCTAACCAGGAGGTGATGAAACTCAGTTTGAGCCCATGGAGTCAGATTTCAGAGCCTGTGTTCTTAATCATTAGAGTCAGTGCCTTTCCAGAATCTATTAGTTGGTTAATAAGTCTTTGTTGAATAAATGAACAAAGGTTCAAGAAGATGGATGGATGGATGGATGGATGGATGGATGGATGGACGGATGATGGACGGATAGATGGATGGATGAATGGATGAGTGGATGGATGGGTGGGTAGCTGGGTGAATGAATGGGTAGATGGGGATGGGTGGGTATATGGTGGATAGATGGATAGATGGATAGATGTGTGGGTAGATGGGTGGTGGGAGGAAGGCTTGAGCAGCATTATTTGCCATTTATTCAGGGTCCTCTAAAAAACCAAAGGAGTTCTCCCCACCTGCAGGTGGGTGGGTGAGGAGACTTGCCCATGAAATACCCATCATTTTGGACAGTGCTCAGCCTTAGTCACTGCTCTCTGAACACCCCCTTTATTGATTAGGGAAGTCAAAGCCCGCATTAATAATTAATGCAAATTACAACTATAACTGAAAGTTGTTGAGCTGATGACAAATTGGCAATCAATAATCAATAACTTGGCTATGTCACATTGCTGTCATTCTAGGACAGTTCCACTGAAAGATTTTTCAATCCCTCCATCAAATTAAGCAGGCTCATCAAGTCTTCCCTAACCATGAGGAGAAGGGGGATGGGTATCCAATACTCACAGTTCACACTGGCATGCTCAATCCCTTTCTCTATCTGGGCCTGACCCTCAGTTCTGAGACTCCTCCAATCCTCCAGGTCAGCCTTTTTTTTTACTTTCTTATTTTTTTAATGTTTATTTATTTTCGAAAGAGAGACAGAGACAGAGTGCAAGTAGGGGAGGGGCAGAGAGACAGAGGAAGACACAGAATCCAAAGCAGGCTGTAGGCTGTGAGCTGTCAGCACAGAGCCCAATGCGGGGCTCAAACTCACAGACCATGAGATCATAACCTGAGCTGAAGTCGGACACTTAACCGACTAAGCCACCCAGGCACCCCTTCCCTTATTCCAACCTTTGGATTAACTCAAGTGACTACCCGCCCATCAGGTATCTTCACCTTTCAAGGCTTTCCTTCAATCTGGCCTTCACCAAAAAGTAGAACAGTTATTGACAAAATTCACGTCAACCTGTATAAGGAATAGGTATAGGAAGCAGGCCTCAGTTATGGGATTAAGTTCTAAGCCAACTTGAAGAGGGAAAAGAAGTTGAACAGCTATCAAGAGAGGCAGTGTGGATTTTGTGTAACTGAAGCTAGAGATCAAGGGGCCATGGAAGACACAAGCTAAATATAATATAAACTCTTTTTTTCAAAATTATAAACATCCATCCTCCCACACTGATAACTGTGCTTCAAATATTACTAAGGCCTTTGCTAAGGACAAGTCAGAAACATGGGACATTGTATGCAATACATTAAGAAGGCTCATAGGCACATTCCTGACACCATCTACTAGAGGACTTTTAGGATTCTAGTTATATGTGTTCTATGTGTTCTTTCTCACTTCTGCTGTTGGAAAGCTGCCACAGTGAAGTGGTTAATAGTATGTGCCCAGAGACCAACCCAGTGCATTCTAATTCAGCCCCATCTTTAAGTGACTGTATAACACCAGGCAAATTATGCAATATTCCTAGTCCTCCATTTCCTCATCTATAAAATGGGTATGCTTCATTCATTAATCAAATTCTAGCTGAGCATATGCTAAACACCAGAGACAATGGTAATCATGAACAAGCACGGCCCCTACCCACATTGTGATTATAGTGTAAAAGGGGTCAATTATTCATCAAATATCATGCCCAAAGAAATAGGTGGCTATAGTTGGGCTTCGATCTACAACAGAAAGACACCTGATACTATGAGAACAGGTATCAGGAATTTGCTGTGACTGAGTCAGTGTGGCCAGGTTTCCCTGAGACAGTGGTAAGTCAGCTTACAGATGAGATGTTTACCAGGTGAAGGAGTGGGAGAAAGAGCTTTCTAGGCAGAGAGAGCAGGGTGTGCAAAGGCCCTGTGGCAGAAAACAGTATTGGAAATAAAGGAGCTTTAAAGAGACTAGAGAGAGCAAGTAAACATGCAAATAATCATAGCACCAGCCTCACAGAGAAGTTGCAAGGAAACTGAGACCCTGTCTATAACAAATTCAGTAAATGACTAAACTGTAATTTCTTCTGAAACAGGAGGGATAAAGTTCCTTGGTGGTATTTCCCATGAAAGGCTGCTATGGACTCAGAGGCCACGTTGAACATTCTCCTTGACAGCTCCCCCTCCCCCCTCCAGCCAACTGGACACAAATGCACCCTTAGGCTTGTGATACCTGGGGCAGGGCCCAGGATGATTTCAGTCAAGATCAAATATCAAGAACCACACGGAATCTGCAAAACGGGAGGAAGCAGCTTTCAAAACTGTGGTTGGTTTCTACCGAGAGTCTTTCAGATGGAAATTAAGCAGCTCTTCACCAGCGCCGGAGAGAAGAGCCTCTTGCCGCCTGAGAGAAAGGGCTGATGAATCAGGCACACTGGTGGATCAATCAGCCTGCGCGTGTGAACAAGTTTATGGTGGAAATGAAGGGTTTTATTTGTTTGGCAAAACACTATGTGGTTTAATCGCCAGGAGGGAGGAGTGTGTAAAGCAGCAACACGGTGGCTGTTGGCCCGGGTTTTCTGGAAGGGGGAGGCAGTGAGGATCAGGACTTCCGTTTCATCTGCAGCCCCCTTGCAGAGGGAGCTGGGGAAAGCTTTGCAGCCATCTGCGAACTGTTTGCATCTCGTCTGGCTGGGCAGCTGTGCTCCAAACAAGGGTGGATGGGGCAGCTCTTGCCCCTGTGTTTGGAGAGACACGGGAGGGAAACTAACAGAGATGACAGAAGGCAGATGCTAGGGAGCACTGCCCAGGCGTGGGGGCTGGAGTATCCAACCCACCTGCCCCTAGGCCACTAAAGCACTCCAGAAGGGTCTTCTCAATTGATCCCCATCCTTGTGCTTACAGACGAGTCCTTCATATGGAGACACACGAACACACACTGTCACCCCACACACTGAATTGCCAGATGTAGCAAGTAAAAAGGCAGGACGCCAGTTAAACTTGAATTTCAGATACACAATGAATTGCTTTTATGTCCCAAATGTTGCACTGGGATATACCTATACTAAAAAATTTGTTAATTGGAACTCAAGTTTAACTGGCAACCCTAGTCCCATACAACCTAAGACTTGGAAACTCATACAGAAAGAAACACACACACACACACACACACACACACACACACACACACGCACACACTTGAGTGTACGTGAGTCTTGCAGTATCCAAAGTCAAAGAGAAAAGGCAAGGGCCAAAATGGGGGTCCCTATCCGTCCACATCTCCCCGTTTTTTGTCTCTGGGCTCAGAACAAGCCGAGTCTCTACCAACTCAGGGACACTTGGCATCCAGGTCCAAGTTGGGAGTGGAGGTGCCATGATACAGCAGGACGCTGACCAGCACCTGCCCAGTTCAGGCTTCTGGGCCCTGGCCTGGAAGACACAGCAGACTCCAATAGGCCTTGGCGAGGATGGGAAAGGGGCAGGGGCTCTAAGACTGCAGGGTCATCTTGGAGTCCTCCATCTGGGGATCTAGTGGGAGCCTCATTTCCTTTGGTCTGCTCCTACTGCCTCTGCCCCAATCTCTGTCCCTGCCTTTCAGTCACTGGCTGAGCATTTCCTAAGGCCCTGGCACTAGACTTGGTACTGAAGACACAGCCCCTGGTCAAGCCACAGCCTGGCCTGCTGCCATTCAGCAATGACCTCCCAGCACTTGCTGAGTGTGCACAACAAGCCAAGTGTGTGGAAGTGGTGGTTACTTCACTGAGTCCTGCAGCCCAGGGAGGCAGCCATTATTATTATATATTTTCACCATTTACCTTTGAGGCAACTGAGGCCAGAGCAAAATCAGCTTACTCAAGCACACACAGGTAGGGAGTGGCAAGGCCTGAAGGAGGCAAATGCCAACTTTGGAACTTGTAGTAATATTACCAAGAATGTCTGGGAAAGGGAATTTTCCCTCTGGAGTGAAGCCACCTGTTAGAGTTGGAAGCCAGAGTCCCTGCTAGGGGTGGTACCAGGGTGTGGACTGACCTAGATGAAAGTGAGGCAGAGAATGCCATTCTGACCAATGCCCTCAGGCTTCGGAGAATGATCCCCGTAGAGGATGGCACCATGTAGAGCCTTGGAGAGCTGGCAGCGGGGAAACATACTTAACCAGGATACAAATTTCAGCACAGATCACCCTCTAATCTGGATATCCTGTTCCTAGGAACATCTTACAAAAACACAGGCACAGAGAATCAAGTGATGTATGTTGGAATATTCATCACAACACCATTTGCAATAGGGAAGAAGCAGAAACCATTCAGAGACCTATCAGTATAGAGCTGGCTAAAGAAAGTACGGTGCATCCACACAGCACAATAACTGGCTGGAAAGGACAGTGGAATCCAGGTTCCAACATGAAATGAGGTCAAAGATATACATCACTGAGTTAAAAGGAGGCTTTTCCAAACAATAACTATAGCATTATCCCATTTGTATTTTTAAAAGATTAAAATGAAACAATTTAGGAGCACCTGGGTGGTTCAGTCAGTTAAGTGTCCAACTCTGGATTTTGGCCCAGGTCATTATCTCACGGTTCATGGAATCAAGCCCCGTGTCAGACTGTGCACTGACAGCTCGGAGCCTGCTTGGAATTCTCTCTCCCTTCCCCTCGGCCCCTCCCTACCCACCTCTCCCTCAAAATAAATAAACTTTTTAAAAAATTAAACAATTTGTGTGCAGATATACATGCTTGCACACACACAAAGAAAGGTGTGGAAGGATATACCTCAACCCCTCCCAGTGTTACTTCTGAGAAGCAAGATTGAAGAGAAACAGGGGTGCCTGGATGGCTCAGTCAGTTGAGTGTCCGACTTTGGCTCAGGTCATGATCTTGTGGTCTGTGAATTCGAGTCCCACGTCGGGCTCTGTGCTGAGAGCTCAGAGCCTGGAGCCTGCTTCAGATTCTGTGTCTCACTCTCTCTCTGCCCCTCCCCCACTCATGCTCGCTCTCTCTCTCTCTCTCTCTCTCCCTCTCTCTCTGTCAAAAATAAATAAACATTTTAAAAATAATTTTTTAAAGATTGAAGAGAAACAAAGGAGGAGTTCTGCTTTTTGTTTTATATATAATGGTATTGTTTAAATTCTTTACAATGAATAAATAATAATCTGTAGTTTTAATAAGCAGAACAAAACCCCCAAAATTATACTCAGACCAAGTGGACTCTTTTGTCCAGCCTGATTCCTGCACACCAGGGCTTATAGCTCCATCAGGTCAACAGAATACGGAAGCAAAAAGCAAAATTAAGAGGGCATAGATTTTTCCCTCCTAGGTTTTCCAGTTCAAGCCAAGAGGTTTCCAAGTCACAAAGTCTTCTTATCCATACACACAAGACACAAGCCCCACAGCACAGGCACAAGCCTTGTCCAGGTTTCTCCAGGACGGAGGTCTGAGATGCAAGGTAGGTCTGCACATAGTCGGGAATGGAGGCCTGGACAGAAGAGGCACAGAGCCAAGGAAACCCTCGGCGCAGTCCCTGCATTCCCCAAAGACCATTGGAACCCAGAGCTTCTCAGAGCCACCGCAAGTGTTCTATGACACCTTGGAACACAGAGAGAGAAGCTAGGGAAACAGAAAACAAGTAAAATTCATAAAGCCCAGCCATACCTGGACCATGCTAAAGCTGTCTGCTCTTCCCTGTTTTTAAAAATCCCAGCTTTCTCCTTTGTGCCTTCAAGGTCCTTGCTCTGCATCCGAGCTCTCCTCTTTGCCTCTACCATCCTTTTGGATCCTCTTCCCAGCAGCTTTTCTCAGGCTCTGGGGCTGCACCCTTGGACCCCCAGCCTCCTTGGAACCCCTACTCTCCAGCTGGTGAGGTACAGGGGGTCAGATGCAGCCAAGATTCTTTGGACAGGCAAACACAGGAGCCCTGTGGGCTGTGAGTAACATGACAACTTTCTGCTGGGGCTGAAAAGGAAGGAAAAGACCAGTCCCTCCATGGAACAGCCCCAGGAATACAGGGCTCTCAGCAGCCTCTAGAGACCTGTGTTGATGGTCAGAAGTCCTTGGTCACCCCTATGTACAGTTGCCTGCAATGAGGACCATGCAGGAAGCTGTATGTTGCTCAGAGAACAAAAAAAGGAAATTAAATGCACCATCTGCTTATTAGTGAGAGCTTTTGAGGCAGACGCTTAAATATGCATGCCCAGACATTATAAAACTTGGGGGGGAAATGTTAATTTCAATAACCTGAGTTCTTGTGCTTGCAAAAACCATCTTTTTTATCTCTTCTTGGTGATTTGGAAGCTCTGTACCCCAGGCTCACAGCACCAAGATGGCTGACCTCACTGGATTTGGGCAACTGTGCAAAGTGGGACACCAAACACTGGCTAAGGACCCATCTAAGGAAAACGCTTAGGAGGAGAACAAGTCACTATTCCCCACCTCCACCTTTGTCTCCCCCATCCAAAACCTGGATGACGCTAGCCTGCTGCCCTGCCACAGGGGTGAGGAAAGCTCACTCAAAACCCCAGTCCTGCCCCTGACACCAAAGACCAATAAAGTTGAGAGTGGGAGACCTGTACCCCCTCCATTGGAGTCCTGCAAGTTGAGCACTTTTTTTGCAACTCCTCCTCAGAGCTGCACAGATTTCAAAGGCAGCAGTACTTATAAACCGCATGGGACACCATGAGGGTGCAAAGCCCCTTAACCTGAGATTCTCAGAGTAAATATTTTTCGCTTTGTGAGCCCAAGTATTCAACTCTCCCATTGAAGCAGGAAAGCAGCCATAGACAATACGTACACGAATAGGTGCAGCTATGTGCCAATAAAACTTTATTTACAATCACAAGGAAGGGGCCACCTTTGGCCCATAGACCAGAGTCTGTCCCCACCACTAGAGCAGTGTCTCCAAGAGAAAAGAGAAAAGGAACTGAACCATCTTGAAGGCTAGCACCTAGACCAGCACCTGGCACATAGGAGCTGCTCAAATACTTAGAGAAGGAATGAAAAGAAGGAATGAAAACGGCCCTCAGTATTGAGAAGTGAAGTTCTCCTAATGGCACCATCTTATGCTAAGGAACACTGCCAGGGCAGGACTCTCCACCAAGACTGGGTCCTGGAAAAGTGACAGCTGAGTGTTGCGAGGAGGACAGAATTCATAAATACAAACTATAGTTTTGCAAGAGTCAAGACCATGAGTGTTCCCTGCTTCGGGGCACACACCCTGGTTGGGTGCTGGAATACCCAGACTTAGGGTAAATCCTGGTACACAACCCCCCCCCACACACACACACAACCAGCCTCCATTTAAATTCCCTTAAGACCTCGTGAGCATGATATATGAAATCCAACAGGCTCTCTTTAACACAACCAGCCCTCACCCTTTCCTCGTGTCTGTGGAGCCACATATCCTCTGCCTGCTGCTCCTCTGATGCCTCTCATGGATTCTTCTCCTCCTCATTAAGATTTCCTCAGGCTTATACCAAATCCCCTCCTCTTGCCTCTCCACTCTCTCCCCAGTCAACCTCGGGTGTCCCCCGGCCTCAAGTACCATCTACACTGATGACTCTCAAGTCTGAATGTCCAGCCCCAGACCTGTCTATCCTGTTAGACATTGTCACCTGGGTCTGAGAGCAACCTTAGCCAAAGTCCAAAACCAAATTCATAGTCTTCCCTGCCATTCTGGAAGTCAATCTGACCCTGACTCTTTCTCATTGCCACACTAAATACATGCTTAAGTCTTTAATGTATCTCATAAGCTTTCCTCTGTTCAGGCACACAACTCCACTCACTACCATCACCACCATCACAGCCACCACATCCCTGACATAGACCCTTGTCTCAGCGCCCAAACTGGTCTCTCTCCTGCTCCTTCAGCTCCAAATCATGTTCCAGAGAACAAAAAAAGACAACAAACATCTCACCAAAATGAAAAGAATCAGGAGAATATCGCCCAGCAGTCTGCATCTCTCTAGCTGAGAAGTCCAAACCAAGCCCTGGTTTGCCAGCACTGGGGTTAAATGTTTCTGAAATGATTATAGCTAAGGGCTACACAGCTCACAATCCAAAACGAATGCAGGCACAGAGGCACCTGCCTCCCCAGAAGAATCTGAGCCATCCAGTGTGTGGCCTGTACCTCTCTGTTCTAACAGAAAGGAATGCCCTCCATGCCTTTTTCCTCCTTGGAGGACCCTCCACCACCAACCTGCACCCCACTTTTGGCCCTTGGAGAATGAGGGAACCTCCTACAATTTCCCACTTCCACACTGCAGTCCTCAGAAGCTTGCCTCACAAATTATAGGAGAGCCCATGCAGCACCGTGTTCCGGTGGGTGGCCATGTCTTCATGTCAGCTTGAGAGATTGTTGCCAGGGAAATATCTATATTTCAGCAGAGAAAGCGTCAGCCCTGTGGAGTCCAGCTGTGCTCAAATGGGAATCCAGAAACCCAGATGTTGGTCCAAAAGCCCCGTCGTGGCAAGCCAGCTTTGGAATTCTCCCGTGTGGGAGTGAACTGAGTGCCACCCGCTCTGACTGCCCACACCCCTGCCTCCTGGAATCCTGGACCCAGAAAACCAAGGAGGAAATTGGAGAGAAACTGGTGAATTCCATGTGGAAAGCTGAGATGCTACACAAATCCAATCTGAGGTTTTGGTAGATGATGTTCCTCCCTCGCACCTCACCAAATGGATAAGGGGATGGGAGACAGAGTCTGACTCACCCAAATAAGTAAAAATGGAATTGACCATTTGTTTTGTGCTCTCCTAAACCATTTCTGTTTGTTATCTTTTAATTATATTGAATGCCAACATAACAACCCATTGAGGTTCTATCTCACTCTCTCCATTTTATAGATGAGGAAACTGAGGCCCATAAAAATTGAATAAATTTCCCATGGCCACATAGCTCATAAGTGGTACAGCAAGGACCCAAACTTAACACCTACTCTCTGAAACAGTTTTACAAGTGTAGACCCGTGGCTTTCAGACAAGGTATTTCATCTGCCTCCTCTCCAAGCCCTAGACATTTGGCAATGTCTGGGGACATGTTTGGTTGTCACACTAGTGATGGAGAGGCAGTGTTAATGCCATCCAGTGGCTACAGGCCAGGGATGCTGCTAAGGACAGCTCCCCACAACACAAAATGATCTGGCCTCAAATGTCACTAGTGCCAAAGTTGAGATACTCAGGTGTAGACTATCACCAGTGAGCTGGGAGAGACCGGCAGTCTGGACTCTCCTCTGTAGGGGGACCCCTACAGATGATAACCTCCCCACTCTGGTCTCAATCCTGGGGACTCTTGAATGGGGATTCCAACAGGGGGTTTCAGCTCTGCCCAGCACAACCCAGAAGTCTATGCCAAGTTTCCAGATCTTGAGAAAAGCTGAACAGACAACTAAGGTTGATAACCAATTACCTAGAGGAGACCCTTCTCTACCCCCAGGAAGAGCTGCAGGCCAGACTCACCCTGGGGTCACTTTAAAGGAGTCAATAAAGGCTCTGGGAGGATTGGTTCTTTGATACCTTCTCAGCAGCACTGGTCCTGAGGGGGCAAAAGGAGTCCGTGAAACTTCTGATCCCTGGTGGGGGATCAGCCCTCACTAGGCACACACCCTCCTCCTGGCACACCTCCAGCAGAGCTCTGCACTGAGATGGCTCCTGAGGCCCCATTTTATCTCCTCAAAGCACTCCGTAGCAACCACCAGAGGAAAGAAACCCCCCTACCTTAAAGGCAAGAGCCAAGCCTGGGAGCCACTTTGAAGGATAACCAGTCACATGTAAACCTCAGCCATCCAAAGCTCCGGACCCAGTGAAGGGAAGGGGTATTTTATTCTTTAGAAACATCTAGATACAACATGGACAGGGAGGTGATATCCATGCAGCTTCTGCAGAGAAAAGCCCAAAATGATCTGCACCTAAAAATAAGCTGCTATTAAAGAACAAGGATGTTTTTGACATTTTAGCCAAGCTAATGGTCTACACAGACAAAAATCTCATGAAAAAGCATTCTGTCCTTCTTTCTCCATTTGGACATGGTCTGTGAGTGAAGAAATGGGCTCTCCTCCTCAAAAAAATAGCTGCTGCGCTGGCACCAGCCCGAAACTGCTTCCTGGGCTCTTTAAAGAGAATATTCCTGTAGAAACTACAAGGGAGGAGAAATCTGTCTGACAGGCATTCTGGGAAGCACGGGCTTGGCCAACCTTTAAACTTGAAAACCAAGACACCACCACTGTGAAGGGTGACTTCCTCCAGAAGATCCAGGTGCCCCAAAAGGAGAAAATTGGATTCAGGCTCAGGAAACAAGGACAGTTTCTGTCCAGTTATGACATAATCCTTTAAACATGGCATCCCCATTTCTCTTTGTGAAACAAAAAGTTCAATAGGGTTTCTGCCTTTTAAAAGTTTCATCACCTGCACATAATTTCTTAACCTTCAGAAAGCACTTAATGTGGAGATTCTGGCCTAAGACCCTCATCTCCTGTGATGCACCCCCAGAACTAAAGATGACAGCAAGCAAGCTGCATGGAGTGAATTTCAATACTAAACCACATTTACTGAGCACATACTATGTGTCAGGCTTAATGCTAAGTGCTTTCTATGGATAACCTTTACTTAATCTCAGGGATAATAATCCCGTGAAACAAGGCCTGCTGACATATCCATTTCGCCAGTGAGGACACCAAGGCTCGGAGAGGTTAAGTGACCCGCCCTGAGTCACCAAGCAAAGGAAGGTCAGAGCCAGGATTCAAACCCACATTCCTAAGCATCCCACTGCACTTGGGTCACTTCCTCCCACCCTCATATCCTGGTCTTTGGCAAAGTCCCAAGTAACGAGGGAAGGGATAGAGAGAGGGGCTCCCAACAGTAAAAGTTTCAGCACCGCACTGCCCCCATAATCATGTTTCTGACAGGGCCTCTCCTCTCACCACACTGCGACACATCCCTCTCACTCTTTCCATGGGATGTGTCCCAATAAGCCTTCCATAAGGATTATCCTTCTTCTGGCATCTGAGACAGAAATTCATCTGGTTCTGGTGTCCAAGTGGCCCACAATCTGAACACAATCACCATCATAGGGAGGTAAGGTCTCCGAAGCAGTGCCTGGGAGCAGCCCCACACCGGGTCGGCTGGGCTTTGATGCAGCCAGGTGAACGGAGGCAGGCAGCAGCTGGCTATGTGGATTTGGGAGAAAGAAGAGGAACTCTCTCACAGGGCTCACTAGCCACTAATCAAATTTTTAAGACAAGCTCAGCCAAGCAAATGGTCAAGAATAAAAACGTTTGTAAGAAACAAAAAGGTCAACCCCGTTATCCATTAAAAACTCTCAAAGTAGCAGCCCTTGCCATGGGGACAGCTATCCAGCCAACCCTCATCTGTCCTCCAGACTCATGTGCTCCCCAAATGTAAGGTCAACCAGGTCACAATTGGAAGATTCAAGAGAAGAAGCAGAAAGCAGGAACCAAGGGGTCAAGCGGGGCACTGACCTCCATCACACACATGCCTAGTGACTCACGTAACCATGCACGTATGCAACAAAACACCCTCACGCATACCCTCAGGCAGCAGAGACCACAGCCAGGTAGCACCCAAGAGAATGCACAGAACTTTGCCTCACTGTCCCTCTCTGAAAGGATAAGGAGAGAAGAGTGACTTGGGGGTGGAAGCCACCTGCTTTCTCTCTCAACTCTCACTGCCCAACCAGAATGGGGAACAATGACAGGAAGATACAGGGCAGGTGAGGGGCAGGGCGAGCTGCTGCCAGCCCACATGCTGACAGAACAGGGTCTGGCAGAACCTATGCTGAGGCATTTCCCACCCAAACCCCTTACCAGGTGAGGGAAACACACACCGGAGTAAAGTCCCAAAAAGACACCTAAAGCAGCACTGTCTAGGAGGGAGGTGTAGGGTGAGGGCTGCTCAGAGCCCTCCTTCCCTTCACCTCCTTCCCCTTCAGGGGGCCCCCAGGACACAGGGCTTCCTCTTCCCCTCTTTGGCCAACCGCAGAACCCATGGGTCTCCCAGCCAGATACAACGACGGCGTGGGAGAATCAGCAAGTCGATGCTACAAAAACAAGAAGGGGGTTGCGACCAACAACCAAGCATCTAGTTTCTCTGGAGGTCCCCACGAGCTGTCACACCGCGCCTGCCTGCAGGAGTTGCTGCCCAATTATCAACTTGGACCTGACTGCCGACGGGGAGCATCCCCGCCCACCCCACCCCACCTCTAGCCCCCGTCCCTCCTGAGCCCCCCGCTCACTTACACCTCTGCCTTCGCCACCTGTCTGGGTGCCGGTCTCTTCCCTGCCCAGACGTGGCGCGTCTTCTCCTTCCTCCTGCGCTGCGCTTCCTCCCTCCAGCCCCAGCTTCAATCTCTTCTCCTCCGGAGGGGCATCCTCCTCCTCCCGCCTCTGCCAGCCATCCCTGCCTCTGAGCTTGCCCGAGTCTTCGGGGCTGCCAGAAGGGCTGGCCATGGCTCCAGGGGGCTCTGCCTGCACTTGGGGAAGAGAAAGGACCCAGCAGCCTTCCGAACCCAGCGGCCTGTCGGTGGGAGATCGGGCTTCTGAGCGCGGGCTCGGTGGGTTCGCGCGGCTCGGCTCCGAGCTGGGCTCCTCCGTGGACCACTCCTGTCTCTCTGCCGCCCCCTTCTGGCTGCTCACGCAAAACGCAGGCACGCGTGGAAGAGGCCTGCGCTCCTCTCACCTGCCAGGGGCCAGGCCCGCTCTGGCAAAGCCCTGCCCCCAAATCGCACCCCCATGGTCTCCCTGACCAAGGAAGGGAGGAGAGAAGGGACAGACAGACATCCACTTCTCGAATCCCCTGCGAGGACAGACACCCTGGTCTTTGATACTATTCTGCATCTTGAATGATTTAGAGGTGGCTGGAAAACAGGCTGCTCTGAACAGATCAAGAGAGTGATGGGTTTAATGTAGAGACACCACCTTGCAAAGCTGTGCTTACCTATCAAGGATGTTTATTGAGCATCACTATGGGCCAGGCACTGCGTGTGAGAGGGAATTATAACAGTGACCATGGCAGGCATTGTCTCCGACCAGGTGGAGCCCGGTGCCTGGTGGGGAAAGTGTTAATAGACATTGTCAACGGGTGAAGGACTGCAACAGAGGACTGCTGGGAACAAGGGAACCTAAAACAAAAGAGCCTCAGCAGGTCTGGGGCTGGGAAAGGGGCACAGGAAATGAACACTGAATGGAGATGTACAAGATGAATAGTTCTCCCAGGTAAAGGGTGTTCCAGCAAAGGGAATAGCATGTGCAAAAGTCCAGAGGCTGGGATGAAGGCAGCAAGAAGCCAGTGGGGCTGCAACAGGGTGGGTGAGGGAAGAGAGGTGTAGTGGATGGAGAGGTTGCCAGGGACCAGGCATGCAAGGCCAGACCAGGTAGAGGAACACTGCAGGGACTCAGCACATCAGCAGTGCTGATGGACAAAGGGAGGAGACTTTGAGAAATATTTTGCAATGATGGATTGATAAACCTAAGTGTGCCCCCAACATGCCCTTAATGTCGTTGTGGGACTCCCTCCCCAGCTGTGTTAGTTGAACTAGGAGGTACTTTCTGGACATATAAGTGTTAACACTGTGTCCAGGAAGGCTGAGTGAACGTCAGTCTCCTACGTTCCCTGAGCTTCCTCAACCAAGCACTGAGACCATGCTGCAATTGCTTGTTCAGTTTTCGCCCCACTAAGCTCCTTCAGGCATCACTTCCTCTGCCTTGTTCATGCTTTTATGCTGAAAAGCTGTCAAAGTGGGTGGCCCATTGTAGGTGCCCAAGAAGTATTTGTTGCATAAGTAGGGATCTTCTCCCACCCAGGGTTCTCTGCATTCTCCACCTTCCCCCTCTTGCTCTGGCCCTTTTGTCTCTCCTCCATCCCTTCTCTCCCCACTGGCACAAATAGTTCTAATAACCACAGGTGGGCTTTGAGACCCTCTTATTAATTCATCTTGTCACATATTAATTCATCTAAACCTCACAACAACCCTGTCATTATCCCCACTGTGCAGAGGTGGAGACCAAGGTATAAAGAGGGTGGGTAACATGCCCAAGGCACACGATAGAACTGTTCCCACTGACATGCATTGAGGTCACTGGATTCCAGACAGCAGAAGCCAAGTGGCAGCACTCAATGGCCAAAGGCAAAGTGGGCATGGTTACCATGGACAGTACAGTAAAGCACAAATCAAGACAGTCTGACACGCAGAGAAGAATGGCATTGGGAAGTCAGGCATGGTATAGTGCTCCTAGAAGTGAACAGATGGGAAGCCTACTGAATTCTTACTGATCTGAATGAGAAGAGTTCTAGGTCAAGTGAACAAAAGTCTAACTTGAATTGTAAAAGCAGTCATTACCCCTCAGTCAGCTCCCAGACTTGAGCCAGCTTACAGACCCGGAGAGATTTGGTCCCCTTGAGGAAGGATCTTGGTACATTGCCAAAAATTGTATAATGTTCATCTTTTTCACAGCCTTCCCCAAAGGTACCTATGGCCCTTTCCCAGAGAGACTGCTTGAGGAAAAGGAAAAAATCAGACATTTCCAGGATCACTGGACACAGGCTCTAAACCAACACTAATTCTAGGAGATCCAAAACATCACTGGGATCCACAAGAGTAGGGCTTATGTAGGTCAGATGACCAATAGAGTTTTAGCTCTACTGTCTCACAGTGGACCTGGTGGGACCCCAAACCCATTGCGGTTATTATACAGTGACAGAGCTGGATTCAAACCTAGGTTGTCCAACTGAGAGACTGTGCTTTTAACCACAAAACAGTCTGACATTTCTAGGAGGAAAATATAATTCAGGACTCTGGTTTCCACACTTCCAGCTTGGCCCAGGGTCATAATGTCAATGCCATTTTCTGCAGCATTTGAAACTAGGAAGAAAAATTAGGGACAATCAAAAGGTCACAAGACCTGACATCAAAAGAAAGGCCATGAGTTTACCAAGCAGCTTCCCAGCAGCTTGACTAGATCTGATGGTCAAGGCGAGGGAAAGGCCAGAACAAAGGTAAGCCCGTTTACCCTCACCTGGGAAAGTGGCTGGCCTCAGGCAAAGGCAAGTCAGCATGTGCAGAAGTGAGGAGGGCAAGAGATGAGCAGAAGAGCACCCACGACACCGGTTATGAAACCTAGCCTAGCTGTGGTCAGCCAGCTTCAGCCAGACAAAGGTAAACAGGGTAGTGACGGGGAAGTTCCTTTGGTGGGTCTCAAAGACGTCCAAATTCTCACCCTTCTACAGTGGGACTTAGAGGGCAGGTTAGCTCAGCTGGGGCTCTGGGGACAGAGTTCAATTGGGGCTCTGGCTGCACTCTTAACCGCATAACCTCATGCAGGGAGACTGACTTTCGGGAGCTTCAGTTTTCTCATCTGTAAAATGGGCATAACAGTACCTCATGAGGATTATTGTGAATTGAACAAAAGTATGCATATAAAGCTCTTAGCATGATGCATAATAAGGGCTCAAAAAGAAAGTGTATCACTTGAAACTAATGTAACATTGTGTATCAACTACAGTCAAATTTTAAAAAAGTCTTAAAGAAAAGAAAAGAAAGTCTATCTACTTTTAACTATCATTAACTCATGTGCTTTTCTTAGAGGGAAGGCAAGTCTGGCCTTGAAGTTGGAGGGTCCTAAGACTTTAGATGGGATGGTTGAGAGGAGGGAGACTGAATAAGGATGAGACTAACAGCCAAAGTTAGGAAGTCAAAGACAAAGGGCAGGGGGTTGGACAGCCACCTCCTCTGCTTGAGCCAGGTCAGCCAAAGAAGCTGAGTCTGACATCTGAAGCTTGTCATGAATGAGGCCATGAGGAACGTAAACCCCATAGCTTCCCTGCCGAAATCCCTCTTGTAAACTTCTAACCATTTGGGAGGTGTAGGGAGGAATTCAGCAGTTAGGACCACCATCTTCCCACTAACGCCCATCTTGGGTTGTTAGCTGAGGGCCAGGACTCCATCAAGATGAGACAAGCATCTTGTTAGGCTATCCAGGCACTGACCCCCATAAGGACAGACCCCTGGTCCCAAGGCATTGCTGCCTTCTCTCCAATGAGAAACCCCAACAGAGGGTACCGACCCCTCCAGACCCATAACTTCTTCAAACAACTGTCCCACAAGACATGTAACTCTTTGTACCACCTACATACCACTTATAGCTATTGGTCAGGATCCTTCCTCAAGGGGACCAAATCTCTCTGGGTCTGTAAGCTGGCTCAAGTCTGGGAGCTGACTGAGGGGTAATGACTGCTTTTACAATTCAAGTTAGACTTTTGTTCACTTGACCTAGAACTCTTCTCATTCAGATCAGTAAGAATTCAGTAGGCTTCCCATCTATTCACTATTGGCTATAAGTCATGACCCCCAGTGTCAGCCATGACTCCCATTGTACTGAAGAGTCAGGATTTGTACAGCTCCACACCATTACTGAGAAGCCCATAAATGCTATCTTACTTCCATTGGTACTCACCTGGGACAGGGGAGCTTTCTCCTCCCAAACTGTACCCCCACGTGGCCATGTATCCTCGCTTATAGACTCTCAGCTTCTACTTCACTTGGAATGGGTATGTATCTGTAAATCTTGCACCTGTAAGTTACGCAAGGACCTATATAGTTCCTACCAGGGCCATTAACAAGCTTTCCATCAGCCTCACCATGAGGGCATAATCCTGCTGGTGGTTTATTCTTACTTTTAAATTTTCTTTTTACATTATCAAGATGCAAATGATATCCCAACAAGTCACCAAATTCCAGGTTCAAAAATGTTACTTTTTGCCCATCTATCCTCTAATTCTGCGATGTGACTAGAATCTTGGGGCAGGGGGGCGGGGGCAGTTCTCCTTCTCCCAAGAATCACTGCAATACAGCTCTTCATCTACTTAATCCACACACAGCGTTTCTGAGGGTGTCTGCCACACTCCCTAGCACCCAAACTTTTCCCTCCTCAGTTCTGAACCAAATCAGTGAGCAGACATCTGCCAAGAGAGGAGCACAAACATCAGACATCAGTGTTTATCTAAACTATTCCTGCCAGCCCTTCCTAGAGGCATCTTAGGCATATGAATATTTGTCTGGATTATCCAAATCTTCCCTCCTCGTGTTCTTACTAAGTGAGTACGCACTATGTCCCGTTGTTTCTGCCATGAAGTGCCGATTGTTGCAAGAGCCTTTTAATATACACACAACACTTACAACAAAGACAAATCCCTGCCTTCTCCTTGGCACAACCACACCATAACTTGCAGAGTTTAGAGAAGACAGCATTAAAGGCAGCACCCACACAGCCTGTGTGCACAAGAGACAGCACTGGGAGGGGAGGATGGCAGTGCCCCCACTCCCGAACACCATCATCTTGAGCCAAGAGACTGCCCCAGAGAGGGCCACGGGACAGTGATGAGAGTGAGTACAATGAGTTCTGGGGTAGGCAGGGCTCTTGAGCTCAAAAGCTTCTGGACAGATCCCCAGCCAAGCCCTCTAGGGTCCTCAGACTCTCAACATCTCAGAATCACCAGAGCTTGATGCTTAAAGGCTCATTTTTGTGCAGCACATTTTTTTCCAGAAAACTCTATGCAATTCATTGTGTGAAGGGGAGATTAAAAGGAGGTTTTGTGGGCAATGGGATAAAAACCCATAATAGCTCATGAACTATTGAACCTGCTGAAATTACATGTACATTATTTCCATTTTTCTCAGAGGAAGATATAATTCTGCATTCAAATTTACAAAGGGTTCCATGATCCCCTAAAAAAAGGCAAGAACCACCAAACTATGCATTTGCTCTAATATTTAATATAGTTTGATCTTAAATATGACCAAGAAAAAAAGGGGGGAGTTAAATGTCATTATTTGGATGTCTCTATCATGTGAGGCACTTTATATAAATTATCTCATTTCTTTCTCATACTAACTGTATGAAGTAATTATTAGCAGCAGCCCCATTTTTCAGATAAGGAGACTGAGGATAGAGAGTACAAGTTACTTCCACATGCCATCCAGTTGATAAAAGCCATAGTAATATTAGCAAAATAACAATAGCTGATGTTTTTGAGAGCTGACTGGGTGTCAGACACTGTTCTAAACACTTCAGGTATATTAGCTAATTAAATCTTCACAATAGCCCATTGAGGTGGATATTATCATCATTACCATTATTTTCCCCATTTGACAGATGAGGAAGTTGAAGCTCTGAGCGGTTAAACAACTGATCCAAGGTCACCCGACTAGTAAGAAATGGAGCTGGGACTTCCATTTCAATTGTCTGTCTTGGGCCCATGCTCTTAACCTCTCGGTGACATCACCTCCCAGAATTTTCTGGTGACCACTATAAGATTAGGCTGATTTGACTGTTTAGGACCAGCAAATACCACAAGGTATCCTGTAGTAGTAATTCCAGGGTTAACATTAGCAAGAGCCTCATCCTTAGTTTTCTCTTACATTCAAGTACCATGCACCACCCAGAAGCAGCCACACCCATTTTCCCAACAAAACAAAGGTGAAGAGAGTTCACCCAATCCCACAGTAATTGAGGGAAATAAGGTTTGAACCCAAGTACATCTGCCTTCTGACCCTGAACTCCAAGACACAATGCAGCCGCCTGTTCAGTATCTTATCTTCCTACATGGAAAGTCCTGAGGCTTGGTGGAGGGCTGCAAGGTCCCTGGAAAGTCCCTGTGAAGCACAGAGGGTAAACAGCAAGCCCCTTGCTACCTTGAGAAGATTAGAAAGAAAAAAACAAATAGTAACCACATGGGTTGGGAGATGCCCTTGATTATCCAAATAGAGTAGGAAATTCCCCCACCCCTTGGGCTGACCAAGGATCAAAGACTCCTAAGACAGAAGTGACTCTCATCTTTTCTTCCACAGAGCTGTCAACCCTCAGCAAAAGTCCCAGTGGGCAAGGCCACTTGTGTTTGTGCCCTGACTTTATTGCCATGCTATTCTATGGGCGTGAGTAAGATTATTCTCCAAGCAATGCCCCCAATGCTGAGTAGAATCCATCGGAAATAATAACCTCGGTTCTTACATACATGTACACCCCCACCCCACACACACACACACAGACACACACACACATTTAATTTAAGGATCCTGGGGAAGTGAGTGGAAATGCTTCTGAAAAAAAGATATACATTGTCTCCCCATCACGGACCGACCATAGCCTTTGACCCTTCCTTCACCTAGGTCATTCCACTGCTATTGGTATGTAAACAACTTGTTCCTCTCCATATACTATTCTCTCCCTCTCTCCCTCTTGCACATGCGCACTACTATTTCCTTTCTTCCTGCTGGACTTCCTTCTATTCTTATCAATGCATAATCCCCAATGACCAGAGCCACATACCCCTTTCCTCACTGGCTGTGTCACTGATTTCCAATCCCCTGCAGCAGGACTTAAGTTTCAGCACCACGGCCAGAGCAAAACTTGCTTTTTCCTTCAGACCTGTGGATGACTGGGTTTCTGACTCACTGTCTCTCCCCGTTCATCCCTCTCATTCCCTCTTGCTCCTCTTTTCTCTGCTCCTCCTTCCCTCCATCTCTCACCCTCCCTCTTTCACTCTCCTTCTCTACCATTCTACCTAATGCTGTTTAAGCACCCCTGTAATAATGTCAAAGCTGTGCCCAAGAAAGTTTCTATGACAGATACAGGGACACAATCCAGCTGGCCAAGAAAACACAGTTTGTGTGGGTCCAAGGCACAAGCACCACCTGGAGATACCTTGTCTCAGCTCTGACATCTGACTGATTTGGGCACTGAGCCCTCTAGAAGGGACAAGGGATCAAAAGGGTTAATACTGAAGTCCACACTACACTTACCACTCCCAAGATGCACTAACTCCAAACACGACATTTTCCATCCTAGTTCAGAGCAGGGAAAATATTGGGGAATAAATGAGCTGAGAAGCAAGGACTCACATTCTTTCTCACCACCCACACTTACTATCGTCTATTACTTGTCACTAAGAAGGAAAGCCTGTGTTGTGTGTATCCAAGTGTGTGTGTAACAGGCTTTGTGTGTACATATATGGCGGGGGGGTGGTGGCAGAGCAGGGAGGGTTAGAAGAGCAAAGTGTCTGCGAACAATCCTAGCAATAGGATGGGATGCAGGCCAGATTAGTCTGAGAGAAAAAAAAAAAAAAAAAAAAAACACCAACAGATGTTACCCACCTGGGAAGAGGTTCATTATTCTGTGCAAATAATTTTTAAAGAGCTAACACTTTTTAACAATTGATACAGCCAGGCACTGCTAACTGCTTTATATGTGTCATGCCATCTAGTCATGACAACTGTATGAGGTAGGCACCATTCTCATTATACATATGAAAACACTGAGCCTCAGAGACATTGGATAACTTCATCACAGTCACACAGCCAGTAAGTGACAGACACAAGCATAAGCATAAAAAAAAAAGGAAAGAGCAATCAGGTTTAAAAAGGAGAAACTAGTCCTATGCAGAGAAGTTCAATGAATTAGGGTTTATTTAACAAGCTTGGAGATTATTTTCCCCTATCTTCCAATCTCAACAAAAAATTTTCATAAGGACAATGCTGATGAGTTCTTCCTCATTTGTACAGAGTACCAAGAAAAAGGAAAGTGACTTAAAATCAAAGCATAAGTGTTTTTAGTTGGATAAATGATAGACCCTATCATCAGGGTGCATATTTTAAGCCAGGTCATTGATGCTGTGATGCAAACAGCCCTGGACAAGGGAGTTGGGAGATTTGGATTTGAACTCTTGATAACTTGCTTCAGTTCTCTGGGTCTTAGCCTCCCTCCACTCCACCCACCCCCCAGCTGCCAAAAAGGGCAGTCTCCAGCCAGGTTATCTGATGATTTGATGTTTCTTACAGCTATAGAAGTTTATGCTCCCAAAAGATGCTTCATGAAAACCCCCTCTTCCCTTCAAGATCCATAGATAGATAGATAGATAGATAGATAGATAGATAGATAGATAAAAGCGTTGGACCCTCTTTCCCTACCCAGGAGCTTAAAGAGCAGAGCATCCCCAGCAACCAATGGGGGCCATGGAAAATGCCCAATGAGTCTGTCCAAAGTGTCAAATATCCCCCAGTCCCCTCTGAAGCCAGTCACACATCTGCCCCCTTTCAGGTGTTAATCCATCAGCTGGATTTCCTGGGGAAACAGAACTCATTCTTAAGCTCTCTTTTATGGCTTTTACCCAGAATTGATTTGAATAAATCAGTCTAATGCTCTCTCTACAATGGAACCAATTGTAAAAGAGCTTTATTTGCTCAGCTTTGAAAGCAGGTTGGAGCTGACTTTTTCCCATTCCAGGGCTGATGGAAAAAAAGAAAAAAGAAAAAAGAAGCATGCACAGTGAATTTGACAAAAGAGGATTCCTCGAAAGGTGGAAACCTGAAGCCCTCTCAGGATTCCCCAGCAAAGGGGTCCCCTGCAACACCCACTCTCAGAGAAGGGAGCCAGAGGTGACTAAATGGGATTTATCTGCTCCTACCTTGAGATGGTACCTGCTGTGTTCACCCAGAGGCTTGAGGAAGCAAGTTTTTCCTGAAATGCTGTTTCCCTGGTTCTTCTGATTTCTCACCTCACAAAAAGGGCATAGCAAAAATTAACATCCATTGAGTTTTGCCAATGTGCAAGGTACTGTGCAGACTCTCAAAGGCATCTCCATTCAACAATCCCAGTGACCAGGCTTTCTTTCTATTCTGCAAACGCCCCCGCCCAAAGTCTTGCCTACCTCAGGACGTTTGTATGTGCTATTCCCTCTGCCTCTTTCTAATTCCATGCCCACACTCAGCTCCGTAAGGATGGCTCCTTCTCTTCCTTCATATCTCTTTTCCAATGCCACTTCTTCCTAGGGGTCTTCCCCAAACACCCCAGTGTAAATTAGGTCTTCACTATTATTCTCTAATGGACCACCTTGTTCTTTTTTCTCCATATCACTTTAGAACATAGCAGTAAGACAGTGTCTTGCTTAAGGATGCAGGTTTGGGATCTGTGAATTAATCCTCACTTCTCCTCTCATAGATGTTGACTTTGGGCAAGTTACTTAATCACTCTGTGCCTCAGTTTCCTCACCTGAAATGTGAGGGTTATAAAAATGCCTACCTCTTAGAGCTGCTATAAAGATTAGCTGGGCTGAAATCTTTAAGGTGCTTTGAAATGTGCCTGGCATGTAGTAAGTACTCCATAAACATTTGCTACTACCTGTACTGTGACTGTTTGATTTGTGTCTGTCTCCCCCCACCACCGAACCTGTGAACTCCAAGAACATAGAGTGTGGTCATTCTGTTCATGATAGCTCAGGGTCAAGTTCAGAGCTTAGCATACTTGAGTACTAAAAAAAATACTTTCTGAATGGGTGAAAGTTTTGTTTGTTATATTGCATTCCCTACACAGTTTTAAAAGATAAAGCAGAGGGGCACCTGGATGGCTCAGTCAGTTAAGTGTCCGACTTTGGCTCAGGTCATGATCTCACAGTTCATGAGTTCTAGCCTTACATCAGGCTCTCTGCTGTCAGCACAGAGCCTGCTTTGAATCCTGTCTCCTTTTCTCTCAGTTCCTCCCAACCTTCTCTCAAAAATAAAATAACATTTAAAAAATAGGGGCGCCTGGGTGGCGCAGTCGGTTAAGCGTCCGACTTCAGCCAGGTCACGATCTCGCGGTCCGTGAGTTCGAGCCCCGCGACAGGCTCTGGGCTGATGGCTCGGAGCCTGGAGCCTGTTTCCGATTCTGTGTCTCCCTCTCTCTCTGCCCCTCCCCCGTTCATGCTCTGTCTCTCTCTGTCCCAAAAATAAATAAACGTTGAAAAAAAAATTTTTTTTAATAAATAAATAAATAAATAAATAAATAAATAAATAAATAAAAGACAAAACAGAAATGGCACTGGTTTTTATGATTTCATAGATGGAAAAACTAAGGCTGGAAATCTTCATTTATCCAAACTAGCCAATCAGATGTCCAAGCAAGTGAGAGCCCATGTGGCCAGCACTGTTTCCACTAGAAGACAGGACAGAGAAACTTGGGGCTGCCCCTTCTCCCTCTGGGACCTGAGGTCACCACACCTCAGAAATAATGATGTCGTAGCACAATTCAGGGCCCAGGGAATGAGGCTTACAGGGCTGCCTGCAAGCTTGCCCCACCAGTCCCGCCCACAGGATCCTGATGAGCTATAAAATCAGGCCAAGGGATCAAGCTGATGGTACAAGACAGGGACCAAGGAAGTAATACTGAGACTGAGGATGCAGGGATTGAGGGTCCTCACTCTCAAATGGGTACATTGATCAGAATGCCTCTCAAGAAGCGGTTTGTTCACTGTTATCCCCAACGCTCTTGACAAAGTGCTGTCTTTGTTGAATGAGCGAATTACTACACTGATGGGTGGATGAATGAAATGCAGCAGCAATGATAACTCTTATTTGTGCAGCTTTCTCCTTCCTTCCTTTCTCTAACTCCTAGTTCAAGGAAGTAGGGCAACATAAGGGCTAAGAGGGAAGACTCTGAAGACAGACTGCCCAAGTTCAAATCCCAGCTCCACCATTTACTGTGTGACAATGAACAAGCTATCTAGCCCCCTCTGTGCCTCCGTTTGCCCATCTGTAAAATGAGGGTGTTAATAATCCCTTCCTAATGAGACTATCAGGTTTAGATGAGTTCATACACATAAAGCACTTGGAACAGTGCCTGGTATGCAGCAAATGCTCAAAATAAGCCTTAGTTGTTATTGTTCCCATACTGGTTTTCTCGGCACATGTATTATTTCAGGCTTATTTGACTTGCCTCTTGCTATAAGCTTCCTTGAGCCCTTTTGGGGAAGAGGCAGAACACAAATCAATTTAATAAATGAACTACTCAAATATAACATTTACAGGGTGGACTTAATCTAACAGATTTTCCCCTAATAAGACACACTTGCAAATTAAACTGTCTAATTTAGTAATATCTTTCAAAATGTTAAAAGCTCATACCCTCTGCCCCAGAAATCTCACTTCTAGGGACTGATCCCAGAGATATGCTCACATGAGTGAGTCAAGATGGTGTACAAGGAAATTCATTGCAACATCATTTGGAAAAGCAAACAACTGGAAACAACCTACATGTCCATGCATGGAAGATTGCCTAAATGAATTTATGGCATAGCCATAAAGCAGAATATATGCAGCTACTAAAAAATGGAGCAAAGTTTTATGCATTGACATAGAAATATCTCCAAGACATACTGTTTATGAAAAAAAATGTTGCAGAGTATCATATAGAGCATGACTTCGTTTGTGCTTCTAAACACACGCACCTACACACACACACACACACCCCATAGTCATTATCCACATTTTATAGATTAAAACACTGAGACTGATGACCCAAAGGTCCCATGGCTAGGAAATGATTATGTCTACTCTTATCCACTCTGCCTTGTAACAGGGTCTCAGCACAGAGAGACACACAAAAGATCAGAGCACTTTCAAGGTGCAATTCTGGTAACAGATAAGGAAAAACTGAAACAGTTAAAGGTGCTGACATCAGACAGAGGCTGGGGGTATGTACTGGCTCTTTTTTCTAGGCTTGTTCTAATGTCTTGTGTCTCTCTCTTTTTGAAATCAGTATTTACATAACACTTTCTAAAAATGTGCCATTTTCCAAGAGATAAATAAAATAAAAAGATAAATAATGATGAAAATGGAGTATATGCATACAATGTAACATTTTTCTGTCTTAAAAAAGGAAGTTCTGATGCATGCTATAATGGGGATGAACCTTGGAGACATTATACTCAGTGAAATAAGCCAGATACAAGAAGACAAATATTGCATAAATCCATTTATGTGAGGTACCTACCATCATCAAATTCATAGAGACAGAACGGAGTATGGTGGCTGGGACAGGGGAGAATGGGAGTTAGTGTTTAATGGGCAAGGAATTTCAGTTTGAGAAGGTGAAAAAGTCCTGGAAATGAGTGGTGGTGATGTTTGCATAACAATGTGAATATATTTAAATACCACTGAATTGTACACTTAAAATGTTTAAAATGGTACATCTTATGTTATGTGTACTTTACCACAAAAAAAATTTTTTTATGCTCTAGTCTCCTAAACCCCATGGGAAATCCATGGAAATCCATGAGAAAAGAACCTGAGGGAGATGTGTGGGATCAGGGTTGGAGACAAAAAAGGCTCAGTTATGGGTACTACTTGCCCACCTTTCACCCTTCCCTGCCCCCTGCCTTCAACCTAAAGTGGTTGGTTGAAACTCTTCTGTTTTGATTTTCTTTGAGAAAACATTTCATCCTAAATCAATGTATCCATGACAATTATAAATTACTTTTAAATTTATGCAACAGACCAGACAGTGGCCTCATGACAACACTCATGAGTTCCAAATTCACACTCTCCTGCTCCAAGCACATTTCCACATAGTAAACATTTCCACTCTGGCATATGGTCCTGGTTTGGGGTGGTTTGAAGGATACATGGTTTCCCCTCACTATATCACCTTCAAAAGGTTAAGGCTGGGTCCCCCATACCACTTGGGTTGACTCAGTGACTGGTGATCCAAAGATTCATCCAAATCTATTTGAACCTTGTATTGGTTTGGACACTCTTGGAGTCAAGTAACAAAATCTGGACTCAAGCTCACTCACCCAATAAGGAAATGTATTTCCTCACACAAGTACAGGTCAGAGGTAGGGCAGGGCCCAGGTGCCTTATGCATCTGGGTAATTCCATCAAGATCTGAGGCTCTTTCCATCTCTCTCCTCTACCAATCCCAATCTGCACTGCATGCCAAGACCACTTCCCCTGCTGATCACAGGATGGCTGTGACAGCATCTGAGGCTCCATGCTCCACTTTCAAGTCCAGGAAGGTTGAGGAAAACCCCTCTCTCCCATGCAAGAAATATAAATTCCCTTCAGCACAACCAGGTAAACTTTAGGACCCAGTGACCAGACAGATAATAGTCACCAGAGCAATGACATACACCAGTCAGCCTAACTCAAGAGCCACCAAACTGTATGCCACAGGTCAAATCTGGCCTACATCCGGTTTTGCAAATAAAGTTTTACTGGAACACAGATATGCCCAGTCATTCATATATTGCTCATGGCTACTCTCTCCCTACAATTGGACAGCTGAGTAGTTGCTAGAGAGACCAAATAACCTGCAAAGACTAAAATAGTTACTGTCTGGCCCTTCACAGAAAAAGTTTGCTGGTCCCTGGCTTAACTGGTCACATGGGGCATAAGGGATATTGGGCAGTCAAGCCCAATGACCACCACAGACTGTTTATTATTGTTAGCCAATATTACCTCTTAGACTAACAAAGTACTATTAATTTATCACCCACTGGGTAAAAAAATCATTTCCTTTTGTTTGCTCTAGTGTCTCTCCTTTTAAACTTCAAGGAATATCATTTAGTTCTCCCCACCCCAGATTAGGTAAGTGTGTTTAAGCAGCCTGATGTAGCAGGATGCACACAGGCTATGGAATGAGTAGCCAAGCCAATAGCCAAGTGGCGACACTGTGGTGGATATCTCATTCTACTGTTCACCAAGTACCCGTTCCCCTTCTTCTTGGTATGGTCAGCCCACTTTTCCTTTAGGGCCTGTATCCATTGCCTATAATTACATATCAGACCTTCCCAAAACTTAGTGACTTAAAACAACAACAACAATTTATTTTGTTCATAAATCTGCAGTCTTGGCAAGGCTCAACAGGTCAACTAATCTCTGTTTCATAAACCTCAACCAGGTTAATGGAAAATTTACTTTCAAGATGGCTCATTCACATGGATGGTAAATCGGTGCTGTTGGCTGGAAGCTCAGCAAAGCTATGAACAATGGACTTCCTTTCCTGTGGTCCTCTCCATGGGCTCCCTCGTGACATGGAGACTATGTTCCGTGATCAAGAGTTCCAAAAGCAAGGGGGCAGGAGAAAGCTGCCCTTTTTATGACCCAGACTCAGAAGACACAAAGTGCCCTTCCCAGCATAGTCATGTGCCCAGATTCACAGGAGGGAACATAGACCCCATGTCTCAGTGGGCAGGGGTTTGGTGAGAAACATCCTAAATGGAGCTATTGCATATTCTTGTTTCAATAAAAACAATTCAGCACTATGTTTTTGCCTTGCTTACTGAAACCACCCTCATTTTCTGGATGGAACAACCCATGTATAACTTTCCAGACTCAAAAAATACATTAAGATTCTCTGACTAGCAAATTACAGAAATACAACTCAAACTAGCTTATATTAAAATGCTATTGGGGCGCCTGGGTGGCGCAGTCGGTTAAGCGTCCGACTTCAGCCAGGTCACGATCTCGCGGTCCATGAGTTCGAGCCCCGCATCGGGCTCTGGGCTGATGGCTCAGAGCCTGGAGCCTGTGTCCGATTATGTGTCTCCCTCTCTCTCTGCCCCTCCCCCGTTCATGCTCTGTCTCTCTCTGTCCCAAAAATAAATAAACGTTGAAAAAAAATTAAAAAAAAATGCTATTGACTTATGTACCCAGTAAGTTTGAAGGATGGTCCTAGCTTCAGGCTCAGCTGAATCCAGGTTCAAATAATGTCATCAGGGCTCTGTGTATGACTCTATTTTTATCCCTCAGCTCACCTCCACTTTATTCTCCAACAAGCCGAGCCCAAGTGGACACAACATGGCAGTTCACAGCCCCAAGGCTACTTCCTACACACAGCTCTCAGTACCAGCTTACAAAAAAGCATCTTTCCCAAAACCTCTAACCACATGGTGAGAGACGATTTGTAGAAAACCATGATTGGCCCCATTCTTACAATATGCCCATTATGAACAAATTAATACCCAGCAGGATCGAGCCCTCTGAATGAACAAGCTTGAGTCACATAAGTACCCTGAACTACGTGAACTAAACAAGATTGCTCTGAAAGTGGGAAGGAATAGTTTACCAAAGGAAAAGGTCCTTTGTACATACTGGTCAACAAGCACGTCTGAAAAATCCAGGAAATCACAAAGGGTTCTAAGAGGATGGCAAACACTGATGCTCTAGGATCCCAAAACTTCTAGGGAAATGGCAAAGAAAAGACTATTTGATGCCTTGAGTTTCCTCCCCCTTAGATTTTCTCTACCGAGGCTTAAAGAACTACAGCCCTTCCCAAGTTTCAAAAGGACAGCTAGGTGATCTGCTTGTTTGTTAGTTGGTTTCGATTTAATAAAGACAGATGTGAGCTCCAGATCTCTTGGGAGGCTGCCAGATAAAGAACCATGCAGTTAAGGGGCAGCTGGGTGGCTCAGTCAGTTGAGCATCCGACTTCAGCTCAGGTTATAATCTTGCAGTTCATGAGCCCCCTATCGAGCTCCATATCGGGCTCGCTGATGTCAGCCTGCCAGTGCAGAGCCTGCTTCAGATCCTCTGACCCCCCTCTCTCTGCCCCTCCCCTGCTTGCACTCTCCTCAAAATAAATAAATATTTTTTTAAAAGGACCATGTGGTTAAAATTCACCCTTGGATCCCATACTCACAACAATCACAATCATGGCTTTCTACATCTGGCAACAAGAAACAGTAATCTTTCAGCAAGTTTGAAATTTTACTTGGTGTATTTATCTCAGCCTTGTCACTAGAACTTCAAAGTTAACCTAAAGATACTCCTGAGTTAGTAGGAAGCTCAACAATATTTTTTTCCTGACAAATCATTGTACTTCAGCTCCAGCTATCTCTAGGAATGCAGTGGGACTCCTGGTTGGGAAAAAACTGCATCTGACCCTTCCATAGTAAGGGCTGTTGCTCACCATATGTAGTGAGGTTTTTCCAAACCCAAGAGAGAGAAATATGTCCCCTTTGCTCCATAACGCAGAAGAAAATAAAATACAGATTCTCACAAATAGAAGAAGGTTGAATTGTGTTTGTTATTCTCAGCTTCGAGGCTGCATTGATTACTTTTAGACAAAAAAGAGTTCCATTTCTAATATACAGTCACCCCACATCAGATTTATATACTTGAGTTTAAAGGAAGCCAAGTAAAGTTATCTGTTCTTGTTGTACCTGATTAACCTCAATACACAAATCCTACAAATCAATAGTTAATTAAAAATGTGGCACTGCCTCCATAGTTACCTCATCCCTCTGCAAACACTGCCCACCCTGTATATTATTAAGCTAAAAACAAAGGAGGCCACCCTCTAGGGCAATGTAGAATTATATAGGCAAGGAAAAAACACAGTTCCAAAATATTTGTACACAGGGACCTCAAATGTGACATTTTGGCTGTACTTGGGGCCTCCCATAGAAGCTGCCTCATTTGGTCTACAGAGTTTCCCGAGTCTTGGAATCATTTCCTCATGTGGCCATGCAGCCCATATCTCTGAATATTCGTGGTTGCGAAGATACTCCCATGGTAATTTGAAGTACTGGGCTTCCATTTTCAAGCTCTCTCCAGGCTGAGAACCTACAAAATCACCCTCCCCCTGATCTCATATTCACTGACACCTTCAAAACTACAAATACTCAAGAACAATAAGGCTGAACTGATTTATTTGTTATTTCCTGGTTACTGGTAACTTTTTTGTGGATTTCTTTGCTTTAACTTCACATTCATTTCTGCCATAACAAAATCATATATTTTATTGATAAATGTATCAGTGCTCTGCTTTATTCCAAAGAGGAGTTGAAGTGGCTAAGAAAACAATGCATTGAAAATGGCTTTGTCAGAGTCATTCATTGTGGTAGACCCAATCCACAGTGATTTCTCCTGGCGGCCTTCTCTGTGTCTCCCCACCTTTCTTCTGGTAACAGGTACACCTAGCCTTAACTCTGGACTCAAGTTGGGCCAATCATAGTATCTCAAACCCTTGCTCTACAGATTGGCAAGTGGCCAAGGAGGGTCCATTACAACCCTTTCCTGGGAGTTTACACCAATGTGCAGTCAGTTTTCTTCCTGGCAACAAAGGCATAGGATGAATAGCCAAGACACTTCTGCCAACATCCCCATCATATACAAAAATTCCATCTACAGTAGGAGGAAAGAAACCAACATACAGAGATGAGAAAGGGAGAGAAAATGGGCAAGAGAGAGCTCCCCATGGTCTGGTTATGTCAACCAATACTTTCCCATTTCTGATTCAGTGAGTTAGATGCAGAACCCATGAAGTAATAAAGATAAATACTCATACCTCTGGTCTTTACTGAAGTCAATGTTTGCATATTTTATCTGACCCTTGACACCAAACTTAGTTGACAGAATCCAAAAGCCAAGAAATCTCACCAGCCAAAAGCAAAAGCTATTGGCTTCTGCCCCTCCATCCTCCTCATTTGCAAGCACAGCAGAAGAACTCCACTCCTCCTATCTGTAAAGCAACCCCTACCCAGGAAATCAGGCAATCGGAGACACCTGATCACTCCTCCTGGCCTGCCTGGGGTTAGGGATCTGGGAACATGGTGTTGGCACTTGGTGAGTACAATTAGCCAATTGGCTACCTAAAGAGAAGTAGCATCCTGAGAGGCAAGAAACCCATCTGAGTAGCCAAAGAGTCTAGGCAGAAGGAAAGGATTTGAGGATCCCAGGGGAAGGAGTTTCAAAGAACAGGTGGAGGTAGTCTGAGGGGACTGAGATGAAGTCATGGCTGCAGCCATCTAAGAGGATGCCCACAGCCTCAGGCGTAGGCTTTGAAGATGTCAATCCCACTTGGGTAAGCTCAGGTGCATCAGCTGTGGTTCCTAAAAGTCACCTATCTTGCTGCTGTAAAATGATCTGTGTGGTCCTGAGATGTGCCGGGCGGGGGGCAGGTGGGGGGGGGGGACCCACCTGCATGCCCAGCAAGCTACAGCCTCCCCAGTCTTTATTAACAAATAACTGATATGTTTTGAGCACCTTCTAAGTGCCAAGAACTATGACAAGAGCTTACCAGGCATTATATAAATTAATTCTTGCAATAACCCTATGAGGTATAATTCCATATTATAGGTGAGGAGACTATAAGATTCAGAGAAATTAAATCACTTTCACCAAGTCAGTGGCACAGCTAGTCCAAATGCATTCTTTCCAGCTCCAAAGCCACAATGCCAGAGTGCACCCCTGAACAGACTCTTACAAAAGACTGGACTCTATTGCCCACATCCACATCTTTAGAGAGCAGATAGCACCTTGTTCCCAATTCTCAGACCACTAAAATTGGATCAAGGATCAGCACTGGCTCGAAACTGTGATCGCTGGCTTTACCCCCAGGGCTTGATATCCTTGGACAGTATCACCAGCCCAAACCTTCTCACATTCTCCATGCCTCTTTGTACACAGTAATTGAGAATTCTGGGGTTCACCACCCCCTCATTAAAGCCAACTTGGTTTTCCCAACCCCATTCTGTTCAATCTCCCTGCCCTTCCCCATCAGCCCACCCCAGGGAGGTCCAGAATACCTCATGGCCAAATCCACTCACATAATGACACAGGGTCACAATTTTCCATCTCAAGTTCAGAGTGAAAGTCTGTGCACTGGGCACAAAGGAGAGAATGCTTTGGCTTATTTCCAATAAAATGAAAGTACAGAGCAGAGGAGAAATAAGGAAGACCAGCCCTGAAGCTGCACCAAGTCTCATAAATGACAAATGCTATATACTCATGTCAGGAAACCAAGGCTATAAAAGCCACAAGTGAATTAGGAAGGAGTCCAAAGTGGTGATGTCATGTGAGAACATCTTTATGTAGCATCATTGCCTTGCAACGAGGCTGTCGCTCACCTCCTGGTGAGACAAAGTTCTCAGACCCTGATGGAGCCAACCATCAGGAGAAGAAGGTGGAGAAAAGGCAGAAATGAATTCTGGAGTCACTACTCTCAAGGAAGCCAAGGTGGTCAGGGAACACAGCCACCCTTTCACTGTCCATGATAGTGATAGTAGACATTTGTCAGTCTGTGGCTGACACCCCCATTAGCATCCTGAGCTGTCTTTAGGGAGAAGTCCTCATTATATACAGCTTCAGTAGGGGTTAAATCTCAAACCTATTTCCCACTGACATTCCCCTTCCCAAATACCCATGATGTTTGCTACCAGGGTTTTGAATCTTAAGAAAGATTTGCAAAGACAGAGTTCAGTTCTATCCCAATAGATAGCTCCAGCTGGCTGGCTCCAACCATCATCACCCCCAAACAAACACACATTCCTGCCCATTCCCAGAGCCTGGTCCTGCAGCTGCCTGTGGATTCTTCAAGCCCCCAAGAACCTTGCAGTGAACTCCCTTTTTGCTTCATAAACACTTAGAGCCAAGGATTCTTGCAGCCAAGAGTCCTAACTGATATACACTTCATTGTGTTCATTGGGTTTGTTTTCAGAGCCAGCAGCCCTGAGGATATTTCAAACTGTGGGCATAGGTACAATTCTATAAAAAGGAGCCAGAAACTATTTAGATGCTTGCCAGGAAGAAGCACTTACAGATGTTTGGAGGAAAGGTATACAATATTGACATATTGAGTGAGGCCCAAATATGGGGTTCTCTCTTTCAATACCTCATGATCTTTGCACATGCTCTTCCCTGGGCTTTCCATCTGGCTAATGCTCACCCAAGTCTCACCCTGAAAGTCACTTCCTCAAGAAAGCTATCATAACTGGTCATCATATGTTGACTTTATTTAACATCCATGTACCTCACTAGCTTGTGAGCTCCAGAAAGGAGGGACCAGGGCTATTTTTCATACCACTCTGTCCCAGTGCCTATCATATCCTGGCATCAAATAGGCATTTCAAAAATATTTGCGAAGGAATTCACATTCATGGGATAGAATCACCCATCCAAGCTGTTGTTGTTATTTAACCTTCTTGACAACCATGAGGTAGATGTTATCATCATCCCCAGTTTACAGATGAGAAATCTGAGAATAAGGAATTTGCTGTAAGTAACCAAGTGGTTACAGGATAAAGAGGGGATTTGAACCCAGGTATTCTGATTCCAGAGTTCTTTTAATTAACCAGAGCAGGGACTTTATGCAAAGTAGGTGTTCTAGTTATTTCTTGTTGCATAACAAACCACTCCAAAATTTAGTGTCTTAAAAAATACATCATTTGTTTTGCTAACAAATCTGTGATGTGGGCAGGACTCCACAGGAAAGGCTCATTTCTGCTCTTCATGCCTTCAGTTGGGGTTTCTTGAGTGGGGTTGGAGGGACCATTCTCAAGATGGCTCAGTCTGGGGAACCTGGGTGGCTCGGTCGGTTGGGCATCCGACTTCAGCTCAGGACATGACCTCAGTTTGTGAGTTCGAGCCCCATGTCAGGCTCTGTGCTGACAGCTCAGAGCCTGGGCCTGCTTCAGATTCTGTCTCCCTCTCTCTCTACTCCTCCCCTGCTTGCACTCTGTCTCTCTCTCTCCCTCAAAATAGATAAACATAAGAAAAAATTAAAAAAAAAAAAAAAGATGGCTCAGGCCATGGCTGGAGAGTTGATAACACTGTCTTCTGAGAGCTCAGTTGGGGTTCCTCCATGTGGGCCTTGCCATGGGCTCCTTGGGCTTCCTTGCAGCATGGTGGCTGGGTTCCAAGAGTAAGCATGTGAACAGAGCCAGGAGGAAGCTAGACAGCTTTTTTTAACTCAGCCTCCAAAGTCAGAGAGCCACTGCCACCGCAACCTATTTGTGGAAATGTTCAGATTCAAAAGGAGGGGAATTGTGCTCCCCTTTCTGTGGGGGGAAGACAAGTCTCTAGAAGAATCCATAAGATGGGAGAGATTATCATGGCCATCTTCGGAGAATACAATCTGCCACAGCAAACAGCATGTTGCATGACCAGGCTGTCCTAATTTACAAACATTAAAATAACCCCCTGCCCCCAACAACCCACCCCAGGGGACCCCAAATAAGAGTTCAGAAAATCACTGCACTCAGAAAAGAAGCTAGAAAAAGTAAAAGCCACTCGAGGGACAGGCATAGCAAAGGGAGTCTTCCCCCACAATATTTACATATTTTCACTTCATTTCCTTACAATGCCTAAAGCTCTACTAATTAGAAACTCATTTGAGATAACTAGTAACCAATTTAAAAATGCAAACACCTCAGGGGCTACCCAGAGTCCTCCAAACAGTCCTGTAAATTGGTTTCATCAAGGATTTTCTCCTACCCATTGTGAGAGGCCTGTTGCAAGGACAGACTGCGGGAGGGCAATGGGTAACTCTGTTGCTTAAAGCACTTCCGGATGGAGAGGTGGGATAAAGAGACAAATGGAGTTCACCAAGAGGAGGTAGAAAGGGAAGCTTATTTATGCATCTGAACAAACGTCCTGGTTTGTGGCTCTGCAAATATAGCCCCGATCAGGCTACAAGATGTTGTGGCAGCAACATTTACACTCAGTCACTCCTCGTGGGCCCAGCCACTTTTCAAAACACCCTTGCACAGCCGTGCAGAGCGGCCGGCTCCACTGGCAACCGGCAGAGCCATAACTCACGCTGTCACCGCTCCCCTCAAACCTCTTCTGTAAGCACTTTTAATCAATGTAACAAGAATAAACATTTGCTGCAGAGTGGCAATATGCAGCGAGGAACATGGTTCCGCTCGACTCAGAAAGCAAAACCTTCCAGCTGTTTCCATCTATGAGAGCCCACAGGAAAAGCCCCTCCATCCCAGTGTCACTGCCTGGCTGGACACATTTTCCCCAACCAGGTAAGCTTCTCTTTCAGAGTTAATTTGTGCTCTCAGGTGCCATCTGTCAATGACATTGTTCTCCAGTTGACTTTTCAAAGCATCACTTATCTCTAAATGGTCACCAGCCCCGCCCCACAAGCCTCCAGGTGACGTTAGACTTCAGTGAGAAAACTGAGCATCCTCAAGTCTCTGCATGGGGATGAAGCCTTTTTTTCCCAAGCTGTGGTCTAAACCTTTGTTTGTAACTTGCTTTGGTTGCTGGAGACTTGGAAACTGACTTCCCATGTAATCAACAAGAGTAATGCCATCAACTTGGGTCTAGCAATGAAGTTTACGATTAACATTACCAAGGGGTGAAACCTGACCTGAGCATTAGCACATTTCATCCTCCTGAGAGCCCTGCAAGGTGGATACCCTTGCAATGCCCACATTACAGAAGCGGAAACCAATCCCAGAGAGGTTGAGCAACTAATACAAAGTCACAGAGCTAGTGAACCAGGATTCTAAATCATTCTTCTGAAGTCTGTGCTTGAAATCAATCTGCTCCTGGGATGCAGAGAGGTCACCTTCTCCGTGTTTGGGGTAAGAGAAGAAATAGAAGTTGATGGCCTTAGAGGAGAAATAAAGCAGGTGAGAGCATAAAAACAGGGGAGGGAGTGGGGAGGAGTCACAGCCTGTCCTTGAGAAGTAGCATGCCTTTCTTCCAAAGACAAACCAGGTGTACAGAAACCCAAGAATCAAGAGTCAACTTGGGGGAGCCACAGTGTAAAAGCAGAAGGGAATCATGGTATGGCTAAGGTGGCAGTCTTGTTTCCAGGGCACCTATGGGGAGGTGGAGGGGGTGGGAGTAGCGAGGGGGCCATGAGGTGCTCAGACTATTTGCATCAGAATCTCTAGGAGGCAGGCTTCTTAAAAATGCAGGTTCCTATATATGGATGAACCCTGAAAACATTTTGCTAAGTGAAAGAAATCAAGCACAAAAGGCCACATATTGTGTGACTCCATGTCCAGAACAGGCAAATCTAGAGGGACAGACAGCTGATTAGTTGGTGCCAGGGTCTGGGGAAGGGGAGTGGAGAATGACAATGAAAGAGTGTGGGGTTCCTTTTTGGGGCGATGGAAAAGCTCTGGAGCTAGATAGTGGTGATGGCTGAGCAACATTATGAATGTTATAAATACCACTAAATTGTACACATTCAAATGGTTAAAAAAGTAAATTTTATGTTATGTGCATTTTACCACAATTAAAAATGTAGCTTCCTGGGTTTCATTATTCATTTAACAAATACTAATGGTACCTCACTACATGCCAAGCACTGTTCTGAGTGCTGGAGATACAGCACTGAACAAAAAAAAGACAAAAACTCTGCTTCCGTAGTGTTGGCATTCTAGGGGGAGGAAAGGAAATTAAGTAAGATAAATGCTTTAAATGTTTATGTGTTAGAGATGAAAGTGAGAGGGGAAACAAAGTAGGAACGAGGATAGGGAGTGTTGAAGGAAGTGTGGGTATCATGATTTTAAAGATATTCCTTTAGTGTTTATTTTTGAGAGAGAGAGAGAGAGACAGAGTACAAGTGGGGGAGAGGCAGAGAGAGAGGGAGATGCAGAATCCAAAGCAGGCTCCAGACTCTGAGCGGTCAGCACAGAGCCCGACACAGGGCTTGAACTCACAAACTGTGAGATCATGACCTGAGCCAAAGTCGGACGCTCAACCAATTGAGCCACCCAGGCGCCATGGGTATCACAATTTTAGACAGGGAGACTAGGAAAGGCTCATTGAGAGGTGACAATTGAGCAGGGAGTTGGAGGGAGAGACGGAGTGAGCCATATGGATGTCTGGGGAACGGCATTCCCGGGAGAGCACAAATGCAAAGGCTCTGAGGCAGGAGCAGGCCCAGCATAGTCATGGAACAGGGAAGAGGCCACTGTGGCTTGAGCAGGAGGAGTGATGGGGAGAGGGGTAGCAGATGAGAATGGGGAGGAGGCAATTAGGGGCCAGGTTTTAAACCTTGTAGGTTATAGTCAGGGTTTCAGCTTCAACTCTGAGTGTTGGGAGGCACCAGACAGTTCTAAACAGAGGACTAATACAACCTGACTTCTGTTTTAAAAGGAACATTCCAGATACTCTGTGTAGAACAGACTCTGGGCAGGCAAAGGCAGAAGCAGAAGACCACCAAGATGAATGAGCAGTGATCCAAGCGGGAGTCAGTCATGGCTCAGTCCAGGCTGGCACTAAAGAGGGGGCTGGAATCTGGATATACTTTGAAGGTGGAGCAACTCATTGATTCTAAAAGTGGCCCCCCACGAGTCAGCATTTGTCACAACCTTCCTAGAGGATTCTAACTCAGCCTGAAGCTGAAGAACTTCAGGTTTAAGCTAATCTTCTGTTTCATATTTTGGGAAGATCCTGCGGGATTTTCTCCAACCCAACTCAGAATAGATTCTAGGAAGGACATTCCACAACATCTGACCTTGTGTGCACAGCTCTAGACAGACCTCATGGCTTCTGGCAAATAACACAAGCTTTGAAGAGAACGTCAGGTGATGGGAGCACAACAGTGAATGACCATGGGCTCTTTCCTCAATGAGCCTTGCCTTTGATGAGGGAAATAAATAGTAAAAAATCAAAAATAAAAATCAAAAATCAGGGGAACCCGGGTGGCTCAATCAGTTAAGTGTCTGACTCTTGATTTCAGCTCAGGTCATAATCTCACAGTGCATGAGTTCAAGCCCCGAGTTGGGCTCTGTGCTGACAGTGTGGAACCTGCTTGGGATTCTCTCTCTCTCTCTCTCTCTCTCTCTCTCTCTCTCTCTCTCTCTCCTCTCTCTCTGCCCCTCCCCCAGCTCAATCTGTGTGTGTGTGTGTGTGTGTGTCTCCCTCAAAATAAATAAATAAACTTAAAAAAAAAAACCTCATTCACAACTCCAAGTGGAAAGTGCTATGACAAGAGTTCACATGGGGAAGTGGAAGCACATGGAAGAGAAAAAGAATCTAATATTAGGTGGTCGGAAATATATCTCCGATCAGATGACCCTAAGTTGAAGACTAGAAGGTAGTTAAGTTGTCCAGGTGAATAAGGAGGACCATGGAAGACTGCTCCAAGCACAGGGATGAGAACATGCAAAGACTGAAAGGCGAAAGGGTATGTGAGGAGCAGAAAGAAGTTCATATAATTTTAGGAGTAAGAGCTGAGGAATGTAGAAGTTGGAGCCAAATCATGGCTCTTGCCAACCACGTTTATTCTGTGGACAAAGGGAGCCAAGAGATATCTCCACGCAGAAGAATAACAATCTTCTTTGTGCTATGAAAACAGAAATCTGGCTGAAGGATGGATGGGAGGAAAGGAGACCAGGTGACAGACTGCAAGAACCAAGTGAGACAAGGTGTTGGCTGAACCAAGCCTGTAGTGATGTAGTTGGAGAGGAGAGGATGGACTAACTTGACTGAAGAATGGGGAGAAATACAAGATGGCATCTAAATTTTTTTGGAAGCTTTATGGATGGTGGAGTGAGTTGGACCAGTTGAACCCAGGCAGAAGAGGAAATCAGGAGAGGAGAGATAACCTGAGGTCAGTATGAGAGGGACATCCAAGTGGAGAAGAATGCCCAGTGGACAGCTGGATATGCCAGAGCAGAGCCATGGACAGAGTTCTGGAATGTAAATAAAGATTGAAGGACCTTCAGAATAGATGATCCCCCAGAGAAAGTGCAGAGGAATAAGCATAGAACCTAGGACACAGAGGAAGGGGAGAGATTCGTGATTAAAACCAACCAACCAGGGGAGCCTGGCTGGTTCAGTCGTTGGAGGATGTGACTCTTGATCTCAGGGTTGTGGGTTCAAACTCTATACTGGGTGTAGAAATTACTTAAAAATTTTTTTTAATTAAGAAAAAAACCCACAACCATCAGACATCTTCCCAGAAACACAAATTGGAGGTTTCCTCAGTATGCGTTATTCAGGACCATATTTAAGATCACATTCAAAATAACTATTGGGAAGTTCTCAAAACATGTAATGGTGCTTTTTAAAAAAATTTTTAATAAAAAAAATAGGAGTTCAGCTATTGCACAGACCTTGAAGCAATTTTCCAGCAAGTGTCTATCAAACAAGAATCTGATCTGACTCAAGAGGGTGTCACATCAAGTGTAAGAATCCAATTCCATTGTCTGTACAAGCCTTTCTGCCAGGTACAAGACTCTAATCCAGTTGAAGTGATTTTCTATTGATTAACAGGCTGGGAATACACAGGTTGTTGGTTTTTGAGATTCCCTTTCCTGGGTCTTGATGCCAGCTGTGAATAATTTTCACAGAGTCGAAAAGCTCCATGCCATCAAAATAAAAATGACACTCGGTCACGAAGGAGGCAGATTATAGGTCAATCACCTTGATTATTTTTTAACTGTGAAGCACCATTAATGTTACTGAATAAGCAAATCTGTTTGCATAACCAGATTTTTATAGGCTACTGGGAATAAAGGTTTTCCTAAGTGGATGATTTGTACAACGATAGCCTTTGGGTCTCTGATGGAACAGCTCTGATGAGGAAATGTTCCTTTAATTATGTGGAAGGCCAATTACCATGTTATAGCCACATTGTTTTGCAGATTGCATATAATTTCGCCATTTCCATAGCTTCAGCACTATAATTCTGGAGAAAACGCAGGCACCAAGAAGACACTTGAGGCACATTATGCTGGAGATGAAGATGTTTTAGCGAATTCAATTTAAGCTACAACATTAAAGTTATTTTGTTGAATAAAACATAACGCAATAATGAGCTTGTGTATGTCAACTCTATAGTGGAGGTAATAATAGCTAGAGAGAGAGCATCCCCTCTCCCCTTTCTCATGCTCATTAGAGTAATAGATAATGCTATGGAGAGAACCTTTCTCTAATATGTGCTTCATCTCAGGTTAAGTGTGTTTCCTGCAACTGTGCTTCATAGGGGAAAAAAAAAAAAAAGTAAAGGGACTAATTTGGGAGCCATTCACAGAAGTACTACTACTTGATGTTTTTTATCCACTGAGATTTCTTGTTCCCAATGCCAGCCAGGAAAGGACTTCCTTGAGAAGGGCAAATTAATCACTATCTTTATGAACTTAACAATGGGAGGTTCGTAGAGAGAAACTGAAGAAATCAGAGCAAAGGTAGAAGAAAAACAACATGATGGAAGAAAGGCAAAACTATTGCAGTGTTGGTCTCAATTCTGCCACTAATTAGTGATACCAATGACTTCCCTCTCTAGAACTCAGTTGTTCTTGTCTGCAAAATGGAGGAATAGGAGAGTCTTTAAAGCCCCCCAAAAGTACCACCATTCCATGACTCCAACTATCTATAAAATACTTTTCATTCATACTAGTAGGGATCTTGACCACTTTGCCAAGAAGATACAATAATTCTCAAGCTGAATACAGCAAACAACATAGCCTTGAACTATGTAAGCAAAAACTGTGTAAATTATTTGGGAAGACAGGCAAATCCCCAATAAGAATAAGGAATGTTTATGGGGCGCCTGGGTGGCGCAGCCGGTTAAGCGTCCGACTTCAGCCAGGTCACGATCTCGCGGTCCCGGAGTTCGAGCCCCACGTCAGGCTCTGGGCTGATGGCTCAGAGCCTGGAGCCTGTTTCCGATTCTGTGTCTCCCTCTCTCTCTGCCCCTCCCCCGTTCATGCTCTGTCTCTCTCTGTCCCAAAAATAAAAATAAACGTTGAAAAAAAAATTTTTTTTAAAAGAATAAGAAATGTTTGGCACACTCTCCATGTGCCAGACACAAAACTGTGTCCACCACACTGTTCCTCTTCCTGGACATGTAGGACATTTCCCAGCCTCCCTTGTGATTAGGTCTGGAACCATGTGACTGCATTTCCACCAACAGGAATATAAGAAATCATATGTCACTTCTGGTCCAAGATAATTAAAGGCAAGTGTGGGTTCTCCATGCCTTCCTCTTTTTCCACATGGCTGTAAGTGGAAAAACTGTGAGATGGCAGAATTACAAAATGGAAACCTCCAAGATCTCTGAAACACTGACTTGCACTGGACTGTGATGTGGGTGATAAATGATTGTTGTGTGAAAACTCTGAGATTTCAGGGTTTATTTGTCATAGCAGCATTGTCAGAGTGTTACTCTGACTAACCTACAAGGTTCTGAGAGATCTAGCAGAGAAAGAAGTTAGACTTCAATTATACTGCTATCCTTGGCTATATATTTAAAAATTAAAACTCTCCTAAAAAGACAGATCATCCACATGCCTTTGAAGGACACATGACATGTTTGTGAAAAGTTGACCACAATGGAGGCCCTAAGAGAAATCACAACAAAATCCATGATATAACTGGCATTTTACAGGCCACATTTTCTGACCATAATGAAGCAAAATTAGAAATTAACAGCAAAAGATAACTAAACATAAGCATACATTTAGAAAATCCTTCTGAATAACCCATGAGTTAAAGGGAAAATCACAATAGAAACTACTAAATATGTATACTGAATGACACAACTACATATATATTTTTTTTCATGTGAATTCATTCAGCTACTTGACTTTTGCTTTCATCAAGTTATTCTAGGGGCAGTAGTTGCTCATTCCAACCTACTTTTATTGCAACCCGTAATTGATAAGAACACACCTCTTCCAGAGGGCTAAACACTGAGCTGAATTATGCTGCAGCACAACCATGGAAGGAACAACTATGCTACTGGGGAGTGGTGGGGTGAGCGTGCACACACTGGCAAACCTCTGCAATGACAGAGACAAACAATGGCTTGAGCAGGTCTTTTGTTATGCCAAGCATCCAGACAGAAGCTAAAAGTCAATCACTAAGCCATCTCAATACATTTTTTTTTTAATTTACATCCAAGATACTTAGCATATAGTGCAACAATGATTTCAGGGGTAGATTCCTTAATGCTCCTTGCCCACTTAGCCCATCCCCCCTCCCACAACCCCTCCAGCAACCCTCTGTTTGTTCTCCATATTTAAGTCTCCTATGTTTTGTCCCCCTCCCTGTTTTTATATTATTTTTGCTTCCCTTCCCTTGTGTTCATCTCTTCTGTGTCTTAAAGTCCTCATGTGAGTGAAGTCATGTGATATTTGGCTTTCTCTGACTAATTTCCCTTAGCATGATACCTTCTAGTTCCATCCCCTAGTTGCAATTGGCTTAATACTTTGATTTCACTGTAACTTTTGGCAGCAGGTTGCAACTGAGAGAAAGAAAATAAAGTAACGAGAGTGTAAGGTAAAGTACACACACACACACACACACACACACACACACACACACGTATAAAAGAAGCTGGTGAGACCAGACTATGTATTTATCTCTCTGTAGCTCCTCAGGTCATTTGTCTTATAACATACCAAGGGGCAAAATACAAACTTGCTCCTGTGTCTACTTCCTGCTCTTTGCTCATGTGTCCCAGACGTATGAGGCCCTTTCTAGGAGCCAGTGTGCAGGTCAGTTCTATGTGACAAGCATGTGCTCAAGAAAGCACAGGCAGGAAAGAACTTTGGACAGTGGTTTCCTCTGAGAAGGGGGGAAATGAGATGGGGTGGGGATGTTCATCTGTATCTGTGATGTCGTTTCTTAAGAAACCACAAAAGATCTGAAGCACATATTGCAAAGTGATGTTAATAGGGGTCTTTTGTATATTTCCTTATCTTCTGTACATTTCTGTATGTTTGAAATATTACACAGTTTAAAAGAAATTTAATAAAATAAAAATGAATTTAGAGAAATACCTAACCCTCCTTTGGGGGCGGGGGGGGGGACATCCAAACTGACTTTGAAGCAGACCCAGCTGGGAACATGACTGAGAATTCATCTGAGAACACCTTCAAGGAGGGGCTCCCGGGAAGACACCTTATGTGGCCCCACCTGTCCTGCTGTAGGCTCAGCCAGAGCCCAGAAGTCCTGCATGCAGTCAAGAGTTTAATTCTACAATGGAGTTTAATTCTAGAGTGTCTGGTTTGAAATGCTTTTGTGAACTCCGTGGCTGAACCACAGATGTAACAGTGGATGGGAGGGAAATAAAACATGGGGTTTGGGAAGGAGCAGGTCACCTACCCCGCTTTCCCCACTGAGGGATGCAAGGGCATACCTACGTGCCCTCAAATACCAGCACCCTGATGGAGGTCCCTTGTACCCCTCGACATACTACTGTTCCATTCTGACTTGGGGAGAGGGTGCCTATAGCCTCCAACTAAAATCAAATCCTTCAGGGCTCTGCGAACGAGCCTGGAACATTTTTTGATTCATCTTGGGCACCAGAAACACCCAGGTGTTAGAACACTGTCCCTTCCACATCTGAAATACCAAACTTCATCACAAATTTCAACCTAAATTGGAATGTTTCTATAAAGAACTCACCAAACTCCACACCCAAAAAACAAATAATCCAGTGAAGAAATGGGCAGAAGACACGAATAGACACTTCTCTAAAGAAGACATCCACATGCCCAACAGGCACATGAAAAGATGCCCAACGTCACTCCTCATCAGGGAAATACAAATCAAAACCACATTCAGATACCACCTCACGCCAGTCAGAGTGGCTAAAATGAACAAATCAGGAGACTATAGATGCTGGCAAGGATGTGGAGAAACGGGAACCCTCTTGCACTGTTGGTGGGAATGCAAACTGGTGCAGCTGCTCTGGAAAACAGTGTGGAGGTTCCTCAAAAAATTAAAAATATATCAACCCTATGACCTAGTGATAGCACTGCTAGGAATTTACCCAAGGGATACAGGAGTGCTAATGCATAGGGGCACTTGTACCCCAATGTTTATAGCAGCACTTTCAACAATAGCCAAATTATGGAAAGAGCCTAAATGTCCATCAACTGATGAATGGATAAAGAAGTTGTGGTTTATGTATACAATGGAATACTACTTGGCAATGAGAAAGAATGAAATATGGCCATTTGTAGCCACATGGATGGAAATGGAGAGTTATGCTGAGTGAAATATGTCAGGCAGAGAAAGACAGATACCATGTTTCACTCATATGTGGATCCTGAGAAACTTAACAGAAGACCATGGGGGAGGAGAAGGGGGGAAAAAAAGTTACAGAGAGGGAAGGAGGCAAACCATTGGAGACTCTTAAATGCTGAGGACAAAAAGAAAGAGAAAGAAAGAAAAAAAGAAAGAAAGAAAGAAAGAGAGAGAGAGAGAGAGAGAGAAAGAAAGAAAGAAAGAAAGAAAGAAAGAAAGAAAGAAAGAGGACGGAAGAAAGAAAATGCTGAGAACAAACTGAGGGTTGACGGAGGGTGGAGGAGAGGGGAAGGTGGGTGATGGGCACTGAGGAGGGCACCTGTTGGAATGAGCACTGGGTGTTGTATGGAAACCAATTTTACAATAAATTATATACATATATATATATATATAATATAAATAAATAAATAAACAAACAAACAAATAAATAAGAGATGGATCTAGCTACGCAAACTCAAAAAAAAAAGGAATGTTTCT
This sequence comes from Lynx rufus, assembly GCF_022079265.1. NCBI lineage: Eukaryota > Metazoa > Chordata > Mammalia > Carnivora > Felidae > Lynx > Lynx rufus. The sequence continues at coordinate 20,690,833 of NW_025814838.1, forward strand.
ATACAGGTTTTATAATTCTAGCTTAAAACTGATCATTCACTCCCTCATACTTTTTTCTTTTTCTTTTTTTCTTTTTTTTTTTTTTTTTTTTTTTGGAACCAGTTGAATTTCTGATGGAGCTTCCTTACAGTCATGGTGCCTGGTTCAGGGCCAGGCAGGAGGTAGCAAACCCTCCCCAAGCTGCCTAAGGCTGAGGGGTTGGGAGTAAAAACAAAAGTTTAAAGCTATGTTTGACAGTTTGGGCACTGACAGTGCCCTGGATGCAACAACCAGGAAAATCATGTTAATCAAGGAAACAAAAATCCTTCTAACCTCTGTGATACTCTTTTTTAAAAGCAGCAAATGAACAAAAATAAGTTGCCTAAGCTACTGCTCTCAGGATAATGGTTGGCCCATCCACTCCAATATGTGGCTGCTATGTTCAGAGTTCCTTGATCCAGTTATTACTCAAAAAATGGTTATTGAGCACTGACTGTGTGCCAGGTACCACTTGAGGCACTGAGAACATAGCTGTGAGCAAGAGAGACAAAAACCATGGGTTTCATAGGGACTGCAGTCCCTAAGGAACACAGACAGTAAACAAATTAATATAGTCATGTGTTATTAACTTACCATCTGTGGAATGTATTGCTATACAGTTACAGCTAATTAATATATACTCAAGTAATAATAATATGTGCATATAACTGTATATTGACATCACATATATAGTATATACATGACATATAGTTAGTTAGTTCGTTAGTTGCAAGTGCTAAAGGGGAAAAAAGTGAAGCAAGAAAGGAATAAAAAGTGCCAGGGTTGGGTTGCAGCCTCAGCTGGTTGGCCAGGGAAAGCTTCCATTAAGTTAAAGATGACCCTGTAGACCAGAGTCAAGCCCATACTGCTCCTAGGGGAAGAGCATTCCAGGTGGTGGGAACAGCAAGATTGAGTGCCCTGAGATTTGGTTTGTTGCAGGAATCCCCAGAAGCAGGGAGGAGAGGGCAGAGCAGCAGGAGACAGAAGACTCTGCTCTGGCCCACTGAGATGGAGGGAGGCCTTGTGAACACAGGAGTGACACATTCTGGCTGCTGTACACGGGGGAGGACAGAAGCAGGAGGGCCAGGTCAGAAAGTGCTGTCATAACTTGGAGGAGGGATGAGGCAGACCTGGAGCAGGGTGGTAGCTGTGAAGGTAAAGGCAGGGAGAAGCCCTTGGGAATTGCTGGTCAAAATCACTACTAGGATGGGCAGAGCGATGTCAATCTAGGGAGTGACTTTTTTTCTATGTGCTTTCAGATTTCTGTGCCTTCTTTTCCTTGTCTTGAAATGGGCACAACATCACCTTGTCTGCTCCTTTGGAACGTTCCATTAGATTCAGTGATCTAAAAGGCTGTCAAGACTCAGAGGAGAAGTTGGCTCTGATGACACTGAAGGAAGGCTAACTCACTGTCCTGGTCACACTGTCATAAATGCCATGCCCTCAAATTTGCTAATAGAGAGTCTGTCCTCTGTCAAGATACCAGAGGTGGAGAAAAACAACTCTCCCCACAGAAAGCCAGTCTCCCCAAAAGCCTGTCCCCACTTGGATCCTTTTTTATTATTCTTGGGAAAGTGGTGTGAAAATTTGATAAGGCAAGACATCAAAGTCCTGGTATTGTTACAGAAAGGGCTCTCACTTGCTGATAATGTGCAGATACGGCAGGTCAAAAAGTACTTTTTTATTGCTTCAGGGCGCTCACTCAATATCGAAGTTCCAAAGCAGCTGGCTGAGTCAGCTCATTCTCAGCCACTCAACCTTCCAGAACATCATCTGCACAAATCTGCAGCACAATGCTGATTTCTGAGTTCATCTTCTGGGTGAAACCAAACCGTCTCAGGGAGCAAGATGGGTCAGCCACTATCTCCACAACAATGGCAGTCATGATGGCAGATGGCAGACACCCAAGCTCTCTCAGGTGGAGGGTCACTCTCCTAGGAACACAGGTGTTCCAAATGTAACATCTGGGAAGGATTCTCCTCTTGGTTCAGTCCTGCCACAACAATCTCATTAACACATACTGCTGTGTTTAAAACTTCTAAATCTTTCCTTTGGAATATGTGATATCTGGATTTTACTTGTAAATAACCAAGGAGCTAGGGGGAGGAAGCATATGGGAAGTATAGATTAAACAAGACTGGCCATGAGGTGGTAATTTTTACTGCTGAAATGCATGATGGGTACACAGTATGCATTAAACAATTCTACTTTTATATATTTGAAATTTTCTATAATAAATTTTTAACCACCCTTAAAGCAGTTTGGCAATATCTCATAAAATTAGAGAGGTTCATATCTTTTGACTCAGCAATTCCACTTCTTGAAATTCATCAGACATACTAGCAAAGGTGTTTTTCCTTGTAGCACTGGTTGGAATAGCAAGAGGCTAGAAACAAGCTAAGCGTTCATCAGGAGGGAATAGGTTAGGTAAATTGTGGTATATCCAAACAATGGAACATTGTCTATGAGGCTGATACAAGGGAAAGAACACTCTATGCCCTAACATGGAACAATCTCCAAGATTTATCGTGACGGGTACAATAATGGTCCCCAAAGAAGTCCACATTCTTATCCCTAGAACCTCAGAATATGTTACATGGCAAAAAGGACTTTGCAGATATGATTAAATTAAGAATTTTGAGATAGGGAGACTACTCTGGATTATTCAGTCGAGTCCAATGCAATCATAAGAATCCTTATAACAGGGAAGAATGAGGATCAGAGTCAGAGAGAGATTTGAAGATGTTATACTGCTGGCTTCAAAGATAGAAGGGTCCTTGGGGCACCTGGGTGGCTCAGTCGGTTAAGCATCCGACTTCAGCTCAGGTCATGATCTCACAGTTCGTGAGTTCGAGCCCCGCATCGGGCTCTGTGCTGAGAGCTTAGAGCCTGGAGCCTGCTTCAAATTCTATGTCTCCCTCTCGCTCTGCTTCTCCCCCACTCATGCTCTGTCTCTCTCTCCTTCAAAAATAAATAAAAACATTAAAAAAAATAAAAAGATAGAGTGGTCCTTGAGCCAAGGAATGCAGGCAGCCTCTAGAAGGTAGAAAAGGCAAGGGAACAACTTGATTTTAGCCCATTGGGACCCATTTGGAATTTCTAAACTCCAAACAACACAAAAATAAATTTGTGTTGTTTTAAGCACTAAATTTGTGGTAACTTGTTATAGCAGCAATGGGAAACCAATGCATAATTTAAAGGAAAAAAGTTGCAAAATATTATTTATAGTAAGCTATCATTTATAGGAGATGAGTAGGTATAGGTATAGATATAGATGATATAGACATAGATATTCTTTGCGGAAGGAGACCAAAAACCAATAATACTTGTTACCTGTGAGGGGAGAACTGGTAGCAGGGGGAGAAGGATGGAAGGCTGACTTTGCAATGTGTACCCCGTCTATAACAAAATACCACTCAAGCTGCTATAACAAAATACCACAGATTGGGTAGCTTATAAACAATATAAATTTATTTCCTCACATTTCAGTCAACTGGGAAATCCAAGATCAAGGTGCCAGCAGATTTAGTGTCTCTTGGTTCATAAATGGCCATCTTCTCCCTGTGTCCCTGGTAGAAAGGGTGAGGGAGCTTTCTGAGGACTCTTTCATAAAAACACTAGTCCCATTCATGAGGCTCCACCCTCATAACTTAATCATCTTCCAAAGGCCCCACCTCCTAATACCATCACATTACAGGTTAGAATTTCAGCATGTGAACTGGGGGGAGGGGAGGACACAAATATTTAGTCTATAGCAACCCTTACGCACCTTTTGAATTTTGTACTATTTGAATTTATTGACTAGTGAAACAATAAAATTTCAATATAAGTAAACCTCCCTCCATTACCATGACATACAGATTTTTGAAGATTCAGATTATTTAAAATGTACAAACTGAAGAAGTGTGGAAATAGAATGATCACTACCCAGTGGTTGGGGCTCCTGGGAGACCTGGAGTACCTGAGAAGTGGAGACAAAAATGGGAGGAAAATCTTAACCAGATTTCACCAGCTACATGGCATTCAATAACTCACAGGGCCAGTGGCCCATTTCAAGACTGACTTAAGGAAGAAATTTCTGGCAAATAATACATAAGCCCCTATTATAGACCTTTCTCCAGTCTTCTCTGGATCCTGCAACATGCCCCAAAATGGCAGTAAAAACAAGCTGTGATGCCACCTATCCTGGAGCCTGCTCCGTCCTTCGAGGTTCCAAGTAGGCCACAGCTAGACTCTGCAACATCCCTTGCTCTACCTAAAAAATCCTCAATCCTCTGATTTTATATGTCAGCTAGGGAAAAGACTGGAAGACTATAATAGCCCAAGGCAAAAATGCTTCCAGACCTAAAGTGATTAGCTTTATGGAAGCCATTATGCAAATTTATGGCTATTTCAAAGCTATTCAGCCTTGAGAAGACCTGGCAGAGAATGAGAAGTAGAACTCAAAAGTTTTTGATTATCCATGTTCACTCAAATTCTAATATGAATATTAAACTTGCTATGATTACTATATGGTCCCTGTATCATCAGATACTTTTAAGCTTTACTGATATCATGTTCAAAATCAGGGCTATAGAGAAGTGAAAACAGTAATGACTCAAAGAACAAAGGTTGGTCTAGTGTCATCAATTCCTGAGGGTTTTCTCTCCCATCACCTTTGTACCTGGACCAAGGCATCAGCCTGATCTTACCACTTAATTCTTGGACAAGCAAGATGAGGTAGCTGCAGACATACCCAAGCTCAAAGACTTTAAGCTAGAGTCCAGACTGAGGTCCCCAACAACTCAGAAAGAGACAGGAGAACATTTACTGAGCACTTGCTACCAGCAGGTCACACTTCACAATAGAGTACTTGTACGAATTCACGTACTCCTCCCAGCAGCCCCATGAGTTCCACACTGATACTACCGACCACATTTGACAAATAAGGAAGCTAAGGCACCATTGATTAGTGACAGCAGGGATTCCATCCAGCAATTCACACTGTCTCCTGGATCAACATATGCTTCCCCCTCTAAAGCATATAAAACTAGTAATTTGGGATTTCTTAGATATGACATGTATGTATCCTACTTGGATGGACAATGTTCTGGACAGGATGAGAACAGGCTTGGGCCCTGAAAGGAGACAACCTGTGTTCAACCTTGGCTGTGACAATGCTCCTTATGTCATCACAGATGAGAGTCTTGTTGTTCTTGTTGTTGTTGTTGCTATTGAGATATGACTCACATATCTTAAAGTGCACAGTTCAGTAATGTTTAGTGTATTCACAAAGTTATGCAACCATCACCACTATCTAGTTCCAGAACAATTTTCTTCACCCCAAACAGTAATCCCGTACGTAACCGCAGTCACTCCCAATCCCTTTCCCTGCAATTCCAGGCAACTGCTAATCTACTTTCTATCTCTATGGATCTGTCTATTCTGGACATTTCATATAAATAAAGTCAGACAACACGTGGCCTTTTGTTTCTGGCTCCTTTCACTTAATATCATGTTTTTGAGATTCATCCATATTGTAGCATGTGTCAGTACTTCATTCCTTTTTATAGCAGAATAATATTCCATTGTGTGAATGGACCACATTTTATTTATCCAATCATCAGTTGATGGACATTTTGGTGTGTTTCCACTTTTTGGCTATTATGAATACATTTTCTATGAATATTTGTGTACAAGTTTTTATGTGGACATATGTTTTCAGTTCCCTTGGGTATATACCTAGAAATGGAATGGCTGGGTCATATGGTAACTCTATGTTAACTCTGAGGAAATGCCAGACTATTTTCCACAGCAGCTGCACCATTTTACATTCCTGCCAACAATGCATGAGTGTTCCAATTTTTCCACCACCTCACCAAGCCCAGTTATTATGTCTTTTTTTATTATAGCTATCCTCATGGGTATGAAATGGTATCCCATTGTGGGTTTTTTATGTATTTATTTTGACAGAGAGAGAGAGAGAGCGCACATGGGAGAAGCAGCGAGAGAGAGAGAGAGAGAGAGAGAGAGAGAGAGAGCGCACATGGGAGAAGCAGCGAGAGAGAGAGAGAGAGAGAGAGAGAGAGAGAGAGCGCACATGGGAGAAGCAGCGAGAGAGAGAGAGAGAGAGAGAGAGAGAGAGAGAGAGAGAGAGAGAGGAGAGAATCTCAACCAGGCTCTGCAGTGTCAGCACAGAGTCCAATGCAGGGCTCAAACCCACAAACCATGAGGTCATGACCTGAGCCAAAATCAAGAGGTGGACACTTAACCGACTGAGCCACCCAGGAGCACCCCCACCATTGTCATTTTTTAAACTGAGATATAACTCACATATCATGAAATTCACCTTTTAATTTACAATTCAGCATTTTTTGGAATATTCATAAAGTTGTGCAACTATCACCATGATCTAATTCCAGAACATTTTCTTCATCCCCAAAAGAAACCCCATACCTATTACTGGTCACTCTCCATTTCCCTCTCCCTGTAGGCCCTGAAACCACTGGTCTACCTTCTAAGGGACAAGACTTTTATCCTCTCCATCTATACAGAAAGGCTGATAATAACCCCTGCCTCTTGAGCAGTGGTGAGGATAAGATGAGATCATGTGCAGAAACTTGTAGTGCAGAGACTGGCACATGTATGCTCAGATCTAAATCTAGGCACTGGGCTGATAGACTCCCCTCTGCTCTACTTGCCATCCTCAGGGCTGTGTCAAGAAAGACCCCCCAGCTCCAAGGCATTACTCAGAAATTCAGAATATTGGCCAGCACTTTCTTTTCCTAAATGAATGATCCTCCTGAGAAAAATTCTGTGAATGAGTGCAAACCCTGCTTGGTATGTCCTGGACCCCACACCCAGCAAAGCACTTGAATGTGACAGTTTCAAACTGGCCTGATCACACCATTCCCTTTCTTAAGAACCTTCACTGTATCCCCACTGCCCAAAAATGAAAATACATGAGTGACTCTCCACAATCTAGCCTCAACCTATTTGCTCCAATGATTACTAATTGTTGAAGAGATTCCAGTTACTCTAGAGAAGCTCCTTTGAACTCAGACAAAGGTTGTGACCTTGCTGGCTGTGGCCTTGAAAAATCACTTCAGCCCTCTGAGTCTAAGATCCTCATTGTTAAAGTAGAAGCAATAATGGCTCCCTTGCAGGGCTGCTGTAGTTATTAGATGGAAATGTAACTAAAAAGGGTCTGCCCCAGCTTCTGGCATACACAAGACCAGGTATCACCTATGTTTTTGTTTGGTTTGGTTTGGTTTGGTTTGGTAAATGGCCAGACAGTAAATCTTTAAGTTTTGTGGGCCATATGGCCTCCATCATAATTACTCAAAGCTGCAGTCATAGGGCCAAAGCAACCATACATGGTATGTGAAGGAATGGGAGTGGCTGTGTTCCAATTAAACTTTATTTACAAAAGCAGGTGGTGGGCAAGTTTTGGCCTAAGGGCTATGGTTGCCAATCCCTGCACTAGTCAATAAATTTCTCTCATTTGCCTACGATGTCTTACTCCTGAGCCACACCAGATTCCTCACAGTTTTCTGCACACGACCCTATACTCCACTCCATGTCTCCACTCAAACTTGTCTACTACCCCAAACTGTCCAGCATGAACCTTTGTCTCTTTTGTGGAGAATGTCCTGGATTCCCCCATGCCCTGCAGGCTGCCAAAGTCCATGCTCTTGTCAACACATGTCCACATCATCCCATGATGAGTGGCTTACAATTCTCTCTTCCAAATTGGACAGAGATCCCTACAGTCCTCATAATCTCAGGGCCTAGCACAGCACACAACACATCACAGGTGATCAGTAAATATTTACAGAGGAAAAGCAGCAGTAATATTCACACAACACGATGAAGAAATCTCACAGACATGATGCTGAGTGAAAGAAGCTGGACACAAAAGAGTTCCTACTGCAAGATTTCAGTTACACAAAGTTCAAGAATAGGCAAAACACACCAATGATGACAGAAATCAAAACAGGTTAGCTCAGGTGAAGAAAGAGGTTATAAACTGGGAAGGGGCCCAAGGGAAATTTCTAGGTGCTAAATCTGCATCTCAGTGGTGGTCACATGGGTATATCAATTTGCTAGGTTTCTATAACAAAGCACCATAAAGTGGGTGGCTTAACACAACAGAAATTTGTCGTCTCAAGTTCTGGAGGCCAGAAGTCTGGGACAAGGATATGTCAGCACAGCCACATTCTCTCTCTGACAGCTCTAGGAGAGAAATCCTTCCATGCCTCTCCCAGCTTGTGGTGGCTGAAAGAAATCCTTGCCTTCCTTAGATCATAGAGGCATCCTTTCAATCTGCACCTTCGTCTTTACATGGTCTTCTCCCTGTGTGTGTGCCTGTAACCAAATTTCTCTCTTCTCATAAAGACGCCTGTCACATTGGAATAAGAGTCCACACCAACCCAGCACAATCTCATCTTAACTAATTTTATCTACAACAACCCTGTTTCCAAATCAGGTCACATTCTGAGGTCCTGGGGGTTAGAACTTTCCATATATCTTTTATGAGGACACAATTCAAATCACAATGGGTGTATACATGTGTAAAAAATCATCAAATTGAAAATTTAAGATGATTACACCTTACTGTATAAACATCATGTCTCAACAAAACAAAATGAAAGAAAAACAATAAATAAGCATAACCAACAAGTCCCACCTCTCTGTCAGCATCTGAGAGAGCGGTAATAATACACCTCACTTATGGAGAAGATATGTTTTATTTTTTCCTCTCACTTATGGCATCAGATATGCACTCCCTCCCCATAAAATCTGCTCAGGCCCCTGGGATCTGCCTCTTCCAGAGGTCAGGGAGAGACTGATTGTGAAACAGCCATCATTTTCAGCGTGAAGCCGTCTCAAAATTAGCAGGACCAGCCAGCTGCTCACTTTCCACCCTCACGTGCCACCCTTGGCAGACAAGAAGGAATTTTAAAAGACTGATTACACATTCTTTTTTATTGGTGCCATGTTTGTAGTATTTGCTGTCCCCAGCTGGTGCCACAGTAGGTGATATAAAAAGATATATGAATAATGTATACAACAGTTCCAGAGTCATCAGAGAACCTCACTGCCAAAACAGGCAAGGGACAGCAGGTCGAGATAATGGATTCGAAGGGGAAGCAAAAGAAATGCATATTCCTGCTCAGTTGTCCCTGAAAACTGTGGGCTACAGTCGGCTTGAAGATGAGCAAGTGAGACCCTCATCTAGCCCTAGAGGAAACTCTCACCAGGAATGTACAGGGTATTTGAACACAGCAATGCCACATCCCAAAATGTAACTTACCAAAATATGGTAGCGGATGTACAAATATTTATGGACAAGGATGTTCATTTCAGCACTGTCCTACTTGTGAGGAAAATAATTAAACCTACTGATTTAAGAGGGTTTTTCCAGAAAGTCCTCTTCATAGAGCATGAGCCCTACAAACAAAAGCTGCCTCATAATGAGACCGTCCCTGACATGAGTTGACATATATAGGTCTTAAGTGATCAACAAGATATGACTTGTTGCATTGGGAAGCGCATGGAAGAGCATAATGGATTAATTGGCGATTTACTGGGAAGAGTTGGAAGGTTCTCTATCCATGGGTAGAGAGACCCCTCCTCAGCTCTTTCTTTCTCTCTTGCCTCTGTCTACAGAGGCTGAACAAGAGATGTTTGCTTTCCCAGCCTCTCTTGCAGCTGGGGTGGCCAGGTGACCCAGTCCTGACCAGTGAGATATATAGGAAGGTCTCCTGGGAAAGACATCTCCTCCTTCATTAAAAAAAAAAAAAAAAAAAAAAACCTTCCTGCCACTCTCTCTCCCTCCCTCTCTCTCTCCCTCCCCCTCTGTCTCCCTCCCTCCCTCTCTCCCTCCCTCTCTCTCTCTCTCTATCCCACACACACACACACACACACACACACACACACACACACACACACCTGGCCATACCCAGCACCCTCTCACTCACTCACATTTCACACCTTTGGATGGAGCTGTGTGAACACTTCCTGCTTGATTCACAGCAGCCATCTTGCAACCAAGAGGGAAAAGCGAAAAGAAGCGCAGAATCCCCTGATATCGTGAAGCTTCTGAACCATCCCCAGAAACACCAACCTTCAGGCTTATTATGGATCTTCCCATTTACCTTCTGAGAATTGGGTTCTCAGTTGCTTGCAGATGAACACTCCCTAACTGCCCTATGCCTAGCCTGTGACTGCCTGGCTGCCACAGTAACACCTGTTCAGCTCCAGAAAAGTCCCAGCCTTTTGCCTAGGACAACTGGAAGTATGCCAGAACTCTCCCTGAGATGAGTTAAATAGTATGACTCTCCCCACTCCCAAATATCTACCCCAAGCCTCAGAATATGACCTTATTGGGAAATAAGGTCTTTGCAGATGTAATTAAGGTAAGAATTAAGATGAAATCATTAGGGCAGGCCTTAAATCTAATGAGAGTATCCTTGTAAGAGAAAAGGACACACAGATATGCAGGAAAGAAGGCCATGTGAAGACAGAGGCAGAGCCTAGGGGGACATAGCCCCAAACCAAAGAACACCAGGAGTGACCAGAAGCTGGAAGAGGCAAAGAAGGATCCTCCCCTGGAGCCTTAGGAGGGAGTATGATGGCAACACCTTGATTTCAGACTTCTGGATTCCAGAACTGTGAGGATAAGTTTCTGTTCGTCTAAGCCACCAAGTTATTGGTGATTTGTTGTGGCAGCCCTAGCAAAGAACAGCATTCACTCGAGTCTGTTCTGTGTTCTGCTAGACTCACTGGTGAAACCACTGTGCCTCCTTGACCAGAAGGCCTGACTCACACTCTTCCTGAGGCCTTTCAGGCTGTGGGGATGATGACCCGATCCCCACCCATGGCCAGAAAATTGCACTCCTTACTCCCTGGCTCAGAGACTCCTCCCTCCCACCCCACTAGGTGTGGAAGTGGCAGGAGACAGCCTTGAAGTACACTCTTGTTTTACTTAAGTCTAGAGAAACTGTGTCTTCAGTATAAGGTCCCCTTCAGAAGAGGAAAAAAACCTTTCATTTAATTCCACATTTACAAGTAGAAAATGCATCCTTATCTGGCTAGTATCCAAAATATATAAAAAACTCACCAAACTCCACACCCGAAAAACACATAATCCAGTGAGGAAATGGGCAGAAGACATGAATAGACACTTCTCTAAAGAAGACATCCACATGCCCAACAGGCACATGAAAAGATGCCCAATGTCACTCCTCATCAGGGAAATACAAATCCACACTGAGATATCACCTCACACCAGTCAGAGTGGCTAAAATGAAGAAATCAGGAGACTATAGATGCTGGCGAGGATGTGGAGAAACGGGAACGCTCTTGCACTGTTGGTGGGAATGCAAACTGGTGCAGCCGCTCTGGAAAACAGTGTGGAGTTTCCTCAAAAAATCAAAAATAGATCAACCCTATGACCTAGTGATAGCACTGCTAGGAATTTACCCAAGGGATACAGGAGTGCTGATGCAGAGGGGCACTTGTACCCCAATGTTTATAGCAGCACTTTCAACAATAGCCAAATTATGGAAAGAGCCTAAATGTCCATCAACTGATGAATGGATAAAGAAGTTTTGGTTTATATATACAATGGAATACTACTTGGCAATGAGAAAGAATGAAATATGGCCTTTTGTAGCAACGTCGATGGAAATGGAGAGTGTTACACTAGGTGCAATAAGTCATACAGAGAAAGACAGATACCACATGTTTTCACTCTTATGTGGATCCTGAGAAACTTAACAGAAGACCATGGGGGAGGGGAAGGGAAGAAAAAAGTTACAGAGAGGGAAGGAGGCAAACCATAAGAGACCCTTAAAAACTGAGAATAAACTGAGGGTTGATGGGGGGTGGGAGGGAGGGGAAAGTGGGTAATGGGCATTGAGGAGGCCACCTGCTGGGATGAGCACTGGGTGTTGTATGGAAACCAATTTGACAATAAATTTCATATTTAAAAAGAAAGAAAGAAAGAAAATGTGTCCTTACCTAGACTAAACATAGCTGAAATTCCCATTAATAGGAGACAGGATAAATAATTTACAGAATATTTATCAGTGGGATATTACACAATAGTTAAAAAGCCTGGGGTCTACTGAGAAAGTTATAAATGCAGTGATATGATATATGGGAATATGTGTGGGAAGGGGGGAATTGGATGGGGTAAGTGTCTAGATCAAATATGTTTGGCTAGGAGTTGATAAATGTTAAAGTTCAGTAAAGAGGATTCATTTTATTATTCTCACAACTTTTGTATATGTTTAAAAGTTTCTATCATAATTTTTTAAACGAACAGTCTTCAGCAATTCTAATCTAACACTGTATGTCATTATATTTCAATAATAATTTTTTTAATGAGGCAGTCCCTAAGTATACTCCAGGAAAGAGATCCATGATATATTCTAAAGTAAAATAAAACAGCTAGTTGGTGAATAAACCCACTTATATGTATAAGTGTGTGTGTATACATGTGTATACTTTATACAAATGTAAGTATGGAGAATAATCTGTAATTATTACAGAAAATAATTATAAGGTCTATAATGATTTAGTTATAAAATCTATAAATTCTATAATAATCAATTCAACAAACCCAACAATGGTTTTAAAATTTGGCCCGCTGTTATGCTCTCTCATATTACTATTTCTTTTCCATAATATGCCTTCTAGTGTTTCTGGTCACACACTTACAGCCTGTGCATATTAATCACTCCATGGATATTTCCTGGGTGGGTGTTTGACTTCACTTCCCCATACCTGTGCAGCTTGAGAAGTCACTGAATTCACCAAACGAACAAGTGAGATATTGGACCTAAGGAGGCTCCGGAAGTTATTACCATTCCAGAGCAGTTTATTATTTATTCTCTTAAAGACAGAAATTCTACTCTTGGCAGAATAGCCTGTGGGCTCAAGTGCAAAACTGTAACATGAAGGCAGACCTTAGGAACAACCCAGGCAGCCCCAAACAAGATCATAGGCTTGAAATCGATCAACACAAAAACCCTGGAAGGGCTTCCCACCAGGAAAAGTCCATTTTGAAAGAGCACTTCACTGGAACCCAGAGGTCAGCTCACAGTGGGAGGGTCTGCTTAGGCTGGGAGCAGTGAGAAGTGGGGGGCACTCCATGAGAAAGGATCTGTCTTGACTGGAGTTCACTCTGCCAAGTTCAGCTCAAGTTGCTGTCAAAGGCTGGTACACAAGTAAAGCCAGGTCTGAGGTAGACACACTGACTCAACAGGGAGTATGGCAGCCAGGCCTGAGGTCAGGATCCTACCTTCTCGACCTGTACTATAAATTTATAGGGAGGCACCACGATGCCTCCCGCAACTGGGAGTGGGAGGTATGGCAAGAACAGATTGGAAGCTGCCCAATCCAACACACGCCACACACTACCAGTTACCCATAAACTCCACAGTGCAAAGTACAAACTTGGAACTGGACAGTGCTGCCAACAGACCTGGGCTCCAGTCCTGGCTTGGCTCCTAAGCATGGCCAAGTGGCTTCCATTCTCCAAGCCTCATTTTCCTCACCTGTAAAATGGGACTGATGATCATGGCTCCTACTGGGCAAGGATAATGTGAAGATTAAATACGAGCATATGCTTAAGACAGTTTAAGCACATACTGTCCCAGAAGCAGACCTCTTGAGATAATGGTTTGGGTACAAGTAGTTGATTTGGGAGGTGATCCTAAGAAGCACTGATAGGGGAGTGGGGATGTGAGATGGTGACAGGAAGAAGCCAGTACTAGGGGTGTGATGAGCAAGCCCTGTTGTGGGCAACTGGGGCTCAAATGCACTGGGCAACTCAGGGGGACTACGTACAGCTTATCTCAGAACCTGTCTCCTAAAGGGAAAGGAAGCTGGGGTTTTAACAATGAACCCCTGCCTGTGGTTGGCTGAGGACTGCTCCTGGCATGGTAACTTCCTGGTGACTGGTAACTTCCCAGAAACCACTTGGTTACATCTGGTCTACCCTGTGCACTGGCTGAGCAAGCAGGTGGACATGGGTGCAGAAAGAAGCTCTGTATACAAAGGAGTGTGAGTGCTAAGCAATGAAGCAGGGCCCCAGCAGCGTCTGCTATAGCTACCTGCTACGGTGAATAAGAGAGCAGACTTTGAAGCCAGGCTGCCTGGGCTTGTATCCTGACTCCACCACCTAGCAGCTGTAAGACCTTAAGAGAGTAGAGGAGGCAAGAGTCCACAGATGATAAGCAGGGCTGTTGACAGAACATGAGGAAATGGGAGTGAGCAGCAAACAAAACTACACTGGGCGCAGTGATCATTTAAAAAGTCAGTCCAGTGATCCCTGAGAAACACAAGTACTTTGTAATATAAAATATATCACATAAGCAAGACAACCACTCAAAAATAAGTGGAATGACTCAGCTGACATGCAAAAAGAACCTTCTGAGCCTCATCTACGGCGGTGATTCTCCAGATTCTTCTGCATCAGGGTCACAGGGTGGGTTGATTCCTGGGCTCCAATTAGAGATTCTGATACACGGTTCCCTGGCAGGGCCCAGAAATCTGCATGTTAGCAAGCTCTCCAGGTGATTTGACGCAGATGGGCAAAGGACTACATTTTGAAAAACACAGTGCTCACAGAACCCAAGGCATTGGTTTTTCAGATCTCCTGGCAATATCAGATGAGTAAGAGACCCCCTCCAGGGAGAGGTCACTATTCAGCATTTAAAATGAGTGCACGCACATCAACACTCATATATGTGTGCGCACACATATGCACATATATGTGTGCGCAAACATCAACAATACCAATAAACAAGGCTTGGAATACCAACTATGTTTACTCAACAAAATAAATGACTCTGCTCCCCAACATACTCCAGAAATTATCAAAGAATAATTCATAAGCTCTACGACCATTACCACCAACACCTCCCCCCAACCCAAAAAAAAACCTCTTGAGAATGAGCCAAGGTTAATGAGGCTGGTGGTTATCTGCTGAGTAAGTGCTGGCCATGCAAGTTAAACTGCCTGAAGGTGGATTCAATTTATGGGTGCAATTTTTCCAAGAGTGCAAAGAAAAATGTTTGCATGGGAAGAGAGGCCAGATGCCGCAGGCCTGAGTAAGAGACGGCAGGGTTCCACTAGGCCAAACTTGGAATTTGGTCTGGGGAGGCTCTCCAAATGCTTTGTTTCCTCACTTTCAGACTTGCTCTTTTCCCATTCCAACCACTGAGCCAAAGGCAGCAAAAGGAACCTCTCCCAAACCTTTCTGTCACCTTGAGCAATGCTCCCTACTTCCTGCTTCTAAAGGCAAAGGTACCTGCGGTTTCCAACTCCCCTGTTTAGCTCCCCATCCATCCACAGACAGTTGGCAACAGGCTGCTTTCAGTGAGTGTTACAGCTGGGGAACTTCTCTTCTGATGTGCACAGTGGTAGCACAGATCCTTGAAAATTTTATTGCTCAAAGTGAGGTTCTCGAACCAGCCAGCATTGGCAATGGCACAAACTCAGTAGCTCGTCAGAAATGCATAACCTCAGGCCCCAACCCAGACCTGCTGAATCAGAATCTGCATTTTATTAAGATCTCTGTGTGACTTGTATTAAAGCCTGAGGTCCCCAGTGTCCTCTGAATAGGACCTGAAGTCCTCTCTATTTGTACCTTAGAAAGTTTGGGGGTGGAACAATTACAGACCTTGGCTGTTTAGGACACTAAAGTTTACAGACAGTCATTTTAGGTCTCCATAGACAGCACTTGGAATTTTTCTTCAGTGTATTTTTTTCAATTAATGAGAAATTGGCCATTTTTATTTTGTCCCTAAACAAACATGATTGTGTTTGGCTACACAGATGATTTCACATACTTTTAAACTTCTCTCATGAGGTCTCAGGCCACAGTCCAAATCAGGGCTGCAGACCTGGTTGGATTTGCCTGCACAGTGTTTTTAAATTTTTGTTAATTAGTTGCCAATATTCAAAAATGAGGATTTTCTGCATTTTCTTAAAATCAGATTTATAACTTCTCCTAAAAACTCAGAATATATGGCACAGTCAGCCAAGGCTTAGGGGTGGCTGTCCCTCTAGATAGGGACTATTTGTTCTTGGCCCCATCCAGCCCCTTTGGGCAACTGATTCAGCCACCCCAGTGATCACCACAATTCTAGTGTTTATACACTTTCCTCCTGGGGAGCAAGGGGACTGAAGGAGCAGATTTGCACCTCCTGCATTTTCCACCCCTCCGTGTTAGCTTTCCCCATGGCTAATGTAACAAAGTACCGCAAACCAAGTGGCTTAAGACCACAGAAATTTATTCTCTCACAGTTCTGGAGACAGAAGTCCAAAATCAAGGTGTTGGTAGGGCACTGCTCCCTCTGAAGGTACTACAGAAGCCTCCTTCCTGCCTCTCCTAGCTTCTGGTGGCCCCCTGCAATGTCTGGCACTCCTGGGCTAATAGCTGCATCCCTCCAGCTACCCCCATCACACACAGCCTTCTCCCATGCCCCCTCCATGTCTCTGGGTCTGAATCTCCCTCTTTTTTTCTTGTGAAGACACCAGTCAGTGGATTCGCCCTCCCCTTCCCCAATCCAGTATGACCTCATCTTAACTTAATGTTATTAGCAGAGATCCCATTTCCAAATAAAGTCACATTCACAGCTACCAAGGGTTGGAGCTGGGGCATATCTTTTTAAGGGGACATTTTACTGCTAACTCCACTCACTTCTAGCTTCCTTTCTTATCTTCTCCCTGCCCATCCCAACTGCCCACACCCTAATCCTTGGAAATTCCACTCTGTCCCCCACGCCTTTGCCTTTGTGGGATGCTTTTTTTAGCACTCTTCCTCCTGGCCCCTGCCCCATTCCTACTCCTCCTTCAACCTCAACCCAAGCCTTACCATAGACCGCTGACCACCCAATAAAGGCCCTTGTTTTTTTTTCAAATTATATCCCATTCCTTGAAACTGCCTTTTAAAGCATCTCTCCTACCACTGTACATAAACTCCGAGGGAAACAACTGTGTCTATTTGCTCACCTTTGTAACTCTAGTACCTGGTGCTGTGTGGATATGTGGTAGACACTCAAATATTTGTTGAATTAATGAATGAGCAACAGTGAATGAAATGGAGAAAGTAGAGAAGAGGGGGAGGAGACAATAGCATATATCACACCCCAGATTTACAAGGATGTATGCTGTGGCAAGAGATACTTTAAACAAAATGCAGTCATTGCCTGAGATTGTCAAGAACCGCTCGGCACATTTTATTTCCTCTCTTAATCAATATTGCCCAATCTCAGTGCTTGCTCTTGTCTCATTAACATTTATCAACAACGCTCAATGATATGTGGTCTTCTGCAATTGTTTTCCGACTCTGAATTTTAGTTCATCTTACAGGCAGCCCATTTAGCATCAGGCAAGGACAAAAGCTTCTTCTAATCTGTATCCCATTGAGCACCACCAGCTTTATCAATGTCATTCCAAACCCAGGCTGGCTGAGACTCTCCCTCCCCCTTTGGAATTATATCAATTCTAAGAATCCTTCATAATCCAAACTGACACTCCATCTTACTCTATCATGCCACCTTTTCTGTTGACAGAGGAGGGTCCTTCTCCATCTTGCCTGGCAGTGATGTACAAGCAAGCAATTTCCATCCATTCTGTAGGGCAGATGTTGACAAGAACTAAGAGCAATTTCAAAGTGCAGAACAGAGCTGGATTTGAAAAGGGAGTGAAGGGGGCCCTCAGGCCAGCTTAAGACCTCCCTGGATATTTATTTGCTCCACTGTGGTCCCATTAGGGGAGATGTGGGCACAGCTCTATGAAAGAGACCCTGTCACAGGCCCTATGAAAGAGGTCTCAGAGTGACCCTTTCCGCTCACTCCCCGGGAGTGATCCTGTCATGCTCAAGGCTTCACTGAGAGGAACTTAGAGACCTCAAGGTTAGTGGCTTTTTGTTTCTAGCTGACCTTGATTTGTATCTTGATTGTTATCAAGTGTGCCCCATGGCCCCGTGAGCAAGAAGAGACTATTTTCCTGCACAGGTGGTTAGTAATTTGGTTCTCGGCACATCACACCAGCTCCTGCAGCCCTCCTTCTGTGGAACTGAGACAGCATTTGTTTTGTTTCAAAGAGCCTCTGACATCTGGCAGTTTCCGAAAAAACATCACCACTTAAAATTCATTTTCTCTCTGGGTTTTTGTTCACTTGAAGTTTGTCTTCTTTTGCCTGTGGTCTGCGAAGCCATTGGGAAAAAGTACCATGGGTATTTCTCTGTCCCTGTGATCCCACCTGTTGCTCACCTGCGTCTCTGATCATGGCACCTGGTGATCCTAACTCACAGCTGAAGGGTCTCAGGCTGGGATGGGGAGGGCTGGGAGACTACAGGCAGTGACTGGGGAGGAAAGAAGCAAAAGAATCCAAACAACCTGGTCTTAACATTGGCCTTGGCTTACGAAGGCACAGCCCCAACAGAAGCACAAACTGGACAAAGTTTTATACACTTACTTCCCAGCTTCCTCCATCTAAGCCCAACATCAGGCTCTCTCAACCTCTGGGCTACGCTCATCTGTGATAATCCCTCCCTTCAACATCTTTTCTTCTTAGAGTAAGGCAAAACTCTAAGATAGCCCCAAGATCCCCACTCTCTAGTGTCCATGTCCTCTATAATCCTCTGTCGCTGAGTGTGGGCAGAATCTGTGATTAAGTTACATGGAAAGGGGTAAGAAGTTTTCAAATGTGATTAAGGTCCCTAATCAGTTGACTTGGAGTTAATCAAAAGGGAGATCATCCTGGGTGGGCCTGACCTAATCAGGTGAGCCCTTTAAACAAGGTGAAGTTTCAGAGATTCACTTCTTGGTCTTCAAGGAGAAGCAGACAATCATGCTATGATCAGTCTGTGGAGAGGGGCAGGCTCTAAGGAGCTGAGGTCCTCAGCCCAACACCCACAAGAAACTGAATTCAGTCCAACAAATTGGATAAGCTTGGATGAAGACCCCAAGCCTCAGATGAGACCCCAGCCCCAACTGACACCTTGATTGCAGCCTTGTGAGACCTAGTTAAGCCCTGGCCAGATTCATGACCCATGAAAAACATGGGATAATAAACCAGTGTTGTTTTAAGCCACTAATAATTTGTTATACAGCAAAAGAAAATTAATTATAGAAGCTACCATTTTTGATCACTGATAGAAGTTTCCATTCTCTCTTACATAATAATCTTTATCTCAGCCCTGAGATAAACTCCATTTCCTACAAATGAGGTTGAGACCCAGGGAAGTGATATAATTTAGCAAAGCCTTGGTATCTGGTGCACAAGCTAGAACTCATTCCCACATCCATACAAGTGAAGTCCACAATCTGTAAAACACCTACTAAATTCTGCCCCTCTCCCCCAGCCTTGCTCTTCAAAAACTTCTCCCTTCAATGATGGATCCCAGCCAAGAATTCAAAGTTATTGAACTCCTGATTTTGAGAAAATTTAGTAACTATCTACAAAAATTAATAATAATAAATACTATTTTTGAATCCATATGTTTCAAATACTGAGCTCTCCCCATTGGGATAGATGATATTATTATGATTATTACGTATATTTTTATTATCAATTATATTATATAATCATATTATCATTTTAATTATCTCCTCCATTTTATTTATGAGGAAACTGAAGCATGAAAAGGTAAATAAAGTTGCCAGAGATTACACAGTCAAGAAACAGTAGAAATAGCACCTGAACACAAGCAAACTAACATCAGAGCCCTGCATTTAACCATCACAACATAGTATCCTCTAACAAAGGTCTTAAGTCTGACATTCTGAAACCAAAGAGTACCCAATAAGAGCTTGGAACTGCACATAGCCTCTGAAGGCTAATGGATTTCAATTTGCTTCTGGAAAATCACAAATAAGTACATTTATATGAGGTCTTCTGTGTAACTGATGGGAGTAGTCAACGAGACTATTCACAATTATTTGGTTCACGTTCCAGGCACATGGAAGTTGGCATAACCATGTGATCTATTTTGTCCAGTGAAATATGAGCAGAAGTAACTTATGTCACTACCAGGTGGAAAAATTAAGACACTGTTATTTGCCACATTACTGTCCCCCTGCAATGGTGATCAAGCAGACAAATACAGATGGAGCTTTTATCAGCCTGGGTCCCTAAGTGACTAGAATGGACAGACCACCCCCACAGTACCCAGACACACATTGGACATGCAAGTGACTAAGAATAAACCTTGTTGCACTGCACAACTGAGATTTAGGAATTGTTGTTACAGCAGCATAACCCAAACCAAACTAATACATTGCCCTACCTAGGTCTTCTTACCAAAAGCAAAAGCATTTTTAAAGTTAATGACATTATAAATAAAAAAGCAAATATCAACATAATCTGCACTTTGTCAGGCTAATAGACCCCACAAAGCCAACAGCCATAAGTTAAGAGAAACAAATCATTAAGTTGAAAACATAACTGTCAAAAGAGGCACAACCGACTAATTTAGTGATTGGTGATGAACATCAGGCAAGACACAGATGTTGTCCCATCATCATTTATTGTATGCCTAATTGCACATAACGTCTGACTAAGAAAAACACAAAGTGTTCAAGCTCATTGTCTGTAGTTCAAAGAAGTCACTCTCCATTAATTTATCTGTACAATATGGATTTATTGAGCAATTCTCATGTCTCAGGTACTATGCTGGGTGTTGGCAATTCAATGGTGAGCAAGGTGTGGCCTTGCCCTTGAGGAACATGGGCTACTGAGGGACACAAAAATAAAAAGGTGATTTAAAAAAACATATAAAATGAAAAAAATAAGAAAGTCCATGAAGTGAGAAGCAAGAGGCTGAGGTGGAGAACAACAGGAAGTCCACTTCATAAAGGGGGTCAGGAAAGACTTCTCTGTGGAGACAGCATTTAAGCTAAGACATAAAGGATGACAGCCTAGTTTGGGGAAAAGCCAAGGAAAATCATTCCCAGAGATGAGCAGGTCCTAAGACAGGAAGAGGCTTGTTGGGTTCGAAAACCAAAAGGAAACGAGGGTGACAGAAGCAGAGGAGACAAACAGGTGGGAGACAGGAAGGCAGTGGAAAAGTGGGAAGGAGGCTCAAGTTCTCAATTTTATGCTCCAAGCAATGGGAATCCAAAACAGGAATCCTAAGATCACTTTAGATGCTGCCAGGTGGGATATGGATTGCTGAGGGCTCTTGGCAGGAGCAGGAAGACCAGTTAGGAGGCTGCTGCCACAGCCCAGCTGAGATATGGTGGTGTCCTAGACTAAGAAAGGAACAATAAAGATGGAGAGAATGGACAACTTGAGATAAAGTTTAGAATCACAGGACTTAATGATGGGGGGAAAGGGCAAAAGAAAACAATGCCTAGCTTACTGCTTTAAATATCTGGGTAGACGGTGATGTCATTTAAGGAATGGAAGAGGCTCAGATTGGGTGCAAGGAAGGAAAAGGATGAAAAGCAAGAGCGTGGTTTTGGTGACTTTGGATGTGTTAAATGTGAGATGTCAATTTTGTTGACAAGTGGGAAAAAAAAAAAAAAAACAAGAAAAACACTGAATGTGTAAGTCTCGTGTTCAAAGGAGAAGTCTGAGCCAGAGCTAGACATTTGGGAGTCAACAGCCCAAAAATGGCAGGTAAAGCTATGGGAATGGATGGGCTCCCCTAGTGAGAAAGTCTAAGGAGAGCAGAGAAGTATGTCAAGACTAGGCTGTGAGAACAGCCAACATTTAAATGGTGATATTGCCGGATGAACAAAGACCTAATTGGATGCCATCCCCTACCTCCCAATCCCTGCATTACACTAAGAGGGGGCTCAGCCTCTGTGTATTTCCAAGGAACCCCTAGGTGTCTCTCTCTTCTGAGACCTTTTCCAAAATCCTCCTTTCATGTTTAGTGAAAGGGGGTTCTCAAAATACTTGCTTTTTCTTCCCCCATCCAGCCTAAGCAAAACTTTTAACTATGAGAGGAATAAAGAAGCTTTAGTATCTGTTCTGCACTGCTAATTCCATCAAAGATTTCTCATTATTCATGCCTGGCAGTCTAATTTTCTTCTTTCGCCTCTCCCAGCACAGTCAGAGCCTTAATTATTGACCTTTTCACTCTCCTACCACCACCTCTTCCCCTCATCTCAGTTCTCAGGGAGTTCTGCTCACAAGATTATCTGCTGGATCCTCATCTGGGGATAGAAGTTGTTTCCCGTGGATGAGTGTCCCCTTCAAATCTCTATCAGAAAAGTCAGAGATCTCTGTGCATCAAATATTAAACTCAAGCTGAACAGATCATGCTTCCGGTTTCTTTCCTTCCAGCCTGTGGATTAACAGGTTTACAACCTTTACTAAGAAGGTCACCAAATGTTCACAAGGTTGGAGTTCCCAAGGGTAATAGTACGCCAGCTCTCGTTCTCCTGCTCAGAATGCAGCATGAAACAGTATTACAGGGCCGCATTTGCAGAATGATCCATCTTGTTCTAGGGGCCACATTTTAAGAGAGATGGACAAACTAACAGGTACTCAGAAAATGGTTACTACAATGAGGAAGAAAATTGAAGCCACACCAAGTAAGCAGGGGTCAAAAGACTTAGAGATGTTCAGGCTGAAGAGAATATTCTGGTAAAGGGGCCAGGAAACTACGGTTTATAGGCCAAATCCAGACCGATGTGTGTTTTTGTAAATAACATGTTACTGGAACTCAGTTACATCCATTTATTTATGTATTGTCTGGCTGCTTTTCATGTTTTTCATGCTAGGGGCAGAATTAAGTAGTTGTGACAGAGACCATAAGACCTGCACAGTCTAAAATATTTACTATCTGGCTCATTACAGAAAAAGTGTCCCAACCTAGATCTGGAAAAGGAAGGGAATGGGCAGGGGGAGAGAAGCGCAAATATGGTTGCATTCAAACATCTGCTGTAAGTAAAAGGAATTCAATTTGCTCGGTGTGGTCCAAGGAGGTCAAATGAGGGGTGAGAGACTGAAGGTACAGACAAAGGATCAGCTGAGTATGAGGACAAACTCTCCAACAGGCATAGAATCCACCCCAGAATGCCTCCCTGGAGTAATGAAGATGATACTGGTAGAAGTCTGCATGTGGCAAGTGCACTGTGTCCCCTAGGAGCACACAGGTTTAGATGGAGATTTTGTTAAAGGAAGCATGCAAACTGAAGGGGTTTTGAAAGGCAGAGTGAGACTGGAGAAAAGGCTCCGGCCAGAGAAAGCAGAGAGGAGAAATTATAGGGAGGAAGGACAAAGTGATGTGGCCACATAGCAAGGAAATTCACAAAAGTTCTGTTCTTTGGTTTAATTTTTTCTTTCATTTTATTTATTTTAGAGACAGAGAGAGCATGAGTAGGGGAGGGACAAAGGGAGGAGAGATATTCCCAAGCAGGCTCCATGCGTAGCACAGAGCCTGATGTGGGGCTCGATCCCACAACCCTAGGATCATGACCTGAACTGAAATCAAGAGTGGGACACTCAACCGAGCCACCCAGGCATCCCCAGTTCTTCAGTTTAATTTTCAGTTAAAGCAGTATTTTGTCAATGTTTCTGAGGTTGCATTTGTGGAAATTTAGAGGAGAGTGGTGGCATTTGTCTTAAAGAAATAGTACATTAGCCCCCAGAGACCTAGGTCCACTCCAGAAGAACCAACCCTTCTGGGTATGTCACAGACACTGGGAGGTCATTCTGATCCTGATAACCCTGAAGCCGTGTGAGTCTGAAAACATGACCTAAGAATAACACCAGCACTTATTTCAACATGTGGCATGAATCTGGCTGAAGTGAAGCCACAAGAATACGTTTTTAAAATTTTTCTTTCATGTAAAATCCTTCCTCGGAATTTGTAAGGCTCAACCACATGTAGATATTTCCAGGAGGTAAAACAATTTTTGAGTTTTGAGATTTCCCTGAGATGGTCCAAACCTGTGAAAATTTCACAGAAGCTGCCCAAACCCACAGAATGTACAACACCAGGAATGAACTATAATATAAACTATGAACTTTGGGTGACTGTGATGTGTTCAAATGTAACAAATGTCTCACTCTCGTGGGGGATGTTGATAATAGGGGAGGCTGCGCATGTGTGGCGGCATGGGGTGTGTGGGAAATCTCTGTGTCTTCTCAATTTTGCTGCGAACCTGAAACTGCTCTAAAAATTTAAGTCTTTAAAAAATGTTCACAGAGGTTTCAAGCAAGAGGACATTGAGGAAATAAGTCAGTTCTGGGTTGAATCCTATGAACTCATGGGTCTTCAGCAGATGGGAAATGCAGATCCTACATGCTCATCCCCTCATGAGCTATTCCTACTGCACCGAAAACTAAGTAGCTTTAAGCCACATCAGCTCATTATTTCTCATGATTCTGTGAGCTGGCCAGTCTTTCCCTCTGCTTGTTTCACCTGGGCTCACTTGTGTGGCTGCATGCAGCTTGAGGCCCAGCTGGGCTGGAAGGTTGACAATGGCCTCACACAATGCCTGGCAGATGATGCTGGCTATTGGCCAGGGAACTTGGTTTTCCTCCACATGGCCACTTATCCTCTAGAGCCCCTCTCCACACGGCCCCTTGAGCAGGACAGGCAAGGCTTATTTAGTGCTGGCTTGCAGGAGAGCAAAAATAAGGGAAGCTACAGGGCTCGCAAGACCTAGAACCAGAAGTCAGAGACCATCATCTCAGCCACGATCTCTTGGTCAAAGCAAGTCATAGGCCAGTCTAAGTTCAAAAGAAAGGAAATGACTCCACTTTTTTTTTTCAAGCAGGCTCCACACTGGGTGTGGACTTGAGCTCATGACCCTGAGATCAGGACCTGAGCTGAGATTAAGAGTTGGATGCTTAACCAACTGAACCATCCAGGTGCCCTGTTGACTCCACTTACTAATGGAAGGGTTTGCAATCACATTGCAAAAGAGCATTTGTGGCATGTTGGACTCATGTTTGGAAATTACCTACCACACACATACACACACACACACACACACCTTTATACGCAACACTCCCTTGAGGTGCATCCACTGCCAGCCAGAATCTAAACCTGACAGTACTCAATGGCAGAAAGAAATTAGAATGTCCTACATGCCAGTTCTCTTCTTGCTTAATTTTGGCCTCATCATAAGCAGTGCCTAACATGGTTTACATCTCTTGAGAAACACTTTAATTGATCTTTGGATCTATCAATAAGAACTTGAACCCATAGCAACAGCCTGTGCATAGGAAATGTTCAGCTCATATAGGTTTTTCCTTTCTAGGGAATCATCCTGAGAGGACCACAATGAAACTTGATATTCAAAAAGTTTAAGTCCCAATAATTACTAGGTTTAACAGGATGCATCTCCTAATCCTTTCCTTTCATCACAAACATGTAGCTTTTTCATCCTACCACTCCTCTCTTCTACTGAGACTTGTACCTCTTCCTACTTCAGTCATGTGGCTCTAGTGAAGGCTGCCATGAGCTTACATGGCCCTGCCCCCTGGTCACAGTTGATTGGTCCAGGGATGGGCATCTAACCCAAGTAGGCCGATCAGAGTTCTTCCCTTGGATTATTTTCCCTAACTGGAACTGGAAAATATAGTCATCTTCTGTGATGACAGGAATTCTGGAATGAGGAAATACAGGAGCTTTTGTGGTCATATTCCTCACCTTATGGAGAAAACCAGTCCTGAATGAAAGAAAATTAAGATGATACGCAAAGGTAGACACAGAGATAGAAAGAGAAATCTGGTGGTATGTGAGTACCTGCTTGTGACACTCAGCTGAATCCCTGCATTTCTGCAGGATGATTTCAGTGACATGGGAAATCATTCCCTAAAAAACCCATAGCAGAGGCCATGCCCATAGCATATTCGTACTCATCATTCTAGCACTGCATGTACCCAAGACTGAAACACCCCATGTTGGCCCCCTTCCCTTCCTTGAATCACTTCCCCACTCCCCTAGTGGTACTTCCTGGGATTATCTCTCAGATAAACTCTTGTACCCCCATCCTTGTTTCAGGGTCTGCTCCAGGGTGAAACCAGACTCAAACATGGTCCCTCTTCTAACCTAGACTAATAATATATGGGTTTTTGCCACTTTCAACCAAGAGTTCTATATATTACCTCCTTCTGGGATAATTCCCAAAATGTGTTTGGAATTCCCCATCTCCACTCCATTAACTATGTCATAAATATACAGATTTCTTTAAAAAGTTTAATAATATTCTTATAACTTCACAAAGTTTAATGGTATCCTTAGGTTTGACACAACACCCTGAAATTTTATAAAAGTTTCCATAACTGATATATGACCCATTCAAAAGACAGTAAGAGCCAGAGATGGCTCTACTGGACTTGCAAGGAAGTATGGCACAATCAAGAGGACATGGCTGGAAGATGCTTCTGGAACTGTGGGACCCTCAAGCCTGCACGCCTCAGAGCTGAATACTAGGAAGCTTGAAAACATACTGGCAAGAAGAGATTTACTCTCTCCTCCATATTTCATCCTCCACCCCATTCAAAGTGCTCAATAAATATTTGATAAACAAGTGATGGATTTATGCCTTTCAAACCAGAACTTACCAAAGAGAAAACAAGACACTGCTATAACCATAAGCATCATATTGACCATAATGAGAATTTTCTCTAGTCAACTACCTCCACCAAATTCTGCTGATTACACCAAATGTGGCACTTCAGGGATGTTTCAGTGGACATGGCAGACTGTTTGTTGCATTATTGAAAGCTATTTTTTCTGTGCTTCCAGAATACAGAGATGCATACAGATTGTCCCAAAAAGGGCCTAAGTGATTACAATTATACAATTGTATACGATTCTCAAAGGGCCAAACCACTTACTACAAGTATTCTAATTCCCTTGGAGAATCTACACACCAAGACTCAATATTCTCTCCTTGCACAGTCCCAATTCTGGGATCAACAGCAATTCTCCTCTGGGTCCGGCTTTCTCAGAGTAGCATACATTGTTCATTGCCACCAAGGGTATCCAGGGACACAAACTAAAGATAATAATGCTTTACTGTCCCTCAATCATCTGTCCCTGCCACATGTGGAAAGGAACGCCAAGTCCAGTTTGTCCAAGCACAAAATAGAATCATTGGCATCATCAGATCAGATAACAAAATTTTTAGTAGCAATTTATCATCATGCTACAAGTAACCAACATCTGTTGAGCACTTACATTGTTAGGGACCAACATAAGTACTTTACCTGCTGTATTAGCCATGATACACTGGTTATGCCACAGCAACAAATTAACCCCCAAAATCTCAATGGCCTGGCAACAAAGGTTGACTTCCCACACTCCATGTGCACCATAGGTTGGCTGGGGAATATGCTCCATAGGGTCACTCAGAGACCCAGAATTATGGGAAGCCTAACACCTCAACACAAGACTTCCAGTTAATGGGGTGGCAGGGGATAAGAGAATGGGATGGTCAGGCACCAGCTCTAGACACCTTCAGGCTGGAAGTCATGCATGTGGCTTCCGCTCATAGTACATTGGTTATAATTCCAAGGGGGCTGGGAAATGAGGGGGAGAAGATGGATAGCCCATGAGCAGTAAGCATTCCTACCAATGTACAGTATCTCATCAAAGTCTCACAAACTTAGGAAATACATCATTATTCCTTTTTACAGAGAAGAAAACAGAAATAATAGGGAAGTTAAGGGACTTGTGCCAAGGTGTCACAGACAGTAAGTGGCAGAGTCAAGATATGAACCCAAACTTCAAAACACACTCAACCTGGAAAACTTCAAAACACACTCAACCATAATGCTGCACACTCATCACAAAATTCTATGGAAATCCTTCAAATAGCAAAACACCACGCTAATTAATAGGAGAAGCCAAGTTATGCAAATACACAATGGAGCTCCTCCAACACACCACCTCTTCACCCCAAAGATTCAACCTAAGCAAATACCTGGAACAGATTCCAGGCAATTTCAGCAAGGGGGAAATGAGTCATTGATGTGGGGTCTGATATCCAGCCTTCAGTCCCCCATGTCAAGATAAAAATCTTCCAAAAACTTCCCCTAAATACCTGAGCAGACCTTCAACTCCTGTCACAGAAAAACCCATTGGTGACATCTTTACACAATGCAAAGATCTTTCTAAAAGAGCAAAGGTAAATGTCATCCATATACCTACAGGAAGAGGTCAGAAGCAGATGCTGTCATATCCAGAGGGATGGCTGAGCGATGGTTCTTCCAACAGGTTAATTCCACCCAGCCTGCAAAACTCAAATCTAGCACCACCTCCTCCAAGGAACCCTCTCCTACCCAGCTTCTCCAGGTTGGGACCCTCTATCTCTGCTCCCACATCACTTCCCATGCACACCTCCAGCAGGGCCCTTCCATTGCATGTAATACTTTACTTGTCTGCCTGTCCCCTGGACTCTGAGCCACCCACAGGCAACCTCTGCATCTATTTTTCTGTGTCTCTTACCCCTAGGATAGAATATGTGCTCAACAAATGTGGGGTGTGGGGCACCTGGGTGGCTCAGTCAGTTAAGTGGCTGACTTCAGCTCATGGTTCATGAGTTTGAGCCCCACATCAGGCTCTACGCTACAGCTCAGAACTTGGAGCCTGAAGCCTGCTTCTGATTCTGTCTCTTTCTTTGCCCCTCCCCACCCTTCAAAAATAAATAAAATAAACATGAAAAAATAGTATGCTTTAAAAAAAAGAATAGTATACAAAGCAATTTGTTCCCTTGGGAAATTTAATACACCCCTCCCATGCCCAGCAAACATGTAGCCAAGTATAAAAACTGAAGTTCCAGCCTCACATCTGCTGTAGTACCTTGAAGTGGTTCCATAGTTTCTCTGAACTATTTATGCAGCAGATAATAAGTAAAAACCACCTGATAGATATGTTGTAAAAATTTAGTGGAAAGCAGAGGGTATTCAAACAAATATTCATAGGAGCACTATTCACAATAGCCAAATGGTGGAAACAACCCAAATGTCAATCAGCTGGTGAGTAGATGTATAAAAAGTGGCATATCCATACAGTAGAACACTAATAAGCCATGAAAAGAATGAAATGTTGATGCATATAACAACATGGATGAACCTTGAAAACATCATGCTCAGTGAGAGAAGCCAAACACAAAAGGTCACATACTTTATGATTCCATGTATGAAATGTCCAGGCGAGGCAAATTCAGACAAAGAGCAGATTAGTGGTTGCCAAAGACGGAGCAAGGGAAGAATGAGGAGTGACTGCTAATGGGTATAGGATTTCCTTTTGATGGGATGAAAAAGTTCTGTAATTAGATAGAGATAATAGCTTTACAACATTGTGAATGCACCAAATGTCACTGAATTTGTACACTTTCAAATGGTTAAAATGGTGTTATCCTATGTGTATTTAGCCACAGTATTCTTTTTTTATTTCTTATGGGGCATTTCCAACTAATAACCTACCTAGGATTTTTTTTAGTTAAATGGAATAGATAATGTATATACAGTTCCTAGTCCTCACAAGCCCTCAATCCATGGTGGCTGCGTTTGTAGTCATAATTCACAATAATTTGTTCTCCCTATAAAAACAGAATATACTGAGCAAAGGAAAGCACCAATCTAATTTGTTCCCTAAATCTTCACAATAGTGGAATTGATATAAAAGTCCAAAATATTTCACATGGTTTGACTTATTTTTATCATGGTAACATATGCATGACATAAAATTTACCATTTTTACCATTTTACAGTGTACAGTTCAGTGGCATTGAATGCATTCACAAGGTTGTACCACCATCACCACCATCCATTTCCAGAACTTTCCATCACGTAAAACATGACATCTTGTTACATTCTAGGTGTTTTGATCCACAGCGGAGCTCAGGCAGAATTATCAATTTGGACTTTGTTCAATCACAGATAAAAAAGGGAGAAAATGGGAGCCGGCCCACAAACTCTGTGATGTTGGTGCTCGCAGCATGACAGGGTTTGGGGTCCTCACGCTGCTGCTGCCCGTCCTGCTGGGCTGGGCCAGCTGCCACCCTGTCCCTGGAAGGAAGAACTTCAACAAGCTGCTGCTGATCTCCTTCGATGGCTTCCGCTGGAACTATGACCAGGATGTGGACACCCCCAACATGGACCGCCTGGCCCAGGAGGGCGTGAAGGCCAAGTACCTCACACCACCCTTCGTGACAATGACGTCCCCGTCTCACTTCACCACCATCTCAGGTAAGCTCCACTCTGCAGCCAATTTGCCAATGCTAGTGGAAGCCCCAGTGTCTGTCATTCCCTGAGATACAGCTCATTCTCAACCAGCTCTTGGGAGACGGAGGCAGTTCATGCAAATGGAAGAAGCATTAGCTAAGAATATTCAGGTTTCTAGAACCCCACTGCTACAGAGCCCCAGTCTGCAGACAGAATCAGGACCACACAGCTGCAGCCTCCCTACCCCCTGCTCCCTGTTCCCCAGACCCACCCACCCTGCACCTTGCCTTACACACAGTGGCTGGTGATCTTTTCCAAAAGCAAATTATTAGGGGCGCCTGGGTGACTCAGTCATTCAAGCATCTGACTTCAGCTCAAGTCATGATCTCGCAGTTCATGAGTTCGAGCCCCACATGGGTCTCTGTGCTGATGGCTCAGAGCCTAGAGCCTGCTTCAGATTCCCTGTGTGTGTGTGTGTGTGTGTGTGTGTGTGTGTGTGCGCGCGCCCCTCCCCCACTCATGCTCCGTCTCTCTCTCTCTCTCTCTCTCTCTCTCTCTCGATAAACATTTAAAAAAATAATGATTTAAAAAAACAAAAGTAAATTATTAAAAGAACTTTATAAAAATAGTAAAACATTAAAGTTTAAAGAGCTCAATTAGATTAGAGGATTCCCTGGCTTATTACTGAAGAGTTGGAGGGACACCAATACTCTTTGAAGAGAATTCAAATTTTGTCTCTCTGTGGCCCAGAAAGTCCCCATGACCTGGCCCCTGATCCACTCTCTCCTATCTTCTCTTATTTCTCTTTCCCTTACACGGTTCTTTCCAGATCACAAAGGTCACCTGCCTGTGCCTCCACCCAGTCCCCACCTGTCTTAGTACCTTTGCCCTTGCCAGTCTCCCCAGCTTACCTAGAACGTGTAGCTCAAGAGGAGGACACAACATTAGACAAGAAAAGATACTAACAGATCTCATTACAACTAGGAAAGTCACTGAGAAGGAAGAGAAGAGTTTCTCCAGAAGAGAGCAAGGGCAAATTGACTTGAAATTGGAAACAGGAAAAGGCTCTCTGAGATGGAGCAGTTGAACTGAGAATCGAAAGAGAGTACAGGAGACAAGAGGAAGGAAAAGCATTCAGGCATAGGGAAGAGCATGTTCCAGGTGTCTGTGATAGGAAGGAATGTGGTCATTCCATAATCCCAAATACCATAATGCAAAGGATTCCATGATAGTAAGAATAACATCAGCTTCCTTTTCTCCAACATGGGCCTGAAGCCAGGCATGTGCTAGGTGCTTAGGCTTCAATGTCTCCAATACAACAATACTGCAAAGCAAGTGTTGTCCTCATTCCACTGATGAGAAAATGAAGGCTCAGAGAGGCCAAATAACTCATCAGTCACTTGGCCAAGAAATGGGCAAGGAAGAAGCCAGGCCTGGAACCAGGGTGTCCCTGGCCACGTGGAACTGGTTCTGCCCAGCTCTGAGTCTGGAATCCACAGAACCCTCTTGTGGGGTATGGAATGGTGCCTGGCAGTATGAGCCTCACCCCTATCCAGAAAACCACTCCCTTGGGGTCCAAGGCAGCTCTGGGAGGCTCTGAAATGATACACAAACTGCTAGTACCTTGTTCGGGGAGAGGGTTTTATCGCTTCCATCAGACTCTCAAAGGGGCCCTTGAATCAGAAACTTAAAAAATAAAGCTGAACAACCACTCAGAGGGAGATTTTCCTACATGTAAACTCTTTGAGAGGCAAGTCATTTGGGAACTATTAGTGCCAGGAAGCAGGAACTAAATAGCCCTTTTCTGGAGAAAGAGAATGCTACTTCCCAGTGGCATTAACTTTGTAACACTTAAAAGACCTCCCATGGGCAGATTCTGGGTCCCTGAACACTGAGAATATGATGGGCACAAAATATTATAAGGCATGCCCACCTTTTATTTATTCCCAGAAGATTCTTGATGAGAAGATATAAACAGTGAGAGCAAATTTTAAAAATTATAAAATTACTGCACCTCCTCGTCTACATTCATTGCCAGTGGGAAATGGAATTGGGTACAGCTTCAACGGAGGGTAATTTGGCAACACCCAATACAATCAGAATTGCACAAATTTTCTTATTTGGCAATTCCACTTGTAGGACTTTATCCAACAGATATATATCTGCTGGGTGGAAAATGATGCATGATGTACATGCAAAGTTATTCATTGCATTGGCATTTGTAACCACAAGAAAACAGAAACAACCTAACTATTCACCCAGAGGGGAATGGCTAAATAAAATACCAGACACCCATTGAATGGCATAGTCTGTTACCTTCAAAAGAAAAATGAGGAAGTTCTTTGTGTCCTGATAGGAAGTTATCTCCAAAATGGATTCAGTGACAAAAGCAAGATGCAAAGAATGTGTGTAGCATGAATATATGTGTTCATATAATATGGATGTGTATATATATGGATACAATTACTTGTAGATGCATAGAGGAAATCTGGCTAAATATACAAGAAACTGGCGATATTGGTTCCTCCGAGGAGGGCACAGGGTAGGAGACTGGACTGTACCCCCTGTATAATTTTTAGATCTTGGACCATGTGAAATGTATTGCCTATAAATAACAAAGCACTGTATACAAAATAATCTTTTTAATTCACCCACTGTGGAAAAAACATGTTCCTTTGAACCCTCTTATTTATAACTAGACCTGCCATTTATTGAGCAAGTGAACATTCACTCTGCTTCAACTATGAAACAGGTTTTTCAACATCAGCTCTATTGACATTTGGGACTAGATCATTCTCTGTGCTGGGGTTGAAGGGGCGATATCCGGTGCACTGTGGAATGCTGAGCAGCATCCCTGGTCTGTACACCCACCTGATGTCAGGAGCACCCCTCCTCCCCATATGACAACCTAAAACGTCTCCAGACATTGCCCAATGTCTGCTGTGGGAGCAAATTGGCCCCAGCTGAAAACCCCTGCCTTGAATGGTTGAACCTGCTTATGAATAGGCCAAGCAGGTACCACGATCATCAGATCTTTCAATAATTTTAACGGTGATATGAAGTCAGGACAGTTACCCTCTTTACAGGGCAGAGATATCTGAGGCTCAAACATGTACAAATCTTTTCTGGGGCAGAGGCAGGATTCAAACTCAGTCCTGGATGGTTCAGACACTGGCTCCTCAATCCCTACCCTCCAGCATGACTACAGCCCGTCAGTGTCTTTGATTCTAAGTAATCTTTCCAAACCCCTCTGAATGTTGTCCATCCCCAGAGCTTCCAGGAAACGAGTATATATCCTGAATATGTTGTATTAATGAAACAGAGACCACCCCAGACCCAGCAAAACCCCCAGCATTTGTCTTCAGGAGCTGAGCTCAAGCCAACCTCTGTCTGACTCCAGTGTGCACAAGAATTATCCGTAATAGAAAAAATAACGGTTAAAATGTGTGCTGCCAGCACCCAAAGACCTCATCAGATTCTAGGGTACAGACCTGACACAAACTATGATAAAGGGGGCTCTCCTAGCTCAACGATTAATTAACTTGTGTTCTTACGAACACCTCTGGGCAATTTAACACAGAAGAGAGGTGATGAGGAAGAGCCTGTTGCACTGCTTCACATCCTAGCTCCAACACAGGCTCAGGTCCGAGAAGCCATGTGGCCATCTCCCTGAGCTTCCTAGACAGAGTTCAAGGAGCAGGGGCCAGGTGGTCCCAGGCCAGGAGAAGCCATGCCCCAAGCACAAGGACCCATGAGCAAGCTTCCCTAAGACAGCTGACTCAGCTGCCCAAGGACAGAACCCTGGGCCCCCCAGAGAATCTGCTGCCCAGATATGGGCAGCAGGGCCTCCTCATACCTGGGGGCTGTCAGATGTGTGGGTATCTCAGCCCTCACCCCAGAACCAGAGTCACATGACCTTCATCAGTTTTCCCTGCTGCTGGTAAAGAAAGTCCTCCTGGAGAGTTTTTAAGGGGGCTTCCAACGTATTCATTCTTCCACTCAACAATTATTTTAGCATCTCTGTTGGGCCTGGCAGTGAGAACAATGGCCAACTATACACTTAAGTGACTCCAAGGTCTTGCCACTTCCTAGGACTTGTCCCAAGACACAGGCTCATGTCCCCTCTGTTTCCAGATCCCACAGATCTATTCAGGTGTTGTTTCCTTTTCTCTGCAGCTCTGCCAGGGAGAAAGATGAAGAGCCCCTTTCTTGTGGATCCTTCTGCCTCTGTGTTTCCTTTCACTGACAGCTCGGGGAATCAGACAGAGAGATGTGTTCTCACTTGGCTGTGTCCCCCCCATAAGCCTTTTTCTGCACCACAGCTCCTCTATGGCTACCATAAGGGGCAGAGCTTAAGAGAACACCCACTTTCCATGCTTTCTCCAATAGCGTCCTCTCCTTGAAGCAGGAAGGGCAGAAGTCCTGAGCAAAAGACTCAAGGAAAGATTTCTTGAAAACTGGCTACTAATTCAAAATATCCTACTTCATCACCTCTACACTCAAAAAAATCTTTGCATCTTTACAAAGAATGCAAATTTTTCCTCCAAGTACAGGCTCCCCCAGCACCACCTACAAGACGGGGAAGTAGAGCCCCTGTCTAGGATTTAAGCTCCCAAGTGCAAAGCAAGCCTTGGCTCTGGAGGAAACATTCTCCCTCCAGCTCCCCAAAGACAGGCACTGGGTAGGCCTGCACATTAATCAAGCTCATCCCCTCCCCCAGTGAATGGGCCATTACTTCCTCCAACATAGTTTCCTTCTTCCCACCTGGCTTCCTAACCCCCACCCCCAAACTCCATGCCACACACACACACACACACACACACACACACACACACACACAGGGGAACTTGGCCACAGGACCTGGAAGTTTCTTAAAATAGAATGATGTATTACTTTTCTGTGGCTGCAGAACAAATTACCACAAACTTAACAGTTTAGAACAACACCCATGTATTATCTCTCAGTATCCATGGGAAAGGAGTCAGCACCAGTGAGCTGGAGCCTCTGCTCAGTGTCTCACAAAGTCACAATCAAGGTGACGCCACAGGAGAGGGTCTCTCTGCTCTAGATCCTATTTTAAGAGCTCACCTAATAAAGTCAGACCCATGCTGGATAATCTTCCTTTTGATGAACTCAAAATGAACTGATGAGGATTCAAAGGATCTGCAAAATCTCAACTTTTCCAGGTTCTGTTGGTTAGAAGCAAGCCACAGGTCTCACCTATGTTCAAGGGAAAAGAATTATACCAGGCATATATATCAGGGGACAAGAACCTTGAGAACCATTTTGGAATTCTGCCTAGCACAAACAGGTCCCTGATGGGGCTTAGATAAACAGGAGGTGAGCATCAGTCTTTGCGTAAAGGCAAAAGTTAACAGGATCATGCCCCAGAGCGAAGCTCCAGAAAGCCCGCAGAATTATGGCTAACCCCTGAACCCCAAGGGTTGATGTCACAGGGGCAATAAATGTCCATGGAGGCTGGGCTGTCCAATCATAGTGTGTCACCACATCAGTATTAGACTTTCTGTTGCTTAGGCAAAAATGAGGAGGAGGAGGACAAAGAGGAGGAGGAGAAGAAGTTGGGGGAGAATTATTAATTGAAAGTATTTATAGTCATTTCCTAGGGCTGCCATAACAAAGTACCACAGTTTACTTAACAGTACTGGGCAGTTTAAAGCAACAGAAAATTATGAAGTGCCTGGTTGGCTCAGTTGGTAGAACATGTGACTCTCCATCTCAGGATTGTGAGTTCAAGCCCCATGTTGGGTGTAGAGATTGCTGAAAGATTTTTTTTAATCTTAGAAAAAAAAACAGAAATTTATTGTTTCACACTTGTGGAGTCCAGAAGTTGGAAATCAAGGTGTTCATGGAGCTGTAGGCCCTCTCAAATCCACAGGGAATCCTTCCTGTCTCTTCCTCACTTCTTATAGTTTGTTGGCAATCTCTGGCATTCATTGGCTTGTAGATGCCACAGTCCCATCCTCCATCCAATCCACAGAATTTTCCCTGTGTCTCTGTTTTCACATAGTCATCTTCTTATAAGGGAACAAGTCATTTGGATCAGGGGCCTACCCCACTGCAGCATGACCTCATCTCTGTAGTGGACCTATTTCCAAATAAGGTCCCATTCTGAGCATCTAAGCTTAGGACTTCAACATCTTTTTTGAGAAACAGTTCAACCAATAACAGTACCGTAAGACATAATTAATTGATAACTACAGGCATTAGTAATCCAGATCCTCATATTATGTCATCACAATGATCTATCTCCCTCCTTTTCCCTCTCCCTCTCTTTCTCTCTGTCTCTCTCTAAGAGTGACCACAAAATTCCCAAGACTGGCTCTCATTGGACCAATTTACTTCTCAGAACCAATCACTATGGCCCGGGGGAGAGTGGAACAACGCTGAACACACAAACTGAGACTACATGTCCACCCCCAGTTTGGGGTTAAGGGGGTGGCAAGCCTCACACAAACCAGGTGGACTGCAAGTCAGGGGCCGGTGGGTTCCCAGTGGAAAGTCAAGGACTGTTATCAGAGAAAAGACCAACAGAGGAAGAACTGGCAGGAAGTGCTGAGGTCTACCACGCCAGCCTGGGGCTGACGATGTATGGATGGGGGTGTACAGTCCAGTGGCCCAGTACTCAGTCCCAAGAAATCACAGCCTCAGCTATGGGGCACCCCGTGGATACAGTACCCACACCTGCAAACAGCCACATCCCAGCATGGTCCCCCCCAGTCTCCCTGAACTGTCCCAATTCCCCTCAGATCTCACTGAAATGAAAAGCCATTCTCTGAGGGTTAGAAGCTCATTCTGCTAGTTTAAATCACCCAATTCCTTCTCCCTCTCCAGAAGCCTGTACTTACTGCTCCATCACTGGTAATGACAGTGAACATTTCTGCAATCTCAGTTTTTATTGCAAAGTGATTGAAGACCAGTGAGAATAAGTTATGCTGCTGAAACTAAGGAAATCCCGCCAAGCAAGTTGTGGGTGGATAGGAAGTCTTATGGCAGCAGCATATATTTTCTCCCCCAAGGAACCTACTGAAAATAAGAAGCTATCACCACCATGCTTCAGACAAAGGCTATAGAAAATGTAAGCTGTGATATTATAATTTAACAATTTTAAATCTAGTCAAATAGATATGGATCAGAGGTGAAAGGGGGATGCTCGTAAGGAGATGATGGTGAAGGATAATAACAGTGAGGTCCTCTCTGCTCTTCATTTCCTCCTTTCTTGGAAGGACACTCGATGGTAGGCTCAAGGTCCCTACCATTCAGAAATTAAGCTTCTCCCAATTCCAGAACCCCACCAGAACAACTCCAAAATCAGAACCACCACTTGTAACCATGTAGACGGTGTACAGCACAATTCTGGGAAGAACTGTTTTCATGAATGCTATGTGGGTGGTGCCCCTGGAGGTGGGCAGGGCACAATTTGCACAAATGATCAGTTACTTACATTCTATCCCAAAATCAACCTATAAGAGGTAAAAAGTCCTCATAGATGTCGTAACCAGTCATGAATCCACCTCTCCTTCTGCCTGAGACAAGAGCAAAAGAAGCATGGCCAAATGTATTTAGATGATCTTTAAGACTAGAGCAGGGTTCTCAATGTCCCACCACTGACATTTTAGGCCAAATCATTCTTTGTCTTTGGGGAGACTGTCTTGTGTGTTGTAGAATGCTTAGAAGCATCCCTGGCTTCTACTCACTAGATGCTAGCAACATCCCTCCCCTCTCCCAGTTGTGACAACCGAAAATGTCTCCAGACATTGCCAAATGTGCCTTGGGGGGCAAAATCACCCCCTACTTGAGAACCCTTGAACTAGAGGTATAATACACAAATCACATATAAATCAGAGGGCCAAAGGTCACCCATGTGACACTCTATCCAGTGAAAAAAAATAGAGTCTGAAAGAGGTAAGAGAGGTAGGGAAAGGAAAAGGAAATTAAATCCCTGCTGCTGGTTAACAGTACAAGCCCAGCAGATGTTGTTGGAAACCTAGTTAGAAGATGTAAACCTTTTAATCAGCTCCCATCCTTCTCCCCCAGAAACCACTCTCCACTGAAAAAGTCCTGGAAGTCAACAAAGCCCCAAACACAGATGAAACAAAGCAAAGAAAACCACAGATAGAGACAGAAAAGACGTGTCTCCAACACTAATCATTTCCACAAGGAACGAAAAGTGGAGAAATAAGAAAATATTTCTTATTATTAAGAAAATAAATAAGAAAAGAAAATAATTGAAAATAAGGAAGGCTGGAAAACCAGGGTATTCCCTAACTTTTCAGTACACTAATTTCTAAAATTAGTGTAGAAAAAGCAGAGAAAATTGCACAAGGAACCCCCTATACCCATCACCGAACTGTAAGAATTTTTCCACATTTTGCCAATCTTGTTCCATTGTCTCCACTCAGTGGACTTTTCTTTCTTCTTTTCTGCCTGCCTGCCTTTCTTTCTGGAAACTTTTTTTTTAATGTTTATTTTTTGCGAGAGAGAGAGAGAGAGAGAGAGAGAGAGAGAGAGAGAGCGCGCGCGCGCGCGCGCGCGCGCATGCTCAAGTGGGGGAGGGGCAAAGGGAGAGGAGGACAAAGGATCTGAAGCGGGCTCTGCACTGACAGCAGTGAGCCCCATGAGGGGCTCAAACTCATAAACCATGAGATCATGACCTGAGCTGAAGTTCGATGCTCAAGTGACTGAGCCACCCAGGCACATCATGGAATCTTTTTTTTTTTTAAGTTTATTTATTTATTTTGAGATGGAGCATGAACGATGGAGGGGGGCAGAGAGGGAGGGAGAGAAGAGAATCCCAAGCAGTTTCGGCACTGTCAGCACAGAGCGCAATGCAGGTTATGTGAGATCATGACCCAAGCTGAAGTCAGACACCTAACCGACTGAGCCACCCAGGTGTCCCCTTTCTGGAACCTTGTAAAGCAAATTCCAGACATTATGCCATGTCATCTATAACACATCAGTGTAAATTTCTAACCAAAGAATTTGATTTGGTTTTGTTTTTATATAACCTCCACACCATAATTAACATGAAGAAAGTAGGACTCTTCCAGGTGGAGAAAAGATCTAATTGCCACCTTAGAG
This sequence comes from Lynx rufus, assembly GCF_022079265.1. NCBI lineage: Eukaryota > Metazoa > Chordata > Mammalia > Carnivora > Felidae > Lynx > Lynx rufus. The sequence continues at coordinate 20,730,097 of NW_025814838.1, forward strand.
ATTCTCCTATTAGTGCTTCTCAAATTTGAATATGTATATGAATCACCTGGGGATCTGGTTAAAATGCAGATTCCAGTTCAAAGGATCTGAGGTGGGGCCATTCCAAGAAGCTCCCAAGTAATGCTGATGCTTCAGGTCTATGGATTACACATGAGAACGTGTCAGCCCAAAACACCACAGCAACTGAGAAAAAAAATCATGACTGCTCTGGATTCCAAGGTCTTGAGTGAGAAAAGCTGGAACCACTTGAGAGTAACAGCACAGGTGTATTAGTTTCCTATGGCTGCTGTAACAAAGTACCATAAGCTGGGTGGCTTAAAGCAACTGAAAGTCCAGAGACCAGAAGCCCAAAATAAAGTATCAGTGGGCCATGCTCCCTCCAGAGGTTCAAGGGGAGAATCTTTCCTTCCCACTTTGTCTTCTAGTGGCTACCAGCATTCCTTGATTTGTAGCCACATCATTCCAATATCTGCCTCCATGATCATGTTGTCTCCTTTCTCCTTTTCCGTCTGCATCCTCTCCTCTTCTGCCTCTTGTAAGGATATTTGTCTTTGGATTTAAAGTCAACATGGATAATCCAGGATCGTCTCATGTCAAAATCCTTAATTACAACTATGAAGACCTAGTTTCCAAATAAGGCAACATTCACAGGTTCTGAGAATAAGAATATGGACATATAAATGGGGGGGGGCGGGGGGTGCCAGTGGGCACCATTCAGTCCACTATAGTGGTAAGAGGAGAAAATAAAGTGAGAAAAAAAAATACAGCGGAGAGATCCCATTTCCGTGACAGTGGCTAGTAAGGCAGGTCAAGGGTAGAACTGTGTGTTAATAGAGTTTCCAGATGGAACTCAAGAAGCCGTCTGCTTCCAGCTACTCAAAGAGAGAACGTTTCTGCTTTTGACAGCAGATTAAAGGAAGAGGTATAGAGTGTGAAAGACCATTCTCTGTTGGCCTAGTTCCTAAGGAATCGTGCCTCTGCCTTAGGGCCATTCTCAAGTCTTGTTCAAGGATAAAATGATTTATTGATGGCCATAATTAAAAAGCAGTGTCAAAAAGAAGCAGCATCAGCATTTTTCATTCGCACTTACACATGAGCAAGAGTGGTTTAGTAAAATGGGCATGCTAGGGTTTTATATTCTCTGTCCAGACAAGGGCTGCCATCATGAGTGCTAGTGTTGGGGACAAGCCTCAGTTCTATAGCAGGAATTGATAAGGTTTTAAATTTTGATTGGTTCACCTGTTCTCATTTCAAGTACTTTAGTTATGGGTCCAGTGTATTATCAATGGGTGGTACCCTGGGTGTGTAAACTTGGGTGAGTGTGGTTTTCAGCATCAGTGGAGGCTGCTTTCCCATCAGTGTCTTGGCTGTGGTTCTGAATGAGCTTGTTAGCTTGAGAAAAGAATGTTGGGTGGATTTAAGGTGGTTAGTTGACCTGATTTGGCAACCATTCTTCCTGACTTCATACTAGCTGGTTAACAAGACATTTTCTTCTTTGGTTTTGGGAATGTGAACTTAATGAATCACAAATCGGGAGGAAAATGAAGATATGCTTATAGTTTATAAGGTAGATTAGTTTAAAGGAATTAGTGAATAACACAAGCAGTTTCTCAGCATTAAAGTGTGTCTACACCCAGATGGACTATCTGTAAATATACACTGTTCCACCTGAAAATTAGTAGATAGGAACAGAGCAAATGTTTGGGGGGTGGGGGGAGAGGAATGCCCTTATTGAGTTATTAAGTTATGGCATGGTTTATTTTAATCCCACTAAAATATCTTTTTTCCCAAATTGACTTTGGATTAAATCAGGTTCTGCTTTCTACTTGTTCAGAGCATACCTGGCCATCTGCAAATGGGGCAGAAGTAAGAGGGAGTTTTTTCAATTAAACTCAACAAACATTTGTTGAATGCCTACTAAGGGTAAAGCCCTATGCTTTGTGCCAGGTTGATACCAAAATAAATGAGCACAGCCCTACTCTTAGGAAGCTTTTAAACTAATGGAGAAAACATATTTATAGATAATCACCTGAAATTCAAGAGGAAATGAGATGGATGCTGAATGCAAAGTATAAGCAGGATGGAATGGCATTAATGCCATGTGTGCCCAGTTCCAATGACACTCCCTGACAGCCAACGGCAATACTGCACAGATATCCATTTCTTGTATGATCTGAAGGCCCATGAAGGTTTGAGCCTTGGCAGATCTAATATAGGTCTAGAGTCTACGTCTGGTCTAGTCCTAACCTTAGGAGTGGTTTTCATCCATCACAAGCCAAGGAATAGCCTAAAACACTGGCAAAAACGGAAAAAATTGCAGGTTCTAGAGCAGGGCTTCTGCTCTAGAACAATAAGTCAGTCACAACAATTTTGTTGTTTGTTATTGTTCACAACAATAAGCCTGTCGTGAACCATCTCGACCATTTTGTCATTATAATCAAAAAAGGAAAGATTTTCAGCAGTCTTACCGGGTAGACGCCTGACCCTATCTTTGTTCAAACTATGGAACTAAACTCTCAAGCCATCTAACAATGGCCAAAATAGTGATCTGTCCACAACAACAGAATAGAACAGTGCTCACTTCTTTCCCAAGGCATATCATGTAAGTTTACGTCATTAACAAATAAGAACTAGGCAAACTTGAGCTACCTAATCCTTGAAGGGAGGTAACTGACAATGGTTACAACTCGAGCAGGGTATTATAAAACCACCACTATCTACTTCTGCCCAAGCAGTGAACTGCTTAGTTTTAATATTTAAAAATCATGGCAAATACAGCTGACACTTGAACAACATGGGGGTTAGTAGTGGTGAACTCACACACAGTCAAAAGCCCACATAGAACTTTTGAATCCCCGAAAACTTAAAAACTAATAACCCAATATTTACCAGAAGCCTTACTGATAACTTAGTAAATTAACACATATTTTATACGTTATATGTATTATAATCTATATTCTCACAATAAAAGAAAATGTTGTTAAGAAGGTCATAAGGAGGGGCGCCTGGGTGGCTCAGTCGGTTAAGTGGCCGACTTCGGCTCAGGTCATGATCTCGCGGTCCGTGAGTTTGAGCCCCGTGTCGGGCTCTGTGCTGACAGCTCAGAGCCTGGAGCCTGTTTCAGATTCTGTGTCTCCCTCTCTCTGACCCTCCCCTGTTCATGCTCTGTCTCTCCCTGTCTCAAAAATAAATAAAACGTTAAAAAAAAATTTTAAGAAGGTCATAAGGAAGAGAAAATACATTTATAGTACTGTACTGTATTTGTCAAAAACAATATGGCATGTAAATGGACCTGCACAATGCAAGCCCATGTTGCTCAAGGATGGACTGCATTTACTCTCACCTGCCACCAGGCTCCAGTGTCACCTCCTCTGTGCAGCCTTCCCTGATACCCTCTTTTCTGTGTTCCCACTGCACTTTGTTCAGCATCTATTGGAGCACTGATCTCCAGCTATGTCAGGGAACAACAGCTGTAAAATACAGAAATCCTTTCACACTAGCTCAAGGGAAAGGAACACCTTGCAAGACTAACAGGCAAACTTGGGCAAGGGAACCAAATGAGGGATAATTAGGAAAAATGGAAAATGGAGTTAGAGAAACCAGATCCTACTTTTCTGGCTCTCAGAAACCCAGTGGTCCCTATTTTTTTTATTTATTTTTTTCAACATAATTCATTGTCAAGTTGGCTAACATACAGTGTGTACAGTGTGCTCTTGGTTTTGGGGGATAGATTCTCATGATTCATTACTTACACACAACACCCAGTGCTCATCCCAACAAGTGCCCTCCTCAATGCCCATCCCCTATTTACCCCTCTCCCCTGCCCCCCCATCAACCCTATCCAAAATCTGTAAAGAACTTACCAAATTCAACACCCGAAAAACAAATCACCCAGTGAAGAAATGGGCAGAAGACATGAATAGACACTTTTCCAAAGAAGACATCCAGAAACCCAGTGCTCCTTCTAATCAGCCCCAGGAACTCTCTTATCTCTAATTCTCTCACTCACAACCGCTTTCTCTTTTTGCTCATGACCTATCATGGTAGGCTACTGGGAGCCCACCACCAGCTGATTAGTTACTGCATCTCTTCGTTTAAGTCTTGAGAGAGAATTGGGTTTCTCGCCAGCCAAATGAATGTAGGGAGGAGACACCACATGGTACAAATATGGTACCTAGACCTGCCTCTCGGCAGTGCCTGTAAGTTGGGGAATCCTAAGAGTGAGTGACTGTGAGCATTGCAGGCACCCCCAGAACATGCTCTCTTATTAACTCTCTCCCCTGGTCCCTAGATTATGAACACCATGGGACAATGGAGGATAGTACTTGGGTCAAAATGTTTGAAGGGGAGGGTTTGGATCAAATGCTGGATTTGATGGTTCTCTAAGTTCACCTTGCAAGTATTTGAGAAATAAATAAATGTCAGTTTCTGAGAATCAAGAGAAAGGAGTCGAATCTAGCTGGGTTCATTCCCACACCTGAAATGCTCGGCTGGGAGAATTTACCCGCATCCTGCCATAACTGGTATGGTGTGGGAGTATGCATTGTACCCTGATTAAAGCATAATTAGCAAGCAGCAGGAATCACGCTCTCTGAGAGAGCTCATCCTACTTCCTGTTTAACTTGCATAATTACCCACATCACAGACACTGAAATGACATGGATAATAGACTCTCAGAATGGATAAAGCCAGAGAGGACTTTGGAAATCATTAATCCTCTCATTTTATGAAGGTGGAAAATGAAGCCCAAGGGAAGAACAAGTGCTTTCAAGAGCCAAGACCAAACCCAGGTGTCCCACTCCTGAAAGCAGCCCTGCTTCTGTAGCATCATACTGCAGTGAGGGCAGCATCACCCAACCCAAGTGAAACCAGTTCCTTTGCAGCTACTGGAACTCCAGGCATGGCCAACACTGTTGCCTTCACGCAGCTTTCCCAGCCCAGTCCCTGATTGTCTCCAGAGTACAAAATGCAATTTTAGTAAAACTGATTGCTGCTCCCTACAGCTGTTCATTTCTTAGCTTTCCCCCCACCTCCCCGTCTTGTTCTGCCCACATTCCAGAACAGGGCCTTAACCATGATAAAAGGCTTGAGCAGCAGGAAGGAGGAACCGAAGGGGCAATGGAAATTCCTGCTGGGTCATTAGTGGTTCCCAGCCACTGGCTGGATTTAGAACATACCTTTAAGTGTCAGGGTGGAAATAACACAAACACCATGAAGACAGTTCCCTTTTTGCAATTACTGGGACTAGCCGTGCCACAAAATGGAAGGGTCATGCTCCCTGAACTCATTTTAGATTAGTTGTTTGAAACTTGGGTAACATCTCTTTGAGGGGAAAAGGGATTCTATGATGGGTTCCCAGGCTAGTCTATTTAACTGATACTATAATTGACCTCTTGGTCCCAGAGCCTGGAAACCAGAATCATTAAGGTTCAGGGAGGGGAAGTTTCCATGTCCATGGTGTCCTTTGCTTCCTCCTATCCCTCCTCCAAATCCTCCCAATGTCTCTGAGCCCCCAAGCTTCCCCAGATACTGCAATACTCCAGGTTTTGACAGCTGCCAGCCTTCCCTTCGGTCTCTCAGGGAAGCTGCTATCAACCCAGATTTTGGAGTAATGGGTAATCTGCTAGAACTAATCCACATACATGTGTGAATGACTAACAGTCCCTGAACCAGTGGCTCTGACATGTCAGTTGGCTTATGAAAATGCAAACTCGCAGACCCAACCCTAGATGTGTGGATTGAGCAAGGGCTAGATTGGAGAACAGAGAATTTGTGTTTTTTAACAGTAGTTCAACTGATTCTAATGGTGGTGGTATAGATACCATGGATAAATACTAGAACAGGTGAAGTGGCAGGCATTTATAATTCCATGGTGATTTGCTCTTTACTGGGCAGGAAGAGTCACACAGAACAGAATCCAGGATTTGCAGGTAAAAAAGATAAAGACAAAAGCAAGCTACTACCTGGGTGAATTATCTTTGTGCTTCCATTTCATCTGCTGTGATATGACATGGCTCAGCCATGAGAAAACTTGGACACTACAACAAGGAGAGGATTTGTTGTAGATTTCAAAAAAGGAAAAGTTCTTGTCCGTTTGGTCCCCACCTACCCATAACAAAGTACCCTCACTTGTGGTATTCAACCCCCCTCGTGACATACAGTATCACGGAGAGATTAAAAGCCCAGGTTGTAATGCTCAACACCATAAGTCATTCAGTAAATGCACAGCAAACCCAATGAGATACCCCTGCACATCCACTTGGTTGACCAAAATCAAAAAAAGGAAGAAACAAGTATTGGTGAGGATGCAGAGAATTCGGAACTCCTGGACATCGCTAGTGGAAATGTAAAATTGTACAGCCACTATGGAAAATTCCTCAAAAAGTTAAACATAGAGTCACCATATGACCCACCAATTCTACTCTGAAGTATATATCCAAAAGAATTGAAAGCAGGGACTCAAACAGATACTTGTACATGAATGTTCATAGCAGCATTATTCGCAGTAGCCAAACAACCTAGAAACAACCTAAATGTCCACTAACTAACAGATGGATAAACACATTATGGTCTATTCATACAACAGAATATTATTCAGCCATTAAAAGGAATGAAGTACAGATATATGCTACAACATGGATGAACCCAGAAAACATGAGACTAAGTAAAAGAAACCAGACACAAAAAGTCACGTATTGTGAGATTTCATTTCTATGAAATGTCCAGAATACCTAAATTTATAGAGACAGAAAGCAGATTAACGGCCAGTAGCAGGTAGGGGAATGGAGAACTGGGGAGTGACTGCTAATGGGTACAGTCTCCTTTTACAGTGATGAAAATACCTTGGGACTAGAAAGAGGTGATTATTGCACAACATTGTGACTATAATAAGTGCCACTGAATTGTACACTTTAAAATGTTAATGGTTATTTTTATGTTTTGCAAATTTTACCTATTAAAAAAAAGCGGGGTGTAACCAAACCTCCTAGGTTCAAAGCCCAGTACTGCTACATGATCTTGAGCAAACTCTGTGCCTGATTCCTGTAAAGGGGAAAATCTCTAAAGGCAGGACAATAAATATGTGCCATGATTTCATCACACAAACCCTACCCACTATTATTCAGGCAAACCAAGGCCAGGCAGGTTAGGGGCTTGTTCAAGTTCACATAACAGGTTCAGAAGTTAACTCAGAGTTGGTACCCAGCTCTTTTTGGACTCTAAGTCCATGCTCTTCCCCTGTTGACCATCCAATCTGATCCCTCACCAGGAACCTTGATACCAAGACCCCAGTCCCTGACAGCAGTGCAACTTTTTCCCAGTGATTCCAAGCATGGTGTACCTACAAGGCAGAAATGATAGAGCAACAACTATTTTTGCTTCTTCCCAGATGAAAGCCTTGGCCATCCTAAGAGGACTTTACCCACCAGCAGCTTGGCAACGACTGAGCCAGTGGAGAATTTTCCCCTCTCGATTCCCGTGACAATCAAGTTTTAGTCACAGAATGTCCTGCCTTGATTTACCTTGGAAATAGGAGAAATCATCACTATCTTATTGCAATCAGTAGGGTCACCCAGAGGAATCTGTTCCAGAAGGTGGGGGAGTGGACACTCAGCTGTTCCCTGGGTCTTTTGGTTAAGTCTTTAGACTACTCCCCAGTATGCACTCTCCTTTTCCCCCAGTACAGTGTAAGATCACAGGTACTTTCTATATCTGGTTCAATTCTTATGTTTTCAAGAATAATCTAGCTTACTCACATTCCCCAAAATCCACTTTCCTTCTTTAAGTAGAGAGAAATAAGTCTATACCCATCTATGTCTAGAAATCTTTATTGATTCCATTGTTTTCCTCAAACAGCACAGCCAATGGGAGTCCTAGGAAAAACCCTGGGATATTTGCCAAGAATTAGGCCCACTAGATATTCAATATTGAATCAGACCGTCACAAGCAGAAGATAAGGAATATCACCCCACAGGATATATCTAAATCCCAGGCTCTTGCCTTCTGGACACAGAATAACCTAAGTAACCTGGCCTCCCTAAGCCTTCCCTCCTCGCCCATCAGTTTCCACAGCCCACCCCAGCTTCCTCCAGGACTGTTCCAGGCAGCAGATCCAATCTGGCAGGTGTGAGATTCTATTAGCCCTTTCTTTATGGCTACCAATGTTTGCACCTCCAGAAAACCAAATCTGAAGCCCCAGGGTGGCCAGCCAGAGTGACAGTCCCCCAGAGGAAGTAGGCCAACCAGAAGGATATTGGAGGAGGTCTTAAGATCACTTTGACACCGCTGGCAGTATCCATTCATTGAACTTATCAGTACCTTCCCTCCTTCATTCCCAAGGTCGCTGGATTGAAGATCATGGAGTCATTCACAACATGATGTTTAACACAGAGACACACTGGAAGTACTCCTTCAAGACCACACAGAATAAGACTGAATGGTGGGACAATGGTGTTCTCCCCCTCTGGATCACAGCCCAGAGACAGGTACTTTCAGAAACCCTGGGTTGGCTTCCAGGGACATCGCATCTCATTCCTAAGCATGTGGGACGGGGGTTAGAAGCTATGACCTCGAGTAAGTGACTTAACTTCTCTAAGCATGTTTCCCTAAATGTGTAATGGGAATAATGATGATGTGCTTATTTAATAGATTTTACATAAGTATTAATTGAAATATGCATTTAGCCATTATTGATGGATAAGTCTCTACGAGGGCAGAGTGGCGTAATCACAATTGTACCTCCAGGGCTCACCATAGGGCTCTGTCACATTTTTTTAACCCAGCAGCACTTTCATAAATGTCTGTTTATACACTTGTCTCAGACTTAAGCATAAAAGCCCTTAGGAATGAAGTTGACCATTTAATGACTCTTCAGACCACGGAAAGTTCTTAAGAGAACATTCACTCGAAAGGATTCTGGTAGCCATTTATTATTGCTTCAAAAAGGCAGAAATCAGAGCTCTGTGTTTAAGTCCTAGCCCAAAACCTTTTGTCAGCTTTGTGTTTTCTTAATAAGCTTCCACAGTCATCACTTCAGAGTAGGACCTCCTCCTTGTCTTCCCCAAGACACCAATCTTTGCTCCAAAGATCCCCTTGGCACTGGCGCTTCACCTCTATGCTCCAAGGTACACTGGGTGTGTCATGTTGCAAGATGGTGCCATTGCAGCTCAGAATGCAGGCTGCGGACTTGGACACCTGGAGCAGGATCCAGCCAGCTCCACCCTTCTCCAGCTGCATGACCTCGGGCAACAACCTCCTCTGGGTGTGTGATTTGCCCCACCCATAAAATGAAAACTGTCAGAGTCCCTGCTTCTTACGCCCATTGGGAGGGTGAACTGAGATAATGCACATGTCTTGAAAACTAAATGTTCAAAAACTATTAGTCATTAAAGGAAGTTGAATCATCTTAGCACTTCAGCTGGTCACTACAGCTCTAAACCAGAACTAACCAAAGGAACTTTCTTTGATTATGGACATGTTCTACTGTGTACTTTCCAAAATGGAAGCCACCAGCCATGTGTGCTTATTGAGCCCTTGAAATGTGGCTAGTGAGACTGAGGAACCAACTTTTTAACTGCATTTGATTTTAATTAATTTCAACTTAAATCTAAATACCACATGTGGCTAAGGGCTACCATATTGGACAATGTAGCTTCTAGATGAATCACAGGGAGTTGTCAATGACTCTACCTTAGCTTCATTTTTCCCCCTAACTGTTGGGCTCTAGATTCCTTCCTCTTCTGTCACATTTTTTAAAAATTTTTTAACATTTATTTAGTATTCAGAAACAAGAGAGACAGCATGAGCATGGGAGGGGCAGAGAGAAGGGGAGACACAGAATCCGAAGCAGGCTCCAGGCTCTGAGCTACCAGCACAGAGCCCGACACAGGGCTTGAACTCACAAACTGCGAGATAACGACCTGAGCTGAAGTCAGACACTTAACCAACTGAGCCACCCAGGCGCCCCTTCTGTCACATTTTTTAACTTTGAGGCAGACACCACCATGCAAATAAATTCTGTCCTCCCAAGAAAATAAGATTCATAACACTACATGTCTAATACTGATTTAAGTGCTTTACATTTATTAATTTATAACAGCTCTTAGGTGGGTGCTACAATTATGTCCACTTAACAGATAAGTAAACTGTTAAACAGAGCAGTGCCATAACTTATCAAAGTCACAAAGCTTGCAAAAGGCAAAGCTGAGATCTGAATTCACTCAGGGTTCAGCAACTCTTAACTCTTAACCATAACAGAATATTATTTCCTTGGCCAAAACATTTAGCCATGGATCTGATAGTGAATCTTACTGCTAGGGAGATCTGGGCAGTCTTCATTAATTCACTATTCAACTTGCTATGATATTTGTTCATTGGCATGAGGGTTCTGGTAGCATTCTTTCCTGCAGTTTTTCTTATTCACAGTTCTTGTCTCATTGCCATTTATTTTCAGGACTTCGTTTCCTTCTGCTCAACTCATAATCAGAGTGTTCTTCCTCTTTGCTGAATTCATAAGTGGTTATGCAGAAAAAGGATCTGGTTCAGGGCCAGGCAACTGAAAACACGCCATTCATTTAGCAAGTGAAAGTCATGTTGGTGCATCTCTCATTCTACCACTGATATCTCCTGCCATGGGACAGAGCCACTGCCCAGCAGCCTGAAGAGATAGCAGGAAAACCACTGCATTCAAGGCAGACCTGTGGCCCCAGGTCAGCTCCCCAGTAACAGGATTCCAACTGGCCCTAAATGTCATTCAGGAGCCCACATGTTTTGCCAGGCAGGGCTATGGGGGAGTGGCCTGGCCTGTATCCATCACTGGGAAAATCCATTGTTCTCCTGAGTCTCTTCCAGGCAGGCTTTGTGGAGATTGATGCATTCACCTTTGATAGGACTAAAATGTTTTCCTTCCATGACACTAATGCTGCCAGAGTTCATCAAGATACACAAGCATTGACATGCCTTACACATGATGCCTAAAAGATGGGATTCCTGGCCACCTTTGCGTCCATTAGTCATGGTCCATGAGCATATCCACACTCCAGCAGGACTTCACTAATGGTCAGGGTATGAACAGAGAAGCTCCATTTAGAGCAAGCTCATATTTTAAATGAACATACCTTATCACTGAACATGATTAATGGCTGAGGTGGTTCACCATGTTCAGAAGTCCTAATCCTCAGAGAAAGGCAGACAGCCATGACTGTAAGATCCAAGAAAACCATAAAAACCTAGGGGCACGTTTCACCTCTCTATGGAGGAGCTATAGAGTGTATTAAGGAGTGAAATGGCAGAGGATGATCCGAGTGAGATCCCCATGGCTGCCAAGAGTCTGTATCAGGACCATGGTAGGCTATTACCAGGAGGGGATTCAGAGAGACGGTGGGGAGTTTAGCTATGGTTTTCAATGTAAGCCAAGTCTCCTAGACAATAGCTTCCAAACTTGGAAGAGCTGTGAGCAAGATGGTGCCAGGTACTTCTGCCTAGAGTGTTAATAACAGAATAATTCATCCCAATATTGGCCCAAACCATGTTTTTATAATGCATCATAAAGGCTCTAAGAATAATAATCTGACCTCCAAAAGGGTGTGGGATGGGGAGAAAATAGAATCTTGGCCGTCTGGCTCCTTCTGTTCAGTGACTCCTCTGGAGCACAGAAAAGCAATGAAAACACTCAGACTTCTGAATTTCACATACATACAGTCCATCTCTTTCCACCCAGTCACTCCCTAGAAGGAGGAACTAACTCCTTTCCCTAAACCACACACACTTCCCACCAAAGCACAGCCATGATAAAATGTTCAAGGGCCTTCCTAAAACATGCACCTTGTGACATTCACTCTGTCACCTAAAGGAAGAAATAAAACAAAATACAAAACCAAACTGAAACTTCTGCTCTAATGATTTGTTCTGAAGAGTTTGGTGGGATCTGTACAAGGATTTTTCCCATAGTAAGTACCAACTCTTGTTTTAAAAAAGCAACTTAAGGGGCGCCTGGGTGGCGCAGTCGGTTAAGCATCCGACTTCAGCCAGGTCACGATCTCGCGGTCCGTGGGTTCGAGCCCCGCGTCAGGCTCTGGGCTGATGGCTCAGAGCCTGGAGCCTGTTTCCGATTCTGTGTCTCCCTCTCTCTCTGCCCCTCCCCCGTTCATGCTCTGTCTCTCTCTGTCCCAAAAATAAATAAACATTGAAAAAAAAATTAAAAAAAAAATAAAAAAGCAACTTAAGAATAATAGCCACATTGATGCAAAACTACACTAAGGGAGAATAATGAACCTAATAAAACCAGCGATTTTCCAATTGCTATTGCTACTGGAAACACTGATTATGCTAATTAAAGGGTAGAATAGTAAATACCCACTCTTTTGCATCCAATTAAGTGCTCAGATTATTTCTCAGAAGTATTTGTTGAAAATAGCACTTTTGATTATCACGGGTCCCAAATAAACAGAGTCGTGTGTGTGTGTGTTTGTATGTGTGTGTGTGTGTGTGTGTGTGTGTACACACTCAAATACACATTTATCTCTGGAGCTCTTTTCATGGAGTAGTGTAACTCTTAAAATTCCTATGGGACCAAGTAAAAAAAAAATCATACAGCTTGGGATATCTTTAAAGAAAGTGTATGTTGAGAACACAGCACAAGAAAACAATTTCAAGTTGGGAACATGTGAGATTTAACACACAAACATCAAGAACACAAATGGATAGGCAAGGCTGCCTAAGTCCCTCATAAAGTCAATGTCAGCTTATTCTAGATAATAAAATAGCCAAACTATGTTGTACAAAACGTTGAAAGTTTTATCCTTCCAGACAATTCCATACTTCAGAGCAAAGTCAATTTATATGTAAGTTAAACAAAGTACCATCGCTAAAAACTGAGAATTATGAGTAATGCCAATCAGAAATGCAATAAATAAATATTAGAGGATTTGCAAGTTAAAGCAACCATATAAATTCTATTATCAGAAATGAAAATGTGTTGCCTGAAGAGATTACAAATAAGATGCTAGAACCCAAAAAAGGAAGAGCTTCTGTAACTATTTCCATAAGTTAATCAGGAGTGAGAATAGGATGGGTTTTGCACCCACTAAAGGAGATGCAATTCATACATTCATTCAACATGCGTTTAACCAACAATTACCACCTACATTGAACCAGGCCTATTCTAGGTCCCAGGAAAAGAGTGGTCAACAAAATCAACATGGCCCCTGATCTCCTGGAACTCCCATTCTAAGGGAGGGAAATAGATAGTAAACAAGTCAACAAAGTAAGATAATTTCAGATTGAGTAAAGTGTTTTATAGAAAATAAAACTAAATCACATAATAGAAAATGAATGCTGGAGGGCAGAGGGCACAATATTTCACCTATAACTATGGATAGCAGAGCTTCTGGAGCCTTGCGAAGAATTTAGTATTAAGAATTCTGCCTTTTTTTTTTTTTTAAGTAGGCTGCACACCCAGCATGGAGGGAGTCCAATGCAGGCCTTGATCTTATGACCCTGAGATCAAGACCTGAGCTGAGATCAAGAGTCAGACACTTAACTGACTAAGCCACCCAGGCACACCTTAAGACTTCTGTCTTACTTCAAATTTCCTAAAAGTAGAGCTTGAGGCAGGGGTTTAGTGCATGTGAGGCATTGAGGGAGAGTTCTCAGGAGATGGGAGTAAGGGAAACTGACAGGGCAGGGTTTGAAAGATAAATGGTCCCCAAAGTTGGATACCAGCTTCAGCGTGATCCCACAGGGAGCTCTGGCGCATGAATTACACCCCCATGTTATCCCAGCCTGAGGCAAGTAAGCTGGTCTTTTGTCCTCCCATTAGTCAATTCCTGGCCATAGGCAGCTGGGATTGAAGGCGCAGTATGGAACAACTTTCCAGGTGAGGCAAGATTTGGCCACTTGGCTAAAGGTAATTTTCCAGAACATGGAGCAGCTGAAGTGAATGTGAGTTCACTGGCCCAGTAAGGGGATCTGGGTAGAAAGACAACACCATCTCCTACAACTTCCAAATTGCTTTCTTGTTTCTCTCTCTTAAACAGTATATAGGAAGTTTTCATTACTCTCTATTTATACTCTTCTGTTCATTTGTTAATCAAACAGCCACAACCCAGGTGCCATTATCCCCAAAGTCTTCCTGGTCATTTATTCTCCATACCAAATCAACAGAGTTACACCAATCTTGGTTCTACTAAAACCAATAAATCTTTTGTGTTTTTCAGAACATTCAAACTTTGGGTGACACAGCAAGTGCCACAATACAGTCTTCAAGTTAATAGCTTTGCTGAGGCAAAAGAAAATACTTGCTCCCCAAATACACAAGTCATTCATTCACTGAACCAAAAATCTATTGAGCCCCTACTATGTGCCATGTCCTGGTTGAGTAGATGCTTTCCAACAACAGGACTTATTTAGTGAGATGTGTTCATCTTGTTGTGAACTCATTAAAGAGCATATATAATTTTTTTTTCCTAACAATTTTCCCAAACTTTGTCAACAGCCACCTTTCTACTGGGGAGATTACTTAAGAATATTTCATAACTTTGCAATCACATGTGTTGTTAAAACAATATATTGAGTTATTTCTGGTTCAAAGCTTTCCTCAGCCCTTACTTCTCCTCCCCAGAAGTCCCAAGATCAAATCTTGTTGGCTCTGACTGGGACATGGGCCCACGTCTGAACCAACTGCTGTGGCCAATGGATGCAGTGTCCTCTAATTGGCCAGGCCACAGCCACATCCCACTTCTGGAGCCTGATGTGGAACCAGTACATCCCAAACCAGCCATGAAGCAAGGGCAGAGAGGAGAGCCTCTAGGGGAAGTCAGCGCTCTCTGAACCAGCAGAAGGATATTGGGTGGTAGGCAGGCAAACTGTCCACTATACAATTCAGCGAAGGCTTTATGGTGATTTGCTATACTTGGAGGCAAAGAAAAGACCGCCTAGCACACGCCAAAACACAATACCCAACACTTTACCTTAAAGCTATCTGGCCTAATCCTCACAAAAATACCATCAACTTTTTGGCATTTTACATATAGAAACCCTGAAGCATAAGAGGTTAAAGAACACACTCACCATCAGCAACTTTTTCCTCCATTCCAAGGGACTTTTTTTTTTCATTTTGCCATCTCTAAAGTTGGAGTGCATCTTAAAGTCAGTGGAGTGTCATGGTTTAACTGGCAGCATTTTTCTTCCAGTAGCACATAAAATAATAACATGTCTTACAACTAACAGTGTTTTAGATTTGATGAGATCCTGGTGAAGCCAGGATGAATGAAATCCAACCCCATCTGACTCCAAAGCTCACGTGTTCTCTATGCCTCTGGACTAGGGCAGAGATGTCAACAAGTCAGGCTTTGCTTATTTTATAAAAGATATAAGATACAGCCCTGATAGAATTTTCTTCTTGTACTTGCAGGGGAGGAAGACAGCATCATTCCACTATCCTGGGGGAGGTGCAAAGTACAAAGGGGAGGCTGTCCAGCGGTCCCTGGTGGAGTCTCACACTCACCCAGACAGCAATGAGACAGAGTGGAGGGAGAACATCGATATTGTCATGAACTGGTTCACTAAGGAAGACTTTGATTTTGTGACTCTGTACTATGGAGAGCCAGATAACGTGGGACACAAATTTGGGCCTGAGACGGAGAACAGAAGGGTGATGATTCAGCAAATTGACAGAACCATCGGGTACCTGGTGGAAGCCATTAAAAGGCACAGCTTGACCAAGCACCTCAATGTCATCATCACATCAGACCATGGCATGACCACAGTAAAAAAGAGCCCCAATGTCACTGAGATCCTCTTGACAAACTACATCAAGTTCAAGGACTTGGTCAAGTTTGATATCGTGGACTATGGTGGCTTTGGGATGATCCTGCCCAAACCAGGGAAAGAGGAAGCTGTTTACCAAGCACTGAAGAATGCACATCCTCACCTCAATGTGTACAAGAAAGAGGAATTCCCAGAACGCTTCCATTTTGCTAAACACAAGAGGGTGCTGCCAATTGTGATGTACGCTGACTCTGGTTATAACATCAATGGGGTGAGTCAATTCTAAAATGAATGAAGCCATCTTGGATCTGGGAGACAGCCTCTAGAGAGAAACGATTCTGAAAAAAAATTAAAACATAAGTTGTAACCCACTGTTAGTTCTAAGTGTTCCCCACCCTCACCCCATGTCTCACCCAATCAACCCTGTCCCATGTTACTGCTATGCAGTTATAATGACAAACATCCCCGACCAAAGCTCTGTCCAGCACTGTACTAAAAATTTAACATGAGTTGTTTCATTTTTGTCTTCCCATCAACCCAAAGATAGATACTCTTATTTCCCTTGTTTTATTTAATAAGGAATAAGCCAAAGATAGAGAGAAGTGATTCAGGATTAGAAGTATAAGGTTAATGTTTGAACCCAAGCCTGTGTGCTTGCTTGATCATTATGCACAGATCACCAGTAGATTCACCAAAAATAACCATGTGCTCGTTCCCCTTTACACATA
This sequence comes from Lynx rufus, assembly GCF_022079265.1. Classification (NCBI taxonomy): domain Eukaryota; kingdom Metazoa; phylum Chordata; class Mammalia; order Carnivora; family Felidae; genus Lynx; species Lynx rufus. Next base: position 20,746,590 of record NW_025814838.1, read on the forward strand.
TCAAGGAGAAGGAGGAGGAGAAGGGGAAGGAGAGGGACAGGGAGGTAGAGGGAGAGGGAGAAGGAGAGGGAGGGGGAGGGGAAGAAGGAGGGTGATGGGAAGGAGAAAGAGGAGGAGGAGGAGGAGGAGGGGAGGGAGAGGAGAAGAAGGAGAAGCCCTGTTCATACACACACACACACACAAAAATTATACACAAATGGTCACAACAGCATTATTCATAAAAATCAAAAAGTGAAAACAAACCAATTGCCCATCAACTGATGAATGAATAAACAAAATATGATATAACCATACAATGGAATATTATGTTGCCATTAAAAGGAACAAGGTACTGATACATGCTACAACTTGAATGAACCTTGAGAACACTATATTTACTGAAAGAAAGTAGATACGAAAGACTTTGTATGATTCTATTTAAATGAAATGTTCAGCACAAGCAAATCTATAGAAACAGAACACAGATTGGTGATTGTCGGATGGGGAAGGGGGAGAGATGTTGGGAAGAAATGGGGAGTGACTCCTGAAGGGTACAGGGTTTCTTTTTGGGGTGATGAAAATTGATGGTGGTGATAGTTGCACACCTCTGTGAAAAAAATTTAAAATCATTGAATTGTACACTGTAAATGGGTACATTATATGGTAATTATACAAATTATATCTCAAGAAAGCAGTTATGAAAAAATAAGCAAGCCTAAAGAAGAAAATACCAAAATCAATGCTAATTGTGAGATAGATTTAAGGTGGTCTGGTTTTTGTTAACTATCAACCAATAATTCATGGCAGAACAAAATGTAAGTGATGTTTAAACACTGCATGACAGAAGACCATCCCAGAAATAGTTTGAAGAACACTTGTCCTAGGCTATGGACATGAGCCAAACATTATATTTGCAATCTGTTCAGAGTATAATAGGTATAGGAAAATTCATAAGGTTATTGTTTAGCGTTGGTGGAAATAGTCACAGTAAAATGCAACAATTACTTGATATTTTGCAATCCCTCACATGACCCAGAACACTGAGGATGCATGCCCAAAGCTAAGTTCTTGCCAAGGAGAAATTCCATAGCCACTGGCCTCTTTCTAAACCTGGTTCATGATGTAACAAGTTGAGAGTGATGTGAAGGAATTTAATGCAATAGTCACATTCCCAACGTAACCAACCAGGTTTGAGGGAATAGGGAAACTTCTGAACTGACCATTAGAAAATCCTTTGGGTCTCAGTGCCTCTCACTGAGTACACTTCTCAGATCCCCATCCACCTGCCTGACTTAATGTGAAGTGGGTGTTACTCTTCTCTCTTCAGGATTAAGGAACTTGCAAAGCACAGGAGGCTATCACCAGAGGCACTATGTTTCAGCTTATTATTGTCAGTATTACCTTCTTGCTGTGTCTAATGGGTATACTTTCTTTATTCTCTTTCTTAAAGATCTTTCATTCCTTGCTCTTCCCTTTGGCACTGCAGAGCAGTGTCCTTCCTTGTCATTTAAATTTTCAAAGGTTTCATGGATCTGACAAGCATGACAATAACTAAGGGACAGTTTTCTTTCAGGGGACTGCAGTCTAAAATGGCTTTTTTATTATTATTATTTTTCAGCAACTAATAATATATTTCAACAAAGGAGATCATGGCTTTGATAATGTCTACATGGACATGAAGACCATATTCAGAGCTTTTGGGCCAGATTTCAAAAAGAATCACCTAGCTGAGCCTTTTGACAGCATCCACATCTACCCACTCATGTGTAAGCTCCTGGGGGTTACCCCTGAACCCCATAACGGCTCCCTGGCAGTCACCCAGGAAATGCTTGTGCAACATGAGCACAATGAGCAGCAGCAGCCAGGTGAGATACAAGAGCAACCACCAGAAAACTGGCAGTCTGATCTATTCTGTCCTGAGATACAAAAGAATGAAAAAGAGGTTGGGCGGGGGAGTGAGGGGGCCACTGGTAGAATCAAGCAGAATAATCCTGTTTGTCCAACAGCTTCAGCATCTGCAGGGCAAGATAGCAGCAGCTCTTAAACAGGTAGCAAAGGAAACAGGGAATCCCTCCACGTGCTGGTGACATTTCATACAGTGCCTCTGGGGCCAAAGGAAGGCTCTCCGTAGACAGTCAAGCAATAATCCTTCTGATCCTTAGAAATCACATGCAATCTGCCCCCCTGATGTCCCTTGTAGTACAGAAAAGCAGTCTTCCTTCAGCAACTCAGCCTTTGCTAGTGCCTGGAAGAAAGCTGCTCACAGTGGAGGAAACCTTACCATTCCACTCATTGCTGAAAAAAGAAGGAAGGAGGTGTTTCTGTAAATGGGGTTGCTAATTCTTAAGACTTCAAAACCTTAAACCTGGGTGATATAAAGGAAGAATGGTATAGTCTCTAAGAATGCAGTTGTTTGCAACCAGTGGCCAGCTTTTCTTCTGCCAGGAGAGACTTAGATGCTGTTCAGTGATTTATCATACTTAAAGCAACTACACTCAATCAAAACAGAGTATAAAGGACACGCTTTTCCCTTCTTCTAAGCCACTGCACACGATTTTCTTGTGAACTTACAGGATGCAGGCCACTTTGTAGGAAACTACTTAAATGAATGACCAACTCAGGAAATTATTGGGATTTTTTTTTTTTAAGTTTTAGAGTTTTGCTATAACTGTTTGGCCCCTACCCCGTCTCATAGCCCATAGGGAACCTGGGGTAAGGTGTCTGACTGCTGTCAGTTATTGATAAGCAGGATGTCCCACCAACTGATTTTCAGCAAATTGGCTTTTAGCAAATTGGTCACTTGGCAAAGTGGTCATTAGGCAAATGGGTCATTTGGCGAATAGGTCATTTAGTAAATCGCCTTTCAACGACTTGCCCTATGAGGTTTCTCTACAGTGAACACTTTCTTGGGTTAAATGTACATTTCATTTCCATAATTAATATTCACCAGAGCTTGGAAGAAAAACTTCCCAGAGACCCAGGAGCAGCGAGAACAGCCTCTTAATAATCAGACAATTAAAAAACCATCTTATATTTTATCAGGAGCAGAGACACAGAAGACATTCCCTCTCCAAAAGATAGCGTTTGGCCTCGGGATTGTGACAGGAGTTCTTGCAGTTCTGTGTGTTGCTAGTGTGACATACACGGTCATTCGTCGGAAACAGAAGTGAGTATTCTTTGGGTTTCCCAGGGTTTATCAGTGTACATTATAATAATCCACTTCAACCATTTCCTGCATGCCAGAGGGGATCCAGCACTTTGAGAACCCAGCAACCAGAGCCAGGTTCGTGACTTGTAAAGTGAGAAGTCACTCAAGGCCCAGGGCTCAAAAGAGCCCTCAACTTGGTTTAATAATCTACTAGGCTGTCACCGTTTCAGAATTCTTGATTTTTTATTTATTTTATTTGAGAGAGAGGGAGAGAGATAGAGAGTCCCAAGCAGGCTCCATGCTCAGCACAGAGCCCAATTCAGGGCTCATTCTCACAATCCTGGGATCATGACCTGAGCCAGAATCAAAAGTCAGAAGCTCAACCGACTAAACCACCCAGGCGCCCCAGAATTCTTGATTTTTTTTTTAACAAAGACCCTGCATTTTCATTTTGTACTGGGCCTCCAAAATTAAATACCAGTTGCATTAGTTTTCCACAGCTGCCATAAAAAAGTACAACAACGTACCTGGCTTAAAACAACAGGTACTTATTGTCTCACAGACCTGGCGGGGAAAGTCCAAAATCAAGATGTTAGAAGGTCAAAGCTGCCTCCGAAATTTGTATGGGAGAATCCTTCCTTGCCTCTCTAGCTTCTGGTAGTTGCTGGCAATCATTCGTATTCCTTGGTTTATAGATGCATCGTTCCAGTCTCTGCCTCCATCATCACATGGCCATCTTCGCCGTGTGTCTCTGCCTTTACATGGTGTTCTCTTCTCTGGTGTCCATGACACCACTCATGGGATTTAGGGCCCTCTGTACTCCAGGATGACCTCACCTTAATTATATCTGCAAAGAGTCTATTTCCAAATAAGGTCACCAATACCATAAGGTCCTAAGTACCAGGGGTCAGGACTTCCAACATATTCTCTGGAGGGACACAGTCCAACCCATAACACTGGTTCTGCCAGTGTTACAGAGCCTTGGTGCACCTCTTTCTATATCTCAATAGTTATATCATTAGACTGAGCCTCCCATATTCCTTATTATACCCAACCCTGACCATTCTTCTGCTTTAACATAGCTCCTGTCTCAATAGAATGGAGGCCTCCTGAACACTATAAACAGCCTAAGGGAAGTCAGAACTTTACTTAACCTTAACTCCATTACAAAGCCCACATTTAATGTAATTTATATTTGAACTATAAAAATTTCCTATAAGTTGAAACATGACCTATAAAGGTCTCTATGCCCTGAAGCAACATTTTAAAAAGAAATCAATTGGTCCTTTTCTACAGAAACCATCAGCTATAGGAGAGCTAAAGGAAAAACTTCAATGTACTGATTGAACTGCCATGCCCACAGCATAATTTCTAAAAGGCAACTATTCTGTACGGTTAAAATATATTAGATGGTTGTTGTTGTTGACGTTGTTGCTGTTGTTGTTAAAAACCTCCAATCCAGAAGTTGAATCTTTAATATAGCGTGGGCACATACACATCCCCTCTCGCCACTGGCAGGACCATGGGACGGGTCCTAATGCTTCTCTCCATATCAACACTCCCCAGAAGTTTTACTTTTTGTGGTGCCTAATCTTCATTTACACCTGAACACACACCTGTGAGGCCCCTGGGATGTTAACAATCCCTTCACTGTCTTAATTCTTCCAGATTCAGATCTGAGATATGTGGCCTTATGAACTCTGTCCCTCCCTAGAGCCCACACACCAAAATAAAGGTTTCTTCTGTGTGCAAGTCAGTGTCATAGACCACTCGGGGTCCTTTCCCAAACTACATCCCATCTGGCATTAGGAAAGGCTAAAACAGCCTAGATTTATTAATATCTTAGTATAACGTCATACAGTATTACTTATTATGGCACTGACTGTACATGCCCTTTTGCTCCTCAGAAGAAACGCAATTAATAGCTACTTTGTGTGTTAACAAAATAAGCCTAGTATTTATAAGTTTGACCCTTTCCCATTGGTTTTCATTGTCTACTGCAGGCAGAGAGCTGATCAAATGAGCAAAAGTGGACCAATCGGCCTGGCCCAGTTCTGAAGCATCATTCCCTTAAGACCAAGCCTTGGCCCTGGTTAAGGCTCATCATATCTCAGATGATTCTACCTCAGGAGACCGTGAGGAAGAGGATTTCTGCAACATCAGACCCAGAAACCATTAATTCCGTGTAAAAACACAGCAATAATCACGGCCCACCCTCTTGATTTAAATCAACAGTGTGGAGAGAATAAGACAAACCGTTCCTGTGTCAGATCCTGTGCTCACTTGGTACTGGTGGAAGAACAACAGATATGAGAATAAATGCATTCCATTAGAATTAATTCTTCTCTCTCGTTCTCTTAGCTGAGCAGGGCTCAGTGTTTCTCATCTGAAAGGGGTAATAAGATTTAATCTGTCCCCTCATCTACCTTCTGCAAGTATATTTAGCAAATTAGCTCTCAAGACTCTTCCAAATGGAGTTTTATGAGAGATGTGCTAAAGTAAATGTGTTAGACTTTGAACACAGTTCAAACTCCAGAGGCAGCACCGGTGGGTTGCTGTCTATCCTGCCTCTCACTCAAGACATAATAGCGTCTAATGGAAATAATAATTTTTTTTTTCTTCCCCCTCCTCAACCACCCCCAGGAACTTTCTTACTCTTCAGATTCCTTTCCCTACAAAGTCAAAACTCCTGCTGTAAGTCCTCCTAGTTCCGGGAGCTCGCCTGCACGCTTGCTTCCCCCTGAGCCCCTGAAGGGCAGGGACCACACCTGGGTTTCCCTCACCGGGCACACAGTAGGTGCTTAATAAGTGGTGAAAACAAGGCTGGTTGGATTAGGGACGGACCGAGGCCGGGGGAGTGGGGGTTGTGGCCTGGTATTAAAAGAGGTCATGGAGAGGACGTGACCGCAGGCTGACCTCGCCAAGCTCCTCGCCCCTTCCCCGCCCTGGAATCCACCTCAGCGCACGGGTGGGGCTTCCACCCGGGAGGCGGTTCGGGGTCACCACCCCAGAGCACCGCGCTGTGGAGAGGGCGCGGACCACAAAGGGGACTAAACCCCGCCACGGCCTCCATGCGAACGTTTAAGATTCTGACACAGGGGCGCAGCTCATCTTGCAGCGCCCCGGTAGGTAAGGCCTGAGTGTCTAAGTTTCCTCGCCCATTGACTGCGCCACCTACCCTACCCGGAGCGGCGAACTCGCACCTCGACCCGAAGGGGCGGAAAAGGCCTGAGGCTCCTAACCCCGGTCTGGGGACGCGGTCCTGAAACGTGAGGGCCGTCAGGCTCACTCCCTCCCAGCTGCGCAACAGGGAGGGAGCTACGCGTCCGCCAAAAAGTGCCTCGTGAAGAAGCGGGAACAGCGAGAATGATTACCTGACCCTTCGCCTGACTGGACGCTACCTACCACAAAGCCGTCGCCTCCCGCCTGGCGCTCACTTGGCGCCAAAGCCCTGACTCCGCCTCTCAAGCCCCAGGCCACCCCCATCCGACCCTGGCCCCGCCTCCCACGCGCCCAGTGGCGCCTGGCCCGCCCCCGGCCCGGCCCCGCCCCAACCCCGCCCCAAGTCCTCTGGGCCCCGCCCCACTGCCGCTCCGTCTCCCGGGCGACGCCGCGGCCCCGCCCCGCCCCGCCATGGCGCCGGAGGAGAGCACGGAGGCCGTACGCCTGCTGCCAAGTTTCGAGCGCCGCTTCCTGGCGGCGCGCGCGCTGCGCTCCTTCCCCTGGCAGGTGGGCGGTGGGGCGCGCGAAGGGCGGGCGGGGGGCGGCTGGGCAGGGTGGGGGCGGGGCGGGTTCCGGCGCCCACCTCCTTCTCTCCCCCCACGTGATGTTCTCGGCTCTCTCTCGTGTGCAGGGGCGGTACGTCTGGTCCTCGTCCCTGGGGCTTAGCCGGGGGCCACGCGGTCTGGCGGCGGGGAGCAGAAAGAATACCTGCGCGCGCTGGGGAGGCCCAGCCTGCCGTCTGCTCCCTCCACCCCTGGCCCTTCCCGCCCTCAAGTGCCTTTGCCGACTGAGTCCACGAATTTAAGGAATGCGGGGTTTCTTCCCAACTCCCTTTGTCACTTGGGGGTTAGGGTCAGGGACAATTCACGAAAAATTCTATTACTTTGTTTAGTCAGTTGTCATCCTGGCCATTGAGTAACAGTTGCTGCTGCCCATTTAAACAGTCAACGTCCGCAAGACCGCGGGAGACCACGTTGCAATGAGCGCAGTGACCAAGTCACAGACACCACACCTCCCCTCCCCCGCCAGGCCTCGGTGTTCTCATCTGTACCATGAGCATTGTACAAAATCCCCTCAGAAGCAGTTTAAGCCTCTTAGGCCTGTGATGGAAGAGACAGGGAAGTACAAAACAGGCCAGAAGAGAGACGAAAGAAGTCTCACCTCCCCTGCCCTGGAGACCTGCCCTTCTCGCACAGGCAAATGGCCATGGCGGCAGCTTCCTTCTGCCAATGCAGGGGCTCTAATGATGCTGCCTCCTTCATAATTCATGTGCAGTGAGCTCACCGGGATGACTCAGATTGGGTACATATTCCTCCCCCCAAGTTTGCCCCATCTTAAGGGGCAGTGGTTAGTCATTTGTGTCTCATTGACCTAACCCATTTAGCATTCTGAGTGGTCTTTCCCGTCAGAAAGGAATATGTACATTTTTTAACCCAAAACGTAAACCTTTGTAACAGCATCCATGGGTCCCAATTCAGTATCGACTATGATTGTTCACATGAAATAAGCGCTTACTCTGTACCAGGCCCATGATAAATGCTTACTTAGGCTGGCCCACAACAGCCGTGCAGTGGGTACTATTACTGCCATTCACATTTGACCAGAAAGGTTTGATTAGAACAAGAAGTAGCGTGCATCAGTGGAGAGACCAGGCCTGGGAGCAAGCATGCCTGCTTTGAATCCTGGCCCAACCCCATACAAGCTGTGTGACCTTGAGCAAGTGACTGCATCTCTCTTATACCTTAGTTTTCTTATAAAGTGGGGGATATAATGATAGGGCTCTTGTCGGAATTACAGGAGTATGAAGCATCTGAGGCAGTGCCTAGCTCATGGTAGGTGAATGTGTTAGCTAGTATTTTTATTCCATCACCAAATATTTACTGAATGCCTTCCACGACCCAGGCCCCAGGAATCAGCACACATTACAAATGAGGGCCTGCTTGGATGCCAGAGAATAAACAGGTAAATGAATAAGCAACACACCAGGAGATGATAGTGGCTGTAAAGTCAGTAAAACAGGGAACTATATGTATCAAAGTAGAGGAGTCAGAAAGTCCTCCCCCAAGAGGTGATATTTGAGCCAGAACCTGAACGGGTAAAGCAGCCAGCTGTGGCAAGGCCCTGCCAGTGAGAACAAGCTGCTGCAGTTGAGGAACGGCAAGGAGGCCAGGGGTGATGGCACATAAGGTCAGAAAGAGAGGCAAGGGCCAGGGCTTATAGGCCTTTCAGAGCATGATAAGTCACTCTGGAGAAATGAAATGGTTTGCCTGGTGTCACACATCAGCCAGGACCAATCTGCCTGCTTCTAGAGCCTGAGCTCACTGCTGGGTTGGAGTTCCCTGTCAGAGAGGACAGCATAACCTGGCCTGGCCTGTATGTCCATTTTAACTCAGATGTCAAGTCTAAGGTGAGCCCGTCCGGTGTTGATGTCATGGCTTCCCCTCATAATTCCTGGTTGACCATTTCAGCCACGGAGCTGGTCTGTGACCCAGGCCAGCCTAAGCATCCAGGGCTAATGCAAACCAACAGTCTGTCTTCTGATGTTCTCTCTTTGACTGATCCAGCTGTAACCCAGGTCTTCTCAAGTTCAGGCTTTCAGCCCGCCTGTGGCTTCCACTTCCAATTGGCCCCAGGTACCTGGGGAGAGATCACTTAGCACTTTGCTAACATGTCCTATTACATGTTTAATGTTCCTGTGAAAATGCCCTTGAGATTTCTCTCTTTCTCCCCCCACTGTCTCTCTCTGAATAGAGCCTAGAAGAGAAATTACGGGACTCCTCAGGTCCTGAGCTGCTGCTGGATATTTTGCAGAAGGTGAGAATCAGAATAACCAGGTCGCGTCACCAGCCTCCTGACTTCCCCATGAAGACATGACAGAAGCACAGCGGACGCACTTGTATCCTTTAAAAAAAAAAGACACTGCATTTGGGTGGCACTGCCTCAGACAGCTCTGGCTCTTTTGTTTTCTTAGATGAAGACATCAGAATATACAAAAATCTGCATGAGAGGAGGGAATCTGGGGGATGTTTTTGAAACCATCCACAATGAAAACCAAAGTGACAGCTGTGGGAACATCTTCTAGCATTTGGTAGCTGCTCAAAGACTTTCTTCTTTACATTTAAGGAAAAAATAAGGAGGCGAGTCTTACCCACTCGTGTCTCTTCTAGATGTAGATGTGTCCTGCTTTTCTGAGGTGGGGTTTGAATTCTAAGGTACATCTGGGCGAGAGTAGAGGTGAGGCCACCACACTGCCACGTGGATCAGGTGGAGATCACACTGCATCCTGGCTATCGACCCTCTTAAGGATCATGAACCCTTCTGAAAACCCAAAGCTATGCACCGCCCCCCCTAGAAAAAACAACCGGAAGAATACATTTTTTGTACAAATTCGGGGAAGCCGTAGACACCCCTCCAACCACCAAGCCCATCCAAGAAGGCTAGGTTAAGAATTCCTCTGAGGTGAGTGAACCAAGATTGTCTGACCACCACTTGAAGAAAATGCAGCCATAGTTAGGGGAAGCTTGCAGGGCCATCCAGTGGTTCAGGACTGCGAGCTCAGAGATTCTGGGGTCCTTTTCAGGCAGCCGACTCTGATTTTCACCCTGAAGCTAAAACCTGACACCAGCCAACTAGAAACCCCCTGAAGGGTTGTGTGGGTACTTTACCTTGGGTAAAATTGTGTTCCTCGAGCCAGCAGATCCCGCGTGACCCAGCCTGGCCTCTCACTGCCTCTGTTGCCCCACTCCTTCCCAAAATGCCAGGCCATGGCTCCCTTGGAGCCTGCACAAACTATCCCCTCCGCCTATAATTTGCTCCCCCTGCTCTTTGCTTGTCTAGACTTCAGCTGAAGTGTCACCCCTGAGGACCCCCTTCCCCTCCACCACATCCCAGTCAGAGTCCCCATCTTCCTCTGTCCTGACCATCACAGTCCTCATTCTCAGCCTGGCATGTCATCTCCAGGAGAGCAAAAGCTCTCCCACTATGCATGCTCCCACTATTTAGGCTCTCACCTTTTCCATGGGGCCAGACAATCCCACAATTGTCCCCACTACAAACTAGTTCATGCTGCCTGCCCTGGGAAGGGGTAGCATAGCCCATTCCAGCTGCTATAACAAAATACCATAGACTGGGTGACTTACAAACAACAGCAATTTATTTCTCACAGTTCTAGAGGCTGGAAAGGCCAAGATCAAGGTGCCTGCAGGTTTGGCGTCTGGTGGGGGCCCACTTCCTGGTTCATAGACAGCTGTGTCCTCACCGTGGAAGGGCTGAGGGAGCTCTCTGGGGTCTTTTTTATAATGACACTAATCTCATTCATAGGGCTTCACCTTCATGACCTATTCACTCCCAAAGGCCCTGCCCTCTGATACTATCACATTGGGGGTGAGGCTTCAACATATGAACTGAGTTTGGGGGGGTGCACACAAAAATTCAGTCTGTAACAGGGTGTTAGCTTGGGTTCATGTGCACCATGTTCTGCCCAGAATGTTCTGTCAGTCTGTGCCACTGTAGTGGAGAGATTTTTTTAGGAAAGGACTTAAACCTTATGACTTAACTTTTTCAGATGCATGAGGGTCACCTGAACCCAGAACCCTTGTGTCTGTACACATCTTTTCTGAGGTATCAGATAATGAGGAATGCCACTTGAAGCTCGTGTGAGTCTTAAGACAGGGTCTTTCCTGCAACCCACTTTGTGTCCTTTGTCACAGACCGTGAAACATCCTCTGTGTGTGAAGCATCCGCCATCAGTGAAGTATGCCCGGTGCTTTCTCTCGGAGCTCATCAGAAAGGTCAGTAATGGGCACTGTCCGTCTGGTAGCCAGACAGCACCTGGGACTTGGCTGGCTCTCTGGAAGTGGACTGTGCTTGGCTTTGCCTGTTGGAGCTCGGATCTATCCCATATCCTTTGCCCACTCTGCAAACCCCCATATGGCAGTGGACTCCCTGTGTAACTGTTCCCAGCTTGATTCGGTCAGTGAGAGGCTATGGAAGGCAAGTGGAAGAGATGCCAGGGTATTTCTCTCTTCTGTGGTCCCAGCTCCACCCACCGCCATTCCGCTAGCCCACCAGCCCACAGGCTTTGACCCGTTCCTACTATTGCCAGTCTCTGGATTACCGCACTGCCCTCTACTGGGGGTTTTAGGTCTTGCAGTACCTTTGTAACTAGTCCCTTTATCATCTTCTCCTCAGTAACTACCAGATGTGGGCTCTTTTCCTGACTGATACAGGATGGATTTTAAGGATGAGCCCACACTTGCTGGGTTTCACATTAGACTGGACCTCAGAGAGGTGATTCCTTAGTGGTCAGCATCAGACCTCCTGTGTTTGGTCACCAATTGCAAGGGCTGTGTCTCACCCAGGCTTAGCATGTGAAACAATCCCAGCTTCTCCATTACCTCCCCACCTAGTTCTCCCCAACATGTGCATCTAGTCGTGGCCACAGGTCTCCCCAGAACCACCAGGAGAAGCATGCCCACTCTCTGCTGCCCCCATGAGTTGCACAACAGAGGCTTTCCCATTGACAAAGCCACATCACGCCATGTAGAGTGCCTGTCCTTGTGGCTATTGCCTTAGCTCACTTAAAAGCATCAGTTGTTTGATCCATGTACAACATCATGATAGAAGGGCAGAGCTCTCTGTCACCATCACATGGCAGTTCACACAGTCCCGTTCCTGCTGCCCTAGACTACCTCACCCTCACCCTCTCTGTACCTCTCTGAGATACCCTCTGCTCCCCTACCAAATGAATTTTTTTATAGGCCAGGTTGCCTATATTAAGTCAACCCATCCCAAATCTCCCATCAAAATTTGGTAAAAATCCTCCAGCCATTTTTTACAAGTCAGAGTAAAAGCAAATACATGGAACGTCTGTTTGGTTCATGAGGGTCAACTTAAACCTCTTGGCTGAAGCTCTTGCTCTGCCCACCCCCAGCACGAGGCTGTCCACACAGAGCCTTTGGACGAGCTGTACGAGGCGTTGGCAGAGGTCCTGATGACCACGGAGCCCACCCAGTGCCACCGGAGCTATCTGCTGGTAGGAGACGGGCACCCTCCCCACAAAGTCCAGACATCTGCCCCTGCACACAGAGTTGAAACTCAGGCTCCAGTCAGTCTCAGATGGGATCAAATCCTGACCCATCAGCTCCTGAGATCTTAGAGGAGGTCAGTTAACCACCCTGAGCCTCCGTTTCCCCTTCAGTAAACCAAGCATTTCAACACATAACAGTACCTATTTTATGCGAGTAGCTGAGGGTTAAATCAGACAATATACATTATCACATACCTGGTGCTCAGTCCTCAGTAAACACTTGATGGATGGGTGTTATAGGACACCAGTCTCTCTCTGCTGTCCACTGCCACCATCGTTATGGGCCTGGCAAATGCCACAGCTCTCAGACTGGCTTCCAGCTTCTTGGCTGACAAAAATACATTCTGCACAGAACAGTCAAGTCTTGGGTTGTTTTTGTTTTTTGGGGTTTTTTTTTGACCTTTTATTATAAAGTAAAACAAAGATATGGGAAATCACACAAAATAAATGTACACGGACACCTCGGTGGCTCAGTCAGTTGAGGTCTGACATTGGCTCAGGTCATGATCTCACGGCCCATGGGTTTAAGCCCCATTCAGACTCTCCACTCTTAGCACAGAGCCTGCTTCAGATCCTGTGTCTCCTTCTCTCTGTCCCTCCTCTGCTCAATGCTGCCTCTCTCTCTCCCAAAAAGAAATAAACATTTTTTTAAAAATAAAAAATAGGGGCATGTAGGTGCTCAGTCAGTGGGCATCCGACTTCTTCAGTTCAGGTCATGATCTCGCAGCTAATGAGTTCGAGCCCTGTGTTGAGCTCTCTGCTGACAGAGCTGCTTCAGATTCTGTCTTCCTCTCTCTGCGCCCCCGCCCAATATAAATAAACATTTTTTAAATGTTTTAAATAAAATGAATAAATAAATAATAAAAAAAATGAATGTACAGCTTACCAAATTGTTGCAAGGTACCTACCAAGGTAACCACCACTCCAGTCAAGGGACAGAGCCCAAAAACCCTCCATCAGACCTGTCCCCTCCCAGCAAAAGTAGCCACCATGCCTTTGGAGTAGTCACTCTCGTTTTCTCCCGCCATGTGCACCTCTGGACACCAGCATTTAGTCTTCTTGCCCATTAACTAGGTCTGGTTTCAAGTCCCTCTTCATCTGCAGGCCCCCCTCTAGCTTTTCTTCTCTGGACCTGCCTGTGTCGAACAGGCTTGGAGAGCTTTCCACGGGTTAGCTTTGGTCACATATGCATGGTGCTGTTCAGCTCGTTCTTCCATCCTCTGTTTCCCTCTAATTGCTGGCTGGATTCAGAGGCCAGCTCAGACTCGCATCCACTTAATCCCTTTGGCAGGAACACAACATGAGGTTCTAGGAGGCACATCATATCTATTAAGATAGCGGTTATGGATGCTCAAAGCTTAGATTCTTTGATTCGTTGGAGGGTACGAAAGGGTGGTTTTCTAATTCTGTCATTTTGTTTTCTTTCATTCATTGGTTGGAGAAATTTTATGAGCTATCTCCCATCATCTGCTGCTTGGTTACCCACTGATAGGGCCCACTGAGGACAGGGAGGATACTAGCTTGATTCCTTGCTTGTCAACAAGGTGAATTGGTTTCCTACCATCCCCAGAAGAGATACAATCCATTGAAAATTGTATCTTTATTGAGGCATGAAGTGTTACTGTGGAAAAGCCTGGTAATAATTGTCTTTCCTGTTTATGCCACACGCCCTTTACTCCTGGATGGCCAAAGGACTCTTCCCTTTAAAGTCCAGAATTTTAGTAGAATATATCTTGAAGCTGATTGTTTTGGGTGAGTGATCTCAGATGCATTGTGTACCCCTTCAGTGTTTGTTTCACATCTTTTTGTTTTTTCAGGAATGTTTTGTTGAATTATAATTTAACATTTATTTATTTTTGAGAAGAGAGAGACAAAGCATGAGCTGGGGAGGAGAGAGAAAGAGGGAGACACAGAATCCAAAACAGGCTCCAGGCTCTGAGCTGTCAGCACAGAGCCCAACGTGGGGCTCGAACTCACGGACCGCAGGATCATGACCTGAGCCGAAGTCGGACGCTTAACCGACTGAGCCACCCAGGCGCCCCTGTTGAATTATAATTTTTAAAGTTTGTTCTTTGCCTTCATTTTCTGTAACAAGTACCTAAAAATGGATGCCTTAAACAACAGAAATTTATCATCTCACAGTTGGAGAGGCCAGAAGTCCAAGATCAGGGCATTGGCCGGGCTGGTTCCTTCTGAGGGCAGAGAGGAAAGGATGTGCTTCCGGTCTGGTTTGCCAGCGGCTGCGATCTCCTTGTGTCTTGACATCATCTTCCCTCCATGCCTATATGTGTCCTGATCTCTTCTTACAGAGACACCAGTCCTATTGGGTTAGGGCCCACCTAATGACCTCATCTTAACTTGAGTCTCTCTGTAAATAAGATCTCTTATTTACCCCCTCTTCAAATAAGATCACAGTCTGAGGTCCTAGGGTTTAGGAGTCCCAACACATGAGTTTGGGGGGAGGGTACAGTTCACCCCAAACAATCTCTTTCTTTTTTTTGTTTTTTTAATGTTTATTTTTGAGAGAGAGAACGAGCAGGGGGGTGGCAGAGAGAGGGGGACAGAAGATCCCGAGAAGGCTCTGCAACGACAGCAGTGAGCCCAATGCAGGGTTCAAACTCACAAACCATGAGATTATGGCCTAAGCTGAAGTCAGACACTCAACTGGCTGAGCCACCCAGGCACCCCTTAATTTCTTCTTGATATTTAAAATTTTACTTCTTTCACCTCCTATTGTTTGAAGGGGCTTATCTGTTTGTGTGTTTTGTTTCCATTCTCCTGTTCCTTGATGTCTGAAATGTTTTCTGTTGTCATCACACATTTCTGAGTGTTTCTAGTTGCCAGGAGGCCTTGCCCCAGGTCCCTTCCACCCCTGATGACTGAAGCAGCAAGGTCTCTCCTCCATGGGCCATGGTTTGCAGCTGGCACCTGCATTTCCAGCAAACACTTGTTGGCTCCTGGGGTTCTGTCCGCAGGCCTGTTGCACACCCCATTGCACACACACATGGAGTATATGAGTCTGTGTCTCTTGGTGGTTTGCCCCCACTTATTGACATTTGGGGTTCACAGAGATGCCTTGTCACCTAGTTTTGTTAAATGTTGTCCATATCTTGCTGCTCCGTGTCCTCTTATGGGGCATTCAGGAAGGTTCAGAACTACACTGCAGCATCTTCCCAGAATCCTCAGAGTGCTCCCCTAGATTTAAGAGGCAAATCAAAGTATGTCACTTGACCACCCAAACCTGGCAGTGCCTTTCCTTAGCACACAGACTCAATTCCTAATTCCATGCGTGGCCTTCAAGGCCCTGCGTGCCCCGCCCCAGCCTTTCTCTCTCATTTAGTTCTTCCTGCTCTCCCTGTACTCCAGACCCCTGGCATTCTTTGTCTTCCTTGAACTCAGAAACTTAAACGCTGCTGCCTCAGGGCCTTTGCACTCGCTATGCCTGGAATGCTCTCCCCCAGAACCTCACATGCCTCACCTTTCCTTTTTACTCACATCTCAGGTCACGTGATGCCTCCTCAAAAAGGCTGTCCCTGACCAAACTATCCGAAATAGACCCCCAGTCTTCTGTTATTGTGTAATCCTTTTTATTTTCTTCATAGCACTGAAAAACTGTGAAATTACTTCATTTATTATGGTTTTATCCCCTATTGGCACATAAGTTCTGTAAGAACAGGGAACGAGTTCATCTTGTCACATCTGAATCCTCGGCTCCATAGTAGATGCTCAGGAAAAAACGTGTGGATGAATGAATGAACAAATGAATGCTCACAACACCCCAGAGACCTGAGTCCCCTATGTGAGTTTTCTGAGCTCAGAGATAGCCAGAAACCACCCCTGGGTGACTGAATGTTGGAAGCACCATTCTCAAAAGCCCCATATTAAAGAACATGTTTCAGAATTGCATGTTCCATGAAGCACTTACCAGCAAACCACCTGCTCTGGGGGCGATGGGAAAGTTCAAAGGCCAGAGAATTCCCAAGCCCTAAATGTCACACTAAATTGAGGAAGGCCCCACACCCTAAAATTTTTCACATCTAGCTCATGATGCCCAAGAGTTGTGACTCTTTTGTTGTTAATATTATAGATTCCTAGAAATGGCAAACATAGTACAGAGAGGTGCCCTTTCTCCATTTTCCCCCATTGGAAACACGTGACCCAACTTGTGCAGCATCACAACCAGGACACTGATGTAGACACCATGCCTATGTAGTGGCCCTCAGACCCCCCCACCCTGGCAGACACTGATCTGTTCTCCCTTTCTACAATCCTGTCCTTTTGAGGACGTTAGGTGAATGGAATCACACCATGTGTGGCCTTCTGAGATTGACCTTCTGTTGTGCAGCGTCACGCCCTCTGGACCCGTCCAGGTTGGCGCAGACAGTGATTGCTCTGAGGCAGGATGTTCCATAGTCTATGTGGCCATCCACCTGTTGTGATGTTTTTCTTTTTACAATCAGCTCCTTGTCTCCTGGTAGCTGGATTAATTCTCTCTCCCTCTCTTGGCTCAGCCTTCTGGAGACTCAGTCACGCTCTCGGAGAGCACAGCCATCATTTCCCATGGCACCACCGGCCTGGTCACATGGGATGCTGCACTCTACCTTGCAGAATGGGCCATGCAGAACCCAGCAGCCTTTGCTCACAGGTGCCCTCGGGGTGCGGGGCAGGGCAGCAGGGCAGGTTTTCCCCAGCACGGTCTCCGACACAGGCCCCCTTCTCCCCCCAACCCAGGACTGTCTTAGAGCTCGGCAGCGGAGCTGGCCTTACGGGCCTGGCCATTTGCAAGACATGCCATCCCAGTGCATACATCTTCAGTGACTGTCACAGATGCGTCCTTGAGCAGCTCCGAGGGAACATCCTTCTCAACGGCCTCTCATTAGAGGCAGATGTCACTGACCCTGCAAGGCACCCAGAACACAACACCTGCAACTCAGAGAGCCCCAGGGTGACGGTGGCCCAGCTGGACTGGGACGTCGTGACGGCCCCTCAGCTCGCTGCCTTCCAGCCAGATGTCGTCATCGCAGCAGGTACTGCCCCCCATCCCCGGGCCACTGGAGCGGCTCCACCCAACTCTCAGCTCTGGGAAGGGGACAGTGGGTGCTGCCAGGGCAGAGGAGTGATGAGATTTTTAGAAGGGCCATTGTGGGCCTCCAGGGTGACATCAAAGCTTAGCTCATGCCCCTTGGGGGCCATAAAGCCACAGCCCTCCCATTTGACACAGTGGACACATGTACTCCTGTGCAAATGGTCCCATCAGATAAATGAGCCCAGCTTTTCTCAGCAAAGCCTGACATGGAAAGAACAGGCCCCAGGGCACCAAACCAGTCTGACCTATTAGCCCGGCTGCAGCCGAGGAGAGAGATTATTATGTCCATCTCTAGAACCAAAACAAAATGGCCAGAGCAGCTGAACACCAGCCCCACTTGTACCATAACCCCATCTTCAGATGTGGGGAAGACATAGCCATGGCAGCCCTGACTTTTCAGGGCTGTGAAGGACAGCGTGATTCTCCCAGGACCATGTCATGGGCATCCAGCCCCGGGCCAGGCCTAGGGTTAGGCCACAGTGGTGTCGGAGTCAGGCAGAGAGCTCTGAGTGCCCCCCACCCCTGGGAGCTTCTGTCTGCTCTGCGCATAGCTGTTGTCACATGTCTGCATGTCTGTATCCCAGGTCCATGCCCATGTCTTTGGACAGGGTCCTTGAGAGGAGTGTTTGGCCAACGGGCCCCTTGTCCTCCACCAAGCTCACCCAGTCCCCTATACAGCTGACAGTGCTGTGCCTCTGGTCCTGGGCTGCGACTCGGAGACCCACAGTGGTCAGAACACAGAGCCTGAGCAGCACCCTCCCATGTAAGCATGCCAACAGGGAGCGAGCTTGTCCCCCCCCCCACCCCATACAGCTAACAAAGCAGCAAGGTTTGAGATAAAGTCAAGGTGTGCTTCATTAAGCATCTTCTAAATAGACCACAGGCAAAGAATTGATTTTTTTTAATGTTTATTTTTGAGAGAGAGAGAGCAAGAGCACAAGTTGGGGAGGGGAAAAGAGAGGGGAGACACAGAATCAGGAGTAGGCTCCAGCCTCTGAGCTGTCAGCACAGAGCCCAACACAGGGCTCAAACTCCCAAACCACAAGATCATGACCTGAGCCGAAGTTGGACGCTCAACCAACTGAGCCGCCCATGCGCCCCTGATTTTTTTAAAAGGAACATCAGTAGGTCCTAGGTATGTTCCATTTGTTGCATGGTCTTTCAGCAACTTTCTTTCTCTCCTAAGAGTTTTCCTTTTTACCCACATCATCTTCTTTGTATCCAATAGGGCGAGTCTAAAAAAAACTGCTGGTTTCCAGGCTCCCACCCTGCTGCTGAGGTCAGCACAACCAGGCAAGCTTTCTGGGCACTGAATCCTAGACCAAGCCCCTTTCAGTAACCTGAGGTTTTTCATTGCAGATGTGCTATATTGCCCAGAAACTGTCCTCTCCCTGGTCCGAGTCCTGCAGAGGCTCTCTGCTTGCCTGAAGAACCAGCAGGCTCCTGACGCCTACATTGCCTTCACCGTCCGCAACCCAGAGACATGCCAGCTGTTCACTAGCGAGCTGGGTGAGCCCTGGGCCCTGGGAGGGGCTGCTATCTCTGAGAGGCCACCTGGGCCCCACACGGGACTCCGGTGAGGCAGAAATAAGCAAAGTAAAAGAATGAAGCCCTGTTTCTGGAAACAAACCAGAAAGCCCCAGAACACACAATGTGCTGGGCCATCCACCCACCACCCCCACCCCCCTGGGTGGTCTGCAGAGGAGGCAGGGCCGGGGAGCGGTGCTCTGGAAGGAGGCAACTTATGCAGCAGTCCCAGAGGTCAGAGACTAGCAGCCCTAGAGCAGGTTTCAAGGACGTGCAGGCCTCTTTCCTGGTAAAATGGAGAGGATGGTGGATGCCAGTGGGTGTCAGGGTAGGGGAGTTCTGTCCACACAGCGGTGAGGTCAGGCTCTGGAGCAGATCCCACCACCTGCTCTGGTGAAGCCGGGCCACTACTCACATCCCTGTCCTCATCGGTATGGTGGGAACATCCCCCTGGGAGGTGACACAGGGACTGGCACGCAGGGAGCACTCGGGAACGTGGTAGCTGCTGCTGTCACTACAGCAAGCATCCAGTAAATGGAAGAAGAGGAGGGAGGCCTCTGCCATTTACACCCTGAACGAGCACTGCTGCGCCCAGGCACTGTCCTCAGACCTGACCTGTCAGGAGGGAGGAGTGTGCTGCCATCCTCTGCTCTCACCCATGGAAACTTTGGGGTGCAGGGGAGCTGTTTCCCCAAGCTCCAGGGTGGAGTCAGGCAGCCGAGTCTCGCTCTCCATTCTCCACCCCACAACCACCGACCACTGCCCTGCAATCCCCGACACGCGCCAGGCCCAGCCAGGACTTTCCACACATGACCGGGCAGCAGTGCAGAACTGGGTTTGCCCTGATCCACGCCCCCAGGCACAGCCCCACCGACAGCAGCCTCTGCTGTCACAGCAGACACAGAGACGACCCAAACGCCCACCACGTGTGCTCATGCCCCAGACGGTGCATGTAACCTTGAAAAAGAATGAAGTCCTTCTTCAGACACTATGTGAAAATTATCTACGCTGTAGTTTAAGGGAAGAAAGCAAAGTATCAAACACCATATATGTATAAGCCCATTTGTATTTTTAAAAATAATGTTTGTGTTAATGTGCATCTAGGGGATAATCTGAAAAACACGCACCAAGTAACAGTAGTTACACTTGGTGGCAGGATTATAGATAAACACACACACACACACACACACACACACACACACTTTTTGTAAATAACCACTAGGTCCAACATGGGGCTTGAACTCACGACCCCAAGATCAAGAGTCACATGCTCCACCGACTGAGCCAGCCAGGTACCCTGACACTTCTGTACTTTTATGTCTAAGATTTCATTTTTATAAATAATTATTTTCATTTGTAAAAACCTGATGACAAAATGATCTTTGCCAAGGGCTTCTGAGACATCTGTGCTTATGAAGAGATGAACCCCTTCTGATGCACATCTAGCCTGTGTGAAGAGGCACCAGGCTGAGTGGGCAAGAAACCCAGACAGGTCTGTGACCTTCCAGGGATGCACATGGCCCAGAAGGCAGGGGCAACAAACCTGGCTGCTGTGAGCCATTTAAAAACTCAGTTCTTGGTCCATCCCTGAAATGACTCTAGGTGTCTGGTTGGGGCCTGGAAGTCTGTGGTTTGTATATAACCCCTAGGCCTGTCCTGCAGCCGTAACCTGTATCGGGTGGTGTCGTGTCCCCAGACCCCACCTTCCTGAGACACATATTCTGTTTCCAGGCATTGCTGGGATCCCATGGGAAGCAGTGCCTCATCACGACCAGAAGCTGTTTCCCTATGAAGAGCACTCAGAGATGGCAATTCTGAAACTAACTCTGTAGGTTTACAAATGGTTTTAAAGATTACCATTAAAATTAAATCACCATCCTGGAAAGAATTTTTATGTGGGAAAGCTGGTAAAATTTCCACTGGACTTGAATGCTTGAAGAATGTTAAATTCAGGGAGCACCTGGGTGGCTCAGTCAGTTGAGCGTCCAACTTCGGCTCAGGTCATGATCTCAGTTTGTGAGTTCGAGCCCCACATGAGGCTCTGTGCTAACAGCTCAGAGCCTGGAACCTACTTGGAATTCTGTGTCTCCCTCTCTCTGCTCCTTCCCCGCTCCCGTTCTGTGTGTGTCTCTCTCAAAAATAATTAAACGTGAAAGAAAAAAATTTTTTTAAGAATGTTAAATTCAGAATCAGGAACCACAAACTGTGTTCTAATAAAATACTTTCAAGTGGGTGCCCATTTCTATCACTAGTTCTGGCTCTTAAGTAAACAAACCTCCATAAATCAAAAATGAATTTTTGGCTCAGAAACAAGCATTTCATTTGGGCAAATAAAAACAGATCAAGTATGTTTCCCCCCACCGGTGCCTGGACCCACGTCCATCACGAAGCCAACCCTGTTGTACATGTGGCACGTCTTATTAAACTCTTACAAGGCAGCAGACTGCAGTGCCTGTCTTCAAGGCAGGAAAGACAATACTAGGGACACAACAGGGCAGATGCTGGGAAAGGCAGACACCGTAACAGGCCTAAGAGATGTTGACGATACCACGTGCAAACAACAGGAAAGCAATAATACTGGGGGGAAAGAAAGACTCAGATCAGGAGGAGAGGAGTGATTGAGAGCCTCGAGGGAGGAAACCAGGGTGAACCAGTTTCTTGGGCCACAAACTGGTCATAAAAACATTTCATTCCACAGCCGTCATTCCAGCCGCTGTCCACTGGGAGGCGCTGCTCTAAAGCGTTTGTCAAGGCCAGATAGGCTAGAAGAGGCTAAAAGGAATTGGGCGTCGCTCAGGAGCTCTCAGTATTTGGCCCAAAGGGTCATGTGTCCATAACCAAAGGGAGCACGGTCTGCTTCCAGCTCTCATCCCAACGAAGCTGCTCTGATTCCCGGAGGTTCTGCCGGAACTGGCTTAGTTTGCCAGTAGGATCAGGAAACGCTGAGAAAAGCATCTAGAAGAAAAATAAAGACCAGAACTTACCTCATCACTGCTTCCCACCCCTATCCCAGGTCCCACCAGAGAGCTGTCCCTCCTCCTTCCCAGCAGCCTGGATTCTGGTCCCACTCCAATCACAGGCAGCCAGGCCAGTGATGCTACTGAAACCCTCTGTCACTGCACTTCAAGAACCACTGTCAGTGTCCTGGAGCCCCCAGCAGGCCTCCTGCTCTGACCCAGCCTCCACGGCAGGCTTGGCTAATTAAATGTTCTCAAAACATAGCTCTGACCCGGAATATCCCCGACCCAGCAAGCCCCTTCCTCATGGGGCACAAGAAAACCCTCACACCCTGGCCCGTGCTTCTTCCCCTTCTCTGCTCCTACTTAACAGTGCAGCCAGGCTGCAGCATTTTCCACCCACTGTGCCCTGCTCAGCCACAGGCCACTCCAGCAATGTTCTGTCCACCAAGAGCACCCACCCTCAGCCTCTGCCCAGCACCGTCCAGCCCACATGCTGGAACTAGGCAGTCTTCCAGCTTTGCTAAACTTTATCAGGAGTCTCCAAACTAAGCCAGTGGACCAAATTTGGCCCCCAGCTGTCTTTGTAAGTACAGTTTTATTGGAACACAGCCACACCCCTTCATTCACAGGCTGTCCGTGGCTGGTTTCATGTTACAGCAGAGACTATGGCAAAGCCTAAAACTTTTTCTATCTGGGCCTTCCCAGAAAGTTTGCTGCCCCTGGTCTCAACTGCCAAGAATGATGATGTATTACTTTAGTAGTAAGTGCCCTTTGAAGACTCCCACCCACCCTCAGGGAAAGTTTGGGAAGCCCCCTTCACACATCCCTCCTACTCAGAACCAGTCGCTCCCTAGACAAAGCACACGGTCTACCAGCTCTGGCATCATCTGTGTGGTGTAAGCTCCACAAACCCAGAGGGCAGTCAGAGCATGTCCAGACCCCCGAGCCCACTGAGGCCCAGCCTCTGAGACCACTGCTCCCGGCCTTAGCTCTCGGATCCAGCCTGGCCGGCCACAGGAGCAAAGAATCGGGGGGCACGGGTCGGTGCCCTGGCATGGGAGCAGACGTGATTACCTGCAGCTGAGCCGCCAGCTCCTCAGAGCCCTCAAAGACCAGGCCATTTTCGTCATGTTTCACAAGCTCGTGTAAGCTGCAGAGGGAATCACAGAACCAAGAGGTGCCTAGAGAAACCCGAACCCTGCGGTGCCCACCCGGCCTCCCACACCACCCCTCCCACAGGCCAGGCAGGGGTCAGAACAGTCTGCTTTCAGCGAGTCTCAGATTTAGCGTCTGAGTAGAAAAAAGGCCTGCAGAGATACACGTTAAAAATCCAAAATGATTCCAAAGAGGAGGTACAATGAACACACGTTTGACCTTTTCTGCTCTATGCTCTTTTCAGTGACTATGTGCTCAGCGAGTTCTCCATGTTTTTCTTAATTGCACAGCAGAGAAACAAGGTGAAAGGCAACCCCACTGGAGGTAGATTTGGCATATTAAGGATGACTTTGCTGGGTCACCAGGGAGTTGATGCCAATGTGCCCAGAGCTCAGGGTCTAACAGAGGCTATTTCCCATTCAGAGGCTGGCTCCTGAGCTGGTGGTGGAGCTACTATTTCTCTTGTACTGAACCCCTTGTAACACCGCCCTCTCCAAACACCCATCTTCACCAGGAAAAGTGGTGACAGAGAATTACACTCATTTAACGGATTCCAATTCAACTGTATGAGCTCAAAGAAATAAAACCAGGTCAACTGTGTGGTCAATACCAGCCACCCGTCTATCCATGAGCAAAGGCCCCCTAAGTAGAGAAGACACATGTTTTCTGTCGGACATCAGCTCTCCGTGGAAGCCCACCCCTTCAGTAGGGTGCAGCCCGCCCACAGAAACCCCAAGGGCCCTCCCCCCAGAGGACCACCTGGCAATGCTGCACAATCTTCCAGGGCAATTCCTTGAGCCATTTTGACCTCGCTGGCAACACCCCCCCTCCACCCCCAGGGCTGATTTGAGAACTGAACCCCGGGAAGATTCAGTTTCTGCTCCTACCACTGGAAGTTCACGGCACACACGGGCAGACAGCACCCGAACATGTCCACCACCTTCATGGGCAGGTCCAGGCCGCTGGAGGATTTGTGCAAGCACACACCCAGGTCTGCTGACCCTGCGAGGTGGGGGCAAAGGGAGTGGTCAGAGCACCACTCATGCACCCATGGAACACAAACCCTGAAAGGACTGTGGATCGACACCCCAAGTGGGGAATGGAACGTGGGTAATAATACCACAGGCTGGAGAAGGCCAAGTACACAGCAGACCTCCCCAACTGCCACTCCCAGCCACTCGGCCCTGTTTGAAAACTACCTGCCTGTCACGAGTAGTTTTCTTTAGTCAGACCCCCTTTGTCTACTTAACCACAATTTCTTTAAAAAGAACCTGTAGCGGGGCGCCTGGGTGGCGCAGTCGGTTAAGCGTCCGACTTCAGCCAGGTCACGATCTCGCGGTCCACGAGTTTGAGCCCCGCGTCGGGCTCTGGGCTGATGGCTCAGAGCCTGGAGCCTGTTTCCGATTCTGTGTCTCCCTCTCTCTCTGCCCCTCCCCCGTTCATGCTCTGTCTCTCTCTGTCCCAAAAATAAATAAACGTTGAAAAAAAAAAAAATTAAAAAAAAAAAAAAGAACCTGTAGCAATTATTCCTTAAGGGGTTCAGAGTTTCCACTTGGGATGATGAAAATGGTTTGGAAATAGGGCGATGATTGTACAACACTGAACATAATTAATGTCACCAAGTTGTACATATACTTTAAAATGGGAAAATCGTTAAAATAGCAAATTTGTATTAATGTTTTATCACAGTAAGGAGGGGGGAAAAACGTAACAAAACCAGGTGTCTCTATGAAAATAAAGCCAAATAAACAACCTGACACCACTAAACACTGGCTAGAAAACTCCTGCCAACCAAAGGCTTTCCGCTGGTGACTGCTCACTGGCTGCGGGAAGATGAGGCCTTGGAGATACATCAGCACGCCCCTCCCAGAGAAAGGAAGACAGAGGAAGCCAGGGAGACATAGGGGAGTCAATGCTATTTAGCACATTATTTCTACACCTCCCAAGCCACTGCCCTCCCAGACCTGGGGAACGTGGACCCCAACCCAAGCCCAGGACCAGCCTTCTGCCCAGATGGAAAAGCAGGACTAAATGGAGGGCTTGGAGAATAAGAGGACAGAACCCTCTCAGATCCGTGGAGAAGAGGTCCAGGCCCCAAAGGCAGGAGGAGCCGGCACACCAGGAAACAGCCTGGATCTCCCCCAAGTACAGCCAAGAGCTCCTCCAACAAGTTCCTGGCACATGGCATCCCCCTGCCCCACGTGGCCCTTGAGCAGGACCCAATCCAGCCTCAGGCCTGTGTGTGTATGGCCCTTGGTCTAAAAATGACTTTTAATTTGTATAGGGTTATAAAAACAAAGAATATACAACAGAGGCAAATAAAACACTTACTATCTGGCCCTTTTCAGGAAAACTCTGTCCCCCGTACCGTAAGGTACTCCTGTTTAACCCTCAGCTCTCTCCCTGCAGTCCCCCTACTGAATGCCCTTACCTAGAAGCAGGGGGTAGTCCTCAGCCTCCAGCCACGGAGTACAGACTTGGATGTGCTGGAAATGCTTCTGGCCGATGAGGCCTCTGTAATACTCCTTCAGAGGCCCTTTGCCTTGCAGAGAAAATCTGAGTCACTGCACTGGGCCCATCTCTGGCTCCGTCCCATGGCCTTGGGACTCAGAACCCCTGCACAGGTGTCAGGAGAAGGCCCACATTCTACAGCTGTGATCAGGTCCCCGTGTGGCCCCTTCCAGACCCCTCAGGGGTATGCACCCTGACCAGTGAGGCCACGCCCCTTCCCCCAGCAACCTGCATCAGTGGGTCTCAGGCTGGGAAGGTGGCCAAGATAAACTCTGGCGAGGCACCAGAGTGCCAGCTGGATACAACTTCTCACCCAGACAGGCCTGTGTCTTGCTTGATGCCCCAGGTGGCATGGTGTGTGCAGTGGGCTCCTAGCCACCCCTGGGAGCTCTGGGGCCAGGAAGAGGGGAGTATGCAAGTTGGGGCAGCAGGCCCAGGACCCTGCTTCAACCACAGCTCTCTGCTTCTCTCTCCCATCCTGGGCTACTCTGGAAGCAATTTTACATTGAACTCTTTAGTTTAATGTGGATTCTTTCATTAAAAAAAAAAAAAAAAAGATGCCTGGAAATTGCTGCAAGAGTGGAAAGCTCAGCATCTCTGAGGCCATGCTATCCAAGATTCAACTAGAAACATGCCCTGCTGTCAGGCCCCTCTGAGCCTCAGTTTCCTTCTCGGTCAAGCTGGTATAGAAAATCCTGTATCACAGAACTGTGGTCAGAATTAACAACACAACAACATCACATGCCTGGCATGGGGAAGGCACACAATAAAGGGAGATGCCTTCATCCCCCTCCACTGCCCCCCTTTAATATGGGAACATGGAAGATCCTTGGCAATACCTGTTATCACACAGACCAGAGAAGGAAGGCTCTCTCCATCCAGGATCAGCTGTTCAAACTCTGTGTATAAAAAAATAAATGATAACCAGGATTATCTTGTCAGGTGAGGAGCGGTTGGGGGAGCACTGGGGGGACGCCTCTCCCAACCACAAGATCAGTTTCCCAGAGGTGGCACTTCAGACCTAGGGTCTGGTCACTCAGTAACCCAAATGGGGATCAGAGGCACCATCTCCACCACCGTGTTCTTAGGCTGGCCTACCCAGTGGCCCTGGGGGCAGGAACATGCTGCCAAAGACACCATGCAAGGCCAGGTGAGCACCTCACAGCTCAAGAGCCAACAAGCCCAGCTCCTGATCAAAGCCACACACCTACTTTCTAATGCTGCCAGCAAGATGGAGAAGTCTTCATCTTCTGTAAGAAAAGAAACCTAAATGTCATGGGCTGGTTTCTAGATGCCTCCCTCCCAACTCAATACCTCCCCTTTCTCATCAGGGCCCAATGTCCTTAAATACATGTGGGGCACAGGCCTGGCAAGGGCAAGGATAATGCAGGCTTAGCCAGGTGCTCATACAAGCCCCAAGGGTCCAGAAGGGTCCTGAGACCTGTCCAGCTCGTGCTGCTGACCAACAGGGCCGGCCGCCCACGAAGATGTGTCACCACCCCACTCTGAGGATCCCGCTCTGTGAAGGCCGACCTCTCTGTGTCTGGGTCCAGGGGTTCTGAGCTGAGGGAACAGAAACAGATCCCATGAGATGGTGTCAAGCAGGCCCTCGGGCCCCAGGAGAGCCATCTCCCACCAGAGTGAAGCCCACAGGCTCCCAAAGGTCAGGACGTGGCCATGTCAAAACCATCATCCAGCCTCTGTTGCAAACTCTCCTCTGTTGTTGCAGTGCAAAAGCAACAAGGGACAATGCAAAAACGGATGCATGTGCTGCACTGTAATGAAGCTTTATTTACCAAGACAGGTGGCAGGCCTGTGGTCATAGTTTGCCAACCCCTGGATTAGTGGATTCCCAGGTCTGCAGCCAGAAGATGAGAGAGGCCAGGCTAGCAGTGAGCAGACAGGGGACATGGGGCAGCAAGGACATGGGGGAGAGGCCAGACAGTTGCAAACACAAGAGAAGGGAGATAAAGACTGGGGATGGGAGACCTACCAGGCCTTGAATGCAGAGTAGGTGCAGCTCAGCTTCATAAAGAGCCGGTGTTGCAGGCCCAAGGGCGTCTCTTTAAAGAAAGATGCTGGCTTGTCATAGACGGTCACGGCTCTGCAATGAGATCGTTGAGGGCTCTAGAGACAGCCAGAGAAAAGCCTACGGAATACATGATCCAAGAGGATCCAGAAAATAAGAGCACTCAGAAGATCCAAGTCTCAGACAAGGACAAGACCTGCTTGGGGAAGCACAGAGACATGTTCTAAGACCAAAAGTGCATGGGCCATCTGGCCTCCTCCTGCTCCCTCGGCTTCCCAAACCAGGAACCCTCTCCCAGACCCTTAGGGATTTCTAGACACCCTGCCAATAGGACATAGTAGGCATTGCAGCTGGGACCCCTCGCCTCCCCAGGCACCTACTTGATGCCCCAGTTCTGTGCCAGATCTTCCCGCATCGAGTTGGTCACACACAAGTTCAGGTGTGACAGGCGCCCGCAGAGCTTCTCGTACCTGAAAAGACGTATCACTGTCAGCCCAGAGCCTTGGGCCTTGGGCCCCACCACCACCACCACCACCACCACCACCACCACCACCACCTCCACATGACTCGACACCTTCTGATGCAGAAGAACACAGAGCTGGGGTCTCCCAAATCGGGTTGCTGGTGAGGCACTTTCCCAGAGTTTGTGCTGAGTTCCATCTGTACTATTATTTCCTTTACCCCTTTCTTTAAGTCATATCGCTTTTCAGCTTAAATACGGTTAGAAACCTTATCTCTAAAGAAGGGAAAATCTAGTCTCTCTTGCCACAAGAGAAAGAAATATAGTAAAGGCCTCGTTATTAATCTTAGCCACACTGTGCTCTTGCTGCAAAGGCTGTGGGGCTGAGGCTTGTGCGTTACCAAGGGATGGTTTTAAAAATGTTAGAGAGGCCTTAGTGACAGATTAACTCCCAACTGAGACTTGAGCCCTGATCTGAGGGCAAAACTGAAAGAGAACCAGAAAGGGAAGGAGCACACAAGGTTGTTCAATGCCACTGGTTTATCACAGCCGGCTCCTCACTCAGGATGCAGAGAAGGCGAGAGAGCTGGACACCCTGGGACTGAATTTTGATCCTCATGCAACAATATCAGCTGTGTGGCAAGCAGCAAAATGGTGCTCGACCTTGGTTTCCTGGCTTGTAAATGGAGAGTGACCACAGGACATTCTCACCAGGGGGAGTGTAGACTGAACAGGATAAAGGGCTTGGCCTGAAGCCTGACATGCAGCATGTACGCACTGATCGTTTGCTGCGGCAGCTGTTACCACCCTCAGTGAATGTCCCTCAGGGAGAGGCGGCAGATGTCACCCACTCAGGCTGAGAACATGACTCTTCCTGCTCCGTGTCCAACCTGCTCCCACAGGCCCTTCTTCCCTCTCCCTGTCTCACTGACTGCAGCAGGCTGTTGCCTGAGTCCCATTGTCTAACAGCAGCTTCGGTTTTTATTTGGGCATCTGGTCTGGGTTCACCTGGGACCCCAGGTCTCACAGAAGAGCATTTCCCCTAAGCCTGAGACATCGGGTTACTGCAGCCCCCCTACCTCAGTGGGGTGTCAGAGCCTGGCAGAGGAGCACAAGCCAATCAGAAAGGGTCCCTGTCTCCACTGAGCCTGTCAGTGGGGGTTTGAGTGCCGGGAGAGCTCCCAGCACCTAAGAAACACCTCCAGGACGGAGTGTGGAGAGAGAAATGAGAGGGCATCCTGACAATGCCCTTTTGAGCTTAAAGTCAGCCACGTCTCTGGACTTTGCAGTTTTAGGGACCAACAAATGCCCTCCTTGCCTTAGGCTATTTCTGTCACTTGTAACCCAAGTCAGCCTAATTCCCCAGCCTTGCTCTCACCCCCAAAGAGCACACAAGGGACAGCTTCACCAGGTCTCTGCACTGGCCCTTCTTCCTACCAAGGTTCAGGGAAGGTGTCTGCACCCTCTTCCAAGACCCTTACCACTTGGCCAGCAGAACAAGCGGGTGGCTGGAACCATGCACCAAACCCATAATGGAGTAGCCATAGTTGTGCCAGTCAATGACGAGCTTGCTTGCACAGAGGCAGCCCACAAGCCAGCACACAGCAATGGCAGGCAGGCCCGGGGGGTTCTGGGAAAGAGACACTCAAATGAAGAGAAGGAAACCCATACCATGGTCAACAATAATAAACTGAGTGAAAACAGTTGCAACATACATAACAAAGAGTCAATTTATCTTTACAAACCTCCTGATAATTAATAAGACTCTCTTCTCACCAAAAAAGAAGTATAAAAGGCATAAAGGAAGGGGTGCCTGGGTGGTTCAGTTGGTTAAGTGTCCGACTTCAGCTCAGGTCATGATCTCACAGTTTGTGAGTTCAAGCCCCGGGTCAGCCTCTGTGCTGACAGCTTGGAGCCTGGAGCCTGCTTCAGATTCTCTCTGCCCTTCCTCCACTCACATTCTGTCTCTCTCTCAAAATAAAGAGACATTAAAAAATTTTTTTTCAATAAATAAATAAAAGGCTGGGCAGTAAAGGAAACTTAACAATGGTTCTGAGAGAGCAAGAGGAGACTGACATTTACCTGGAGAAAGATGTAGGCTGCTGGCTCCCTGCACATCAACTTCCACAACAGGTACACTGACTGAAAAACAACTTTGACTCCATACTGAAAAATGTGGGGCCCAACTGCAAGTCAAAAAACACCCGTTACTCCAAAAGGAATTCTTGGCAATGTGCGGGTCCTCCCCTCACCCACACACACACACAGATTCAAAGGAATCTGGAGCTGACAGCATCCTACCTGCAAGTTTCGGAAGTTCTGTCAAACTCACAATCTGAATTCTGTTGTTCTGCAAGAGCTCATCATAGGGTCTGGAGTCTGAAAAGAATGTCCCCTTCAATGCACTAGACAGGGCAATATAAAGTCAGATGATCCCGCAGCTCAGGCTGAATAGTGAAGAGTGTTTTTGGAAAATAAGACTTTTCTCTCTGTTCCTCCATAGCCAGAACAGAGCATGAGGACACTTCTTGTCCAGAGTCTCCCCCAGAGAGGGAGGGTCTCAATGGTGTCCACCTTTATTTACTTAAGACAATGCCTGGCACATAGTAGGCACTCAAAATAATCTAGATTCCTTGAATGGTGGATTTATCCCACCATGGGGAGACTCCTAGGAAGTCTCACCCCACTCCTGCACCCTCCCACAGCAGAATCTAAACAGGGACCAAAGGCAACCAGTGCTACTCCCCCTTTTCCCCGATACACGGTTGAGCTACCCTCTAAAGATGTCATCCTGAAGGAGGATGAAGGAGCAGACACCCCTGCTTTTGCACACTGAGAGTAAAAGGTGGAAATGCAGCACAATGAAACCTCTCCTGCCTGCACAGCTCTGCACCGAGGGTGTGGGATGGAGAGGAGACAAGTTGTCCCGTGAGACACAGCCTGACAAAAGTAGCCACAAGGAGCTATGGTTAGCAGCACTGGCCCCGGAGTCACACACACACTAGGTTCCAGTCCGTCTTTCCACTCACTAGGAGGATTAAGTGAGACTATATGATGAGTTCACTTAATGTAGCACACTCTTGGCATACGGCATACGGCAGGCACTCCATTAACGCCAGCTGTTCCTAGAGTCCCACCCAGCAGAAGCTGGGCAGAAACCTGGCCAGAACTAGATAAACCCAATCTCGGAGAGCTGTCTGAGGGAGGAGGGAGAAAAGGGACGTCCCCGTCCCGGCCCCCCTGGGCAGGTCAAAGCCGCGGGTTAAAGGCTGAGAGCTCAGCCTCCCTCCCAGACCCCGAGCACTCACTGCAGAAGCCCATAAGGGTCACGGAGAAGCCGCTCTTGACAAACGACAGTGCGTGGTACTGCATGCGGGGGCTGCGGCCCACGTCGCCCAGCACCACAATGATCACGTGCCAATCCGCTCGCCCCCGCCGCCAGCGCTTCCACAGGACCAACAGCAGCAGCAGCAGGGATGCGGCCATCACCAGCACGGCCACGCAGGAGGCCGCCATCTTGGCCGAGCCGGATGGCAGTCACGTGACGGCCCTCTGTGGGCCGGGTGCTCAACGCGCAAAGACCCAGCCTCCGAAGTGGGCGGAGAGAAGGAAGGTGGGGAAGTGGTTCCCTAAGTGGCGGCCCACTGAACCTCCCAGGAGCCTCTGGGGGCCAAAAATTAGTGATATTAAGGTAAAGCTTCTTCCATGTAAGGATCTAGGAACAATTTTTTTCAAAATTCTAAGATAACTTCAAAATACAGTGAAGCAACAATTTGTATGACTCTCATCAGCATAACGTTAAGAAAAGAGGCCAAATGCCAGAGTACACACTGGCTGGTTCCACATATATATAATCAAAACCACACTTTAACTGTTAGAAGTCAGGAGAGTGACCTGCCTTCGAGGGTCGGGGAGTGAGTGGGAGGGAGCCAATGTGAAGCTGGTGGGTTCTCTCTACTGACCTGGGTGCTGATAAGGTGGGGGTGATCATTTTGACACAATTCATCAAGCAACAAACTTGTTCATTTTTCAGGATGTTATGTTGTACTTGAATGAAACACTTAAAATGTAAAGGAAAAGGACAGAGAAGGAAGTAAAAAATATGATTTTAAGTCTATGTCGTAAGGGAAATTTTGCCACTGACCTTTTCATTTTACCTTCAAAAATAGTCACACTGAAGAGTTCAGTGTGTGTCCACGTGATAGCCTTTTCACTTTGAAATGGGTCCCCTTGCTAAGAAACATCGACAGCATGGTGGTGAAGCCACCCTCACTGCCCTGGGTGGGAGCTGCCCTAGAACCTGCAGAGCACCACCCGCCCACCAGCTGTCTAATGCACTCATGCATTGGACAAGGAAACAAAACAGCTTCTCCTCCTTCAATAAGAGCCTAGACAGGCAGCACCTTGCAGATGTGTTTCCCGAGTCCCTAGAGCCCAGGTCAAGACTTGGCATATGCTTCCCACCATGTCTTGTGACTCCTTTTTTATGGATAAGGACATTAAAGGTCACACCATTAGTCAGTATGTGACAGAGGCAGGGCTTGAAATTTTAGCTAAAGAGGGAAAGGAAAGATGAGTACATATGTACAGATGGGAGAGAGAAGCAAATAGACACTGAGGGCAGCCTCCTTAATCCCTCAGATGCAGGTGCAGGGTCTGAGAGGCTGGAGCACATGCCCTGCCCACTCTCTCCACCCTTTTGTGGTGAGATGGGGCTGGGGTCTGAGACCTCAGCTTCATGGATTCCATGATCTGGAATAAGCCACTCTCAATCAGTTGGCTTTTCTGACCTATAATTAAAAGAGGGGATTTCTCAGCTCAGCCCCTCCTGTTCTGATGATCTATGAGGGTAAGGACCAGGTGCCATGGGTATGACAAACCAAGAGTAAATGTCACATTCTGGAAGCTTAATTCCCAGTTGGAAAACGAGTGAGGATTGTTTCTCTAGGGAGAAAGGGACAAGATGCATCACCAGCTTGGGGTGCTTTGGAGCTCAGCCAGCCCTGGCTTGTTCTACTTGCCCACTTGGCATACATCACATGGAAATTTCAGTCCTTCCAGAGGTCAGGAGGGGGTTGTTTCCCCTTCCAGAGATGGGAGGTTGAACCCTAGCAGGATCACCTCATGGTTAAGCTGTGGATTCAAGGATCGGAATTCCTGCACACCTCATACTAGCTGTGAGGCAATATGTCACAAGAAGTCACTTACCAGTCCCCTAGAGCCTCAGATTTTAAGTTATAAAAGGGAATAGGAAAAGTACCCACTTCAGAGTTGTTTTAAGGATTAACTGAAGTGGTGATAGTGACAAGTCTTACCTGGAACATTCATTCTCAATGGTACGCCCAAAGGAACAAAAAATAGTTGTGTGGGGGGGGATCTAGCTCTTTTTATGTATAAGGCACAATATAGATACAGTACACACAAAAATATACAGTATAACTGCAGTATCATGGGGTTACCACACAAAAACATATGCATGAGGAACTCTCATACATCATCACTAGTAGGAATGTAAAATGATGCGACCCCTGTGGAAAATCCTTTGGTGGTTCCTCAATAAATTAAGCATAGAGTTACCACAGGACCCAGCAACTGCATCCTAAGTATGTGCCCAAGAAAATTGAAGACAGGTTTTGAAACAAAAACTTGTAAATGAATGTTTACTCACAATAGCACAAAGGTGGAAATAACTCAAATGTCCATCAGCTTATGAATGGATAGGACATAATGTGATCTAGACACGGAAGGGAATGTTATTCAGCCATAAAAAGGAATGATGTCCTGATTCATGCCACCACATAGATGAACCCTGAAAACGTTATGCTGAATGAAGGCAGTCAGAGACAAAACATCATATATTGAATAACTCTCCATTTCTATGAAATGTCCAGAATAAGCAAATCCATAGAAATGGAAAGTAGATTAGTGGTTGCCAGGGGCTGGAGAGTTGAGGAGGCTGGGGCGGGGGTGGTGGGCAATGGGGAGTGACCACTAATGGTTACAGGTTTCTTTGGGGGAGGGGGAGGAAGGAAAATATTTCAGAATCAGACAGAATCAGACAGTGGTTGAGCAACCTTGTGAATATACTTTAAAAGACACTGCTGAATTGTACACTTTAAAAGGGCGAATTTTATGGTATGTGAATTATATCTCAATAAAGCTGTCGTTTTTAAATGTTCAGGAAAAAGTGTATAAAAAGGCTGGCGGGGGTGGGGGAAGGAAGGACAAGAATGAAATTAAATGGTTGGCCTACAGCATGCCCACGGAGACCATCAAGATGCACATTTTGGTGATGGTATTTTTATTATTTTTACAGATCTGTAATCTGTTAACTGCAGCCCTTGGGGCCAGATATGTTTCTAACTTCAGAATTTTTTGGACTTTAACATTATTACGGTGCACATCACGTAACCATCCAGCAAGGTTCAGGATAGCACCTAGTAAATGAACATTAAAATTCCCACAGGAAAACAGATGTGTTTTCACACTGAATGAGCTAATAAGGGCTGAGGGTCTTCACTGTCCAATACAGAAGCCACATGTGATTGCTTGGCTCTTGAAATGAAGCTAGCCTGAGTTGAAATGTGCCTCGAGTGTAAAATGCCAGATTTCAAAGACTTAATTTGAGAAAACTGATATTTTTAAAAATGTTACAAGGTTGATCATGTTTATATTGATTATAAGTTGAAATGATGTTTTGGATCCATTGGCTAAAATTAAATAGATTATTAAAATTCATTTCACCTGCTTTTCTTTACCTTTTTTTTTTTTAAGTTTATTTATTAATCTTGAGAGAGAACATGAGGGCGGGGCAGAGAGAGAGAGAGGGAGACAGAGAATCCCAAGCAGGCTCCACGCTGTCAATGCAGAGCCTGACGTGGGGCTCAAACTCATGAACCCTGACCTGAGCCAAAACCAAGAGTCTGACGCTCAGCTGGCTGAGCCACCCAGGTACACATTCTCTCTTTTTTTTTTTTAATTTTTTAACGTTTATTTATTATTGACAGACAGAGATAGACAGAGCATGAGCATGGGAGGGGCAGAGAGAGAGGGAGGGAGACAGAATCTGAAGCAGGCTCCAGGCTCCGAGCTGTCAGCAGTCAGCACAGAGCCCGACACGGAGCTTGAACTCACAAACCAGGAGATCATGATGTGAGCTGAAGTCTGATGCTTTACCGACTGAACCACCCAGGCACCCCCTCTATTTTTCTTTAAATGTGATCATCTAGGAAATTTTTTCAGTACCCATGTGCTCTGTCTTTGCAGCTCATATTCTGTTTCTAGTGGCCAGGCAGGCAGGCACTGCCCTAAGGAGGCTTCTGTCTCTTCTGGCAGATGTGCAGTCAAACAAGCTGATTCCAAACTTATTTTAAAAAAGAAAAAAAGTGGGGTACCTGGGTGGCTGAGTCGGTTAAGCATCCAACTTCAGCTCAGGTCATGATCTCCGTGTCTGTGCGTTTGAGCCCCGTGTCAGGCTCTGTGCTGACTGCTGACAGCTCGGAGCCTGGAGCCTGCTTCAGATTCTGTCTCCCTCCCTCTCTCTGCCCCTACCCCCTCCCCCCCCCCACGCTCTGTCGCTCACTCTCACAAATAAAATAAACACTAAAAAAAAAAAAAATCCTTTGCGTTTCAGTGCTTTTTGATATCTAGAGTGTAAGTTCAATTGGGGGATCCAAAATGTAGACCACAAGCCTGGGGAATCAGGACTGAGAAGGAAAGGGTGGGAAGTTACAGCTCTAGCTGGCTCCATTCCAGGGCTGGCCTGCTCCCCACTGCCCCATCCCCCACCCCCTGGCAATCAGACCCCTGCGGCTGCCCCTCCCAGACACCTCTGCCAGGCCAGCCCAGCCTGCTGGGTCAGCCGGGCCTGCCACTCGTCTGCAGCGTTGCAGGGGAGGGACAAGGAGGAAGGGGCTGGAGGAGGGTACGTGGGGGCGGGCCGCCCCACGGCTGAAGCACTGCACCAGACTCAGGCAGAGGGCCAGCCATGTCCAGCCCAGGGCTCCTGCTCCTGCTCTTGCTGCTGTCAGCGTCACCACCGCTGCGACCCTCCTCGCTGGCACGGCCGGAAACCCCAGAAGGCAAAGCCACCATCACAGGCCTCATCCTCTCCGCGCTGGAGAGAGCCATTTCCTTCCTGGAGAAGAGGCTGCCTGAAATCAACCTGGATGGCGTGGTGGGGTTCCGGGTGCTGGAAGGTAGGTGCACTCTTGTTATCCTAGACTGACTCCTGGAACACCAGCCTGTCACCTCTCTGCTCTGTACCCCTGGGACCTGACCACTTCCTGGCCACTGAAGTATCCTGCTCTAACTATAAGGAAAGAAGGGCTGGGCAGCTTGCTCCTTTTGGGTGTCTTGGGACCCTGCTCTACTCAATTATTTTGGAAGCAAGAAGGATTCAGAGGCCACATGAGAAAAGATTGGGAACTTATTGTTTTTCCCAGGAGGAAATGATTCATGTGACAACCCCTCTCCTGGTACACCATGAACCAGGTGGGCAGAGGGAGGGTGCCCTTTCAAGAGGCATGTATGGGAGGGTGCCTGTGAACAAAGCCAGGAACTCTCAAGATCAGGTTCCAACTCCACTCCCCCTACTTCTAGCCAAAGCCATCTGAAGCCTCCACAAAAAAAGCCAAGTGTTTGTTCAGCTTTCAGGGATGTAAGATCCTTGTGGAGGGAGCTGGTGACAGGCCAATGCAAGCAAGGAGCCACTCCACACTCACTTCGAGTTGCAGGAAGCCCCTCTAAGAAGGCCACCTTGACCTAAGTGACAGAGCTGACTTGGAATCAGCCTGGGGCTCTGGCTGGCCCCCCTTTCACACCACCCTCCTCTGGGTGGCCAGTGCAACTTGTCACCCACCACCCACCCAGCCTCCAGGTCCCAGTGGAAGGAGGGGCTCCCAGACAGGTCTGCTTCCATGCCTGGCCCCCCAGTGTCCTCCCCACACCCTTGACCCCCCATGTGGCATCCCGGAGACCCCTAAGATCCAAGATCCTCTCAGGCTAGGACCAGGGTCTCCATTTAATCCCAGGCACACCCTGTAACACCTCTAGAAATGAATTATAGTAATAAACCACAGAGCTGGCTACCGCATTAGGCACAGAATACTTTCAGGGATCCAGGAAAATGTTTTCGTTTCTCTTTTAGTCAGAAGGAATAAAAATGAACTTTTAGGTCAGAAAGAATGCTGTAATATATAACATAAACATATCTGTCTTTATACTAATGCAGTTGCAAGACATAACCTTTTTTTTTTAATGTTTTGTTTATTTTTGAGAGAGAGACAGAGACAGAGTGTGAGTAGGGGAGGGGCAGAGAGAATGGGAGACACAGAATCTGAAGCAGGCTCCAGGCTCTGAGCTGTCAGCACAGAGCCTGATGCAGAGCTTGAACTCATGAACAATGAGATCATGACCCGAGCCAAAGTTGGACGCTTAACCGGCTGAGTCAGCCAGGTGCCCCGTAAGAGATAACATTTAATCTATTTTTTAAATCTTTTCTAATGTTTATTTTTTAGAGAGCATGAGCAGGGGTGGGGCAGAGGGCAAAGGGGACAGAGGATCCGAAGTGGGCTCCAGGCTCTGCACTGACAGCAGAGAGCCCAATGTGGGGCTTGAACTCACGAACCACAAGACCATGACCTGAGCTGAAGTCCGACATTCAATCGATTGAGCACTCAGGTGCCGCCGATCTATTTTTTTAATAAAGGAAGGAACCCACAAAGCCATAGCATGTGGCCCGGCAAACATGCCTTGGATGTTACCTGGGTACCCGCTGTAATCCCCAAACGCCCAGAGCTCGCAGTGCTTTGTTTTGTTCTTTCAGCACGTGGGGACTCTGAGGCACAGAGAGGTTCAGTAGACTCCTTATTCCTCACAGCTGATAGGCAGGGGGTCTAGTATTCAAATCTAACTGCTCTAACAGCCCTTGAGGGCAGGGTGGGCACTCATTGACTTTCCTGACCACCCTGGAGGTGAAACACAGCACTGGGCTCCCTCTGAGCAGCGGTTGAATAAACATTCCTGAAACAAGGCAACAGACCTTTGTCAATTATAGTCCCATGGGTCTGTCAGTTCCTTATGAAGACAAAAGGGAGGGACAGGTGATTCCCTTGATGGAGTGCTTTCGGGGGTCCGTGAGATAATAAAAGATAAGGTTCACTAAGTACCCCCCAAGCCCTGGCATAATGTAAATGTTTGCATGGGATAATTCACTGACCCCACATAACCCTTGAAGTAAGTTCATTATGATTATCCTCTTTTTACCAATGAGGGGACAGACTTTAGAGAAGGGGTCCTTGGGTGGCTCAGTTGGTTGAGCATCTGACTCTTGATTTTGGCTCAGGGCATGATGTCAGGGTCATGGATCAAGCCCCACGTTGGGCTCTGCACTGGCCATGGTGCCTTCTTAGGATTCTCTCTCTCTCTCTCTCTCTCTCTCTCTCTCTCGCTTTCTCTCTCTCTCTCTCTCTTTCTCACTCCCCCTCTCCCATGCTCACTTGCTCTCTTTCAAAAGAGAGAGAGAGAGAATGTCCAAGTTCACATAGCAAGTAAGGTCACATAGTGCGTAAGTGTAGGAGGCAGGCTTAGAACCCTGCTCTGACTGAGCTCCCATTCTCTGAACCATTACAGGGTAGAGGTGGCTGGGAAGGAGGGAGGTGATGGCCCGCACCCACACCACACAACAGCCTCAGACCAGGGCCACCCCCTCCTCCTTTCTCTCCTCTCCACAACTTTGCCCTTTCCTTTTACAGTAACCTACTGATGCCTAACAAATTATCCCCGAACTTAACTGCATAAAACAACATAACAGTTACCATGTCACCATTTCTGTCAGGAATCTGCAAACAGTTTGGGTGGTTCTGGCTCAGGTCTCACATGAAGTTGGAGTCAAGATGTCAGCCAGGGCTGTGATCATCTGAAGGCTTGAGTGGGACAGGAGGAACCACCCCTGTTCACTCCCAGGCTTGGCAAGTTAGTGCTGGCAGGTGGCTGGAGGTCTCAGTTCCTCACCACGTGGACCTTCCCATAGGGCTGCTTGGGTGCCCTCACAACATGGCAGCCGGCTTCCCTGAGAACAAATGGCCTCACAGAGAGCAAGACAGAAGCCTCAATGTCTTTACAACCAAGCCTTGGAGGTCACACACCATTTCCCCAATTTCTTATTGGTTTCAAGGGTCAGCCCATACAATGCAGGAAGGGCTTGAAAGGGCATGAAAACCACTGGCTGCCACAGAACTCACTGTGAGGGTCCTACCTTCGTTCTCAGCCTCCTGGGAGAGCGAGAAGGATTTCACATTCTGGGGGGCCCAATAGTAATGGGATATCCATTGGTTTTCTGAATCCTTCTTCTCAGAGGTAGACAGGTGGACATTGACCTTCAAAGAGAAAAGGGTCCCTCCAACTACCTCCACCCGCCAAGAGGGTGATCCAGAAGGTGGCAGCAGCAGCCACACAGGCAGGGAGGAATAGGAGAGATAGAAACACGACTCAGGACCCAGCACCACCATAAGGCCAGGTTGGGTTCATCTCATTGATGACTTGGCTACCCCTTCTGGGTGCCAGCACAGTACCCTCCTTCTGCTGTAGAGCCAAGCAATCTGGAACAAGGCTTCAGGAGCAGATGGCCTAGGTTCAAGGGCAGGGAAAGAGCCAAGCCTAGAGAAGAGTGCTACAGAGCCCATCACCCCGAAAGGTTTGCTTAGCACCCTCCTAAACCTCGCCCAACCTCCCCATCAAAGCTCTCTTCCTGGAGCAGAGAACAATTCAGGCCACCTCTTACCCTCTCAGCCCTGTGCTGAGGCTCTCCCTCCCATCTCCTCTCTTGACCACCTCTTACCTTCCCCCCACCACCATTTTCTCCGACCCCTGTAGGGCCACTAGTAATCCATAAGGCACCTTTGTGAAAATTAAAAAAAAGATGTCTCCTTCCTCAAGTCATTTGCCTGCCATCTGCTGGAAACTTGGCTTAATACATACACAAACCCATGATAGGATTGTGTGCAGTTCTTGTGCAATGTACAACCTATTCAACTGTATACAGCAGCTCTCCACACTGCATCTGAATCCCTCCCTCATTTTTTTTTTCTCCTGGACAGCAAGCCTTAAATGATTAATTGATACTTATATCTAAACTTTATTGAGTGCTTACTCTGTACTATGGACAATGGTAAGTCCTCTCTATGCATTAGTTCATTTAATCCTTACAACTCCCCACTCCCAAGAAGTAAGGGCCATCATTACCCCCATTTTATAGATGAAGAATGTAAAATGGAGAGAAATTAAATATCTTTCTCTGGTCACCCAACAAGAAAGTATCAGAGTCAGGATCTGAATGAAGGCTCACCTCCAGAAATCAAGCTCTTGGCTGCCAATTTCCAGCACTCTAGTGCCCCCACTGCCACCACCCAGCTGAGCCCCACAAGGTCTAATTTCCAATAAGCTCAGTGAATTCCTTCTCCTCAGGAGCTGGAGGAGGCAGAGAGGCTCAGTAAGCATTATAGCTTAGGATAATTTTTCCTGTCCAAATGATTTGCCAAATGATGGAATGAATGATCTCTTTTCCTTTCCAGTGCAGCTAAAAGGTGTTCAGGAAAAATGGGCTCGGGACCCCCAGCTGCAGCCGCTGAGCCTGAGTGTGGAGAAGCTGGTAGAAAAACTAGCACCTCTCCTTCACAGATCCATTTTCTACCTCGAGCTGAGTGACCCTAAGTACCTAAGAGGTAATAGCGGGGGGGGGGGGGGGGGGGCAGGGATCTCATTTCTTCAAGAACACAGAATCTGGTGGTGCTCCTCCCAGTGTAAGGGATGGTCTGGGACAACCTGTAACCAATTGGGTCCTGTGGGTGAAGCACACCACAGGCTGCCCCTGAGGAATGTTTGGGCATCCTTGACTGGGTTGAGATGACCTCTCCCACCCACACAGGGAGTGGCGCAGTGAGGGCTGAGAGTAGGGAACATGTCCCCCCTCATTTGTTTAGCTCCCCCCAGGCTTGGAAGCCTTCATCCTAGACCAGAGGGGAGGGTCTGGTCTGTCCCGGAGAGTGGGATACCTCAAAGGTAATTCAGCCCTTTGTGCTGCAAATATTAGCCTCTTGTGCTTTATAATGCTAAGAGTCTCTGACCCACCCTATAAACCTGGAGTGAATCATTGCTGGGGGTGGTGGAGGGGGGCAGCCCCTCATACTTGTCCAGTCCTGCCTCCCAGGCTCCCAGCTCCCAGTCAGAGGTGGGAGTGAGTGGGGGATAATTGGCCAGTCCTCCCTTCCTTCTCAAAGTCCTGTTGCATGTGACCACACCCAGCCCTCTCTACCTCCAACATCCAGGTTCCCCACCCTCTCCCAGGCCTGGCCCTTGGGACTATCCCAACCTGTGTCATCCTAAAGAAGCCCTAAGCTGGGCATCTTTTTTGTAAGATCTCCACTTTCTAGCCAAACCAAAGGAGTCAACTAACCCTTTTCGTGTGTCTCAAACTTCCAGGGGATGCAGTAGATTTGGTCAAAGCCTGTCCCAACGCTATTCCTATGGATTTGAGAAGCGTTTCCTGAGTGTTTCAAACACAATGTGCAAACAGCAGACAAGGTTCAAAGCCCTAAGCAGGCACTTGTGTGTGGTCAGGGGTAACGGGGGTGGGACACCTAGTTGCTTGGCTTGGAGTTACAGGAACCTGGGGGCAGTAAGGTAGGGGATGGCGCACTGCCTCTGGGTGTTTCCCCCACCCCCACCTCTCTGCCAGAGTTCCAATCAACCATCCAGCCTGGGTTTTGGAAGCTTCCGCGTGCCTGGACCTGCACAGATGCCTCCATGGTCTACCCCACGTTTGAGACTCAGGACTCCTTCTCAGAGGAAAGCAGTGACTCGTGTCTGGTGCAGCTGCTGGGAACAGGGTGGGCCTCCTGTACTTGCCCGGCTTCCAAAAAACCCAAAAGTACTTGCTCTTGGCTTGTCCTCTCATTCCACGCACTCTCCCAGTCCCCAAGGGTCTGTGTGAAACCAGGTACAGCCACCCCCCACCCCAGACACCAACCTCTCCCACCCCCCATGGCATCTGAGCTGGCCCCCACTGTCCACTCAATACTTCACGCCTGGTCCAAACATGCACCCCACCCCACTCCACACCCCACCGGTCTCCCATATCAGAGCTTTCCTTTCAAAAACCACATTTGAACCTCCTGCCTGCTGTGTGATGCTTCCTATTGTTCTCAGAACAAAGCCCCAAGTCCTACTGCCCTTCCAGGTCTCCATGTTTCTCTAGTCCAGCCCCTGGGGCTCATGTCAGACTCTCACTGTCAGACAGACAGTGCCTACTCTGTCCCACTTCTAAACCCGCGCCTATGCCCATCTGGCCTCTGTGGGCCTCTCCCACCCTGCCCCACCCCTCCCCCATGCCTAAGTAACTCTGCTCATACTTTAGGGCCACCCCCAGCATCCTTCCTCCAGAACCTTCCCTGACCTCACTACAAGCTGACTCTCTTAGCACCACTGGTAGCCATAGGTGCAATTTACATTTGTCTTATGGTTCTGCCCTCTCACTGGGCTGTAGGTCTCTGAAAGCAGGACTGGATCCCAGTTAACTTACCATCTTATCCGGCTGTGCAATGGGCTCGTGAGCTTGGAGCAAGCCCTGAATCAGCCTGAGGTTCAGGGATCTGCTGTTTAGGGCAGGGTGGAAAGGTTGTACTTGGGGGTTCCAAGGAGCAATAAGAAGTTGCAGCCTCCTGGAGCTCCTCCAACCCAGGGTAACTCCAGTGTCACCTCCCCTGTGCTGGGATACTGATTTAGCAAATCAAGTCACAGTACACCTGTGCTTTATCCAGCAACCCCTTGTGCATAGCTGGGTGCCTGGAAACTACCGGGGTTCTAATAGCTAGTGGGGGAATAGGGACCAGGGAAGTCTCCATGTCCCCAGGCTTCCTTTAGGACACCCTTTCTCTAGGGCCTGAACCACTTTTCCCCCAGGACCGACGGTGGCCAGCCCTGCAGGCTCTCAGACTTCTGCAGGACACTCATGACCAAGCCCGGCTGCTCAGGCTATTGCCTGTCTCACCAGCTGCTCTTTTTCCTCTCAGCCAGATTGGTGAGTGCCCATGTGGGCTAGCCACACACTCAGAGGGAGAAAAAAAGGTAAAGAGGGGCTGGGGTGGCGCAGTCAGTTAGGTGTCTGATTCTTGATCTCGGCTTGGGTCATGATCTCACCGTTCATGAGGTTCGTGAGTTCAAGCCCTGCATCGGGCTCTGCATTGACGCTGCAGGTCCTGCTTGGGATTATCTCTCCTTCTCTCTGACCCTCCCCTGCTTGTGTTTTCTCTCTCTCTC
Organism: Lynx rufus; assembly: GCF_022079265.1. Classification (NCBI taxonomy): domain Eukaryota; kingdom Metazoa; phylum Chordata; class Mammalia; order Carnivora; family Felidae; genus Lynx; species Lynx rufus. Next base: position 20,790,070 of record NW_025814838.1, read on the forward strand.
TCTCTCTCTCTCTCTCTCTCAAAGTAAATAAACAAACTTAAAAAAATGTTTTTAAAAGAAGAAAGGTAAAGAGGGCCTTTGGCAGCATGGTTTTTTATATGGTACCTACCAGGAAAATAAGCAGGTTTTTGGACTTGTGCTTTGGGCATTGGGAAGGAGTAGTAAAAGTAGCCTGCCATAGGGGCGTGTGCATGGCTCAGCTGGGTAAGCATCTGACTCTCAGTTTTGGCTCAGGTCATGATCTCACGGTTCATGAATTCGAGCCCTACATCAGTCTCTGCGTTGACAGCACAGAGCCTGCTTGGGATTCTCTGTCTCCCTCTCTCTCTGCCCATTCCCCACTCATGCTCTCACTCTCTCTCTCACTCCCAAAATAAATAAATATATATAAAAAAAAGAGTAGCTTACCATCTGCCCACTATAACATTGAACCAAACTGGAGGGGGGGAAGGGATTCTGTTGGACAGATAGCTTTGCATGCTGAACTGGATCATAGGCATCCGAAAAAAAAGAGAAAGAATAAAAGAGAAGCAGCAGAAAGAATTTAGTAAACGATTCTGTAAACGATTTAGTAAAGGGATTCTGTTAGATAGCTTTGCATGCTAAATTGGATCATAGGCATCCAAAAAAAAAAGAGAAAGAATAAAAGAGAAGCAGCAGAAAGAATTTAGTAAACAATAATAAATTGAAAAGGATTTAGAATATTTGGTCCATAGCAGCTTCCAGAAAACAAAACCAAGACAAGCCAGCCCCACCCCCACCTCTGCAGCCTGCCATGCTCTTCCAAGCCGAGGAGCTCAAACTTTGCTCAATAGTGATAATAATTTCTTAAATGTTTATTTATTTATTGTTGAGAGAGAGAAACAAGCATGAGGGAGGGGCAGAGAGAGAGGGAGAGAGAATCCCAAGCTGTCAGTGCAGAGCCTGATGCGGAGCTCAATCTCACAAATCATGAGAACATGACTCGAGCCAAAATCAAGAGTCAGACTCTTGAGCAACTGAGCCACCCAGTCGCCCCAATAACGATAATAATTTTTAAACATATATATTTCCTTATATAGAAAAGTAAGCCTCATTATCTCTATTGAAAGATGTTATTCCATGACCAGAAATCCTTAGCTGAAAAGGGACTTAATATTTTTGTCAGGTTTTTTAAAAAATGTTATTTATATGCAGGCTGTCACAGTCCAGTATTTCTGTAAATACAAAAAAAAATCAGATTACGAGGAAAATTATTTTTTAAATATAATATCAATTATTTTTATTAAATTATTTAAAATTAAAATAAAATTTAAAATTAAATTAAAAATTTTTAATTTAAAATTATTTAAAATTAACTTATTTTAAATTATTAGGTTGGACAGACAGAAAGCCACTCTGACACATTGCTACAGAAGTTTCTAAAGTCTCTTCTCATCTCCTATCCTGTCCCTGAGACCAGTCCATGGCTCACAGTTTGAGCAGCCCTGAAGCTGCCAGCTGGGTTAGCCTGCAATCTGAATGTGACAGCAGCTACTGCTATAGTGTGTCCTTCAGTGTTGGGCTTGTGTCGGGGCCTTCCTAACTATGGAAGCACCCATCCATGTGAGTGCCTTTGGTGTGGTTCCCAGCAGCATTGCCCTTTCCGTGTGTAGACCCTCGAGGCTCAGAAAGGTTAACTTAGCCAGCCAAGGTCACACAGCTCCTGAGTGACAGAGCCTGGATTCAAACCCAGCTCTTTCTGATCCCCCAGTGACAGAGCCCCCAGCAGGTGGGGTGTGTAGATGGGGAAGAAATTCTGGGAAAAAGGGAAAGAGCTTCCCCAAAGGCAACCACCTGCCAGACCATCTCAGAATTGCAAGTCTTCTGTAACAGTGCCAGTCTGTCACCCATGCCACTGACTTCCTTATTTCCGGGTGTTTGTCTCCCCAGAAGGGATGCACGGAGGGGCTGTTCCGCCACAGCCAGCACTACATGAACCTCTTTTGTGCCAACATGATGGACCTGAACCAGAGAGCTGAGGCTATCGGATATGCGTACCCAACCCGGGACATCTTCATGGAGAACAGTGAGCCCTGGTGTTGCACTCTAGGGACAAAGCAGTTGGGTGTCCCTGATTCACAGGGCACACACAGACACACACACACACACACACACACACACACACACACACACACACACACGAGCTGCCAGATATAGCAAATAAAAATACAGGGTGCCCAGGTAAATTCAAACTTCAGATAAACTAAATACATTTTTAGTATGAGTATATCCCAAACGTTTCATGGGCTATACATATACTTTAAAATTTGTAATTGTATTTATTGGACACTCAAATTTAACTTGTCATCCCATATTTTATCTGTCACTATGTGACTGCTTCCTGCCCCCAAAGGCTGACTCAGTGATGGAGCTCTGGACTGAGTAGCTGATGGGCAAACAGACGTTGGAGCCTCAGAGATGAGGCAGAAAAGGGGTCTCTGGGTGGCTGCTCCTTAGCTTGGGTGTCTAGATCCCTCTACTGACCCCAACTCTTGAGTGACTGTAATGAAGGGTCTAAATGGGAGGCAGGACCTAGCCTGGGAGCTGCCTTCTTCCAGCCACTGCATTGAGCACCCACTTCCTGGCGCTTCTTCACCTTGGCGGGAGGAGGCAGGTGGCGCTGTGCAGCTTTGAACAGTGGAAGCAGGTGGGCTTGGGGGACAGGCCTGTAGGAGGTCCTCTGTCTTTGCTTCCAGTCATGTTCTGTGGAATCAGTGGCTTCTCAGACTTCTACAAGCTCTGGTGGCTGGAGGCCATTCTCAACTGGCAGAAGCCAGAGGAAGGATGCTTCGGGAGGCCTGGTGAGCTGCACTTGTACCCTGGCTGGGAGCAGGCGGGTGGTTGGGGGCTGGATTTCTAGGCCAAGTGAGGAGAGGTGATGCGGTGGTGTTAAGGGCTCAGAGAGAGATTTGCAACATGTATGCGCGTGCAAACACACACATGAACACTCACACATACACGGAAATGGGGTCAGACCTTTTAAAAAGCCAAAACTCTGCAGGAGGGGAGACAGTCTTATTGGAAGATGTTGGCCCCGTGACCTACATTAACAAATCCATTCCTTCAATGAGTATTCCCTGAGCACCTGCTCTGTGCCAGACACTGTTCTAGGCTCCAGGGGAAACTAGGGTCCGAAGAAAAGAGGCAGAAACTACCTAAATTAACCAATAAGTGAAATAATGGTGAGTTCTGATAAGGGCTGTGAAGGAGACAACAGGCTGAGAAAGAAAAGACTATGGAAGACAGTTCTTTGGGCAGGAGTGGTCAGGGGAGATGTCTGGGAGAGGGTGACACAGAAGCAGAGATAGGGAGACAAGAGAGGCAGCCCCTTTCCAGCCGTGTGACCCTGGGCAGCTGATCCTCTTGGTAGTAAGTCCCTTCACCTCTCTGAGCCTTGATTTCTTCATCTGTAAATAAATGACTATAATAATCTCCTTCCTGAGCTGTGAGGAGTAGACTTAAAACATAGGAAACCTCCTGTCCTGTGCATGGTACAGAGGAGGTTCCGAATAAATACAGAAGCCTGGGATGTTTTGCAAGGAGGCAAAGGGTTGGTTGGTTGGTTGGTTTTTTAATGTTTATTTATTTATTTTTGAGAGAGAGAGAGAGAGAGAAAGAAAACACGCCCACATGAGTGGGGGCGGGGCAGAGAGAGAGGGAGAGTGAATACCAAGCAGGGTCCACACCATCAGCACAGAGCCTGATTCGGGGCTCAATCTCATGAACCCAACCGTAAGGTCATGACCTGAACCGAAATCAAGAGTCGGAAGCTCAACCGACTGAGCCACCCAGCCGCCCCAAGGCAAAGCTTCTGAAGTAAAGATAGTCTGCTTTTAAAACAGCAGGTGCAAGGTAGGCCTGTGGAACGTGCATTTTTAACAAGATCCTCCAGCCATTCTGATGTAGGTGGTTGGGGGACCACGACTGGAGAAACATCAGTAGATGACAAATTTAGACAGTGGGTAAGGATCTGCAGATGGGTGCTCAAGGAACCTTCTGGAAGAACCTCCAGATTCAGGAGAAGATCTGAGTTGTTTGAGGTGTTGTGAGGGGGAGGAGGTTTGGTGAGTAATGTGTGAAAATCCATCATGAGAAGGTCACGTTTCACCCTTCTCCCAGCTGCTGAAGATGAAGAATTATTGACAGCCATTCAACACCAACAGCACGTTTTAAGAAGAGTGAAGAGGCGAGAAAAACAATTTACAGGTAATGAAAATACCCAGGGACCTTCTGGGCGTGAAACCAGGACACCCTGGAAAGAGTGCACACAGGTTGACCTCAGTGGAAAAGTCCCCTGGCATCCCTGAAGGGCCAGGTCTGGGGGGTAGAGGGCAGGGTAGGAAGTGGAAATCCAGAGGTCTTGTCTCCAGTGAAAGGAGCATGAAGGAATTTTCAGTGTGTTACTGAAAATCACAGAGATAACCCTTCTCAGACAAGGTCACGTCGGGAAAACAGAACCTGCACCAGGAACTTGAGGCAGAGGGAATTTAATATAGGGAACTCTTCTCAGAGGTGTTGCAAGAGTTGAACACAGAAAAGTGAGAAAACCCAGAGATAAATCATTGCAGTAAGCCACTACCCTCCCTCGAGGCAGAGCTGGAGAGACTGTGGAGCAAAGTGGGGTTAGCAGAGCCTGCAGGGGCTGGACACGGAGGAGGCAGAGATGGGGAGGAAATACCCCGGCTTCTCCACTCTTTCAGCCTGTGGATGTTGTTGCTCAAACCTGACCAGATGATGAGCAAAGTATCCTGGGAAATGTAGTTTGGAAGGGTCAGTGCACTGTGGTTTGAAGCAAGAAAGGACAGGAGGGAATCCTCGAGCCAGCAGGCAAGTGACCAGTATAATCCCGGTGACCACATGTCCAGATGTCCCCAGCTTCCATCTCTTCCTGGAGCCATTATAAATAGTGCCCCCTTTCCTCCCCACAGTGTCCTGATTGAGATAATAAATGATTCGGTCAGTCCACCAGTGTAGAGAAAATGAGAATAAGATATAATTGTATTGAGAAGGGAAGAAAGAAAAGGTTTAATCTGGGAGGAAGGGAGGGGGAAAGAGAAGGAGGGAGAGAGAAAGAAGGAAGAGAAAACTCGATTTCATGTTTTAAAATATTTATTTATTTTGAGACAGTGTGTGTGCACAAGCTGGGGAGGGGCAGAGAGAGAGATGGAGAGAGAGAATCCGAAGCAGGCTCCACACTGTCAGTGCAGAGCCTGACGCAGGGCTCGAACTCAAGAACTGTGAGATCATGGCCTGAGCCGAAACCAAGAGTCAGACGTTTGACCAACTGAGCCACTCAGGCACGCCCATTTTTTTATTCACAAAAAATATAAATAACTGCAAGACAGACGCAGAAGGAGGTGGAACAACCAGCTCACAGAGTAGATGCCCAGCGTATGTTGGTGAATGATCCCAACAACTGAATGCCTCCCCATGAGCTCCCCTGCAGCCGCACAAGAGAGGGAAGCTTAACTCCAATGGGTTGTTTTGTAGCTGTCACCAAAGGCTGGGCTGGGGAAAGGAGAGAAGTTCTCTGGAGATGCCAGAGGCCCCTGCCCAGACTAGGCCTGCCTGACACAGGGGGCTGGGGCTACCTATGACCAGGGGGTAGGGGGTGTGCTGTGCACACCCTGGAGAGCTGGCTGCTCCCTAGAGGCACACAGCTGAACCCCAGGACCGTCCTGAGGGCTGGAGAGGAAGCCGCAGAATTTCTGAAGGCCGAGGTCCTTCCTAGGCCCCTGCAGATTGACAGCAGTCTAGGAAGCTGCCCAGGTGGGAGTGGTGTTTTCGCCTTCCTTCTGCTGCACACCTGTGGAGCAAGGGGGCAGCTGGCATGGAGATTTAGAGTTTGAAATGACGCTGTCAGGGTTTGAATCTGCTTCTGCTCCTTCCTCACTGTGGCAGTCACTCAACCTGTCTGAGCCCCAGTTTCTTAATCTGTAAAATAGGGGCCTAGCAGTGCCTCCTTCATAGAGCTGTTGGGGGTTAATATCAGTTCACTGTGCAAAGCACTCCCCACGGAACTTGGCATATGTTAATGTGGACTGCTAGAGTTGGTAATTAGGCTCCTTGAAACCTGAATTCTCCCTCCCCCACCAAAGGACCTGGCTGGGGTCTGTCCCTTCTCCAAGACTCGGAGGGGAGAGGAAAGTCCTGGCTCCTTCTGCTCAGGAGTGAAAGGTGGGCATCCCACTTTGAGTTCAGAGAACTAAGTAACATCTGAGGAGTTTTTGTCTCAGGCAGGTGCTCAGGGTCACCTGGGAATGGGCAAGACTGAAGCAGCAATGTAGGAGGCTGTCAGGGTCAAGAAATGAGCTGTGGAGTCGCCAGAGCTGGGGAGCTCCGCTGTGCTACCTGAGCCTCAGTTTCCCTACATGCAAAACAGGCATGGGGGGCTGTCCTAGAAGGTCTCATGCAGGGCCTGAGAGCAAGGGAAGGTAGGAAGGGGCTGGACAATGATGTGGCTCCTGGTCAGATCCCAGGGGAAGGAGGCTCTGGAGTGGGAATCAGACCTGAGTCACCCCCCTGAGATGGAGGGCTAGGCTTTTGTGTCCTGTATAAGTGAGTCATTGGAAGGAGGCATGACGTCCCCAGTGAGGAGGCTCCAACTGGCTGAAGTCATTTCTCTGGAGAAGGGAGCCATTAGTGACCAGCACTCATAGCAGCTGGGGGATGGGTGGCCAGCCAGCAAAGGGGATCTGGCTGGCTGAGAAAGTATCTGACAAGCACTCATAACGGAACTGTGGCCACCACACAGTACTCACAAAGAGGACTCTCTCTCCCCAGATGGCTGCTCCTCCCACAACACAGCCATGGCTGTCGCAGCCCTGGGCGGCTTCCTCTACGTCCTGGCAGAATACCCCCAGCAAATGGAGAGCTGTGGCAGTCCACCCTGGCACGACCCAGCGGCCACTGAGACAAATGGTTCCACTCCTGCCACTGGAAGATAAGACAGATGCCTTTAGTCCTTCCTCCCTTAAATCCTGGGTGCCTGGGTCATACCTTGACCAGGAGGTAGCTAAAGACGCAGACTAGCCAAGCAACCCAGCTTCTCCGCACCGAGCAGGGCCAGGGAAGGTGAGGCTGGGATGGATCCAGGCGTAGAAGCAGAGAAATAAATTCAGAGTGCAGTCGAGTGGGGAGTCGAGTGTTGTTTCTCAGCCGTGTGGACAGCTTCTGTTTCAACACAAATTCCAAGGAGACCCATAAACTTGAGTCTTTTTTTTTTTAATTTTTTTTTTCAAATTTTTTTTAATTTATTTTTGGGACAGAGAGAGACAGAGCATGAACGGGGGAGGGGCAGAGAGAGAGGGAGACGCAGAATCGGAAACAGGCTCCAGGCTCTGAGCCATCAGCCCAGAGCCCGACGCGGGGCTCGAACTCACGGACCAAGAGATCGTGACCTGGCTGAAGTCGGACGCTTAACCGACTGCGCCACCCAGGCGCCCCTAAACTTGAGTCTTAAAGGCAATTTATGCAGATGTCAACTGTTGTGTCTTTCCCAGTGGGAGAAATGAGGGTCTCCGAACCTACCAGTTGGAGCCATGACCGAACTTGAGGTCTGACCACGAAAAGCAACACATAAACTCTTTGTACCCATGCAAGGAACTCTACGCTATCATGTCACAGCCTGTCACAGCCTTGTCATTTTACAGAAGGCAGTGTGACATAATGGTTAAAGATGAGGTTCTGTGTCCAGGCTGCCTTGCGTCCACATCCCAGCTGCCCCACCAAGTAGCTCCGTGTCCTTGGGCGAAGTCATTTAGCAGCTCTGTGACTCTGTTTCCTCATCAGGACAGTTGGGATCATTACAGCACCTACCTCCGGATTACTTGCAGTGCTGTGAGAATCATGTTCTTAGTGTCCTAAGAACAATTCCTGTAACATAATAAGTGCCAGGGGAGTGTTCCCTGCGTGTACTTCTTCCCTCGTATTCTGCTTCATTGTGAGTATATCTAAACATGTCAGCTAGAATTCCTTTCTGTTTTCAATTAATTTATTTATTTTGTTGAAGTACAGCTGCCATACAATCTGCTGAAGCTCTGACACTAATCTAGTATTCAAGGAAAGGCCTTTGGAACATTACCACGGGTCCAGGTGGTGCTGTCTATGCTGCAGATTTCAGGCTACGTGCAGACGCGTGTCAAAATGAGACTCTGGGGTAGAAAAATCAGCTAAAAACCCTGTCCTTGGGCTGGAAGTGTCTTTAAGTCCATCATCTTGTTTTGCCTCAAAGTGAAAAGTAGCTACTGATTGTCCTGATGTGATTATTTAGTTGTATTTGAGAACCTGAATTAAAACACCCAGGCTCCTTCTGTGCTCAGCTGAATAACCTGGTGGGGGCAGTGGTTCTTCTAAATCTTTTTCTTGGGAGTTAGTCTCCTCTGTCTAATCCTCTTTGCTTGTGCCCCTGGATGCTTTCCTGAAAGTGCTCTTAAATTGTCAGGCACGCCGAAACGGTCCTGGATTTCGCTGACAAGTTTGACTTGCTGTCGAGTTGCTAGCTTTCTTGGGGAACCAAGGGGCAGAATTTAATACCCACCTGGTGCTCCATATGCTTCAAGGATTTCTCCCACACTATCCCACAAACCAAAGTTTACCAAGACAGGCACACAGCCTAGAGAGAGGTGGGGGGCACACAACCGGATTAGGGGGGGGATTATGCCCCACCCCCATCCTTCCTGAATTGAGGCTGGATTAGTCACTGGGGCCTGACGCTGAAACACGTTTAGAAGGTTTAAATTACCAAACTAGGGCAGGGGGGCGGGGGCGGAGGCGGGGCGGGGCGGGGGGGGGGGGAGTGGAAAGGAGGAGGACTGTAGCAGACATCTGGGTCTGTAAGTCACTTTCAGGAAAAGAGAATCCTAGTGCAGAATGGAGACATGGGAAGAAAAATTTGCAAGATGAACCCCCTCTGAATTGTGACTTCTTTGCATTACGGTTGCTGCAGGGCACCAAGAAGAGGTAAAAACACCAAAGGATGAATCTCTTTATCACTCCCGCACCCCACACCTCAGCTTCTTATTGAAGATAAATTACATGAGCACGTAACATGATGTGGAGGTGGGCCTTCATTTCCCATTCTTTGTTTTTTTCATGTTTATTTATTTTGAGAGAGAGCACGCAAGAAGGGAAGGGGCAGAGGTGGGGGGAGAGGGAGAATCCCACGCAGGCTCCGCGCTGCCAGCTCAGAGCCCAACGCAGGGCTCGAACCCACAAATCGTGAGATTATGACATGAGCTGAAACCAAGAGTCGGACAGTCAAGCGACTGAGTCACCCAGGTGCCCCTCCCATATTCTGAACACTGTTGTTCTATCCAGTACCGGGGCACTGCCTTCCCAGAGGAGTTTCTCAATGTGTGGCCTGTGCAGCTGGCATCAGAACCCGCTGGGGAACCTTGTTAATCATGCAGATTCCCCACCCTGCCTCTAGAGATTCTCATTCAGCCACCGGGAGGGGGCCTGGGAACGTGCCTCTCTGACAAGCTCCTAAGGGACACTGATGCTCGCCAAGGCTGAGAACAGTGGGGTCTCCAAGGCCTGGACCTGTATGACATCAAGGGATATCTACAGTTAGATAAGGGGCACATCTAGGGTGGTGGCCTTGACCGTGTACATCCAGAGGCATAAGTAATGTCTCTTCCATCACATGCTCCTCTACCCTGCAAGATTCTTTCGGCTGGTCTAGAAATTAAGTTGACATTAATAGAAGAAAAAAAAAGTTCAATAACATGCATACTGCCTGTATATGTGAGAGAGACCCACTCCCCACAATGATCTAAGGTATCACTTTAAATACCATCTCCAGCTAAAGACAAAAGAAGGTGTTGGGGATGAGCCTCTCATTTATGAGAGGCTCCCGGGGAAAGCACAGGAAGCAAGAGTAGATTTAAGTCCATGCTGTCTCTATTGATAACAGTTTCTGGAGATTTATTTATCCATCCCCCTCTTTCTGCTTGTGACAGAGAGAGACATCCCTACAAAAGGGTGTTTCCCTTATATGTATGAATATCTCTTACAAAAGGGTAAATTCTCAGTTTTCAGAGCATCTCTCATGTCTGCAGTTTCTTAAAAATAACCAGCTGAAAATAATCAGTGCGCCAAAGAGGCATATCGTGGGGTGGCAAGATTTGCTCCCCTATACCTTCCTCAGTGCTCACACTCATCCACTGTGACTTTAGGTGCTCCAGCAATATTCCTGTCAAAAGTGTGTTCCATATAGGCCCCCTGTTCAAGATAAACAATTTCACTATAAAAGACTAATTCTGGTTAATAAATCATTGTGTTTTTTAAGCTTTTCCCTTTAATATGTAAATACGTACAGGAAAAGTTGTGAGCTCAAGCTTCAGAACCATCTGCCCCCTCTGCTTACAGCTGTGTGACCGTGGATCAATAGCTTGCCCTCTCTGTGCTTCCATTTCCTTTTTCGTAAAATGGGTATCATAATAACACCCACCTTTAGGACTCAGGAGGAGATCTGATAAAATGGTGCAGGTTGGCCCCTCACACGCTGCCTGAGACTTAAATGAGCTCAGTGACTATTAGCAGTGAGTGAGTTTTCTCAGAAAACCCAGGATCCACACCACCTCAACCTCTGGGGTTTACTGGCAAATGATGTCATTCCCAGTGAAATACCACATCCATTCATTCAATAAATAGTAGCTGAGAACCTACTGTGTGCTAAGCTGTCCTCTGGACAAGGGAGATGCAGCTGAGAACAAACAAGGACCCTGTTCCCATCATTTATTTAAGAAATATCCATGAAGTACCTACTTTGCTGCAAGGACTGTGCCAAGTGCCAGGGGAAAGCAGTGAAAAGCAGACATAGTCTCTGTCCTGAGAGATGAAAGTCAAGGTGGGAGAGACATTAAGAAATCGGGGGCGCCTGTTTGGCTCAGTAGGAACATGCAACTCTTTTTTTTTTTTTTAATTTACATCCAAATTAGTTTGCATATAGTGCAGCAACGATTTCAGGAGTAGATTCCTTAATGCCCCTTACCCATTTAGCCCATCCCCCCTCCCACAGCCCCTCCAGTAACCCTCTGTTTGCTCTCTATGAGTCTCTAGTGTATTGTCCCCCTCCCTGTTTTGATATTATTTTTGTTTCCCTTTCCTTACGTTCATTTGTTTTGACTTTTAAAGTCCTCATATGAGTGAAGTCATATATTTGTCTTTCTCTGACTAATTTCACTTAGCATAATACCCTCTAGTTCCATCCATGTAGCTGCAAATGGCAAGATTTCATTCTTTTTGATCGCTGAGTAATACTCCATTGTATATATATACCACAACTTCTTTATCCATTTATCCATCAGTGGGCATTTGGGCTCTTTCCATACTTTGGCTATTGTTGATAGTGCTGCTGTAAACATTGGGGTGCATGTGTCCCTTCGATACAGCACACCTGTATCCCTTGGATAACTACCTGATAGTGCAATTGCTGGGTCGTAGGGTAGTTCTATTTTTAGTTTTTTGAGGAACCTCCACACTGTTTTCCAGAGTGGCTGCACCAGCTTGCATTCCCACCAGCAGTGCAAAAGAGATCCTCTTTCTCCGCATCCTCGCCAACATCTGTTGTTGCCTGAGTTGTTCATGTTAGCCATTCTGACAGGTGTGAGGTGGTATCTCATTGTGGTTTTGATTTGTATTTCCCTGATGATGAGTGATGTGGAGCATTTTTTCATGTGTCGGTTGGCCATCTGGATGTCTTTGGAGAAGTGTCTATTCATGTCTTATGCACATTTCTTCACTGGATTATTTGTTTTTTGGGTGTTGCTTTTGATAAGTTCTTTATAGATTTTGGATACTAACCCTTTATGTGATATGTCATTTGCAAATATCTTCTCCCATTCTGTCGGTTGTCTTTTAGTTTTGCTGATTGTTTCCTTTGCAGAGCATGCAACTCTTGATCTCGGGGTTTTGAGTTTGAGCTCCATGTTAGTTGCAGAGAGTACTTAAAAATAAAACTTGGAAAAAAAAGAAAAGAAACAGTTATAATCAATCAGATTGCACTTGTGGTGGGAAAGACAGGGCGCACTGCTTAGACATGGTATTCTTTCCTTCAATCGATAAGCTGACAGTAATGCATAAGCATTGTTCATACTCTGGATGAAAGAAACACAAGATACTTGCTATATTCCATGTCCTGCCAGAGCTTAGAGCTCTCAGTCAGAGACTGCTGAATGCATGAAAAAAATAAGCAGCAACAGAAGAGGCATCTTCGGGAAATATGTGCTCAAAAGCTGAAAAAAGTGGATAAACTCACGGGCAGCATGTGGACAGAGGACAGAGGAAGAGGTCCAATCCCCAACCCCCATTCATTCAGCGTCTAGCTTCAAACCCTCTCATGCTATTTGCAGTCACTCCCTGCTCCCAGCCACAACTACAGGCAACCACTAATCTGCTTTCTGTCCTTCCAGATTCGCCTTTTCCAGACGCTGAAAACAAGTGGAACCACACAACAGAACTTTTGGGGGTGATGAAAACGTCCTAAAATTGGACTAATATATGCTATCTCTGCAACATCTACTGAAAATCATTGACACATACACTTTAAAACAGTTCAATTTTATGGTATGTAAATTATACCTCAATAAAACCATTATATAAAAAAAACAAAAAACAAAAACACACACACAAAAAAAAAACCAAGATCTTCCAGTAGCTTCCTGTTTCCACTTAGGCTGAAATCCAAATGAATTTCCCTGGAGCCCTGCAGGATCTGGCGTTGGCCTGACCCTTCCTCCTCTACCCTCCCCGACCAAGCTCCAGCCCATCTCTGGGCTCTATAGTGCCCTCTGCCTGTGAGGCTCTGGCCCTGCATCTCCCACAGCTGTCCCTTTTTTCTGGTCCCTTATTACTCAGTCTACAATGGGCTTCGAGAGGCCTTCCCTGCCACCTCCCCCTAAGACATGGTTCTTTCTCCATCCTGCTTCTTCCCACCACACTTGGGTTGTTTAGTGTGTGTCTCCACGAGGGCAGGGCCAACCTGTCTGTTTCATCAGCCTCTAGCACAGAGGAGGCGCTCAATCTGTTGAATACCCAAGTGACTATACAGCCAGATGAGGATGTTGAGAAGAGATAAATGTATTCCTAAGGAAGGATAAATGTGAGCAGAGGAGACAGCCCTGAGTTAGTTAGCTGGTATGGCCTGAACTGTGGGTTCGGGCTTGTTGAAAGATAAACTGAGGCATATTAAAAATGTTAAGGGTCTATTTGAGCAAAAATCAATTCAAATCCAGCAGTACCAAATTGAAGTGGAGAGGAGCCAGGGGAAAGACCTCAACAAAGAAAGCGAGAAAATAAAGACAGGAAATTGGTTGCCTATAGTTTAATGCCTAGTTGGCTGTTAGTTAAAGCTGTTTGTAAATGGCCATTCTTAGCATTTTGGTTTCATAACCTTGAGGCATTTACAGTCTTGGGTTCTCGTTTGCTTCTGTAAGCAGTGTTAAAGAAAAAGAGGTGCACCTGGCTGGCTCAGTTGTGTAGCGTACAACTCTTGATCTCGGGATCTTCAGTTCGAGGCTCACGTTGTATGGAGAGAGGAAAAAAAGAACGAGAGAAAGAGAGAGAAAGAAAGAGAGAAAGAGAGAGAGAGAGGGAGAGAAAGGAAGGAAGGAAGGAAGGAAGGAAGGAAGGAAGGAAGGAAGGAAGGAAGGAAGAAGAGAGACAACGGGCCCCAAGTAGAGTCACATATGCCAGGCCCCATGTCAGCAAACCAAGACTTAATACCTAACTTAACTGCAGTTTCAGCTTCTTCCAGGAATGAAAGTTTTAACTCCAGTCTGGAGTAACCTGGTCAGCACTAGTGAAGTCATCTACAAGATAGGCCCCTGCCCTTACCCCAAAGGAAGGTGAAGTTGCCAGAAACAATCTTTCTTTGTCTCACTCCCGGTCTGCCTATAAACGCCTTTCATTTTGTACGGCTCTTTGGAGCTCCTTTCTATTTGCTAGATGGAATGCTGCTTAGTTCATGAGTCGTTGAATAAAGTCAATTTGATCTTTAAATTTACTCAGTTGAATTTTGTTTTTTAACAGCAGCCTTGGCATAAAGCCACATCAATCCGATGGCCTCCTTGTTTAATTAATGTCATAGGCTTCTCAGCAAATGGAGAATTTCAATAGCACATATGTGCTTAGATATTATGTGCATATTATGTGTTTGTTAAAGGAGTGACAAAGATGGGAGGAGACCAAAGGTCAGAACTCACTAGAGACTGCCTGCACCCACATCGCCCAGTTGACCTAGAGAAAAGAAGACTTCCTGGGGCAAGGAAGCTGGTGGCAGGTCTGGGTTTGTTTGCTAATGATTTTTGACTCCTGGATGTAAAGATAAGAAAGACATAATCCCTTCCCATCAATATATTTGCATCAAGCTGGATCATTTAGCCCCAGAAAGGAAGTCATTTTGAATGTGGTTAACTGACTTGAACTAACTTGTTCCCCCACAAGCCTCAGAGCCACTCTTGGGGGTTCATGTGAGGGCTTTGACTGTATCAGTTCCAAAATTAAAGTGTCAGCAGGGCTATTCTCCCTCTGACTTCTTTTTTTTTTTTTTTTTTTTTTTAAATTTTTTTTTTTAACATTTATTTTTGGGACAGAGAGAGACAGAGCATGAACGGGGGAGGGGCAGAGAGAGAGGGAGACACAGAATCGGAAGCAGGCTCCAGGCTCTGAGCCATCAGCCCAGAGCCCCACGCGGGGCTCGAACTCACGGACCGCGAGATCGTGACCTGGCTGAAGTCAGACGCTTAACCGACTGAGCCACCCAGGCGCCCCTCCCTCTGACTTCTTGACGGAAGAATATGTTTCTCTCTCCTAGCTTCTGGTAGTTACCAGAAATCTTTGGTGCTCTTTGACTTGTAGTTGTATTGGCAGTCTCTGCCTCTTTCTTCACATGGCTTTCTTTCCTCTGTGCATGCCTCTCTGTGTGTCTTCTCACAAGGACACCAGTCAGGCTGGATCTAGGGCCCACCCAATTCCACTATGACTTCATCTTCATGAATTACATCTGCAAAGATCCTATTTCCAAAGGTCACATTCTGAAGTTCTGGGAAAGATGTGAATTTGGGGGAACACTATCGAATCCAGTACACTGACCCTAACTGGCTTTAGGGGGCAGTGGTTCAAAGAGGGGTCTGAGTTCAGGCACTAACCACGCTGACTGTGAACCAAAACAGGCTGGTGGCTGGTGGCTGGTATGGCCCTGAATACCTGTGCACCAAAGGCTAACTCAACTCGTACTGTCTCCAAGGTGGCCTATACGTTGCACTGGCACCAAAAGGCAACCTAACTCTGGCCACTGCCCTGGACCAGAAGCCCAAAGAGAAGTATTCCCTCAAAGGAAGTTTGAAGTAAAGTAACTGGCCAGCTTCGTGGACTGCTGACCTGTGCAGGTACAGAGGGCCTGCACAAGGATGGGTCCCATGCTTGCATTCACACTCTGTCTCCATCTTAAAATTCTTAATTTTTAGGGGCACCTGGATGGCTCAGTCGGTTGAATGTCTGCCTCTTGGTTTCGGTTCAGGTCATGATCTCACAGTCGTGAGACTGAACCCCTCATCAGGCTCAGCTCAGAGCCTGCTTGGGATTCTCTCTCTCTCTCTCTCTCTCTCTCTCTCTCTCTAAGTAAATAAATAAAAAAAAGAAATTACTTTAAAAAAATTTTTTTAAATGTTTGTTTATTCTTGAGAGGGGGGGAGGGACAGAGAGAGGGACACAGAATCTGAAGCACACTCCAGGCTCTGAGCTGTCAGCACAGAGCTCTAAGCTGGCAGAACTCACCAGCTGAGCTCTGAGATCATCACCTGAAGTCGGAGGCTTAACCCACTGAGCCACCCAGGCACCCCTGAAAAAAAAAATTCTTAATTTTTAAATAAAGATCCCCGCTGATTATGTTCTCAATGCAACTTGTCTGTCCTCTTCCAAAATGTGAAGGTCATAGAACACCAAGGCTGAGAAACTGTTCCAGAATCAGGGAGACTAAACAGACATGACAACTAAATGCAACTCCTGTATTAGACCCTGGACGTGGGGGAAATAAGGACATCATACAGAAAATTGGAAAAACTTGAATGTGAACTGTGGATTGGTTCACAAACTATCAGTATGTAATGTCTTAATTTTACTCGGCCTGTGATTATGTAAGAAGATGTCCTTGTTAGCAAAAGATGTCTGCAACTTGGTTGCAAATGTTCGGGGGCGGGGGCGGTAAGTATACGAATAAAGTTGAAATAATAAACCAAATGAGACGAAAGTTAACAATTGGTAAAGATAAGTAGAAGGCATATGGGAGTTCTTTACATTACTCTTACAACCTCCGGTATCTTTGAAATTACGTAAACACGGATTTTCCCACCACCACGAGTGCCACGCCTCTTCTGAAAAAAACCAAACCAAAACAAAAAAAACACAGTAAGTGATAGGACCGGATCTCGCGATATCCAAAGGACCCTAAATTATTCTGTCCCTCCTGAAAGCGGCCACCAAAAGTCTTGAGTCACGTGGGGTGGTCCCACGTGATTGGAGGTCCCGGGTCCAACATGGCGGCCTCCATGGGTCGCTGGCTTGTCTTCCTCTTTGCGCTGCTCGGCTTCCTCCGGGAGGCGACCAGCAGCCTCGGCTCGGGGTGAGTACAGCTCCCGAGGGTTGAGCCTGGTTCGGGAGTACTCCGCCCCCGAGCCCTCCGAGCTCACGGCCGCCGTGTCCCCACAGGGCCTCCCGCGACGATGACTTGCTGCTGCCCTACTCCCACGCGCGCGCGCGCTTCGCCCGGGACTGCACGAGGGTGCGCGCCGGCAGCCGCGAGCACGAGAGCTGGCCACCTACCCCGGCGACCCCCAGCCCCCGCGGTCTGGCGGTGCGCACCTTCGTTTCACACTTCTCGGACCGCGCGGTGGCTGGCCATCTGACTCGGGCAGCGGAGCCCCTGCGTACCTTCTCGGTGCTGGAGCCCGGTGGGTCCGGCGGCTGCGCTTCGAGGCGCCGCGCCACCGTGGAGGAGACGGCGAGGGCGGCTGGCTGCAGCGTCGCCCAGAACGGCGGCTTCTTCCGCATGGACACGGGCGAGTGCCTGGGGAACGTGGTGAGCGACGGGCGCCCGGTGAGCAGCGCCGGGGGGCTGCAGAACGCGCAGTTCGGGATCCGCCGCGACGGGACCCTGGTCACCGGGTGAGAAAGCAGGGAGCCTCGTTACTGTCGAAGGCAGAGGACCTGAGATTTGGGTTGTGGCCATGGTGGTGTGTTCAGGTCATTTACCAAAGCTGAGCCTCGGCGTCCATTCTGCAGAATGGGAATAGGCACTTTAATTGCAGGGTTCGTCAGTAGGCATCGGGTGGTATTTTGGCCAGAGTGATGGCCTAGGAAATTAAGGGCCATAGGATGAACTTGAGATCTGCTGAGAATGGTTGTTTATATTAGATGAAGTGTTAACTGGGATGGGTAGACTATTTACAAGGGCTGCACTAAGGGCCAGGATGGTTCCTGGGAAACCAGGAAGAATCAACCAGCCCAGCCGAGGAGGGAAGGGTAGTGGGACCCCTACTAACCGCAGCTGTCCCTGCTGGTGAGTGAATCTCTTGCCTTTTCTGTGTCCAGGTACCTGTCTGAAGAGGAGGTGCTGGACACTAAGAACCCATTTGTGCAACTGCTGAGTGGGGTCGTGTGGCTGATCCGCAATGGAAGTGTCTACATCAACGAGAGCCAGGCGGCCGAGTGTGATGAGACACAGGAGACAGGTTTGGGGTCAGACAGGTTGTGGCACAGCCCTGTTGAGAACCAGGACCACTGAGCTGGAGCAGGAGTCTGTTCTTAAGTCTTTGAGCAAGTACTATTCTAGGTACAGGGGATCCGTGGTGATTATGACAAAATAAGGTCTCTGCTCTTGGGGCATACTTAAGAAAGGAAATAGATACTTTTCTATTGAAAGGAAGTGGTAAGTGCTTCTTTTTTACAGAAATTAAGATGAAAGGAAGTGGTAAGTGCTTTCTTTCTATTGAAAGGAAGATGAAAGGAAGTGGTAAGTGCTGAGGAAGAAAAGTAAAGTTGGGGGAAAGGGGACAGGTAGAGGAAAGGAGCTCTGAATCAGAATCCTGATTTCCTGCGCATGAGGCCCAAATGTGTGTTTTAACAAGCCCCCTGGGTGATTCTGATGGGCTTTCCAATTTGAGAAGCACCAAGGTGTGGAATAATGGGGTGTGAAAGGATGCTATGGCCCTGATGTGGAGATGAGCTGTTTTAGACTGAGCAGTCAGGGCAGGCTTCACTGAGGAGATGCCCTAGATTGGAAATAGCAAACCATGGGAAGAGCTGAGGGGAAGCACAGTCCAGCCAGAGGGAACAGAAGGTGCAGAAGCCCTAAAGTAGAAAGTGGCTGCAGGGTGGTGAGAAGGGAGCCCCCAGAGATGAGGTGGAACAAGCAGGCCAGGGCCTTGGATTTTTGTGCTAGGGACAGTGGAAGCTATTAGAGGGTTTTCCCCTGGAAGCTGATGTCACTTAATTTTCACCTGAGAAGAGCCCTCTGGCTACTATGTGGAGACTGAGTGGGACAGGGCAGATGGGAGGCAGGAAGCTGCGATCTAAGTGAAATGTTGGAGAGTGGCATTAGACTGGCAGAAACTACAGGCAGAGTCCAGGAGGCTTCCCACAGGGTGAGGTCATCAGCCAGGCTTCTTCTCTTGTAGGTTCTTTTAGCAAATTTGTGAATGTGATGTCAGCCAGGACGGCAGTGGGACATGACCGGAAGGGGCAGCTGGTGTTCTTCCACGCAGATGGGCAGACGGAGCAGCGGGGGTGAGTGCCAGAAACTGGGAATGCCAGGCCTGGGCTTAGTCTGGCTTTGAGGGACTTCAGCCCACCAACAACTGCCCTTCTGACTCCCAGCTGTTCCCTGAGGATGTTCACATCCATCTGTCCCCTGCCTTCCCACACAAAAAGAGTCCCTACGTCTGCCCCAGTTCTGAGAACTCCTCATCCTCCACACTCTTCCTCTCCATCCCCCCAACTTAGGCCTCCTCTCTCCTGCGCTCCAGATGGGGTAATAGGAAGTAATTACAAAGTTAGCAGGGAGAAGACCCCTGTTCCAGTCTCAGCTCTGCTGTCCACTAGCTCTGTGGCCATAGACAAGTCGCTCAGCCTCTCTGAGGCACAGTTTCTTTCTCTGTGAAGAGAGTGTATTAGTTTGTTATTTGCTGAGTAACACACAAACACAAACAGCCCCCATTTGTTGGATCACAGTTCTGTAGGTCAGAAGTCTGGAGGGCTCAACTGGGTTCTGTGTTTGAGGTATCCCATGGACAAAATCAAGCTGTTTTCCAGGCAGGGCTCTCATTTGGAGCTTCAGGGAAAGAATCCTCTTCCCAGCTCATTTGGGGGGTTGGAAGAATGCACTTCGTTGTGGTTGTAGGACAGAAGGCTGTATTTCTTCACTGGTTGTTGGCCAGGGGACCTTCAGCTCCTTCAGGCTGCCCACATTCCTTCCCATGCATGTACCCTCCCCGTCTTCACGCCAGCAAAGATGTGTCCCGTCCCTTTGCCCCCTTTGTATTTCCAAAACCTCTCACTTCACCTTCTGCCACCAGCCAGGGAAAGGTGTGCTTTTAAGACTCTTGTGATCCCATCGGGCCCACCCATAATCCAGGGCAGTGTCCCTACTTGCAGACAGCTGAGCCGTACAAGATAACACAGTCATGGGAGTGATTTCCCATTATATTCACAGCTCCCAGGGATTAAGACAGGCCATTATTGGGGGGAGCCCACTTAGAAATATGTCTGCCATAGCAAGTGTGATACTGTTCACCGTGGAAAGTAAGACCAGTTAAACTGGAAACGCTGGTGGACATGGTCAGCATTAATGCTCTTATGCTGCAGCATTAACCTGTGGGAGATGGCAGAGTTTTTGCTGAAACAGGATGTGGTCAACGCCATCAACCTCGACGGAGGGGGCTCCGCTACCTTCGTGCTCAATGGGACCTTGGCCAGTTACCCATCAGATCACTGGTAAGCATGCCAGAGCTCCCTTCTTGAGGTCTTATGTCCAGGCCTGTCCCCAGCTGTCTCATTCAGCAAATATTGAGTACCTACTGTGTGCCAGGCCCTGAGAATTCAGCAGTGAGCAGGAAGAGCCAAGATCCCTGCTTCTCACTGCTTACGAGAAGAGTGTTGAATCGTACATAGTGTATGAGTACCATCCACACCAGTGAAAGGGGGTTGATAGGTCAGGAAAGACCTCTCTGAGCGTAATGGAACTTGAGTTGAGATCTAAAGGTTGGGGAGGTGGCAAGGCTGGGCTGGGAGATCCTTCTGGGCAGAGAGAACAGCATGTGTAAAGGCCCTGGGGTTGGAAGAGATTGTCAGGGTGGGATGAACCTGTAAGCGGCTGGAGAAGGGGCAGTGGAGAGAGAGAGGCATCCCCCAGGGGCTACGGTAGGGGGTAGGAGGTTTAGCTGGGGCTCACCGGCACCATGGCCTCTCTTCACACACGATGTCCCCCTGCAGCCAGGACAACATGTGGCGCTGTCCGCGCCGCGTGTCTACTGTGGTGTGTTTGCACGAGCCCCGCTGCCAGCCGCCTGACTGCAGCGGCCATGGGACCTGTGTGGAGGGGCGCTGCCAGTGCACGGGGCACTTCTGGCAGGGCGCTGCCTGCAACAAGCTGGACTGTGGCCCCTCCAACTGCAGCCAGCACGGGCTTTGCACAGAGAGTGAGTGGGGTCTCCGGGGAGGCAGCTGTGACCGGGGCTCCCAGCTCTCACTGCCTTGGCCCTGCCTGATCCCTCACCTGGCCTTCTTGGTCTTGTCTTGGCAGCTGGCTGCCGCTGTGAAGCTGGATGGACGGGGTCCAACTGCAGTGAAGGTAAAAGCCAGCAGGCCAGCTGCCTCCCCGGCCCTGGACACATGGGGAGAGGGCGAGCGCGGCAGCTGCTTTTATCCCGCTCCCTGTGTCTTCCTCTCACCTGACTAAATCATTGCATTGATGTCCTGCAGCAGCCACAAGAAATTCCACAAACTGCATGGCTGAGAGCAACAGAAATTCATTCTCTCACAGTTCAGGAGGCCACAACTGCAAAACTCATGGTGTCTGCAGGGCCGGCACTCCCTCCAAAAGGTCTAGGGGAGGCTCCTTCCTGCCCCTTCCAGCTCCTGGTGGCTCCAGGCGTTCTTTGGCTTGCGGCCACGTTACTCCAGTCTCTGCCTCTTCACACGGCCTTCTCCCTGTGTCTGTCCATTTCCTTACGTGGATCCCAGGTCATTGGATTTAGGGCCCACCCTAAATCCAGGATGCTGTCATCTCTTAAAGATTATAACTTAATTACATCTGCAAAGACTCTGTTTCCAAATAAGGTCATGTTCACAGGTTCTGAGGATTAGGACATATCTTTTGGGGGACACAGTTCAACCCACTGCAACCATCCACAGTTTGAAATCTTTCAGGGCTTCCTTTTGAGTAAGTGGAAGAAATGAGCTCCTCAGCCTGACCTGCCAGGGTGCTCCAGAGCCTCCTCTACTCACTGACCCAGCTCTGCTCTGCGAACCCCCGGCTTAAGTGCCCTGCCCTCGGGAGCTTGCCCATCCCACCCCCTCCCGGGGTCTGCTGCTGCGCTTGGTCCCATCCCTCCTGCACTTGTCCTCACCTGTACTTCCATATCTGCTTTGCGGCTCACTGGCCACCTGCCCATCTAGACGAGAGTCTCCATGAGTGCATAGCCTCAGGGCCTGCCTGGAAGTAGAATTGTCCGTAACTTTCTGTTGGAAGAATACGTGAGCCTACAGGGTCCTGGGTGTGTGACTGAGATCTGTCTGCAGTCTTGACCCCCAGCCTAGCAAAGGCAAGGCTGGACTTTGAAAAGACTCCCCCCTTCCCCCCTCCAGCCTGCAGCAATGGCTCCTTTGGGGAGGACTGCGCCATGAGGTGCCAGTGTCAGAATGGAGCTGCCTGTGACCCAGTTGGGGGGACATGCACCTGCCCTCCTGGCTTCACTGGACATACCTGTGAGCAGGGTAAGCTACATGGGCCCCATGCCACCCAGGGGTACCTCCAGGGCCTAGCCTGGGGGGGCCTGGGGGGCACTTGTGCTTCAGCCCAGTTCTGTGCACACCTGGGGTCCATCCTGTCAGTGCAGAGAGAGGCCTTGCCACCGAGGCGTCCTCCACTTGTACCTCCTCTCCGCAGAGTGTCCCCTCGGCTGGCACGGGCCAGGCTGCCAGAGGCGTTGCGAATGTGAGCACCAGTGTCCGTGTGACCCCCAGACCGGCAGCTGTAGCCTGGCCCAGGCTCCAGCCCTTAACAGCATCCTCTCCCAAGGTGCGGCTCCTCCCAGATCCCCGGGGGGCAGGAGGGGGCATACCCCTCCCCTCCCAGCCTCTCAGCCTCTCCCTGGTGTCTTACAGTGAAGCAGTGTTTCCGGCCATCCGAGGCCACCCTGAGGACAGGAGAACTCTCCCTTCTCACCGGGTAGGAGATTAGGTGGGACTTGGGGCGGGGGTGGAAGAAATCCCCCTCCCTCCACCTGTG
Organism: Lynx rufus; assembly: GCF_022079265.1. Lineage (NCBI taxonomy): Eukaryota > Metazoa > Chordata > Mammalia > Carnivora > Felidae > Lynx > Lynx rufus. The sequence goes on from NW_025814838.1 coordinate 20,812,598, forward strand.
AGGTATGGCCTTTGCTCAGGGACGAGGCAGGGCTAGGAAGTGGCCGCTGGGCACCCAGATGACATTTCTCCACTGTGAACACAGAGGGCGTCACAGCTGATGCTCACAGCCACTGAAGTGGTCTTCAGAAATGGTGAGAAGGACCCCAGTCATCATCCCAGTTGGAGTTGAGTGGGGCAGGGCATGGGGTTCCTTTCCCTGGCGGTGAGACTCATGACCTATTTTCTCAGCTCCTGGTACACAAGTGCCAAGCCTGAGGAATTCACATACTTCCTCAGCCACTTCCGGGTGCTCCTTGTGGTGGGCTTTATGTCTGTTTTCTAGTGAGTTGGATCTCAAACTTTACCTCTGGGAGGGTGCATTAAAAGAGATTGCTGGATTCTATCTCTGGAGTTTCTGCTTCAGTAAGCCGGGGGAGCCTGAGAATCTGCATTCCCGGTGCTATCCCAGGTGATGCTATGCTGCTGGTATGGGGACCCTGCTTTGAGAACTTCCCAAAGGTAGTTCACACCTCATGGTCCAACCCTGGGTGCCAGCCCAGCCCCACCCGCGTTGGAAGTGGGAATCAAGTGTGGGTATGAATGAAAATCTCCTGGCATTGTCCTTTGGGTCAGTCTCATCAATAATGCAGGTCCCAGGTCCCTCCTGGAGGTCCTGACCTGGTGAGTCTGGGGTGAGGCTCTGAACGGCCAGAGCCACACCTGAAAAAAAAAAACAAAAGACATAGAAATGTGCTTTGAAAATGCACCCAGAGCAGGGACAGGGGCCCCGGGAGCACCCTGGCCTCAGTCTTAAGTTCGGGCTCCTCAGTTGTGAGACTGAGCTCTTCCTCCCCAGTGCAGACATAGAACCCATTGGCAGCTGTCGGGGAAGGAAGGGGAGCCATGGGGGGCTAACGACCATCCCCCCCAGCAATCTGCGTGTGTCTCTTTTTGTGTTGAGGGCTTTGGCCACAGATTCACGTGAAGGAATGCAAGGATCATTGGAAGCCCTCGCCAGCTCCACAGGAGGGAGGCAGGGGTGCTTTTCTCCACACTCTGTCTGCTTTGAGGTGTCTGGAACAGAGACCAGCCTTTGTGGTCCACATCATCATTAGATCCCCAACTGTATTTTATTTGGCCTGCATAATTTTAAAAAATTTAAGATTTATTACAATATCTGAAAATCAGTAACATTGATATTAAAAAATTGTTTTCATGGTTTCTCTTGAAATACCAGGGGATGTGGCCGTGCTGGCCTGCATCCCACATGGTGACTGTCACTGCTGCTCCTGGAGCATGGGTTTGGAATGTGCCCCTGGCCCTACCAGGCCCATTTTGCTCCCGGACAGTCCCCTGGAGGTCCCTGACTTTGTGCCTCCCTTCTGGTGGAGGAGAGGGAGGGAAACCCCTGCAGCACTCCTCAACAACCGCCTGTTCTGGCTTTCTCTTCTGCACCCAGGACCACCTGGCTGGCCCTCACCTTGGCCCTAGTTTTCCTTCTGCTGATCAGCACGGTGGTGAACGTGTCCTTGCTCCTTGGTTCAAGAGCAGAGCGGAGCCGGCATCTGGATGGGGCCTATGTTTACCACCCACTGCAGGAGATGAATGGGGAGCTCCTGGCCGGGGACAAGGAACAGCAGGGTGATGCCCACAACCCCTTCAAGGACTGAAGCCTCCAGCTTCCCGTCACAGCCTGCTCTGAAGGCTCATTTTGTTACAATCTGACTTCCACAAGGGACGTTTCAGGACCGCTGACCATCTGGGTGATCTCAGCCCTGGTGCCAAGCCAAGCTTCTGATAGCACCTGTGCCTCAGCCCCTCATCTGGCCCTGGGCTCTCACCTGGTCACCTGCTGTGACCCATGCAACCCTAGCAATACAGTGCTCCCTGGAGAGAGACTGCTCCTTCCCTGCCTGCCTGTGTCTGCTGCCTGTGAGGGCTGCTCTGCTGCCCAAGAGCCTCCGGCCTCCTGAAGCAGGAGCTGTTAGCGATGGAACTCGCCGTGACCGCACCATGTCCGAGTGGCAGGGTCCAGCCAGCCCCCCTGGGCAGGGGTGGATTAAAGAGACGATGGCTACGTCACGGGATCCTTTTCCACAGACCTCATCATGGAATTTGCCAATTAGAATTCTGTTTCCTATCATAGGAAGCTCCTTGGAGGGGACAGGGGATGAAATCATGTTTACACGCTTTCTATTTTGGCATCCAGCCGCCAAGACAGTTTTTCTACCACTTGAATAAATTGATGTAATTAAAGGATCCCCGGGGTGGCGTCTGAATCCTGAATTGTAGACTTCTGGTTGTTCCTAGGTCTTAACATGTAGGGTTACTTCACTTGATTCATGGGTCATAAAAAGGCAGCCCGAAGTACTTCGAGCTCCCTGATCTATTTGTTTAATTCAGGGCTTCTCACTTTATGGTGCACACAAGTCACCTGGAGATACTGTTCAAGTGCCAATTCTGGCCCAGGGTGGGATACGGGAGTCTGAATCTCTGACGAGCGCCCAGGTGAAGATGAGGTCTTGGGTGTCTGGACCACACTTTGAAAGGAAAAGGTTTAGTCCACTGTGATTTAATAGTTACCAGCGTTTAAAAATCAAGAGATTAACAACTTAAGATTTCTGATTTCTTTTTATTTTTAATATGTTTATTTAGTTTTGAGAGAGAGAGCATGCAAGCAAGTGAGGGGCAGACAGAGGGAGACACAGAATCCGAAACAGCCTCCAGGCTGTCAGCACATAGCCCAACACAGGGCTGGAACCCACGAACCTCAAGCTCATGACCTGAGTCGAAGCTGGATGCTTAACTGACTGACCCACCCAGGTGTTCCTGGATTCTTTTTAAAAGAGGACAAGGGGGGCGCCTGGGTGGCGCAGTCAGCTAAGCGTCCGACTTCAGCCAGGTCACGATCTCGTGGTCCGTGAGTTCGAGCCCCGCATCAGGCTCTGGGGTGATGGCTCAGAGCCTGGAGCCTCAGGCTCTGGGGTGATGGCTCAGAGCCTGGAGCCTGCTTCCGATTCTGTGTCTCCCTCTCTCTCTGCCCCTACCCCGTTCATGCTCTGTCTCTCTCTGTCCCAAAAATAAATAAACATTGAAAAAAAATTAAAAAAAAAAATTATAAAAGAGGGCAAGGCAGCAGCCCCTGCTGAAGCCTTTCCAGGGCAACATCTTGCCAGAGCTGAGAATCCACAGTCCCCATCTGTGCCTGCCTTCTCCAACTCACCACCACCTTAGCAGCCTGTGACCTGCCACCCCTGTGAGTATCTGAGTTTGTAACCTGTGGCCCCAGAGGGTTTCCAGGAAGTGCCTGGCAGCCCCCCGACCCCCTCCCCCCGGATATACATTACACTGTGTTTAGCAGATATTTTGGGGGTGGAGGATGTGCTCTCAGCAGATCCTCAAGTAGACTCATGCACATTAGGAACTGAATATGTCTCCCCAAGAATCCTGTATTGAAGCCCTAACATCTCCCCGCCCCCGCCACCCATGTGATGGTATTAGGAGGTGGCCTTTGGTTTAATTAGGTTTTGATGAGGTCGTGTGCATGGTCCCCTCGTGACGGGATTAGCGCCCTTACAAGGGAAAGAGAAGAGCACCCTCTCCACACACGCACACGAAGAGGAGGTTGTGTAAACACACAGAAAGCTGGCAGCTGTCTACAAGCCAAGAAGTGGGACCTCACCGAGAATTGAATTTGCCGGCACCCTGCTCTTGGACTTCCAGCCTCCAGAGCTGTGAGAAATAGATGTCTGTTGTGTTCAAGCCGCACAGTGTATGGTATTCGTTATAGCAACTTGAGCAGACTGAGACATGGTATAACTTAGTAGTTACTTCGTGCTGCATCACCAGTCCAAAACTTGGCAGCTTAAAACAACAACCAGTTACGGTTTCTTGTGGAAGAATAATTATTTTTCTTGATTCTAGGGCCAGCTAGGGGATTCTCTTGATCAGTGGTTTCAGCTGGGCTCATTGGTTTGTCTGCAGTCAGCGAATGGGCCTACTGGGGGCTGGTCTGGGGTGGCCACAGCTGATGACATAGTGCCCCCCGGTGCCTCATCCTCCAGGAAGCTGGCTCAGCCTTGGGATCCAGGTGGGGACTGGGATCCTGGAAGAGGATCCTGCAAGGCGTTTTGAAGCGTCAGCTCGGAACTGGTGTGACCTCACTTTCACCACATTCTGTCAGTCCCCAGATTCAAGGTGAAAGGAGACAGACTCCACCCCTTAGAGGAGATACCAAGGGACATGAGTCCAGGAGGCTAATCGAGCCCATCCTGCAGTCCATCTACTGTACTGCTGGTTTAGTTTCACTTTAGAAAGGAAGAATTTGGTTCAGAGAAGTGAAGTATCACAGGCCAGTTCCCAGACTCCCAAGTTCCTGCAGGGATGTGTCTGTGGGTCTGTGTGTGTTTCTGTCTCTCCCCCAAAGATGGAGGGATGGACGAGTTGAGAGCCGCTGTGCCAGCCTGTGATACTCCTTCCAAGATGCTACATTTGGGTTCTATGCTGGGAGCCACAGACCAAGTTGTTGGTATTCTTGGGCATAGCTGAACCCACACCTAGTGAACCATCACCCAAAGGCCATGGTACCCCTGACCAGGCTGCTGTAATTTCTCCCTCTTAGCTCAGCCCCTCTTCTGGGTTTGTGACCCAGGTTGGAGGGAAGGGAGGGGTGGCATTCACAGCACGGGCAGGAATTCGAGGGTAGCTGCTTATCCAGGGAAGCAGGCAAATTGAAGGAAGCTTCAAGTTTTAACTCCTCCTTCCAGAAATGTAAACAACCAACTTGACATGTTCCTCCAGGGCCCGTGTGTTTCAACTCCACCTGGAAGTCTCATTGTGTGTTTTACCTTCTTTCAGTGCACAGCTGGCCCCTGGGCCACTTGGATGTTTGGCTCCCGGTGTTCGAGGGTAGGAAGTAGTGACAGGATGGAGGACTTCCCAGACACCTTTGCATCACAGTGGCATATTCCTAAGACCGTTCCCAAGCGTGGATGCAGGTCAGAGGGTAGTCCCCAGGAATGTTCTAGGATTGCAGATCCTGTCCCAGACCCACCGAATCAAAATCTTGGGGGCAGAGGGTCTGGGAATCTATTGGGAGCACCTCCAGGGGTTCTGAGGCAACAGGCTGTAGAAACCCTAGTCCGGAAAGCTCTGGCCTCTTCAGAGGGCATCTCCATCTGTCCTTGGCTTTGCTGGCAGCTGAGTTGGGAAGGTACAGTACTGTGCATGGGCTTGGTGGATTTCAGGCCAGAGGGAGCTGAAGAGGGTCCGTCGTGGTGAGCCAGAGGGGTCCCTGGCTCAGTGACTAGGATACATTCACCCTCCCTGTTTGTATAGGGGTATCTATCATGCCTGCCCAACATCTAGGCCTGTCCTTTTAGTAAATGCCCTGTCTTGGGCTGGATCCCTCCCAGCAACAGAACCTGAGACAAAGATGTGAGGGGAAGTAGTCTGTTTGGGAGGTGACCCCAAGAAGCCCTGATGGGGGACAGGGAAGTGAGGTGGGGAAGGAAAGGCAGTCAGTGCATTAATGAGCAGCCCCCCACTGTGGACAGCCAGGCTTGATTCCCAGAGACTCGGGGAGCATGCAGAGGGCATCTTGGAGTTGGGCTTCCTGTGGGGTGTTTGTCAGCCGACACTCATCTTGGGTCCGGGGCTCCTTCTGGGGGGTAACTCCCTGGCACTTCCAGCCTGCCCGACACAGGGGCTGAGTATGCTTCAACCAGAGGTAGCCATCAGAAACTTGCAGCTTCTTGCATCCAGATGCCTCCCAGTGGTAATGAGAACGCCCTGGGAAGGTGGGCAGGACACAGAGAGCCACGGCTGTGAGCCTCCCTCTCATTGCCTGTAGGGTACTACCTCTCCCCCATTCTCTATCCTTGTGGTTTGGCAAGTACCATCCCCTCCCTTCAAGTCCCAGATGGCATCAGTGGGTCAGAGATAGACATCTATCCCAGTCAACTCATGACAGCCCACCCTGGAACTAATGCTAGAATTTGGGGAAAGACACTTCTGCTGGGATTGCCCACCTGCCATGGTGTGGGCCACATGGAGAAAGAGAGTGAAGCCAACACGGACAAGAACTGAATCGAGTCGAGAGAGAGGACATCATTTAAGCCCCTGGATCCAGCTATACCTGATGCCAGTATCATTTTGGGGCCAATTACATGGACCAGTAAGGCACTGTTGTGTTTTTTGTTTTGTTTTGCTTGAGGCAATTTGTGTTAGATTTGGGGGGGGGTCTCTGGCAACCCAAAGAGTCTGACACCCATAATGTACTGTTCCAGGAAAGGCACATTTTGGACTCTGGCATTTGCAGAGCTTAGATGGGACATGGACCAGAGGCAGAAAAGTGTTTGAGGTTCTGATGCCTTCCTCTGGCAGTGGGTAGGGACATGTGTTGACACAAATATACAAGAGCTCTAGTCATCTAGCTTTGGGATTGCTGGTTGGGGATTAACATGGACTAGTTATGGCAAGGATCTCCTCCCCATATGCCTCCATGGTAGTGATGGAAGGCCCCTGGGCACAGAATGTGGACCAGATATCTTGGTGGCCTGACTTGGAACCCCCAGAGTCCTGTGTGCTGGGCAAGTTGCCATGGTGACATGTGGCTGCTGGGATGCTCTGTATAAAACTTTAGCATCGGGAAAGAAAGACTCCAGAAAAAGGTTCCAATCCTGGGTTCAGTGGGTAGGCTTTCAAGGGCTCTTAGGAGCCCTGAAATGGAAACCATTCAAGTGTGCCCACAGCTTTCATTGTATTTGCAAATGGGACTTGTGTCCCAGAAAACTTTGGGCTCCAGGGAATTCTTAAGTCAGAGGTTTCAAGTAATGCTTTTTGGTTACCCATGTTCCTCAGGAATGCCTTGGGGGTGAGCACTGAGTGGAGGAGGGGAAAATGGGCTGGGGAGATGTTTAAAAGCCGCAGGCACCTCGGGTGTCCCTGAGAGTAACCTGGTGCTTTTCCTCCAGCTCTTTCCAGGCCCTGCCCAAACTCCCAACTCTGGTGCCCTGAGACCTGCCTCTATGGAGACCCCAGAGGTCTGCTTTGGACCTGGCCCCTGGCCTCAGAGGAAGAATGGGTCCCAGAAGCAGCTTCTGAGCCACAAGGAAGCCCTGGTGTGTTTTGCCCTCTCTGGGTGTCACCCAAACCCCAGGGGGCTTCCTGGGAGGCGATTCAGCCCAGGACAGACGTCAGCAGTGATTCAGGGCTCAGATCTGATCCCAGTTGGCTTGCCCCAGGGACCTCTGTCTTTCTCAACACCCAATGCATGCAGGAGTCAGCTGGCTGGTCCTCTGAGAGCTCTCGCCCATGGAAAGAGAAATCATGGAAAAGTCCCAGAGAATGAATGCATTCACTGTACCAAAGCAGGCAAAGGCTGCTTCCTCTCCCTCAACTGGATGTGTTGGCAGGGCTGGGTAACTGAAGCCGGTGTAGACAGGTGGGCGCTGTTCAGTCACACAAAAGAGCCACACCTCCTCTGCTCTCCCAAGTGAGTCTTTGGTCTCCTGCTCCAAAACAAGAGAGCCTTTTCAGAATCCCATGATGTATGTGGCAGCCAGCACCCCAGCTCTGTGTCTCAAGGAAGCTCACAGGAAAGACAGGTGGTGCCCTGGTCAGGGCCCCAAACCCATGCCCAACCTCAGGACTGTGGATGTCTTTGGAAGTAACGCTAGTACTTGGGTCAAACCCCAGAGAACAGGGCAGAGTGGCCCAGAAAGATGGACAGCAGGGCCCTCAAATTCACCTGGACAGCTGGCAGGTAGAATCCAGCAACCCATCCTAGAGATTGCAAGTTGGCAGTGCTGAGTGGGCCCAGGGATCTGCATTTCATACCACTGATGAACAGCACATTTACCTGTTTATGCATCCTATGCATATGCATTGGTTTGGATAGTGTCTCCCCAGCATTAACGTCCACACAGAACCTTAGAAGGTGACTTTCTTTGACAGTAGTCTTTGCAAATATAATCAGTGAAGGATCTCAAGGTGAAATCATACTGGATTTAGAGTGAACCCTAAATCCAGTGACTGGTGTCCTCATAAGAAAGGAGACACAGGGAAGAAGACATGTGAAGACAGAGGCAGGGATGGGAACAATACAGCCACAAGCCATTGAGTTCTGGGAGCCCCCAGAAGCTCAAAGAGACAGGAAGTATCCTCCCTTAGTGTCAGGAGGGAACACCTGTCAACATCTTGATCTCAGACTTCTGGCCTCCAGAGCTGTGAGGGAATTAATTTCTGCTGTTTTAAGCTACTAAGTTTGTGGCAATTTCTTACAGCAGCCTTAGAAAACTACTGTATGTCTGTGCTTTATATATAAAAATGTGATATTATGTGTGCACCCTCCCCCACCGCCAAGAACCGACTTGCAACACTTTGAAGGTGATATCGCCCGTGTTGAAAATGCTTTTGTGTCTTATAAACAACAGCGGAGTAATTCTTGAACAAGCCCAGGGAGACCTCTAGGGTTTCAGGAAGTAGACAACTGAGGTATACCCAAATCTAAAACGTTTAATGCTTTTGGTTAGAGCAAATGATCAGGCGAACAAGGAACATCAGGTTTTACTGACTAAAATAGAGTGTGTAGAACAGAATTAAAAATATTCTCATCAAACAATTCGTTTTACAGGAGAAGCAATTCCAGAGTGCAGGGTAGGGGGGAAAAATGTCTCAGAATCCCCTTCTTTGAGCCTGTAGAGAGAACGTTCTCCAGCTAGTTGGGGGAAATAGCACTCCAAATGATGCTCTTCCATTTTAGTGGATTTGCCCAGAAAACGCAAGCAGTTTCTAAATGGGAAATGAGGGAAATAATATCCTGACACCCGCTTTCCTCCGGATGCACATGGTGCTGAGCCTTCTGTCCCGTGAAAAACAGTGACAGGCGGGCATCCTCAGGAAGGAGTCTGGAGTGTTTGGACGAGAAGCCTTAAATCATCAGGATAACCTCTGACACTTACCGTGTGCTTTCTGTGTGCTGGGCACTGGGTTGTGGACTCCACAGCTGGTATTTTTTGTTCCACTACAGCCCAGTGAATGAGGTAGGCATGCCCCCATTTTACAGATGAGGAAACTGAGGCACAGGGGAGTTAAGTCACCTGCTGGAGGTTACACAGCTACTGAAAAGAAGGCTGGGGCTTGAACCTCACCATGTCTAAATTTTAAGACCCAGGCTTCTAAACACAGTGCATGGGCAGGGTCCTATTGCTAGTGGGTTGTTTCTATCCTGCTCACCACAGGTTAATGAACAAGATAAAGAAGCCAAGCCAAGGAGCTTCTAGCCCTGGGGTCTAGGGAAATACAGAAGTCAGGAATTCAGCAGCCCTTCCTTAGGCTTTTAATTTCAAGCCTCCCAAAGGTAGGAGAAACCTGTTGATTAATGATGCTCCGGCATTGACCCCAGAGACCTCCAGCAAGTGAGGGGCACTGCAGAAGATGCCACCGTGGCCGTCTGCTGCTTCTTTGGCCCAGCTCCCCTTGTCCTGGGGTGACCTGTATCCCACTGCTGCTTCTGGAGGAAATGTCAATCACAGGACCCCTAGCCCCGTGGCTGGTTCATCCGTAGGAGCAAGCACTCGACTGGAACAGGGCCAGTCAGAGCCTTCTGTGGGATGAGATGGAAAGAGAATGTCTCTCTCAGCCTTAGAGATTGTGAGCCCTGTGGTTGTAGGCTGGGGCTTCTGGTAGCCACCTTTCCCACCAGGTGGAAGAGAGGACGAGGCCAGTGTGAGGAGAGATACAGAGCCAGGCGGCCTGGGTGAGGTTGAGAGGATGAACGCGTGGGCCTGGGGACACTGGGCTCCTGGAGCCAGCAATACCTTCAGCAAGCACATCCTCAGCCATCCCAGTTACAGGACCCAGGGAAAATTCCCTTTGTTGCTTAAGAAGTTTGAGCTGCAGCTTTCCCAAGGGAGAAAGAAGGAGCTCTCAAGGGGAGAAACGAGAGGGTCTGAGTCCCATCCCTTTTGTCAAGGCTGGACTGCTCACAGCAGATCCAGGTAACAGCTGTCAAGCCACATATAACCCCAAGTCAAGGAAAGGCTTCTCCATCCTTCCCTGGTGCCATTCCTAGACAATTCATGTGTGGGGAATGCCAGGGAAGCCTACTCAAAAATGCTTCTAGGGCACACCTGGGTTTTAGAGGCAAGCTAGAAATTCATCTCAAGACAGGTGAAGATATCACAGATGCTCAGTGATAAATGTCTGGTGACATGGGAGCTATGAGAATGTCTCCAATCTCCCCCTACCTCTCTCCCTCATGTGCACACACACCTGGATGCAGGATGCAGTTTTGGGTGTTGTTCCTATACCTGAGGAGCAAACAGAAGTGGATAACCCTCCCTCCCTGCAGGGAGAAGGATGTCTCTAGAAAGTGACTCCTTCCCTCTGCTCCAGGTTTGGGGTTGAGGTTGGTATGCAAGGAAGTCCTTGCTCTTTGCCCTGTCACGCTGAGACTGCATGGAGGCGTGGGCCCCATGGTTGTAAACCCACCCCTTAGGCAAGGCCCAGTGACTGCAGGTGTTGGCCAGAGATGACCCCCCCCCCAGCTATAAGCAAGGCTATGAGAGAAGAGTAACACTGAGTCATTCAGCCCCACATTGGCCCCCCCAGGAGCCCTATCAGTGAGGTCCCTCCTAGGCTGATGTGAGTGAGTGATGTGGACTAGGTTGATAGACGGGTGAGGACTGGGGTGGCCCCCATCCAGGAGACACAGTTGTCTTGCCTTTACATGGCAACAGTGGCCCCATTTTGCCAAAAGTCCCAAATGCCTGAGGGAAACTAGACATCCTGATCTCCGTGTGAAATGCTCTAATTTTTCAATCTCTCTATAGGCAAAAACAAAAGCCAGATCAGACTGCAGTCGGCCAGTTGGTAACCTGTGATTTGTTACCTTTTTGGGAGCCCAGGAAAGGAAAGGAGAAGTGTCCTCAAGCCCCGAGCATACCCAAAACTCTCCCATGCAGAACTCAAGGAACGTCTGTCTATCAGTAGCAGGTTCCAGGGGTCGGGTTTGCCATAGGGCAGACACAAGAAAGTCACGGCCTCCTCCTCCCCGTAAGGGGAGTCCTGATGCCATGTTGAGGTCCTGGATCCAGCCTTACCTGAAGCAAGAGATCCTGGACTGGCCAATTACATGTGCTCATGACTGGTTACCCTTTTGTGTGGGTCTCTGTGACTCACAACCAAAAAACTCATAATTAAACTGCTCCGAAGAAAGAAAAGAACCTCCAGAGGAGTTTAAAGACAGCTAGAGCCACTTCATCACTGCCTGGGCCTTTCCACCCTCCTCAAGTCAATGGTGGTCAGGTTTCCTTCCTAGCCAAGCTCTGGGAAAATGGATTTCAGATCCAGGATGGGCTGCTCCCCACAGACAGTGGAGCCTGTAACTCATATAACTGTTCACCATGCATGTCTGGGACACAGGGCATCGCTAGGGAATCAGATGTGAACGCCAGTCATTTCTGCCTACCCAGCATTCTTTCCCTCTTCTTCCCGTCGGGTACCCCAGTATTCCTAGAGGCAACCTCCTTATGATTTTCAAACCAGGTGGTTGGCTTCGGGAACAGGCATGTGGTCCAGGTAGGCCAATCACTGAAACCCCATCCCTGTATGGTGATTGGTCCAGATCGTAGACAGAAACCTACTGGCCAGTCTGTGTTCTTTGTTCCCCTGGCAACTGTGATTGGTTCAAGGACTAGTGTGGGACCCAGACGGACTGATTAGACTCAGTTCTGGGAGGTTGGATCGAACTTTGGGGGAGAGAGGTTCTCTTCCACAGCTGAGCTGGGAGGAGAGAGGGAGCCTAATGGTGATGGGGCCCTCTGCGTGGGGAAGGCACCTGAGAAGGAGGCTGCCCCAGGGAAAGAGCCAGAGGTGGAGAGGGGGTGCTGAGCCTGATGACATCCCTGAGCTCCCAGACCAGGCAGGCCCAAAGGTGGCCCAACCATTCCTTGGCTTTTCTTCACATGAAGCCCAAGGGGGATGGTTCTGTCTTGCATCCTGAAGAGTGCATGAGCTGGATCATTGCCATCGGCTCCAGATGCCCCCACTTAGTGTCCAGACCCAGGGCTGAAGCCCACGTGGTCCCAGACCTCACGGACACTTGAAACGTGGGAGGCGAGCGGGCTGCCCCACAGGGCTCAGTCCCAGCTATCTGGAGACCAGGGGGCTGCTGTGGGATTGGCCAGAAGAGGAGGAAGTGGTGGCACTGAGCTGGGAGAAGCCGCTGGTGCAGGATTCCAGGCTGGACATGGAGCCCCTGGGGAGGAAGGGCATTGTGTGCACATTACCTTCTGGGGTGACACGGCCCTGGGGCCCACGCACAGCAGTGGAAAAGCTGGTGATGCTGCAAATGAGGCCCCAGGGTTCTTTCTACCAGGCTGGTAACCACCCCAGGCGCACAGGGCAAGTGTAGAGCAAAACGCAAGCGGAGTTATGGTGAGAAACGAGGCTCCACCCGTTTTCCAGCCCCACCCCCAACCAACCCCCACACACAGAGCCCAGCCTGCTACACACCATTCAGGGGCCTCCCTGACCTGGGGATCTAGCATAGCCTGGGCAGTTTCTGACCCTATCTCTAGCCTCACCTCACCCCACCCCACCCCTGCAGCCTCCTTTCAGCATCTCCGACACTCGCCTCCCCTGTCTGGGAACCCGTGAAGGTCTCCACCTGCTGCCAGAAGCACTTTCTCTGCCCCCTGCTTCCTCTAGTTAACTTCTACTCCAGACTTCAGAGCAGCGCTCTCCAGGAGAACCTTGTGTGATGACAGTTATGTCCTACAGCTGTGCTGTCCACCGCAGCAGCCATCAGCCTCATGGGGCTACTGAGCACTCAGAATGTGGCTCGTGCGGCTGAGGAACTGATTTTTTTATTTTTGTTGAACTGTACTAGCTACGTTTAAGTTGCTACCTGTGGCTGGTAGGTACCTGGTTGGCCAGTGAAGCCTTAGGATCTGGCTATTCCAAGTGTGGTGTGGGGACCAGCACCACCAGCCCCTCCTAGAGCCTGTTAGAGCTGCAGACTCTCTGCGCCCCAGAGCTGCAGAATCTGCATTGTGACACCCCCCCCCCGACTCCCCAGATGATGTATGTGCACGCCACCTAGGTCTCAACTCCAGTGTCTCTTCCCAGGTACCTCCCCCACATCCCATGCCCACCCTGTGCCAGGCCCCTTGTCCAGGCTCTGTGCCAGGCCTGTGCCAGGCTCTGACAACACCCTGTGTTGAGGCTTCTGACACCTCCTAGCTATCTGACCTTGGGCAAGGACCCCAGGCTGGAATGCCTTCATGGCATCCACTGCTGCTCCTGTTATGCACAGGTGTGATCATGTGGTCTCCTGCTCCACAATGGCAGGCCCTATCTGTCTGGTCCCTCGGGGCCCAGCCCAATGCCTGCCTACTGAGGACACCCAGGAAATAGCCCTTGAACTGGTTTTCTTGCGAGGCTGTTGAAGGGCAGGGCAGCAAGGCTACCCCATGCTGACCAGACAGGCTGGCAAGCAGCACCTGCTCTGTCCCCCTCTAGGCCTCCACCTGCCCTCCTGGAGGCCAGCAGCCCCCAATACTTGTGTCTGCATGTCTCTCCCCTGCACTGGTGCCCAGAGGCCAAAGCAGGCCACTTTCCAAAGAGGAAATCACCAGCCCTCCTGGCTGTGGGGCTCTCTTGGAGTAAAGACAGTGGCCCAGCATTTCTCACAGGGGGCTGTATGTGCCCCTACAACACTTGGAGCTCCACCCAGGATATGGATCCAGATGTGACACCCTCCTGGAGCTTCAATTTGACTCCATGGTAAAGAATATAAAGCATTATTTTTAGAAGGACACAAGCATAGATAGGTCACGAAGCAGGATGCAAAATCACATTCGTTTTTAAAAGATAAAATGTAAGGCCTTGAAGAAACTCTCCATGTCCTCACCCTCAGTTTCATTTTTGCTATCAAGGGCTTACTGTATGCCTCAGTGAAGGGCAGGCTTCCCCCAGCTATTTCATCTTCATGACAACCCCGTGACCTAGGACTTCAGTAGTCCCCATGTAACAGATGGGAAGCCTGAGGCTCAGACAGCTTAAGTGAGTTGCCTGAGGTCACAGAGCAATCAGGAAGTGTTGGAGGCCTTAACCGCTACCCTTCCTGCCTCTCTGAAAGCAACACTTGGAGAGAGGTGTCCGTGCGACACTATTCTAGAATGTTCTAGAACATTCCAAATCCTTTTTTTATGGGTTTCTAGGAATACAGGGAGGTCCAAATAGGAGGGCCTTGGGCTCCCCTTCCCCCACCAATCAATCTGGTATGTTTGGCTTCTGTCCAGGATTTCATTTAAAAGGGAGATCCATGGGGCGCCTGGGTGGCTCAGTCGGTTGAGCGTCCGACTTTGGCTCAGGTCATGATCTCATAGTCCATGAGTTCGAGCCCCACGTCGGGCTCTGTGCTGACAGCTCAGAGCGTGGAGCCTGCTTCGGATTCTGTGTCTCCCTTTCTCTGCCCCTCCCCTGCTCGTGTTCTGTCTCTTTCTGTCTCAAAAATAAATAAAAACATTAAAAAAAATTTTTTAAAGGGAGATCCTGCAGCTGAGGCAGAGTTTGGACACAGTGTTCAATCTGGTTGCTCACACACGTGCTGAACCACTGCAGAATTTTAACAATACCAATGCTGGGGACCTGCCCCTGGATAAGCTCAAAGACAAGTGAGGGAGGTGAATCTAGTGCCCCCAGCCCAGAAGGAAGGGGCCTCAGGAGTGCTGTGGGCCTCGCCCAGAGGGGAGTCAGGACCCTTCCCGCCCAGGCTCTCCCTCCCCAGCCCCTCCTACCTGAAGTCCTCAGACGCCAGCACCTCGTAGTAGTAGAGGAGTTTGCACTTGGGGCCAGGGCTGTGCAGGGCCGTCAGGACATCCTCCACACCCGGGATGCTGCAGGCCACATTGCCAGGGGGGCTGTGCATTTGCCACTGGAGCAAGTAGGTGCCAGGCCACCGGGTCACATGGGAGCCCTGAAACACAGCAGCCGGGCCTGAGGCTCTGGTCCTCCTGGGGACAGGAGCCCCTTACTAAACGGATCCACCAGCCAGTCTTCCTCTCAGGGCCTCCCGAAGTCATCCTTGGCCCCTCTGCTGTTACCCCCATATCCCTGGGGGCTGAGAGCCTCCCTCTAAATCCTGGAGAGGAGGGCTGTAGTTGCAGGGCAACAGGTGCGGTTTAATTAAATGCCTGGACTTTGTTGGGCTTTTGTTCTGCTGAGCGTGATTTGCAGATGAGGTCCAGGCAGGGATTCAGGCAGGGAGCTGGCAGGTTGGTTAGAGCGAGTTGAGGGCCTGGACGCTGAGAATGAGGGCTAGGGGTGTTGGTGTGTGAGGTGCAAGACAGTGTGCTGCTCAGGGAACCTTCAGAGAGATCTGCAGTGCTCATCAGAGCTTGTGTGTGCGGTACGGGTGGGTGAGAGAGCGAGCGAGGCCAGCGATGTGAGACTTACAAGCACGGGAGAGTGGAGAATGCAGGGGGCCTCGTGTTCATGTTCCACAACGCATCTGAGTTCCGTTCCCAGACTTAGTATGTCTCTGCTGCATAGCTTCTGAAGCTCACACGTCAGAAATCACTGGGAGAGGGTGAGGGATGCAGGGTCCAGGCCTCACACCCAGAGGGTCTGAGTTACCCCTCCCTGGCATGGGCCCTGGCAATCTGCATCTCTGACAAGAGTCCCAGGGATTCTGAGGCTGGGGTCCTGGGAGGTCCCCAGAGTCCTGGATCTGTCTGATTCTGTCTTTCTCCCCACCCATCCCGCAGGGGCTCCAAGGCCAAAGTCCATAAGCAGTTCATCTACTCGGGTGCTCCCAGAACCCTGGCACACAGTGGACACTCAATCCTGAGTGACGAATGAATGAACAAAGGAATTCGAACCTGGATGCTCTCCCCTTCCCGGCAGACAAGGGGGGCTTCCACACGGCTGTAATCCACACCTAGGACCCAGCCCTTGTCCGTCAGCTGCCCGCCGGCCCTGGCCCCAGGCTCCTGGGGTCCAGGCTTGGGCACCTGCTTGCTGTGGTACAGGCTGAACACCACGTCCCCCCTCAGGATGTCAAAGTCCCAGGTGATGACTGACTCGCCCTCCAGAATCTCCACGGCAACCTGCATGGGGAGGGCACGGTCTGAGGGTCCGACCTGGAATCCCACCAGGAGTGGGGAGCCGGGATGGGGAGGTCAGCTGCAGTAGGTGCTGTGGGTGCCCACCTGGGTCTTCATCTGCCCATCTGCCGTGCTCTGCACAGCCCAGTGCTCCCCTGGGATCAGGGGACTTGGCTGCACCGCCCCTTTGCTTGTATCCTTCCCCGTACCCATCCTGTCCCACCTCTCCTTACAGGTTTCTCCTCAGAGCTCACCCTCAACAAATCGCTAGCACAAGAACTCTTGTCTCAGGGTCTGCTTCGGGGGACCCTGGCCTAAGACCCCACCCCAACCCCGTGGGCCCTCCCGGGCCATGTCCCAGCACCTCATGGGGGGCCCCTCGGAGAACGCTGGCCGACTGGTAAGTCTCTCTCCACTGCCGCAGCTGGTCTGTGTGCTCTTGCTCCTCTTCTGTCAGGTAGAGGGACTTGGGGACCAGCCCTCCTTCGGGGACATTACACTGGGGGATAAAGACGAAAGTAGCAGGTCAGGACCCAGCCGGCCTGGCTGACCCACAGAAGGGTACTTTGTGACCCCTGAAACTGCACTTACAACGGCAACCCCAAAGTGAGAACGGTACAGGGGCTCTCCCATGACCTCATCTCCAAAACCACAATGCAGTAGGAACTCTTACTATTTCCATTTCACAGAGGAGGAAAATGGAAGCCCAGAGAGGTCAAGCCACTTGCCTGAGATCACACAGCAGAAAGTGTCTGAGCCTGGGCACAAACCCATGTTTATCAGGGCCCCCAGGCTCAAGTCTCTTATTACCATGCTGGTTCTTACAGGCCCATTTGTTAAACATAAATCACATGTATGTACCTCAACAAGTGGAGAGATTCAAATTGGCAGAATTCCTAGGAAATGCCTTTTTTTACTCAGAAATCATGTATGCTTGGAGTTTGGTATTCTATTAGATAAGGAAGAGGGGCCTGCCCTCATCCCATGGCCAGATGAGATAAGACAGTTGTGACCCAGGGTCACCCCTGCCTGTGTCATCTCAGCCCCAAGGGGAGGCAGTAAAAGGGGTCTGTGGCTGCCTCTCCTTGAAGTAGTTGGCCCATCTAACCATTCCGTGAGGATGTGGGTTGGGAATAAATCCCTTTGGACACACAGGCTCCGGGGTTCAGGCCACTGGGATGTTTGAGTCACCTCTCTCAGCAGCAGAGGGCGCAAAGTCAGCAGGTAAACTCTGACAGCTGCCTAGCGACGAAGTGCATAGGGAATACCGGGGTAAACTTTTGACTGGCCTGGTCTCTGGTCTTCTAGAAACTTCCATCTGGATCACTATGTTTGAAAAACCAAGCTAAGGCCCCTCCTTTGGACAGGACTCACTTCTCTTTGGGGAAGCGTCTAAAACAAGCCTTGACCCCCCAAAAGAGAAAGCATGGCTTCTCCAGGTACCAGCACCCACACACATGACAGAGTGCCCCACTCCAGCTTCCGTGGCCCTCTGCAGCCCTGCCCCAGCAATCCCTGGCTCCCCCACCCCCACCCCCAGGCCACAGCCCAGGGCCTGCAGCCACACACTCACCACACACTCTCCCCCAAGGAAGTCGGGGATCACTTCTTTATCTAGGTAGTCCACGAGGCCTCCGGGGCCCTGGTAATTGCTGCCACTGTAGATGAGGAACTTCTGCCTGGTGTTTTCATTGATGAAGGGGCTGATCTGAAGTGGGGGAGATGAGACAAGATGGAAAGGTATTTTTGGTTTTTTGTTTGTTATTGAGATGTAATTCACGTGGCAAGGAACTAACCATTTTCTTTTCCTGTCTTTCCTTTCCTTTGCTTTTCTTTTCTTTTTTTTCTTTTCTTTTCTTTTCTTCTTTCTTTTCTTTTCTTCTCAAGTTTTATCTAACTAATCCCTACACCCAGCGTGGATGGGGCTCGAACTCACAACCCCGAGATCAAACGTCGCATGCTCTTCCAACCGAGAATTAACCCTTTTAAAGTGAACAATTCAGTGGCTTTATTTCACTCACTATGTTGTATAACTACCACTTTCCTGTAATTCCAAGACTCTTCTTCACCCCAAAAGGAAACCCCATTCCTTTTACACATTAATACACATTAGCAGTCACACCCCAGTCCCCTCCCCCCAGCCCCTGGAACCACCAGTCAGGTTTCTGTCTCTATGGATTTGCTTGTCTGGACATTTCATAGAAATGGAATCCTCCAATATGTGGCCTTTTGTGCCTGGCTTCTCTCCCTCAGCATGATGTTTTTTCTAGGTTCATCCACCTTCCAGCACAGATCATTACTCCATCCCTTTTTATGGCTGAATAATATTCTACTCTTTGGATGATCCTATTTTGTTTGCCCCAGATGGAAAATACTTCAACACCGAACTCGAAACTGCATGTCAATCCTTTTTTTTTTTCTCATGGCAACCCCTACCCCCCCACCCACGATGCTGGTGTGGTGTCTGACTCAACACACAGTTGGGGAAGGAAGGAAGGACTTAGCATTGGCAAGGTACAAGCCAATTGAGCAAGGAATGCTACAGGAACTGGGAATCCCACCTGTGTGGTCACTCTCCTTCAGCCTCCACCCGGGGAAGCAGTCACCTGCCGTCCTCGGCAACCTGGCTCCGTGCCACTGGCTTCCATCTGGTGTGGCCACTGGGCAGAGGAGGGGGTACAGCAGCAGGAGGTGGGAACAAAGAGAGAGGCCAGGGTACTTCTTCCCCCACTCCCTGCTGCCTCACTGCCCCTGGGCCCCCCACCCCCTGCCACATTCTGGCTCTCATGAGGCTTGGTAACAATGCCATCCCCTCCCGTGGCACCACCAACTCCCCCCCCACTCCCGGGTGTCAGGGATCACTGCAGGGTCTACTCCCTGGGGCCTCTCCATCCTGCCCATACCTCTGCAAGGAGTTCTTTTATGTTATGTCCCCATTAAGCCATTGGGGTGAATCCCACTTCTGGCCAGCACCCTGAATGACTGGCTCCCACCCCTACCCAATACACATCTTCTTAGAAAGTCTCCCAACAGCAAGAATTTAATTTTCACAAAGTTCAGGATATTTCAAGATAAAAAGCTTCAGTGGCAGGTCCCGCCTGTCCCTCCTGCAGCTCC
Source organism: Lynx rufus (assembly GCF_022079265.1). NCBI lineage: Eukaryota > Metazoa > Chordata > Mammalia > Carnivora > Felidae > Lynx > Lynx rufus. The sequence goes on from NW_025814838.1 coordinate 20,831,811, forward strand.
TGCTCTCCAGCCCAGCCCCAGCAAGGCCCTGACGTAGCCAACAGTGGCCAAAGAACGTTCTGTCCCAGAAGTCTGCTCACATCGTCTCCTGCTGACAACCCTCCATGGCTCCCTACTGCCCCAGGATGAAGTCCCACCTTTGCCACAGCCTGGATTCAGCAGGCACTGGTCCCTGAGCACTTTCCCAGCTTCTGCCAGGGCCACCGGCCTTTTTGCTCCTTTTTGTTCCAGCCACCCTGCACTGGTTTTTCAGTTTCTCAAAAGCATCACGTACAGTCCTGCCTCCAGGCCTTTGTGCTTACTGTGTGGGTTGCCTGACCCACCTGTCCTCCCCACCCTTCCCTGAAGGACTCCTGCTCCTTCCTTCGGTCTCAGCCATTTGTTACCTCCTCCGAGGGACCTTCCTCAGTTTCCCAGTCTAAATTGCCCACCTGAATTACCCCCTGCCTGATTCAGCCTCTCCACGAACCCTGTAGGCCTCATGCCCTAGTCACAGGGAACCATGAAGCATTTCCTTGTGTGACGTTATCTGCTTTATCTCTCCCCGCCCTGTCACAGTTGGGGAGAGATACAGTGGCTGGCTTGTTTACTCCAAATCCCCAGGGCCTGGAAAGGTGTCTGGCACACAGTAGGTGCTTAGTGAAACACTGAATCCACTTAACTCTCAAATCTCTATCCTGATTGAACCTCAACTTATAGCAGCTCTTTCCAGGCTTTCTTGGGCACTGAATCCTCGGGGCACCGGGTATGTTCAGGGTCTGCAGGACTAGGGGTGGGGGGCTGGCACTCTGCACTGGCCTGTGGACCAGTAGCAAAGCCCCCAGGCAGTGGTTTTCAACTGTCAGTGACAACCTGATAGTGGTTGTGAGATCAATTTAGCAAGTGTGGCTAGCCATTTTTTTTAAATCTGAGAAAAAAAAATTTAATAGAGAGTACGTGCAAGCAGCAGAAAGGGGTAGTGGGGGGGGGGAGAGAGAGAATCTTAAGCAAGCACAACATTCATTGCAAAGCCTGATGTAGGGCTTGATCCCACAACCCTGGGATCATGACCTGAGCCAAAATCAAGAGTTGGACACTCAACCAACTGAGCCACCCAAGCACCTCCATGATTAGCTTATTTTTAATGGAATGGAATAAAAAAGCAAAAAGAGAGGAGCCTGGGTGGCTCAGTGGGTTAAGCATCAGACTTCAGCTCAGGTCATGATCTCACAGTCCATGAGTTCGAGCCCTGCGTCGGGCTCTGTGCTGACAGCTCAGAGCCTGGAGCCTGCTTCGGATTCTGTGTCTCCCTCTCTCTCTGCCCCTCCCCACCTCATGCTCTGTCTGTCTCTCTCTCAAAAATAAAACATTAAAAAAGAGAGAGAGAGAGAAAAGAGGATATTGCACATAGTTAATGTAACCTCGCTTGCGGATCTGTTTCAGGTGTGTGTGTGTTTGCGTTGGGTTGTAACATAACATGTATTTCTTACTGTGGGTCTTGGGCAAAAAGGTTTCAAATCCCTGCAGCACAGGATCCCAACACTCCTCAGAGTCAGCTCACAGGAGCCCCAAGAATGCTATACAATTCTGAGTGTGACCCAGCGTCCACAAAGCAGGACAAGAGATACATAAATCATGGTCTGTCCGTATGGTGGAATAGTATTCAGCCATAAAAAGGAATGAAGTACTGATAGGCTACACCACGATGAACCTGAAATCATTATGCTCAGTGAGAGAAATCAGATGCAAAATGCCTCGTATGATTCCGCTTCTGTGAAATATTTATAACAGGCCAATCCATAGAGACAGGAAGCAGACTGATGGCTGCCAGGAGCTGGGAAGCCGGGAGAGGAAGGAATGCTGATGGTACAGGGTTTCCCTTGGGGGTGCTGAGAATGTTCTGGAACTAGAAGGTGGGATGGTTGCACAGCTCTGGGAATATACTAAAAACCACTGAATTCTATACTTGGAAAGAGTGAACCTGATGAGTTACATCTCAGCAAAGCTATTATTTAGAAGATATGCCACCAGGAGCGCCTGGGTGGGTCAGTCGGTGGGGTGACTGACTTCGGCTTGGGTCATGATCTCACGGTTCATGGGTTCGAGCCCCGCATTGGGCTCTGTGCTGACAGCACCGAGCCTGGAATCTGCTTTGGATTCTATCTCCCTCTCTCTCTGCCCTTCCCTGCCTCGTGCTCTGTCTCTCTCTGTCTCTGAGAAATAAATAAATGTTGAAGAAAAGAAGAAGAAGGAAAAAGGAGGAGGGAGGAGGAGGGAGGTGGGAGAAGGAGGAGGGAGGAGGAGGAGAGAGGAGGAGGGAGGAGGAAGAGGGAGGAGGAGGGAGGAGGGGAGGAGGAAGAAGAAGAAGGAGGAAGAAAAGGAGGAAGAAGGAGGGAGAAGGAGGGAGGAGAGGAGGAGGAGGAAGGAGGAGGAGGGAGGCAGGGGGAGGAAGGAGGAGGAGGGAAGAGGGGGGAGGAGGGGGAAGGAGGGGGGAGGAAGGAGGAGGAAGGAGGAGGAAGAAGGAAGAAGAAGAAGGAGGAGGAAGAAGGAGGAGGGGGAGGAGGAAGGAGGAGGAGGGAGGAGGAGGAAGAAAGAGGAGGAAGAAGGGGGGGAGGAGGAAGGAGGAGGAGGAAGAAGGAGGAAGAAGAAGGAGGAGGGAGGAGGAAGGAGGAGGGAGGAGGAGGGAGGAGAGGAGAAGAAAGGAGGAGGAAGGATGGGGGAGAAAGAAGGAGGGGGAGAAGGGGGAGGAGGAAGGAGGGGGAGGAGGGGGGAGGAAGGAGGAGGAAGAAGGAGGAGGAGGAAGGAGAAGGAAGAAGGAGGAGGAAGGAGGAGGGAGGAGGGAGGAGGAGGTGGGAGAAGAAGGAGGGGGGATGAGGAAGGAGGGAGGGGAGGGAGGAGGAAGGAGGAAGTAGAAGGGAGGGGGGAGGAGGGAGGAGGAAGGAGGAAGTAGAAGGGAGGGGGGAGGAGGGAGGAGGAAGGAGGAAGTAGAAGGGAGGGGGGAGGAGGGAGGAGGAAGGAGGAAGTAGAAGGGAGGGGGGAGGAGGGAGGAGGGAGGAGGGAGGAGGGAAGAGGAGGGAGGAAGAAGAAGGAAGAAGAAGAAATGACACTGAACCAGCAGGCAGAGGGAACTCCCCCACCCCATCTCAGCCTGCACGGGGGAGGGGTCTGGCCCAGGCGCCTGCTCTCACCAGCGTCCAGAGCACCGGGAAGACGCGGGGGGCTCTCACGATGAGCAGCCGGCCCAGGGTCTCAGGGTAGTTGTCCTCGACCACCTCAATCATCCTCAGCAGGGCCTTCACCCCCGGCCGCCACAGATGCCGCATGTTGAGACCCTCCAGGTCCACCAGGCAGGTCCAGGAGCTGCGGCAGAGATGGCCCCCTCACTGCAGCTTGCTCTGCCACATCCCAGGGCCCCCGACAGCCTCCATGGGGGAGGGGGGGGGCCTCGGGAGCTGGCAGACAGGACAGAGAGGCTCTGGAAGCCAGGGCTGGGAGTAGAGGGGCGGAGGCCGTAGGACGCTCTCGTGGATCCTACCCCCCAGCCCAACCCTAGGCTGGGGAGGCCATGTGGTGAGGAGGCTCAGTGCATGGCCTCTAAGGCTAGTCACCCAAATTCAAGTGTCACCTCCATCCCCCGAGAGCTGTGTGACACAGGCAGCTTCCTCATCAGGACAGTGGCAGTGACAGTACCATCTCGAGCAATTGTTAGGATTAAATGAGATAGTATATGTGAAGCTCTCTGCAAGGACAGGCCATAGAGTGCACTCCTTCAAAGCAAGTCATTGCTACCAATCGTTGAAAAGGCTCGGACTGCTAAATAGAGTGTAAGCGCCAAGAGCACTCACTCCAGAGCCAGACGGCCTGGATTCAAATCTCAGCGCTGCCGCTTGCTGTGCGGCCTTGGCCAAGTTACTTAACTTCTCTGTGCCTCCATTTCCTCAGGACTAATTCATTAGGAAAATGAGTGTTCTACTGCAGCGGCTAATCCCTGGGAGCCTCTCCATCCTGCCTTTGATCCTTCCATCCACACCGCTGCAAGAAGTCCCTCCTGACACCCTGTCATCTGAGCCATCTCAGGTGAATTCCACTTTGGATCAGGACCTTGATTTATTGATCGATTTCCCAGCCCAGCCAATGTACATCCCCTTAGGAAAGGCTCCAAACAGCAAAGGGACTCGATTTTCACAAAGATCAGGCCATTTGGGGATAAAAAGTGGCAGGTCCCACTGGCCCCTCCCTCCCAGACTGTAATAAGGAGGATGTGAGGCAGGTACTTCAACGAGCACTTGCTGCACAGCAAGTGTTACACACACATTTGTGTTCTCTCTCAACAGACGTGGCTTTTGATAATCCATGAAGACGCCTTCGGACTCATGATGTTATTCCCACATTACAGACGAGCAAGCTATAGTTCAGAAAGGTTCGTGCCACCCTAAGTACTCATGTGGGCAACTGAGGAGTCTGGGGCAGTCGGACGAGGGTTACCGGATTGCCATGACACCTGTTGAGTCCACCTGCCTGGGAGGCAGAGTCAAGGTGCTACCTGGGGTGGCAGAGTTGGCCTCAAAGAGCAAGGCCCAGGGCGTAACATCCTTGAGACCGAGGCAGACAGTAACTTACCCACTTAGCAACAACCTGGGATGAGCACAGCCACTCTGAGCCTCAGTTTCCCCCTCCATAAAGGACAGGGACAATAACAGGTCCTGCCTCACAGGATCACTGAACAAATTAAATGAGGACATTCCTGTAAAGTGCTGAGTCCATGCCCAGTGAAGCTTGGCTGTTTTCACTCTTTCAGGGGCATGTGCTCCTGGTGGGGGTTCTTACCTGATGGGACGGCCAAACTGCTTTGTGTTCCCTTCACATCTCTTCTGTCCTTCCTCGTTGACGGAAAGAACCTGGAAAGTAGAGAATGTGCTGGCAAACATTCACTTGGCTGCTCCCCCCACAGGCAGCCCTGGGGTCCGGGGAGAGAGGACCCCTACTCACATGCTTCAGCAGTGCCTCCTCCCCCACGGCCTTCATCAAGCCTTTGGTGTCCATGTGGCCCAGGCGCAGGATATAGAGGGGGCGGCCGTCTTTGCAGGGGAGGCCCCATAAAGAGAAGGGACATTTTTCAGGAGTGCTGGTGAGAGGGCAGGCCCAAACTTCTCTTCGGAGAAGGCGGTGCCAGGCTGTGGCTCAGCCTGCCCCTCCTGTCCGTTTATTTGCGAATGCCCTACCCACTCCCAAGAGGGACTGATGCCAGTTACGGTGAGAAGCAACGTGTTCAAGAGTCAAGGACACAGGGGCGCCTGGGTGGCGCAGTCGGTTAAGCATCCGACTTCAGCCAGGTCACGATCTCACGGTCCGTGAGTTCGAGCCCCGCGTCGGGCTCTGGGCTGATGGCTCGGAGCCTGGAGCCTGTTTCCGATTCTGTGTCTCCCTCTCTCTCTGCCCCTCCCCCGTTCATGCTCTGTCTCTCTCTGTCCCAAAAATAAAAATAAAAAAAAACGTTGAAAAAAAAAAAATAAAAATTAAAAAAAAAAAAAAAAAAAAAAGAGTCAAGGACACAGACTGACATCACAGGGGAAACTGGGTGAGGGGCATGTGGGAACTCTGTATGGCCTTAGCAACGTCTCTGAAAACCTGTCCTAACATTACACGTTTATCTGGAAGCTTTTTATTTTTTTTTAATTCTTTTTAATGTTTATTTATTTATTTATTTTGAGAGAGAGGGACAGAGACGTGCTCACGTGCAAGTTGGGGAGGGGCAGGGAGACAGACAGGGTGAGAGAGAATCCCAAGCAGGCTCCACACTGTTGGCGCAGAGCTCAACGCTGGGCTCGATCCCATGAACCGTGAGATCATGACCTGAGCTGAAATTAAGAGTCAGATGCTTAGGGTGCCTAGGTGGCTCAGTTGGTTAAGTAACCCACTCTTGGTTTCAGCTCAGGCCATGATCTCACAGTTCACGGGATTGAGCCCCGCATCAGGCTGTGCGCTGACAGTGCAAAGCCTGCTTGGAATTCTCTCTTTCCCTCTCTCTCTTCTTCACTTAGGCTCTATCGCTCTCAAAATAAATAAATGAACATTAAAAAAAAAAAGGAATCAGACACTGGATGAACTGAGCCACCCAGGCACCCCTAAAGCTTTTTAAAAAAGAAAATATGAACTTGGAATTCTCTCTTTCCCTCTCTCTCTTCTTCACTTAGGCTCTATCGCTCTCAAAATAAATAAATGAACATTAAAAAAAAAAAGGAATCAGACACTGGATGAACTGAGCCACCCAGGCACCCCTAAAGCTTTTTAAAAAAGAAAATATGAACCATGTTATGAAGGAGTATGGAGAGAGTGGATGACGTTGGTTCTTAGCTTTCTATCAGGCAAAGCAAATAGGAAAAATAAGGAATTACATACTAATACAACCGATTCTTGTTATTCATGGTAGTGATGGTTTCCAAAGTCACCTTGAACACTGAATCAGGAAGTACTAAAGCATTGCTTCCAGGAAAAATATGGGGTAAGGTCCCTGCGAGCCTCTAGACACAACATTTTTGTCAACTGATCAATACATAACCTTGTTCTCTGTGTGTTTCTATTTAAGGACACCTTATTGAGTATATATTGTTGATTCATTAACATTGAACTCATTGCCAGCAGCATCACACTAAGCCTGAAGGAAGCTTATCTAACATTTTCTCCATGAGTCACAGCCTTCTTGTGCTTTGAAACACTAGCCAGCACTCCTGCATTATGCCTGGGGGCCATTTTAAGCACCAGAATCACCCCCAAAATGCAAAAAAAAAAATGTAGCACTAAGTAGACTTTAAAAAGGACTCTTGTTAACAGTGTAAGAACTGAAAAAATGAAGGACATCTCATTCAACCTCAGCAGGGGACACACAGGTCAGATGACTCTGACTTTTCGCCACTCCACACATGTTCATAATTGACCGCAAAAGCACCCTGAGTATTGACTTGGGGGTTACAAATACATTGTGGTGAGGAGGCAAATTCACAAATATGGAATCCATGAATAATGAGAATTGACTATATATTAAAGTGTTCCAACTGGTCCTTTAGGAGAGTCAACCACTCACCCTAATCAATATATACAAATTTTTACATCAAGGGCAGTTTAATAAAAAACTGAGAGGGGCGCCTGGGTGGCTCAGTCGGTTGAGCATCCGACTTCAGCTCAGGTCATGATCTCATGGTTCGTGAGTTCGAGCCCCACGTCAGGCTCTGTGCTGACAGCTCAGGGCCTGGAGCCTGTTTCAGATTCTGTGTCTCCCTCTCTCTCTGCCCCTCCCCTGCTCACACTCTGTCTCTCTCTCAAAAATAAATAAAGATTAAAAAAAAAAACTACAGAGAAGACCTATCTTTAAAAAAAAAAAAAAAACTGAGAGAGAACTTATTTGTAGCGGGTTGAATAGTGTCCTCCAAAAATTCACGTCCACCCAGAACCTCTGTATGTGATCTTACTTGGAAATAGTCTGCAGATCAGATTGTTTAGGACCTCGAGATGAAATCCTACTGGATCAGTGTGGGTCCTGAATTCAGTGACCTGAGGTCTTTATAAGAAGAGAGGACAGGGGCGCCTGGGTGGCTCAGTCGGTTAAGCGTCCGACTTCAGCCAGGTCACGATCTCGCGGTCCGTGAGTTCGAGCCCCGCGTCGGGCTCTGGGCTGATGGCTCAGAGCCTGGAGCCTGCTTCCGATTCTGTGTCTCCCTCTCTCTCTGCCCCTTCCCCGTTCATGCTCTGTCTCTCTCTGTCTCAAAAATAAATAAACGTTTAAAAAAAAAAAAAAAAAAAAGAAGAGAGGACACACAGGCACCCAGAAGGAATCCATGTGAAGACAGGCAGAGTGTAGGTATACAGCCACAAGCCAAGGAACGCCTGGGGCCACGAGGAGCTGGAGGAGGCAGAGAGAGATTCGCCGCAGGGAGCACAGCCCTGCCCACACCTTGATTTGGGGTTTCTGCCTCCGGAACTGTGGGCAGATACATCTCTAAGGCACCCGGTTTTTGGTAATTTGCTATGGCATACCCAGGGCGCTGATGCGTGCCCATGCAGCCATTATGTGTGGGGGTCCCCATGATCAGAAGTAAGGGTGGGCTAACGCTGCCTCTGCATGGAGAAATGTTGCCTCGAGCCCACATGTCTCTTCCAGCCCTACTTTCCTCATGGCTGGGTGAACCCCAAGGGCATCTCCAGATGCCCAGAAGAGTCAAAAGGAAAAATAATAAGATCCCAATGTGAAAGGTGGCCCCCTATGCGTTCTGTAGGTAAAGAGACGCACCTATGTCCTGGTAGTGCCAGCCCCCCGCATAGAATTCCTCCAGGAGAGCAGGGGGTCGCCAGGTCTGAAGGAGGAAATCCACCTGGTGCTGCTTTCGCCAGCTCAGGGACAGGCGCAGCATCTCCCGGGCCTTGTCCAGGTGGAAGTCACGAGCCCGCAGGAACCGAAGGATGTGTTCATCTTTGGGAATCTGAGACAAGAAGGGTAAAGCCTGTAGAACGGTAGTCCCTCACCCAGTAGAGAAGACTGTGGAAAATGAGTTCTCCTGTCTTCTCTGCAAAATATATAGCTGGGAAAAGGACCACACACTCCACCGCGAACGACACAGCCAAGGGGCGGGCTGTAGTGAAAATCTGTGAGTTTGGGCTGCCAGACATTTCTCCCTCTTCAGGCATCTCTTTGCTCCTGGGGAGCTACGTGTCCTCCCCACGCCCCAGCACCAGTGCCAGTTTTAGCTGGTGTTGCCAGTCAGCATTCCACTCCCATGGCCTCAGCGGTGGCACAATCCAATCAGAGCATTTAGACAATTTAAATCAGAAGAACGGGACGTGAAGCCCTTTCTCTGCGGTGGTAAAGGTGAGCCTGCAGGTTATGGGGAGCCCCAGCTCCAAGCTCAAAGAGGAAGTAAGTCTGGCGGGGATGAAGCAGAAGTAAACAGATACAAGAGCTCAGAGGCCCCGACCGCATGGGAGTCCTGATTCGGGACATCCCTGAGACAGGCTGCATGGCCCCCTGGGCTGAATGATGTCCCTTCCAAATTCATGTCTACCCAGAACCTCAGAATGGGACCTTATATGGAAATGAGTCTATCCGGATATAATTAGATAAAGTGAGGTCATATTGGAGTAGGTGGGCCCTCCTGTGTTTGGACACAGACACAGGACACATGGAGGAAAGAAGGCCACGTGATGGTGAAGGCAGACACTGGAATGACGTATCTACAAGCCAAGGACTGTGGCAGCCACCAGAAGCCAGGAAGGGGGAGGCATGATACAGACTGTCTCTCAGAGCCTCCAGAAGGCTGGAGAAAAGGCAGGCTCCAGAACCCTGACCACACCTTGATTTCAGGCTTCGGGCCTCCAGCACTGTGAGGATAAGTTTCTGTTGTTTGTAGCATTTTCTTTCAGTAGCCTTAAGAAATTAATACATCCCTCTCAACAGTTTGTTATATGAGCCAATAAATAGCCCCCTCCTCTTTTTTTTTTTGTTTTTTTTTTTGTTTTTGCCTTGACTCAAGCTGTGTTCCTACCACATATAACCCAGAGTCTAATTCATAGGCCGAGGTGACAAGTTAAGTCCCTGCCAGCTCTCCTTCCTTCCCTCGGGCAAATATTGACAGGCAAGAGAAATCCAGCCCCAGTAAAGGCTCCCCTGCCCTGAGTGCTCATCCGAGCCAGACATGACTCTAGGCATTTTATGTGGATCGTCCCTTGTAATTCAGTCTAGGTGATGCATGCTAGCATTATCCCCCTTTCACAGATGAGAAAATGGGCAGACAGGTTAAATCACAGCTCAACATGAAAGCAACTTCCTTGTCTGCACCCCACACACACGCAGCATGGGGAGGGGATAGGGAGGAAGGGCAAGCTCAAATTTCGCATTCAACAGAGCTGAAGGTCAAGTCCATGCTTGGGACCTACATGCATGGTGGACATTCCTGTTACGGGGCTTAGAGTCTGGAGCCATTTTGGGCTGTCACAACTGGGGAAGAAGAGCTCCCGGCATCTAGTGGTGGAGGCCAGGATGCTGCGACACCCAACAGGGCACGCCCCACCCCATAAAGAACGGCCGGGCCTCAAACGTCAACAGCGCAAAGGACGAGAAACCCTGCAATCAACGGTACGCACAACATGCATTACAGATACATGAGATGATACATGACAAAAAGAAGGCAAAATACAAGTTTTCAGTACTGCTGATTACATCAGCCTGTTTACCTGGCCCTTTCTCCCCCAGTGCCTGGGGTGAGTGGCTGTCATTGAACATGGTCTGATAGGCCCCAGCTCTGCACCCACCTTGCCTTTGTGGGTCTCCTGCAGCCAGTGTCGCAGCTGGATGAGGCAGCTCTCCTGCATGGGTGTGAGATGACCCAGGCAGCGCTCAATGTAGTCTGCATCTAGCTTGTCCCCTGCAGGAGAAGGTGGAGGCGTTCAGGACCAGAGGGCGATGCCACTCTCTTTACACATGGTCTACCCTTTCTGGAACCCTCGCCGCATTGGCCGCCTCAGATCTGAAATGCAGTTCCAAGCCGTACGGTGGCCCTTTCACCCAAGAACAGCCACATGGGCTCCACATCTTCTGGTCTTGCTGGCCCTTTCCAAGGGGTTTCTGAAAACTCACGGTGGGGCCAGCTTGGATCTCACAGTGGCAAGTGATTTGTCTCCTCTGACTTCGGACATCAAGCTAATTCCCACCCCCTGGAGCTACCCAGTCTCTGAAGATTATTAACAATACGCACTCATGTTTCTAGACATGCACCATCTCAGTGAGCTGTCCCGACGCCCCAGTGAGGCAGGCACCCTACTGTCCCCACTTCACAGAAGACAAAACTGAGGCCAAGACAGGTTAAGTAGCGAGTGGATGCATGTGGTGCACCAAGCATACAAGAGATGGTCAGTAAATACAGTTCCTTTTGCCTTCCCACCTCCCAGCCCCTCTGTGGGCTCGAGGCCTTTTATAGACAGAGCCCTGACCCCAAAATACAGCCTGGGAGCTGCACGGATCATTCCAAACACTGTTCAGTCCTGTCCTGCACAACGGGGCTGTTTGGGGGTCAGCATGTGTGGGCATTTAGAGGCTGGGCTCAACCTGAGGTCCCACTGCCCACTCTTTAAAATTTGTTTTTCAACATTTACTTATTTTTGAGAGACAGAGACAGAGTGTGAGCAGGGGAGGGGCAGAGAGAGAGGGAGACAAAGAATCTGAAGCAGGCTCTAGGCTGCAGCTGTCAGCACAGAACCGGACACAGGGCTCGAATTCACGAACCCTGAGATCACGACCTGAGTTGAGATCAGACGCTTAACCGACTGAGCCATCCAGGTGCCCCACCCATTGCCCACTCTTAACTGTTGAGGTGGCAGATGCTGGCATGGTGAGGCACACCAGCATGTTAGCATCTCCGCAGTGGGTAGACGGTCCACAAAGAGCAGCCCCCTGAGTGTAGCCTGCTCTTTGTGTTCAGGTGGCACAATAAGAAAACAAATGGAATGTGTGTACCTCCAGCAGCAGGACCCAATGGTTCCCTCTAAAACAAAAAAAGTCCAGGGCTGGAGGTCAGCAGGCATCTGGGTAAACAGAAGCAGGAGGGATGCTGGTGGTGTGCGGGGACAGGTGGCGTCCAGACCCCCCAAACAGAGTGGTCAGAAAGGGAGATGCTGGAGACGGTAAGGGGGAGTGGACAGGATGAGAGAGAGAACACAAGGGAGACAGGAGATACCAGCATCCTTCCGGCCTCTATGCGGCTGTGAAGGCCCTTTTCTCCTGAGCACAAAGGCTCAGTGATTCAGAGCACGGTGGAAGGGGGGTGACTCTGCCTCTCGCCAGCCATCCTGAGCACAGTGCAGAGGGTGAAGGAAGGAAAAGCCTGGTGCAAAATTAGGGTAAAAGTCATGACCACCAGACAATGTGTGCAAGAAGAGGCAGAAGTTTTAATTTTTCTAATATTTAAAAAAATTTTTAACGTTTATTCACTTTTGAGAGACGGAGACAGAGCACAAGCAGGGGAGGGGCAGAGAGAGAGGGAGACACAGAATCCAAACCAGGCTCCAGGCTCCGAGCTATCGGCACAGAGCCCCACGTGGAGCTCAAACCCACGAACTGTGACATCATGATCTGAGCCGAAGTCAGTCGCTTAACGGACTGAGCCACCCAAGCGCCCCTAATTTTTTAAATATTTTAAAAGTTCACATACAGCAGCAGCCAGCTAGCACAGAGTTGGTACAGAATAAATATTTGTGAATGAATGAATTTTGTTCTCCCTACACAATGCCCCAGATGTAATTTACTGGTTATGTGGCATATCTCTAAGAAAGCCAAGCCTGACATTTCAGTGACCCCAAAAGAATGAATCATCATGAGCACAAATGCACAGAGCTAAAACTGAACTCAGGGAGTATGTGTAGTTTTGTGTCTTAGGGGTTTTTTTTTTAATTTATTTAAAATTATATTGTAAACATTTCCCATTATCATTACAAATCGAAAATATGACAAAAGGCTAATTGCCTTACATATGAAGAGTTCTTACAAAGCAATGAGAAATCAATGGTCAGGGATGCCTGTGTGGCCCAGTTGGTTAAGCCTCCGACTTCGGCTCAGGTCATGATCTCACGGTTTATGAGTTTGAGCCCCACATTGGGCTCTGTGCTGACGGCTTGGAGCCTGCTTCAGATTTTGTGTCTCCCTCTCTCTCTGCCCCTCCCCCACTCGTGCTCTGTCTCGTTCTCTCTCAAAAATAAATAAATAATTTTTTTTTAATTAAAAAAAGAAAGAAATCAATGGGCAAACAGGAAAATAGACAAAGTACAAGAAGAGAGATTCACAAAAAAGCCATATGGAGTCACTAAGCATGAGAAAATAATATTTGGCCTCATTCATGAGGAAAGACGTAATCACTAATACTAGAGGTCACTTTTTGCTTTCAGAAGTTTAAAACATTTAATAATAGTCTCGCGGGGAGCCAGAGTGAAGTCAGGAATAGACATAGCCACACGCTTTTGGGGGAACGTTGATTAGTACAACCAATCTTTGAAGGCCTAACTGGTAAATCTGCCAAAATTTTACCTGCATATAACCTTTGACCCAGCAATTCAACTGTAAAAATTTTATGCTATAGGGGTGCTTGGCTGACTCTGTGGGTGGAACATGTGACTCTTAATCTCAGGGTTGTGAGGTCAAGCCCCACGTTGGGGGTAGAGATTAAAAATAAAATCTTAATGGGGCACCTGGGTGGTTCAGTCAGTTAAGTGTCCGACTTCAGTTCAGGTCATGATCTCATGGTTCATGAGTTCAAGCCCCACATCAGTCTCTATACTCACGTGCAGAGCCTGTTTGGGATTCTCTGTTTCCCTCTCTCTCTGTGCCTCCCCAGCTGGGGCTTTCCCTCTCTCAAAACAAGTAAGTAAACTTAAGTACAAAGATACACTATGTTATTTCTGTTTTAAAAACTGGAGGGGCGCCTGGGTGGCGCAGTCGGTTAGGCGTCCGACTTCAGCCAGGTCACGATCTCGCGGTCCGTGAGTTCGAGCCCCGCGTCGGGCTCTGGGTTGATGGCTCAGAGCCTGGAGCCTGCTTCCGATTCTGTGTCTCCTTCTCTCTCTGCCCCTCCCCCCTTCATGCTCTGTCTCTCTCTGTCTCAAAAATAAATAAACGTTAAAAAAAAAAAAGCTTAAAAAAAAAAAAAAACTGGAAACCTCACGTCCATAAAGACAAGACTAGATAAATAAACTAACAAAAATAATAATAAATGTTTATTTTTTAAGTTTATTTATTCATTTTGAGAGAGAAATAGAGAGAGAAACAGAGCGAGCAGGGGAGGGGCAGAGAGAGAATCCTAAGCAGGCTCCATGCTGTCAGTGCAGAGCCCAACATGGGTCTTGAACCTGCAAACCGTGAGATCATGACCTGAGCCGAAATCAAGAGTCAGACGTTTAATTGACTGAGCCATCCAGGCACCCCAACAATAAATGTTTATTAATAAATAAGTTATGGTGCAGCCACACCATGAAATACCGCAAAGTGCTAAAACAGATGCACTGACATAGAAAGCTGTTCAAGCAACATTAGTAAATGAAAAAAAGCAAAACATCAAGTAGAATGTGTAATGTTGGCTCAGCATAAATTATACAGGTATGTATGCCTGTATATACACATGTGTGTATATGTACGTACATATATATGCCTAGGTAGTTTCACGAAATACGACCACAAAATTAGTATTGCCTCCAGAGAGAAGAAAAGAGTCTTACTTCCTCATTTACATCTTCCAAGAAGTTTGAATATTTCTTTCTACCATCTCCATACATTACTCATATAATTAAAAATAGTAATAAAACCAGAGAAAAGGGCAGCCCTGAGGCACCAGATCAGGTCAATTCCTGATTTAGAAATAAACCAGTTCTGGCTCTTGGGCCGGAAGGAAGGAAGAGAGGGTAAAGCAGCGGGAAAGGGCGGAAGCTGAGTCATTCCAGATCGTAGACCCATTCCCAAGGGGACCCGCAGCAACTCTTCCCCCTCGGAGTGAGCAAACACAAAGCAGGTTTCCAGGGACTGGGGCGGTTGTGGGGGGCACAAGCGTACAGGCCTGGCCAGCTGGCTTCAGCCACAGGGACCTACCGTCTGTAACCACCACCTCGGGCGCAGGGCCTGGAGCACCGTCAACTTCCAGGGAGCCCAGATCCCTCGGCCCGGCCTGGGAGCGGGCGTCCTCCTCTCGGACAGGGGCAGGCGTCCACCGGGGAATGTGAGAGGTGCCCTGGGAGATAAGCTCGTTCAGGTAATGTTCAATCACCTCCTTCCCCTGGAAGCCAGAGAGACCAGAGGCATATGAGCCGCAGGGCAGGAGAGCAGGGATAACCTCATCAGCCTGGGAGTCACCCCCACCTGGCTGCAGCCCCACCCCTGACACGTAGCTACGAGAACTTGAAATGTGGCCGGTCCAAATGGAGATGTGCTGTGAGCATCAGATATGAACCGGATTTCCAAGACTTAGGACGGAACAAAGAATGTAAAATAGCTCATTGGTAGGTTTTCTATAGGTAACATGTGGGTTAAAATACTTTGTTGAAATGAATTTCACCCGTTTCATTATGCGAAAAGGCCTCTCGGGGACAGGTCTGAGAGCTTTACACAGCAACCAATTTTAACCAGGAAAAAGCACACAGAATGCCCCTCCTCTGTCCAGAGATCACTACACAAGCCCCAAACATCAGGGAGCATCTGGATAATGATTATGGTGCCCCCATTTCAGGCCAGGTGGTTTCCACTCATTATCTTGTGTGTTATGGTCATTGTTAGGATACTCACTCTATGGATGAAAAGACTGAGGCCAAGGAAGGTTAAGGATCGATCTTGCCCGATGTCACTTGGGTTGTCAGGTGTCAGAGCAGGTTTTGAACCAGGCTCTGAGGTCTGTGTACCTTCCTCCCTGTGACTGATGGAGCCCACCCCTTACCCTCTTGACGTTAGCTGTGTACTGCTTCATGGCGATCTTCTCCAAGGCACTTTCGAAGCCAAAGAAGGACCGGATGTCGAGCGAGGCGGATTGCTCAAAGCAAGTCCACTCTTCGTTCTCGGGGTGGACCTGAAAGCCAGGCAGCCGCAGTGACAAGTCTCATTGTGGGGGATGCAGTGCCCTCTCTCAGGGCTCTCTTGGTGATCTGGGCCCAACCAGAGCATGCCGTGGACAGCATGGCAATACCGGAGTGGGGGGGCAGCAACCCCACCCAGAGAACAATGCCAAGTGTTAGAGAACAAAGAGCCTTCTCATGAGGGGCTGGAAGGAAGTGGGTCTGGCATCTGCAAGCCTGTCCCTTAAAAACTGTTCTATAATGATATATTTAAATGAGTAATATATTTAGGGGCACCTGGGTGGCTTAGTCGGTTGGGTGACTGGCTCCTGGTTTCGGCTCAGGCCATGATCTGATGGTTTGTGGGTTCGAGCCTCACGTCAGTTTCTGCACTGACAGTGTGGAGCCTGCTTGGGAATCTCTCTCTCCCTCTGTCTGCCCCTCCCCAACTATCTCTCACTCTCTCTCCCTCAAAATAAACTTTATAAATGAGTTAATGTACTTAATATATAATTATATGTAAGTTATATATAACTATTACATATTTTAAATATATATTTTAAAGTATTTATTATGTTACATATTTATTGTAAACAAATACACACACACACACACACGGACAAACTTTGTTGACAGAGCTTCTATGCAGACCCAGGCTTAGTCCCTCTCAAACTTTCCTGGGCAGAAGTATTACCAGGGAGTGTGTGAAACATGCAGATGCCGGGCACCTGGGTGGCTCAGTCGGTTAAACATCCGACTTCGACTCAGGTCATGATCTCACAGTTTGTGAGTTCGAGCCCGGTATTGGGCTCTGTGCTGACAGCTCTGAGCCTGGAACCTGCTTCAGATTCTGTGTCTCCCTCTCTCTGCCCCTCCACAGCTCATTCTCTCTCTCTCAAAAATAAATACACATTAAAAAAAAAAATTTAAATATGCAGATGCCTGGGCCAAATACGTCCAGGGCAGGGCCTGAAAACCTGCATTTCCCAAGCAGCCTCAGTGACGTTAATTCAGCGGTTGGTAGAACTCATGCTGAGAAATATGCACTAAATACATATTATAAATGCACTAAAAGTGATTTATAAAAAGCTGCCACCCACACAACTCCCTAGAGGTAAGCATTGGAATATTCTGGGTCCAATTCCCAGAGAAGCTGGAGGTGTGGAAAGAAAAAGCAATGGGCATTTACTGGACACCTGCTGTATACGAGGCACCATGCCAAATGCTGGGGATGGGACAGATACACAAGGCAATGCCCCACCCTCCCCACCTCCCCCCCATAGGGAAGGCTCTAATGAACCATAGTTACCACACTGGAGTTATCATCATGAAAACTAGCATTGGGGATCTAGCACAGGCTAAAGGAGCTTTACCTACATTGTCTCATAGACTCCAGCCAGCACCGGATGAGGCGGGCTCTGCTGACAGGTATGCAAGGGGTGGCCTGGGGAGGGGAAGCAACTTGCCCAACATCATTCAGCAAGGAGGTGGCAGAGCTGGGCTCCATCCCAGCAAACGCCTCCAGACTCCTCCCTCATTCCAACCCGGGGGCAGCAGGACCCTGCCCCTGCAGCCCCCATTCTCAGACTTCACTCATCCACCTCTGGGTCTTCACACATGCTGTTCCCACTCCAGAACTCTGTTCCCAGCCCTCTCATCCACCAGCTCTCAGCTTGGTGGCTTCAGTGGGACACTGTCACCTAACAGAGTGCCTCTCCTCTTATTTTCCCTAATCCCGTCTTCTGGATCCCTTCTTAGTATTCGTGAAGTTGTAAGATTACGTTGACCTTTTTTCTTGTCTGTATCTGCCACTGGAATGGAGGTCCTTGTAAGAACAAAGGTCAGGGGGACTAGTCCGTGCTCTGGCCGGGTGCCCGGCACATAGTCGATGCTCAGTCAGTGTGTACTGAAGAATAATAATAATTACTATTAATGATCTGAAAAGGTAACACACATACAGGGCTTGGTATGTGCCAGGCCCTCTTCTAAGGGGTTTCGGATATTTTCTTCCCCTACTTCTCACCATAACCCCTGTGGGAGGTGTCATCATTAACCCCATTCTACAGATGAAGAAACTATAGGGGCCCCTGGATGGCTCAGGCGTTTAAGGGTCTGACTTTGGCCTAGGTCATGATCTCATGGTTCGTGGGTTCGAGCCCCACGTTGGGCTCTGTACTGACAGCTCAGAGCCTGGAGCCTGCTTCGGAAACAGAGCCTGTGTCTCCCTCTCTCTCTGCCTGTCCCCTACTCATGATCTCTCTGTCTCTCAAAAATAAATAAACATTAAAAATTAAAAAAAAAAAACAAAACGTAAATGAGCCTCCCTTTCAAGGAGGAAGAAAAGGACAGAGAGAAGAGGGAGGGGGAGGCAGGTTGACAGCTTTCCCCAATAAAATACAGGATGACATATTTGAATTTCAGATAAACAACGAAGAATATTTTGGTAAGTATGTCCCAAGCGGTATTTGAGACTATTTAAACAAACAGAAAAGTATCAGCTGTGTATCTGAATTGCAGATTTAAGTGAATGTCCTGCAATTTATCCGACAAGGCCCTGGGGGCAGGGGAGAGGCAGCTAGGCTGATGCGTGGACTGCAGGACGCAGGAAGAGGGCGGGACGCAGGAAGGGGGCGGGACGCAGGAAGGGGGCGGGACGCAGGCTTACAGTGTAGCTGCAGTTCTCGTTGACCACCACGCGGTTGGCGAAAGTCTCATTGTGGGCTTCAATGAGGAGGGTCCTCTCCCTCCAGTTCAACACGTTTCTCTGCACAAAGACCACGTGCTCTACGCCGGCAATCTGCAAGGGAAGGAGCAGTGAAGGGGGTGGGGGCTGCTGGATACCGAGACTCACCAAGACCCCAAGACCCCGCGCCTCCCACCAGCCAGCAGTATCCCGTACCCAGCCCAACACCCACAAACCCCAAGACCCCCTGTGCCCCACCCGGAGCCTGTCCACCAGCCCCAGCCCCAGTCCCTAGCTCCTAGGCCTTTGTCCTTCCCAGACCGGCCCTCTGACCTAGAACGACCCCCCCTTTCCGCAGGCCCCAACCCCAACCCCAGGACGTGTACCACCAGCACCTACACTCATATGCATACTCACTGGCTTCACCACCTGAGCCCGCCCCCAGATCCCCCCCCCTTTCCAGTCCCCTCCTCCGTGGGGTCCCCCGGCACCTCTGGGAACCCCTCCCCACCCACCTTGCGCAGCAGCCGCGGGGCCTCCACGCGCAACCTGCAGCTCCGCTCCACCACGTGCACCGCCCCGTCTGCGCTGCGGGACTCGCGCAGGACCTCGCTGCCCAGGAAGACGGGGATCTGCGGGCAGGTGGGGAAGCGCTTCTCATAGGCCTAGGGGCAGAGGGGGAGTGAGTGTCAAGGGGGCTGGGGTCTCTAGCCTCCTCCCTCCTGCTGGGCTGTGGTCTCATTTACAAGAGCAGACACCTGTTTAAGAGCTGTGACACACCAGTGCCTGAGCAATGGCTTGCAACTCACTCTTTGGATTTGCATTTGAGACTTCACCCTCAGAAGAAAAAGTGAGCTTGCCTGGAACATTTTAAAAGAAGGCATCTTTCAGAAAAACACTCTGGACATAATCTAACACCTCTTCATGATAAAAACACTCCACAAATGAAGAATAGAAAGGAACATCTTCAACCTGATAAATCACAGTTTAACATCATACTCAATGCCAAAAGATGGAATGCTTTCCCCCTACGATCAGGAACAAGGCAAGGATGTCCACTCTGGCCACGTCTGTTCAACATTGTCCTGGAGGTTCCAGCCCTGGCAGTTAGGAGAGCAAAAGAAATACCAGGCATCCAGTTTGGAGGACGAGAGTCTGTGCCCGGTTCCAGAAGTGCCAGGGTAGGAGCCTCCTGGGTAAGCCGGCATCCATAGCCGACTGTATGCAAATGGGGTCTGCTCCAAGAGCCTGTCACAGTCCACGTGCCCCGGAATCAGGATCAAAGCAGCTCCAAAAATAGTGCAGGCATCTGAGGACACGCACCTCCTCCCCCATCCCTCCCGGCTCCTCCCAGCTCAGAAGGGCAGAGGCGGGGGAGGGGCAAGGAAGAGATGGAACTGTGCCTGGTGCCCTTAGTGTCACCCCAGGCCCCACAAGGCCAGCCCAGTGCATCTTCCTGCCATATGTTGAAGCTGCTTGCCTTGTACAGACACAGCAGACACACCAGGGTTAGAATAAGGAGCCCCCGTTCCCCAGGGGAGAGTGCGCAGTAGGCAGGCACTTATCAGAAGCCTGCATAGCCTGCAGACAAAGCGAAGTGGGCAAATTCTGTGCTGGTGGCCACAGTTCTACTTCCTCCCGACAGAGGCACATCCTTTCTTTCTCTAAGCCTCTTTTACCACCTGGAAAATGGGTATATCCCAAGCTTGCGTCCCAGAGTATGAAACCCAAGCTCAAGCTTGCCGGGCGGTTCACTGAAGACAACCAGAATTTTCATTCCCCAGGCAACAAGACTCAAATGCAGCAGAACACAGGTCTGCAAAAACTGCTCCTGACCAGCCCTATCCGAGTACTTCCTTGGGATCCAATGCAGGAGGGAGCCAGAGGCGCTGGCCTGGGCCACCTCTGTGACAGGCAGAGGGATGTTGACCCTTTTTGAAAGCATGTGGAAGGAAAGGGGTGCGTGTTTCGGAACTGGACAGGCTCAGTTCATGTCTCTTCTCCTTTCTCACTGAGGGACCTTGGGCAAGTCACTTGCCCTCTCTGAGCCTCTATTTCCTCATCTGTAAAATGGGATGGTGAGGAGGTCACCAGATGTTGTCTCAGAGCAGTTGGCACTCAAGGAGCCTTCACTGTGCTCCTCCAGCTGTGCATTTTCTTCTATTTCGTCCTCTGAATGGCATCCTCATTTGACAAATGAAAAAATTGGAACCCAGAGAGGCTAAGTAACTAACCCAAGGTCACACAATGAAAACTGGTGAATGTGGATTTGAATCCCATTGTGGCCCAGTACCCCACTCCTTCAGGAACACCTTGCTCAGCAGCTCGCTTGTTCTCCTGGGCAGCTGGGAAACAGCCAGGCATTGTCCCTGGGGCCCTGTGGTCACAATTTCTCCCTTCTCCACACTTAGTACTTCAACTCCTACTGGCGGCAGCCACACTGCCCTTGAGTTTCTGCACTTCCTCTGACTATTCTACAGTCTCTCCTTCTCCCCAGATGAAATGATGTAGTCAGAACAGGCCTAGATGCTCAGAATGTGTCCCACACTCCTTGCTGTGGCCCTCCAGGCTCCAGGCAATCTCTCCCACTAGCCACCTTCACTCCGCTCCAGCCACGCCAGCCTTGCTGTTTCTTTTCTTTTCTTCTGCTTTTTTAAATGTTTATTTATTTTTGAGAGAGACACAGAGTGTGAGCAGGGGAGGGGCACACACACACACACACACACACAATCTGAAGCAGGCTCCAGGCTCTGAGCTGTCAGCACAGAGCCTAATGCGGGGCTTAAACTCACAAACTGTGAGATCATGACCTAAGCCGAAGTCAGACACTTAACTGGCTAAGCCACTCAGGTGCCCCCGACCTTGTTCTTTCTAAAACACATTTTTATGGGTTGACTTGTGCCCCCTTCCTGCCACCACCAAATTTATGTGTCCTACCCAGTACCTCTGAATGTGACCTTATCTGGAAATAGGTTGTCGCAAATGTAATTAGTTAAGATGAGGTCATACTAGAGTGGGGGTGGGGGTGGGGAGACTGCTAATCCAATATGACTGAGGGACATTTGGTCACAGACACTCATATAGTGTAAAGATGAAGGCACAGGTTTGGGTGATTCCTCTACCGGCCAAGGACTCCAAAGATTACCAGCAACACCAGAAGGTAGGAGAAAGACATGGAACCGATTCTCCTTCAAGCCTGCAGAGGGAACCTACTCTACCAACACCTTGATCTCTGGCGTTTAGCCTTCAGACTGTGGAGTAAAAAAGTTTCTGCTGTTTAAGCCACCCAGTTTGTGGTACTTTTTATTATTTATTTATTTACTTTTGTGGTACTTTTTAATGTCAGCCCCGGGACACTCATGTGCCCACCACCTGTTCCTACCATAGAGCCTTTGCACTGGCCGTTCCGTCTGCTTGGACCACTAATCAATTTACTTGATAGTGAAGGAAGAAGAAGGCTTGAGTAACTGGGGTTTCCAGAGAGGTAGGACACCTGGATCGGGGGGCTGAAGAGATGCTCTGGCTTCAGGGACTCATCTGTGCTGGTCCTTCTTTGTGGGACATCTTCCCCCACCTTCTCCCCTGCAAGACTGTCTTCTTCCCTATTCTGTCCTTTTAGCCCATTCATTTCCTCAATACCATTTATCACATCCTTTAGCCATGTACTAGCTTGTGTGTTGTGTGCCAGAGACCTGGGCTACATGCTTTTCCACAGCACTGACCTCACACATGCCTGTCTCAGTTCTTGGGACACACTAGGCCTAATAAATGCTCACAAGCAAAGAAAAAAATAACTTAAACTTGCTGGTGATCCAAAAAGCCCCAGAAAGGTGTCCTGGGAGGGGAATGACAGGCCATGGATTCAACGCCTGCATCCAAGGAAGGCTGACTTCCTGTTGTAACAAACCTCTTGTCAGAAGAGCTCCATCTGGAGCCCCCAGATAACAGCGGAGGGCAGAGGGCTGGGCGGCAGCAGATGGGTGCGTGGGCACAACTGTCCCTGACCCTGAAAGGGAAGGTGCTACCCTCCTCAAGTAAGTAATGGCTGCTGCATTGATGGAGACATGCCAGGCACTGGTGAGGGGAACGGCCAGAACTCAGGCTCCATCCAGAAGGCGGGGGGCCCAAAATACAGGGTCCATCCAGTGGCATATCTCCAGCCAGAGAGTCCCTGGGGTTGTGAGGTCCAGTGTCAGACATTGTTGCTATGATATTTTTAGGGCGATAACTGTATTTCTTTGCAGTGCCCCGAGATGGGAATTAGAATTTCCCCATTTTACAGATAAGCGAGTTGAGGTTTGGGAAGGCATCACACGGTCAGGAAGTGGTGGGGTTGGAGCGCAACAGGTCTGACCCAGACCTCAGCCCTGAACCACTCTGCCCTGCCCCTCAGGGGACTTTAGCTACATCACAAGCGTCAAGAGTCTGGAAATCCTGAGTCCTGCTGGCCTAAAACCTGTGAGTCAGGGGCACCTTTGGTTTTGGCCCATCATAGGGTCTTAGAGGATCAAACAGCCCACAGAATCCTCTCTGCGGACTCCTGTTCCCACAAATCAGGCCTGAGTTTCTCTGTGCCGAACACACACATGGTTTGGCCCCCTCAGGGACACAAAGTAGCAGAAGGGATTCAGTTACAGCTCTTTTGCCAGGTGGCTGGAGAAGGACACCCAAGCCTCCTGGCTCACAAAGGAAGCTGGTCCAAGGCCCAGAAACCGCCCATGCAGGGCCACAGCTGGGGTAGGCAGAGACCAGTGGAAACTTCCGTTGACTGCCTCCCGTGGGCCTCCATCCTGCAAAACTCCACAGTGACACACTTAGCAAGTGGAGATGGGCGGCTGGCCTCCTAGCCAGACTTGCCTACACCCAGGAACCTACCTCCTTGAGCACAGCATGTCCTCTCTCTCCCTTCAGCCTCATCTGTCAAGTGGAGTCATCCACTCCCAATGAGCCCTCCGTTGTACCCGTTTCTGACATCAGAAGTCATCGGCCCCTGCCAGTGAGTTTTTTCCCCTCCCACCACCCCCCCCAACTTGTCAAAGTGACATAGTCAACACTCAGTAGACATTTACATGATGAATGAGTGAATGAATGACAGCATCGCATACCCATTAAGAACATGGACTCTGGGGCTTGGGTCCAAATCTCTGCCTCTTACCAGCTGTGTGGCCTTGAAGGAGTCCTCAAGCTCTGAGCTCCTTAATGCATTCATTTGTTAAAAGGAGAATAAGAAAAGTAGCTACCTTGCTGTGTTGTGGGATGTGTGGGGGGGAATAAAGGAGTCCGTTTTTGTAAAGTGCTGAGAACAGTGCCTGGCACATGGTTCGTTCTACATAAGCATTTGTTAAATAAATTTAAATTTTAAAAAAGAGTGAGATTCTATAAAGTACAGAAAAGCTATTTCTGCTAATCACTTGACAGCTGCTGCCTCCTCTCCTCCCCCCCCCCCCCTTCCTTCCTGCTCTTCCTCATGCAAATTCAAAAAAAGCTGGAAGCTGCTTATCCCAAACCTTCCACTAAGAGAGTGGAGAGAAGATCCGGACCACATTAACTTTGTCTTCCCTTTCCACGCTGCAGGCTGCATTCGGGGCACTGACCACTGCGTGACCTCAGGCAAGGCATCTGCCTCCCCTGTCACACTCCTCAGGAGCCTTCCTTGAAGACCCCACCTGCCCCCTTGAAGCCTGGGAGATCCCACGACAGATAAGAATCTATCCTCTCAGCTCCCCCAACTTTTTTTTAAAAAAACTGAGATATAATTCTCATACCGTAAAATGCACCCTTTTAAAGTGTTCGGTTCAGTGAGTTTTAGCACATTCACAGAGTTGCGCAACCATCACCACTCTCTCGTTCCAGAACGTTGTCATCACCCCAAAAAGAAATTCGCTACCGATTACAGTCTGTCCCCTCTGCCCCCACCCCAGCCCTAGGCAATCACTAATCCACTTTCGATCTCTGTAGATTTGCTTTTTCTGGACATCTCATGTACGTGGAATCATACGGTGTGTGACCTTTGGTATCTGGCTTCCTTTGCTCGGCCTGATGTATACGAGATTCACCGCACTGTAGCATACGTCAGTGTTTCCTTCCTTTTTCACAGTTGAATAACGTTCCACCGTATCGGTTCCCTCAACTTTGGCCAAGTTGCTGAGCTAGAGCTTGGTGAATGAGATATCCTACGGCAGTGGTGTCGTCCCAGCTGATAAGGGGTAGCGGGCATGGGAGAACCCGGGCAAGGTGACTCTGGAGCCTTTTGAAATGAGGGCTGTATACAATCTATAAAAACAGGTACACCTGGACAGTCCTGTAGCTGAACAAGCTGCTGCTATTCTAATTAAAGCTAGCTCTGGAGACACAAAAGATGGAGACAAAGGGTCACAAGGACCCTGCAGCCAAGACATGTGGACATAGCAAAGGGGCAAGCCTCAGTGTGGTGGGACAGCAGAGTCAAAGCACAGGGTTTACTGTGCCAGCTGGGCAACCTCGCCATGTGCCAGCTGGGCAACCTCGACTTAACTCCTCTGAGACTCAGTTCCCTCAAAGAAGAAGAAGAAGAAGAAGAAGAAGAAGAAGAAGAAGAAGAAAGAAAAGAGAGAGAGAAGATAACGAGAAAGATCATGATATCTACTTTGTAAGGACTACAGTGAAGATTAAAGGGAGGTAATATGTTTAAGGCACTTAGCACAGTGCCAGACATCACATCACAGTTGTTTTTTTAAGTTTATTTTATTTATTTATTTAGAGGGGTGGGGGAGGGCAGAGAGAGAGAGAGGGAGAGAGAGACTCCCAAGCAGGCTCCATGCTGTCAGCTCAGGGCCCAGCGTGGGGCTTGAACCCACGAATGTGAGATCATGACCTGAGCCAAAATCAAGAGTCAGATGCTTAACCAACTGAAGCATCCAGGCGCCCCACGTCATAGATTTTTTTTAATGGACAAGAGTAAAGCAGCAGGCATTTGAACAGATACTTTTACAGAATCATTCATAATAGCCAAACAGTAGAAACATCCCAAATGTCCATTGACAGATGTATAGACAAACAAAATGTGGTCCGTCCATACAGTGGAATATTATTCAGCCATAAAAAGGAAGGAAGCACTGATTCATGCTACAACATGGATGAACTTCAAAAACATCATGCTTAGTGAAAGAAGTCAGACACAAAAGGACAAATACTATATGGCTCCACCTGTATGTGTTCCTGAAGTAGTCAGACTCATTGACAGAGAGTAGAAGGCTGGGTACTCGGGGCTGGCGGGGCAGGAGGGATGGGGCGTTAGTGTTTAATGGGGGCACAGTATCAGTTTGAGAAGCTGAAAGAGTTCTCGGGATGGGTGGTGGTGAGCGCTCGTGCAACAGTGTATAGGCACTTAATGCTGAACAGAACAGTACACTTAAAAAAGGTTAAGCTTTTTAAAAAAAAATGGATAAATGAGAAATTTTGCATTATATATATTTTACCACAAATTAAAAAAAAAAAAGAGGGGCACCTGGGCAGCTCAGTCGGTTAAGTATCCAACTTTGGCTCTGGTCATGACCTCACGGTTTGTGAGTTCGAGCCCCACCTCAGGCTCTGTGCTAAAAGCTCAAAGCCTAGAGCCTGCTTCAGATTCTGTGTCTCCCTTTCTCTCTGCCTCTCCTCCGCTCATTCTCTGTCTCTCAAATATGAATACATTTTTAAAAGATTTAAAAAAAGAGTAAGCCATCTCCTGGATGGTTTATCAGCCCTACCGGGAGAATTGATTGTGATTTGAAATAGGATATTATGTGTGTATGTTGTGTTTGTTTATAGTCAACACCTCTCTCTCTGTGTCTGTTTTCTTCATCCCTGGATTCCCCAGTGCCTTGTACAACACCTGGGATGCTGTCAACACCCAGCTAATATTTGCCGAAGGAAGGAAGGAAGGAAAGGAGGCTGAGGAGGAGGGAGGAGCTGGTGTTGGAGAATGAAAGCAGGAAGTTGGAACCACTGACATGTATCTCTACCTGGAAGAGTAGGGGGAGAAGTGCAGGGCCCCCCCGCTACTGTCTACACTTGCCAGGACACTGCCACAGGCCCAGAGGGTAACCTGTGCCTGTGGATTGCTGTCTATGCTCCACCGGCAGAAAGCTGAGTCCTGGAAGGTGCCTCTCACACAGATGAATAAGCCCCTGAGTAGTTCCCCTCTGCAGTCATGGAGAGGGGTACAGCCACGGCTCTTGGCCGAAGAATCAGCCCTCAACGAGGTTCCAGGGAACACTTCTCCCTGTATTTCAGTTTCCTGGTCCTAAGGCTGCAGCATGGGTGCAGTTAGTAGGGCCCCAGGTGTTATTTGCTCCAATTCTATCCCTTCTTCTCACGGATTGGATTTGGATGTCACTTTGTCCAGGACTGTGTCCCTCTGTCGTGAGCTCACACCATCGGAACGCCCAGTCTCTTGCAGCACCGAGGGGAACGCACAGCCTGGCCGCCCCGCCCGGTAACTGCACAAAAACCTGCTGTGGATTCTCACCCACGCATGGGGAGCAGGGTGGAGGAAACTCTCCTCCTCCGAACACACTCTGTGCCCACAAATTTCTAGGATCAGTTGGTGCCCTTGGTGGTTCAGGGAGGGACAAAGAGGCAGACGCCCGCCTAGTGCGTCCTGACATTTAGCGGTATGTCAGGATCTTGATGGGAGGGAAACGCTATTTTAGATTTTCAAGTGTCTCAGGAATGTGCCCAGCCTCTGTCACCTCTGCTTCTCCATGTTCTTCTGGCCTCTGGGATGGAAAACCCCCTCCGATCTACTTAAACCCGAAATCTGACCATGTCACGCATGCTTAAACCTTCCAAAGCTCCCGAGGTCCTTGAACAGACTTGAATTGACCCTGCCAATCACTTTCTAAATCACACTGGAGCTCATATGAGCCACATTTCTTTCTTCAGAGAGAAGGTCTGCTCCTTCTCTGCACACAGTGGGCCCTCCTCCCCTTGGCAAGGCTCAGCCTGAATGACTTAAAAGACCCTTAACTGGCCCCTTCCCTTGTTCCTACAATACTCTGTTCATTCCCTATTATGAATTAGCATACATAGCTACATACATAGCTACACAGCATTTGCCTAGTTCCTCTGTCTCTCTCTCTCTCTGTCTCTCTCTGTCTCTCTCTGTCTCTCTGTCTCTCTCTCTCTCTCTCTCTCTCTCGGAAACACACACACACACACACACACACACACACACACACAGACACACACACCCCACACCACTGCAAGCTCTCTGAGGGCAGGAAGGGATTATGTCGGGAGAACCAGAACAAGATAGACATAGTCTCCACCTTCCTGAAACTTACTTTTATGAGAAAGGCCCATATAAATAAACAAGGAAGGAAACCAACAGAATCATGATGCATTTCAACAAGTGCTAGGAATCAGCTATGTTGTAGCCCCTACACTCAGCATGCTGCTTGGGATACAATGAAACTCAATAAATATTTATAGGATGCAGGGGCACCTGGGTGGCTGAGTCCATTAAGCACCTGACTTTGGCTCAGGTCATGATCTGGTGGTTCGTGGGTTCAAGCCCTGCATCGGGCTCTGTGCTGACAGCTTAGAGCCTGGAGCCTGTTTCAGATTCTGTATCTCCCTCTCTCTCCGTCCCTCCCCTTCTTGCACTCTGTCTCTTCATTTCAAAAATAAATAAACATTAAAAAATATTTGTAGGGGGGCGTCTGGCTGGCTCAGTTGGTTAGGCATCTGGCTTCGGCTCAGGTCATGATCTCATGGTTGGTGCGTTCAAGCTCCGTGTCGGGCTCTGTGCTGACAGCTCAGAGCTGGAGGCTGCTTCTGGTTCTGTGTCTCCCTCTCTCTCTGACCCTCCCCTGCTCACGTTCTGTTTCTCTCAAAAATAAATAAACATAAAAAAAAATATTTGTAGGATGCATACACAAACATGTGTGTGAATTAATATTTGAATTAACTAATGAGTAAGGACCTAAAATGTACTTCTGAAATCAGAAGATCACTTTGCTGTGTGATGGATCACTTCTGTTCTCCCAGGTCCTGTAAGCAATCCAGGGTGGAAAATGTCGCTTCCCTTAATCTGTTAGCAACAGGATCATATGATGGGCTCCAGGGAACTAATTTAAACTCATTTAAATGAGGCCCCTGCTGCTTTATTAAAACTACGTCCATAACAACCAGTCCAACTGTAACTACCCTTGGCCTGAGCTGCAAGGATTTACCTCCAGAGGCTGCTCCTTATTAATAACCCATTTGCTAAATTACAAGCTGTTTATCAATACAAAAGGCCAGGTCTTTAAATATTTTAACACTTAATTGCTGACGACAGCCCTCACCTCCATAACCCTTCCTCTGTGTGAAAAGCCTATTGCTGAAGAAATTCTACCCCGAGCCATGTTCCTTCTTTAGATTTGCAGAATCTGAGATGAGCTCAAGTCACGGGGCTGTGGAGCCCCACTGGGATCCCAGGGCAGTGCCCGGACAAGAGGCAGCCAGGTCATTCCTGAAGCTGCCGCGGCCACTGGTGCACAGGTGTTTGCTGAACGTCAGAGCCAGAATCTGGAGTGTCTGGCTGTGAGTGCAAGCTATGGGGTCAGATTTCCCTAAATTAAAATCTCTGCCATTTACTGATGATGCCATTTACTGAACTAGTGAGCATAAATGGGCTGAATTGCGTCCCCCTAAAAAAGGTATGGTTGGAGTTCTAGGCCCCAGGTAACTCAGGGTGTAACCCTATTTGGAAAGAAGGTCTTTACAGAGGTCAATCAAGTTAAAATTGAGGTCAGTAGAGTGTACTTATAAATCTGGTACGACTAGTGTCCTTATAGAAACAGAAGTTTGGACCCAGAGGCACACACACAGGAAATATGCCAGGTGAAGTTTGTAGTTATGCTCCCACAAACCAAAGAACTGCCACAAGCCAGGAGAGAATCCCAGAACAGATCCCTCCCAAGCACCTTCAGAGGAAGCACAGTCCTGCTGACACCTTGACCTTGGATGTCCGGCCTCTAGATTTCTGTTGTTCTAAGCCAGCCTCCATTGTGGTGCTTTGTTATGCAGCTCTAGCATATGAATACACTGACCAGGGGACAGTTGCCTTACGCTCCGAAAGCCTTTGTTTTTCCTTCCTCTGCAGTTAAGGCTGCTATGAAACTATCTGACTCTGAGCAAGTCTCAGGGCTGGACACACAGAGCATTGGGTCGGTAACTGCTTCCAGGCTCAGTCAGCATCTGCTGCCCCCCAGGAGGCCAGGGTCTGTGGGTTCTGGCTGTGCTCCCCTTTGTGGTGTCCTGATGGAATACAGTCATTCGGGGCACAGCTTTGGTGGTAACCATCCCCACGAGACTGCTCCCTGGGCCCAGATCTACCTCAAAAAGTTGAGATCCTCAGCTCTGACAAATGGCAGAGCTCATGATTGGGAATGTGGATTCTGGAGCTAAACTGCCTGCAGTGAAGTCCCCAGCCACCTCATGTTTGCTTTGTGGCCTTGGGTAATCCATTCATCCTTCCCGTGCCTCGGTTTCTTCCTCTGTAGAATGGTGCCACCCACAGAACCTGTCTCATGGGATGCTTAGGAGAGGTACTTGACTTAATATTTGGGTGGGCTCAGAACAGTGTCTGGGACGTGAACATGCTTGTTAAATAAAATTTTAAAAATAAAATTTGCTTAAACCTGCCAAATAATCACTATAATTCATGGCAGGGATTTCTTTGGAAAGAATATATCCACACAAAAACTTGTGCATCTGTGTTCATAGCGGTGTTATTCATAACAGACCAACACAGGAAACAATGATGAATGAATAAACAAATATGGTCTATCCAGGCAATGGAATAGTATTCAGCCATAAAAAGGGATGAAGTGCTGATATGATACAACATGGATGAGCCTTGAAAACATGATGCTCAATGAGAGAAGCCTGTCACCAAGGGCCATATGTTGTATGGTTCCATCTATAGGAAATGTCCCAAACAGGCAAATCCACAGAGACAGAAAGTAGACTAGTGGTCGTCAGGGGCTGGGGTGTGGGGATCGGAGAGGACTGCTGATGGGTACAGGGTTTCTTTTTGGGTCGATGAAAATGTTTTAAAACTGACAGTAGTCATAGTTACACAACTCTATGAATCCTAAAAACCACTGACCCATACGTTTCAAATGGGTATATGAGTTATAGCTCAATAAAGCTATGAAAACAATAAATAATAACAATAAGCCTAAACAATATTTCACCAGCATTAACAATGTGCCAGGCCCTGCCCGGGCATCCCTGTCCCTTCAGTCAATCCTCACTTCAACTCTATGAGGAACAGGAGCCTTTATGACCTCCATTTTCCAGGTGTGAAACTAGAGCAGGGACCCAGATGATGGATCTGCCTCTTAGCAACCATCCGTCTGGGAGAAGAGGCCAGAACCCAGAAACCATTCACAACAGGCTGTAGGCTGACCAGAGAGTGGCCTTCGATGCTCGAGCGACCACAGTCCGAAGTGCAAGACACGGCCTTTGTGCTCTATGTACAAAGACCCCATCACCACCTTCAGGGACCCCACACACAAAGGGACCAAAGGCCCTCTCCAATCTTATACCAGCTGCCTCCATTGTCTTAACTGTTTCCCTCTGTTTACCAAGATAATACGAGCTGACTGTTTTGAACCAAATTAATACAGAACACAGTCAAGAAAGAAGAAACCAAAGGTCCCTGGAATCCCACCCTTCAGAAACAGAATTCCTGCCCGGGGATTTGGCCCAAGGAGAGAGACGCCCATTCACTGGATTAGTTACATTTTTGAGATGAAAGAGAAAAAAAAATTTTTTTAATTGTTTAATCTGGGTCTGGAAATGTTGCCTCGGTGCTATTTTATGACCAATTCCTTGAGCCCAGTTTTAGTCATTTTGTGCTTGTTGCTGGTGGACTTCTGAAACAAGCAATGTTTTAATTCTCAAGTCAGTTTTGTTAAACAGAAAAACCAAAGGCCAGCCCATCTAGTCACTCGGATGCAGTGAAAATAGCTGAGTTCATCCGAAACTTCCCTGGCATCTAACCCAAACTGAGAGCAAGTGTTTAGCTGAGAAACAAAGACGGACATTAAGTGCAGAAAAACCCTTTTGTGCCCACACAGCATGCAAGTTATGTTGAGTTATGCAGCTATTTTGGGGACAATGATGTTTTGTAAACAGTCGGTAAAGTGGCTTTGTCGCTAACATTGCAGAGCCTTGAGGCCCTTTCACCAATAAGGATTGTATGGAAGATAAGGAAACATGGGCATGGTTGTCCCAAATAACTTAAATTAATGCAGATACAGGAAATGAATATCTGAAAACCTTGTTTCCTGCTGTACCCACAAGCCTCTATGCAACAACATCTAGGGATTGTTAACAGGTAGAGGAGTAAGCAGAGTCCTGCATCCATTTATGGAACAGGAAGCTTACAAAATATGCTTAACATACTCCAGTAAACTCAATGTGACTACTTTACCAGCCTTATTAATACAGCCTTCAGTGCTCCTTTAGCGGGCATGTTTTTTATAAATTTTTTTTTAACATTTATTTATTTTTGAGACAGAGAGAGACAGAGCATGAACGGGGGGAGAGCCAGAGAGAGAGGGAGACACAGAATCTGAAGCAGGCTCCAGGCTCTGAGCTGTCAGCACAGAGCCTGATGCGGGGCTCGAACTCACGGACCGTGAGATCGTGACCTGAGCGAAGTCGGACGCTCAACCGACTGAGCCACCCAGGTGCCCCTAGCGGGCATGTTTTAAAGTGTAATGATTGTAAATATTTTGGAGAATCCTAAATATGCTAAATTAAATTTACATTTATTAAGCTCATGCCATTATAAAAAAAGGATTAGTCTTCCATTTTACAGTTATTTGTCTCAGCTTTCTCTACAGTTATTTGTAGAGAACCATAGGTCTCTGGACTGTGGGTTGTCCCAAAAGGGTTGGGATAGTATCTCTCTTTTTTTAAATGAATGAGTGAATGAATGAATGAATGAATGAACCCTAGGGTCTTAGACTAAGTAGGGTGCCTGGAACCTTACAGGACAAGTATTTATATTTAGCTGCCATTTATTGTCTATTTGGTATGGACCAAGACCTGCATGGGGCACCTGCCCCTCACCCCCCTATTCTTTCCACATTATAATATATATATAAATGTATTTATCACCTATATATATATATATATATAAAATCTTTAATCCTCATGACAACCCTATGAAGTGCATATAACCATCCCCATTTTATGAATGAAGAAATCAAGGCTCAGATACATTCAGTGGCTTTTAAATAGCACACAGCCAGAGCATAGCAGAACAGTAGCAAGGACCCAGTATTTCTGACTCTTCGCCATCCCCTGGTGTCTGACCCTCATTACAAATACGAGAAAGTCACACAGCCACAGGCAGCAGCAACAATAACAGTAATAGCATTTGGTCTGTACCAGACCTTGCATTGGGAGCTTTATGTATATTGACTCATTTAATCCATGCACAGTGCCAGGATTTGGAAACCAGGATTGGTACTCCTCATTTTACAGATGGGAAATGGAGGCTCAGAGAGGTTAAATAATTTGCCCAAGGTCAGCCAGCTGGTCAATACTAGCCCCTGCCTCTTGCCCTGGAACCATCTGCACATAACAGCACAACATGTATGAATGATTCCAGTGATGTTTCAAAACCCATTAAGGAGTTGCTTGGGTGGCTCAGTTGGTTAGGCGACTGACTTCGGCTCAGGTCATGATCTCACGTTTGTGAGTTTGAGCCCCACGTCGGGCTCTGTGCTGACAGCTAAGAGCCTGGAGCCTGCTTCAGATTCCTTGTCTCCCTCTCTCTACCCCTCCCCTGCTCATGCTCTGTGTCTGTCTCTCAATAATAAATAAACGTTAAAAAATTTTTTTTAATCCATTATGTGACTATAAACACATATATAAGTAGATTTGTAGAATAAGACCAGTCGGGACACATATCCATGGAGGTACCAATTGATATGAAAGTTCTTGGATCAAAAGCTGAAATTAAGTAATAGGTTAGGATAGGGAGGATGTGGGGGGATTCCAATGTTTCTTACACTTTCAACACAATCATTTATAACACCATGTGGTGTGATAACAGTGACAACCACATTTAGTGAGTGCCTACTGTGTGTCAGGCACTGGGCGAGAGGCACTGCATATTATCTCATTCACTCCTAACACAACCCCATAGCATTGCCCTTTTTTTCCCAAGGAAGGGGACCTCTGAGAGGCAGAAGGATGGCCCCAAGAAGGAAAGCTACATCTGCTTGTTTCCAGCATCTGCCCCATGGTGCAAAGATTATTGATCCAGGAGGCTAAGAGCTTGGGAGCCAATTCTAGTCCCTTGACTGAGTGGCTACTTGATTTACATACAGTCAGTCTGAAGCTACCCTGAAAATGGCTGTTCCTGGACCCCTGCTGCCCACTCACCCCCATCAGCTTCTTTGAAGGAAAGGAGAGGGGATGTGCAAACTGAAGGAAGACCCTGGGCAGGATGGAGGGGGATATGGCAAAAAAAAAAAATCATGGCTCCAGAGTACTCCCCTGCATGGGTCTGTGCCCTGGCTCCACCCCTTATCAGCCGCAGAACTTGGGGCCACCTTTACCTCTCCAAGCTACAGTTTAGCGGAAGTAAAATGAGAATAATGAAACAATATATGTAAAGAGTTGGCACTGGAAACCCTCAGTGAATGGCTGCTACTCTCATCATCATTAGTACATTTACTATTACTATTATTAGCATTACACAAAGTGACAGCAGTGGTTTGGCCCATGATATTCTTGTTTTCTGTCAGAGGAGGTTGAGATGAGAGAACAAGTCTGCTTCAGCAAGGAGAAAGAAAGATCTTGTGATGTGGTCAGTGGACAAGGATTCCAGAAGATGTGGAGAAGGCTGGGGTGGCTGGGTGGAGGGTCACTAGGGAGAAACTGGACTCGCCAGTTTCCTTCTCATCTGGGAGTCTGAGGGGCTCCCTTTCATTTTTGCACAGCTGACCTCCTGTGTCCCTCTCACCATCACACAAGGGGCTGGGGAACCAGGGGTCACTCACCGCCATGACCAGCTCAAATGGGTACTTGTAGATGCGGACAGGAGACTGGTACTTCTGCACCATGTTCTCGCAGGAGCGCCAACAGAAGCACCCAGGCAGGAGTGAGCACAAAACCTGGGTGACAGGTGACTGGTAAGGTAGCAGCTCCCTCCAGCTGAAGCATAACCCTGCCCACTGCTTCCCCAAACAAGGGACAAGCCCGCCCTCTCATGCTCTGCCCACACATCTCCCCAGCCCTCAAAGCAAGAGGGCTGTTGTGATCACCAAATTTCCCCGAGCCATGCCCCAAACACCTGCCCTGACCATTACCCACTGCTCCAGGCCACACTCATCCCTCCAAGAGCAATCAGTACTCCCAAACTTTCCTTGGTCTCCACTCCTTCACACTGAGGCCCCCAGAAGCACCCCTCACTGCTACTCACATGGAAACCCACGTTTGCAACTCTTACACTCTTACAATTCACCATCCACCCACACACCCCACAGCTTGCCACAGACGTCCCCTATAGACCCCCCCCAAGTATCATTGCACCTGCCCTTCCATTTTCCTCCAAGATACCCTGACATACACAGTCTTCACTAAATTTCACATGCAATGTCTCTATCACACACACACACACACACGCACACACACACACACGCACACACACACATGCATGACCCACCTCCCACACAGGATCACCCTTGCACACACATGCAACTTTGCCCACACAATCAGCTCCCTGGACCTCACACCACCCAATTCCACACACGCACACAATTCCCCTGGTGAGCACAAACGTCCACACACTTGTACATACACTGGTATGCATATGCACACACACACACACAAGCACGCACACACGTATGAACTCGCAGGCCCCCGCAACCCTGCTCACCCTCGCCCTCGCCCTCGGAACCTCCCGGGAGGCAGCCCCGGGGTCAGTATGGCGCTGAGTCCGCCGGGGGGCCCCCCGCGGACGCCTGGCCCGGAGCGCAGCTTCTGGGGCGAGGTCCGACCGCGGCCGCCCAGCCTGGGGCGTCCGGCCGTGCTCACCCTGGGGCCGGGCCAGCCAGGGAGGGGCCTGCAGGGCAGGAGCCAGACCTGCCCGGCGGGAGTGCTCCAGGACCTGGGACAGCGGAGAATCCGGCCTGGCCCCGCCCCTGATCTGGCCCCGCCTCTGCCTCCCTGCTACGGCCCCGCCCAGATTTACTCTGCCCCTGATTGGTCCCTCCCTAGCCACGCCCCGGCATTAGCCCGCCCTTCTCATATATATATATATATATATATATATATATATATATATATATATTCCCTGTTTGACTACGCCCCTGCCCGGCCCTTCACCAGATTGGCCACGCTTCAGGTAGGCCGAGCCCCTGTACTGGTCCCGCCCCTAAGGCACCCCTCCTTGGAAACGGCCCAGCCCTGGAAAGACCCCGCCCCAAGGTCCCACCCCGAGCCTTGCTCTGCCCTCTCGCGGACCTTTGCCCCTCCCAGCCCCTCCCTTCTCCGTAAGATTTACCTCCAACCCCATCCAGACCTGGTTGCCTAGTCTCAGAGCCCCGCGCCTCCCATGGGCCACACCTAGAGACCTTCTCTTCTGCCCCAAGCCCCGCCCATGCATCATTCATTCACTCTGTGTACGTTTACAAAGCACCTGCTAAGTGTCAGGTTCTTACAAGTGCTGGAGAGTCATAAGTGAACAAAACACAAAAATCCTTGCCCTCCCGGAGTTTACATTCCTGGGGGCCGGACGTGAGGTAAATAAGGCAAATATACAGTATGTGAGATGGTGAAAAACACCAAGGACAAAAAAAAAAAAAAAAAAAAGCAGGGAAGGGGTCCAAGAAGTGAACGGAGTGAGTGTACGATTTAAGACAGGGTGGATTGGCGCCTCCCAGGGAGGGTGACATTTGGCTCACACCCAAACCGTCTAGCCCTCCCAAGATCCCTAGAGAACCAGCCTCCCTTCCAAAGCCCTCCCTTCCTGCTCCCCATCTGTTCGGCCTGGAAGAGCCAACAAGCTGGCTCTGGACAGCCTTATCACCCATGTATTCATTCACTGGACACTTACTGAGCACCTACTATGTGTCAGCACTGGGTGACTTCACCCATCACAAGGGGGAATCAACAGATTCGCCTGCCCTCGCGTGGCCCACAGTCCTGGGCAGGGAAAAGGTGTGCAGGGAGACAGACAGAGCTCTGTTTAGCAAATACATAGGTCTTTGCATCCTATGATAACCAGCCCTTATTTGTTTCCTTTCTAGCCACACTCTGTAATCATTTATTCACTCATTTTATTTATTTGTGCGTTATTAAATATCCCGGGAGCTGTGAGCTCCGTGAGGCAGGGACTGTGTCTGTCTTATTCATCTGCCCCCCGGTCCCCATGATCTTACTAGGAACCGGGCACACAATAGTTAGTGTGCAGTGCATTTTCTCAATTAAGATTAACAAGAATGGACGTGGAGCACAAAGTTGCTATCTCTGCCACAAGGTGGCAGCAAACGACAATCCACGGCTCCAGGGTCTGCACACCGAGGGGAATTTGGGGGGGAGATGGGGTCCAGAAATGTTTCGCTGTACCTCGCACTCAGCAAGGAAACCAGCATGCTTGTCCTGGGCGTCAGTGCCGGGCGCGTAGTGAGCCTTAGCACGTAGTTGTTACAGCACGGAAAGCGTTAAGTTGGCATTAAGTATTCACAGAGTGGGATGCTTGCACCTGGAAGGATGGGGCCGAGCAGTCTGTCCCAAACTTTCCAGCTCCTAAGACTCCTTACAGCAGAGTGCACGTTAAAAGGCAGATTCCCGGGCATCGCTCAGAGGAGTCTAGGAATGTACCTGCTTAACCAGTTCCCCAAGCGATTGTTCAAAGTCGACAGGTCTGGCAGTGCTGACTGGCAGATCTTGGAGTTGGGGGGGGGGAGGGGGGGTGTCCTTCCAAGTGTTTAGGTATACCAGAGTGCTCGGACTAAAATGCCAACCCTAAGGGGGAGGTGGTGCGCTCATAAGCGGGGGAGGTCCTCTCGCCCGAGCTCCTCCCAGACGTGGGCGTGTTTCCACTCCAATTCACTCCCTTCCGTTCTGGCAGAATCTTCCCGGCTACCCACCCACACACGTGTCTCCTTTGCCACAGAAGGTGACAGCTTGGGGGAGCAGGAGCGGGCGTGGGAGATGCAGGGAGCGGGCCAGGAAGAGCCACAGGAGCAGAGGGAAGGCCCTGAGACTGCGGGGGAGACCCCAGGTTTCCTTGCTACCATGAGCGCCTCCCCTGCCTCCGATCGGTGAGCGAGCATGGGACTTTGAGCCCGGGGTGGGGGACAACCGACAGCCCAGCCGGCTGGGTACGGAGAGCTCAAAGTGGAAAATGCTGCCCAAAGTGGAGTGAGAACCTAACTCCCTCCTCCTCCAGCTCAAGGGAAGAGAATTAATTAATAATAGCACCTCCCAGCACGTGTTACCTGTTGTGAGCATTGTTTACTAATTATTCCTACCATCTATCGAGCACGCACTTGGCACGGGCTGTTCCAGGCACCGTTCTAAGGCTTTACAAACATTAGATCTTCAAAAACAACCTCTGTAGTGATGAAAATGCTTTGGAACTCCATAGAGGTGGTGGTTGCACTAAATGCCACTGAATTGTTTGCATCAAAATGGTTAATGTTAAGTTAAAATGGTTAATGGTTATGTTATATGATTATCACCTAATTTTTTAATCTTTTTTTTTAAGTTTTATTTAGGTAAGTAATCTCTATACCCAAGGCGGGGCTTGAACTCAGGACCACAAGGTCAAGAGTCACATGCTCTGAGCCAGCCAGCCACCTCACCTAAATTTTTTTTGAAAGAACCTTTAAGGGGCACCTGGGTGGCTCAGTCGGTTGAGCGTCAGACTTCCACTCAGGTCATGATCTTCCACTCAGGTTTGTGAGTTCAAGCCCCACTCAGGCCCTGTGCTGACAACTCAGAGCCTGGAGCCTGCTTCACACTCTGTGTCTCCCTCTCTCTCTGCCCCTCCCACACTCACTCTCTGTCTTGGGGATAAATAAACATTAAATTTTTTAAAATTTATTTTTTATTTTAAATTTTTAAATTTTATATTTTTTAATGTTTTTATTTAGTTTTGAGACAAAGAGACACAGAGCATGAGCAGGGGAGGGGCAGAGAGAGAGGGAGACACAGAATCTGAAGCAGGTTCCAGGCTCCGAGCTGTCAGCACAGAGCCCGACGCGGGGCTCGAACTCACAGACTGTGAGATCATGCCTTGAGCTGAAGTCGGATGCTCAACCGACTGAGCCACCCGGGCACCCCGATAAATAAACGTTAATTTAAAAATTAAAAAAAAAAACTTTTAAGATCAAAACTATTTTAATCGTCCTTTTACAGACAAGGAAACTTTGGCACAGAGAGACTGAGTAACTTGCCTGAGGTCACACAGGTACTAAGGACTTCAGACCCAGGATTCTGGTTCTCCCATGCCTTCTTCTGCCTGGGACTATAGCTGAATTACCCAAAAGATATGGTTTTCCAGCCTGAATTGCAACGATATCCGGGCATCTGGCTCTAAGGGGGTACCAGAAGGGTGGACTGATTCCATGGAATCTCTGAGAAGTTAGTCTCAGGGACAGGAGCTTCAGCCTCTATCAGCTGCTTCCTACCAAAGCTGCCTTTTGTGAGGTAATTTTTGAAGATGTCAGAAACCACCTCACAACTCTGAATATCTCCCTCACAGATAGGCCACTGCCACAGGAAATTCAACCATTAGTAATGCATTTATTTGAGTAAAAAACACTGGGCTCAATTGCAGATGTCCTCAGAATGCATCCTATAGGGAAATGTCCTCAGTTGAATCGCTCAGTAAGATGCCAAGAACAGGTGGGGTGAGAAGGGGATTGGGAGTGAGAGGGTCCAAGGTCCAGACCCTTGTGGGGACACAAGTGGCCCTTGATCTGGGCCCTGGAATACATAAGGGCCCCGGGACAATGCTGAAGCTGGAGACGGTGGGGCATTTTTTTTTTTATTGTGGTAAATACACATAACATAAAAGTTACCATCCTAACCATTTTTAAGTGTACAATTCAGTGGTTTTTAGTACATTCACAAGTTTGTGCAACTATCCACCACTGTCTAGTTCCAGAACATTTTCATCATCCCCTCAAGTTGTCACTCCTCCTTTCTGCCTCCCTCAGCCCCTGGCCACCCCCAATCTGCTTTCTGCACCCCATCTCATTTGTCCCGGGGCTGCCTCTAAGTTCCTTCTCCCTCCTCAGAGTGGAGCTCAGGAACCTCCTGGATTTGGCAATCTCGAGGGCCATAGGGGCCCTTGGCAGGGCGGCCATGTACAGGTGTGCAGGTTGTAACCTGAACAACTCTTCGCAGGGGTCTCTGTCTTTGGGCAATTTTGATGGAACAAGAGGCTGAGTCTGGAGGGGCCTGATCCTGGAGGCTACACAGCCAGGTCCTGCCCACCTAGACCCTCCAGCCCTGCCCCCAGGTCTAGTCACTTCCACACAAGCTTTGGGACTCCACCATGCCCTAAAGGTGGGGTCAAGGTCCAAAGGTGAGTAAAAGGATATCTAAGCCCCAGGAGCTTTCAGTGAGGAGGGCCGGGAGAGGGAGCAAAGGTAGGGTGCACTGGGAGTCAGTGCGGTGCTTGGAAGGGGGCTGGGTGGCAGAGTGGTGAGCAGTGGATGCTGGGGTCAGGTCAGCCTGGGTGTGAGTTCTGGCCCTGCTACCTTGTAGCGTCCCTGCAGTGTATATAGCGACAGTGTTCCTTCCTCTAAAGTGGGGATCACATGGGGGCGCCTGGGTGGCTCAGTCGGTTAAGCAACCGACTCTCGATTTCAGCTCAGCTCATGATCTCACAGTTCATGGGATCCATCCCTGCACGGGGCTCTGTGCTGACAGCTCGGAGCCTGCTTGGGATTCTCTCTCCACTCCCCCTCTCTTCTCAAAATACATAACTAAACTTAAAATAATAAAGTGGGGATAATGCGGACATTGTTAGGCCTTAAAAAGGAAGAGAAGTCTGCCACATGCTACAATGTAGAGAAACCTTGAAGATGTGATGCTCAGTGAAAGAAACCAGTCACAAAAGGACAAATACTGTTTGAGTCCAATTATACGAAGT
This sequence comes from Lynx rufus, assembly GCF_022079265.1. Lineage (NCBI taxonomy): Eukaryota > Metazoa > Chordata > Mammalia > Carnivora > Felidae > Lynx > Lynx rufus. The sequence goes on from NW_025814838.1 coordinate 20,872,187, forward strand.
GCCCAGAGTCCTCAAATTCATAGAGCCAGAAAGTGGACGGGTGGGGGTGGGGGTGGAGGAGGGGGCATGGGGAGTTAATGTTTAATGGGGACAGAATTTCAGTTTTGCAAGATGAGAAAGAAGGTTGTGGGGACAGATGGTGGTGAGGGCAGCACAACATCGTGAATGTACTTAATGGCACTGAAATGTACCCTTAAAAATGGTTAAAATGGTACATTTTTTTCAAGTTTTTATTTTAATTCGTTAGTAAAATGTAAGGTGTTTTTTGTGTGTGGTTTTTTTTTTAAGGTTATTTATTTTGAGAGAGAGGCTTGAACCCACGAACCGTGAGATCATGATTTGAGCCACGATCAAGAGTCAAACGCTTAACCGACTGAGCCACCCAGATGCCACTGTAAGTTTTTATTATGTATATCTGACCTTAATAATTAAAGAAGTCAAATTGGAGGGGTGCCTGGGAGACTCAGTCAGTTAAGCGTCTGACTCTTGATTTTGGCTCAGATCATGATCTCACAGTTTGTGGGTTCGAGACCCACATCAGACACTGTGCTGACAGTGTGGAGCCTGCTTGGGATTCTCTGCTTGCACACACATGCTCTCTCTCTCAACATAAATACGTAAACATTTAAAACGAAATCACATTGGAAAAGTTAAAAAAAAATGGGGGTGGGTAAATCATGTCAGTTAGAAGAGAAGGACCATTTTCCATGGAACGTTTTTGAGAGGGGTGGCATTTGAGAGGGTGCAATGTAGGAAAATGATAACTCTGCTTTATTAAAACATAATTCTCGCACCATATAGTACACCCACTTACAGCATACAAGTCAGTGGCTTTTAATATATTCACAGAATGGTGCAACAACCACCACCAATTTTTGGAACATTTCCTCACCCCAAAAGAAATCCCATAACTTTTAGCAGTCACTCCCTATTCCCCACCCCCACTAACTTACCCTGGCAACCACTGATTGGCTTTATGTCTCTATGGATTCACTTATTCTGGACATTGCATATAAATGGAATCATACACAACATGGCCTTTTGTGCCTGGCTTGCTTCGCCGAGCATGATGTCTTCAAGATTCCTCCGCGTTGTGGCAGGCGTCGGTATGGCTGAACTGTTTTTAGTCACGACGCTTCTGACACCAAACGTGGGGGGCCGGGGGGTTTCTGCTCAACAACCAGTTCTCCGAATCTCTGGACACCAATTGGGTGTCCTATAATTCAACTCGATTCTGATACTAACTGCCTGGACACACCACAAGTCAGGAAGTACCGTGCAAGAAATTCTCCCTGGGGCTGCGTCGCCTTGTTGGCCTGTGGGAGGCCACCCGCAGGCTGCCCTATGCTATGGGTCACGAAGATGGGAGAGTGTCCAGGGTGGACGTGCCTGGGAGAGGAGGGGGCGGAGTGGGCACTCCCCAGCCCCTACTCTCCTGCCTTCACCCAAGACCTTCCATAGGCCCCAACTTGCCTTGCTGGCAGCACAAAGTCCCCCTGTGGGGCTGGGAAGAAGGAAACTTCTGTATTGATTTCCCACTACTGCTCTATCAAATTACCACACACTTAGTGGCTTCTAAAAACCCAGAAGTTGGGGCACCTGGGTGGCTCGGTCAGTTAAGCAACCGACTCTTGGTTTCAGCTCAAGTCACGATCTCATGGTTTTGTGAGTTCGAGCCCCACGTCAGGCTCTGTGCTGGTAGCACTGCCTTTCTTTTATAAGGACATCTGTCATGGGATGCAAGGCCCACCCTAAATCCAGGAAATCTCATCTTGAGATCTTAACTTAATTACATCTATAAAGAACTTTTTCCAAATAAGATCACATTCCTAGGTTGCAGGGGGTTAGGACTTGCACTTCTCTTTTTTGAGGGGCCACCATTGAGCCCACGGTAGGGCCCACCTTGTGACTGCACCTCTGGTTGGTTTGCCTCTTCCTTGTGCATTTTCCTTCTTATCCCTGTTTCCGTGGCCTGAGGTCACTGCAAAAGTAAAGTCCCTGCACCCAGGGTCTGTGCACCCAAGCTCTGGTTGGGGGGTCAGGACCAAGACAGCTATGGTCTCTGACTCCTCTCTTTTGGAAGGAGGATGCATTCCCATTGCCTTTCAGCAAATTAAGTGTAACACCATCCCTTCATCCTAGGTTCCTCTGGAATAGTGCAGGGGGAGGGCAGGGATGGGGAGAGAGAGAGGTGGGGCTGTGACGTGGTCAGCCAGATCTGAGAGAGGTTGGACCATGGCGCCGGAGCTGGGCACCCCAATATTGAGGGGTTGGCTCAGGTCATGATTCTGCCTGCCAGGCTGGGGTCAGACCAAAGAGCTAGACGGGTGGAAGGGTAGTCACAGGCACCAAAACCTAGTTTGGCTCTATCAACAGAGCAGACCCCAAGGGACTCCCCTCCATGCCCAGTTCAGTCTCTGAGGCCCCAGTTGACCCACCAGTGCCTCCCCAAGCTCGCCCTGCCTGGGGGAGAAAGCCAGCGTCCTGAGCTGCCCACTCATCCGCTGTACCTGGGCCCAATCTGACTCTCTGGAGCCACTCAAAGCAATAGCCACCAACCACATGCAGCTGTTTAAATTAATCACGTGGATATTAACATATCATATTTATATAAATATGAGTGATAAAATTAAAACCTCACTCTAGCCTCATTTTAACTGCTCAGTAGCCACATGTGGCTTGTGCCTCCCATATATATGGAATATTTCCATCATCTCAGGAAGTTCCATTGGACATGGCTTCTCCAGAGTCGCCCCTGGACCAGCAGAGGCTGGGCCCTTTCCGGAGAACAGGATGGACTGAAGGGGATGAAAAGGGGGGGAGTGTTTGTCCAGAGCCAACTGGTGTTGACTCATCAGTCTCCGAGGCCTGGGCCCGGGCAAGGGATTAAGCCTGAGCCAGTGACCAGAGAATGGCCTGGGAGGGCAGCGCATGGGGGCTTGGCCACCCAGCTCCCTGGCAGGAATGTTAGACCTCAGCAGAGAGAGTGGACAAAGAGCCCAGGCGAACTCAGACTAGGCAGGCAGGCAGGAGGGATACAGGGGGTCAGCTCTATTTTACATCACAAATGGCAAAAATGGAACAGTGGTGGGTCAGTTTCTTTTTTCACTTAATGCACCCTCTGTTTCCCTCCCTGTGAGGCTACGGGACCCCCCTACCCCCGCCCGTGTGTGTGTCCTCTTCCACCCAAATGTCCTGTCCATCTCAGCATTGATCAGCCATACCCTCTATCTTTTTCCTTTCTCAGGCTGGGAATGTGTGGATTGTATCTTGTTAGCTGCTGTATTCCCAGGGCTAGGCATACAATAGGGGCCGAATAAATGGATGGGTGAATGTGTAGGAGGCACTGTGGAGGCAAGAAGTCAAGATCCTCCCCTGAGGGGTTAGGGGGAGCCTGATATTTCTGGAAATGTCAGTGATGCTTGGGAGGCAGTACGATGAAGGAACCAGGGTCCCTGCAAGCAAGGATCTCCCTCCCCTTCCTTGCCAGGGCTCCAACCACCCTCATCCTTGGGTCTGACTGCTTTCCTCACAGTGTCTCCAGGCCCCTCCTCCATAACTTTGTCTGTCTGAGGTACCCCATCACTGGGGACACAGGACAGGTGCCATCATCCACACACAGGTGGCATTAAACTTACACCATCCGCCATCCCCACCCCTCTGCAGTGAGCTCCCTGAGGACAGGAACCTGAATATGTTGTACTTGACCTCGTATGCTGAGTGCTTAAAACAGGCCTTGTCACATAGTAGGTGCTTAATAAATATTTGATGAACGAATGCTTTCTGTTCATCTGAACACCTTTTGTATACCATAGTTCTGACTCAGGACCTACTCACCTTTGGTTGGACCTCCTCTGTGGACCTTCCCTGTGAACACTATCATGCATTGACCCTCTCATTCATTCATTCATTTGTTCATTCAATAATGACATTGAGCACCTACACTGTGCCAGGCACCCTGCTGAATGGTGGCAGAGGTGGGGGACAAGGGCCCTGGCTCAGATTGCAGGGTTTATTTTTTTTAATGTTTATTTTATTTAAAATTTTTTTTAACCTTTATTTATTATTGAGACACCGAGAGAGACAGAGCATGAGCATGGGAAGGGCAAAGAGAGGGGAGACACAGAATCTGAAGCAGGCTCCAGGCTCTGAGCTGTCAGGACAGAGTCCAACATGGGGCTCGAACTCACAAACCACAAGATCATGTCGTGAGCCGGAGTCGGATGCTTAACCGACTGAGCCACCCAGGCTCCCCATTAATGTTTATTTTTGAGAGAGTATGAGAGAGAGAGAGAGAGAGAGAGAGAGAGAGAGACCAAGTGAGAGTGGTGGAGGGGCAGAGAGAGGAGGAGACTTAGAATCCGAAGCAGGCTCCCAGCTGTCAGGAGACACAGAATCCGAAGCAGGCTCCAGGCTCCAAGCTGTCAGCAGAGTCCGATGTGAGGCTCGAACTCACAAACATCGAGATCACGACCTGAGCCGAAGTCAGACACTTAAACGACTGAGCCATGCATGCGCCCCTCAGTTTGCAGGGTTTAAATCCTGAGTTCCTTTCTGACCACCTTGAGTAGGCACTTAACATCTTGGAGCCTTGGTTTCCACATCTGAAAAATGGGGAGAGGAAGGAGGGCCAGTTCATCATCTTTGTTGTGGCCATAATTTTACCACTGGGTGCTGATGTCAAAATCCACTGGATGGTATACTTTAAATATATACACTTTATTATATGGCTGTCACACGTCAATTAAGCTGGAATACATAGGCCAACTCCCTAACCCAAGCACTTAGCACAGGGCCTAGCACATAGTGCAGCAAAAGTTGTGATTGTTAATATTACATGTCTTACTTCACTGAAGCTTTTCAAGACCCTATGGAGCAGGTGCCAGAATATTCCCACTTTTCAGGTGGAGAAACTGAGGCTCAGAGAGGTGAAGACATTTCCCCAGGGTCACATAGCTGGGTACCTGGCAGAGTCAGGACTCAAACCCAGCTCGGCTTCAAGCTTAAACCTGATTGGATTTTGTGTTCTGCCACTCGTGGCCTAGCTTATCCATCATTCAGGCCCCCAGACTCTGGAGGAAATGGGGTTCTGACCTTCTGACCTGGCCATTCCCAGGGGCTGTCACACCCTGGACACTGGCCCCAGAAATGCAGCCCTACCGGTCTGGGCAGCATGAGCCCTGGCAGGGCCCCGCAAGGCGGGGTAGAAGGAAGAAAGGCTGGGTGTTTAGGGGAGGATAGCAGTTTTGGGGTAGGGCTGGGCAGCCTGTCCTGCGGGGATCTCAGGCCTGGCAGAGCCTGTCTGGTCCCACCCAGCTCCGCTCTCTGCCCTGATGGCGTGACCTCCTCACTGGGAGGCCCTTACAGCCTGGCTGAGAGGCCCAGGGATGGGCTGGAAATGAAGCGTCTGGAGAGAGGGAGCAGGTTGTACTGGAAAGCAATCCAGGGTTCGGTATGAGGCCTGGATCTGCAAGAGGGACTGAGGGGATAGTAATGCTGGGTCAGAGTGGGTCCCAGCCTGTGGGTGGGGCAGGGGCTGAGAGGTCCCCTGCAGAGCCAAGGGTTAACCCCTCAGTGACTGGGTCCTGAGGGGGAAGGGCCAGGGCTGCCAAGGGACACCAGGGCCTCAGAGTGGCCACTACTCAACCACTGTCAGGAGCTGTTTCAATAGTTGGACAATAGACACGGCTGTTATAGGTATACACCTGCATCCAGAGAGGGCTGGCAGGGTGGTCATCTGAGCAATGGCTCTCTGGGAGGGCAGCAGGGTGCGGCTGCCTGGCAGGCAGTGGGGAGGTGGCCAGGATGGGGCGGTCTGCCAGGAGCCCCCAGCGGGTAGGGGCCGGAGGCACATTCTTGGGGGATGACTCAAGGGGCAGGCAGAGTGGGTGACTCACCATGGACCCTCTCCTGCCTCTGCTGCCAGGGTCCAACCTCCCATCTGGCCCCAAGGGCTTTGTGGGGAGCTCACCAGGCCCCCAGCCCAGGACTGAGTGTGAGTCAGCCCATCTGGGCTGGAGCGCCGGCGTGATTTTTCCATCCCTTGCATTGTTCTGCAAGAAAAGTAAATACATGTTACAAAACACAGGGTGAAGCCGGGCCATTTCCCTCTTGTCCCCTTGAAGAGTGGGGAGAAGAGGGGATCCCATGCCAGGTGCTTGGCACGCATCGTGGCACCCTGGCTCTTCCCCATTTTACAGATGGGGAAACCAAGATTCCAGAAGGGTAAGCCACCTCTGAAAGGACACACAGGTGGATGTGGCAGAGTCAGGATTCAAACCCAGTTTGGCTTCAAGCTACAGTCTGTGGGCTCTTCCCAGGTGGGTGTAGACCAGGGCCTGAGCATGTACCGCATCTTTCTGTTCACAGCTGTTTCTCAGGGTGGCCCAGAAACCACCTGCTTCAGTAACCTGGGGGGAAGTTGTTTGTTAACATGCAGATTCCCGGGCCCTTCCAGACCCGCCCAACAAGGGGACTCTAGAATCTGCATTTTTAAATGCTCCTTAGGTGGAGGTGAGGTCATACAGTTGGAGACAGGAGATGGCTGTCCACGGGAGGATGGGAGGAGAAGGGGCTGTGGTAAGGAACGGGTTGCTGGGCCATCACACCCCTCTTTCTGGGGCTGGGGGAATGTTGCCCTTCTTGTTTCAGACTGGTTCGCAGGAACACCCCAAACCAGTGAGCGAGTGAGTGAACAACTCTCCAGCTGCTGGGGAAACAATGACCGCAAACAAGGAGGGGGTGGGTGACCCTTCAGAAGGTAGTGGCCTCCGGGGGTCAGCAGCCTAGCCCAGCTGCAGAGAGGGGACAGGCTTCAGGGGCCGAGGGTGGCCTGGTTGCCAGAGAACTGGATGGCCGCGCAGGTGCCCTCTCCGTGGGTTTAACCATCAAGCAAACCCGAGGAAAGCAAACACCCTCCCCCGAGCCCCCACCCCCGGTCGGCAGAGGGATGAGTCACTTGGCATACGAGGGCTCTGCGGAACCAAACAAATCCCATCTGCCCAGAGGAGGATGCACGGGGCCAGAACACAGCTCCCACCCCATCCGGCCTGCCCACAAGCCAGTGTCGTGCACACGTGTGTACGCGTGTGCACGCACACAGAGCTGCACCAGCTTGGAGCCCAGCTTGGAGAGGACGGAGGGGGAGGATGGTGAAGCACAGCCCAAATTCCTCCCTGAATCTGCTAATTCTCCCCGAAGCTCCCGGGCCTGACCCAGCTGAGTCAGCGGGAGGCTGGGAGGGTGGAGGTGGGTGGGGGTCCGAGCTCAGGGCTGGAGCAGGCTCACCCAGGAACCAGCCCCGCCGTGCACCGGGCCTCGCAGGGTCTCGATGCTCTTTCCTGGAACAGGAGATAAGAGAGCTTTGCCCCAGGTGGGGAGGGCTGGTCTCCCCCCGCAACCCCCAGCTTCACCCAGTGGGGGTCCGTGGGGGAGAAGGAATCAGCTGAGGCATTGTGGGCACATGCCATGTTGCCCGGCACAGAGTCCATCCTCAATAAATGAGACACGGCATTAATATAATCAGTGTCATGACTGTTACTCAGCAGCTGAGCTACAAGCAGGCTAACCGGGAAGCCCCCCCCCCCCCAGCCCGGTTTCCTCCCCAAAGCCGACCTTCACCTTTCTAAGAAGTATGGGGAAAGGAGATTCAGAAATTGGGAGAAGTCTAGAGTTTTGACACCGCTTGGAGTTCCTGTAACTGCTTGTACCCCTCAGTGCCACAAGCATCCAGCCTCCAGCTATGGATGTAATGTCCTCCCATTTGTTGAGCCATCACTAGAGACAGAGGGTGTGCCAAGTGGGTGACAACCCATGGGGTCTCGCTCTCTGGGGTTGATGCTATCATTGTGTGGCCATTTCACAGATGAGGACAACTGAGGCCGAGAGAGGCAAGATGACTTGCCCACGTCCACACAGCTGACAGAGACCAAGCGAGGACCCCAACCCAGGTCTCCCAGGCTGCTTCTCCCCATCTTTGGAGCTCTGATAAGGCTCTTCTTCCTCCCAGACTCATCCAGGTGAACTTGGCAGGTGTATCTTTGTCTCAGCTCTTAGACTATCAGCAACTTGAGGGGAGAGCAGCTTCCTGCTTCAGCACAGGGTCTTTTTTCCCCCAAGTTTCCTATCTTTCATGATCTTTACTCCTCAGTATCTCCTGGTCCAGTAACAAAGTCTGAAAAGGAAAGAGGTTACTTCACTAGAGCGTGGTGGTGGGTGAAGCAGAAGAGGGTCATCAGGGAAGGCTCTGGGAGGAGGGAGTGCCAGACTTCAGTCGTTTTTAAACAAGTTTTTAAAAAGTAACTGAAGGGGCGCCTGGGTGGCGCAGTCGGTTAAGCGTCCGACTTCAGCCAGGTCACGATCTCGCGGTCCGTGAGTTCGAGCCCCGCGTCGGGCTCTGGGCTGATGGCTCAGAGCCTGGAGCCTGCTTCCGACTCTGTGTCTCCCTCTCTCTCTGCCCCTCCCCCGTTCATGCTCTGTCTCTCTCTGTCCCAAAAATAAATTAAAAAACGTTGAAAAAAAAATTAAAAAGTAACTGAAAAGGCAATTCAAACACATATAAAAAAAATAAAATCAAGAGACATTTAAAAATAAAAATAGATAAAAAATAAAATCCAAATACTGTAAAAGGGTATACAGTGAAAATTCAGATTTCTCTGTCATCCCCCCCTAAGGGGACTCACAGCTTGTGGATCCTTCCAGAAGCTTTCTGTGCGTATACATATGTATATTCTCTTCCTCGCACTGTACTTCTGGTGCCTGGCTAAGTGTGTCCACATCAGGCCCTCATTCTTTTCCAGCTGCATAGTTTCGTAGTGTGGATACACCGTGGATTATTTAACCACTTTCTCCCCATGACCATCAGGTTGTCTCCGGAGCTTTCTCCATAGCAACAGTGCTTCCATGAACATCCCTTAAGGGATGCTGAGCTCCCATGTGAGAGCCACCCTGTAGGGATAGGCAAGAGAGAGAAGTAAGGAAAGGGTTTACAGGCAGAGTTGCCACATGGGCAAAAGCAGAGGGATCAACAAGGTTTCCTCTTGAGGCCCCGGCTAAGGCCCACTTGGGCCGTGGCGAAGGGGTTGTGGGCGGGTAAACTCTGCTGAGTTAGTGTTCAGGCCCCAAGTCCACCCGCCTCCACCCACACCTGTAATCTGAAACCTTGGCTTCTCCCTGACACCTGTTCCCAATGTTAGCTGGCTGGACCTGAGTCCTTTGGTGCCCTGCAGGCCCCATCCCTTAAGAGAAAGGCCCTTTGCTGTGTTTTGTCTTTTCCCTTTTCTTATCTTGTAGTGGAACCAGGCAGCCGCAGCTGGAAGAGTGTTACTGAGTATCAGCTGGATGAGTGAAGGAAGGAACTCACTGAAAGCAGTAGGCCCTCCCCAAGAAAAATGCACAAATGGGCACATTTTGAAAGAAGCTATAAGGATGCACAGACCCTCTTAAGCTCACCCACAGATGCCTCATTAAGAATAAGGTTTTCCAGGGTGCCTGGTGGCTCAATCAGTTGAGCATCCAACTTTGGCTCAGGTCATGATCTCACGACTAGTGAGTTGGAGCCCCGCGTCAGGCTCTCTGCTGTCAGTGCAGAGCCCGCTTCAGATCCTCTGTCCTCTCTCTCTCTCTGCCATTAACATTAACAAACAAACAAAAAAGAGTTAGTTTTTCCTAGCGTCTCTGTAACACTTCAAAACTGAAGTCTTTAAATGGTAGGGACAAGAGATGGCCTAAAGGAACCTGTGTTTCTCAGATGCTCTGAGGTCTGGGGCACTAAAAGCCCTTGGGAATCAACATCCCCACCAACGTCCTTATTTTATAAAGAAAAACATCTGAGGAAGGGACTAGCCTGAGGACTCTGGATCCCCAGTGGGGGATCCTGCCTCCCTGCCCTGCAGTACCAGCTGGGCTCAGACCCCAGCCCCAGCACCCTCTAAAGTGGCGTGAACCTTCCTTCCCAGCTGTCTGGGCCCCATGTGAGCTCACTGCCGGACTGTTTACTGCCCAACTGCAGGCTTCTCCAGCAGCACATGCCTAACCTGGGTGCACAGACGCCCACTGTCTAACCCAGGCACACGGTGGCACACAATTTAACCTGGGTACATGCTGGCAGAATTGTGTAACATGGCTATTTTGAACCAGAACCCAGCTGCTTTTATGACCAGCCACGAAGTGGTTCCATCATGCCAGGGCCTGGAGTTATTCAAGTTTCAAAGGATTCGGCTTGATAATGACGGCCACACTTCCTGCACATTTGGGCCAGGCACCGTGTTACGTACTCGGTGTGAAATCTCAACAGGACTCTCCCACTAACCTTTTTTTGGGCTGGGGGCAGTTGTTATCACTGTTTGGCAAATAAGGAAACTGAGGCTGGGAGCGGCCAGCAGCCTTGCCAGGTGTCAGCTGACCGTTTGTGGCGGAAGTCTTGGGGGATTTGATGAGCGACGGGTGCGTGCTTTTCTCAGTCGTCATCGACACTATTACCACCTGAGTGTCATTCACGAGCTATCCAAGGCACAGAGACCCGTCAGGTCTTTGCCACACCTGTCTGGGCGGGGGACACCTGGGTGTGAGCCAAGGAGAGGCGAGCGTTGCGCGCCAGGGGCAGCCGGGAGCCAGGTGAAGGCCCTCAGCCGGGGGGCGCGCCGGGGCCCCCGGGGAGGGGGTGTGAGGGTGGGGCTGGGTGTGCCCGGGAAAGCTGGCCGAGCGCCCCTGCCCACCTGCCAGCCACAAGCGTGCGGGGGCCGGGGTGGGTGGGCGGTGTCCGGATAGGACCGCGTGTCCCACCCCCAGCCCTGGCCTGGCACCCCACTCGCTCGCACCAGGCCTAGGGCGCGCGCCCGAGGGGGCTGGAAGCCCCGCCCGCCCGGTGGCCCCTCCTCCGGGAAGGTAAGCGCCACCTTCTCGGGGAGCGGCCGGGACAGCCGGAGGCCAGCGGGCGCCCCGCCCCCCGTGAGTAGTGACCGGTCGCCCGCGCCGCGCCGCACTAGGGGCTCCCGCGCCGCCGCTCGCTCACCTGTGTCCGCTGCCTGCCCCTCGGTGCGCGCCGGGCCCGCCCGCCGCCCACTGCCAGCCCGGCGCCGCGACCCGCCGCCCCCGCCCGCGCACCCCGAGCGCCACCATGAACTCGCTCTTCAGGAAGAGAAACAAAGGCAAATACAGCCCCACCGTGCAGACCCGGAGGTGAGGAGGCGCCGCATGGCGCTCCCGGGACGCCCTCGGGAAACCCGCGCGCCGTGGGGAGCCCTGGGCGGGGAAGCACTTCTCGGAGCGCGGGGGGGAACGGCCGGGCCTGGACAGCTGCCGGGGGCCCAGAAAGCACGGCCGAGGGGGCGGGGAAGCTGAGCGGGGAGTGCGCGACGTGCGGGAACGCGGCTCCCGAGGGACACCCCCCCCCCCCCTTGAGCTGGGAAGCACTGCCAGGGTGGGGATGGCGATGGGTTGGGGGCGACCGAAGAGAGACGCGATACTTGGCCCCGGAGAGTTGCAGGAGCCCCGAGGAGCACTCAGTTGGGCACCTAGAGGGCGGGGAACTGAGCTGAAGTACAGGGGACCTCCGTGTCCCAGGGTCGCCCTTGCGCTGGGGGTTCTCCTGCGACGGGGAAGCACCGCGGGGGTGGGTAATGGTGTGTCCGAGGACCCTACACCCAAGGTAGGGGTGCCACAGGGACTCAGGAAGCTTCGTCTAGGGGCTCACGGGGGAAGGGAAATTGAGTTGGACGGGGGCTGGCGGGCGTCACTAGCGCTTCTTGGAGAACGGGCAGGTGCTTCTGGCTTGGGGGTGGCGGGACAGTGGGGGGTGGGGTGGTGGTCTGTGTGCTACCTCCCGCAGCAGTTGCCGGTGTCTGCCACCCGGCCCTCCCGAGATTCAGCACGAAAAACCGGTGTGTGTGGGGTCAGTGGATGGGGGGCACAGGCTGAGGCACCCCTTTTTCCTCCCCCCTCTCTGGCAGCCGTGCTGGGGTCTGCGCGGTGGCTGGGCGGCGTCTGGGCCTCCTTCGAGATGCATGACTTCTCAGGGGTGTGCCCCACCCCCACCCCCCCAGCCCAGAAACTGGCGGCGTCTCTGAGCCGCTGGTTCCCAGGGCGGCCTGGGAAGGGAATGACCTGTCTTGATGTGTTTGCGTTGAGCCTGCAGCCCACGTCCGTTTTGATAAGCCTGATGTATTCACTTAATAACCGGTTTAGGGAAGCCTCTTGGAGATGCTGAGATTGAGAGAAGGGGCGGGACTTTGACCCCTGCCTCTTCCCTTCTCTAGCAAATACGAGGTGGGGGCTCCTGGCTAGGAAGGTACACTTCACCAAGCTTCTCCTGACAAAGGGCTTCATTCAGGTGGGAGACTCCAAACTGCGCAGCCCCCCTGCCTGGGACTGTCCACCCCCAAGGTATCCTCACCTCCTTCCAGGACCAGCTAAAGGTGAGAAGACTCTGGTCAGGGCTGTCACAGTACCCCTGTGGTCCAGCCCAGGCAGACCCTCAAGACAGGTGCAGGCAGGCCTGGGCACTGGCAGGGGAGTGTGGGCAGTCCGTTGTTTTGAGTTCCAGCCTTTTCAGAAACTGCACCGCCCTGTGATCTCAGGGTCCCCATCTCTCCTATGTTCTGCTTCAAGCTCAGAGGCATTTATTTTCTCCCCTTCCAAAGTCCCCCACTCCCCAGCCTCCCCAGACTTTCACAACCCCAGAGATTGGGCAGGGCCCTGCATGCTGTTTCTCTGTGTCTAGGTCCAGCTGGCTCTCAAACCTCGCCGGGGTCCTGTCCAGTCCCCGAGCTGTTCTCTGGGGCATTGCACAATCGCATACTCTGTGCCAGCCACGGAGGACTGTTCTGTTCTCCCCCCACCAAGACTTGGGCCCCTCCAATCCTTCACACATGCACACACCCACACACCAGGAGACGGGCCAGGCCTCACCCTGCCCTCTGCCTCTTCCATCTCTCCGGACCCCGATGCCTCCAGCCCTCTCTGTCTGGTGCCCCTAATAGAAGGTTGGACCTCACAAGGTTAGGATGAACTCATACACGCTGGGAAGGGCTTGGCTTTCCCAACAGAGGATAGGAAGGAAGGAATTCCCATCCTTTAGAGCTGCGTGGACTCTGAGGGCCTGGGGTGGCAAGGATTCAGTCCTACCTCTCTATCCTCCACCCTGTCCCCCTCCCCGCATGCTTCTGGCCCAAAGCAGCCACCCTCTGCCCTTGGCTGACAGCCATTGATCCCAGATGTCAGCTTTGAGGTTTCTTTCTCCAGGAAGCCCTCCTGATTCTCTCCCCAGGATGGGATGGAGAGACTCTGCCTTTGGGTTCCATGGCCTGGAAGAGACACAGTCTGCAGTAGGGGCCAGGTGCTTCCGTACATGGTCTCACCAGACCAGTGCATCCCCTCTGCCCCTTCCCATTCATGGGGACAAGTTCATGGACTGAGTTGTGGGCTGGGAGACAGCCTCTTGCCCCGTTGTCTCAGCAAGAATCTTTGAGTGTTACCTGGTGCCTGGCACTCTCCTTGTAGCTCTCAGATGTGGTCTCTGGTCATGGGGCACTGACCCTCAAGTTACTCTTTCACCCCGAGTTTTTGGGGGGCTTCCTTTGAGGAGGGAAGGTGGGGCTGCCAGAAAAATTCAGCATGGAAAAGTGTGTGGCAGCTCTCGCCCTGAGAGCAGAGTGCCTCCCTTGTGATCCCAGCTCAGCTACAGCTGCCGTGGCAAATCAGGGAACCTCTCTGAGCCTCAGTTTCCTCATCTGCAAAGCAGGGATGGTGCAACTAAGTGTCTGTTGCATGGGGCCCTAGGGGGAGCAAATGTGACAACAGACAGAATGCCCTTGGCACGTAGGAAGTACCCAGACAGGGGCTCAGCATCAACGCTGCCAGCTGAGGGGACCCAGGACCAAGAAGCCAGGAGTTGTGACCTTCACACCCAGGCAGTCACAGAAGAGCCCTCCTGGAGAAAACCTGCCCCTCCCTGTTTGTCAGCCTTTTAGCGTCTGAAACTGGGGAGGGCCAGGATGGGGGAACCCCGCTGCTCCTGTCACCCTGGTTCCTAATAACAGGTGTGGGAGCTGATGTTCACACCTGAGCTAATGACAGGGTCTGACCTGATGGTGCAGGTCGCTGAGGCTGGGTATCCAGCCCAGTAGGGAAGGTGTGAGGGGACCTGCTCCCACTGTCCTGAACCCTGGTTGAGAGTGCAGCCCCTACCAGCTGCCCCTTCCTGGTTATGCAATCTGGGGTGAGCTGCTTGGCCTCGGAGTCAGTGTTTGCTCACCTGTCGGATGGGCATAAGCATAGGTCGTGCCTGATGATATCATTAGCATGAAGATTAAGTGAAATGACACAGGGAAAGAGTTGAAAGGTGTAGGAGGCCTCAATGTACCATAGCTGTGGTGATTTTAACTATTGAGCAAGTGCAGATAAGGCACCTACCGTGTGCTTGGGATTGAATTGGATGCTGATGGACAGGCTGTGCACTTCACAACTCTAGGTCTGCCATTCCTGGCGGGGGTGGGGTGGGGTGGGGTGGGGCCGTGGAGGAGATGTTGACATTCTTCCTGTACCTGATGGAGTTAAGCTTAATTACAAGTGTGCCTTACCGGACCATGTCTTCGTGGTGGGACAGAAAGCTGGATGTACGAGGTCTGTAGCCTCTGATGCCCCTGATGGGTCTGAAGTAAGAGCTGTCAGCATTAGGGTGGAGACCTGGGAGATCTGGCAGGACTTCCTGGGGAGGTGTCTGACCTGTCATGGGGAGGAGTGGAATAGTTAAGATTCAGCTCTGGAGTTAAACTGAATTCTGCCTCTGTTTGATTTTGGCAGAGAAATTTACCTTCACTGAGCCTCACTTTCTTCATCTGTAAAATGGGACTAATTTTGCTCCTCCACCCAGACCTGTGTCCCAGTAAGCACCCAGCAGCCTGGCCTTGCTTCTCAACCTCACCGGGGCTGCATCTGGTTTTAAAGGGGAGGTCCCTGTGTGGGAGGCAGGGCCCCAGGCTTTAAAGGCTGGTGAAAGGGGTGCATGCCCTCCTGGAAACTGGCTACGGTGCCCTGAGTCTCTTTGTGGTTAAGAGCACAGAGTCTATTGTCAGCCAGATGTGACTTCAAACCTTAGTTTTGCCCCTTGTGTCTGTGTGACCTTGGGCAGGTCACTTAACATCTCTCAGTCTTAGTTTCTTCATCTGTGAAATGGGATTGATGATAGCAACCCCCAGCTGGTGAAGTTCCTGGGTGCCCTGCCCCAGACCTGACTCACAGTGAGCACTCAATAATACAATACACACTTTTAAGGGTAAGGACAGTGTTGAGCCCATGCAACTAACTGGTCTCCTCTCCCTGGGTGGGGCAGGCGCTCAGCTGACTGTCATCCAGTCCCCTTAACGTTCACGTGGCCCCCACTTCAAGCAGACGCCTGGAGACACACATGCACACCTTGATCAGCGACAGCTGGAAAGCCCGGAGCCATTTGGAGAGGGTTCTGTCAGCAAAGCCCACCTCCAACCATATGGGAGACTTGTACTGGAGTGATCTGCCCAGTCATTTCTCAAGCACCTACTGTGTGCCCCGCACGGCCATGGGTATTATAGCCTCTCATTCTGACACCGTGGCAGCCAGGCTGGTGTTTGTGGCTCCTTTCGCAAAGGATGACACTGAGGCCAAGAGTAAAGGCGTTCATCTTGGGCTCATAGTTCACAGGTGGCTGATGCTGGGGGGCCCAGGAGCCCCTGGGAAGGGAAACTAGGTCTTCCCACCCACACCTGGGTCTGGTGGCAGCTGTCTCCAGGGACTGCCCCAGGCCAGATGGTGGAGTCACTGGCTTTTGTATTCCCTGACTCCGCCCCAGCAACCCTGTCACACCTCTCCTGTCTCTGGCTTTGCCCTCACTTGCCCAGTCCTTTTTCTTGGCAGAGGGAAGGAGACCTGATAAATTAGATTCAGAACAGAACAGCACTGAACCTTTAGAATGGCTGCTGTGGCGTTTCAAGCATTGTCAGGGGCAACCATCTAGGGACAGGAAGTTTTGGGGGAGAGGCTTAGCTCAATTCATACTATTTAGGCAACACCCTAAGGAGGGGTGAGGGGCACCCAGAAGGCCCCCGGGAGAAGAAGCTGCATTTCAAAGCAAGGACCTGGGATTCCCAGCAACTTTTACCCCAGGCAAGGCTACCTGCCAGTCTCCCAGCCTGCCTGCCCCAGCCTGTCTCTGGAGGGGGAAGAAGGAAGTGGCCTCTGGTCTTTGTTCTCTCTGCTTTTGGTGGTCCTGCGTTTAGCCTCCTGAGCCTGGGAAGGGAGTCCCCTGGGCCCCAGGCAGGAGGCTGCTGGGCCAGCCCTGCACTTTCATCCGCTTGGCCTGCCAGCGTAGCTGGAAGCCCAGGCCCTCTTGCCTGGCGTACTTGGAGTAGCGGCCTCTTCATAGTTTGTGCTTCCACTCTGACACCTCAGTCCCTTCTCCCCATGGCTGCCAGGGAGCTCTTGGCGAAACGCAAATCTGATCTTGTCCCCTGTAGCGTAACCCTTGCCCCAGGCTTCCCTTTGCTCCCAGGCCCTGGTTGCTGCAGCCCTGCATAGCACAAATGTGTGCCCTTCACCCTGTCCTTTCCACACTGCATCCAGCCACATGGCCTTTGCCCACACTGTTCCTCCTGCCTGGAATGCCCTTCCCACCCCTTTTGGCTCATTTCCCTTCCTCTCTCTTGGTTGGTCTCCGTTCCTTAGGGAAGCCCTCCCTAACTTTTTGTCTTGCCCATCTCCTGGGTCTTATCTCAGTAGCCATTTGACCCTGCCCCTTTGGGCAGATGGGAATGAAGCTCTGTCTCCTTCCCCTCCTCGTGTCCCCCTCCCCGAGACTGGCTGGTGCAGCACATGTCCTGAATGCATGATGGAGGGTGAGCCATGGGGGACTGCTAAGATTCTCTCCCTCCTTAAACCTGTCACAGAGCACACAGTGGCGTGTGCATGCACACACTCACTGACCAAGAAAGTCAGGGGGGGAACAGAATGAGGGCCTGGATAGAGCACAGCTCTGACTGTGGTCCCTGTCCAGACACCTTCTGTGTGCTCCGTAAACAGGCAGCAGCAACAATGCACGGTGGTAAGTGCTAAGATAGTGAAGGCAGAGGGGCCCTGGCCCAGCCAGTGGGTTTCTGGAGGACCCCCCAGGAGGTAGGTGGAACAGGAGAGCACCGGGGAGAGGGGTGGGGATGCGGCAGAGGAGGTATGCATCCACTCCCACTCGCGTAAGCATGAAAAGTCATCAGTGGACAAAGTTAATGAAGGATACAAAGAGTATGTTTGTGTACATTTTAAAAAACATTCATGCAAAGCAATGTAATGTTTCTGGATGCAGACACAGATATGTAGTGAAAGCCTAAAACAGGCTTAGGAGGAAACCAGCAGCTTTAAAATGACCCTACCCCAGAGGAGGGGGCTGAAGGGATAAGAGGTGATCATATCATATTTCTTTGTAAGCCAAACCCAGAGCAAATAGGGTAGTGTGGGAACATCAGCTAAGACTTGGTGGTAGGATTCTCTTCTGTACTTCTCTGTATGTTTGAGCTAGACCATGAGTGTTCAGGTCTTTTAAAATGAGGGGTGAGAGCATCTCAGAGTCCAGTCAATAGTGGGAGAAGGGGTCTCAGGGAAGAGGAGGAGGTACCTCAGGAGGGACAGGTGCTGAGGCCAGAGGAGCGAGAATGGAGAGCAAGCAGGATGGTTCTGGATGGGGAGACACAAATGGAAAGTCTCAGGAAGTGGGGAGGGTACTTTGTTCACTGGTGACCTTTCAGGCTTATGCACGTGATGCCTCACCCTTCCCCCCCCGCCCCACCGTCCCCCACCTTCCCCCCACAGGTGGGAACATACAAGAGGCTCTGGGGTTGAGCTGCTCTAAATTATGATCATGTTGTGTTTCTGAGGTAATAGTACCCAGATCTCTGTCTTCCAGGTGAGGCTCAGAGTTTCAGTAGCTGTCTGAAGATCTGAGCTGCTCTAACACGGGCATTCTGAGCTGGGAGCAGTGCTGGAGTGTGCCAGCTGGCCGCCTGGCCCACCCTTTGCTGGGCGAGGGGTGTGTCAGGTCTGACTTCGCGCCCCGCTGCTCACTGGCTAGCAGCCCCACCTGCTGTCTGCTGACCCTGAAAAGCTGCGTGGCTGCAGGGAAACAGTCCTGTGCAGAATTCCTTGCTGCCCCAGCAGCCTGGGCTCAGATTTCAGACTCATAACTTTTATGGTTTCCACCCTCCATCCTGGGCACAGGGACATTGTGGTTCCAACTGAAAGTTGAGGAAGCATTCAGAGTTTGTGCCAAGAACTGAGAGGGCTGCCCCAGATAAGCAGCTTGACTCTTCCCAAGTATAAAATGGGCAACCAATGCCCCCTTGTTCCTGAGGGGGAAGCTGAGGCCCATGGGCAGGGACAGAAGGCATGGTGAGTAGAGTAGAAAGAACCTGAGTTTGGGAGCCGCAGACCTGCCGTTTAGGCCTGGGTGTGCTGCTTGTCAGCTGTGCCGCTGGCCTCATTCCCGCCCCTCTCTGGGCTTGATGAAGGCAGTCACTTCATGCTGTACAGTCACTCCATACCCCCCAAGAACGGTGTCAACCACATAGTAGGTATTCATTAAACGGTGGTGGAAGGTCTGTTTTGAGTCTGAATTGTAGGAGTGTAAGACTGTGGAGAGGATTGGCATGTAGTCGGTGCTTAATAAATGGAGACGGGTACTCCTTGACCATTGGTCTTGAACCCAGAATGATGTCCTGACACCTGGGTGCACTGAGATTCCCTGGAGCTCTGTTTAAACCTTGCAAAAATCTTCAAGACTTGCCTTGGTATTACCTGCGGCAGCTTGAACTTCTGCACATGTGGGGTTATGAGAGCCTGAAAGCACATGCCTGACATGGGCCTGGAGGTAGGGTGGCCTTCACTGGGTGGAAACAGATTGGGTCACCAAGAAAGGGAACCACAGTTACTATACCAGCAATCTTCTCAGCTTAGGATATACTTCCCCAGGATTAATAGATGGGTGTATAGGATTTTACTGCCTAATTACCATGGCAGTTTCTAGTAAGGAGAGTATCAGTCAATTGACCAATCAATCTGGTATTTACTGGATGTTTCCTGTGTATTGCTTTCTTACAAGACTTCCTTCCTGTAGAGATCTGGGGATTCTTCCTCAATCTGCTCCCCTTAACACTGCGACACAATGCTGTGGTTTGTTTCCTGGTTCCCAGCCCTGGCTGCACATTAGAATCATCACGGGAGCTTTTAAAAGTGATGTCCAGGCTGTGTCGCAGACTGATGAAGTCAGAATCTCTGGGGTGGAGCTCGCACTTCAGTCTTCTGTTGGGTAGCCAGGGGCACAAACCACACATTTACACTGATTACTTCCACCCCTCTTGTCCTTGAGGTATGCACACCTTGCTTTCCTTTGCCTTTTCAGTAGCAGCTGCCTGGTCTGTTGTGCTGTATTCTTTTACTCTGAAACTTCCTGCATCTTTCCGTTTCAGGTGTGTGTTTTGTAAAATGGCACAGAACTGCTTTTGTTTTGTTTTGTTTTTTGTTGTTGTTTTTTGTATTCTCACCCAAGAGTCTTCTATTTTAATAGGAGAGTTTAACTCATTCATGTTTATTGTAATGACTGATGTGTTTGGACCTATCCCTGCCATGTTAGTTTGTATTTCCTATTTACCATGCTTTCTCTTTGTTTCTTTTTGGCCCTTCTCTGCATTTTATTGGATCAAGCTATATTTTCACAATTAATATAGGATAGAAGACCTGAATGGGACAGAGTGGATGAAAATACCCTGGCCCAGGCAGTTATAGTCATCAGGGTGTTTTTTCTAATCATGCCTATTAAGTTATAAAACTTTGAGCTTACATATCTTTTTGGGGGTGGGATGGCCTAATTCAAGGCCTTGCATAGGTTTGGGGTTCAATAAATACGTATTGAATTGAGCAGATGTTTGATAGCATGCTAATAATTCCTGTCTCAGGGGCTGGTAATGGAGAAGGGCCTATTTGGGGGTGGAGAGATGACAAGGAGTTGGGAGGGGGTGGTGAAAGTTTATTCAGCAATGACTGATTCCCTGGAAAACTGACTGGGGTCACAGTAGTCACCAGTCTGGATGCTTACTAGCCCAATGGCCCCAGGCAAGTTGCCCCTCCTCCCTAGGCTCAGTCTATACACTGGGAGCAATTGCACTTAGTACCAGTCTTGAGGGGTTGTTAGGAGAATCAGAGTGGAAGCGTGTGTCAGGCACTGGGGTAGGGTGTGGCCCAGGGAGGTGTTCCTTCTGCGCCAACTCCTTCCTCCCAAAAGGCCTGCTCAGAGAGACAGACTGGGATCCCCTCATGGTGGCATCTTGGGAGAAGTTCTCAGACTCATTTGCCACCACTGTTACTCAACCAGCAGGATTCATTGTATCAAGGAAGACGCCAACGAGATGTAAATCACTAGGCCTTCCCTGAGTGGTGAACACCTTGTTGATTCATCCTAGATCCCCAGTGTCTCCCTGTCATTTTGTGGTTTGGTATTGATGTCCCCCTTGTTCTGAGAAGGTGCTCTGGAGTCTGTTCAAATCTAGGCACTGCTACTTCCCAGCTGTGTGATGTAGGGTGGGTTTCTCATCCTCTCCAAGCCTCCATCATCTTCATCTGGAAAATGGGGGTGTAGGAATTGCGGCCATGCAATAAAACATCTGCTCAATTCAATACCTATTTATTGAGCCCAAGCCTATGCAAGGCTTGGAATTAAGGGCAACAAAGGGCCCCCCAAAAGGTGACTACATTCTTTCTGTCCAAAAGTTTATAGCTTAATGGGCAGGATTTTTTTTTTTTTAATGTTTGTTTATTTTTGAGAGAGTGCACGCACAGAGGAGGTGGGGGAGGACAGAGGATCTGAAGCGGGCTCAGGGCTGACAGCACAGAACCTGATGTGGGGCTCAAACCCACAAACTGACATCATGATCTGAACTGAAGTTGGCGGCTTAACGGACTGAGCCACCCAGGTGCCCCAATCAGCCAGGCAGTATTTAAAGAAAATGGGAGGGGCGCCTGGGTGGCGCAGTCGGTTAAGCGTCCGACTTCAGCTCAGGTCACGATCTCGCGGTCCGTGAGTTCGAGCCCCGCGTCAGGCTCTGGGCTGATGGCTCAGAGCCTGGAGCCTGTTTCCGATTCTGTGTCTCCCTCTCTCTCTCTGCCCCTCCCCCGTTCATGCTCTGTCTCTCTCTGTCCCAAAAATAAATAAACGTTGAAAAAAAAATTAAAAAAAAAATAAACAAAACGGGAGCTGAAGGACACCCAGCACCAGAAATAAGCCTTCCACCAGGTCTGGATGTTCCTAGGGAGCTGCTTATGCCCTGGCTGGCCCTAGAGGCAGGCAGGACCCAGGCGAGGATGACCCTGGCCAACAGGCAGCCAGGTAATTTCTCTGGGTTCTGGGATGGGTGAGGCTGGTTCTGGGGAGAGGTGTGCACTCCTATGCATTCCAGACATTCCAAAGCTGATGCCTCCTGCCTACCCTTCCCTACTCCTGTGCACACCCACTGAGACAGAATTAACCCCAAAAGGGAGGGACAGTAGACGTGATCAAGGGGAACATGGGGGGCTGACTTCGGGCTGGAAGACAAGGTGGTCCTGGCCAAGAAAGGAGGGCAGTTCCCGCTAGATGTGACCTGTGCCTACCACACCCCATCTCTACACACAGAAAGAGAAAGTTGGGTTGTGACCAGTGGGGGACAGAGCAGTTATAGGCAGGCAGGGACAGCTGGGGCAGGGACTTATGGCAGGGCTGTGGCACTTCTTGTCTCTGGGGGTGTGATCTATTCCCAGAGTGGCAGGTCATGAAAGAGGCCAGGACAGGAAAGAGGCCTGCCTGAAGGGAGGGATGGCTAGGAAAGTAGCCAAATGCCCCTGACTCTGACTTGTGGCCTATGGCCAAGGATGCTGCCGCTCTGGGGGCCTGGAAGGGTCATTGGGCTGTGGTTTATGTGCCCTGGCACTCTTCACCCAGGTGCCATGCTCTGCTGGGTACAGCTGGGAGCCCTGGATTGTTTTGAAGTCAGACAGCCAGGAACCTGTAGATAAGGCCTGGCCTTGGGACAGGTGCCTGGGCAGCCTGAGTTGGTCTGGTGGGATAGTGGCAGAGAGCAAAGGGAATGATAATTTACTAAGTGTCCCTAGGTACCAGGCTCTGAGCAGGACCACTAGATGTCCTGAGCTTTATTATGGAAGAACTGACGGGCTTAGAGCCAAGTGGTCCGGAAGGCACAGAATCACCTAAAATTGCACCGTCCTCCTTGGGAACCACTGCCCACATGAAGTGTGCTTAGAACTAGCTCAGATGTGCTGCAGGTTAAGACTACATGCTGGGCTTTGGAAGACATGATATGAAAAAGGCTTGTAAAATATCACATTAATAATGTTCTGGGGTGCTTGGGTGGCTCAGTTGGTTAAGCCTCTGACTCTTAATTTCGGCTCAGGTCGTGATCTCACGGTTGTGAGATCAAGCCCCATGTCAGACTCTGCTTGGTGTTTCTCTCTCTCTCTCTCTTTCTCTCTCTCTCCCTCCCTCTACCCTGCTCACGTGCTCTTTCTCTCTCTCTCTCAAAATAAATGAACATTAAAAAAAAATTATGTTCTGTCGACTACCTGTCAAAATAATTTTTTAGATATATTAGGTTAAAGAAAACATTGTGTAAACATTAAGTTCACCTATTTCTTTTGACTTTTTTCATGTGGCTGTGAGAAAAATTTACAAACATGGCTCGCAGCCTATTTCTGTTACACAGCAGTGCCCTTGAACGCAAAGGGACATAATACCAAACCCTCTCTTGGGGGCGTTTCCTACCTATTAAATGTGTCTTTCCGTTTGCCACTCTGCTGGTAGATACCATAACCCTGTTTATGGATGAGGAAATTGAAGTGGGCAGAGGAAATGGCACGTTGAGTTTCGCCAGACGCTGGCACAGCTCATGGACGCGTTGCTGGGACCAGCATTGTGTTGAGACCTGTACACATGGCAGTGGACAAAACAGACCGAAGCCCAGAAATTCTGAGCCATTCCCATGGTGCTTTACAGGGATTGTCTCCTTGAAGTGTCTCAGCTCTCTGGGGTGGGACCGAGTCTTAGCTCCATTTCACAGAAAACAGGTACAGGGAGGCTAAGGAGCCCACCCAGGTCAGACCAACACCAGAGTCCACGTTTGTTTTCCTGCATCAAGATGACTCAGTTTTCCTCCCTGCAGGCAGGATAGAGAGGAAAATGGGCCCGCTGGTTCAGCGTGACTTGGGCACAGAGGGCTGAAGGCGGCAAGGGTGGCTGTCACTGCTAGCTGGAGGGTTGGTCATTCGCAGTGTCCTTCGAGGGCCTGGGTCCCTCGTGGAGGGCGGAGGCTGGGAAGCAGGCTCGGGAAGGAGATAGAGAGGCTGAGCGGTCCAATGGGCCTGTAGCCAGTAACCCAAGTCTTAGCCAGGATGGTCCCAGAGGAGATCTAGGGACAGAGACCCGTAGAAGGCACAGCTGCTGCAAAAGCCCTGAGGAAGAAAAAGCTGGGCACAGGTTGAGGGCTGAGGGTCCTGTAGGCTGTGGGCAGGAGCGTGAGCTCTGGTCTCAGAGCATTTGGGCACCCTGGCAAGTTGGGGGCCGGACGGTGGTGAGATCTGGTTGCATTGTTGAAATGCCCTGACGCTGGCTCGGGAGACGGTTGGGCGTGGACAGTGGTCCAGGTGAGCGACAGCAGCCTTGATCAGGTTGAGACCGTGGAGCATAGGGGGGGTGGAGGCACAGGAGATTGGTTCCCAGGAGGAACCAGGGGAGGGGAAGGCGGGCATCTGGGGTTCTGCTTGAACAACCAGGTAGACAGGCCCATCTTGCCGCTTGTGTGGTTTCCCTCCTGCAGACAGGGGAAAGTCTTGAGAACAACAGAAACCCTGTGGTGGAAACACCCACGGCCTTCAAATCCCACATCTGATTCTAAGCCCAATCCCAAGATAGTTCGGCCCCACCAGGCCTGGGACCCACACCCTCCCAGCAGCCTCGCTGCCTGTATATGCACACCAGCCTCTCCCTGCATGGACTGGGGGACACATGTCCAAATGTTGAAGTTACCTGAGAAGCTCCCGTGCCTGGGCGAGGCGACATCCTCAAGGAGGAGCCAGAGCATGTCTTGGCTTGTACGAGGATCAGCGTGAATGGCACGGTAGCTTTCTTTAGCTTCCCGGTGCCAGCGGGTTCTGACATTGGGACTGGGCTGCTGGCTTTTATCAGCTCCTTAAAAGGAGCCCAGGTCTCTGGGCAGTGACCCCAAGTGGAAGCAGAGAGCCCGGGCTGTCCCATGCAGCAGCATTTTCTCATTTAACCCCTGGCCCAGCTCGGTGGCATGCGTTTTGTGATGACCCCCACTGACAGATGGGGAAACTGAGGCTCAGAGAGGCTGAGTAATTCACAACGTAGTAAGGACTGAGACAGGATTCAAATCCAGGCCAGCTGCCTTCTTTCTGGGTGCTTTAATCTTTAGGCCATACTACCCCTTGAGCTGTGGAAAAGGGTGAGGGACACCTGCACAGAATTAAAGTGGGAAGAGGGGGCCTAGCGGTGGGGGAGGGTGGGGGGTGGATGAGTGTCTCCTGAGATGCCTGTATTCTCTTTTCCTGCCCATGTACTCCATCTATGGTGTCTAGATAACCTGGGTGCCACCTCTGTCCCCATTTCTCTGAATAGCACCCCTGCTGGCCAGCTGACCAGCTCCCCACATTGCTGCTGACCTACTGGGCTGTGAGTGGCCACCTGTAAAGCAGGTTGGACTGTGGTTATTGAGTTTCTAACTCCTGGTGAGAGAATGGAGTACCTGATGCCATTTAAGGCTCTCACACTCTCTCCCTGCAGTTCTAATGCTCTGAGTACATCCTGGACACAAAGAGGTACCTGTTCCAGGCTGGCGCCTGCGGCTCAGACCCAAAAAGCCCTTGTTTGTCCCTCAACGTGTCCTCAAACCTGGCCCAGGGGCTCTGAGGACATGCCAGGTAGCCCCCTGACCAGCCTGCCCCCCATTTTTCCTTCCTTGTGCCAGGAGTCTCATTCGCAGGCGAGGCCATATAAATGGGGCACCTTGGACAGGACCCTTGCCCTCCTGGGCCCTTGCCAGACTCTGGCTTCCTCAGCCCAGGTGAAGAAAATGAGGGCCCATTCTCTGGAGAAATGGGCCCCAATCTGCCAGTGACCCCCACCTGCTTGTGCAGCCCTCACAGCAGCACCTGGGCTGGGCTGAGGGGGCTGTTGTGGAGACAGCTGTATCCTGAGTCCCACCAGCCTTTACCAGGTGGGGTCTTGGGCCACGGCACCCCACCTCCTCTCTGCCTATCCATAGGGGGTTGTCCTGGAGGCCATTCCTATCACCAAGAAACATCCGCTCCTGTAGGGGTTTGCCGGAAAACCCAGAAATCTAGAAGGAAACTTTTCTTTAAAGACTAAACTATAGACTAGGGGTGCCTGGGTGGCTCAGTCGGGTCAGGCCCATGGGTTTGGGCCCCATGTCAGGCTCTGTGCTGATGGTGCAGAGCCTGCTTGGGATTCTCTCTCTCCTTCTCTCTCTGCCCCTCCCCTGCTCACACTACACTGTCTCTGTCTCTCTTAAAAATGAATAAATAAACAAACAAAAAAAAAGCTAAACTATAGACTCATTTCTGACTCCCCAGTTTTCCCCTAATGTCCTTTTTCTGTTCCAGGACCTCACATTGCATTTAGCAAAATCACATCTCCTTGACTCCTCCGGGCTAACACTTCCTCAGTCTTGTCTTTCGTTACCTTGATGCTTTTGAAGAGGGCTGGTCAGGTGTTTTGTAGACCGTCTCGCAGTCTGGGCTTGTCTGCCGGCTCCCAGCCATGAGGTGGAGGTCATATATTGGAAAGGGTTCCTTGGAAGCAATCTTGTGTCCTCCTTGGTACCCAGTGTCGGGAGTTCTACCCTGTCGACATGGCTTCTGTCCTTTCCACTGTGAACTTACTGATTTTTCAGAAGGAACCTGTTTTACAGAACCAAGTGCCACTGGCAAAAGGAGTCTGTGTGCACAGCTCGGGAAGCAGTGTGAGGGCTCAGGTGCATTGTGAATGGCACCTCCACCGTGGGGAGTACAAGTGCAATGAACACGTGTTGTGTGAATGAATGGTCATCCTCACCATTCATGAGGCCCCTACGATGTGCTGGATAATTTGAGTTCCTTCACTGAACAAGTACTGTTTAAATGTCTCCTAGGCACCAGATACTGATTAGGCACTGGTGAAGCCAGGGACACCCCACTCGTGCACCTAAATGATCTCTGATCTGCTTTGGGGACTCCAGAGGCTGCCCTGAACCTCTAGCTCGGTCCATGAACCCCACAATGGTCTTTGAAACTCGATTCAGGTGTTTCTAGAAATGTTCCTGACCCTCCCCCACCCACCTCACTCAACTAGGGAGGATGGGCTATTCCCATTTTACAGATGGCGAAACAGAGGTTCGGGAACATCAAGCAGTTTCTCCAAGGTTATACCAATGGTTGGCATCGTCAGGATTTGAACCCTATCTGGCTCCAGATACCGGCCACCTCCTCTATGAGTTTGGGTAGGGGCCTTTGCTTCCGAGGGCCATGGTTTGCTCATCTGTGTAATGAGCAGGTGGGGCTGGATGGCTTCCCAGACACCTTCTAGTGCCAAAGGCCACTGTCCTGAGAACCTGTGTCCGTGTTAAACTTCTGAGTAAGTAGAAGGAGGCTGGGTGTGTCCCTCTCTAAGCCTGTCGCTCAGACCTGCCTCCCTTTTCCGGGGTGGGGGCACCTCAGCTTTCCTGGCTCAGCCGGTGATTGTCATCTCTGTGGGTGCAACAGGACTGGACGGGGGTGGTGGGGAAGGGCTGTATCTTGGTCTCCATCAGTCAGGCTGATGCCCCATCTGGCTGCCCCGGTGGGGCTTATTAGTGAGATGAAAAGCTGGACCTGCCAGGCCAGTTCCCAGCCCTTTGGGGATCTGTGCCCCCTCCCTGCAGGTTCCTGACCTGCCCACATTCCTGAACTCCTGGCAGGAGGCTTTGAGCTCTCAGAAGAACACCGCCCCGGGCTCTCCTGGCCAAAATGCAGGATCTTATGGGGCTTCTCATTCAGGATCCAAACCCACAAGGCAAAAGTGCTAGGACTGTGTTCCAGAGGCCTGGATTAGAACCCCAGCTCTCCTTGTTTTCTGGCAATCACACTGTGGCCAAGTTATTGAATCACTTTGTGCCTCAGTTTCCCCATCTGTAAAGTTGGAGAACATTGCTACTGCAGGCTCTGGTAGGATTAAAGAAACTAATCTATATGTGACTTGCTTAGCACCGATGGGCAAGTGGTGGACTCTGCGTGGTAACTAGCATCTTCCAGACAGCTGAGCATAGGCTGGAACTGGTCTAGCTTTCATGGAAAACAGGATAAAAGGCAGGAAGGCTCAGAGGTTGGCAGAAGAAGAAACACGTCCCTATCACTTAAAAATGGCACTTGACAATATTTTTGTTTTCAGCTTTATTTATTTATTTATTTATTTACTTACTTATTTATTTTTCAATGTTTATTTTTGAGAGCATGCAAGAGTGGGGGAGGGGCAGAGAGAGAAGAAGGGAGGGACAGAGAGAAAGGGGGACAGAGGATCCAAAGCGGGCTCTGTGCTGACAGCAGAGAGCCCGATGCGGGGCTCAAACTCATGAGCCGTGTGATCATGACCTGAGCCAAAGTTGGACCCTTAACCAGCTAAGCCACCCAGTGCCCTGGTATCAGCTTTATTGAGAGATAACCCACATACTGTACCATTTACTCGTTTAAGGTGTACAATTAAGTGGTTTTTAATTACACAGCTATCACCACAACCAGCTTTAGAATATTTTCATCACCCCAAAAAGATACCCCATAACCCTTCAGAGCTTATTTGACGGCCCTCCTGCCCACCCCCTCGCC
This sequence comes from Lynx rufus, assembly GCF_022079265.1. Classification (NCBI taxonomy): domain Eukaryota; kingdom Metazoa; phylum Chordata; class Mammalia; order Carnivora; family Felidae; genus Lynx; species Lynx rufus. Next base: position 20,900,117 of record NW_025814838.1, read on the forward strand.
CCCACTCAGCCTGGGCAGCCACTAATATGCTTTCTGCTTCTATGGATTGGCCTATTCTAGATACTTCATATAGATGGAGTCATACTGTATGTGACATTTTGTGTCTATCTCCTATCAGTGTGATGGTTTTGCAGTTCATCCACGCTCTAGCAGGTGTCAGTTTGTGCCTCCTTTTTATGCTGAGTACTATTCCATTGTATGAATCTTCCACATTTTGTGTATCCATTCATCGGTTGATGAACATTTGTGTTGTTTCCATTTGGGGGCTCTTGTAAATAGTGCTATTATGAACATTTGTGTTTGATTCAACTTTTCATGTGGACCTATGTTTTAATTTCTTTTGGGTAGATACTTAGGAATGGAATTGCTGGGTCATGTGGCAACTTTATGTTTAACTTTTGTTTTCGTTTTTGTTTTTTAAATTTTTTTAACGATTATTTATTTTTTGAGAGACAGAGCATGAGCGGGGGAGGGGAAGATAAAGAGAGGGAGACAGAGAATCGGAAGTAGGCTCCAGGCTCCAAGCAGTCAGCATAGAGCCTGACACGGGGATCGAACTCACAAACCGTGAGATCATGATCTCATCCAAAGTCGGATGCTCAACTGACTGAGCCACCCAGGCGCCCATAGGTTTAACTTTTTGAGGGAGCAACTTCCAGAATTTCCAAAGCAGCCCCACCATTTTACAGTTCCCACCAGCTGTGAGCAAGGGTTCTGATTTCTCTGTATCCTTGTCACCAAATCGTTATGGTCTTTTTGATTATTGCCTTTTTAGTGGGTGAGAAGTGATATCCCATTGTGGCCTAGGGCACTTGGCATTGTAAGTTCATCTGTTACATGCCTAGGATGTGCTGGCAGTCCTGTAGGATTGTCACATGGGGTCATTAAAGGCATCGACTTGGGGGCCTGCCTGGGTTGGAATTCTGGCTCTAACACTTAATTACTGTGTGACTTTAGGAAAGTTACTGAAACTCGTTGGTCCTCAGATTCCACATCTGCAAAGTGGGGATAATAAGATGATTACCCACTGGGCCAACACCTACCTCCCAGAGTTGTCATGAAAATTAAGTAAGAAATGAGTGGAGAGCCTGGCGTGTGGAAAGTAAATCTGAGCTCGTAGTATTTTGGGGACAGCAGTTGTTGCTGGAGGTTGGCTTGTGACTTTTTTCCCAGTGCCCCTGTGAGGAACTGTGAGCCCAGTGTCTGACGAAGTGGCCTGTGGAACAAGACTGCCTGAGAAGAGAGTCCGGGAGCCTCATTCACAAGCTGTGTAACGCTGGGCAAGCACCTTGACATCTCTGAACCTTGGTTTCCTATAACCTATCCATAAAGTGACACACAAACCTTCCCAGGGGCTTGGGGTGAGGGTGTTGTCGAGGCGGTGCCTGTGAACATGCCTGATGTCTGGTGAAGCATGTGCATCGTCAAATTACCGTGATGCCTTGGTGGTCATCTCCTGTTAACAGATGGGTAAACTGAGGCACCTCGAGGGAAAGGTGCTTGCCTGAGATGGTCCAAGCAGAAAATGCCCTATCTGGACTTGGAACTCATGCCTGTCTGGCCAGAAGCTCCCACTGAACCCTCCTTTCTTCTCTGCCAGGAACACCAGGTTCCCGGGACTGGCTGTTTGACCCCCTCCTTTGTCCCCTTGTGGTGCTGGGCTTTGGCTGGGTCCAGGCAGGGCCCAAGGCAGGGTCCAGGAGGTGCTTTCCTCACACCGCCCAGTCAATGAAGGGCCTGGTTTGGGAGCTGGCCGCATGTCCTGAGGTGGGGCTGGGCCAGGCCAAAGGCTCCCACCTACTCCACATTGCACCTTCCCCATGCTGGCTCGAGCAGTCATGGGTTAAATCTTTGGGTTCAGATTCACTCCATCTGAGTGCAGCAGGCCAGGCTGAGGATCAGTGGTTCTACGTGGGGAGGGGCCTGGAAATGCTCATGTTCCCCACGTGGTCTGACAAGCCAGGCCGTGGGGGTTCTGGGCTCAGCCCATGACCTGGTAGCCCTTCCTTACTGGGATCCTCTACACATACTCCTTTCTTCTCAGCCTTCCTTGCCTTCTCCGCTGAATACCACCTTTCTGTGCTGCAGGACTGCTCAGAGCCTTTACTGGCTCATGGACTTCTAGAGGGGCCAGGTTTTCCTAACTGCCTTGACTGACAAAGCCTTTGTTCTAGGAGTGATTTACAGGACTGGAGTTTCTGGGACCCTACTTTAGGAAAGGCTGCCTCCTTGATTGACTTAGCAGAGGGTGCAGCCTGGGTCTTGTTTCTTTCCCCTGGTTCTGTGTGTCCAGGCCTGGCACAGAGCAGGCTCTCAGGCAGGGTTTGAGGCATGGATGGACAGGCTCACAGGTTCTGTTTGCTGTGCCAGTCTCTGACCCCCTCCTCGGCTCTCCCCCCACCCATACCAGTAATACCTGCAGTGGTGGACCCTGAAATCTGGGGGTGTCAGTGTCCCCTGGAGAACCTGTATAAGCAAAAGCAATAATAATACACCTTCCTGGGCCCAGCTCTGGAGATGCAGATTCAGAGGGTCTGGGTTAGGGCTTGAGAATCTGAACGTTTCATGCCACAGTAGGTGGGTCCCAGGCCTTGATCTGGAAATTCCACTCTGAAGAGGGGGTGGCCTGACCTGCCCTGGGCTGGCCCACCTCGAGGGACATGCCTAGACCCCAAACTCTTCCTCATTCTTCAGAACCTAGCCCCCATACCTCTTTCAGGAAGCCTTCAGTGACCAGTCCCATCCCCACCCACCAGCCAGGAGGCTCCTCTGAGCATCCCTAGCCCTCTATCTCAATCTTGTGACTATTTTTGTAAATGCTGATTTCCTCCCCATCTAGCGGGGTGACCTCTCAGAGGGTGAGGCTTTGTCTGTGTGCAGTGCTGGGCCTGGCATACAGTAGGCGCTTAATGTGTGCAGGTGGAATGAAACTTCTGGGTTCTGGGCTGCCTGGGCTCCTCTGTGGAGTCATTACAAAAGGGTTTTCAATGGAGATTGGGGAATTAAGTGCTAATCTTGACCGTTACTGACTGGCTGGGTGACATTGGCCAAGTTGCATTCCCTCTCTGTTTTTTGTTTCTTCCTTTGTTGAAAGAAAACAACAATAGAGGCGGGGCTGCGCACACATCAGTAACGCTCCTTAGCAACTATAACCACAAACCTTTGGGACCGAATAGGTGCCCAGCTCTTTGCCTGCACAACCTCCCTCCCGTTCTAACACCCCACCCGGAAAGCTACGTGGAATCAGAAAACTCTTCTGATTTCAAGTCTCAGTTCGGTGCTAACCCAGCTCTGACTTGACCATGATACATGCCAAGGCCCGCTTTTCAGCAAGAGAGGGCAGGGTTAGGCTTTGATGTGTGCAGGCGACCAAGTGTCCAGGTAGAAAGTAATGTCATTGTGTTTCCGTAGAGTTTATTCCAAGTGCATAGATTGAAAGTGCCAGATATTTAATCCTCAATAGCTTGCGTGAAAACTTGGGTCCGAGTGTTCACAGCAGCATGGTTCCTAATGGCCAAAAGGTGGAAACAACTCAAATGTCCATCAACTGAGGACTAGATAAACAAAATGTGATCTATTCATGCAGTGGAACCTTATTCAGCCATAGAAAGGAATGTCATGTGCTATAATGTGAATGAACCTCAGAAATACCATGCTAAGTAAAAGAAGCCAGATACATTATACGATCGCATTTGTGTGAGATGTCTAGAAGAGGCAAATCTATAGGGATAGAAAGTAGAGTAGTGGGGGCTGGGGGGAGAGACAATGGGGAGTGGCTGCTAATGAGGTTTCTTTTGGGGTGACAAAAATGTTCTGGAACTAGATAGCGATGATAGCTGTGTAACCTTGTGAGTACGCTAAAACCCACTGAATTAGAGGTTTTGAAAGGTTGAATTTTATGGTATGTGAATTCTATCTCAGTAAAAGGGGGAAAAAAGAACACAGTGAGGGTGTTCTGCCAACATGGAAAAATAGAAGCCCTTGCCCCATGCTGCCTCATTTCTGTGGCTTTAGTGATGTCACCCCAGGGCGGGGGTGGGGGGGGCTCCCTCTGAGGCTGGCGGGGACCCTGGCCCACCTCCTGTCTTGTGCCCACAGCATCTCTAACAAGGAGCTGTCCGATCTGATCGAGCAGTTGCAGAAGAATGCCGACCAGGTGGAGAAGAACATCGTGGACACAGAGGCCAAGATGCAGAGTGTGAGTGCCCCCCTGTGCCCCCCTGTGCCCCCCTGTGCCCCCCGTGCCCCCCCGTGCCCCCCCGTGTCCCCCCGTGCCCCCCCGTGCCCCCCCGTGTCCCTCCGTGCCCCCCCGTGCCCCCCCGTGCCCCCCCGTGCCCCCCTGTGCCCCCCTGTGCCGCCAGTCTCTGCTGATCCAGTGGTTCTCACCAGGGGGTGGGGGTGGGGTGGATTCTGTCCCCCGCCCCTGGAGAACACGTGGACACATCTGGAGACACTTTTAGCCGTCACAACTGGGGGAGTGTGGTGGTTGGGCATCTAGTGGGTGGGGGCCAGGGATGCCGATAAACACCCTACAGGGCACAGGATGGCCCCCCACACAGAGTGATCAAGCCCCAAATGTCAATAGTGCTGAGATGGAGAAACGTCATTATTGCTGTTGATAATGGGCACACATCAGTGCCCCCCACCCTGGGGGTCAAGTTCCTGCAGTTTACAAACCCTATCTGGAGGAGAATCGTGGTCTCAGGAGCCAGGCCCTGCTTGGGATCCCAGCTTTGCCACTTACTGTGTGACCTTGGGCAAGTCACGTTACCTCTCTGTGCATGTGATTCCCTCTGAGAGGGTAAGAGGGATCATCCCCACCTCCGGGCTGCCGTAAAGATTCGATGAGATTAAACAGGTGTACTTCAGGGCTCAATATTATCATCATATCCTTATTCTTCTTGTACTACACCTGCCACTCCTTAGTTGCATGCGATCCTCCTCTTGCAGAGGAGAGAAAGCTGGGAAAATCATGTTCCCTGTCTGTGTCTCAGTTTCCTCGTCTGTGACATGGGCTAACAACTGCTCTGAGCCATACTCTTCTGAGGAGTCTGTACTGTGTGGGACATTGGAGCTGCCCCCACACCTGTGAGCTGCCAAGATGATCATCTTCTCTCTCTCTCTTTTTTAAGTTTATTTATTTTGAGAGGGAGAGAGAGGGAATCCCAAGCAGGTTCCATGCTGTCAACACAGAGCCCGATGTGGGGTTTGATCCCCAAAACCCTGGGATCATGAACTGAACCGAAATCAAGAGTTGGACGCTCAGCTGACTTAGCCACCCAGGCGCCCCCAATCATCTTCTCTTTGAGCCCCCCACCAGCCCAGTGTGGTAGAGCTTATACCCATTTTGTAGCTGGAGAAACAGGTTCAGAGAGGGCGAGGGTGACTAGTCAGTGACAGAGCTAGCCCCAGAAGCATCCCAGAGGTCTGGTTGCCAGATTTAGAAAACAAAAATACTGAACATCCAGTTAAATTTGACTTTGAGAACACTATGGGATATACTTATAATACAAAGTTATCCCTCATTTATCTGAAATGTGAACTTAACTGGACGGTCTGTATTTCATCTGCATCCCTACCCAGGAGCGTGACCGAGAGGCGGTTCCAGCGGAGTTGGGGATGGAAGGTGGACAGGTCATGAGGGAGCTGTCCCCCCCTGTGACCATGCAGGTGTCCACCCACCCAAGGGCTGATCCACAGGCAGCCCAGACACCTGAGGGACGGGGTGGGCTAGGGATGGTGCAGCTGGGAGTGAGAGATGGAGGTGTGGGGACAGAAGGCAGGAAAGGCAAGTGGAGCTTTCTGCTCCCTGCCAGGGGCCTCCCCTGGCTCCTCTCCTGTGCTCCGCCTGTCCACCTGTCCACCTGCCTGTCCACCGCCTTTACCTGCCATAGTGCCTCCCTCCCCCGCTGCTAGCTTTTTGTTCAGGCCGCAGCTCTGTCCCAGCTCCTCTGTCGTTTTTTTTTGTGTTTTTTTTTTTTTAATTTTTTTCCCCTTTTGTTTTATTTTTGAGAGAGAGAGAGAGAGAGGGAGAGAGAGAGACAGCATTAGGGTTGGGGCAGAGAGAGGGAGCCACAGCTAGAACTCTTCGGACACTTAATAGTTTGAGCCACCCAGATGCCCCTTAATCTTTTTTTTTTTAAGCTTATCTATTTATTTTGACAGAGCAGGGGAGGGACAGAGGGGGAGAGGGGAGAGAGAGAATCCCAAGCAGGCTCTGCACTGTCAGCACCAGAGCCCGATATGAGGCTTGAACTCAGGACCCTGAGATTATGACCTGAGCCGAAGTCAGACACTTAACCAATGAGCCACCCAGGAATCTTTACTCCTCTCTTCATATGGTGTCGTGCTATTTTATTTCCTAAATGAAAACAGCTTTTTGGGTGTGTCCTAATTTTGTCCTAATAAAAGGAATATGGGTTTGTTACAAATATTTCAGAACCAACAAACAAGTATAACAAAGCAAATTAAAATCATGTATAATTCCACCACCAGAGAAATTGATCAGCTATTAACATTTTGGTGTATCTTTTGACCTTTTCCCGTGCGTGCACGCGGGCGTGCATGTGTGAATAGGAGGGTCTAGTGCTCTGATTTTATTTGCTTAATGACTCATGGTAACAAGGATGTGCTTGGGGGATAATTCTGAACTGTTTTTTAACTTCAAATGAACAGACCTGATAAAAGAAACTGTGTTCTGATGACCATAGGAACTAATCTTTTTCTTTCTTCTTTCCTTCCTTCCTATCATTTCTCAGAAGAAAACATCACTGTTTAATTACCCAAAAGTTCTCTTGAATTTTCCTGTTTTCTTAAATTGCAGTGAGAGTCACACAACATAAAATTAACCATTTAAAGGATATAAGTCAGTGGTATTTGGACCCCTACCACGTCTGTCTGTTTCTAAGACATTTCTGTTCCCCCAAAGGGAATCCCATACCCAAAGGCAGTCGCTCCCTGTTCCCCTTCCCTGCAGCCCCCAGAAACCCTAATCTGCTTTCTGTGTCTATGGATTTACTTCTGTATATTTCATATAAACAGAATCGTACAACATGACCACATGTGACCTTTTATGCCAAACTTTTAAAAGTGGAGGAAGTTGAAAGAGTTTCACAGAGAGCATCCATGTCTCTCCTCCCCAGATTCCACCATCTGCTAGATTTGCTTTATCACTCATCTGACCATCAGCACGCGTATAATTTTTTTTAATAAAAAAATTTTTTTTTAACATTTATTTATTTTCGACAGAGACAGAGTATGAGCAGGGGAGGGGCAGAGAGGGAGAGACAGACAGAATCTCAAGCAGGCTCTGCACTTGTCAGCACAGAGCCCAACATGGGGCTTGAACTCAGGAACAGTGAGATCACGACCTGAGCCGAATCAAGAGTTAGATGCTTAACCGACTGAGACACCCAGGTGCCATGTGTAATTTATTAGATACGTCAGTCCGTATAATTTGTTTTTACTTGTAAAAACCTTTTACTTGAGCTATCCATTCTGTAAGGTATATAGAAAGTAACCGTGTGACTACTGCTCAGGTGAAGATAGAGAACATGTCCTGGAGAGCTGGCTTGTGAACTTCCCAATCCACATCCCCCAGAGGTAACCACCAGGCTGACCTCTATCACCATCGATCTGTTTTGCCCGACTGTGAACTCTTGAACTCCTACATGGCATCTCTCAGCTAGATGTTCTCTTTCTCATCCCAGCTGCCATGTTTCAAGCAGGTCTGCATTCCCACACAGCACTTGCACGAATGAGGTAATGATTAATTTACTTCCCCCTTTTGCAAAATTAATCTTTGACACTGTAAGTGCCCAGGAGAGCTGCAGGTCTGCTGCAAATGATAGAGTGGATAAAATTCCATCCAAGCCAAGAGCCGTGATGTTTTGTTGTATTTTTTTTTTTTTTTTTAACTGGCCAGACTCAAGCCCCTCCGGGCGCCTGGCCCCACTCGCCCCTCAGTCTTCCTGGAGTTGGGCGGGGACACATGGGCTGAACACCTTTTCTTCCTTCCTCCGAGGGCCCTCTGGACCAGGCACCACATCACCTCCACTCACTTTTGCTTCTGTAACAGGCTGATCTGAGGCGGAGTTTACATGTCAAAATGCTCCCGTTCCAGGTTTACGATGCAGCGATTTTTAGTAACTTCACTGAGTGGTGCGGCCATTTCCATAAATGGGTTTTAGAAGATTTTCACCCCCGAATAAGATCCCTTGTGCTCATCTACTGTTAGTTCCTGTTTCCACCTGAGCCGCTGGCAACCGCTCATCTACTCTCTGTCTCTATGGATTAGCTGATCCAGGACAGTTCACACAAGCACAGCCCTATACCATGTGGCCTTTGGCTTCTCTTGCTTTGCAGTCCCCAAGGCTCATCCCTGACAGAGCCTGTCGGTGGATCCATCTTTTTAGAGCTGAGAAATTCCTCAGTTCACTTGGACGCCTCTTCCTTATCCCCGTGGCAGCAAGGGGGGCCCTGAGGCCCAGCTGGGGAGGGCACTGGTTCCTCTGGGGGCTCCCCGTGTTACTTCCGGTCTGTCTTCAGCACAGGCGTTCCCCGCTGGCCTGGGGTCTCTGGAGCCCCACACAGCATGTGGCTGGGCTTCAGGAATGTTGACTAAGTGAATTCATAGGCTATGTTTAGACACCTGCTGTCCTGACTGCCAGTTCGTTATTCTTCCCTAAACAAGCAGAGACCCTGGGCTCATCAGCGACACTGATTGTACCTTCCAAATACCCACCCTTTGTTTACTCTCACCATTTCTGCAGATGCCACCCCAGCATCAGCCACCCTCAGCTCCCACCTGGCCCTGTCACAACTCCTGACTGCACTGCCCTCCTAGGCTCCGCTCCTACCCTGTAGAGCCCTAAGGCATTGCCTTTAAGGATACAGAGTGGCCTTTTTGCTTGGCACCCTTCCCACTTCCTCCTCTGGCCTGCCTTCCAGGCACATGCTTGCCCTTTCCTGCCTCAGGGCCTTTGCACAGGCTGTTCCCTCTGCCTAGAACACTCTTTTCTTTCATCCTTAGTTCTTAGCTGGTGTCCTAATCTCCCAGGAGGCTCACTGACCATTGGATCTTAAAGTAGGTCCCCAGGGCACCTGGTGGCTCAGTCAGTTAAGTTTCTGATTCTTGATTTCAGCTCAGGTCATGATATCACGGTCATGAGATGGAGCCCCACATGGGGCTCTGAGCTGAATGTAGGTTGCTCTGCCCTTCCCCCGTGTGCACATGTGTGGTCTCTTTCTCTGTCTCACAAAAATAAAACTAAAAAACAAAAGCAGGTCCCCGCTATTCAACCTCTGGTGTGTTTCCTTGGGAAACACTGACATGTTCGAACTTGTAGTCACCTTTGTGAGGTTTATCTGTTTACCTGGTGGTCTCCCTGATGGGGCTGAGCAAGGCTGTACCTCTTCATTCGCAGCTGTGTCTCAGAGCCCCCAAAAGTGGGCACTTGGGCTGTTTGTTGAGAGGCAGAGGAGAGGCGAGGCAGGACCAGGGGGCCCCGTGCTGGCTCTCTCCTCCTTATCCTCCCACCCCCCCCACACCCACTGAATCCCCATCTGCTGTCTGCCTCTCTGTCTTGACTGTCACAGGACCTGGCCCGGCTGCAGGAGGGCAGACAGCCTGAGCACCGGGACACGACCCTGCAGAAGGTGTCGGATTCCGAGAAGCTACTGTACGTGCTGGAGGCGGACGCGGCCATCGCCAAGCACATGAAGCATCCCCAAGGAGACATGATTGCCGAAGAGTAGGTCCCCTCCGCTTTGCGTTCCTGACCCAGGGCAGGAGGACTGCAGGCTTGCTCAGCATCCCAGAGCCCAAGTCAGGGTTTACTGAGGGCTAAGTGGGTGCCACACACATGCCAAACACTTCGTGTTATCCTCATGACAACCCATTTTGTAGTCAGGGAAACTGAGGCCCAGGCTGTTCTGGTCATAGTGTGACCACAGCTCCCTGACCACCATGCTGTCTAACCTCCATGCTCTTGAGCACTCTGTCACACTGCCTGACGCCCCAGCCAGCTTCCCGTGCTCATGGCTCTCCCCTCAGCTCAGATGTGGATAGGTCGGCACCCACGGTGCCTCCCACCTTGTTCTGCACTCCCCACCCTGGCAGGGGCAAGGGTCTCTTGATGCCCCCACGACCCCCTGTGCTGTTCCTGTCACGGTCCACACCACCCCTGTGGTTCCCGCTCGCTGGAGGGTTCCAGAGAGCAGTGAACCTGATCATTTCTTCCAGAACCTTCTATGGTTCTGGGCACACTGTAGGCCCTGGGGAAACGCTGATAGGGGAAGGAAGGATGAGGGAGGGTATTAGTGACTGGAACCCAAGGCTTTCGGGTCATCCTGTGCTTCCAGGCCACTAAGCAGAAAGCCCCAGGCCGGGGTCTGGGGTATGAGGCCCCTGCTGGGGGAAGGGACACGGGCGGAGGGCCTGCCAACCGGCCCCGCTGACTAGCATGGCCATTCTCCCCACTCAGCATCCGTCAGCTGAAGGAGCGTGTGACCAACCTCCGCGGGAAACACAAGCAGATATACAACCTGGTGGTGAAGGAGGTAGACCCCCAGGTCAACTGGGCGGCGCTGGTGGATGAAAAGCTGGTACGGCCCAGGCTTCAGCTGTGTGTGGGGTGGACCCCGCCACGGGATGGGTACCACGGTCCTGCCTCTGAGGGTGGTGTTCCTGATGTTTCCCGACGTCTGTATCGGGGAAAAGGGCAAGGCTCGGAGAGGTGTAGCGTCTCGCCCAGGGTCACCCAGCAGAAGTGGTGGAGATGGGGACCGTCCTGCAATTGTTCTCCAGCTCTGGTCGTTGGGGTCCTGGCTGGCTAGGAGGAGCGGCCGGCTGCTGTCCTTCCTATGCCCTCCGCCACGGAGAAGCGTGGCTGCTGGAGCCAGTGGTCTTCTCTCAGTGGGCTGACCTGGGCCAGGCCTCTGTTTCCCCACGTGTGCACTGGAAACAACCATGTGGGCCTCGGAGATGACAGTGAGATTCAGTGAGAGGACACTGTGGTAAAGGGGACAGTGTCTCCCTGCATCTCTCCCAGGGACCCTTGGCTCCCTCCTTGGTTCTTGGGGGGGGAGGGGGAGGCTGTGAGTCCCCCGGCCCTCGCCCACCCTCTGCCGGTCCTCTCCACCCTCCCAGGACAAACTGAGCAGCCAGAACTTTGGGACAGACCTGCCGCTGGTTGATCACCAGGTGGAGCACCACAATATCTTCCACAACGAGGTCAAGGCCATCGGGCCCCACCTGGCCAAGGACGGGGGCAAGGTGTGCACAGTGGTGGAGCGGGCCTGGCCCCGGGGAGGGAGGGGCTCACGCCTGCAGCCCCCACCCCAACCCATTCCCTCGACTCTATCCGCAGGAGAACAGCGACCTCCAGGCCAAGTACCAGAAACTGCTGGTGAGCGAGGCCCCCAGGGAATGGGGAGGGAGGAGGGCTGGGCAGTCAGGGCTGTGGACACAGGAGGCGTGGGCAGTAAACGTTTCAAACAGAACAAGAGGGGTGAGTGGGAAGGAGGTGGTACCCTGAGTCCCTACCTGAGAAGCATCCCACCTTGCTCTGTGCTCATGGAAAACCCTGATGGAGCCCATGGGTATGGCCCGTCCTACAATCTGCTGCTTTATTTCTTTATTAAGCACCTTCTGTGTCCACCAAGTATGATGCCATGTGCTTGAGAAAAAGTTTCCTGTTTCCCTCTTCAAAATCCTTAAGGAATGTGCTTTTTATTTTTTAATGTTTATTTTGAGAGAGAGCGAGCATGCATGTGAGCAAGCGGGAGAGGGGCAGAGAGAGGAGAGAGAATCCCAAGCAGCCTCTGCACTGTTAGCACAGAGCCTGATGCGGGTCTCGAACCCGAACTGTGGGATCGTGACCTGAGCTGAAATCAAGAGTCAGACATTCAACCGACTGACCCACCCAGGCTCCCCAAGAATGTGTTCTTTTTAAAACCGCACAAGTTAGGGCACCTGGGTGGTTCAGTCGGTTAAGTGTCTGACTTCAGTCCAGGTCATGATCTTGAAGTTTGTGAGTTACAGCCCCACATCAGGCTCTGCCATCAGCGTGGAGCCTACTTTGGATCTTTTGTCTCCCTCTCTCTGCCCCTCCCCTGCTCGTGCCCATTCTCTCTCTCTCAAAAAAAAAAAAAAAAAAAAAAAATTAAAGAAATTGAAATAAAACTGTGCAAGTTATGTATAAATCTTTCCTTGCTGCAAGGGTTCAGACACCTCAGATGTGAGGATGCCGGGGCTCTGGGGCAGACGCTTCCAATCCCGTGTTGGTGGGGACACTTGGAGAGAGCTACTTAGCCTCTTGGAGCCTCGGTTTCCTCACGTGTACAAAAACGGAGTTCCTTCGAGCCCTTGTCTCCTAGGATGGCCTCAGCTGGGGAGAAGGCCCTACCGCGGTCCTGCCACAGGGCGGGCCCCATGGACATGTTAGCTACTGTCCCTGTTTGCTGAGCAAACATCCCTCCCCAATCCCTCTCCTCCCCGCCCCACACCCACCCCTTCTCACGTGGAAAGTGGTGGCAGTTTGCTACTGTCCTCCCAGCCTTCTGTACGGGGATCGTGACAAAGACAAAAGTGGAAGCTGCTAATGCTCACATTTATTGAGCACCAACTGTTTGAGCACCTGTCCGAGGGGGTCCGGCCAGGAAGCGTCGAGCCAGGCTTGTCTGCTCGCGGGCCAGAGCTGGGCCCTGGGGGAGGTGCAGAGGGAGGCTCAGCCCCGTCCTTGTCCCCCACCCCCTGCCGCAGGCGGCGTCGCAGGCACGGCAGCAGCACCTGAGCACGCTGCGAGACTACATGCAGCGCTGCACCAACGAGCTGTACTGGCTGGACCAGCAGGCCAAGGGCCGCATGCAGTATGACTGGAGTGACCGCAACCTTGACTACCCCAGCCGCAGGCGCCAGTATGAGGTGGGCCCAGCGGCCTGGGGCATCTGGGGAGGGGCTGGGAGGGGGTGCAGGGCTGCCGGCTGGGCCCTGAGTGCTGACCCCCCCCCCACCGCCCCCCATGCAGAATTTCATCAACCGCAACCTGGAGGCCAAAGAGGAGAGAATTAACAAGCTGCACAGCGAGGGGGACCAGCTGCTGGCCGCCGAGCACCCTGGGAGGAACTCCATTGAGGTGCGTGTGCCCTGGGAAGGGGTGCTTCCTCCAGGGTGGCCTCAGGCAGCCCCCAAGATGAGGGTCCTGAATCCTGTGTCTCTGTTGCTCCGTCGTGCTGTCTTTACTTGCTCAGTCTGACCATGTTTGGTCTCATTGTCTTCCCCTTTACCACATCCTGCCCTTGGCCCCTGGACTTCTCAAGCCCATGCAGTGTGCCTTGTACTAGCTTCCTGGGGCTGCCCTAACAAATCACCACAAACTGGGTGGCTTTAAATGACAGAAACTGGGGCTCCCGGCTGGCTCAGTCAGAAGAGCGTGCAACGCTTGATCTCAGGGTTATGAGTTCAAGCCCCACGTTGGGTGTACAGATTACTGAAAAAAAAAAAAAAAAAACTTTAAAAAGAATAGACAACAGAAACCTATGGTCTCACAGTCTGAAGGCCAGAAGTTTGAAGTCAAGGTGTTGGCAAGCAGCTTGTCCCTTCTGGAAGCTCAAGGACAGACTCCTCTTGTGTCTCTCCTTGCTTCCAGTGCTTGCTGGAAGTCCTTGGGGTTCCTTGGCCTGGGGCTGTTTCACTCATATCTCTGCTTCTGTTGTCACATAACTGTTTCCCTTGTGTGTCTGTATATCCTTTTCTTTCTTTTTTTTTTAAATATTTTTTGAACATTTATTCATTTTTGAGAGACAGAGTGTAAGTGGGGGAGGGACAGAAAGAATGGGACACAAATCAAAGCAGGTTCCAGGCTCTGAGCTGTCAACACAGAGCCCCACGCAGGGCTTGAACTCACGGACCACGAGATCGTGACCAGAGCTGACGTCAGACGCTTAACCCATGGAGCCACCCAGGCTCCCCTCATCTCCTTTCCTTTACTTTTTTTTTTTAAAAAAATTTTTTTATGTTTATTTTTGAGAGAGAGAGAAACAGACAGACAGAACACAAGTGGGGAAGGGGCAGAGAGAGAGGGAGACAACAGTATCTGAAGCAGGCTCCAGGTTCCGAGCCAACAGCACAGAGCCTGCCTTGGGGCTTGAACTCACAAACCGTGATATCATGACCTGAGGCGAGGTTGGACACTTAACTGCTGAGCCACTCAGGAGCCCCTCATCTCCTTTTCTTATAAGGACACCAGTCATTGAACTTGGGGCCCACCCTAAATGTAGGACGATTTCATGTTGAGATCCTTCATCAGTTACACCTGCAAAGACCCTATTTCCAAATAAAGTCACATTCTGAGTTCTGGGTGGACATGAATTTGGGGAGGGGAGGGACACCATTCAATTTTCTACAGTGCCTTTGTGAGAATTTTTAAGAGCACCACTTTAGGAAGATGCAGGCCCTACTTATTCCTTGTGCAGTGCACAGCCCAAGTACCCGAACACGGCAACCCTGCTTGGTTCCTCACCATGTCCCCTCTCCTCCCATGCCCAAGAAGAAGCTGGGTGCCTCTGTGGGAGCCACATCCAGGGAGATGCCCCCTTCCCCACCCTTCTCTGGTCCAGAACCCTGCCAAGCAGTGACCTGCCCCCCCCCCCCCCCGCCTTGTCTTGGCAGGCGCACATGGAGGCTGTGCACGCAGATTGGAAGGAGTACCTGAACCTGCTCATCTGTGAGGAGAGTCACCTGAAATACATGGAAGACTACCACCAGGTACCCCGCCAGCCCTGAAGCACCATTGCTGGGAGCACTCAGTGCCTACCTGGCTTACTCGTGGCCTCAGCTCTGATTCCTCCGGGAGCCTCCCAGTGCCCCTGCTTTTGATGGCATACGTGGGTGTGCCCCCGAGCTTGCTGGGCCCTGGTCTGTCTTCCCTGGAGGACAGGACTGGAGAATCTGATTGACCAGCCCAGGAATGAGTGTGGGGTTTTCATTTTGATGAACTATATATAATGTGAAATTTGCCACCTTAGCCGCTTTTAAGCACACAGTCCAGTGGCTTAACATTCAGAGTGTTGTGCAGCCTTCACCTTGGAAAGGTTTCCAGAACCCCCCAGACAAGAAGTCTGCACCCATGAAACAACCCCTCCGTTCTCCCTCCTCCAGCCCCCTTGCTCTTTCTCTCTGAATTTTCCTAGTCTACATTTTGTGAAACTAGACTCACATGTTATGTGGACTTTGGTGTCTTTGGCTTCTTTCGCTTGAACCTCATGTTTTCGAGGGTCATCGATGTCATGGCATGAATCACAACTGCATTCCCTTTTATGGCTCAATTGTATTCCATTGTATAGGCAGACCACACTGTGTTTGCCCCATTCCTCGTTGGTGGCTACTGTCTGATTTCCATAGGAATGTGGGGTTTTTTTTTATAACATTTTTTTATTATCGAGAGACAGACACAGAGTGTGAGCAGGGGAGGAGTAGAGACAGGGGGAGACACAGAATCCAAAGCAGGCTCCAGGCTCCGAGCTGTCAGCACAGAGCCTGACGCGGGGCTCGAACTCAAACTGTGAGATCATGACCTGAGCTGAAGTCGGTCTCCTAACCAACTGAGCCACCCAGGTGTCCAAGGAATGTGTATTTTTAACAAGAGCTGGTCACCTGATTCTGAGGACTGGGGACTCTGGAACTCAGGTGGCATTCCTGTAACTCCTGGTTCAGTGTCTAGACCCCCCTGGGCTGTGAGCTTCACAGGGATCCCTAAGTCCTGTTCGTGGTCACATCCCAGGGGACAGCTGACCAGGAGCGGTTTCAGAGCAGATGGACTGGAAAATGGACAGGAGAAATTTCTAGAGCAAAGTGGCAAGGCTTGTCTTCTGTGTATCGGGACTTTAAAAAGTGTAGCATTTAAGTCAGGGTGTCCCTAGCCCAAAGAGAGGAATGGAACAGAAAAGAACCGAAAGCTTAACGGTATGTATGCATGAAAACTTAGTACGTCCTGGAGGTGGCCTCATGGGGGTTGGTGGGAGGGGCCCTGGTCCAAGAGGCCACCCGGAAGCCGACTGGGGGAGGGGGGTCTCTGAGCTGTGGAGAGTGGGGCAGGGACGGCCCTGCCTGGGCGCGAGCTTGCAGCCATAGCCGGATTGTATCCGTAAGAGGGCCATCTGGTGTCCCCTAGTTCCACAGGGACGTGAAGGCCGCTCAGGAGCTGCTGTGCAAGGTGGACTCAGACCTGAACCAGAAATACAGCCCCGACTTCAAGGACCAGTACCAGATTGAGCTGCTGCTGCGGGAGCTGGACGTGAGTGACGGGCCCGGCGAGGGCCTCCCCACACCCCTCCCTGCACCTCTGGCCTGGGGAAGGCCGTGTCTCACCCCGGCCCTCCCCCTGCTTCATTCAGGACCAGGAGAAGGCTCTGGACAAGTACGAGCATGTGGTGCGGGGCCTGCAGAAGCGAGGGCAGCAGGTGGTGCCGCTCAAGTACCGCCGGGAGACGCCGCTCAAGCCCATCCCTGTGGAGGCGCTCTGTGACTTTGAGGGCGACCAGGTGAGCTGCTACACAGGTGCCCCTGGAGCCCTGGGCGGGCTGGGCCCAGAGCTGCCCCTTTCGTGTCACTGAAAGGTCTTAGGAGTTGTAAGGCTGGATTCAGGGCCTCACACCAGTGTTTTCTAGGAACCTGTGTCCATCTCTGTGGTTGGGGTCACTCTATCAGTCCCCCGCAGAACCCCACCAGTTGCCCTGCTCCTCTGTTCTACCAGCTTTAAGTCCGGCGTCCTGCCTAAACCAATCACTGTGGCTGGCAGGTGCCATTCTCTCATTGGCCGGGCCTGAACCACATGTCCAGCCTGAGTAGTCGGGGACTGTGGGAAGGGGGGTTCCCCAAAGGGAAATCCAAGCAGATGTTGAGACAGCAAATTTAACACATCCCCTTGCAGCTGCACCCTCCCTAGTCTCTATGCTGAAATGTCTTGGGGAGGGCCACAGAGATGGGCTAAGACCCGGGCGGTGGGGCAAGATGGCAACTGGGCCCCCTGGTCACTGGCCAGGGCAGCTCTCTCCATGCCTTCTGACTGGCCTGCCCCTGCCAGGGCCTCATCTCACGGGGCTACAGCTACACCCTGCAGAGCAACAACGGGGAGAGCTGGGACCTCACGGACAGCACAGGCAACAAGCTGACCGCCCCCGCCGTCTGCTTCGTGATCCCCCCGACTGACCCCGAGGCCCTGGCTCTGGCCGAGAGGTAACAAGGCCAAGCGGGGAACCGGCGTGGACTGGCCCCACCCTCTGGGCCCCTCAGGCACCATTCACAGCCCTGGCATCCTGACTCAGCCTCAGGAGGCAACTACCACCCCCCCCACCTGCACCCCCTTGGGGGCTCAAGTGGGACAGGAGCAGACCCCTTTGGCCAGGCTGACCTGCCACATGTGAACGTCAGGCTGTAGGCGGCATAGCCAGCGAGCAGTTTCTCTGCAGGTGCCTCTGGGCCTTTGCATATGCTGTTCCCTCTGCCCAGACACCTGCTCGAGGTCTGGTTGGCTCAGGCCTCTTGAATTAAGACAGCTCCTTGGTTACCTCTTCTGTGAAGAGCTTGCTCCCCTCCACCCTGGCTCCAGGAAAAGCGTTGCCAACTCTTGGGTCCAGCACCTTCTCCCACTGCACATTCTGCCCCTTATCATCACCCTGTGTGTCAGTCTCATGTGGGGAGGGGCTCCTGGGGACTTAACTGTCGCTAGGGCCTCGTTCAGTACTTGGTGCATGCAAAGTATGTACCCAAGAACCCTTTGTTAAATGAGTGATTCAGGAATGCCTTCATCTATCCATTCGGCACGTATTTACTGAGCACCTACTGTGTACTGCTACCTCAGGAGTAATGTCTTGGTGGGGAAGACAAAGGAACAAACGATGACTTTAGATAGTAAAACCTGGTATGAAGAAAAGAGGCTGAGTCACAATGCCAGGCCTCCAGAAGCAAAGAGCCGCATTATAGCAAATTTTCCATGTCTGCCGGGTTTTAACTTTTCAAACCACTTCCACGAGCCTTGTGACTTCTCTGGGCCACACCCAGCCACAACCTGGAGTCCCGGGTCTGTAAGCACAGGGGGCAGTGGGCTGCCCCAGGCCCCCAGCCCATGTTTGCACCCACAGCTTGGGCAGCCAGTACCGGAGCGTGCGGCAGAAGGCGGCCAGGAGCAGGAACGTACTCCAGCAGCGGCATGAGGTGCTGAAGGCAGAGAGCCCTGGAGGTGGGTGCCAGGGCCACTGTCCCAGGCTCTGGGCGGTCTGTGCTGCAGTTGGAAGGGCAGGGGACAGGCAAGGCAGGGGTGAGGGAGGCTGGGGCAGCCCCAGAAGGCCCCGCTTGGTCTCCTAGGCCCTGTCCCTGCGCCTTGCTCCCCCCAGCCCCCCGCTGCCACCTGACTGCGATTTCCTTCGGGCAGATGCCTCCGACCAGCAGGGGCGGCATCTGTTGGCTGGCTTGGACAAGGTGGCCAGAGATCTGGACCGGCAGGAGAAGGCTATCACGGGGATCCTCCGGCTGCCGCTGGAGCAGGGCCGGGCTGTGCAGGACAGCGCTGAACGGGCCAAGGACCTGAAGGTACTGCCAGACTGGTCTCATCCCCACGGGGGCGCCTTGGTGCTCGACGGGGACCACCTGCCACATGTCACCAGAAGTCCTGAGTGATGGCGGTGAGGGGAGCTGTGCTAGGCTGATGACCGAGGAGGTG
The DNA here is from genome assembly GCF_022079265.1 of Lynx rufus. NCBI lineage: Eukaryota > Metazoa > Chordata > Mammalia > Carnivora > Felidae > Lynx > Lynx rufus. The sequence goes on from NW_025814838.1 coordinate 20,918,836, forward strand.
CCGGAGCCCTGGTGCCCCAGACACCGTCCCAGGAGAAAGGGCAGGCGAGGTTCATGCTGCCCCCACACAGCTTGCCGCTCGTGGGCTTGTGGCAGTGTTGATGACACTAGTGACCGGCCCCAGCCGCACGGGGCCACACGCCGCTTCAGCGTTCCGGAGCCGCGTGCTGGTTGCTTGACCGCAGACCTGCTATTCAAGCCCAGGCCTCAGTTTCCTCAGAGACAGTCAAGGCCAGAGGACGACGGGCACGGGGTAGGGGCATGGCCATGTCATGCCGCATCCCTTCCTAAGTGGTCACAGGGTCACCTGTGAATGGGGAGAGAAAAAGCACCCCACCTCATGGGGTCGCCCCCAAAGACGGATGAAATCATCCCCGTGACGTGCACGGAACAGGAGGTCTGTTGTCACACACCCTGCGTCACAATTCCCCGGGGTGCTCGTTACGGGCTGGCTCCCCAGGGAGGGCTCAGGCTTCCTCAGCTGCTTCCTTTGTCCCACAAGGCCCCTGGAGGGAAGGGGGCTGCTGGGCTGTGGCCAACTCCAGGGGCTCTGGTCCCCACAGAACATCACCAACGAGCTGCTGCGGATCGAGCCCGAGAAGGCACGCAGCACGGCTGAGTGCCAGGACTTCATGCAGGCCCTCCCGGGCAGCGGAAGCGTACCTCTGCTGAGGACCCGGGTCGACGACACCAACCGCAAATACGAGCGCCTGGTGCAGCTGCTGGACTTGGCCCAGGAGAAGTGTGTGGTGGGCGGGTGGCGGGCAGGTCGGGTGGCACCGTGGAGCCAGATGGGCACCCCTCACTCCTGACCCGTGTCATCAGGGTGGACGTGGCCAACCGCCTGGAGATGAGCCTGCGGCAGGGCTGGGAGGCACTGGCAGAGTATGAGACCCGGTTGACCCAGGACGACACGGTGCCCGAGGGCGGCCGGGCCCTAGACAGCAAGAGGCAGGAGCTGGTGGTGAGTCTGGGGACCGGGGCCTCGGGAGCCTTTCTCTCCAGGTGCCCCCGGCCTGCCAGCTCTGAACAGATGGGGACGGAGGCCCCGAGTCTCAGGGCAGTGAGTCCCCAGGTTTTGAAAGGCTGCGGTGTGCCAAGTCAGAAGTTGCGGCCGGAGAGCTGTGGCATAAATCCCAGCTACTCCTGGGACCCGCGTGGCTTGTGGAAATCAGGTGCCAGTATCTGCATAATCCGCCCAGATTTCCAGGATCTGTGGGAGAGCAGATCCAGCCTGCGGGGCCCGCATGCTCTGGGAGCACGTGGCTCCCCCCACCCGCAGCGTCTACTTTACCTGCACAGTTGCCACGGGGCCACTTCACATGTCTGCCCGCCTGACTCCTGAGGGCACACGGGTCCGTGGGCCCTTAGGAGGCTGCTTATTCACACACCAGTCCACAGAATCCTCGCTCTGTGCTGAGATTCTCACCTCAGAGCCAAGGAAACTGGCTCAGACAGAAAGCCTCTGCCCAGGCCTTAAAGCTGGAAAGCAGCTGGCCACTCTCGTCCTGGGCACATGCTGCTTCCTGCAGGGTTTTTACACGTTAGTTTTTCCGGCTGGTGTTCCCGGCGACGGAACAGAACGTTGCAGAGATGACCACCACATTTAATGAGAAACACAGAGGCAAAACCCCCGTGCTTCTCCTCCCCACCCCCCACCCAGGCTTCCCACCCCCAAAGCCAGAGGCCTCAGGCAGCTTGGGTGGTGCTGCCCTGACCCCCACCCCGGGGCTCTGACCGCAGCGCCCACCTTCTGCCTCTCCGCCCCGACAGGCCCTGGCCTCTGCGCTGCAGGCCCAGGAGCCCCTGCTCGGTGACGTGGAGCAGAACCTGCAGGCAGCCAAGCGCTGCTCCAGCTCCCTGGCCAGCCGCTTCCAGGAGCACTGCCCGGACCTGGAGCGCCAGGAGGCCGAGGCGCACAGGCTGGCCCAGCGCTCCGACAACCTCCGCCAGCAGGTGGAGCTCAGGTGAGCAGCCGTGGCCGGGCGGCAGCCTCCGCTTAGCTCGTCTGCTGTGAGGCTGCCGCAAGTGGTTTGCTTTCTAGATTTTCTCATTTTGGAAAAAGCAATCCATCTGCACAGTAAAAACCTCAAGGTGATTACAACGACCAGCCCCAGCCAGCCCAAGGCAGGCGTGGCTACCATTTTGTGTACACTTCCAGAAATGTTCTTGAGGAGCTGGCGGGCGGGGGGTGGGGGCCGTGACATCAGTGACAACACAGCACATGCACCGCGTCTTGCTTGTTCCTGTCCTATGTCCTGTTGGTCTCAGGAGTCCCTAAGTGTGACCTCCTCTTGTGTCTTCCGGAAGAGCTCCTGTAGAACAGATCCCGCTCCGCCTTCCTTCGGTGCTGGGTACAGTTCACCAGGGGAGCAGCCATGCAGGCCTGCAAGCGGCTTTTGTGTGTCGCATTTTAACTACAAATTCAGCCTCTTTAATTGGTATTGGACTTTTCTGGGCCATCTGCCCTGGGAGGCAGGTCCAGTAGCTTGTGTCTTTCGAGGAACTTGTCCATCTCATCACGTAGTTGAATTTAGTGGCATAAAATTGTCCTTAATATTCTGTCTGATTTTCACTGTTCACAGGACTTGAGGGGATGTCCCCCGCCCCCATTCCTGATGTTGTACCTTTCCTCGTTCTATTTGTATATACATCTTCTTTTTCCTTCCTGATTCTTCTGAGGTCTATCAATTCACTGCTCTCTGTTGCTGTTCTCTTTCATGGGCATCTGTTCATTATTTCCTACTGCTGCTTAGGTTTGCTCTTCTCTTTTTTTAAAAAAATATTTTTTTAATGTTACTTTTGAGAGAGAGAGAGAGAGAGACAGAATGAGAGTGGGTTGGGGCAGAGAGAGAGAGGGAGGCACAGAATCTGAAGCAGGCTCCAGGCTCTGAGCTGTCAGCACAGAGCCCGACGCAAGGCTGGAACTCAGGAATGGTGAGATCATGACCTGAGCCAAAGTGGGACGGCCAACCGGCTGAGCCACCTAGGTGCCTCAACTGCTCTCTTTTCGAGCAATGTTTAGGTTATTTTATTAGGTTATATTTGATCCCTCCTGCTTTTAAAACATGAGCAAAGAGGACTTCTTTAAAAAGAGACAGGAGGCATCTTCTGACTGCGGCAGAGGCCTGACAGGCTTTCCTCCGCAGGGCCCAGAGCCTGCAGAACGCCAGGGCCGCGTATGACGACTACCGCAGCGGCTACGACCACATGCTCCAGTTCTTGTCCCACATCCCCAGCTATGAGCCCCAGGAGACAGACACCCTCAGCCAGATGGAGACCAAGCTGAAGAATCAGAAGGTAAGGCGGTTGCCTCCGTGTTCACAGGTCTACAGTGGCATGGGGACTGCTGGAGGTCAGCAAGGTCCCTTAAGACCTCGGCCCTGCTTGGCTGCCAGCACCTAACTCTGAGAACAAGAATGGCCTCGCTCCCGCCTCAGTGCCCAGCACAGGGCCTGGCCCAGAGTGGACAGTCCACATAGGCTGGCTGAATGAGCAAATGGCTACAGCAACACATGAGGAGCCCTCATGGTAAAAAAAAAAAAAACAAAAAACAAAACAAAACAAAAAAAAACAATCCTGTTTCCCAAGTTCAGAGTCCTGGTTGGCTGGAAGGCAGCAGTGTCTTGGGACTGAGGGACACAGGACCCCAACAGCCTAGATTCAAACTCAGGTTCCAACCCTAATGGCCATGTCCTTGTGGGCTAGTCACTGAAGGTGACTATGCCTCAATTTCATTACTCGTAGACTGGAGATAATGATAGCACTTACCTCACAGGACAACTTCAAGATAAAATGAGATCGAAGATATTAGAAGAGTGCCTGACATTTCGAAGCACTCTGTAAATACTGGTTTCCTGGCAAAGACGATGATCTTCCTGGCCCTTCTTCACAGGGTCAGAGAATCGCCTTTTGTGACCAAGAACTGTATACAAGGAAGCCGTTCATGAAACTTTGTACTACAGAAGTTGCATTTCAGATTCTGAGGAATCCAGCTACTCTGTCAAGGGTTGTTTTTGTTGGTTTGTTTCTTAATTTTTTATTTTAAAAGTCCCTGTTGTTTTACAGAACCTGCTAGATGAGATAGCAAGAAGGGAAGAGGAAGTCCAGAAAGTCTGCACCTCCTCCCAGCAGTATCAGCAAGCTGTTAAGGTGAGCCGGGAAGCTCCTGCCGAGTGCAAGACAGCAGGGCCTCGTCCTGTCAGGAGGGCTGGACAGAGAAGGGCTAGACCTGGGGGGGGGGGGGGTCGTCCTCGGGCACTGTGGGCAGCCCTGGAAGCGGGCACAGCCCTTTAGGAAAACAGTGTGTCCCAGATGCTGAACACCAGAGAAGGGATTGCTACTGCTTGAAGCAGTAAACAGGGAGAATTTATCCCAGAGGGAAAACAAAACAACAATGGAGGATAAATAAAAATCTTCGTAGCAGCAGCTATTATTCACAACAGCAAAAGAAAAAAACTAGAAATACCCTACACGGCCGATGGATTACGGAGTCAGCAAAGGAATAAAGGGGATCCGAGGCAGCAGGAGAACCGGCTCAAGTGCTGTGGGGAGAGAGCAGAGCACCACACTCGGGGCCCCGAGGGGGCTCTGTCTGGGGCGGGAGGGCACGGCGCGCCTCCTTTCTGTCGTGTCCTGGGTTGTTGAGGGACACAGCTCTGGACAGCCGGCATGCAGATGATTCTCAGCACCTCCTGGCCGTTACTACAGTACGCAGCCGTGCAGACCTCCGCAGTCCGCTACAAGGGGCAGAAGAACACTTCTGTCTCTGTTGCGGTTGTCTGCCCTCCACCATGGCTCTCTCTCACCCAGGACTATGAGTTAGAAGCAGAGAAACTAAGGTCCCTTCTTGACTTGGAGAATGGAAGGAGTAGCCACGTCACCAAGAGAGCCAGGCTCCAGTCCCCCGCTGCCAAAGTGAGGGAAGAGGTGAGTGGTGCAGGCGGGCCCTGGGGGAGGCACGGCACACAGGCCTCTGAGATGCACCCCAACAGGGAAACGGGGCCGAGAGCCCTCCTGGGTGCTCGGTAAGGTAAGACAGGTTTGGTTAAGAACAGATGGTAGACTTGTTCTCGGGCAGTGATGTGGATATACCTGGAAAGACAGCCTGCTGCAGGGATCTGGGAGGCTCCCACAGGACTCCTCCTAAGTAAGTACACGTGGAGAGCTGGGGTTACTTCCTTCCGCGTATGAGTAAGTGCAAGCTCCGAGAGGAAGACCTGCTCAGGGTCATGCAGACTTTCGCCTTCATGCTCTAAATCCAGTTCCTCCAGCAGCTGAGACTATAGTTCAATTCCAGGTAGCAAGAGACCAGAAGCTACCCTCTATCCCCAAATGCCAGACTTTTCAAACACGGTCCACCTCGCTGCTGCTCAGCCTGTTGACTCCTGTTTGCTGACTGCTCTCCCGTAGGAAGCGGCTCTTGCTGCCAAGTTCACTGAAGTTAACGCCATCAACAGACAGAGGCTTCACAATCTGGAGTTTGCCCTGAGTCTCTTGAGACAGGTAATGGATCTCCTACAGGTCAGACATTCTACTTCCCACTATTCCAGCAGGTAAGAAATCAGGCTCATTCTGCTCCCACAAAACAGTCTGTGAGCTGGTGGCAGTGTCCCTGGCTATCGGACGGCACCAGCGCAGGTAGTGGCCCAGCCAGCGCTTCTGTGAGCACGAAAGCAGCATGTATTCCATCCAGCAAATATTTGCTGGGGCCCCAGGGCAGGTAGCTTGTTTTCAGAGGCCCACGTCTGTCCGTCTATACAGTGGAAAATGAAGCAGGGCCACCGTGGAAGCCTCTGTCTGTACTGAGTGCACCAAGCAGGGTGCAGAACAGGGGACGACCACTTCTGCAGAAAAAGAAACATGTGGCATGCACTCAAAATGTACGTCTCAAAGACGACAGCCTCTGGGAACAGGACCGGAGGTGGGATGCTCTGCCATGGTCGTCAACTACTTTACTGTTCAAAAAACCTAAACTATTTGTTTCACCATCTTCTAAAGTAACCCAGGAACTCAGTGAACTCGACACCGAGGGAGCCTCGGGCGTCACAGGGTCTGACCTTTCCATGGGGGACTGAGGTGCGCTCCGACCAGGTGGGAACAGGCCAGGCCGCGCGTTAACCATGCACTGTCTTCTCCTTCTCAGCAGCCGGAGGTGGGAGCGAGCCACGAGACCCCGCAAGGTAGCACCCCGGGCTCCGCGGTGGAGGAGACGTGGAAGGTACAGAAGGAGCTGGAGGAGGAGACTGAGAGGAGGCAGCAGCTGGAGAAGGAGGTCAAGAGCGCACAGGAGGAGATCCAGACCCTGCAGAATCGGAGCCCGCAGGAAGCGGTGGTACAGAAGGAAGTGCTGAAGAAGGTGCCGGACCCCGCACTCGAGGAGAGCTTCCAGCAGATGCAGCGGACCCTGGTGGAGGAGCGGCACAAGAACCAGCTGCTGCAGGAGGAGCTGGAGGGGCTGCGGCTGCGGCTGCGTGCCCTGGAGCAGGAGACCAGGGACGGGGGGCAGGAGTACGTGGTCAAGGAGGTCCTGCGCATCGAGCCGGACCGAGCCCAGGCGGACGAGGTCCTGAAGCTGAGGGAGGAGCTGGAGGAGCTGAGGCGGCAGAAGGGCACCCGGGAAGCAGAGGCAGCCCTCCTGCAGCAGCGCATCGCGGCCCTGGCCGAGGAGAAGGAGCGGGCCCAGGAGAGGGTCACCGAGAAGGAGGTGGTGAAACTGCAGAACGACCCCCAGCTGGAGGCAGAGTACCGGCAGCTGCAGGAGGCCCGGCAGCGGGAGGGCAAGCTCAGGGAGGAGCACGAAGAGGAGCTGAGCTTCCTCCAGGACAAGCTGAAGAGGCTGGAGAAGGAGCGGGCCATGGCAGAGGGGAAGATCACAGTGAAGGAGGTGCTCAAGGTGGAAAGGGATGTGGCGACCGAGAGGGAGGTCGGTGACCTCAAGCGCCAGTGTGAGGACGAGGCTGCCAAGGCTCGCACCAACCAGAGGGAGAAGACTGAGCTGCTTCGCAAGATTTGGGCCCTGGAGGAGGAAAATGCCCGAGTGCTGGTACAGGAGAAAGTGCGGGAGATTGTGCGGCCGGACCCCGAGGCAGAGAGGGAAGTGGCCAACCTCCGCCTGGAGCTCGTGGAGCAGGAACGCAAGTACCGGGGGGCCGAGGAGCAGCTGAAGAGCTACCAGAGTGAGCTGGAGGCGCTCAGGAGGAGGGGCCCCCAGGTAGAGGTCAAAGAGGTGACCAAGGAAGTCATCAAGTACAAGACTGACCCCGAGATGGAGAAAGAGCTCCGGAGGCTCAGGGAGGAGATCGTGGACAAGACGAGACTTATTGAAAGGTGCGACTTAGAAATCTACCAGTTAAAGCAAGAGATCCAGTCCCTGAAAGACACCAAACCCCAGGTGCAGACCAAGGAGGTGGTCCAGGAGATCCTCCAGTTCCAGGAAGACCCCCAAACCAAGGAGGAAGTGGAGTCTCTGCGGGCCAGGCTCTCAGAGGAACAGAAGAAGCAAGTGGATCTGCAAAGAGAGCGAGCCTCCCAGGAGGAGAAGATCAGGCAGAAAGAGGAGGAGCTGTCCCAGGTGAAGGAAAAGGTGGTCCAGCAGGAGGTGGTCAGGTACGAGGAGGAGCCCAGCCTGCGCGCCGAGGTGAACGCCTTCACCGAGAGCATCGAGGTGGAGCTGCGGCAGATCGACAGCCTCCGTGGGGAGCTGCGGCGGCTGCAGCGCCGGCGCGCAGAGCTGGAGCGCCAGCTCGAGGAGCTGGACCGCGAGCGGCAGGCGCGCAGGGAGGCCGAGCTGGAGGTGCAGCGCCTGAGGCAGCGGCTGGCCGACCTGGAGAAGGAGGAGGCGGAGGCCCGGGAGAAGGTGACCCTCAAGCAGAAGGTGGTGCTGCAGCAGGACCCGCAGCAGGCCCGGGAGCACTCTCTGCTCAGCGTCCAGCTGGAGGAAGAAAGGCACCGGCGGCAGGTCCTGGAGAGTGAGCTCGAGACCCTGAAGCAGCAGCTCGTCAACCTGGAGAAGATGGAGGTCAAGGAGAAGGTGGTCTTCTCTGAAAGCGTCCAGGTGGAGAAGGGCGACACCGAACAAGAGATCCAGAAGCTCAGGAGCAGCCTGGAGGAGGAGAGCCGGAGCAAGAGGGAACTGGATGCAGAAGTGAGTCGGCTGGAAGCCAAGCTGTCGGAGCTGGAGTTCTGCAACTCCAAGTCGTCCAAGGAGCTGGACTTCCTCAGGGAGGAAAACCACAGGCTGCAGCTGGAGCGGCAGAGCCTGCAGCTCGAGACCCGGAGGCTCCAGTCAGAAATGGAAATGGCAGCAACAGAAACCCGAGACCTGAGAACCACCAGCACGGCGGACTCGGGGACGAACCTGGACTCCAGGCTGTGGTCCCTGGAGAGAGAGCTGGACGACCTCAAGAGGCTCTCCAAAGACAAAGACCTGGAGATCGACGAGCTGCAGAAGCGCCTGGGCTCCGTGGCCGTCAAGAGGGAGCAGAGAGAGAACCACCTGCGGCGCTCCATCGTGGTCATCGACCCCGACACGGGCCGGGAGCTGTCCCCAGAGGAAGCCCATCGGGCCGGCCTCATCGACTGGAACATGTTCGTGAAACTCAGGAGCCAGGAGTGTGACTGGGAGGAAATCTCAGTGAAGGGTCCCAGCGGGGAGTCCTCCGTGATCCACGACAGGAAGTCTGGCAGGAAGTTCTCCATTGAAGAGGCGCTGCAGAAAGGACGGCTGACCCCGGCTCAGTACGAGCGCTACGTCAACAAGGATATGTCCATCCAGGAGCTGGCCGTCCTGGTGTCTGGGCAGAAGTAGGCCCAGCCCGGCCCTCCACCTTCTTGGAAGCAGCCAGCTGGCCGGCTGGCTCCCACCCAGAACCGCCGGGTCTTCTCCTCCGTGGCCCTGTGCGGGCTCTGAACCTGCACAGAGCTGAGCCCATCACCCAAGCCCGTCTCATGGTCATTCACCCTGGGTGAGGGACCCGCTTCATCCTCTGATGATCGGACAACCACAGTGCCCCTCTTCTGTCCCTTTTCCCACACATTTCCATCAATAGACTCTTCGTGTGACACCTGGAAACGACCCAAAAAACTAAAGCCATGACGACCGAGGCGAACGAGCCACTCCATGCTCCGGCCTTCACACCCCACATGGAGGCGCCCCAGGGCAGAAAGGCCTCCCTTCCACACACGTGTAGGTATACCAACGGACTGGGCCCCTCAGGGCTGCCAACCTGCACTCATGGCCCCCCCAGGATTGTGGCTGAGAGCCCACTTTCTGTCAGAAGCCTCCTGGTGACAGATCTGGGCTCTGTGCCAGAAGAGGCGCCAAGAAACCAGAACAGTGTGTGGCCTTCGGTGCTAGAGTGAAGGTTAACTGTCAGCCAGACTGTCCACCATCAGAAAACGTGTTGTGGTTCTCAAAATATTTTCATGATGGACTGTGTTGCTGTTAGCCTTAGTTTCAGTGCCTTACAAGTCTTGTGTGTTAGCTCACTGGTGTTTGGGTACGCTACACATTTGATTTTTCACCAGATGAATTTTATGTTCTGTGTTATCTCACGTATTATGGAAGAAAATGGGATTAGGGATTCTATTTCTAGTGCAAAATAAACACCTGGGTGGCTTGAGTCTAACTTCATGGCGTTTCTTCTTTTGCATGCGAAGCTTAGTTATTTCCCCTGCTCCTCTTGGCTTCTGGCCAAAAGGGATATTCCACATATACCAGCTCCTAGGGGAGGAAAAATTGGCTCAAATACGGTAAAAAGAAGGAGAAATGATGTTTTGGAAACCTTGAAACAATTTATTGAGTTGCTTTATACAAGATTAACAATTTTCACACCACCCCCCAACACCAACATCGTCGCGCCGCGCACAAAAGCCACAGCCCCTCTCACACCTAAGGAACGGCTGCTCCAAGGAAAGCCCCGCAGCGCCGCAGCCCCAGACCCCGGGGAGCCCGCTCTGCCAGCCCGTCTGCCCAGCCATGGCTGTTTAGGTCATTCACTCTTTCATTACCACAAATAAAGCATAAAGAAGAAAAAGAAATCTCATAAACTCCCCATCAAAGAAACGTTTCCCTGAGGCAAGAGGCATCACTAGATTCCTAAAAATGAGGGTATTCAGCTCCAGCTGCACACTCAATGGTACATGGGGAGGAGGGTGCGAGCGCTGCAGGGAAGGGACCTTGGGTGTTCTTGGGCGGAGAAGCCTGGAGAGTTCCCACTGCTCAGTGTTCACGGAAGGCCTCTGCACGGCTCTGAGCTCAGCAATACAAATCTCTTCTTTGGCTCTTTTGCTACTACCTAAGACTACTCTGTAAACAAACTGGAAACCCAAGTTGCAAAAAAAAAAAAAAGATATAATGAAGGGATAAGGAATCCACTTATCCACTTTAGCCAGATGTGAAACACATGTTGGTTCTTACATTTAAAAAAAAAAAAAAAAAAAAAAAAAAGCAGAGGCCTAGCCGGATAACTGAGTGAGGTCTTGCCCCGCTGGAAACAAGGCAAACCTCTGCATAACTGTGAGTTACTGAGCACTGTACCCTGGAAGGCAGGAACCAAGAGAGCTGCCTGTGTCTCCACACAGGTGTACATTCTGAGGAGGCTGTTGACTCTTAACATATTTGCAATCACTTAGCTGAAGCAGTCAGTTCAGATAGGCCTTGTGGGACACACTCCACAGGACAGGCAAGTGCCCTAAACATCCGTGTGAAGCAGCCGCTGGCTGAATGCGCTCCAGGGCAGCTGTCCTGGCCTGTCTCTGGCGCGCTCTCCCAGCTCATCAGCGCACCGCCCTCAAGTCAGCGCACAGCCCTGCTGCCCGGAGAGCCCCAGGACGTCAAGGCCTGTTTCTACATGGCAGATGCTTCACAGGGGCCTGTTCCTGCAGCTCTGCCTGAGAATGGTTTCTAAATAAAACAAACTGGAATGTCTTTGACTTGGAGCCCCTCATATCCTTGGCCCTCAGAGATGAAGGGCTTTGGGGCTCTTCAGTCCACCTGAATGAACTCTGAAAAAACAAAACGGGGGCCCTGGCTATACTGGGACCTGGGGTCTGGGGGCCCAGATGACCTTCAAGTCAGGATGGCAGATTAGGATGTGCAACTGTAAAAAACTCAAACTGGCTATGTCTTAAATACAGACATATCTTTTAAAAAAGTCTTCATCTGAAATCCACTCAGAAGGCCGAATGGACGTGTGTCTAATTCTGCTCCACCATAAAGGCACTGGAATTATGTCTTACTATAATATGACATGCATTCTATCCAATGCATTAATGGTAATGATGAAATCTGGACCAAAATAAGTGTCTTTAAAAATCCTGTCACAACTGTTGAATCTACAAAAGTCTTTTCTCTGAAAGAGCTTCATTGTCATGTTCAGCAGAGAAGCTGGCCCCCAACACAATGAGCACACGTTAGGTGTTCTGAGTATTTTTCAAAAAGACAAGGTAAGTCTCCCAGCTGTGTGTCAGCCTGGGTTTTTGTCCTGTTGAGCACACAGCCTGAGGATGGGACGGACACCATGACCATCGGGGATCCCACTGTGGCCAGGGGTCCCTGATCAGTAGGGCACCAGGAGGTACTCTGACCAAATGCCAGGGGGTCAGGCAGGTTTCAAACAGGTGCGCCCTGCTCTGCCCTGACACCACAGCTTCGTACAAGACCCACCACGCGCCCCAGCCCAGAGCTGCCCCTCCAACGATTGTCCATGACAGAGCCACGGGGCCCGGGGCACCAGGCCAGTCAGTGCCTCCACAGAGAAGCCCAGGGTTGCTCCCCTCACTGAAGGCACATCACAGTGCCAAGAGATGCTCCACTCAGCACTCACACCTTCGCCAGAAGGAAACCAATTGGCAGAAAGAGCATAGTGATTATCCAGTTTCTGAGACCTACTTGGTCAGCTTCCACCCAGACCTAAGTGAGTCGGGCCTTTCCTCTGAAGAGGTCACAATTTCCGTGGTACACCAGGCCCTTTTCCATGAAGCTGAGAAGCATCTGGAAAAAAATAAGCAAAAACAACACAAGTCTTTCAGGATCTCGGATTCCTTTAAGGCAGCAGTAACAAAAATTCAAGGGGATCACTTAACTAGCAAAAGCCCCTGAAAGCTGAGTTCCAAGGCTCAGACGAACCCAAAAACCCTTGATGGAGGCTGAGTGCACTGCTGCTTGCAGTAGCCTGCAGTGTGCACGGCACTCGGAGCACCAGAAGGCAGGGGCCCGACGCATGCCTGCCACGGGAGTGCGTGTGTTCTCGGCCGCCACCAAAGTCCCCTGGCGGGCTAGGCTCTGTGTGAGGTCCCAAGACCGTGCTGCACTCAAACAGCTATGAGACTCTCTCACCATCAGAATCCTCAGGTCCTACGAAACCAGCTCAAGGTGCTAAGAAGCTAGCGTTCTGAGTCTGCACGGGAAAGAGAGCAAAAAGCAGACGCAGTCACACAGCTTTCCATTTACAACCACTCAATGGAATCCTCCAACCTGAAGAAGGTGTAAAGGAGACAGAAATGGAGAAATGGTACAAAAAAGCACTTTCCCTTTTTTTTTTTTTTTTGGCACTAAAAATACCACAGGCCAACAGTCATGTTTCCAATGGCTCTTAAATTACTTTCTTTGTTTCAAAGTGTGACAGTTCCTGAAAGCAAGCAGAGGCAGGAGTACCTTTCAAACCTAGGTCTTGCCTAGGTGGTTCTGTGACCCCGCATTACCCTCTTAGCTACAGTAGCAGCCACCAGTTTGTGAGATGAGTCCCCTGCAGCTACTGCTTCCCTAGAGGAAAACAGAGCCCTTGTTCACACAGGCTTAGCCCTTCAGTTCTTTTCTCTAAAGAAGCAAAATTTCCACCTTACAAATCTTCAATCCATTCTTACAGGCAAAAGGCCTCCAGCATTCACTAGGAATATGTCAGCCTCGGGCCAGGGGGTCAGGGACCCACGGCAAACATGGAGGAGCTTACACTCAGAAACATCAGGCCACAGGCATGCCCGGCCAGGCAGCTCCCTAACTCCCACCCCGGTACCCGCACACCAGGGCTACCCCAGCCTCAGCATCCTGCAGAATGGCTCTCGCCTGACCGGTGCAGCCTCCCTGGTCCCCTCTGGAGCAGGTCTAGCGTAGTAAGAGCAGGAAGCCAAAACCAAGACCTGGTGAGCCTGCGCACCAGGGTCCCATGAGGTGTACTCAAGACTCAGGTTCCAGCTGCCTTCTCACAGCAATACCATACCCTTTTCTGAAAACCACTGCTCTATGGAGATGAAAAGCAGGAAAAGGAAAGGAACACTGCCCAGCTGTGTTCCTGAATGTCTGCTTTCACCCCTGAACTCAACCGAAGGCTGCTCCCTTGGGCATACTTTGTGCCAGCACAGGTAAGGGTCCCTCCTAAAACCTCACCATTGGGCTCTCCCTTTCACATAAAGCTTTAAGCACTTTTTACGGTGCCTGGGTGGCTCAGTCAGTTAAGGGTCCAACTCTTTTTAATTTTTTTTTTATTTATTTTTGAGAGCGAGTGAGCGAGCGAGCCCAAGTTGGGGAGGGGCAGAAGTGGACAGAGAGAATCTGAAGCAGGTTCCACACCATCATCACAGAGCCTGATGCGGGGCTCAAACTCACTAACCATGAGATCATGACCTGGGCCAAAACCAAAAAGGGAGATGCGTAACTGACTGAGCCACCAAGGCACCCCATTAAGCCTCTGATGCCTGATTTCAGCTCAGGTCATGATCTCAGGGTTCATGGGATCAAGCCCCGCATCTGGTTCCATGCTGACAGCAAAGAGCCTGCTTGGGATTCTCTCTGTCCCTCTCTCTCTGCCCTTCCCCCAGGTGACTTTCTCACCCTCACACTCTCCCTCCCTCCCAATCTCTCTCTCTCTAAACAAACAAGCAAATAAAGCCTTGAGAGCTTTCTGTTAGCTGCAGCACCTGGAAGGTATAGCAACTTAATTGAACACTTTTCAGTTCCCCAATTAACCCTTGGAAATGAGCACCAACATAAGCACCAAGTTTTGCTAAGGGAATTCCCCTGCTTTGAATACAGGCCATCACTGCCTCCCTTGTGAGCACACAGGGTAAGGCCGACCCAGTGGCAATCCCAAGTGGGGAATGAGGGGAAATTCCAAAGTGGAAGCCTATGTTGATCTCTTGGAGTCCCCAAAGAGCCAGAGCCTTCAAGGACAAACCAGGACAACACAGTGACAACGAGTAGAAGACACTGAACTCCCTGGCAGCAGACAAGGCATCTGAACGAGTGGAGAGCAGAACGCTGCGTGGTGCGTGTGGCACTCTGACCACCTGGCAATTACCTGGCAGACTCTGCGGGATGTGAGTGGACACGGCAGCGTGTGGGAGAGGCGCTGCACGGGGTGGGCTGGAGTGCAAGCCAGCCAGGAGACCTGAGAGAAAACAGGAGGGGAGAAAAGAACAAAACACACACATTGAAGACAGGAACAGAAAAGATGCTTCAGTGGTCGAGAGCCCAGACAACCTCCTGGACTGGTTCTGGGTCAGAACCCCAAGGGGAGGGGGCTCAGCACAGTTCCCAGGAATGCTGCCCAGGGTCACACACCAGACAAACACAGGAACCCAGCACACAACAACAGAACTCATCAATCAGCACAGGCAGTGGGGAACCTTCTGTCCATCCAGCACAAGGAGACAAGGAGAGAAGCACTTACTATGGTTGAGGCCGTGATGGAACGTCCCAGGGGCAGGACCCGTGACGATGGCATCCTTGGAAACCCCTGCTTTGGCAGAGGACTCGGCGCTGAAGGATACCACATGGAGAGGAAACTGGGAGATGATCCCTAGGGAGTTGGAGTTCATGGCTCCAGGCAGCTTCGGGCTGCCAGACTTGTAGGACGCAGACAGCAGATTTAAGGGCGAGGAGCTGGCCAGCAGCACAGCCCCACTCGTTCCTTTCTGGGGAGGAAACACAGCACGGTCAGAGCACCAGCACTGTTCAAAGCTCACTCACAAACCAAAGCTGGGGATGGACGTGCAGGGCAGGGACCCGCTTGTACACCACCCCTTGTGAAGGCAGCCCCTGCAGTGCTGCCCTCAAAGGAAGGAAGAGGATAGACTCTAAACTGGCACGGAGAGGAGCACCTGGGTGGCTCAGTCGGTGAAGCGTCCGACTTCGGCTCGGGTCATGATCTCGCGATTCGTGGGTTCAAGCCCCACATGAGGCTCAGTGCTGACAGCTCAGAGCCTGGAGCCTACTCCGGGTTGTGTCCTCCCCTTCTCTGCCCCTCCCCCCACTCGTACTCAGTCTCTCTCAAAAATAAATGAAAAAAAATAAAAAACTGGCATGGAATGGCTCCCAGGACCATGTTCATTTAAAAAACCAAGTATAGGGGTGCCTGGGTGGCTCAGTCGGTTAAGCGTCCGACTTCGGCTCAGGTCATGATCTCACAGTTTGTGAGTTCGAGCCCCGCATCGGGCTCTGTGCTGACAGTGCAGAGCCTGGAGCCTGTTTCGGATTCTGTGTCTCCCTCTCTCTCTGACCCTCCCCCACTCATGCTCTATGTCTCAAAAATAAACGTTAAAAAAAAAAAATTTAAAAAACCAAGTATAAATTACTCCTTTGTGTAAGAAAGGAAGACCATCTTACCCAAACATCCACAGATGTAGGTACACACAAACACCAGTGTGTTCGTATTTATGTACATTAAACATACACACACATACATATTTGTATGTTTTGACCTTTGTCTTTATAAAGAGATGGGAAAACCCTGGAAACTAAGGAACACAGCTACCTTGCAGGGGTGGTGCCAGGGTAGAGGTAGGTGAGATCCTGCTGTACATACCTTTCTATAGTTTTGTCTTTGTAACAACAGAGTCATTTTCTATGTTGGAAACATGAAAACAATTGTTCTCTCATTTCCCCAGCCTGCACCCAAACTTCCTGTAATTACCTACCGGCAAGCCTCATCAACCATTGGACTCTGTCAAACTGCCTTTATCTGACCTGCAGAGTCCTTTAAAATCCAACCAAAAGGGAATCACTCTTACAAGTTACTGATTTCCTGGGGCATGAACATCTCCACAAAACTGATGAGCTGAGAGATGACGCCATTTTCATTTACTTGTTTTGAGAGATAGACAAATAGGAGGCTATGAAATGTGAAAGGAGTTTTGTGGCTCATTCTGTGCCACCCAGGATCATAGCACCTCTGGCAAACCAGTCCTTTCCCTCTGCTCGTCCTCAGGAGAAGTTTCCAGCTCTCCCGGGATTCCTACCACTAGAAAAGCAAAAACCTACAAACAGGAAGCCCAGGCCTCCTTCCAGTTTCCGGGCTCACTATTCCTACCTGACCTTCAGTGTCGGATCTCTCTCTCCGACCAGGGCAAGGCAAGCGGCCCTGTCCACAAGACCCACGAGGGGCGGACTGCTGTGCCAGGACACTCACTGGCAAGGAGGTAGACGATGTCATGCTGCTAACTGCGCTGGACTTCAGGGAGGAGGTCAGTAGCTTTGCCACTCCCTGGGTCCCACCACTGGAGTCTCCATTTGGACCACCCGGAGGGGCCACCAGGGTCAGCTTTTGGGAAACAGGTGGTTTTTTCACTGCAGAGGCTGGGACGGGTCTGCTGGCAGACTGTCCTGCGGAGGGAGGCTGTACGCCGGGGAGCAGGTTCCCGGAAGTAGAGGTCTGGACTGGTGTTCCTCCAGAGGAAGAGCTGCTGCCAGAAGAAACCCCATGTTTAGAGACAGAGCTGGCAAAGGGACTATTCTTGTAAGACGGCCCTGAAGAGCCAGCGGAGTGCTGTTTTGCTGGATGGCTCGGGGCAGTGGAGGATGAGGCTGGGGTCTTATGAGAGGTGCTGCTGGAGACCGGGGGGCCTCCTGACGAGGCCGGCGTGGAGGGATGGAAGCTCTGGCCTTTGGTTGCTGTCTTCACAAGCTGGAGGAGGGAACGATGGCACTGTGGGGAGGAAGGCTTTGGGCCCTGGAGCTTATTGACAAAAGAAGCTGGGGGGGTGAAGCTCTTCTGCTGTTGAGCACCCGCGTGAAACACTTTCACCTGGGGGCCGGGCACAGGAGCTGCCGCCTGGGGTGTGTGAGACGTCCGTGGCAAGCCGTGGTGCTTTGCTTTGGACTGGTGTGCTTCCGGCAGGCCCTTGCTGAGCGCAGCCTGACAGGACAGCTCTTTGTAGCCAGAACTCTCCGTTTTTTTCTCCTGAGAGGACTGCCCCAGTGCCAAAGCCTGTTCAGCTAGAAAATTGAGGGGAGACTGCAGAGAACTAGAAGGCGATGGGGCGGAAGGGTTGGGCTTCGGAAAGTTCCTCTTCTCGTCTGTACATACGGCGCCTACGATCTTCTCTGCGGGTGCTTTCGAGGGTGCAGGCAATGTGAACTCAGAGCTCCCACCTGCTCTGCTATTCAGCACAGCCAGTTCCTTGGACACAACCTCCAATGAGGAGGCTGAATTACGGATCAAGTCTCCATCCAAGGAGTCCTCGAGGTTGATAGGAGCAGGATTAGCAAGGCTGCCAGATGCCTGGGATGAGAGCTCCCTGTTTGTGGCCCCAATGCTCAGGCCTCCTCCCGCGTGTTCTGAAGGCAAAGCCAGGGGGCCACCAATCTGACCTGATGGGACGGAAACCTTTTTGTCAGGCTTAGAAGAGGATTCCTAAAGGAAAGTAGAAATTCCAATGGTTAGAAATGTCCAAAGATGCCAACGCTGGCCCTGTGGTGAGGATGCAAATCTAAGAGTACCACAGGCCCCCAAAACCCAGGCTTTCCTGCACGGTCACAAAACAGGGGAGGAGCAGAGTAGCTGCCATGCCTGCTTGCACTTGAAAATGCTGCTACCCCTTCGCCCTCTCTGGCTCATGTCTGGCTGGCTGGGACTGGCTTACCAAGCATGCTTTCTTGTTAAGTACACATCCATCCACAAAGAAACTCTTATTCTGTTTCTGAAAAAGTGTAACACTTGAGCAAGAGATGTTCTCTCCCTGTTGGCCTCACATGGTCTCAGAGTGCTCCCAGCTGCACTCAGAAAATGAGGCATGGCATGAGAATTGCCTTGAATTAGCTTTCCTTTCCTCCCTGATCTTCTCTAGCACCTGTCTCTTCAGCTGGGCGCAAAGGAAAAGTCCTGTCACGGGAGCAGGAACAGGGTCTACCTCATTAATGCCACATCCTGAGTGCTTATTGCCGTGTGTCTGAGACACCGAAGGAGCTCAACAGATACTTAGGAATACAGAATCAGCACAGCTTACTCCCATGGACTAGGTGTGTTAAGGGCGCAGCAACTGGTAAAAATTTTGGCACAATAGCAATTTTTACTACACTGAGAGGTTTCTGCAATGCCTGAGATGGTTCTCGGTCTCTGCTCTCTACCCACTGTACTTCCCTCCATCTCTGCCAAGCAAATGCAACAAAGCCAGCTTCCTCCAGGCTCACCACTTAGCTGGCAGTGTTCTTCCATGAAAAATCTACCACCACGCTGCAAGACCTGAGCATCTGCAGGGGCTTTTCACTCCTCGGAGGGCGGTCGGGAGACCTCACTTAAATCTCACCACCACCCCCAGGAACTGGCCAGGTGGGTATGATCTCTTAGAACTAAGGCAGGAAGATATTATGTGGCCCAGCTCAGGTCTCTACCCTGCCAACCTCAGGCACCTGTAGTGGGGCAGGCTGCCTCTTGGTATAACCTCAAGAATGCCATCCTGGAGAGTTGCCTCCCAGTCCAGCAAAGCTCGACGAGTTGCTATGGTCAACTGACAGGTTTCACGTGCATGGCTGGAGGATGGAGAATGGTACATGACCAGAGCAGGCTGACTCACCTTCATCTTGATTTTGGATGATGCCATTACTTTCTTCTTGGCCCTAGTAAAAGGAATGAACACAGAAAAGGTTTAGAGGAGATCCACAAAGGAGATGAAAATAATAGTAGTCCTGGGAAGAGAAAACACGGACTCACAGGATTGATGTCAGGTGCCCATGGCCTCGTCTGCTCTCCTTAAACAGAGTCCTGAAATAGAGAACACTGGATGGTTTGCGCAAGCTCCCTGAAAGCAGGCACTCTTCTTCTAGAGCTTTCCTACCACCCCTGGTACTCAGTGGCTATTACGCCTTAAATATCAGTGGACTGGTGAGCTGGATTCCTAGTGAGAGAATCTAAAGTAGCCGCACTGGCCATTCAAAAGCGAAGAGTCTAGGAGTGACCCAAAAAAGCTATGGCTCTGCCCCAATATTTCTCATAGGATTTTTCCCCTAGAGACAGCAGTGCTTTCCTTACTGCTGATTCTTACCCCTTCCAAAGGTCAAATGTGGAGTGACCCACAGCATGTCTTTTGCCAGGAAAACACAACAAAATTTTCTTTGTGACCCTCCCTACGCACTTTCACAGGGATGCCTAGGTGGCTCAGTAGGTTAAGCATCAGACTTTATGGATCATGAGTGACCTTGGCTTGTAAGTTCAAGGCCCACATCAGGCTCTCTGCTGTCAGCGCACAAACCCCACTTAGGATCCTTTGTCTTCCTCTCTCTGCCCCTTCCCTGCATATGCACACGCTCTCTCAAAAATAAACATTAAAAAAAAAAAAAAAAAAAAGAAAAGAAAGAAATTCAATCTGTAAAGAGAGAAGAGCAATTCCACCTAAAGAAGGTACAGAGACAAGGAGAGGAAGTTCCATGACTTGAACTCTGGGAAGATGGTGGAGTAGGAAGAACCAGAAACTGCCCACCCTCCTGGACAGCAACTGCACTAATAATACAATCTGTCTAAAGGAACTATTTGGGAACGCTAGAGTGTGTTGAAGGATTACCGCGCTAGAGTGTGTTGAAGGCTTACCATGGGGGGCTGGGGGTGGGGGGGGGGGACGGGAGAGGCCTGGAGGGTAAACTGCTGTCAATTTCAGCCCTTAGCACAGATGCAGCCTCCTGACCCCAGCACCACGGCAGGGAGGTATACACATGTTCTGCAGCAGCTTGCACGCAGCTTGCGGGAAGTAGGGCAGGCAAAAAGGACCCTGTCCTTCAACTAACGGCGAAATCTCTGCTTTGGCTGCTAATTGCTGCTTTTCATCACAGAGGTGCAAAGAGGTGGGCAGCCACTGCTGTCCCCTTCTACCAACCATTGTTGCACGCCCCTGCCCCTCTGGCTGAGGTGACTTCCAGGGGATTTGAAAAACCAGTGCCCTTTGTCCCCGCTTCACTTATTCACTTTCCCACTTTTAGGAGACAGACATTAAAAACCAGAACATTCAAAACAACTGCATATATGGGGAAAAATGAGAAAGTGACTATACAAGTCCAAGGAAGGGTTTGGCCAAGACCTGGGAAGAAAGTTCACACCGCAGGCTGCTCCCTGGCACCGAGACCACCCACAACATTCACAAAAATAAAATCAATAAACAGAACAGTGACCACAGTTACCCATACTGAATTGTAAATTTGAAAGTTGCCGAGTTGATCTTATAAGAGTTCTCGTCAAAGAAAAGAAGAATTGTTACTATGTGAGGTGATGGATGTTCCCAAGAAATTAAAAAAAGGATGTGTGAACAAAATGGAAATAAAGAGATGGAAAACCTAAAAAGAAATCAAAAAGAGATTTTGGAGCTTTAAAGTGTAATAACTGAAATAAAAAATTCCCTGGAGATGTTCAAACACAGACGTGAGCAGGCAGAAGAAAAAATCCACAAATTTGAATAGAGGACAATGGAAATCGCCAAGGCTGAGGAACAGAGAGAAAAAAGACTGAAGAAAAGTGAACAGGGCATAGGAGACGTGTGGGACACCATCACTTGGAGCAGAACGCACACCACACACTGTACAAGTCCCAGAAGAAGAAGAGGGAGCAAAGGGCAGAGAGAATAGTGGACAAAAACTGGCTAAAAACTCCAAAAATCTGGTGAAAGAGATGAACATAAAAATCCAAGAAGCTCAAAAAACTCCAAGATGAACCCCACACAAAGCAATATAATCAAACGTTTTTTTCTAAAGTTTTATTTATTTCGAAAGAGAGAGAAAGAGCGCCTGCGCATGAGCAGGGGAGGGGCAGAGAGAGAGAGGGAAAGACAGAATCCCAAGCAAGAGCCATGATGTCAGTGCAGAGCCCTATGAGGGGGCTCAATGTCCTGAACCATGAGATCACGATGTGAGCCAAAATCAAGAGTTGACACTTAACCGACTAAGCCACCCAGGTGCCCCTATAACTGAACTTTTAAAACACAAAGACAGAATCTTCAAAACCCATAGAGAGAAGTAAATCATCATTTAAATTATCAACAGATTTCTCATCATAAACTTGGGAGTCCAGAAGATAGTGAGCTAATATACTCAAAGTGCTAAAAGAGGGGGCCTGAGTGGCTCAGTTGGTCAAGCGTCGACTTCAGCTCAGGTCATGAACTCGCGGTTCGTGAGTTCAAGCCCCGCGTCGGACTCTGGGCTGACAGCTCAAAGCCTGGAGCCCCTTCAGATTCTGCGTCTCCCTCTGTCTGCCCCTCCGCTGCTTGCACTCTCTCGCATTGTCTTAAAAATAAAAATAAACATCAAAGTGCTAAAAGAGAAGGTCAGACCAGAATCCAAATCCAGTAAAGCTGTCCTTCAAAAGTGGGAGAAATATTAAGATACTCCCAGATGGGGATGCCTGCGTGGCTCAGTTGGTTAAGCATCCAACTCTTGATTTCAGCTCAGGTCACAATCTCACAGTCGCGAGATTGAGCCCTGCGTCAGGCTCCATGGAGCCTGCTGGAGATTCTCTGTCTCCTGTTCTCTCTCTGCCCCTCCCCCTGCTTATGCGCACGCTCTCTCTCTCTCTCAAAATAAATAAAGATTTTAAAATATATATATATTTAAAAAAAAAAAAAAAGGTACTCCCAGATGAATAAGAGCTGAAGAAAATCGTGAGCACTAAACTGCCCTGAAGGAAATGCTCCAGGGCGCCCTGTGAGGTCAAATAAAAGAACAACCAACAGTAGTTCAAAGCCATGCAAAGAAATAAGGATCTCAGAAATGGAAATACAAGGGCAATTATAACAGCTAGTATTCTCATGAAAATGGTTTGTCACTGTGCTTTTTATTTTCTACATGACTTAAGAGACTAAAACTTTAAGGAAAAAAAGTAATTATTAGTATAAAAGCTAGCATTACTATCACTTTGGTTTGTAACTCCAAATCTTGTTTTCTACCTAATTTAATACACTAATGTATCTCTAAGAATTATCAGCTTATGTTTTAGAGCACATAATGTATAAAAATGTAATTTTGTGACATCAACAACCAAAAGGGGTGAGGACAGAACTGTAGGGGAGCAGAGTTCACAGGTCACTGAATTTATAGACGCAAGCCCTTCCTTCCATTAATTACTTTAAATACAAATGGATCAAACTTTCCAATCAAAACACTGAGATTAGCAGAATGGATAAACAACTCAACGCTGTCTACAAGAAACTCACTTAAGATCCAAAGGCAAAAACAAGTTGAAGGTGAAAAGGTGGAAGAATATATTCCACACCAAGAGTAACCAGAGAGAGCAAGGAGGGCTGTGCTGACATCAGATAAGAGAGACTTTAAATCAAGAAACATTACAAGACAAAAAAGGTCATTATGTACTAATAAACACCTCAATACAGCAGGAAGATATAATACTCATAAACACTCCTGCAACTGAGGCAAAAACTGACAGAACTAGAGGGAAAAGCAGACAATTTTACATTAAGAGTTGGAGACTTCAGTACCTCACTCACACTAATGGATAGAACAACTAGAAACAAGACAAATAAGACAACAGAAGACTTAACATATAAACCAGCTAGATCTAACAGACATACACAGAACACTCTACCCCACAACAGAATACATATTCTTCTCAAGTGTACATGACACACTTCCCAGGACACAGGCCACAAATTAAGTCTAAAGACATTTAAAAAGATAGACATTATACAGAGTATCTTCTCTGACCACAAGAGGCTACAGCTACAAATCAACGACAGAAGGAAAACTGACAAATTCACAAAATTGTGGAAATCAGAAAACATACTTTTTAAACAGTCAATGGAGCAAAGAAAAAAATCACAAAGGAAATTAGAAAATACTTGAAAGACAGATGAAAAGGAAAATACAACATACCAAAACTTACAGACACACCCAAAAGGATGTTAAGAGGGTACTTATAGCTATAAACATTTAAAAACAAGAAAAATCCCAAATCAACAACCTAACTTTACAACTTAAGGTACTGGTAAAAGAACAAATTAAACCTAAAGCCAACAGGAAGGAAGCAAACGCCGGAGATCAGAGCATAAATAAATAAAACAGAGAATAAATAGAGAAAAATCAGATCAACACAACGCACAAATCTTTAGCTCAATGGGCTAAGAAATGAGAGAAGACTCAAATTACCAAAATCAGGAATGAAAGTGGGGACATTACTGATTCTACAAATAAAAAGGACTGTAAGAGAGGCTATGAATAACTGCACACCAACAAACTGGATTACCTACTTAAAATGGACAAATTCCTAGAAACCCAAAACCTACCAAGTAATTCCCAAAGAAATAAAAATTCTGACTAGGGCTAAACTAGCAAGGGGACTGAGTCTGTGATCAAAAATCTCCCAACAAAAGAAAGGCCCAGACCTGATGGCTTCATGGGTGGATTCTACCAAGTATTTTAAGCACTACCAACCCTTCTCAAACTTTTCCAAAACTGAAGAAGAGGGAATACATACAAATTCATTCTATGAAGCCAGCGTTACCCTGATACCAAAGCCAGGCAAAGACACTGTAAGAAAACTACAGACAAATATCCCCTATTAATACCGATGCAAAACTCCCCAACAAAATACTAGTAAAGAGAATTCAGAAGCAGATTTAAGAAGATTATACATCATGACCAAGTGAGATTTGTGCCTGGAATGCAAGGGTGGTTCCATATACGAAAACTGACCAGTGTGACACGCCCCATCAACAGAATGAAGGAATAAAGCCCCACGTGAACATCTCAATTGATGGAGAAAAGACGCAGGACAAAATTCAACACCCTTTCATGATAAAAACACTCAACTAGGAATAGAAGAAAACTAGCCCCACATAATAAAAGCCATGTATGAAATCCCACCCAACCCCGCTGCCACCCCCAGTGAACATAATAGTCAATGGTGAAAGGCTAAAAGCGTTTCCTCTGAGATCACGAACAAGGTTAAGAATGCCTGCTTTCACCACTCCTATTTAACGTAGTACTAGGAGTTCTAGCCAGAGCAGTTAGGCAAGAAAGAGAAACAAAAGGCATCCAAATTGGAAAGGAAGAAGTAAGCTTATCTCTGCAGATGATATGATCTTTTATGTAGAGAACTCTAAAGATTCCAAAAAATTTTCAGAATAGATTTTGCAAAGTAGTAGGATATAAAATCAACATACACAAAAAACAGCTCCATTTCTGTACACGAAAAATGAACAATCTAAAAAAGAAATTACAAAAATAATTCCATTCACAACAGCATCCGAAAACAAAACAAAAACCAGGAATTAACCTCACTAGGCACGTAAGAGACTTGCACAATGAAAATGACAAAATATTGCTAAAAGAAATTAAAGACAGAAATAAATGGAAACACATCCCACCATGGATTGGACTTAATATTACTAAAATATCAATACTACCCAAAGCAATCTACAGATTCAATGCAATCCCTAGCAAAATCCCAATGACTGTTTTTTTGCAGAAGTAGAAAAACCCATCCTAAAATTTATAGGGAATTTCAAAGGACCCTGAACAGTCAAAATAATCTTGAAAAAGAATAAAGCTGGAGAATCACACTTCTTGATTTCAAAACTTACTACAAAGCTACAGTAATCCAAACAATGTGCAACTGGCATAAAAGCAGACACATGAACCAATGGAAGAGAACAGAGAGCCCAGAAATAAGCCCTCACATATACGGTCAAATGATTTTTCAACAAAGGTGCAAAGACCGATGAGGAAAGCACAACCTTTTCAACAGATGGTGCTGAAAAAGCTGGACATCCACATGCAAAAAAAAAAATGAAGTTGGACCCTTAACACCATATACAAAAATTAACTCAGCTTCATGACCCTGGATCTGACAATGGTATCTCACATATGATATCAAAGACACAAGCAACAAAAAGTACACAAATTGGACTTCATTAAATTTAAAAATTTTGCATACTGAGGAGCATCTGGGTGGCTCAGTCGGTTGAGCATCTGACTCTTGACTTCCACTCAGGTCATGATATCACGGTTCTGAGACCGAGCCCCACATTGGGCTCCACAATGAGTGTGACTCCTGCTTGGGATTCATTCTCTCTCTCTCTCTCTCCCCCTGTCTCTCTCTCTCTCTCTCTCTCTCTCTCTCTCTCTCCCCCTTCTGCTCCTCTCCCCCACTCACACTCTCTCTCTCAAAACAAGCAAATAAACATTAAAAAAAATTTTTGTGTGCATCAAAAGATACTATCCACAGAGTAAAATGGCAACTCACAAAATAAGAGAAAATATTTGGAAATCACATCTGTTAAGGGATTAATATTCAGAATACAAAAAGAACTCCTAAAACAATAAAAGAACCTGATTAAAAAATGGGCAAAAGACTTAAACATTTCTCTTAAAAAAAGATATAAATGGCCCAATATTATATATTAAATGATGCTCAACATCACCAATCACCAGGAAAACTCAAATCAAATATATAGGGAGATACCACATCACATCCATTACAATGGCTACTATCAAAAACCCAGAAAACGTCAAGTATTGGGAAGGATGTAGACAAATTGGAACATCTATGAACTATTGGTGGAAATACAAAATGATAAAACCACTATGGAAAACATTGATGGTTCCTCAAAAATTAAACATACAAGGGCACCTGGGCAGCTCAGTTGGTTAAGAGTCCAACTCTTGGGGGCGCCTGGGTGGCGCAGTCGGTTAAGCGTCAGACTTCAGCCAGGTCACGATCTCGCGGTCGGTGAGTTCGAGCCCCGCGTCGGGCTCTGGGCTGATGGCTCGGAGCCTGGAGCCTGTTTCTGATTCTGTGTCTCCCTCTCTCTCTGCCCCTCCCCCGTTCACACTCTGTCTCTCTCTGTCCCAAAAATAAATAAACGTTGAAAAAAAAAAAAAAAAAAGAGTCCAACTCTTGATTTCAGCTCAGGTCATGATCTCGCAGTCAGTCGGTTCGAGCCCCATGTCGGGTTCTCCACCAGCAGCGCAGAGCATGCTTGAGACCTTCTCTCTCTTCCTCTCTCTCTGCCCCTTCCCTACTCACACTCTCTCAAATACATTAACATTAATGACAAAATTAAACACACAATTACCATGTGATCCAGCAACTCCACTTCTTGGCATATACACAGAAGAACTGAGAGCAGGGTGTCGAAGAGATATTTGTACACTCTAGTTCATAATAGCATAGCTCACAATAGCTAAAACATGGAAGCAACCTAAGTATCAGCTTAGGATGAATGGATAAGTAAAATGTGATCTATACATACAATGGAATTTTATTCTGCCTTAAAAAGGAAAGAAATTCTGTAATGTGTAATACAAACAAATTCTTGGAAATATTATACTAAGTGAAATAAGCCAGTTACAGAAAGACAAATTTTGTATGACTGCACTTATAGGACGTACTCGTAGTAGTCAAAATCATAGACAGAAAGTTGGGGCACCTGGGTGGCTCAGTCATTTAAGCATCCAACTTCAGCTCAGGTCATGATCTCACAGTCCGTGAGTTCGAGCCCCACATCAGGCTCTGGGCTGACCGCTCAGAGCCTGGAGCCTGCTTCGGATTCTGTGTCTCCCTCTCGCTCTCTGCCTCTCCCCTGCTCATGCACTGTCTGTGTCTCAAAAATAAATAAAAACATTAAAAAAAAATTTTTTTTTAAATCATAGAGAGTAGAATGATGGTCACAGAATCTGGGCGGGGGGGGGGGGAATGCAGAGTTATTGTTCAATGGGTACAGAGTTTTCAGTTTTATAAGATGAAAAGAGTTATGGAGATGGATAGTGATGGCTGCAAAAACAATGTGAACGTATTTAAAACCACTGCACTGTGCACCTAAAAATGGTTAAGATGGTGAATTTTATGTAAAGTGTATTTTCTCCCATTTAAAAAAAAAAGAACAGAGTACTAGCTCCAGCTAACTTTCCTGTCCAAGTATTGCAGAGTCCATTTTCATGGGAAGCTATAGAACACAGACGTTCAGCACTTAACTCCAATAATCAGTCAGCCCTGTTCCTTGCAAATGAGACTTCTGTTCAGAACGGGAACGTGTTTCCAAGATGAAACTACTTCTCTACGTCTACCAAGAGCCAATATCTCAAAACAGGTAAGAGCACAGTGACGTGGGAAGAACATGCAGCCAACTCCAAACTAAAGTGTGACAAAGAATAACAAAGCCAAAACCCCATAGGTAACTTCGCTCTCCAAGGGAAGAGTAAGAGCCATTCACAGCAACCAGTATGGCCCCCAACTCCTCTAGTGGGAACAGAGCTGAGTCGGCTAGACAGTGACTCCCTGAGGGAAGGGACCGTGTTGGCCTGGCACAACAGAAGCACTCATATATGTCTTTAAGGCAAAAACACTCCACCTCATCACCACACTGACCATACTGGCTGCTCATGGCCCTCACCTGGCCTGCATCCAGCCTTTGGGCCAGAGAGGTTTGACCTCGGCATCCAGAAAGGCCTTCACATAGTCCTCCCAAGACTGGGTCTTATTGTTCCTCTCCAGATCGTAGGTCTCCAGTTTTATCTTCACCACGTGGCAGAGCAGCTCCCTGAGGAGTAAGCAGAAGTCAGAAACTTCAAACTACCCCAAATCCTTCTTTCAAGGTTTCAATTATGTGCTTTCAGCAGCCCTGATTAAAGTAAATGATTCTAACCTTCATTAGAAACACGGGAACATGCTCAGACACTGGCCCCACAAACCCTCCAATGAGGCAAGGTCCCAGTTTGGGCACACCTGATTTCATCATTCCATTGGAATTTCTTCCGGGGTCCCATTATCCTCCTGCCCCCCTTTTCTTCATCTTCTTCCTCATCAGAGCAAATCCGCTCCCTCTGCTCCTTGTCCTTCTCCTCTTCCAGCATCCTATAGCATGGAAAAAAAATCAGTGGGACCCTAAGGGTCACGGCCACAAAAGAACTACTTTCTCCCACCCACCACCCCCCTCCCCCACTTGCCCATCCCGACCCCGGGCTTCTAAGAAAAGGTGCAAATGCTGCAGAAGAGCCAAGAGTCTCATTCACAAATGTAATAATGAAACACACACACACACACACACACACACACACACACACACACACACACACACAAGAAAGAGAAAAGTCAAGAGGATGATGTCCCGTGAGAGCGATGGAACACACTTACTTGGCGACCTTGGCTTGTGTGTGTGCCTGGCACTCATCCTGGTACTTGGCCATCTGCTCTGGCATTGCCCTTCCAATGGCCTCCTTAAGCTTCTGGAGAGGCTCCTTTAGACGCCCCCCCTGCAGAAAACAGAACATAGTCTAAGACTGGTTTTTGTATCACTTCTTATACTGAGGACACACTATTGCACAAGGGCACTACAACAGCAGAGGTGGCATCTGTGAAGACTCAGTTACCCTCTCTGCTGGGCCCTAAAGCCAAGGGGCTCCATTCCAAAGTCACCCACCTGTTCATAGAGGTGAAGTTTCCGAGCACGTTTAACCAGGGTGTCCTTGCTGCAGGGCAGGAATGAAGCAAGATAGGCATATACCCCAGAACGGATTTGGCTACTCAGCTCCCGAGTTTGTACCTCTATGCTGAAGAACAGAACAGAGTCATCAAGGGTCCGTAGCTCACTGGAGCTTCTCTCATCATTAGGTCACCCTACCACAGAGAGGAAAACTAAGAGCCAAGAACAGGTCAAACCTTATGTCATCAGTCACACAATGTAACTAAGTGACCAGTGCAACAGATCTCCAGTAGTCACCAAATCAGAACTTCCACACCTGATGAACTCGGTTAGGTAAAGAGGGACAAAACCCTGAGGTCAAAGACAAGACCAAGTCAAAGGTAGTCAGGAAAACAGAACCCGAGAGAACAAGCTCGGAAGTACTAAATATCACAAACAACAAGAACTTATGAGCTTTCAAAATGGAAAGTGACTGAGTTACTTGGTGTGGCCAGGAAATACTTTCCAACAGCATTTCCTTTTTTCCCAGTTCTATCCCTGATTAGGAAGTCAGGGAAGTCCTCACCCCTCCCACTGTCCCCATCTAGATCAGCAGAAAAAATATTTGTCTGCAATCCCTCAAGCTCTCTTTATGTGGCATGCTCCAGCAGGCTACCGTTCACACAAATTTCTCATGTATGCTGACCCTCAGGTGCTCTCTACAGTCCAGGCTTTCCGACCCAAGAGGCCAATCCCAATCCTGCTCATTTGCTAGAATATTCCCAAGTCTTGACAACTGTTCTTGCATGTGTAAAATCCTCAGTTGTTGAGCAACAAGCTTCCTCTCCTACATAATGCAACAGAGAGAGAAGCTGGCAAGGCTGGAGGACCTGATACCAAGAACCTGGTTTGGACTCATATGTGTGGTTTTTCTGTTTTAATCCAATTCATACAGTGCAATATTTCAGAGGATCAGGCATGCGGGAGAAGTGTCATGGGATGATATGTACATACCCTGGCTTTGGGAGAGGAGAATGACCCCAGGAGAGCAGGCTCCTGAGACTATACCAAGTTACCTCTTACTTTTCTGCACAAGCAAGCAACACTTTCTCTCTCATCTTATACTTGCCAAGAAATCCTCTTCCAACTGCCCATGATCATTATATACAGTGTTCTATTAATACCTGCTGCTCAAGGTTAGTAAGACCTACCATTTCCTGGAAACAGATATTTGTTGTAAACAACCCCCTTTAAAAAAAAAAAAAAAAGAATACGGGCACCTGGATAGCTCAGCCGGGTGAGCGTCTGACTCTCGATTTCGGCTCAGGTCATAACCTAACAGCTCGTGGGTTCAAGCCCCACATCGGGCTCTGCGCCGACAATGCGGAGTCTGCTTGGGATTCTCTCCCTCTCTGCCCCTTCCTGGCTTGTGCTCTCCCTCTCTCTCTCAAAATACATATAAGTAAACTTAAAAATAAATAAATAAACTAAAGGAAAATAATCACCGTTTTTTTCTCTCAGAAGCAGTCATCTTTAGGCAGTTCCATCCACACCCATTTCCCTGGCCTGCACAACCCAGGCATGGTAGCAGCAGACACATGGAAACAAAAGATACTCACTCTAGGAGGGTGCCATTAACATCCTGGGTGAAGAACTTCTGTCTGCTCTCTCCTTCAGCAGCTCTGGCAGCCTGGTTCACAGCAGACAGTAACATCTGTTAGTGCACTTTCCTCAAACAACCACACACTCACCCACAGGCACAAGGCCAGTCCTTCCCTACAGAACACCTGCCGATTCGATAAAATCCTCACTCGGCCCTAATCCCAGATTAAGTGCACCTACGATCACCCTATGCTCCCAAATTGGTATATCCGGCTTTTTTCAAATGCTGCTGAAGCATCTATGGACTGTCCATTCTTCCAGAACTCGAAACAGCAGTCACATAAAAGTCAATCATACAGAGTCAAAGCAATCATCACGCATTTGATTCAACCAGCTGGTTACGTCCTGTGACCAGCACCCTATCACCTCAACTGTGAGATGGAATTTCCATACTTCCACAGTACAAAAACAATCATAACTGCAACAAACCCGCAAGATTAGAAAACCTTTATCCCCCTCACCCCTAAATAATAACAATGTGCTACTTTAGCACTTAAGGACATTGCAATTCTTGGGAAACTCACAATCCACTTAACAGTTTATCACAAACTCTATTACCAGACCATCTTAACCACTAACACACCTTCCTACCTGTTGACACAAGGCATAGCAGGCTCCTATAGTCTTTTGCTTCCCACGAGAACACAGTACGCACCCTGCGTGTCAGCCACGCGGGCCGCCAGGGCACTAAGTGCACAAGTCAGGAAAGCAATCACAGTAAAAGTCTGAACCATAGATTCTCACATTTGGCTGCATATTGGAATTACCTGGCAGTTTTCCCCACCCTAGACCTTTGGTCCAGATCGCATCACAATCTCTGGGGATGAGGCCCAGGAATGCGCACTCTTTAAAAGTAACCCTGGTAACTCTAATGTGCAGAGGGGATTGAAAACCACTGACCTAAACCCAAGAGTTGCTGGTCCAAAGGCTTTAGGTAAAATAAAATACCTAAAATCAGGCTTGATCTAGAATAATGATGGCAAACAAAGGCAGTGAGATTCTCCTCTTACAACAAACGATCAACCCTGATCAACCCCTCTGAGACTACAGGCACTGAGAACTACCCTCCACCTTCCTGTCCCCTCATGTGCCTTCCCCTCATTGTATCCTCTGCAACCCATTCCTACCTCTGGCTGCTCCCTCTCTGTCATTAGCTCTCCTTAATAATAGACGGAGTCCAAGATTCTACCTAAAACTAACTTCTCCCAATACCTTCTACACCTTCATAGCTTCAAAGTAACACATAACCCATGTAGATCTCTCAAATCTAACACTCTAGCTCTAAACCCTTTTTTCTAAGCTCTGGATTAGAATTTCCAATTACTTCTGTCAATGGATGATCTGCTGGTATGGACACACAACTTACCCAAAACCAAACCCACCAGTTTCTGCTCCTCCTCCTGTGTTCCCCACTTCTAATAACTACACTCCATCCTCCTGAAATCCTTCCACTCCTTTCTTTAAAACCCTTAGGTAGTTCTCTCCAAGCCCAGAATCAAACCCAAACTCCTTTATGTGGCATTTATGGTCCCCATTCTCCACTATATTCCAGGGGGTCCCCACCATCCAACAATTCAACAACCCCTTGTCCCACCTCAGCCCTATGCCTGGGCTTCCTGTAAGGCCATCTCTCCACTGCGCCAGGCCAAACCTGTGGTTTCCAGTCTGATTCCTACATACCCAAGGAGCTTGTTTCTTACCTCCTCAAGTCTGGCTGTCCACCTGACCATCTGCTGGGCCACACAAATATCACAGAGCTTACCTCACTCTGCTCTGTCCTACAGCCACCTGTTTACATGTCTACTGGTCCACTTACAGAGAACAAGCTCATGGAGAACAAGAACTGAATCTTATTTGTCAATATATTTCCCACAGCTGCCTATTACGTAAAGAGCTTAGTAAACGTCGCCTAAGTGCATAGATGAAGGAACAAACAGGTATTACTGAAAGAATGCAACCAGAGGAAAAAAGTTTGGTACCAACAAACAGAACCTGCAGAGAATACACAAAAGTCAAGCCTCTGGAAACCCCTGGAGGGAGGGAAGTGCAAAGGCCCAGGATGAAAGGGGGTGAAATGGATGGATGGAAATCAAAGAAAGAAAGGTTGCAACTTTTAATCCATTCACCTGACGATTTCTTACATTTTCATAAGTATTCAGAAGTCTTGGCACTTCTAATATATTGAGAGTATGATTTTAGTTTGAGAGTCATTCTTTTGTTTAAGCTTACAAACTGCTACTTCTAAGATCCAGAAGCACTTTCGTATTCATTCAATCTAATCACTGTAACATGTATTTCAAATGCCCCACCATTTGGCAGACCTATCAACTGCTTCGGTTTACATTCAAATTTTACTTTTAGATTATCAGGCAGTTCTTCAGTATGTCGGAGGTTTTCTGGCTATACAACTTTTAAGATATTTTTCCAATGCCTTTTCAATTGTGTAGATAATATCTCTGAGGGTCTGGTTTTATACTGAAGGTAATTAGTCAAGGGCTGTATTTTTAAATAAATCCAACTAAAAGAACAACTGGATTTATATCTGATACTCTTCCAGAAATAAGTGAGGTTCCTCAACCCTAAGAAGAGAAACCCTTGCTTAAGGAGTTGTTTCAATCCATCAATCCTAGATTAACTAAGAAATGAAATTAAATGGAAACAGTCCAGTCATGCTCGTTTACAATAGTTCCAAAAGCCTTTTAATGAGCTGTTTTAATTATAAGAAAAGTCACTTACAGCCTCTCAGCACCTAGGTCAGAGCCTTATATACTGTACCTGTTTTTGCTGGCATGATTTTCTTTTTAAAAAAGACAAAACAGGTTAGGTTTTTTCCTACCCTTTTCTCCTTGGATCCAGGTCTGCCTTGATTTGTGAGGCAGGGGTTCTACGTCTATAACAGAGTAAGCTGTGAGCAGGTAGAGCAGAAGGGTGACGGACATGAGGTCTCTGTTTTTCTTTTCTCAGTATTGTTCCCAGGTTATGCTTTAGTCAATAGAGCTGCTCATCTGTCTGGACCAGGCTGAGTAGCTGCCAGACTACATCAAGACAGTAACCTGAGGGGGCAACACACGTGAACTTTCCAACAACCAAGACAAAAGGCACAATCAAGGCCTATTCAGTGAAGACAAGGTAAAGCCATCAGATCAAATCACTGGATTCTTTGGGGCCATAAGAGCATATGGTACAAAGAAACAGGAAATGAAAAACAGGCTAAATAGTGAACACAGTGAACATTGCTTGGGCATCCACCAGGGCGGCCTTCTTGGGGTACCTCTTTAATATAGTTAAGTTTTCAAATATATTTTTTCAAAGTTTCGAGCATCACATAGTTAGAAAGTAAATCTACCCTCTCTCAAAAATAAATAAACTTTAAAAAAGGGGGGCGGGGAGCATGGGTGGCTCAGTCAATTAAGCATCCGACTCTTGATTTCAGCTCAGGTCGTGATCTCACAGTTAGTGAGTCTGAGGCCCCACAGCGCGGAGCCCACTAGGGATTCTGTCTCTCTCCACCCTCCTCCACTCAGGTGTGCACTGCGCACATGCGTGCTCTCTCTCAAAAATAAACTTAAAAGTCTAATTTTTCCTTCTCAGAGTAAAGATTATTCCCTAAGGGATGGATACATACCAGATTAGGATCTGCTTATAGGACCGTGGTAGGTGACAAACAGGATCCCAGACCCCTTCTCTCCCAGGATATGCATTCTGCCACAAGGAGATGGCCTCTAACTTCCCAACCCTCCAACCTAGTTTGTTGACTTGCGTAACCATTAGACAGGAGAAGTGATGTGAACACAGAATTTCTATGGCTAGATCTCACGGGCCTTGCAGCTTCCACTTTCATTCTCTTGAAATGTCACCCTGAAACTGCCATGCTCTGAAGAAACCCAGGATGAAAGACTATAAGGAGGGACAGGCCGGATGTCCTGGCCACCTCGGCCACCCCAGCCGTCCCAGCACCCGGCCAACTTGTCAGCTGAATGGAGCCACAAGAGTGAGCCAGGTAGGACCAGAAGAGGAACCACCCAGGCACCCAGAGTCAGGAGAAATGAAATGTTCTTTGAAGCCCTAAATTTTGGGGCAGTTTTTTTAGGTAACAGTAGAAACTGATACATGTTTCATCTAAGGCCAAAATTTTAAAACTAAATAATCTTATAAAAATAAAAAAGAGGAAAAAAGATAACAAGGGGAGTGAAAAATAAAGCGAGAACACGTAACACTACTAAGTTACAGTTATGTACATCAAGTTCAATGTAAATTTAAAAACGCAATGTCCAGTTCAAGATTGAGGACAGGGCTCCTTATTAAGGATCCAAATATCCATGGATGGCTTTTGAAATTATATGCAACTTTTGTGTACATAGGCATTTTCTCCCTGGGAGGAATAGCTTTCCCAGCAGAGTCTAAGTGAGGTCTGGGTTTAGAGCACTCAGCACACATGTAGGAGGCTCCAAGTGCCCGAGTACAGGACCCTGGTGAGAATGGACCACCTGGGGGTCCTCTGGAATGGCACTAAGTAACTTTCTAAAAATAAGCCTTCTTTTTCATGCAACCATCAAAAGTAATGAGGGCTTTATAATAATATTTATTAAGTGAAGAAAGCAGGAAACAATTATTCACAACTATAATTACAACTGCATAAAAACATATACACAGAGGCTAGAAAGGAATATGCAAATTGAGAATAATTTTCAGATTGGCAGAATGATGGGTAATCCCCATTTTCTATCCCATTTCCCAAAGGTTCTTAACGCTCTTATAGTAGAAGAGCTAGGTGATGACTTAAGTATCAATCTCACATATGAATGCTCATTTTCAGTATGTCAATTTGTCCTGGTCACCACCTCCCCACCAAAACCCAACCAAGCCTACCGTATCTATAGGGTCCAGAACCCTGTCTCCACTGTCCCAAGAGAGAACGTGGCAGTCACTGAGGAAGGACAGCTTGCTCAGGGTCCATCCAATGGACTCCAGAAAGTGAGGCTTTCTTGAATCACAACCCAATGCTGCTTCATATTAAGCCATTTTGTTTCCATGGAGTTTGTCCATCTTTTTCCAAGAAAGCAATATAATCAGTCTAAGTTATCAGACTAGAACACTACCTATGGTGGGTGGAGGGGCACATCCAAGAATGTTTTTGACTTTTCTCTAAAAACACGACTGGCTACTGCCGCTTATACCTCACTCAACTTACTTAACAAGACTTTCAGAAGCTACAAAAGAATTAGATTACAAACCGGAGGACTGAGAATGACCAAGAGTAATTTTTTTAAACATAAATTCTGAGAGCAAACACAGAACAGTATGCTCAAACATGCCAAGTTCAGATTCGACTACTTCCACCTACACGTCCTATTCAGATATTCTCTGAAACGCTGACATGACACAATTCATTTAAATCATCACATTCAGAGAGAACACTGCACACAGGTGAATGAGGAAGAACTAGGGATCTGAGTAAGACATTTGATTTACTTCACCTGTTGTGCTAAAAAACTTTTTCAAAACAAGAAATCATTGTACCAGTGGTTAACATTTTACCCTGTCATAAAACACAAGGGATATTACACAGAAGAGTAATTCTGAAATGCTATGAGAACCACTAGTTTAATACTTAAGCTAGAGTCTGATGCCACCAGTTGCATTATAAGTCAGGATGCCCAAAGTAAAATGTTCCTTAACTACAAGTCATCATAACTAATGATCTATGTTTGGTTCATAGTCAGTAATACACAACTGAACTGACAATTCTTAACACTCTAGAAATCAATTCCCAATTGCCAAAGGCTGCTATAGCCCAAAGACCGTTGCTGTTCTTAACGGTTCATATAGACAGTATGAAGGTTCAGCTCCTTCTCGTTCATTAGGTAGTCCTGTGATGGCTACCTAACAATAATGATGGGCAAGTCCAGGGAGCAACCGAAACCCAGTGGCAATTAAGCACATACCCTAGGTTTAACATACACTTGCAAACTTTTGTGACTTTTCAAAACCTAATTACTAAAATGACATATCTGTGCCTCAGCTGCCTGCTGCCAACATTAGCGTCTACTGCACCAAAGGAAAGACATTTGTGAGGAAGGAACGGACAGGCAGGAAATGGAAAGAAATTCCCCTAGGAGAAAGATTTTTTTTTTCGTGAGTGAAAGAACCATGAAAGCCCTAAAAATGATGCCTGATGGTCAGAGCTTACACAGTTTCCTCACTCGGGAGAAGAGAGCTTGGAAAAGCTTACACCGAAACTGCCAACTCACTAAGGGTTGCTCTGGGCAGCGAGCTTCATGTGGTGCAGAACCAGTGTCAATCTGCCCAAACTGCTTCCAGGAAAGCCCGGCCATTCTGTGTCACCATACCTGAGCCAGCTCCTTAACGCGCTTCTCCAGGGGCGCGGGCAGGCCTTCGGGGAGGGAAGAGGGCTGCCTGAATTCCTGGTCCAGTCCCACCCCAAGGGAATCGCTCTCATCATCCATATCACGGAAAGGGCTTCCTTCTGGAGACTCACTGAGCAGCTGCTCCAAGTCCAAATCAGTCAGCGAGTCCATGGCAGTGGCCGCCTGGAGCAAGTCGTTGTCAGAAGTGGAGCCGAAGAGCGAGAGCAAGGGGTCAGAGGTGCCCTCCAATTCCCGCAGGCCCTGAGCTTCCGCCGACGAGACCGCTACGGGCTTATGGTCTTCGTCCCTCTTTCTCTGAGCTTCTTTCTCCTTCTGAAATTTCTTTAACATCTCTTTAACGCTCAAAGCCCCAGAATATTTCTTTTTCTTCTTCTCCTTACTGGCATTGAGGGCTGTGAAGCTGCAAGCAAGGAAGAAGTTGGTTACGAAAGCTGCAGCACACCTCAACAGGGAAATTCACGAGAGACTGCCCCTGCTCCCAGCGCAACTGTCTCCAGGAACCTCAGTCACAGGGCCACCCTGTTAGTCCTCCTCCCTCCTCTTGGCATATGGAGCTCCTTCTTGCTGGGACCAAAGCTTGAGATTTAATACAGGTTAGCAGAACAATGTCACAGAATGCTAAATATCCGATGTGTTTTTAAAAACCACTGCCAGGCTGAAATAAAAGGTTGCAAAAAAGTGGTGGGGGGCAAGAAAAATATTTAAAGGGAAAAAGCAGGAGCAGCAGAGAACAGCAGCAACTTGAAGGGCAGCTGGGGTGAGACCGAGTGAGGTGAAGAAAGCAGGACCAAAGAAGACAAGGGAAGTGGCAGAGACAGAAGGAGAACTGGGGCAGAGGAGGGGTGCCCAAGAGAACAAGAAACATCAGCAGTCACACAGTGACAGAAATAGCTGCCAACACCGACAAAGGGACAGAGCGAACTCCGATGTCTGACACACAGAGATGTGAGAGCACTGACTGCCCACGGTGGCACTGTGGGAGGCATGACGGGGAACGGAAGGCCAAGCCCTGCTGCCTCTTCTGAAGCTGTGAGGAGGAGGGCACGTCAGCTCCCAGGTGTCCTGCCCTAACAGTTCAGATTTCGTCCTAGCAAAGAAGCTGCTGCCTCTCACCCGGCTTTGGAAAACTTGGACTTTTTCGATTTCTTCTCCTTGTCATAAGTGTCATCTTTTTTCTTCTTCTTTATCTTCTCACCACCTTCCTTCAACTTCCGCTTCTGAGAATTAAAGACAAGGCACAGTTACACGGCTCCCTAACTCAGGGAGCAAGTGCACTACACAGCACTGGCCTTGCTCCGCCCGGGGTACATCCTGAGAGCTGCCTCACCTCCTTCAAGAGCAACAGCTTTCAGACCAGTCCCTGGACCACAGACCTGCAGCAGGTCAACACAGCATTCCCACTGACAGTGTCTCCTGGAAGCACCCAGGGCTGAGGCAAGAGGCCATTCTGTAGCCTGAAACTTTTCTACTTCAAGTAAGCTGTATGCAGGCCCTACATCTTGTTGTAAACACACAAGCAGTGGTAGGTAGATTTCAAAATAAACTTATCTTAAGGCTCACTTGTTTTGTCGGGGTGACAGCCCTGGGAACTGAAGTCCTCTACATGTCCACAGAAGAGACACAGCAAGGCTGGTACAAATTCCCCTCACTCCACACTCTTCACTGCCCTAGTCCCTGTCCTAAAACCACCTTGAGAAATGAATCGCTGCCGAGCCCGCTGGGACACAGGCACAGACAGCTCCAGGTTCACAGCACCTTGCCCAACTACAGGTATGAGAAGTGACCTGTCGGCCTTGGCACGGCTCAAGCCTTTCCACCAATCTCCTGAGCCAACCTAAACCAGCACATGTTCTGGTAAGTCACCTACTGATCTTATAAAGTCATGTAGAAAAAAGCAATTCCGAAATCCAAAATCATGTATTGTTCTAACCTTTGGAGATTTTTTCTTCTTTTCTTTAATGAAGTCGTCTTCAGATTCTGATGCCTGTCTAAATTGCAGGGTTCCCGAGTTAATGTAAAATCCTCCATACTTTGTAGTCAAAGAAGCAGGAACAAGCTCATCATACTGAAGGGGGAGAAAACAAATGGTCAGCTACACGTTCTGGTACTCAAGTCCAAAGGTGCAGAGTGGGTCTTGACAGAGCAGGTACGACTGTGGTGTTCTGTCACGTTTCAGACAGTATGCTAAGACCTGCTTCTGGTCAACCACAAATGTCCAAGCTACAGGGTATTTGGATCGATCTGGCCATTTTCAGTGAGGGAATCAAGGCCAGATCGAGGATGTCACTTTCCCTCTCTCACCAGGCCAGCTCTTTCTTCTTCACACTGACGGCATGCCCACACTGACCCCATTCCCACCTCCAGGCGGTCTTCAGTAGGAGCTAAGGTGGTTCCAATGACATTTTCAGTAAGGACTTACCGCCTCAGAATTATCGATGAAGGAGTCCGATTCATCATAACCGTACCCCATGTCAATCAGGTCCTGTATCCGATCTTTTCTACGTTTCTTCCCACCCTAAAATTTAAAATAGGTCATGTGCTTTTTCCATGTGTAACTGTGGTAAGAACATATAACATGAGGCCTACCCTCTTAATGTTTAATTCTAAGGTCACATGCTTTTTTTGATACATAGAATTAATTGCTGCCTTGAACTCCATCAACTAGTGACTCAAGGTTGTAAAGCGTGGAACAGTGACACACACACCTACACCCACCCCACACCCCGTTCCCTGAAGACCTTTGAAAATAGATTTCTATCTGCACAAAATGGCCTAAGACAGAAGAAGGAACTAAGTGGCTTTGTATGCTTTGTATCATAATATTTATTCTAAGCATAAATTCTAGGAGTAAAAGGCCCTTCTTGCTCATTCATCCATTTAGCTTCATACACTACTGCCTGCCACATGCATTTTCTGTACCTTCATGCATTTATCTAATAATCGCATTTTGTTCTCTCCAACCTCTGCACTTGTTTAGGTGATAATCCACTAAAGGAACATAAAAATGTCTGGAAACCTCTCCCACTCAGTGAGGTTGTTTTGTTGCCCAAGAGAGAAATCTTACATATTTTTCTTCAAATTTCCGGGCAAGGGCCTCCACTTTATGCCTTTCCTTTTCTTCATCATTGAAAGGATCTGAGAGATCTTTCTTCTGTAAAGAGATCATTTCACAAAAATAAGAGTCACAAAAAAATTCCCACAACCCTATCTGTAATACCTGACTGTAGTACTGACTACTCAATACCTATAAACTGAATAAAAACAACTATTTTTCAGAAAAGGGAAAAACATGCTACTGTCCCATCACTGTTTAATTAGTTGTTAAAGTCAAGTTTCCATTCATGTGATTCAATGAAACTTAACTGAATGACTACAGTGGCCCACCATAGCACTAGGTCCCAGAGGGCTCCAAAAATGGCAAAGGGCCTATATTCAGGGATATTCAACCTACACAGAACTGTGTTTCAATATAGCTAGTTTCCTCGGTACTCCTAAAAATTATTTTATGCATTTAAAAACATTATTCTAAGAAGGTCCATAGGCTTCATTGGACTTCCAAAGCAATTAATGGCTCAAAAAGGTTAAGAACCCATTGAAAATAGTGCAAGCTCTTGGGGCGCCTGGGTGGCGCAGTCGGTTAGGCGTCCGACTTCAGCCAGGTCACGATCTCGTGGTCCGTGAGTTCGAGCCCCGCGTCAGGCTCTGTGCTGACCGCTCAGAGCCTGGAGCCTGTTTCCGATTCTGTGTCTCCCTCTCTCTCTGCCCCTCCCCCGTTCATGCTCTGTCTCTCTCTGTCCCCCAAAAAATAAATAAACGTTGAAAAAAAAATTAAAAAAAAAAAAAAGAAAAGAAAATAGTGCAAGCTCTTGAGAGCTATTCTGCCTTACTGGTTGGAAGAGTGGTATGAACTTGCACTTCCCTCAGTGGTACCAGAAGTCAAACCCAGGTTCATAGCATTCCCGTTCCTTAGAAGCTTATCTTGATGGATCAGTAATCTCATCTTTCCTCCCAATATCAATATACATTCCAAATATTTTCACATGAATTTCCAAAGTTTAATTCTACTCTGTAAACTGTTGCATTTTTCTCATTAAGTACGTTTTCCAGAGTTGGGACCTTAGGTTTCTTTGGCAAGGAACCTTCATTTTAATAAAAGTCTCTCGTATCAAATACATTTAAGCCTTCAGAGTAGACCAAAATCACTAAAGATTGGATGCCTGTCTGAAGACAAAACTCAAATGCCTCAGTCTCCCATTTCTGCCTCCTGAAATCCAACCCACCCATGAAAGATCAGTTAAATGATAGAGGGTATATGTGCACAATGAGATAAGAGGGAACATACATATGATGCAGGCATCACAAATGAGTGGTCTTTAAAACATGCACTCATTTGTATCTTCTAAATTTTCTATAATAATCACATATAACTTAAGTGGTTAAAATAATCTTAAGAAATTCTACCAATATAGAGCAGTCCTGGATTCAATGTGTACTCTTTCATGTCTTGCAAACAGTAGTTGTCCAAAAGCACTACTTCCTGAACATATGAAAGTCTAGCTCTGTCCAAACACATCATCTGGGATGTAAGCTCTCCTCTGTCCAAGCCTTCCAGTGCTTTATTTGTACCAGACTTAAACAATTACCACATTGTAACACCTGTTACCTGTGTTGGCATAATTCTAAAATACCTACGAGACTGAAAGTTCCCTTGAGGCTGGGATAGTGGCTTCTCCACCTTTATACACTCCTCAGTATCTAACACATTAGTTTTACGTTACAAGAAACATATGCCAAATGAATTAATACATGAATCTGTCAGGTTACGTAATATTTTGAACACCACAGAGTAGACACAATGATTCAGGAGTTCTGTATCTGAAGGCCAGGAGAGTGAATCCCCTGAAAATGAATCCAAAGTTCTCTGTGTATGCTCCATAAATTTTTCTCTAATAGAGAAGGGCACTTGGACCCCCAAGAAAGGTGAAATCACAGTACTGGTATTCTAATTTCAGTTGACCTACTAATTTGGTTTGAGCCCATAAATAAAGATTTTAATCAATCTCTGCTACTGTCTCTTCCTCTCAAGGAAGATCATCCAATTCCTACTTTGGAAAAGGAAGCTTGCGTAGATTTGAAATTACTTTTCCTCATCTTGCCCACTAGCCCAAATATGAAAGGTTGACCTTTGGCACAAACTTACTGGCTTCATTCAGCTAATGGAAGCTGATCTTAATCAAGGAAACACATTTTTATCTGAGCAAAGAAAGTAGACAATGCTCCTAACCAAAGGCATCCAACCCAAACAACACAACAGTGAATCAGACTGAAGGAGCACTGGCCACTAAGTTCTGCTGCTAGAAATTTTGCCTACATGATCTCATTCTAACCTCAAACACCCTGTGAGCCAGGTACTAGGCTAATCCTTATTTCACTAAAAGCCACTCTAGAGATCAAAATACTCCAAGTGCGGGACCCCACTAACCCTTGCCTCAGAGCCTAGCACAGTGCACCAGGGTAGGTGCTTGTGATCTTCACCTACTTCCTACTCACACTGTAGGAATCCATCTACATAAAATACAAAACGTGCACACCCAAGGGCACCTGCACGGCTGAGTCAGTTAAGCAACTGACTCTTAGTTTCAGCTGTCATGATCTCACAGTTTGTGAGTGTGAGCCCTGCATCAGGCTCTGTGCTGACAGTACGGAGCCTCTTGGGATTCTGTCTCCCCCCTCTCTGCCTCTTCCCTGCTCACACTCCCTCTCTCTCAAAAATAAATAAACTTGGGGTGCCTGGATGGCTCAGTCGGTTGGGCGTCTGACTTCAGCTCAGGTCATGGTCTCACCATTTCCACGTTCAATCCCCGCATCAAACTCCAAGCCTGGAGCCTATTTCGGATTCTCATTCTCTCTCCCTCTCTCTCTCTCTCTCCCCCTCCCCCACTCACGTTCTGTCTCTCTCTCAAAAATAAACATTAAAGGGGCGCCTGGGTGGCGCAGTCGGTTAAGCGTCCGACTTCAGCCAGGTCACGATCTCACGGTCCGTGGGTTCGAGCCCCGCGTCGGGCTCTGGGCTGATGGCCCAGGGCCTGGAGCCTGTTTCTGATTCTGTGTCTCCCTCTCTCTCTGCCCCTCCCCCATTCATGCTCTGTCTCACTCTGTCCCAAAAATAAATAAAAAACGTTGAAAAAAAAAAAATTTAAAAAAAAAAAAATAAACATTAAAATAAGTTAAAGTTAATTTTTTTTTTTAAATGCAAAACTGATCTAAGCTGTCAGAAATCATGGCAGTGGGCCATGTATTTTAGCTAGGATTTTGGAAGGGCAGGAGGATGGTTTCTGGTATCCTGGAAAATGGTACATTTTATAATCCAGGTACTGGTTACTTAGGTGTGTTGAGTTTGTGAAAATGCACCAAGCTGTGAATTTATCATATATGCATTTTTCTTATATACATAATTCAGTAAAAACTTTTTAAAAAATTTTACAATGTTAATGAATTATCAAAACTTTAGTAATAGCTAAAGCTGGTGATGGGTACATGGGCCTTATTACATTATTATCCTATTCTGTATTTATTTGAGAAGTTTCATACTAAAAAGTAAAACAAATCTGCCAGGAAAATAAACAGGTCTTTTAAAAAACATTTAAGAGGGGCACCTGGGTGGCTCAGTCGGTTAAGTTTCCAACGCTTTTATTTCGGCTCAGGTCATGATCTCACGGTTTGCAAGTTCGAGCCTCACATTAGGTTTTGTGGTGAGTGTGGAGCCTGCCTGGGATCCTCTGTCTCCCTCTTTCTCTGTACCTCTACTTCTCACTCTCTAGCTCTCTCAAAATAAATAAATAAACATTTATGAATAAATATAAATAAATAAATAAATAACATTTAAGAAACCGCACTGATTCTCACAAGACCTGAAGGCTACAACCCAATTCTGGCAAATAAAACAAAATGACAATAAAAAAAAAAACTCCCACAAAAATAGGTTCCCATTCATCCAGGTAAATAAACTATCTAGAATATCACTGTTCAGAAGAGATGAGCTATCA
Source organism: Lynx rufus (assembly GCF_022079265.1). NCBI lineage: Eukaryota > Metazoa > Chordata > Mammalia > Carnivora > Felidae > Lynx > Lynx rufus. The sequence continues at coordinate 20,962,540 of NW_025814838.1, forward strand.
GTGTCTTTTCTGGTCTGTCCTTATGCTAACTAGGCAGAGTGAGATTTCATTGAAAAGAAAAATGTCCAGCACAAAATTCCAGTCAATGAACAGTCGGTGAATGAACAGTCATGGTTCTACAAAGAATTCTATCCTTTCTTACCCAGAGGCAAAACGAGCACACCTGTGACTGCTTGGGGCTGAATGCCGTCATCTAGGGCCAGCAAAAGCCTTTCAAGTCTTGCTTCCACCCTCCAGAAGACCCATTTGTACAGGATGTCCCATGCATTCTATCTGCAGATGGAGTCTGAGGCTGCTGGGGTGTACCTTGTCTGTGGGTTGAAGGCCTTTCACCTTCCCTCGTATGTTCTTCACCAGCTCTGGGTAGAAGAACTCTGGGCAGCGCTTGTGATCTGGCTCAAAGAGGGTGAGTGTAATCCGAACAGCTGCTGCAGCCGGCTCAGAGTCCTGATGCTGTTCTGTTCCCCCAACCTCCTCTTTCCGGGATTTCTTCAAAAATGCAGGATTCAGAGAACCTGGGAGAGAGGTGAACTGGACCCTGTGGGGCTCCGACATGGCTACCAACAAGTCTTAGCGGGTGTCACTGCATGGCTTCTGTTAACATTAAAAGAAGGGCCAGGTCAAACCAAGATGATAAAAATGATTTTTCCTGTTCAACTATACAGATTTAAGCTTAAAAGAATTTCATTGTCAAGAAGAATCCATTGTTAAATTGACCTTAATTACCACTTAGTGCTTTTCTCTGCTTCAATTACTATTCATCTTAAATTTAACATTTTTATATGTATATGTAAATCACCCCAAATCCTATCATTCAGAGATAATCAGTGTTCAGCATAGTTCCTTCCACTCTTTTTTTCTGTACCTAGTCAAAGGATCCTTGCTGTTAGAGAATCCATGCTGAGAGAGCCTTAAAGAATCCTTAAAACTGCAAAGACCACCATAGAATATTTTTCATTTAATTTATCCAATACTTATTTTTTTTTTCTGGCTGAGAATAATCTCTTTCTTAAGATCTCCATACTTTCATCACCAGCAGTACACTTTCATTAAAAGCCAATCTTCACAATGACAAAGTTTTCAACAGCTCACAGAAGGTACTGCCTCCTCTGGGATAAGCAAAAAACAAGTGTCTCAGGAGAAATCTGGCTCAGCTCATTTCCTAATACACCAGCCTCTTCCACCCAAAACTGGGCCTTGGCAAAGTGAAAAATTATCACATGCCAAAGACTTTCAAAGCTGCTTGGGAACGGTCAAAACAGATTGTAAAGCCCAGAATTGTAAGGGTTTACAGAATATAATCATATACTATATAAATATATATAAGTATGCATACGTGCATGTATGTACGTAAACACATGTATATGTAGAGATTTCTGTGTGTACTTTGTTGTATAACCTTATGTCTTCCTTTTTCACACTCATACTTTAGTATGAACTTTTTTTTTTCTGTGAACTTTCTACCATGATAATAAGTAAGGATATTCATTGCAGACTAGGAAAAATGATAAAAACCACCTCAATATCCAGCATTAAGGGAATGGCTGTCAAAACTGTGATTTTTAAAAACTGATTTGTAAGCGTTTCGGTATCTCATAGATATATAATGCCTGTCATACTTTTTCCTGATGTTATTTACTGTTTTTTATTCGAGTGAGGTATGATAAAAAAAAAACTTATTTTACATGTTGAATTCTAACTTGCCTTCTTCCCAGCATCTATCACTAACCTTTCTTTCCAATGCTGATTTGGCATGTAGTGTGTAGAAATGTATTTGACATCCTAAGATCTATTACTGAAATCCAACCTGTTAGATTAGTACAGTCAAACCGGACATTGTTTAACCAGTACTACACTGTTGTGAAAAATTTTATGGTGTATTTTAATATCTTCAATCCAAAGTTTATCTTTATTATTATTCTTTTAAAAGTAATACTTAGACAGATACCATATGTTTTCACTCTTATGTGGATCCTGAGAAACTTAACAAAAGACCATGGGGGAGGAGAAGAAAAAAAAAAAAAAAGAGGTAAGAGAGGAAGGAAGCCAAAACATAAGAGACTGTTAGAAACTGAGAACAAACTGAGGGTTGATGGGGGGTGGGAGGGAGAGGAGGGTGGGTGATGGGTATTGAGGAGGGCACCTGTTGGGATGAGCACTGGGTGTTGTATGGAAACCAATTTGACAATAATTTCATATTAAAAAAAATAATAATACTTAGCTATTCCAGCCTGTTTATTATTTCAGATCAATTTTAGAATCATTTTGACAAGTTCCCAAGAAAAGCTCACTATATTTTAACAGTAACGAGTAAGTAGTGACTAATTCAGGAAAATTTACACATATCATACACATCCACACATAGGAATGTATACTAGTCCATAGGCAGCATTTGTTCTTTCTACTATGACCAAAAATTGTGATCTCTAAGACCAGGGAGTAAAATATCCAAAAATGAAGAGTTAAGGGGCACCTGGGTAGCTCAGCTGGTTAAGTGTCCAACTGGATCTCGGCTCAGGTTATCATCTCACAGTTCATGAGTTCCAGCCCTACATCAGGTTCTGTGCTGATGGTGCAGAGTCTGCTTGCGATGATGTCTCTCCCTCTTTCTGCCCCTCCCCCACTTGTGCTCATGTTTTCTCTCTCAACATAAATAAACTTAAAAAAAAAAAAGTTAAAATAATTCTAAGTAGACAGCCAAGTGATTAGCAGCAAAACAGGTTTGCAGTGCAAAAAACCACTGTGCACTAAAATACTGAAAAGAAATCCCCTAAAAGAAACTTTCAAGGCTCCCAGGACATTCATCATGGACTGGGTTGTAAAAATAAATCACAGCTGAAAGCTGAGGCTTAAAGATCCCCCACTGACACAAGCAGTTGGACTCTCACTATAGGGAGGCAATCTGTCAAGTAGCACATGGGATATAGGAAGTTAACTCTGGAAAGGGCAACCAGGTCCCTGTCCAGGCAATAATTTAAAAAAAATTTTTTAATGTTAGAGAGAGAGGGAAAGAGGGAGAGAGAGAGACAGACACACCATGAATGGGATAAGGGCAGAGAGAGAGGGAGACACAGAATCCAAAGCAGGCTCGATGCTGTCAGCACAGAGCCCGATGTGGGGCTCGAACTTATGCACAGTGAGATCATGACCTGAGCTGAAGTCTGACACTTAACCGACTGAGCCACCCAGGTGCCCCCAGGCAGTAATTTTTAAATGTAACTTTATCATGATCCACATTTTACATACTGTAACTTCATTCACTTAGATGGTAAAACTGCTTCTCTCACTTGTGTGACTTTGCAGGCCTAAGAAGTTACAGAAATAAGACTAAAGTAAATCAAACCTATAGCATATTAACACTTTGAAGTTAGAGTTTGGATTATATCTTATAATCATGACAACTGCTTGCTAGTTGTTACTAAATTATGTGAAATATTTAAGAGAATCAGACATAATAAGGACTGAAGTGTTAGACTTACAATTTTAATTTGAAATGCTTAAACAAAAGTTTAAAAGTGTTCATTTAAAACTGATTTATACAGCTATCAGACATACAAGAGTTGGGTCTTTGGGAAGATTTTACTATTAAGTTTATAAGTTCACCATTTTAGAAGTTTGAAGTACTTGAGAGAACATATGGACTTTAAGTGTAGTTTAAAACACTGTAAAAAATTCACTGTTTAGGGGAATATAATCTGTTAAACTGGTACCTTAACTGAAACTCTGTCAAGGATCAAATACTCTTTACGTCTCTATTCTTAAATTTGTAAATAGAATAATTCAGGGGAGTAAAACTTAAAAGGCTTAAGAAAAACTAAGTATTTAAATAGTCAACTTTAACAAGTTGAACATCAATCTAAATAAAAGCACAATATTGTACACACGCAAACATCCTTCTTAAAAAACTTCAACTGGCAATTATCCAAGAAATGCTAACTGTTGCATCTCGGTTCTCAGAAAATATATATATTTTTAATATGCATCCTTATAACTATTGTACTTTCAAACTGATTATCAGTGAAGAAAAACTTAATTTTTTCTGCTAGTTTTTTAGTCTCTTTACTAAACTCATTTACTTTAATGGCTTTCCCTAACTTTTTTTTTTTTCTTCACAAAAGGCTGTCCTATCATCCCCAGAAATAAGAATTTTGTCTACTTTCTGAAGTGTTTACTTTTGTTTCATGTCTTATTGCATTGGCTAAAACTTCCAGAATAACATTAAACATATATTCTTCACCATGTTCTGACTCTCACGGGAATACTTCTAGGTCCAATGTGATGTTGACTTAAAATTCGGATATTTTATCAAATCATTAAGATCTCCTTCAATTCCTCAAAATTAAGAGAGTTTTTAAATTAAGAACATATGTTGAATTTTATGAAATCATTTCCTGGAATCTTAAATGTGCTTCCAATTATCGGTTTGTCCTTAGGACAAAACAGTAAATGACAGCTCCTGAAACTAATTGTCGGCACTTTAGGGAAACCGAAGTCTAAAAAAATACCAGGTTGTGGACAAGCCAACTCAATAAAAAACAAAAAAACAAAACACTCTTGAAACCAAAGTCTGTAGGACAAAAACGCCTACAGGAGGTGCGTGTGGATCCGCCACCTTTTCAAGCAGAGGGCGACTCAAGAAAAACTCTTAAATAGACACTTAAGACTTACTCGGAGTCTGCAACTGCGATTGGGACCTTTCTAAACATTTTTATTTTTTCCCCGGGATGTGTGTGTGGGCCCTGTGCTGAACTGATGTGAACAAGTTCCCCATTCAATGACTTGGTTTTCACATACTGAAACTACGCGAGCATTTGCCTTCCTGTTGTCACAACAGCCACTCCCAACTTCTCTAAAAGTGTCAAACTACAACAAGGCTTACATGAGAGCCCGGTCCCGACAAAGACACGCACCTTTGTCCCCGGCGCGACGCAGGCTACGGCCCCACGGGCCGCACTCGTCCCCCCGGCGGCCGTCCTCATGCCGGCCCGGGCGCCCGGGCTGCGGCGCTGCTAGCGGCCGGCCCCCGAGCCATGCTTCCCGGCGGGCGGCCGGCCCGCTCCGCGGCCCATGGTTGGGTCCTCGCGCGCCCGGGGGAGCCTCGCCGGCCGTGCCGCCGCGCCGGCCCCGGAGGAAGCGGAGAGACGCCGGCTCCACGTCGGTCGGGCAACTCGGGACCTCGGCGGGCTGCTCGGGCGCCCCGGGAGAACTTGAGAGGCGGACGCGGGCTCCGGTCCGCTCCTCCGACGCCGGCCGTTAGAAAGCGCGCACGGAAGGACCCGTCCGCCCTCCCGGGCGAGGCCACGCAGAGCCCGCCGGGTGCGGGCCCCGGGCTCGGGCGGAGGCTGGCTTCCAGGCCGCGCCGAGGTCCGTCAGGGCAGCTCCCGGAGTGGAGACACGGCCGGCCCCCGCGCCGGACTAACGGCCGTAACGGAAACGCGGACGGGAGGGGGCTGGAGGCCGGAGCCCAGGGGCAGGGCGGGCCGCAGGGCCGGCTCCCTCGCGCACTCGGCCGGCAGCACCTTCACCGCCGCCTCCGCCGCTTCAGACCGCGGGCGCTTCGTTGTCACGAGCCGGAGGGAGGGGGAAGGAGCCGGGAGTCTCCGGGCTCCGGCGCGCCGAGACCGCGGCGCCCGGGTCACGTGCCGTTCGGCCGGCCAATGAACCCCTACGGGCGCGGTGACGTCAGAGCAGCGGCGTGGCCGCTGACAGCCGGTCCCCGTCACGTGGCCGGGCGCACTCCAATGGGCGGCGCCGGGGCGACCTGATGTTCCCGGCGGCCCGTGCGTCGGCGGTGGTTGGGTGGTAAGATGGCGGCTGTGAGTCTGCGGCTCGGCGATTTGGTGTGGTGAGTCCGGGCGGCCAGGGTAAAGCGAGGTGCGCCGGGGAGCTCCCTCACTGGGCGCGGGGTTCGCGGCCAGTCCCGGAGCTGCCTTTCTATGCACTCCAGGCTGCGGAGAGAGGGCGAGACGAGGTGCCGGCGCTGGGAGCGACGCCGGGCGGAAGGGGCAGCCCGGCCCCGGGGGACTGAGGCCGAGAGTGGCCACGGCGGGCCGGGCTCTGAGCTCCAAGGCCGCCCGGGGGAGGGCTTCGCTCCGCACCTGCACGCCGGCGGACACCGTGAAGGGAGTCTCCGGCGCCGCACAGCTCCCGCGGACACCGGGTTCTTGGGGTCTTGCGGAGGCTTCCCGGAAAGCGGGAGAACCGGGGAGCCACCGGGGCCATCTCGCCTGGGCAAGCCCGTCAAAACTCCCGTTGCGATGGAATCGACCTGTGCGGGCGGCTTGGCCACGGGTGTCGAAACCGGACTGCTGGCGCTGCCCCGTGAAGAAATGAAGGGAGACTTCTCCTTTACGACCGAAGGCTTGGCAGTGACCAGTGCCTTCTTGGGTGCCTCTCGTGGTGTGCTTCTGTGTCTCAGACTACCGCTCGAACCAGGACTGATCGTCGCCGCTTCCCTCGAGCGACGTAGCTCTCTTCTCGACCCAGAGGAAGGTTTCCATTAGCATTTGTCAAAGTCGGGCTGGTCTCGCGGTGAATTAAACCAGACTTTGTAAGGGGAAGTCTGTGTTTACAGAGCAAACTGCCCCCCAACCCCCGTCATGGGGAGGCTCTTAGACAAGTGACTCTTGATTGGTTTTGTTGTTCTGTGTTCCTTGTCACCAAAAGAATGCACAAATCTTAGGCACTTTTGCATTCTATTTCTGAAGAGTTTGGGCTTCTTGGGCCCAGCTGTGGAAGCCAAATTAAGAACTGTTTGCCAGCTTTTGTTTTGGCACTTGAGGGTGCAGGTGGAGAGTTAGGAAAATAAATTTCATGCTGAGTGGGTTGAAGGAGATGGACTGGCTTTTCCAGGGCGAATGCTGACTCTGTGTTTTCTCTAGGGGGAAACTCGGCCGGTATCCTCCTTGGCCAGGAAAGGTGAGTGTCTTGCTATTAATGGAAGACATCTGAAGTTGGGTGTGTGGAGGTGAGAATGTAAGATGTGTTCCCCTCAAATTTTGGCATTTAGTTAAACTGGACCTACTTTGGGGGGAAAAATATTTATTTACTTATTTACTTGTTCACGTAATGTCTGCACCCAATCTGAGGCTGGAACTCACCACCCAGAGATCAAGAGTCCCATGCTCTTCTGACTGAGTCACCCAGGCATCCCTGAACTGGACTTATTTAAATCAACACTCAGAGTTTTTCTCTTCCTACTCTCAGATTGTTTAGAAAAGGCAATATAATATAAACCAGGTTATTTAATCTGCAGTAAATGCTTATCTCTTGAATCAGAGATGGTTTTGGTGAAGTTTTTTAATCCTGGAAATCAGTTTTAATTTGAATTTAGCTTTACACTTAAATGTAACAAAAGGAGAAGAAAATAAATTCTCCAGGAAGAGAGAAATCTAAATGTAGGTTAGTGAAAAGTCAAAGTATTTTTGTCCCAACTAAGTTTAAATCTTCTTTCCATGTTACCATATGTGCTGCTCCAGTGCCTCTTTGCAGAAGTTGGCATTCCAGATTTTGCATGAGGCGATCCGTCATAGCTTTCCAAATGTTCTGTTTTTATATTCTTGCTAGGAGCCCAGGAAATGTCTTTAGACTATCTCTTTGCAATATGGCATATTCATTGGCTCAGTTGTCCTTCATTGTCATTATTACCTGTCTCAACTCTTCCTACACAGGTTTTTTTATTTTTATTTTTTGAAGCATAATTGATACACAACGTTACAATAGTTTCAGGTGTACGAGGTATTGATTCAACAATTCTATACCCGATGCTCACCGTGAGGAGTGTAATCATCACTTGACGTTATTACTTCACAGAAGTGTTTTTAAGAACGTTCTCTGCATTTCTTCAGTGATTTAAGGGTCACATGGTTGGGGGAGTTGACATTGATGTTAGTTTTAACTGCTTTTAAAACATGGCCATTGCAGTGAAAGGGATTTTCTGTCTACCAAACCCTACTACATGGTAGATGTATTCTAGAAGTTCCTAGAATATTTGTACATTTCCATACATCTCAGTAGATAAGTGCCAGATTTGGACATGCACTAGGCCCTGGGTTCTTTTCAAGCATATTCCTTTTCTTTTATTTCATTTTTCTTCTTACCAACTTAGAGGTACGGAAAAACCTTTTTTTCCTCCCTTTTACTCCCCAGATTGTTAATCCACCCAAAGACTTGAAGAAACCGCGTGGAAAGAAATGCTTCTTTGTGAAGTTTTTTGGAACAGAAGATCAGTGAGTAGTGCTTATCAAGAGTTTCACTTTCCCTTTGGGCATTATCCTGGATCTGAGCTACTTGCAGGAATATTCTAGGGACCCTAGTTCATTTTTACTGTAGTCTGTCAGAATGGCATATCGTTCTGGCTTCATACCTAAATACCTAAATAAAAGGTGCTATTCTTAGCTCATAGAAATTGTTCTGGGGCCAATAACAATGTCAGTCAAGTGAGAAACAGGATTCACCATCTTCTTAATATGGTAATCACAATAAGATAATTTTTCACATCTTTTTATCCAACTCCATAGGCAGTTCCTTTTATAAGGGCCACTTTTGGTTCTCTTTTAATGGCTGTTTATCATTGTGGTTCATGTATGAGGTATACACTGGAAACTAAAATCTTGTTTATTCTAAGAGGAGTAATTGTTTAATTCTGTTCTCATTTGTAAAACCAGATGACTTTCTCTAATATTGTAGCAGTAGAGCTTTTCCAACCAGATCTGTCCTAGAGTTGAAATCAGGACCATTCTTTTGAGATTCTTTGATAGGCAGTAGAGGTCTATCAGGGAGGGGGAAAATGGAACTTGAGTTTCCAGTGATTTAGCTTTCTCATTATTACATGGGTCTGATTACCTGGATTTAGCTAGATGGTTTGATTTAAGTAGCTGAATTTCCACTTAAGATTCTTAGAGAAAAGTTTAGCTTTGGCTTTGAAATGTGTGTGTGTGTGTGTGTGTGTGTATGTGTGTGTGTGTGTGTATGACCTAAGGAATCTAATACCAGTGGTTAAAATATACATTCCTACAAAGCAATATATGATATTCTATAGCAAAATCTCTTATAAAGTGTTACTCTTTCTGGAGTTTATATGCTGGGTGCTTATCCCAGTTGAGAGTTTAAATGGTATGTATACCTTCACCATGCAGATCTACCCATATATTCAGCCCCTGTTTTCTGTCACAAAACAACTTAACAACCTTTTGATGACAATATTTTAAGGGAGTCACTGGCCCAGAGCTGTGAGAGCCAGAGACACTCTGCAAGCAGGAATGTTCTGGTAATGCTATTGAGTTGATGAGAAAGATTGTCCTGATGCATAAAACAAGTGCTAATTGTTCTCTTAGCAAATTTGAGTTTCTGACACCGAAGGGAACTTCTGGAGAAAAGTGAATGTTGTGGCGCTTGCTTTTCAGGAACTTAAGTAACAAGACATAAACATTTCAGATGGGAATACGTGCAGAATGAGTGATATGGGTGATTGATTATTAAAGCGTTCTAGAACAAGGAAAGAGTAGTGGAGAACAGGCAGGTCAATCAATGAAGGCTGATGGAAGAGATGGGATTAGAATCCACCTATGGAGGATGGATAGAACTGAAATAGGCAAGAAGTCAGGCATTGCAGGCAGTGGGAAGACCATGAACAACTGGGTGTTAAATCGGATGTGTGGGCAGAGGGAGGCCCCCACCTGGAGTGAAGAATGGTACTTGAGAATAACCGAGGCAGTATGGTTGGTCCAATTGGTTAGCTAAACGAAGATGCACACAAGTCTGGAACAAAAGTGGAAACTCATGGAAAGTGGGGGCTTGATGAAATTACAAGAGGCTCGAAAGCCTTTGTGTTCTTACAATTTTTAAAATGTTGGAAGGTCAGAAGAATAACTTGATATTTCTGTATAACAAATACTACAGATAAGACAGAAAATTGAAGTTGAGTGTATTTCAGCACTTAACCAGGTATACAAGTGAAGCCAGTGAGAAGGATACACTTACCAAACACAAAAATAATCTAACGGTGTTGGTAGTGGTGGAGATGATACGATTTCTAACTAAAGTGTTTTGAGGGGATTCATGAGCAAGTGGATTTGGGGCAACTGTTAGCTATAATATCTTTAAGCTTTTCAGACTCCCTTGGTAGAATTCGCGTAAAAGGGATACCTGGGTGGATCAGGCAGTTAGGCATCTGACTCTTGATTTCGGCTCAGGTCATGATGTCACAGTTTGTGAGTTCAAGCCCTGTGTTGGGCTCTGTGCTGACAGTGTGGAGCCTGCTTGGGATTGTCTCCCTCTCTTTCTGTGAGCCTCTATCTCAAAATAAATTTTTTTTGTTGTTATTTTTCAAAATGTTATTTAAAAACTATGTTACCACAGGCTAACATGTTACCTTTTTGTGGCCAGACAGTTGACAATGAAAGGAAACAAAGGGTAAGGATCTCCAAGCACTTTTGAAGGGAGAAGGGTTCTTAGTGATCAGTGATCAGCAAATGTTATTTAGTGTCTTTACGTTATCTGAAGGTGAAGTGTCCAGACCATTGGGTACCAGGGAATTACTTTGGGGAGAGTATTTGGAGTTTGGATTTGATGCTGGCCTACTCTGCCTTCACATGCCAGTTGTACGTGCCCTACAATTTGGGCAAGCTGTTTTCACCTTTCCAAGCCTTTGTGTCCTTGCCCACACGTGGGGGTGATGCTACCTACCTTGCAGTCACGAAGGAGAAGGAGCGGCACTTGCTCATAGTGTGGTTTGGCATACGGCAAGTGTTTAGTAAGCTTCAGGTCAGGGTAGAGATGTGTTACAAGAGACAAGCTGGTAAAAAGTGGGTGGCTTTAAGTAAGGGAAACTTAACTGAGAGAGAATCTATTTGAAAAGAAAGGCATCTAAGAGTTGGAAATTCCTAAGGACTTCAGCCAGGTCTCTTCTTTTGGTCAAAAGGCTTCGAGCACAAAACAGTAAGTTTGCCTTGCCAGGAGTACTGTGTGCAGTGCAGTCCATGCTCCCAAAGGGATCTGATGGATCTCATCAAGATCAGAAAAGGGGACCAAATCAGATCAAAGAGTAGGATTCTTTAATTCGAAAAAGCAAAGTCTGAAAAAGAGCACAATCAGAATTGATCAAATGATGAATGGCCTTGAGGTAAACCCTGTTGTGTTCATCAATCATCAGACATTTCAACAAAGGGCAGTGTGAGTAGAACAAGTGTTGTGGTGACTTGTGTTTAGGGCATGCATAAGGAGCGCTGTTGGAAACAGACATTTGAGAAGTGGTTTAGACAGGAAGTACGAGTGGATTTTTAGAGATGAGAACTGCTTTGTACAGGGCAGGGCCATAAGTGGCTCCAGAAGAAATTGGGCTCTATCTACCTCACCTTTAATGCTTGATGTCAGGGAGAGGTCCATATTCTCCTGGCACAACCTGGGCTAGAGACTCTGTTGGTTACTGGGCCTGACTTCGGTGTATAGGGTCTGACCCCATGGTGCTGTTCCTAAATTCCTAAAGAGTAATAGGATTCAGTCAGCGATGTTCAGTTTCAAAACTGACATACTACATATGGGAAAAAATATTCATGGATAAGGTTGTTTGTTGGTTTTTTTTTTTATATTAGCGAGGATTTTTATTAAAGAATAAGAAGGGTAGCCCCTTAAACCAAGATTTCAATCTTTTAGAAAACTAATTTCTCTCTCTCCCTACTTCTGTCAAAACATCTAACAAATTGTGTTGACATGCCATTAGAAAGAGAGGACCAGACCTTCCTGACCAGCCTCCCTGTAAGGGGAAAGACTTAGTAAGATGGTAGGTTCAGCTCTCTGAGCCTGGATGGCCACTATGGGAATTACCTGTGGTCGCTTTCTGTTTCATGGAAATACAGAAGGAGGAATACCTTCAGCATTAACGTTGACAACTCCACCAGGTGACCACTCCCAAAGATGAAGTCTCAGGCCTGTGAGGCCCACCCTGGACAGATGGTTGCCCATCAAAATAGAAACCGAGCTCAGGGTTTAAAAATTCCATCAGCCGCCATGGATGGCAGAATGGAGGGAGCTCATTTAGTTTGTGGGTACTCAAAAACCCCCAGAAACAAACAGTTCAGGAGAATACTGCCAGCAAAAGTGGGTAGATCCCAAATGACCACCTGTGAGTTTCTGTGGCAGTTTTCGTATCTGAACCTACAACAGCCCTTTCAAGAAATGAATAGGATATTTGTTCTGGTTCTCTCTTTTTAACAGACATAGATACTGAGAGGCAGGACATTTGTGGAGTTAAGTGATAAGATGTCCAGGATCCCAACCTGAGGTACTTTTTACATCAAGCCAGATATAAGGTATGAAGTGTGTGCGTATGAAAGTAAGTTTTGGAGAAAAACCCATAGCTGGTCATTAAAAGCGTAGCATATTGGAACTATCTGAGCATCCCTTTTTCTTTTCGCCTGGCACCTGATTGGTCCACTTTCCCTACATCCAACACTGTGTCATAGTTGGAGAACGGAGCCAAGAGGATAGTGAGTGCTCTGCTCCGGGTATCACTTGGACTGAGCCGGCACTGTCCCTCTGCCAGGGCTGGACAGTCCCTATCCTAGAGAGCATTGAGTAGATTTTCCTCTCCCAGCACCAGCATCCATCCTGCAGGTGACTCCCTTCGTGGCTGAGACAGTCGACTCCAGGAGCAGGTGTCATGCACCAGAATTAAAGAGTCTGGCACAAAAGAAGCATCTGGCCATACTGGCATGGGCAGCGCAGCTTGAAAGCCTCATCTAGCATTTGGGAATGTTGTCAAGGTTTGAAAACAGAATCTTCTAAGTCTGTCTTATCTGCAAGTCTTTGTTGATGTTTGTATGATAAGCGTTACTTGAAATTAACTGAGGAGCTGTAACTTTCTTTGTGGGTTTTTTTTTTGTTTGTTTGTTTGTTTGCTTTCTTTGTGATTTCGGAACAACTTAGGCTTGGACCTGTAACAGCTACCAGTCACCCTCAGCCTCTTTCATTGGCGTAAGGTGTTTGGGGGGAAAGCACAGAACTGGTTTTTCGGTACTACACACCCAACCAGATGGAGAAGCAGACCCACGTCTTCTGACCCCATCTTTGTTCTCAATTTGGACTGTGCTCACCATGTACCTGTTCTCTCTCTCCACCCCTACTCCCACCCAAGTCATCGTGTCTTGCAAAGTCTGAGACACATATGTGAGAGTTTTGGAGATTGGTCCTAGAGCAACATGTTTAATGTGATATCTACATGATGTGGTTTTAACTTAAGAGTAAAGCAGGTCAGAATTACAGAAGTTTTTGAAAACGTGAGGTGTTTAAATTCATTTTCAATGGAGCGTGTAATCTGAGGGTGGCTTGTAGTGGAAGGTTTATATTTGCAAATGAAAAGAATTTATAGGAGGCGTATCAGATACCAGGGTAAGTTTGCTGCTCCTGGCCGTGGTACAGGTACAGTGACAGTTACACCTGCAACCAGGCAGTAGCTACCTACCTGAGCAAACCTACAAACAAGGAAATTGTGGGGGAAACCCCCTGAGTAAAGTAGCCAATATTTTATAGTAGTGACCTTTATTATTGATTTGTTTTTTTAAGGTAATACATGATTAGGGAGACTGGGTGGCTAAGTCTGTTATGTGTCTGACTTTTGGTTTCGGCTCAGGTCATGCTGTCACAGTTCCTGAGTTCAAGCCCCGTGTCGGGCTCTGTGCTGCTGGTGCAGAGCCTGCTTGGGATTCTCTCTCTCCATCAAAATAAATAAACTTAAAAAAAAAAGATAATACATGTTTATGGTTCCCCCGCAAAATCGAGCTATAAACTGTGAAAGGGTTCCATTCATCTCCATCCCTCAGCCACCCAGTTATCAGCCTGTGAGCATCCAGTTATAGTAGTTTCTTATGGCATGTCCCTCCAGAAGTACTGTGTGCAGAATCAAGAGGTTACAGATTCCTTTTTCCTTATTTTTACATAAGTGATAGCATACTACACACAGTGCTGTGCCCCTTGGTTTTTCCACTTAGCTGCGTGTCTTAAGAGACTTTCTGTTTTGTTCTTAGTAATGACCTCACTGATTGCCCTACAAACAACGTAATTAACTTCTTTGTATATAAAAAGCGAAGGCCTGTACTTGACACACCACTTGACTAAGCTTGATTTTTCTGACTTCCAGCCTATAAGCAAATCAGGCAGAAAAGGTCCTGCTCCATCTAGGCATTGGGAGGATGATGGGAAAGAAATCACAAGTCATAGCTTATGTCACAGAAACAGAAGTCTCTTAAAAATAAACGGGCACCTGGGTGGCTCAGTCAGTTAAGCCTCCAACTCTTGATTTTGGCTCAGGTCATGATCTTGCGGTTCATGAGTTTGAGGCCCACATCAGGCTCGATGCTGAAAGCACAGAACCTGCTTGAGATTCTCTCTCCCCTCTCTCTGCCCTTCCCCTCCCTCTCTCAAAAATAAATAAACATGAAAAATAATAATAAACAAATACGTACAGACAACAGCAACAACCACAAAGGGCCACCAAAGCCTGACAACATTTAACCAAGAGGCCAGCGTTTCAGCCCCTCTGAATGTGCCAGAAAGGCATCATTTCCTCAGTGATTATTTCTTGAGCACCAGTTGCATGCCAAGCCCAGCTGATGGGCCTCGGTGTATTGGAGAATGGCACATTATTGAAGTTCCAGCTGAAAAGCATACTCTTTAAGGAGAGAGGGTTTTGCAATACAGCCTTTAGAGAAAAAACTCTATTCAGATGACTAAAGTGATTTCAATTTGGCTTGCTTTCAAGAGGTAATCCTCGTAGGGCTCGGGTGAGCTGCAGTTTTATTTACGGTTTCTCTGATGGGACACAACACTTCAACAACAGACTAATTTCTTAACTAGATTAATATTTCTTGCATTTATTTTCTTGAAGTCATGTTTATACTCTCCATTCATTTAGCAAACCATTTTCACTTTCAAAAATGGTCAGGAAATTTTCATTTTAGTGTTCAAATGCCAGTCTTCAGGATGAATGGAATTTTCACCATACCATTCTGGCAGAAATCAGTAATCCACTTAAAATGCTTCAATGAAAAAAATAGGCATAGGTTATTGGTGCTTCCTCCAGATGTCCTTACCTCTCCATTTCTGTGAATTGGAGGTTCATGCGGGGTAGGGGGAGGCAGGGATTAGGATGCCTGGAGCATACTGTCTTATCTCAAGGGGCTCCATAAAAACCACCCCATTGGTCTTACATTGGAACTTGTGTAGGTCTCAGCTTCTGACCTGAGGCTTGGAGAAGGAAGAGGCATGTCCAGAGCACAGAGGCTCTTTAAGCTTATCACTGACACTTGTGTCATCTCAGTATGACAGTTTAACCTGCTTTTCAGGGCTTGTCTGGCTTTGCATCTGCTCTATCCTTAGAAACCCTAAAAGGAGGGGAGAAGCAGGAGGGTCTATTCAGTGGTTTATTTGCTAGGTAAAGTAAGGGCAAAATTTAATTCCATTTTTCCTCCCCATAGTTTAGACCAATTGGCTCTATCATGTCAACTTTCAGACTTTAAGTTGAGTTGGTCACTGGAAGGTATCTGCTTATCTCACCTGGTTGGAGCTCTATACAGCAAAACCGTGTCTGAGTCCTTGTTTATCATTCCATTTTCTGTGGGTTTGGCCATAGATATCCTGCTTAGTCCTGATTTGCTGCCATATTTGCAGGCTGATGGCCCGACAGCTATTGTGTTTGTACAGGTCTATTGTCACAGTTATTAACATGACCCTCAAAGCATAGGTGGCTGTTGGTGTGTTGGTCACACTATTTTTATGTACAGAGGTAGCCCTTTTACTGTTGCTAGTGAATATTCTCTAGCTTTCGGTAAAGGAGAGGCCCCTAAGTCAGAGTGATAGCTCAGTTTCTCCTTAACCCAACCTACTTTTTCAGAAGGTTATACCATGAAACCTATGAGCATTACACAGAAGAAACATTTAAGTTACTATTACCTCGCCAAGCCCATAAAAATCATTTCCTTTGTGCTTGGAAGCTGAATGTCATCTAGGGAAACCACAGGAAAGCCAGCCGGGACAGATTTGTTCAGGTTAGTGTGGCAGGCTAGATATTCCAGAAGTGACGATAGATGGCTTTTTTACTTTCATGTGCTTTATGTTGATGGTGGGAATTAAAAATTAAATATCATAAGGGTATGTTCTGCCTTTAATCACGAGCAAAATCTGGTCTCTAAAGACCTCTTGTTACGAATGCTGCCCTCATTCCAAATCACATGTCACACATTTTGTGTGGTTTAGCAGCCATGGACACTGTCATTTATGAACAGGTACCTGTAAGAGCAGCAAATTCCAGATGCTGCATTTCTTTAGCCTTGGGAGCATCGCTGATTCTCAGCTGATGGGCAGGTTGTCGTTCTGGTGTGAGTGTCGACTGGGTGGTGATGTCGCTGTGGTTGATATTGCTTCCTGATGCTCTGTGATGAGAATGGAAGAACATCTCCGGGCCACCTCTGCCCTCCACCAGTGGCAGGCAGTGTGTGGTGCAGTGTGGTAGGCTGGTGAACAAGAGTGCACATAAATAACCTGCAGTTTTGTGTGGAGGATGTTCTGGTTTTGTTTGTGGTGGTGGTTGTGCTTGACTTGTTTCAGGAAACTTGCTTTTATAACACCCCAAGAGTTTGGGGTGGTCGATAACTTGTTTTAAAAAAAAAAATGGCAGGCCTGTTTCAAAGTCCAGTTAAACCAAACTGATATCTGCATTCTGTTGAGATGAGGTATTTGATACTTTCTGGCATAGGCATTGTGGATCATATGCTTTCTGTGTGTGTTTTCTGCTAGTGCCTGGATCAAAGTGGAACAGCTAAAGCCATACCATGCGCACAAGGAGGAAATGATAAAGATTAACAAGGGAAAACGGTTCCAGC
The DNA here is from genome assembly GCF_022079265.1 of Lynx rufus. NCBI lineage: Eukaryota > Metazoa > Chordata > Mammalia > Carnivora > Felidae > Lynx > Lynx rufus. The sequence continues at coordinate 20,979,414 of NW_025814838.1, forward strand.
AAGCTGTGGATGCCGTTGAAGAGTTCCTCCGGAGAGCCAAAGGGAAAGACCAGGTGAGAGACTGATTCTCGCTTTATGCCAACATCAGACTGGTTGTTTTGGCATAGTAACTGACAGATGAACTGTTGCCCAAACCCAAAGCTCTATTCTTACGAAACGCCAGTGGAGAGAACACCACTTTGTTTCTAAGGTATCCTTGTTTTGCCAATCACCTTGAAACTCCATGCATGCGGCTGAGTTTTCTGAAATAGATTGCTGCTTTTAGGAAAGTCACTTGGACTCAGGAGAAGAATCTCAGCTTTTAAGTATTTTAAGCCATTTCTCTCTTCTTTTATATCCTAAAGATTAGGGCTTAGCTTCTAGGATATATCCACTGCCTGGGTGTAAATCCCGCTTAGCTTTGGGACTATAGGCAAGTGATACGATTTTTTTATCTGCTTCTCCAAATATCAATGGGAGCAATAGCAGAATCTATTTCGTAGGATAGTTGTGCGGATAGCCCATGTAAAGTGCTTCTCATAAGGTGTGGCTGGTGTAAATGGCAGTGGTGATGGCAGTGGCTGCTTGGGTGGCTATCATGATTATTATTAAACTTTCAGACATCGTCCCACAATTCTGCTGATGACAAGAATCGGCGTAATTCCAGTGAGGAGAGAAGTAGGCCAAACTCAGGTGATGAGAAGCGGAAGCTTAGCCTGTCTGAAGGGAAGGTGAAGAAGAACATGGGAGAAGGAAAGAAGAGGGTGTCTTCAGGCTCTTCAGAGAGAGGCTCCAAGTCCCCTCTGAAAAGAGCCCAAGAGCAGAGTCCCCGGAAACGGGGTCGGCCCCCAAAGGATGAGAAGGTTTGTTTTATTTCTGCAGCTTCTGGGATTAGTGACTTCCTTCTGTCTGTGGCAGAGTTGAGCTCCACAGTGTGCCTCAGCTCACTGAGTGGACACAGAGACCCATGCTAAGTGCTGCCCTAAAGCGTCCTGCAGACCAGGGGAGGGACACAGCCTGGATGCACAGGCGTGAAATACGCGCAAAAGTCAGCGAAAGGTGTCGCATTCAACCAGGCGGTCAAGGCAGGAGAACAGTCCACCTCGGCCAGCCTGCAAGGGCTGGCACTGGACGGGGCTTAGGAAGAAAGAGGGGAAGTCATTCCAGAGACAAAGGGCATAGCCCACATGGGGCTTGATGTTGGTGTGGATATTCTCATTATAGGTAGGGGACAGGGGAGAGAGCAGAGAGATAAAAGTGGGTTGTCCCTGGATTGTGGAGGGCCTTGAGGTCTACTAAAGCAGTAGTTACTGTCATGGAATCAGGGGGCCATGAACGTGTCTGAGCTGGGTGTCAGTGTGGCAGCGTGTTAGCAGTGTGGCTGTGTGTTAGCAGTGGTGGAGGCCAGAGAAGAAAGGCTAAAGCCAGTTGGAAAGTTAAACCCAGGTGTGCATTTATCGAGAGCTATCTTGATAGCAAATGCTGAAAAGAACTGCCTGAGAGGCACTTAAGAGGAAGGGCTCATAAGATTTAGCAACCGGATACATAGGTTTGAGTGAGGAAAGGGAATGGGAAAGGATTTCAGGTGTTTGCCTGGGAAATGGTGATGCCCTTCTCAAGAGCAGAAGAGTCAGGAGTAGGGCTGGGTCTTGGAGCAAGAGGACTTGGTTCTGTTTTGAGTGTGATGAATCAGAGATGATGCTGAGACCGTCGAGGAACCCTGGAGTAATGTCAGGATGGAACACAGATGTGGAAGGTGAATATGTAGGTGTGTATTGGTGAGGCCTGGCGGGATCTGTCTTCAAGGAAAGTAAGGAGAGAAGGACAGAAGTCTGCTTTGCAGTGAGATTGTCCATAGGTCAGAGTTGCGAGGGGTCGGAGGAGCCTCATACTGAAGTGAAACAGAAATAATGTACCTTCCACCTTCCTGAAAAGATTTGGGTCAAGTCTTGAAAGCCAAGGAAAGAGAATTCGAGGAGGTAGTCTGTCAAAACACAGGGGAGGATTGTTAGAGCACAGTCGAGGGGACAAGAGCCAGATGTCTGGCAGAAACAGTTGGGTGATAAGGCCATGATGAAACACCAGACATCATCAGATCAAGGCATGCAAATTCAGACACCAGCGAGACCAGACAGGTAATAGAAGGAAGCAAGGGGAGCTGGCAGAGGGTCCACATCCCCGATCTGCCTCCGTGCTGAGAGCATGAGGTGTGGCAGCTGGCTCTCTGGGGAGGTCATGCTCCATCCATGGGGTTCCAGCCAACTTTTGCCAATTGTCTGCTTTTTCTCAAGAGAAGCTGAAAATACAGATTTTTATGTGAAACATTCCAGTTTTACATGTTACAAACCAGTTTAAAATTTTAAAATACATTTAGATCCAAAGGAACATCTCGGGGCTAGACTGAGCCCGTGGGCTGCTACTCGGTGACCTCTGCATCACAGAGGGTGCTTCTTGCTGTCAAATAACCTGTGATTGAGAGTAGAGAGAGTGACTGGCGGTTGTGCCAGCCCTGGCTGACGGTGAGCACAGGGAACCACTAGCCAAAGGTGGAGAAGGTTTAGGAAGCTAGCTGTGGTGCATGAAGACCTTTTTAGGGGGTGTGATCTAATTTGGTCCAATTAGATTGATTTTCTGGGGATCCAGAGGAATCTGAACTGTCGGGTTTTATACTGTTCTCCGAATTCCTGTTTTCTGCTTTCTAAAGCTATGGAGCCTGCCAATTCCTGTGCTAGCCCTGGACAGAAACAACTTCTCTTTGGATCAAGGGAAGTGTACAGGAGAGGTTAGGAGGAGGTCTCAGGCTGGCCTTGAGTCAGAGCTGTGACTCTAACTGGTGCCACTGTGTGACCTTGGCCAGCTACCTTTGCTTTGCTTTCCTGGTCTGATCATGATACCCTTCCCCCCACTTTGTTATAAGAAGGAAATGAGCAAAAAAGAGCAGAGTACCTAGAGGAGCGTGTGCAGTGCACTCACATTTGGTCACCAGCTTTACCTTTGTCAGTGGCCCGTTGTACAGTGAGAGCATAGTGGTTTTAGCTGAACCAGAGGCCACCACTGGCTTACTGCAGAGACTCTTCTCACAGGCTCCCAGGGAAGAGCAGTTTGCCCTTGAGTCTGAATTATTAATCAGGGGTAGTAACACTGCTGCTGGCTGTTCTCCGAGCCAGGTCCTCAGCCAAGGGCTCTGCCTACTATTTACCTTTAGCAGAGTCCTTTCTGCAGCTTCCTTGCTTGGCCCAGCCTCTAGTAAAGGATTTGTCAGCCTGGAGAGGAAGGAGCCATGGCTAGTGGTGCAGGGCAGACACAGCTGTTTTAGTTGGGACTGTTGGTCTTAATCAAGCACCTTCAGGGATGTAGAGAAAATGGGCTTGGAATTTTGGTACATCTTCTGATCTAATAGGTCTTATACTTTAAAAAAGAGTGTGTGTTGCTACACAATTGTCATTTGGCTGTCAGACCTGTTTCTGAAACAGCAGTAGCCTAGGCTGATAACTGGGCAAAGCCCTGGATGTTGGCTGTTCTGAGCCGTAATCCCCTGCCCCATGAGGATTAGTGGAAAAGGCTGACCTTGACAGTGGAGGTGTCAGTTACGTGTACACAGGGGAAGGCTGGGTTCATGCCTAGACTCTGGCATGAGAGGTGTGCTCTCTCCTCTCTCAGGGGCTCTTATTTCTGAGTCCTGAGCCGAGAAGTAAAACTGCAGCTCTAGGCACACACGAGCCTGGCAGAACCGTCAGTCCTGTGGCTCCTAAAATCCCTGAGTAGTGCAGAGAGTGATGATTTGGGAGTCGGGCCTCTGGTTGGTGCCAGGTAGAGAGTCAGTGCGCTCCACCTCACCGTCCTTCTGGGGCCTGAGGCAGGTCACTGGAGCTGTGTTGCCCCTACCCACAGGGGACAGACGTGGAACGTGTCCATCACGGCGGCACTTTCTTTGGACAGTATTGCACTAGGCCTCTTTTTTCCCCAGAGCTCTTCATTCAGCAGATGTTGTGCAGCTCCACCACAGGCCAGGTGTCTAGAGATAAAGCAGCATGATAGTTAGACAAGGCCTCTCTCTTGTTCACTTCTTCCACAGTGAACATCTTCTCTCTGCCAGACATGGCTCCCAGCGAGGGGTACAAGGTAAACAAAATTGGAAAAAGTCTTGCTTTCATAGAATTTACTCATAATCACATCAGCATCATGTTCTAATGGGGGAGGACAGAGAGGTCAGGGAAAGCATCCCGATAAGGTGACACTTCAGCAGAAATCTAAAGTGAGCATGTGAGCCAAGCACGTAACTGTTGGAAGGGCATTCCCAGTAGTGCACAGGTACCGGGGCAGGCATATCCTTGGTGTCTTTCGAGAATGGGTGGCAGGCCAAGGAGGTGCCAGTGAGTTGGAAAGTGGTGAGGGGGTAGAAAATAATAGGACACGAGGTCAGGGATTAGTGTGGAGTGGGGTTGTAAAACTTGTAGCGCCCCATGGTAATAAAGCTTTTAGCCTGACTGTGTGAGACCAGATGTCAGTTTTCGGCAGAGGAGTGAGATGCTTCATTCTGGCTGCTGTGTACAGTCCACACTGCAGGGTTTCAGACCAGCAGCAGAGAGATCCGTTTTGCTGCTGTCCAAGTGACAGGTGATGGCGGCCTGAGCGTGGGTGTAAGCAGTGGGGCAGTAAGGAGGGGTTGCAGATCCCCAATTGTAAAGCGATAATCGTTGCCAAGAGTTAAGAGGAAAGAGGAGGCAGGATCAAGAAGGAGTACAAAGATCTCAGCCTGACAGAACGGAGCTGCTTTTCTAAGATTGCGAAGACATTGTAAGGAGCTGCTTGGGCAGGAGATCCAGAGATCAGCAGGCCAAGAATCCCATTAGATACCAAGTAGAAATGTCAGGGGGCCACTGTGGCCGGAAGATCACACATGTGGAAAGTGAGTGTGAGGTAAACTCAGTGGTGGAAAGGGTGAGAGCACAGCAGGTGTGAAGCTGAAGCAGCACCTCTGCCCAGGATGAGTGTGGGCCAGACTGTTGGTTGAGGGGGCGCACCCCATTCCACTGGGTCCTGCCCTTGCATCAGCCTGGGGAAGGAGTGGAACTCTTGGCCCCCAGTTGCCCTGGGTTTGAAGTCTGGCTTTGTCATTTAGTAGCTAAAACGTTGGGCACATTTCCTCATCAGCACCATGTGGTTTTCTCAGTCTTTTCGAGATGCAGTGGATTCCTTCTAAAGCTGGTACTGTTTTCTGAATGTTCGTTACTGGCCATAAGGAAATCTTCCCTGTGACTTGCTGATAACACTGCACACCATAGTTGAGTTTTCCAGTGATATCTGTCCTCGTGAAATTTGGGCACAAGAAAATATTTTGTTATCTCAACAGAGAAGAAAGGCTCACTCCCTGTTGATGGGAACTTGCCTGGTTCCCTGCAATGGACAGTCAGAACCGTGCCTGGGGACTGACGCTGAGACCATGGAGCTGGGTAGGGGTTTAGTTTAAGGTGGCATGTGACTAAAGGAAGCAGAGCAGTGAAGAAGTGCTTCCCAATTTGGGGCAGGAAGACATCTACTGAGGTTGCCACAGTGTCTTGACCATCTGCCTTTCCCTCTGTAGGATCTCACCATCCCTGAGTCTAGTACCGTGAAGGGGGTGATGGCTGGACCGATGGCCGCGTTTAAATGGCAGCCAACTGTGAGCGAGGTAACACCCCCCCCCCCCCCCCCGCCCACAGGCCAAGATAAGCCTGGCCTCCAAGCTAGTTTCCTGACCTGTGTGAGGCACTTGTCCTTTCCCCCTTTTTTAAATGGCCAGACAGTTCCGAGGTGTATGATGGGGAAATTGCAAGTCTCCACCCTCGGGGGTGCTCACTGTCAGGTTTGATGCAACTTCTTTTTTTTTTTTTTTTTTTTTTAATTTTTTTTTTCAACATTTATTTATTTTTGGGACAGAGAGAGACAGAGCATGAACGGGGGAGAGGCAGAGAGAGAGGGAGACACAGAATCGGAAACGGGCTCCAGGCTCCGAGCCATCAGCCCAGAGCCCGACGCGGGGCTCGAACTCCCGGACCGCGAGATCGTGACCTGGCTGAAGTCGGACGCTTAACCGACTGCGCCACCCAGGCGCCCCTAATGCAACTTCTTCCAGACCCTTTAGTACACCCCCCCAACTCAGCCATCATTTATAGAATTACAGACCCACATGGGGTTTTTATTGTTGGAAATAGGGTTGGTTTTAACAAATGTGAGATTGGCCCACACATTTTTTTCACTTGATGCTTTATAGACAATCTTTCACTGCAACTCTGCTATTCAGTAGCTGCACATTGTTTCATCCTTGGAAAGGATGCCCTCATCTCCTGTTGAGCCTAATTGTGAAAAAGCCCTTGAAAGGCCTGCACTCATTGCCACTGTGTTTCTGTTTATATTGATCCTCCGTGAGACGAGACACTCGAGGGGCTGGCACCAGACACAAGTAGGCTGAAACCCTAAAATTGGAAGAGTCCTGAGAATTGATTTGGCCCTGTCTGCTGGGTTATCCAAAGGGACTGGTGAATGCTGTTTTAAAAATAGCATTGTGCCTCTCAAATATTTTCCTACAGTGTTATTGGAATAATTTGTATACCATCCTGACAGAATTGTCTCTCCTTTTCCACTTGTAGTCAGTTTCCCTCTAGCTGAAACAGGGGTCCTTTGTAAAAAGGCTTTAACCAACAGTGGGAAAGTGCTTCCAGGCCATCGTATAGTCGAGACCAGTTCCCGAAGGGGTTTCAGCCAGAGAAGAGTCAAGTTACCAGGCAGTTAACCATGCAAGGTGATCTCTGGTGGGAAATAGCTTGTTTTATTTCATCATTTTCTGGTTTTAGCCTGTGAAAGATGCAGACCCTCATTTCCATCATTTCCTGCTCAGCCAAACTGAGAAGGTGAGTTGACCTTTGACATTGTTGATCCTTGGTCAGGGGCTGGCCTGAAGGGACAATGTGGCTCCACGGCTCCCTACTAATCTGAAAAGTCAGGCTCTGCCTGTACCACTGCCCAGAGCAACGAGTTAAAAAGTCACATAGAGACTCACTCATGAATTAGGTGTTATTAAAATTAAACATAAACCAAAAAATAAAAAAAAGCATTTTAGACTCAGCAGCTGTGTGGTTGAGACATTTGTGGTTACCTTCAGAGTCAAGGGCAGAAGCCAGACCTCATGAGCTGTCAGCACCCGTCAGGTAGCCCACACTGTTGGGTGGGCACATTCTCAGGTTTAACTGGGGAGACCATCTCTCTGGACCATTGGGTTGTGGAGGGAAAGCTTCCCAGAGTATCTGCAAGGCCATGAGTTAGGCTGAGTCTTGATGGGACCTGATAGGCTATGGCTTTGGAGTTGGACAGATGTGGGTTCCAAGCCTAGTTACACTGGCTAGCTTTGTAATTCTGGGCACATGACTTAATACATCTGATCCTTAATGTCATCAGCAGTAAAAGCACCTTGCAGAGTTGTGTAGATAGTTGAATGAGGTAATGTGTGTTCACTTTCTAATGTGTTACTTGGAAATCAATAAAGTCGAACAGCAAATAAGTTTTCAGTGTTAATGCCACATTTTAGGCCAAACTTCTTAAGCAATTTATAACGAAGACCAGTTAAGCATTCGGTTTAATAAATGGTTTTTTTCCCTCGTTTATTAGCCAGCTGTCTGTTACCAAGCAATCACAAAGAAGTTGAAAATATGTGAAGAGGTACGTAGGTTCCATATTACCCTATTTTTTTCTTCCACTGGGGCCCTTGCCGTGGGCAGACTGACCTGATGATTTGTGCTTCCTTTCCCTAGGAAACCGGGTCCACCTCCATCCAGGCAGCAGACAGCACAGCCGTGAATGGCAGCATCACACCCACAGACAAAAAGTAAGACCTTTGATGAAAACGCTTCTTATGATTCTAGTTCTGTTAGGGAGTTGGGGATGACTCTTTAAGGGGGCTCTTTACGGGTTGTATCCCAGCCATTGCTGGGACTGAGTGGAAAGAGGGGGAAGGTCGTAACTTTTAATGACATTGTTTTTTTGCCTGAGGGTAATTTTACCTGCGGTAGACCCTGGTCCTATAAATATACAATGGGGTTGGCTTCATAGCTCACTGGTGGCTCTTCGAGTAGGAAGAACACTCAGTTTGGTGGTTCTCAGACTTTCTTGTGCCTCAGAATCACCTGGAAGGCTGCGTGTAAAGCTCCAGTTGCTAGGGCCCCTCGCCCCTGGGTTTCTCAGTCACTATGTCTGGAGTAGAGCCCAAGAATTTGTGTCTTGGACGCCTTCCTGGGTAGGCTGCTGCTGCCAGTCAAGAGGCCACACTTTGAGAACCACTGGCTCAGCAGAACAGTGATGAAAACCCAGAAATTGGCTGTGGTGGAGGCAAGTGGGGGGTGAGAGGTGAAGATGTTTGGAGTAAAGCCCATCGTCCTGCCTTTCCCAGCTCTCCCTGCCGTCGCCACCTGGTCCTTCTCGTGCACCTGTCAGCACCTCTCTCCCTTGCCTGGGCAGGTACGAGAGCCTTGACTGTGGTCCCCAAAGCTTAGCTTGTGCCCACACACACCCCTGCCCTTACTCTGACGGTGTTTGTGGTCATGGTGATGAAAGTGCTAAGACGGACCACTCCCTTGAGCAAGATGGCCCGGTCTGAAGCTGCCGTCTGTATCTCCCATGCGGTTCTTTCTCAGACAAAAACAGTACATCTTTTACTTCATTTATGAGTTTTCATGCTGACAACATGCTTGATCCTACTGTTTATTTTGGGTGAACGTCCCTGGGTGGGTGGAGTGGAGAAGACACAGGCACGTTATGTGCTAATGAAAGGGGAGGTGGGTATCACCCACTGATTTCAGGAGGACTGTGTTGATTTTTTTACGAAAAGACAAGGACAGGGCTGAGGACAGAGTCCAGTGCTTCCACCTAACGCCTTCGTTGCCCTGTTAGCCAGACCCTTTTTTGACACGAAGATAAGCCAGCTACAAGGTGAAGCAGCTATGTGGTCTGCTGGGTGTCCTCAAATGCCAAGAAAAGGAAAGAGAATTAGCCTGCCATGGTTTAGAATCCTAGGGGAAACTGGCACTACTCAGACAACTGTGAATGACAAAAGATCTCCTGGTTTTGAGCTTTGGCTGAAGCTTAGTGGGCGAGGGTGCCATTCGGTGAGGAAGGTGGTAGATTCTGTTTTCATCATTGGATTCAGGCTGGGGGAGCATGTGAGAATCTGTATCCCAGCAAGGATGAGGGGACCCTTTCAGTACAAGAGCCAGTTTGCAGAGGTGGCTGTGGATGTGACCCCAGGAGACCGAGAATACTAAAAGGCCAATAGGGTTCTCACTGCAGCAGCACATGGACTAGCGTTGGAACGATACAGAGAAGGTTAGCACGGCCCTTGCGCAAGGATGACAGGCAAATCCGTGAAGCTTCCATATTTAAAAAAAAATTAAAAAAAAAAATAAAAGGTAACTCAGGTCAAGTGAGGTGGAGAAGCTGTGGAGAGAAACCCAAGCCAAAAACCAGCACACCAAGGAATAATAAATGAAGAAAGTGGCATTGGTTAGCCATATCACATACAAGGAGTGAAGTACAAGAACCAGAAAGAGACCTTGGGGCAAGATAAAATCACCTGTAAAAGCAGTAGAAACGGCAGTAGTAGCCAACAGCCCCCGAGTTCTCGGGGTTGCACAAAGGAGCAGGCTACCGGACATGAAAGTGAACAGGCATGCTGTCCACCTGAACTTTAGTCCCCAAAGATGAGAATGGGCCTACAGTTAGAAGGGTGTGGTGGAGAACTGTGGACGGGCCAGTGGAAAGCCGTGACGGGGTCAGGAGAAGGCAGGCATAGGAAGAATTCGTGCTCTGGAAAAGATTGGCTCCAAAGGAAGCTTTGAAGAGGGTCAAGACCCGTCTCTGCTGGTAGCAGGAAGAACACAAGTGTAGTGTCGGAAGTAGAGCTGGACAGGGAGATGAAGACTGATCCTGATTCCTACAGTTGAAGAAGTTTGCTGATGTGCTTTAAAGTGGCATCTGAAAGCCAGGCATTTGGAGGGGTCGATCGGGAAGCTGTTGCAAGAGCCGAAGACAGAAGCCTGCTTTCTTGCTCTAACGGAATTCAAAGCTCAGACCGTCTATCACAGCAGTAAGGAAACAATTTGGGAGACTTGCCCTAAACCGTATGAGAGGCACACCTCTTTCTGTGGCAGGCAAAGGTCTAGAAAAGCCCATTTCAATTGAGGGACACTTTTAAACAATGGCAGGGTAAGAAAAGGCACAACATACACACACTGCTTCCTGCTCTGCTGTGGTGCTGCCAGCCGCTGAGTGGTTTCTGGTGACCACGGTCCCACTCCACCCTGAACCGATCAGTGTCTCTCTTTTTCAGGATAGGATTTTTGGGCCTTGGCCTCATGGGAAGTGGCATCGTCTCCAACTTGCTAAAAATGGGTCACACAGTAACCGTCTGGAACCGGACTGCAGAGAAAGTAAGCATTCGTGGTGGTGCTTGTCAGACGGGGTGGGACAAACCCTTGACCCTTGGAGTTGGAGTAACTAGTAACTGAGGATAGGAATCTTCCTATTGTCTCCGCTCAGCATTTTGCATGTGTAGAGTAGCCAAGTATAGAGCCAAGCTCTATAGTTCAGGCAAGTAAAGATGGAGGTACAGAAGCTTAGGATGTTGTTTATAAAAGGATGTAAGCTTAGGATGCTGTTTATAAAAAGTAAACACTTAAAAACATACAGGCCTATAAAAAGAAGTGAAATTCTCCCTTCCTTGCCATTAGCTGAGGTAGCTCACATCAGGTGTTTGTATCCTTTTGTTCATGCACGTGCAAATACGTGTGAGTGTGTTAGTAATTCATTGATACCGAGTGTGTGGAGATAGATTTATTTCTTCCTTTTGCATGGCTGCACTGTATTCTGTCGTTGGGATTGTATTAACAGCACCTTGCAGTAGAGCATTCTGCAGTGATGGAGATGTCCAGGATTTGTCCAGTGTGACACCCACTGTTCACATGTGGCTCTTCAGCACTTGAATCAATGGCTAGTACGACTTAAGAATTGAAATTTTAATTTTACATCACTTAAATGTAATAGTCCCCCATGGCTAACGGCAACCAAAGTAGGCAGGACAGGTTTAGAAGTTCTTAACCTAGGGTGGTGGTCCACCACTTCAAGGGTCTGTGCATGCCCTGAAATGGAACTCCAGGTCTGAATGTGCACCTCTGCACTGGAGAGAAGCCATGGCTTCTCCCATCAAGTTCTTATCCAAGAAAAGGTGAAGAACAGTAGTCTGAGTGCAAGAAACTAAAGCCCTGTACTCACCAGGAACACAGGAAGAGACTGAGGAAGGACCAGCCCGTTGGGAGCCTGTGTGGCTGAACATGTGTTTACAAAGTGACTGGATGAGCACCCCATGTGCAGCTAGGTGCAGCTGTGGTAGGAGGGTGGTTGCTGAAGGAGGTGGCAGGCCTAATGGATTAGAATTAACAGAAATGTTCTTGGCAAGGTAAAAAAAAAAAAAAAAAATCACTCTAATGCAACAAATGCCTTTTCAGGGATAAAAGGAACTGGTTGGAGAGTCAAAGGGTCTGTGGGGGAAAGGGCACTGAAGGCCCTGAAAGCTTTACTGAAGGATTTGGGCTTCAGCTGCTGGGCATTGGGTAGGGGCTGTGGGGACCCAAGTCAGGAGGGTGATCAGGTCCCATCAGCAGTATTTGTTGTGATTCGAGGCAAGAGCAACCAGGAAATGTAGATGCACAGTTGCAGAAGTTGGGAGAGTCAGGGTTTTCCTTATAAGTGCCTTCCCCTTTGATAGAAGTGCCTCTTGTCATCCTGTATCTTGATTGGAAAACCTAAATGTTATGTAAACATGGCCATTCTTTCCAGATTAATTTATGGAAAAGCAGTAGAGCATAGCAGTTAGGAATCTGGTGTGGAATCAGACAGACCTAAATCCAAGTTACAGCCATCCTGCTCACCTTTTTTAGCAACGCTGTTTATCTCCCTAAGTCTCAGAGTTCTCATCTGTGCAAAAGATTAAATGAGATGATGTAAAGTACTCAGCACCATGCTTGGCACAAGTTAAGTAGTAAATGTCATCTTTAAAAACTTGTCTAATTCTTTGGGGTGACTGAGTCAGTTAAGCGTCTGGCTCTCTTGGCTCAGGTCATGATCTCATGGTTTGTGAGTTTGAGCCCCACATTGGGCTCTGCACTGATAGCGCAGAGCCTACTTGGGATTCTCTCTCTCCTTCTCTCCCTTCCCCTCCCCAGCTCACATGGGCAGTCTCTGTCTCTCAAATAAATAAACAAACATTTTTAGAAAGCCATCTAATTTTTGACCATCCCTGTAGAATTGTTTTAAACTATCTTGGCAAAAAAAAAAAAAAAAAAAATTACTCTCTGGTTCTTCTGGAATAGCTAATGGAAAACATTTTCAGAAAAGAAAGTAATGAGATCTCTCTCAAGCAAAGTTTAAAACATAAAGCGATATACTAAAAGGCTGAGTTGTTGTGTACCGTGATAAAGAAGCACACCCATCAGGTAGGCTGGACAGCTGGGGCTTCAACTGATAGAGGTGGCTCTGTAGGAATCAGTGAGATAGGAGAAAGGTCAGTCAGTAAGTTCTGTTCAGGACAACTGATTGCAAGTTTGGGGAAATGCTACTCTCACCTCCTACCACGTACTAAAATAAATTGAAAATAGACTAAAGTGTACATCAACCAAACGTGCTTATAGCAAATATGATAACACACACAATAGCTTACAAAAGAAACAATAAACGAAGATATTAAATTTAAAAGGTTCAGTAATTGGAGCACCTGCCTGGCTCAGTTGGTGGAGCCTGTGACTCTTGATCTCATCTTCATGAGTTCAGGCCCCACACTGGGCATGGAGCCTACTTAAAAAATTTTTTATGAAATTAAAAAATATGTAAAAGGTTCAATAATCAAGAATAATCAAAATACATACCAAACAAAAAGTTACTGGGTTTGGCTGGTTAAATCATCAAGTAGGGCAGAGTTTTTATGTATTTACGGATGCTTGTTTGTTGTTTTTAAATGATGTACTCAGTGCTGGTAATTTGATACCTTGCCAGTGATCATTATAAATTAGCATGGCTCCACTGGAAAGCCATTTGTCTGCATTTATTAAGAACTTGAGGGGCGCCTGGGTGGCGCAGTCGGTTGGGCGTCCGACTTCAGCCAGGTCACGATCTCGCGGTCAGTGGGTTCGAGCCCCGCGTCAGGCTCTGGGCTGATGGCTCAGAGCCTGGAGCCTGTTTCCGATTCTGTGTCTCCCTCTCTCTCTGCCCCTCCCCCGTTCATGCTCTGTCTCTCTCTGTCCCAAAAATAAATAAAACGTTGAAAAAAAAAAAATTAAAAAAAAAAAAAAGAACTTGAACACCATTTGGAACCTGTTTATTCTACTTTCGGGGACCTAGATTCAAAACATAAAGGAAAAGAATTGTACGTAAAGGTATTAGTTGGAGTCACTTTTTTTTTTTTTTTAAGTTTGTTTATTTTGAAAGAGAACGAGCAGGGGAGAGAGGGAAAGAGAATCCCAGGCAGACTCCATACTTCCCACCGAGCCCAATCCGGGGCTCAGTCTCACGATGGTGAAATCATGACCTGAGCTGAAATCAAAAATCGGATGCTTGATCAGTTGAGCCACACAGGCGCCCCTGGAGTCATTTATAATTAAAAGCAGGTTTGATATTGAACTTCGGGAGAGCCATTAGGTAAATTCAGGTGTGTCTCAATGGGATATTCTGCAGCCATCCATTATAAACAATAATTAAGAAAGACTGTAATGTGGATAAATGTAAATCACACACGATATTAAAAGTTGGTTACAAAATAGGTTCACGTTATTCTAATTACTTCTTTAAATGATTTTGGAAAAGGAAAAAACTGAAATATTGATAATGTTTTGTTATGAGGTGGGTAATTTTAATTCTCAAGGAAGAAAAGTTAAAGCTTTTAGACACCCAGGAACATCTCGGTAAGGAATGGCAGCTTCCCAGCCCCAGACCTGCTTCCCCAGCACAGTGTGAGTAGCCCAGGACACTGGGCAGGTTTTGCCACAGCCAAGACAGCCACAGAGGGTTGCGGACAGGTGCTATTTACATCCTGTTGTTCAAACAGGAAACCTTTAGCAGACACTTGTTTTGTGCCTACTGTGAAGTAGAACTTCGTTCTAGGCACCAGTTATGCAAAAATATGAGACGGTCCTTAAGGGGCCCAATCTACTTCCTTCAAAAAGCTGGACCACCACTCTGGTGTCCCCAGCTCCTAGCCTCAGCCTCCTGCCTTGAGAGGCCAGCCAGGAGGACTGGGCAGGGTGTCTCTGGCCTGGTTGTTGTATTGGTTGTGCACTGCCTGTAGCTCACATTAGGATCTGTGACTTTTGCAGTGTGATTTGTTCATCCAGGAGGGGGCCCGCCTAGGAAGAACCCCCGCTGAAGTCGTTTCAACTTGTGACATCACCTTCGCCTGCGTGTCAGACCCCAAGGCAGCCAAGGACGTAAGGATCCCCTCTTTTCCCATCATGTTGTGGCCAGGAAAACTGTCTGGCCTTCCTCTCCCCCACCCCATTTCTCCCCCCCCCCCATGAGTGAGTGTCTACAGCATGTGGGGGAGTTGAATTTCCCATCTGGGGCCATCCCCCATTGTGAAAAATATTTTTGTAAATTGAATACAGACTTCGTTTGATTCAGAACAAAGAATAAAAACGAGGGTCCCTGAGATCTGTGCTGACGAGCCCTGTGTATTCGTATTGCGTCCATGTGCCCAGATCCTCTGTTTAGCTGTGACTCTATTTGTATGTTTTCACATTTCAAGTACAGTAGTCATCTTGTTAAACTGGTGACTAGTTTAATCCGGGTAAATCCAATGAAACCCAAGAAAATATTGAGGTTATCATTTAAATGGGAGGTTTTTAATAAAAAGGAGCACACAAACCCTTTTACAAGATTGTTAGGAACGTACTAGAGGTATTTTTCATTCCTACGCTTATTTCACTTGCTTTCCCCCTTTTCAGCCTTAATATTCAGTTCCTAATCAGTAAGTGAGCCAAAAAAGCAACAGAATTCTAACCTGAGGTCTAAGGGGCTCCTGGGCATCTGGCCAAGAGCCTGGGCTATTGCTTCTCCCTTGTGTCTCCACAGCTGGTGCTGGGCCCCAGTGGTGTACTGCAAGGGATCCGCCCTGGGAAGTGCTATGTGGACATGTCAACAGTGGATGCTGACACAGTCACTGAGCTGGCCCAGGTAGCAGCCTCGTTTGTGGTGGCCTTCCAACATCCTTGTGGTTAGAGCCCAAGACTCTAACTGATCACTCCTGAGTGGGCAACTTGGTTACTCTAAAGACAAAAGCAGGGAGAGAAAGGCCTGTAGCCTTGGGACTAGGTTGTCTTCGCTCTTTACTTTCAAAGCCACAGCTAGTCTGAATAGCCATGAGAGGAGAGGTGTTGCCCAGCTGGGATGGGCATTAGGTCCCAGAGCTGTGAGCCCCACAGTGAGAAGCATTCCAGGCAGCTGGCAGGGCCTTTTTGGTTTAAGCAGCTATCCACATTTGATCCTAGCAGTATTCTTTCCACTAAGCTGCTGGGCCAAGTGGTGACTTCTGGCCCCTCTGTGCCCTGAGGGTGGCTAAAGTCAGAGAAGGGAAGTGTCTGGAAGAGGTATGGTCGGCCAAGCCATGAGCATGGTCATGTTTGGTCTTTGTAAGAAATTGCAAGTAAATGGGAGCAGGTGGGGAGACCTCAGCTTAGCTGCATGCTACGTATGATTCAGGCATCTGTCTAGGGCCTCGGTGTGGAGGGCCAGGTGTTCCCACTTGAAACCCCAGTGAGGCGCAAGGCCTTCAGAAGCTATGACTTTCCTTTCCAGGTGATTGTGTCCAGGGGGGGCCGCTTTCTGGAAGCCCCGGTCTCAGGGAATCAGCAGCTGTCTAATGACGGGATGTTGGTGATCTTAGCAGCAGGAGACAGGGGCTTGTATGAGGACTGCAGCAGCTGCTTCCAGGCAATGGGGAAGACCTCCTTCTTTCTAGGTAACATGCCTGCCCACCCGTCGGGCCACTGCAGGCCCGGAGGCTGGGTGGGCCACATCCCCTCTAGACTGCACTGATGACAGCGTCACTCCCGCACGGCCTCTCTGCCTGGGGCCCCCGTGGGAAGGTTTCTTTGACTTGCACAGTCAGTGCCTGGAAGGAGGAAGAGCCCGAAGGGTCAGAGCCAGTTCTGTCAGGGGCAGGTGAATGGGGCCTCCCCTGGGTGTAGAGGTGGGTCCGAGCAGGGATGAGGGTGGGCAGAAAGTCCCTGCCCTCAGATTCTTGAGAAGTGACCGTCATTCTCTACCCTGGCCAGGTGAGGTTGGCAACGCAGCCAAGATGATGCTGATCGTGAACATGGTCCAGGGAAGCTTCATGGCCACCATCGCTGAGGGCTTGACCCTGGCCCAAGTGACAGGCCAGTCCCAGCAGACACTCTTGGACATCCTCAATCAGGGACAGTTGGCCAGCATCTTCCTGGACCAGAAGTGCCAAAGTGAGTTGCCTTTGGCCTCTCTTGCATTTTAGTTCTGATAGGAGCTGAGAAACTGAGTCAGGCAGCTCTCACAGAGGAGTCTCTTCTTCAAGGGCTCATTGGGTGTGAAAGACGCACTCTCTTCATTCATTCCATGCCCTTGGTCAGAGGGGGTCCAGAGACCTGGCAGGTGGGATTTGGGGGTGTACTGGCTGGGAACTTGTCTCTTCAGTGTCCAAGAGGGAAGAAATGCCAGGTGTTGAGGCCTGACAGTACTACGGATAGTTTCTTAGTTAGAGTTTATTCAATTTGCCTGATAAGTGGCTTTCCTTCCTCAGATATCCTGCAAGGAAACTTTAAGCCTGATTTCTACCTGAAGTACATCCAGAAGGATCTCCGCTTAGCCATTGCCCTGGGTGATGCGGTCAACCATCCTACTCCTATGGCAGCTGCAGCCAACGAGGTACCTGCCAGAGGCGAAGCACAACCCTGGCCATCTTCCTTTTGTCTTTACTGTTCGCGACCCACCCCACCCCACCCCCTGCCCATCTTTATTTTGCTTTGTGTCTCATCTCTTGGGGTGGAATCTCAGGTCATTGTTTCTAGACAGGAGCATGTAAAACTGTACGCTTCCTTCTTAGCCATGCCTACTTCCCATGTGATTTCTTCGACCTGTGGATTATTCAAAAGTGTATCATATAATTGGAGTTGTCCTACATATCTAATGATTATTGATTACTAATATGTCTCTGTTGTGGTTAAAAAACACATCCTGTATGATTTATGGTTCTTTAAATTTAATCAGACTTGTTTTGTGGCCCAGCAGATGGTCTGTCTTTGGGTGTGCTGTGTGCACTTAAGAGGACTATGTCCTGCAGATACCAGTTAGGTTGAGGTTGGTAGTTTTTTCGGATCACATTTACTGGCCTTTTTCTCTGGTTCTTTCAGTTGCTGAAAGATCTTAAAATCTCTAACTGTGATTGTGGGATTGTCTGTTTTTCCCTTTGATTTTGTCTATTATCTTTGAAACTCCTGTAATTTTGAAACTCTTAGCATTTATGATGGCCACATCTTCCTTATGAGTTTGCCCTTCTGTTTTTATAAAATGTCGCTTTCCGGTCTTTGTCTTGAAGCCTATTGCCCAGTTTTACTATAGGTGCTATTGTTTTTATATTTGTTTTAATATTTATTTATTTTTGAGAGAGAGAGAGAGAGAGAGAGAGAGAGAGAAAGAGCGTGTGAGCCAGGGGAGGGGCAGAGAGAGAGGGAGACAGAGAATCCCAAGCAGGCTCCACTCTGTCAGCGCAGAGCCCAATGTGAGCCTTAAACTCACGAATCATTAAATATGACCTGAGCTGAAATCAAGAGTCAAACGCTTAACCAAACTGAGCCACCCACGTGCCCCATTGTATATTTTTTTCCATTCATTTGCTTTCAGTTTGTGTTTTTATACTGTATCTTTTGTATACAGCCTGTCATTGGAGCTTGGATTTTTACCCATTCTGAAAGATTCTGCCTATTAATTGGGGTGTTTGGTCATTTACCTTTTTTTGAATGACAACTTTATTAAGCACCTACACATGCACTTTTTGAAAAGTTGTTTAGAAGTGTAGCCTTAAAAAAGCTGAGCACTATTTCTTTACTGTAGAGTTACAATAAAAACTACATTTGTAGGGCGCCAGGTAGTTCAGTTGGTTAAGCATCTGACTTGGCTCAGGTCATGATCTCCCACTTTGTGAGTTCAAGCCCCATGTTGGTCTCTCTGCTGACAGCTCAGATCCTGCGCCGGATCCTCTGTCTCCCTCTCTCTCTGCCCCTTCCCCAAGCACATGTGCTCTCTCAAAAATAAACAAACATTTAAAAAAACAAAAAACAAAACTCTATATTTTGTGTAAAACACATAAATTCATTTATTTTAGAAGCTGTATCTTCCAAGTGCTAAAAAAAGGATATGCATCACTCAAGTTAAATAGAAGTCTCCAGTGGCTTGTTCCAGCGAAGAAGTAAAGAAACACGGTTCTGGGGCGCCTGGGTGGCTCAGTCGGTTGAGCGTCCAACTTCAGCTCAGGTCATGATCTCACGGGGCTTGTGAGTTCAAGCCCCGTGTCAGGCTCTGTGCTGACAGCTCGGAGCCTGGAGCCTGCTTTGAATTCTGTGTCTCCCTCTCTCTCTGCCCCTCCCCTGCTCATGCTCTGTTTCTCTCTCTTTCTCTCATTCTCTCTGTCAAAAATAAATAAACATTAAAAAAAAGGAAAAAAGAAACACGGTTCTGCTCTTTTCAGACCTACCTTTTCATAATCTGTAATCTTCTGTCCCTGAATTCTGTGTTTTCTGTCCCTTCCTTGTCTGCCTGAACATGCCAGAGTACTTACTTCACTTTTTCAGGTTGCAGTACAATTTCAGGTTACTCATGTTTGTTTTACCTTGGATTCTCTCTTAGCAGCGGACTTATTTTTGTATTTTGTATAATTTTTTTTTGTCAACAAGCTTGTCTTTAACTGAAGTCAGTTCTGAAGGGTTCTATGTGTGGTTTGTGTTGGCAGGTTTCTCTATGACGTGATTTCTGACTTGCCTCTGCCCTGAGTCTACAGGATTTGTTGGCTTGAAAACAAATATTTTAGTTAATTTCTCAATGGAACGTGGTGCTATCTGGCCATTTGGATGGTGTGAATTTAGGCTCCTCACTGGTGCTTACTGTTCAGGATCTTAAGGTTAACTAGGCCAGTAACATTTAGTCCTTTTCTTAAAGTCTGTTAAGGTATGGTCAGATTTGGAGCTACCGTTTTATCATTTGATTGCTGCTTGTCTCTTCTGGCTTTTGACTGTCCTTCCTATTTTACTGCCTTTTGGATTATTTGAATATTTTTTAGAATTCCATTTTACCTACTGTCTTCTTAATGACGCATTGTTTCTGTTTTATCTTTGCTCTAGGGATATCAGTATGCAAGAATATGCAATACCTTAAACTTCACGGTCTACTTAGAGTTAATCTTGTACCTCTTCACATAAAACATAGATACATTTCCATTTCCCTCCCCCTCCACCTCCTCCTCTAAGGCAGGGTTTCTCAACCTGGGCACGATGACATTTTGCTGTGGGAGCCATCCTGTGCTTACAGGATGTTTAGCAGCATCCCTGTCCTATACCCACTAGAGGCCAGCAACACCCCCTCAGTTGACACAATGTCTGCAGACGTTGCCAAATGTCCAGTGGGGGGCAAAATAATCCCTGGTTGAGAACCCCTGCTTTAGGGTACAGACGTCCTCTGGGTTACATCTGCCTTTGTTTTAAACATACGGTCAACGTTGGAATGTTTTAAGTAGTCTTATGTATTTTATTTTAACGAAGAGAGAAAATAATTGTATATTTCTCTTATTTACCATTTCCAGGGCTCTTCATTCTTTTCTAAAGAATTGAATTTCTCTCTGGGATTGTTTCCTTTCAGCTGGAAGAACTTGCTTTAGCATTCCCTGTAGTGCAGGTCTGCTGGCAATGATTGGTTTTCTTGTGTCTGAAAAGGTCTTATGGAGCCTTCGTGTTGAGTTGACAGCTACACCTGAGCTGTAATGGACACTCAACTATAGTGGCTTCAGCTGGACTGTGTTTGAGAAAAGACAAAAATGCAGCTTGTATGGGGGAACCTTGTGTTCAACTGCATTTCCTCAGTGTGCCTGGATGCCATACTGCCTTTGTCGAATGGCTTTTTAATTCTCTTCACACTTGTTCATAATATTCACCTAGTGTCTCTGGAGTGGCTGTTGATTGCCAGGCACTATTCTAGGTTCTGGGGACGTGTTCAGGAGCAGCCCGTTCCCTCCCTTGTGGCGCTTACATTTTAATGGAAAGGGGCACAAGACAGGCAGATAAGTATTTGAACAAGAGTCTGTAAAGGTCAGAAGTATGAGTAAAATACAGCAGAGTGAGTGAAGCGGTGCGGCCGCTGTCTTAGATAGGCTGCTCGGGAGAGGCCTCGGAGCTGACTGGGAAGGGGCCAGCTGTGCTGAGGGAAAAGCATCCCACACAGAGGGAAGGACGAGGATAGCAGCCCAGAGCATGACACAGGAAGACCCTGGAGGCAGGAAGGGACGTGATTATAATTGCCAACAATGCTCTAAGCACTTTACCTCCTCAGTCCCTTTAAACCTCATGATAACCTTGTCACCTTCTCCATGACATCAAGTAGTAGTGGTGACGGCAAAGAAACACTGAGGCACCTGGCTCAAGATCAGTGGGGGGCCTGGGTGGCTCAGTCGTTTAAGCGCCCAGCTTTAGCGCAGGTCCTGATCTCACGGCTCGTGAACTCTAGCCCCGCATCGGGCTCTCTGCTGTCCACACAGAGCACCCTTCAGATCCTCTGTCCCCCTCTCTCTGCCCCTCCCCTGCTTACACGGTCTCTCAAAAATAAACGTTTTTTTATTTAAAAAAAAAAAAAAATCAGTGTGGGGGTTGGCCAGGAGTTGTACCTAGATAGCCTGGACTCCAAAGGCTGCCTGCCGCCTGCCGCCTGCCGCCTGCCTGCCTGCCTGACCACATCTAGAACCGCCTCCAGGAAGCAGATTGTGTTTTTAAGTCAGCTCTGTGGACAGAGTATGAGCCTATCTCCTTTTTTTTTCAGGTGTACAAAAGAGCCAAGGCACTGGACCAGTCTGACAACGACATGTCTGCCGTATACCGAGCCTATATACACTAAGCCCTCGATACCCCATCCCTGCCCCCCAAGTCTTCCCTCTGGCCCCTCCTCCTCACATGGGGTTGGGGTCCTGGGACTTAGCTCTGGACCAGTCCACCTGTCTCCATCTCCTTTTCTACAGACTTTGAGACTTGCCATCAGCACAGCACACAGCGTCACCCCTCCCCTGGAGGTCCTGGGGAGGGGAGGGGTGTCAGCAGGATTGGCCTTTGGGAAAGCTCTTGAGCTGGGCACTGGCCCCGGACTAGGTGGCTGTGTGTTCACACACACACACACACACACACACACACACACACACACACACACCCTACACACCACACACTGGCTCTCGCCCCAGGATAGAAGCTGCCCAGAAACTGCTGCCTGGCTTTTTTTTCCTCCTGAGCTTGTCTTATCTCAGACCCTTTCCAGTAGAGGAACTAGAATCAGCAGTGAGAACTGGAAGCCTTCCCACTGCTGCCGTCCCTCAGAGCAAAGAGGCTGTGGTTACGTCCACGTCCCCCCACTGGATCCCCCATGTGAGAGAGAGGCTCTGGGTCAAGATGAGCCAGCACCGACTCCAAACAGAGGGTCCCCATGGGCCCTCCAACCTCAGGTGACCAGCTGATGAGGATTGTCATATTTAAGCTACCAATGTGCAACCAACTCTCCGTAAATGCCTTTGTGAACTGAAAAGAGATTGGCAAAGTTGAGCGAACACAGGGCTCTGGCTCTCCAGGGAGAGCAGCAAATCGCCAGCACGTTAGGTGAGCCTCACAGAAGCCTGCTCTCCTCGCCGCTCTTGAGCACCTGTCCCAGAAGTCACCATCACTGCAGAGCCCTGGGCTGGGATCAGACTTCCTCACTTTGGTGTAGGGGGAGCTCACTCCTCACCAGGCTCTTAGTATTTGGATTTGCATTCCAGCCCTTGGGAAGGGGATCCTGAGGGCCACCAGGGAGGAGCAAAGAGGGAGGAGAGTGGGGTTCCTTCCTGTTTCCGTTATGCTGCAGACTCCACCTGGAGCCACTCTGACTGGGTCCCCTCACAGCAGTCCCATCCTCTCCAACCTGCTCCTGCACATGTTCCCCACCTGCCTACCTTTTCATTCTCCCTTCCTCCTCTTCTTCCCATGGAGACAGTGTTTCTGTCCCTTCTTTGGCCCAAACCCAGCCTGACCAACGATGGCCATTTCTTAGGCTCAGCTCTTGAAACAGGATCGAGTGTCTTCACTTCAGCCAGAAGCATAGCCTTCAATGCTTCCAGGGCCCCAGGGTCTTTTGGGAGGGAAGAGAACTGAACCTGACCCAACCTGAACTAACTGACCCGAAGAGGTAGATCTAAGACATCTTTGAGACCCTAACATTTCTCCTTGGATAGGGGACCAGAGGGACTTACGATGTGGTGTAAAAACAAGGAGAAGTCACCCAAAGGATGTCCATGTTCTCTCCCTCTATATGGGTTGAATTTTCCAAAGTTATACTTTGCAGGTCAGCATTTCTAGTGAATATATATAATGAGGAGACCACACTGGTGTGGGCCCCTCCCCCTCACAAATTTGGCCCTTTTCCACTGATAGAACCCAGGCTAGGGGATCTCAGAAGACATAGGGGGGAGGGCAGGGAAGATGCCTGCGGGTTTTTGGCATAATTTCACTGGGATTTGGAATTCTTTTCTGTCTGAACACAAAGCCTGTTCTAGTCCTAGCCGGACACTCGGGGTTGGGGGTGGGAGGGTGGGGGTGGGGGAAGATGCTGTAATGAAACTGGTTAGTCAATGTTGTCTTAATATTGTTGACAATTCTGTAAAGTTTCTTTTTATGACTATTTCTGTTTAAGCTATTTCACCTTTGTTTTGAAATCCTTCCCTTTTAGAAGAAAATGTGACACTTGTGAAAAAGCTTGTAAGAAAGCCCCTCTTCCACCATCCCTTTTTTTTCCCTTTAAACCTACTTTAAATGACAAATCTTCTAGGTAATTAAGGTTGTGAATTTTTATTTTTGCTTTGTTTTTAATGAGCATTTGTCTTTCAGAATAGGATTGTGTGATGTTTAAATGGCAAAAACAAAACATGATTTTGTGCAATTAACAAAAAAAGCTACTGCAAGCAAAATAAAACGTTTCTTGGTAACACAACTGTGACTGATTACCTCGGCAGTGGCCTGTGCCCAGACCCAGAGCGCTGTGTGGTGGAGGGAGGAAGGCCGGGAGCGCAAGAACGGCCCCGCAGCCCTCCGCCGGGACTGCGCCGAGACTGCCTGGTCGTCCGGCTGGTTCCTCCTGGACCAACGGAACTCGCGAACCCCGCGGGAGGAGGGCGAGGCCGAGCAGGAACAGGCTGCCACGCCGGCCAATCGCCGGGCGCGGCGAGAGCAAACCATCCCTCTGGCCAATCAATGTGCGCAAGCGGAGCAGGGCGCCCTATCAGGGCCGGGGAGGGGCGGGGCAAGCGGCCGAAGAGCTCCAGCGGCAGAGCGGCGGTGGACACGGAGCCCGAGCGCAGAGCGCTCGCGGTGGGTGCCAGCGGCAGCCTGGGAGAGCCGGAGCAGGCGGGTTCGCGCAGCCGCCAGCCTCGATTCGGAGCGCGGCTCGGCCGGTCGGCGGCGGGAGAGGCGGTCCGGGGGCGGGGCGGACGCGCGTGCCGCCAATCGTCAGCGGGGGTGGGCCCGGGTGCTGCTAGCGCACTGACGGCCGGTGCACCGAGCCTCGAGCTGACGGCGGGTGCCTGACGGTCGCTGGGCGGCGAGCGGCGGCGATGGCGACCGCGATGGCAGCGACGGCGGCGGAGCGAGCGGTGTTGGTGAGGCGCGCGGCCAGGGCAGGGTGGAGCCGGGGGCGGTGGGCCCGGGAGGCTGACGGTCGGCCTGTGCCCGCAGGAGGAGGAGTTCCGCTGGCTGCTGCACGACGAGGTGCACGCCGTCCTCAGGCAGCTGCAAGACATCCTCAAGGTAAGGCGCCTGGCGGGCCCGCCCAGCAGCGGCTCTTTCCCGGGCCGATGCCCCTGCCTCCCGAGCGCCTGCTGTGGGCGCGATGCGCGGTGTGCAGACCAGGCCCTGCCTCGGAGGACTGGGAGTCCAGTCGGGGTACCAACACATGATTGTCCACTTAATCACCGGCAGCTGTGTGAGCGCAGTGCGTTGGGCGTGGAATGAGCTCCCGGGCAGGGAGTCGGGGTCAAGGAAGGCTTCCATTGAAGCTGTTATCTCAAGGTCTCCAGCATCATACTCAACATCTGGGGGGCTCCCTTTCGCAAAAAGATTGCAGTACCCGCCTCACAGGGCTATTGTGAAATAAGTCAACTCACAGAAATGTCCACACATTGCCTGGTAGGGCAGAAATTGCGAGTTGTCATGACTACTAACATTTTCTGACTCTGTCCCCACACCCAAGCGTCTTTTTTTTCCCCTTTTTTTTAAATTTACATCCAAGTTAGCATATAGTGCAACAATAATTTCAGGAGTAGATTCCTTAATGCCCCTTACCCATTTAGCCCATCCCCCCTCCCACAACCCCTCCAGTAACCCTCTGTTTGTTCTCCATATTTATGAGTCTCTTATGTTTTGTCCCCCTCCCTGTTTTTATATTAGTTCTGTTTTCCTTCCCTTATGTTTAGCTGTTTTGTCTCTTAAAGTCCTCATATGAGTGAAGTCATATGATATTTGTCTTTCTCTGACTAATTTCACTTAGCATAATACCCTCCAACCCAAGCATCTTAACCAAGCCAGGAGGCCATCTCTCTGTTCTATATCCTGGAGTTGGGCTTGAGGTAGGTTTCTGGGGAATGTGGAAGGAACAGCTATCCATCCACTCTGGTAGGACCTGAAACCCAGGTGAGGGCCGAAAGGCCTGAGAAATGGGAAGGTGCCCTGGAGGCTTGGATAAGGTGCTCCGGTGAGACCAACCCACTTGACCCTCCCCTGGCCAACCTAGGAAATGGGGCTTCTGGAAAGACCGTTGAACTGGATTGGATGAACTTTACCCTAATCCCCTCTGCCCTTCCAGGAGGCCTCTCTCCGCTTCACTCTGCCCTGCTCTGGCACTGGCACGGAGGGTCCTGCCAAGCAGGAGAACTTCATCCTTGGCAGTTGTAGGTGAGCAGGGGCTGAGCAGAAATGAGGGCGATGAAGCTGCTTGTGAGGGGGACACCTGGGATCCCTCCAGGAGAGGCTGCACAGCCAAGGCCCAGCGGGCCATCCTGGGACAGCCAGGGGCAAGCTGCCGGGAGGGCCAGGTGGTGGGAGAGGGCAGCCACAGGCACTGCTCTGACCCCCACGTGTTGCAGCACAGACCAGGTGAAAGGCGTGCTGACTCTGCAAGGGGACGCGCTGAGCCAGGCGGTGAGTCCCCCAGCCCCTCTCCCCTTTCTCTGTTGCTGGAGGATCCAGCGGGAAAGAGTATGGGAGCCTTCTGCTGGCTCTGCCACCAGTTGGCTGTGTGACCCTGGGCAGGATCCTTGACCTCTCTGGGCCTCAGTTTTCTCCCTTGTCAAATACTCCCCCCACCCCCCAGCAGCCTCCTCATGGAATTGGCATGTGGCTTCTGTGTGAGGTGCCGAAGGGAGATGTTTGCACACGGCCCAGCCCTGAGTCTGGGCCCAGTGAAGCGTGGGCAGCAGCGGGATTAAGCTGGCCCCAATTCAAAGTGAAATCGGCCAGCATCTGAGCTCCGTTGGTGCCAGGCACCAAGATGTGGGGGAAGGTGCCTCTCCTCCAGTAGTGGGTGGGTGCTCAGTCCATTGGCCTGTACCCGTGTTCCCTTTTGCCCACAGTCACAGCTCCTCCTGGCTGAGGCCACCTTCCCCTTTCTGTTTTCCCTTTCATTTCTTTGTGGTTCCTCTCGGGCCCGAGTTCCTGTTTCCTGACCTCCTTGTTCACACTCCAAATGGCCACTGTGCTGGGAGACCTTCTGCCCTGTGGAATGACGGGGGCCCGAACCACCCCACACACCCCATTTCTGGCCCCCTGCTCAAGGGCTCAGGGTGGCCAAAAGCAGGACGGTGTCATCCTTCTGCTTATCCACTCTTGCCCGTCAGGATGTGAACCTGAAGATACCCCGGAACAACCAGCTGCTGCACTTCGCCTTCCGAGAAGACAAGCAGTGGAAGCTGCAGCAGGTAGTTGGGCCCTTCCCCTACTGGGGCTCAGGCCACAAGGGCAGGCAGGGGCAGGCCTGAGAGGCACTGAGGGCTCCAGGCTGGCCATGGGGATTTGAAGCCGGAGCAAGCCTGGAAGGGTGTTTCCTAGTAGCAGAGCTGGGGCAGGCAGTGCCTGGGGCTCCAGAGCCTAGCCTTGAAGGAGGTGGAAAACCTGTCTGTAGGCCCCTGGGCCCCAGCAGGAACCACTGGGGTCCTCTGGAGCCAGGAACTCCCCTTCCCAGAGCCTCCAGGGGGCTTCTGATGGCTCCTGGAGACAGAGTCCATGTTCCCTACAAGCTCCTGTGTGATTGGATTGATCCAAGCCCCTTCCCCTGTCACTGGACACCAGCTGGTCTCCACCTCAGGGCCTTTGCCCATGCTCGGCTCTCTGCTTTTCTTGTCATTTGGGTGATCCTCAAGAATCACTTCCCTGGGGCCTCCCTTGACCTCCATCCATCAAAAGAGGCTCCCCCTCCCCCATCCTGCAGAGTCACCCTCTTTCCTTGTGCAGGTCAGTCTTTTTATCTTAGGCCTTTACTCTGCGATCACCTGCCCTCCTTTAGAAGGTGAGCTATGTGACAGCAGGCCTGCCACAGTCTTGCCATGTGCCCAACACCCAGCCAGGACCTGGCATTCAGAGGACACGGAGCTGGGAGCTGGTGGGCAGAGGGCAGGCAGGCGGTTCCCACCCCACCCCTCCAAGGAGAATGGCCCCTCATCGTGATGACTGGGGCAGGAACTGCCCACCGAGAGATGAAGTTGGCATCTCTTCCTCTCGAGGCCCAGCCCGCTGACCTCTCGATGGGCACTGTTTTCAGATCCAGGATGCCAGGAACCATGTAAGCCAAGCCATTTACCTCCTTGCCAACCGGGATGAAAGCTACCAGTTCAGGACGGGAGCAGAGGTCCTCAAGGTGAGCAGCCAGAAGGGACAGGAGAACTAGGTTCCCTACCCCTGGCCCTGACCAGGCCCCTGGAGAATTCTGCCCCCACATCCTCAGGCGCAGCTGATGGCCCACCCATCACCTCTCAACGCACACATGTCCATCCAGCTACAGTCAAATGATTCATATCCCAGGTTCCAGACTCAGATTGAGATTCTGATTCCAGGGCCTCCGCTGTAAGCTGTGCAACCTCAGGTTACTTTCTTAGTCATTCTCTGCCTCAATAGCCTCACCTATAGAGGGGGGACTCACTGCAGTGACGACCAGTTGTGATGATGCAGGTAAAGTAGCCTCTAGCAAATGCTCAGGAAGTGCTCAGCTACTACTAGTAGATGCTAGTAGTCACGTGACTAGCACTAGAGGAACTCTTATAATTAGCAAAGGGAATCCACATGGTTTGCAGGGACCAGCTGCGCTCATATGCCCCAAACTCATGCTTAAACTCTGTCCCTGATTTGCTATGTGTCTTCAGGTGATTCACTTTCCTTTTTTGGACCTCTGAGTCCTCATATGAAAACTTAAAACTAATGGCCTGAGGTCCCTCCCAGAACTGTGACCACCCTGGGGACAGGGGGTGTAGTCCCCATGCCTCCACCCAGATTTGCCTTTCCTGGAAGCAAGGTCACCCCCATGCCCATGGCAATATCTGGAAGCAGTGGAAGTTGGGGCTCTGAGGAGTCCAAGCAAGAGTTTTAGTCATGGCAAAGGAAAAGGATGAGTTCCAGATGGTTCCACTGTTCACTAGCCATGTGACCTTAGCACTTGGGAGCTTCTCTTTCCTCAACTGTGAAAATGGGGCTGGTACCCCAGGCTAAGACCTGAACCTAGCCGTGCCATCACCGTCCCTGGCTCCTTGCACCCAAGCTGGATTCAGGCCCCTTCTTCTAAGCTCCTTCACTGCCTGTACCCCCATCCACAAAGCCCTCATGCCCCTGAGACTGACCCTCAGGATCTCCCATGTTCCATTCCCCACTGGACCAGCACCCAGGATCCCATGCAGTAGAACCTGCTGGATAGGTGGTCACCACTGCAGACCTCCTACCCCCACCCTCAGCTGGAACCCCAGTACCTGCACCTTTAACAAGCCCCACACAGCAGGGATTCAGGCCTTGAGACCGTGAGCACCCAGGGCTGGAGCTGGGAGCTTCCATGACTTTGTCACGCTCTGATGTGGGAGGGCAGGGGCTGCCCTCGAAGCAGCTCTGACCAGCCCCCTGCCCACAGCTGATGGACGCTGTGATGCTGCAGCTGACCAGAGCCCGCAACCGGCTCACCACCCCGGCTACCCTTACTCTGCCTGAGATCGCTGCCAGTGGCCTCACGGTCAGTACCTTAGTCCAGCCCCTGCTCCAGGAGAGGGAATCCCCACTGAGGAGCCCAGCTTG
Source organism: Lynx rufus (assembly GCF_022079265.1). Taxonomy (NCBI): domain Eukaryota; kingdom Metazoa; phylum Chordata; class Mammalia; order Carnivora; family Felidae; genus Lynx; species Lynx rufus. The sequence goes on from NW_025814838.1 coordinate 21,008,027, forward strand.
CCCCTGGGAGGGACACGGGTGTGAAGGGGCCCTGGAAACCCCGAACTGCTGTCCGAGTCCTCTGTCTATGCAGTTTTCTGGGACAAGGTCCTTGGTTTCCACCCTGCGTCCCCCAAATGCTCCTAGTCTGCATCAGTGCTTCTCAAGCCTGGTGCAGAAAGCCACCCAGGACACCTCGGAAAAGTCTAGAAGCCCCAGTGCCTGGGTTGGGGAATGGGGTTGCCCAGGTGGTTCTGGGAGGCCTGCGCCTGCGCGACCCTCATCCGACCTGCTTGCCCGGTGCTCGTCCCCAGCGGATGTTCGCCCCTGCCCTGCCCTCTGACCTACTAGTCAATGTGTACATCAACCTCAACAAGCTCTGCCTCACCGTGTACCAGCTGCACGCCCTGCAGCCCAACTCCACCAAGGTGAGGGAACCCCACCCGCCCCCACGTGCCTGGCAGCCTCCAGGGCCTGACCAGCCTCCAGGGCCTGACCGGGTCTGGTCCCCTTCTTTCCTAGAACTTCCGCCCAGCTGGAGGCGCCGTGCTCCACAGCCCTGGGGCCATGTTGTAAGTATGCTGCCGGGGAGCACCCTGCCCTCCCCAACCCTTTGCACCTTGGGGCCTGGGGGGCCAGGCTGGTCAGCACCCCCCACCCAGGGGAGACCCTCCCCTCTCCCCACAGCGAGTGGGGCTCCCAGCGTCTGGAGGTGAGCCATGTGCACAAGGTGGAGTGTGTGATCCCATGGCTCAACGATGCCCTAGTCTTCTTCACAGTCTCCCTGCAGCTCTGCCAGCAGCTCAAGGATAAGGTGGGCCACGGGGGACTGTGGGGTCGGGGTGGGCCTCCCTCTCAGACACATTGGGCCAGCCAGGTGGCAGGCTGCTAAGCCTTTTCATCTTGGGGGGATCCCAAGGGCTCTGGTCATACCTCCAAAGCACCCCCAAATCTCCATCGTACCCTCCACACACACCCAGCAGATGGGCCACGACGTTGCTGAGCAACAGTACCCTCTCCCTGACAAATTGCCCTTGGATGACCTTGAAATCTCACTCGGGTCACAGGGTACAGCAAGGGAGGCTCCCTAGCACCAGCGCTCACCATGTCCCCCCACCTCTCTCCCTCTCCAGATCTCCGTGTTCTCCAGCTACTGGAGCTACAGGCCTTTCTGAACAGAACCCCCAAGAGTCTGTCCACCTGGGAAATGGCCCTTGTCCCTCTCAGCTATCCCCTCTCGGAGTGTTGGCCAGAGCCGGGCAGCATGGGATATTTATTTTCGTCTTTACCCCATCTTGCCCATCATATTTGCACAGATGGAAATGAACACTGGAATCACTGAAAAGAAGGGATGAAGGCTTGCTTTTCATTTTGCGGAGGGGGGTGGTCAGGAAGGCGGAGCAGAGATGTGGCCCACATTCCAAACCCTCCCTCCCTGCAGGCAGAAACCTTTGGACTCTGGGTGGGGCCAACCCCAGGGCTCTCCTTCCGCCTCCTTTTTCTGCTTTCTGAGCTGACCTTGGATGGTGAAGGGTAGCCATGCACACCCCCTCCATGGAGGGTGAGGAGTGGGTGGCGACCCTAAGCTGTGAGTTAGGAGAGCAGACAGAAGCCACCCACCGTGAGCTATGGTGTCCTAGAATGCGTTTGCTCAGCATCCCTGACAAGGCCTCTAGGAAATAAAGATCACCCCACTTTACCTGGAGCGTCTGTCTGTCTGAGTGAGGACCAGGCTGGGGATCCCTGATACTCAGGACCTGAGTGGGGTACCCAGTGACTGAGCCCTTGGCCTCCCCACACCACCTTTGAGGGGGTCCTCCGGGCTGCCACGGGGCTGAGTGGGATGGGAACAAGGGTTCTGCCTGGGGGTTCCGGCCCCTGAGTTGGGCCCCAGCTTCCCCTCCCATGGGCAGTTGCTGGTGATTCAGGGTCTGGCGGCCGTCGTGTAGGCTGAAAGCTGTGAGGGAGCAGGTGGGCATCTGGATAAAGCACTGAGTTCCCACACTGCCCACCCCTTGACCGGAGGCTCAGAACACACTCCAGACTCAGGTTCTGGACAAACAAGGCATTGTTCCTGTTGCCCAGCAGGACACACGGGCAGAGGGGCTGGGGGGGCTCGGTGTGTTAAGGTTCCAGGGCCAAGTTATCCACACCCCTGCGGTGTTCCTACAAGAGAGGCACAGGAATCAGCGGGGCTTGACTCATGTGTCCCCTGCCTGCCCCCTGTCCACAGGAGGCCCAGCACCCTCGTCTCCCCAGTGCACTTCCAGGCTGCCCCTCGCACCTGCCCGGCCCAGGAGGCCAGTGGGGCTCACCTGATCGGGGCTCACCTTCTGGGATCTGGAGGTGCGGCGGCTGCAGCAGCTATAGCAGCAGCAGTGGATGCAAACAAGCAGCAGCAGCAGCAACACAGTGCCTGGGGGGGGGGGGGGCAGTGACAGGTGTCCAGAGAGGGTCCTGGCCACGTCTGGGTCAGGAGGCTTGGGGGGGGCAAAGGCCAAGGCCACGGCCACACTCACCAAGGAAGATGAGAAAGATGATGAAGGCAGCAGTGTCCCACCTGGACTGGAACAGCTGACGGCTCCTCAGTTTCCCCAGCACTTCCTGGGCCGTGGTCTCCAGCTCCTTCTCCAGGTCTTCTGCCAAGGCCATCTCAGCTCCAGCCTTCTGGGTACCACCAGCCCCCAAGGGGCTGCCTCAGAACTCAGCCAGACCTCTCACAGCCCAGCCCCTGCCCCGCCCCTGCCCCTGCCCCTGCCCCCTCCCACACCAACACCCCCAAACCCCTGCCTGGTCCCCTCCCACCCCCCCCCACCCCCCGCCCCCAGCAACTCCGCGCCCAGACTCCTACCAGCCTCCAGGCTCCCCCCGTCAGCCAGTTGCCAGGTCCTGAGAACACAGGCTACTTCCTGCTTCCGGATCCGCAACCCAAGATAGCTGCTACCTGAGGCCTTGGCACCTTGGCAACCAGCCCCACCCTTCCTAGGGGCGGCTAGGCTCCAGGGGGGTGGGGCCTGTGCCCTAACAGGTGTGCTTACAGCTTCCCAACAGGAGCAGGTGCTGCGGGACCCAGGGAGGTAGCCACGGGCCTATAAGCCTCTTCACTCGGGGATTTTTCACTGTTTTCTCAACAGGCCAGACAGGCAGCCTGGAACACAGTATGGGCCTCTGTTGACTTGAGTGAAGAGAGACAGACAGGAGGGAGGGACAGGGAGGGAAAAGTGGTTTCCATTTCCCCTCCACTGGGCAGATGGCATGTGCCTGGCACCATACTAGGAGTCTTTGTTGACCTTGTCTCCTCTATTCTAATGCTCAGCGTGGTCGTTACAAAAAGATGATTATCCTCTCTCAAATGACCTCTTCCCCTGGAACTTGGGGCCTGGGGCCCCGACCCTGTCCAGAAAGGCAGCTCTCACTCTCCCTTCTTTCAGCGCAGACGTGTCCAGGCCCACCAAGGGCCAGACACTGCTCAGCACTTGAGGTTGGCCGTAAACCAAGTGGACACAATTTCTTAATTCTTGTGGTGCTTGTGGTCTAGCAGGGGAGAACGTGTCAGCTGATGTCAGGCTCCCACCTAACACCATCCATTCATTTCCTGATTTGTCCTCAGGGCAAGCCTCAACTGGCATCACCGTCCTTTCCACTCACAGATATGAAAGGTGTGGCCTTGAGAAGCTCAGCGACCAGCTCAAGTCGCACACCTAAGGTGCTCCTTCTCTGTTGCTGCTGTGACATACGACCACGCACTTCATGGCTTCAAACCATATAAATTTATTGTCTTAGGGTTCTGGAGATCAGAGTCTATAACAGGTCAGCAGGGCTGTGTTTCTTCTGAAGGCTCGAGGGGATAGTCCGTTCCTTGCCTTTTCTGGCTTTCTGGTGGCCACGCCCACTGGTCATGCCAGTCTCTGCCTCCATGCTCATATATCCTCTGGCCCTGACCCGCCTGACCTCTCTGCTACAAAGACCCCTGTGATTACATTGGCCCACAGGATAATCCCACCCTCTGAATCCTTAGTCACATCTGCAAAGTCCCTTTTGCTGAGTAAGTTACCATACTCTCTCAAGGGTCCGGGGATTAGGATGGAAACATCTCTGGGGGCCATGATTCTGCCAGCCATCCCCAGAGTGAGCAGAGAAGCCAGAACTGGGGCCCAGGCATTTAGACCCCAGAGCCCTTCCCCACCACATTCTAGGGTCTCCTGTCCTGGGTCCCCTTCTTCCACCCTACCACCCCTCCGTCCTATTCCAGATCTCAGACGGCTGTTGCAGGAGCAGGGGAGTTTTGAAACAACTAGAGTGTTACTGCAGAAGGAAAGGAGGAGGGTGCAGTTTGAGGTAGTTCCTCAAACACGCATGGTGGGGGGGCGGGGGCGGTGCCTGGGTGGCTCAGTCGGTTGAGGATATGACTCTTGATTTCGGCTCAGGTCACGATCTCACGGTTCATGAGTTCGAGCCCCGCATCAGGCTCTGTGCTGACGGCGTGGGGCCTCCTTGGGATTCTCTGTCTCCCTCTCTCTCTGCCCCTCCCCCTATTGTGAATTTGCTCTCTCTCTCTCTCTCTAAAAACTAAATAAATATTAAAAAAGAAACGTTAAGGGGCATTAAGGAATCTACTCTCGAAATCATTGTTGCACTATATGCTAACTAGCTTGGATATAAGTTAAAAAAATAAAATTAGGGGCGCCTGGGTGGCGCAGTCGGTTAAGCGTCCGACCTCAGCCAGGTCACGATCTCGCGGTCTGTGAGTTCGAGCCCCACGTCGGGCTCTGGGCTGATGGCTCAGAGCCTGGAGCCTGTTTCCGATTCTGTGTCTCCCTCTCTCTCTGCCCCTCCCCCCTTCATGCTCTGTCTCTCTCTGTCCCAAAAATAAATAAACGTTTAAAAAAAAAAAATTAAAAAAAAAAAATAAAAAAATAAAATTAAAAAATTTTTAAATTTTTTTTAACGTTTATTTATTATTGAGAGACAAGCAGAGCATGAGCATGGGAGGGGCAGAGAGAGGGGGAGACACAGAATCCGAAGCAGGCTCCAGGCTCTGAGCTGTCAGCACAGAGCCCAACACGGGGCTCAAACTCACGAACTGTGAGATCATGACCTGAGCTGAAGTCGGTCGCCCAACCAACTGAGCCACCCAGGCGCCCCAAAATTTAAAAAAATTTAAATAAATAAATAAAAATTAAAAAATAAAAAGTTACACATGGTGATTGCATATGGCCTAGCAATTCCGCTCCTAGGTATAGATAGACCCATGAAAATTGAAAACAAGTTCTCAAAGACTTGTACACAAGTGTTCACAGCAGCACCCATCACAAGAGCCAAAAGGTGGAAACCGCCCCAGCGCCTGTCAACCGATGAATGGTTGACCACCACCAGGTGATTTGTCCATACAGTGGGATGTCATCCAGCCGCACAAAAGGAAGCAGTGACACCCGCTACAACACGGATGAACCTCCAAAACGTGACGCTCAATGAAGGAGACCAGACACAAAAGACCACATGGTGTGTAGGTCTGTTTCTGTGAAATGTCCAGAACAGGCAAATCCATAGAGACAGGAAGTAGTTAGTGGTGGCCAGGGGCTGGGAGAGGAGGGGAAGAAGGGGAGTGACTGCTTAGTAGTGATGGGATTTCCTTTGGGGTGATGAACATATCTTGGAACAGGATGAGGTGGTGGTTTAGCCACATTGTAGGTGTACTAAATAGTGATCTGCCACTTACCTATTCTCTTTAGAGTGGATAATGGTTAATTTTATGCAAATTAGTTGTATGCAAATTTTACCTAAATTTTGTGTATATATATATATATTTTTTTTTTTTTTAAATAGGCTCTATGCCCAATGTGGGGCTTGACTCACAACCCCAAGACCAAGAGTCACATGCTCTACTGACTGAGCCAGCCAGGTGCCCCTTTACCGCAATTTTATTACTTTGTTAAGAATTTTTTTAAGTTTATTTATTTGAGAGACAGAACGCAAGAAGGGGTGGGGCAGAGAGAGAGAGAGAATCCCAATCAGGCTCTGCAGTCAGCAAGGAGCCCAACATGGGGCTCACACTGACAAAACTGTGAGGTCATGACATGAACCAAAATCAAGAGTTGGACGCTTAACTAACTGAGCCACCCAGGAGCTCCTTTCTACCTCATTTAAAAAAAAAAAAAAAAAAAAGAGGATGGGGGTCCACAACTCTGGCCCCTGTCCCCCCACCACTTGGCCTGGCTGGGTGGGCAAGAGGCCCTCTGTCGCCTCTGCTCCCCACTGACCCTCAGCCTTCCTGTCCAGACCCCTGGGTGCCTTGTTACTTGTTTTTCATTATGAAAGTAAGACCTTCTAGGGGTGCCTGGGTGGCTCAATCAGTTAAGCATCCAACTCTTGGTTTCAGTTCAGGTCATGATCTCACAGTTTATGAGTTTGAGCCCTGCATCAGGCTCTGCACTGACAGTGCAGAGCCTGCTTGAGATTCTGTCTCTCTCCCTGTCTGTCTCTACCCCTCTCCTGCTCATGCTCTCTAAATAAATAAGTAAACTTAAAATAATAATAATAATAATAATAATAATAATAATAATAAAGTAAGACTTTCTGATGGCGGGGGGGGGGGGGGCAGTTGCTCTTTATTAGAGAAAATCTGGGAAATTCCAACTTGTTAAAAGACAAAACCCAGAGCACCTGGGTGGCTCAGTTGGTTAAGCATCCAACACTTATTAAAATCTGAGAAATTACCACGTTACTAAAAAACAGAAACCACCTGTAGAGTTCTAAGACAGGAGCAGAGCAGTGATGGGGAGGCCATGCCAAGGCATATTTCAGGTAGGTCAGACCCCCCTCAGACTCAGATCCTGTTCCCAGCCCTTAACACCCACCCGTGTGTGGCCTTGGGGCACAATCCTTGACCTTCTCTGCCTCAGTTTCTTCTTCTGTAAAATGGGTGTATAAATATCATTCCCCTTATTCTTGGGTTAGATTGAATGGAATGATCCATAAAACACTTCCTTAGCACAATGAGGTGTTCTAGAAACATGCACTGAATGGCTATATGTTACTCACCCAACTTATGGGTGTGATTCCCTTCAGTCTTCTGTTCTTTGTACACATTTGGACTCATCTGCTGTCCTCACACTGCTCAGATCACTTCACCCTGGGCTTTTCCCAATGAACACAGCCAAGAGCGCCATGCAAGTGACCACTGCTTTCTGCAAGCACGGTCATGACGCTTGTGATCCTAGTGGCTACCCACTGAGGCTCGCTTTTCTTTTTTTTTTTTTTCCTCTCCCAGTTGCTCAGAATCCTACTGTCACTCACGTGGGATGGTTTTCCTAGGAAGCAGAATCTCGCGCTCAAGTTCAGTCCACAGGCTACCAGTACTGTTTGGTCATCCATGTACAACGTGCCCATTCGCTTTGATGAGGAGGCCAGCCTCCCATAACCCTTGAGAGCTGTGGACTTGTAGCTTGAGAGATTTCTCTATGGGGAAAGGAACCATGTTCCAGGGCAGGCTTTGCCCAGCCCCACCCAAAGCCTCAAGCCTCAAAGATGAAGTTTAAGCTCTGTCGTGAGATAGGTAGAAGGTAGGGAAGCACAAGGGCACAGGCAGAGAGGGACAGAAGGCTAGTTGGGGCTCAGGACAGTTGAGGTGAATGGACTAGGGCAGACTTGGTGAGTTTCAGCAAGCAAAGCAGGGTTGGCAAACCACTTCCTGCTTTTGTAAATAGTTTTACCTACACACAGCCACCCCCTTCACCTGTGTGTGGCTGCTCTCACACTACAACAGCAGGCCTGAAGAGTAGGTGTAATAGAGATATTATGACCCACAAAGCTCAAAATAACTCTTTACTATCTGGCTTTCAGAGAAAATGCTCAGCATCATGAGACAGAAGACTCCTCATGTGCCAGGAAACAGGTGAGAAAGTAGTGAGTGAGATGGATTTGTGTCAGGGACACATCGGGGAGGGGTGGGGACTGTGGCAAACTGGAGAACTCATGGCCCAGCCAAAGAGGGCAGCTCATCAGCCATCAGAATTGCCAGGGCTTACAATCTCTAAGACGCACTGGAAATCTAGATGTTCCCGTGAACAAGAAAAGCATTAGAGGGTAAGCACGTGGACTCAGATCCCAACCCGCCACTTCCTTACTAGGTGACTTTGCACAACTGGTTCAGACTCTCTGTAACCTGGAGGGAGTAACAGCACTAGCTTGATAGCACTGGGATGATGGTGAAACAAGCTGCCGTCCTACAGCCCAGAACAATGTTATGCACAGACTAAGTGTGGGGTAAATATTTCCTAAATCAATCTGGCCATTGAAAACACTGTGGCCCCAGCGGCGGACAGACCAAAGAAAACATGGACGTTCTGCTTTCTGGCTGCGGGTCATGGGTTTGCTTTTGCTAGCAGAGTCACGAATTTGGAAGTCAGAGGGACTGGCTGAAGCCCACTTGGCCCAGTTAGGTGACCTTGGGCAAGGGAGCTGCCCAGAGGCCCTGGGTTCCTGTCTATAGCACTAGGCCAGGGTCATTGTAAGGATTTAGGGTCAGTGTTCCAAAAGGACACTGGAAGAGCTTACCTGCCCCTGCCCTCAGCTCCCCGCTGTAGAGGAGGCCCACCCCTTGCCCCTCCCCCTGAAGTCATGGGGAAGGGGATGGAGTTCAGATTCTTCAGTTAACTGTCACCTTGTCTCCTCCCCCCTCACCACACACACCAGCTAGGACAGGGAAGCTCCTTGAAGCTCCGTCAGAGACCCAAGGCCATCAGGTGCTACACAAAGCTGCTTCTCTCTGTCGCCATGGGTCCAGACCCTGGGCTTCACCAGGCTGGCCACATTCTTCTGGGGGGAGTGTCTGAGCAAGGATACTGCCTGGGCCAGGGGTGGGGGTAGGGAGGAAACTGGGGTGGGGGAGGAACAGATTACTGGGCTGGTGTATCTCTGGGAAGGGATTCAGCCTCCTCTGAGAGGCAGCTCCTCCCTGTACTTCACTCCAAAGCCCTCAGGCCCTGGGGCCTTGGGGGATGGGTAGATCAAGGGGTATAATGTGTGGGAGTGCCAGGTGGCAGAGCTCAGGAGCCAGGGTCCAGAAATGAGAACTCAAGAGGGTCCCCCTCCAGAGCCCCAGTAACCCCCTTCTCCCCACCCACCCAGTTGACAGACATTGCTGTGCCCTTGACCCCATGGACCCGCTGAGGCAGTCCCCCTCCCCCTGCTCGTCAAGACCCTCCAGCCCCAAGACCCCACCCTGCGAGATGCTTGGTTATGTGGGCATTGAGGCCGTGCTGGACCAACTGAAGATCAAGGCCATGAAGATGGGGTTTGAATTCAACATCATGGTGGTGGGTGAGTGAGGGGCAGGGGCTCACGGGAGGACAGACCAAAGGATGCAGACTTGTGGGCGTGGGCGCGTTACTTCACCTCTCTGAGCCTCAGTCTCAACAGTGGGTCTGTTAATAGTCCCTCACCAGGTGTCATAGTTTAAAATCTGGAAACACTGAGGCATTAAAAGACAAAAATCATCCATGAAGCCCCAGCCAAACCCAAAGAGAGCAATAAAAGGGGAGGCCATGGCAGAAAGTGGTGAACACCCAGACCCAGATCCTGACCCGGGCCCTTAACACGAGCCAACGTGTGACCTTGAGCACAGTCCCTGACCCCTCTCTGCCCCAGTTTCCTCACTGGGTTTAGCACTGTCCTGGCGTTCAGGAGGTTCTCTGGAATTGCATTTATATGGGTGCAAAATTGATTCTGTAGGTCAAAACTACACCTTTCACAAAATAAACTAGGTAATAGCAGACTATAAAATGTCAGAGTGGGCAACACCAATTAAGGGCATTGTTCCAAGGCAGTGCTGTCCAATAGAAGTATAATGTGAGCCACATGATGTCATTGTAAAAATTCCCAGTAGCCACCTTTAAAAAAGGGAAGAGAAACTGGAGAAATTAATTTTAACCATTTATGTTACTTAACTCAGTATGTACTATCTTGAATGACATGTAATCCACACCCAAAAAAAATTGTCCATGAGAACTTTTGCACTCCTGGGGCATCTGGGTGGCACAGTCGGTTAAGTGTCTGACTCTTGATCTTGGCTCAGGTCACGGTCTTACAGTTTGCGAGTTCGAGTCCCAAATCGGGTTCTGCGCTGAGGGCGCAGAGCCTGCTTAGGATTCTGTCTCTCCTTCTCTCTGCCCCTCCCCCACTTGTGTGTGCTCTCTTTCTCTCTCAAGGTAAATAAACTTTTTTTGAAAGTTTAAAAAAAAGAACTTTTGCGTTCTTTTTGGCACACACCAAGTCTGGAAAATCTGGGTTGTATTTTCCATTGATGGCATACCTCAATTCAGATTTTCCATATCACCCATGGCAGGAGCCAAGTGAGACTCCCATATTGGACAGCACAACCCTTCGGACAATTTTTGTTAAATACAAAAATACGTGTGCACCCTGCATTGTGATGTAGGGTGTTCCCTTCTGCAGATGTGGTCCACCGAGTCTGAGAAGCTCCCACAGCAGGGAAAATGGACCATCTACAACCACAGACAGTTTGGGTCAATCTCACCAAGTAGTGTCAAGCCAAAGAAGCCAGACACGAGAGACCACATGCTGTGTGCTTCCCTAAATCAAGGGTGGGCAGAGCTGCTCCCTGCTGATGGAAGCCCGGAGAGTGGCTGTCCCTGGAGTGTTGGGTTAATAGTTACTGAGATGGGCATGATTGGGCTTGTGGGGAACTATATGCTCCATCTCTGGATCTGGTTCTGTATACATGGGCCATTTAATTTGTAAGATGCATTGCACTGCCCATCAGGATGAATGGATAAACACAATGTGATCTCTCCATGCAATGGCACATTATTCAGCCATGAAAAAGAATGAAGTATTGACACCTGGTAGGACTTGGATGAACCTTGAAAACATTACGCTTAGTGGAAGCAGCCAGACATGAAAGGACAAATGTTGCGTGATTCCATTTCTTAAAAAAAAATTTTAATGCATATTCATTTTTGAGAGAGAGAGAGAGAGAGAGCATGAGCTGGGGAGGGGCAGAGAGAGAAAGAGACACAGAATCTGGAGCAGGCTCCAGGCTCCGTGCTGTCAGCACAGAACCCAACAAGGGGCTCGAACTCACGCACCGCAAGATCATGACCTGAACCAAAGTCGGACACTTAACCAACTGAGCCACCCAGGTGCCTCATGCATGATTCCATTTCTTTGAAATGTCCAGAGTAGGCAAATCCACAGAGACACAAAAAATGGATTAGCAGTTGCCAGAGGTGATGATGGAGGGAGAATGGGGAGGGGTTGCTAATGAGTGTGAGGTTTCTTTTGGGGCAATGAGCATGTTTCTTGACGGTTAAAAAAACAACGTTCAGCCAAGTACATTTGAAGATCTAATTGTGACATGATTCATGAATCAGGCAGCACCTGGTCAGCAGGTAAGAAGTGAGCTCCAAGGAGTTGTGCAGAATGCAAGGTTTCTATATAGAAAGGAGGATGTGAGCAAGGAAGTTATTAGCAAAAGGAAAGGATTATTCCAGGCAGGGTTGCTTTCCCTTAGAGGACAGGCAGAGGGTCTTAGGTGGATGACTTCATCTTCCTTTGGGGGACAGTGAGGGCCCATGTGACATGACTCACTGGTGCTGACCAGAAAATCCCTGACGGACCAGTTTAGGCTACGTTTCCAGGGGAGGTTGGAACTGCAGTTAAGTTAGATATTAGGCACCCATTTGGAGACTTGGCCTGAGTTCTGCCATTTGCGGCCTGTGGATTTCTTTCTAATAGGAGCTACACAGAATTGGTGGGTGCACAACACTGTGAATGTACTACATGCCACTGAATTCTTCACTTTAAATGGCTAATGGTTAATTTTTTTACTGCATGAATTTTGCCTCAATAAAAATGGGTGGGATAAAGATTGACACTGACGATAGCACCCGCTTTTCAGTATTTATGTTATGCTTAGAAAACAGTTCACTTTCTAAAACTGTTTAACAGCCTGAGAAGCACTGCCTAAAATGTCCACCTCTGTTGCTGTCGTCTGGTTACCCCCAGGGCAGAGCGGGCTGGGCAAGTCCACAATGTTGAACACCCTTTTCAAGTCCAAGGTGTGGAAGTGCACCCTGCCGGGCCTGGCGATGCCCACACCCCAGACGCTGCAGCTGAAGTCAGTGACCCATGGTGAGTGGTCCCCCACCCCCACCCCACCCACCCCACCCCACCCAGGCCAATCTCTTCCTACTCCACTCTCCACGCACAGTCATCGAGGAGAAGGGTGTGAAGCTCAAGCTGACAGTGACTGACACGCCTGGCTTTGGAGACCAGATCAACAATGACAAATGGTGGGTCCTTGACAGTGGGGGCCGAACCCTGGTTGCCCCTGCCCCTGCCCCTCCGGCCCCTGGGAAACATCCCAGCCCTGAAACACCTGACTGTGGCATCTCGGAGCCTCAGTCTATTCATCTGTATAATGGGTGCATGCAACCAGCCCTCCAAGATTGAAGGGAGTCAAGTACATAAAGGTCAGAGCTTCCTGCCTGGCACACAGTAGGTGTTCAGTCAAGGTTATGATATAGCAGAAGTTAGAAGCCCACACTACAGAGTCAGGACCACAGAGTTAGACCACTTTCCAGTTAGGTGACCTGGGACTGGTCATGGAAGCTCTCTGAGCCTCAGTTTCCTTCTTTGTAACTTGAGGGTGATGACACCCACCTTGCAGAGTTGTTCTAGGCTCTCAGTGACAAAACCCACGACAGTAGTTGGTCACACACACACACACACACACACACACACATGCACACACACAATCAGGACTGGATGCGTAATTTGTGGGACCCAGTGACATGAAAATGTGGGACCCATTGTTCAAAAAGTATTACGAATTGTAAAACCTTGACCACAGGACATTGAATGAACTGCAAGCCCTTCAAAGCACGGAGCTCTGTGGAAATGGTCTGTTTGTGCTTGTATGAAGCCAGCCCTGCATACAATGCTTCATTGAGCACTTGCTTTGTGCCAGCCCTGTTCTAGACATGGGGATACAGCAATGAACAAAACAGATGAACATCTCTGCCTACGTGAAATTTACATTGTCGTGGGAAGGGGGGCTGAGCAATGAACACAACAAATCAGTTATACATAAGGTGGGCCTAAACTCTATCATTCAAGGAGGACATTTCTGAGAAGGGAAAGCATAGGGAGCTGTAGAGGGATTGCAACTTTAAGCAGAGTGATCATGAAAGACCTCCCGGATAAGGTGACACTTGGGCGGATTTCCAGGATTTGAGAAAATGAGCATTGTGGACATGCAGGGGAAGAGTGTTCAAAGTGCATAGTGGCATGTGCCAAGGCCCTGCGGTGGGCAGAATGGTATGTTCATGGAAAGCTGGTGTGGCTGGAGGTGTGTGCATGGTAGGGAGAAACGAGGAGGGGAGGGCAGGCAGAAGAAACAGTGATATGCTGTAGGGCGTGGTAGGGCAGTGTAAGGACTTAGGCTTTTCTGTGGCCACTGTGGGCAGGCTGAGCAGAAAAGGGATGTACTCTGACTCCTGTTTTTAAAAGGATCTTAAAAAAAAAAAAGGGTGGAGGAGTCCTTTTGGCTGCTTGGTTGACAATAGCCTGGCAGGGGAAGGGACCCAGGGAGAGGACTCAGGAGATCCTTGCAGCAATGGTGTGAGTGCCCATGGTGATTGGAACCCGGCTGTGGCGATTCATCTCTTTTAAGACCACGCCCCAACAAAGTAGGTGCTCTTATTCTCTCCATTGTATGAACGAGGAAGCCAAGGCCTCAGCTTGAGAACGGCAGGGGTCTCTCCGATAATTCAGGGGAGCGGGGGGGGGGGGGGGGGGGGAGGGTGATCAGGTAACCAGGTAATCAGCTCGTCCAGGAACGGAGGTCCTGTGTCCTGGGCCAACTGGGGCAATTGGTCTTCCGAAGGGGAGACCACGCAGAGGACCTGGGGAGACGGGTGGGGCTCCCAGGGGCGGCTCTGAGGTCGGGTCCGTCTGCCACCCCAGCTGGAACCCCATCCTGGGCTACATTAATGAACAGTACGAGCGGTACCTGCAGGAGGAGATCCTCATCACCCGCCAGCGCCACATCCCCGACACGCGGGTGCACTGCTGTGTGTACTTCGTGCCGCCTACTGGGCACTGGTAAAGGGCTGAGCCAGCTGGGGGAGGGACCCTGGCCTGGGGCAGAGAGGAGGAGGAGGAGTCCCTGGCCTGGGCTGCAGGCCGGCACCCCCTCACTCATCCACTGCCACCGCCTCCGCTGTTGCTGCCCTGCCTGAGCAGCCTGCGGCCTCTGGACATTGAGTTCCTACAGCGGCTGTGCCGGAGCGTGAACGTGGTGCCTGTGATTGCCCGGGCCGACAGCCTGACCCTTGAGGAGCGAGAGGCCTTCAGGCACAGGGTGATCTGGGCGCCCGGGGTGATGGGGCCGGTGGGGGCAAGGAGGAGGCCAAGTGCACAGGATGAGATGAGGTCACCTGCGTCCCCAGATCCAGCACAACCTGAGGACTCACTGCATCGAGGTGTATCCACAGAAATGCTTTGACGAGGATATCAATGACAGGATCCTCAACAGCAAGATTCGGGTAGGAGGCCACGGGGTGGGGGTGGGGGGCAGGCTGGTGTGACCACGGCCGGGCGATTTGCTTTCCACCTGCTCTTTCTGTCTAAAGATTCATCTCCCTCTACAGCTTGGGGAAAGTTCACATACTTCTGGCAGGTATGAATCTCCATACGTACATAAACTCAAACACCAACAACCTACAGAAATGGGAGGGAGAAAAGGCTTGCAAATGGTTTATCTGATATGGGACTTGTATCCTGAACATAATAAAGAACCCTTACAAATTTAGAAACGGGCAAAGGTTTTGAATGACATTCCCTCAAAGAATTTGGACGAGAGGCCGATGAGCCCACGAAAAGATGTTGGTTCGACATCACCAGTCATCAGGGAAACGCAAAGCAAAACCACGAGGTACCGCTTCATACCCACTAGGGTGGCTGTTTGCAAAATGACAGACAATCCCAAGTGTTGGTGAGGATGTGGAGAAGTTGAACTGGCAGGCAGACGCTGCTGACGGGAATGTCAAACGGTGCTCCCACTTTGGAAAATAGTCTAGCAGTTCCTCAAAAGGTTAAACGCTGAGTTACCATGGTAGCCAGCAGCAAGCCCACTCCCAAGAGAAATGAAAACCTATGTTCACATAAAAACGTGTACACAGATGTTCATGGCAGAAATACGTGTAATAGCCAAGGAGTGGAAATAAGCCAAATGTCTATTCACTTATGAATGAGTAAATAAACACACGTGGTCTGTCTACACAATGGAGTGTCCTCCAGGTATAAAAACGGATGGATGTAGCACTGACACCTGCTGCAACGCGGATGAACCTTGAAAACATGAAGCGCCTGGGTGGCTCAGTCGGTTGAGCGTCCGACTTTGGCTCAGGTCATGATCTTATGGTTTGTGAGTTCAAGCCCTGCATTGGGCTCTGTGCTGACGGCTCGGAGCCTGGAGCCTGCTCTGAATTCTGTGTCTTCCCCTGTCTCTGTTCCTCCCTACTCACGCTCTGTCTCTCTCTCTCTCTCTCTCTCCTTCCCCCTCCCTCTCTCTCAAAAATAAACAAAAAAAAAAAAAAAAAAAAAGAAAAGAAAACATGAAGCTCAGTGAGAAGCCAGACACAAGAGGACAAATATTACATGATTCCATTATATGAAACGTCGGAATAGGTAAATCGAATAGAGACAGAAAGTAGATTAGTGGTTGCCAGGAGCTGGGGGTCAGGAGCAGTGGGGAGTGACTGCTGATGGGTGTGGGGTGTCATTCTGGGGCAGCGAAAATGCCCTGGAGTTAGACTGTGGTGATGGCTGCACAGTCTTGTGAGCTGCACCTTTCAAAGGGTGAATTTTGTGGTACGTGAATTACATCTCAGTAAAGCTGTTTCAAAAGAGAAGGAAAGAGGGAAATAGCTAACCTCTTCTTTTTCTCCTAATCAACTGAATTCCACCTCCAAGCCTCTACCTTGTCGTCCTGGCGGTTTGTCCAATGTCAGTCTGTCTGGATCCTGCAAAGGACTCAGGTGAGGGCTGAGATTCATCATGCATTGACCTCAGGCCTTGGATCACTCCCTCAGGGACCGTGTTAACCTGCACAGCGGTGCTGTTGCCTGGATTAGAAGCAAACAACTCTGCCTTCACAGACATGGCCCGCATGTGATTTCAGCCCCACACAGATTCACGGCCAGTTCCCTTCGTGCAGTAAACAAACCACATCCGGACATGGCCCTGTTTCCCATCTCGGACCCAGTGTCTCCACCATTCCCTCTTTCCCCTCCCCACTGGCACAATAAACAGGATCTCCTGTGAAACGTTCAAAGAGCCTTGACCTTGACCAGTTTCTTTCTGTCCTGAGGCCTGAGAAGGCAGCAGCGTGGCCGCAACTGACACAGACCTGAACATACTGACTCAACATCTCAGTAAATCGTCCAGACATCTAGCATTTATTGAGGGTTTGCTCCAGGCTGGCGCAGGATAAGCGCAGAACAGATAATTATGATTGCCACCATTGATTACTATTCCTCATCACAAATGAACTCCTGGAAATAAAAGCAAACCCCTAAATAGCAGTTTGGAGTTCAGGAATTTGAGTCTCCACTTCCGGCCATGAGCAAGTGAACCACCAGAATTTTCAGCAGGGCTCAGCAAACTTTTTAGTGAAGGGCCACATGATGGTAAGTATGTTAGGCCTTGTGGGCCAACTGGTCTCAGTGCAATTACTCAACTCTGCTGTTGCAGCACGAAAGCAACCTAGACGTGAGTCAATGAATGCATGGGGCTGTATGCCAACAGACTTTATATGGGGAAACAGGCAAGAGCCTGATCTGGCCCATGTACCATAGGTTGCCAACCCCTGGGTTGCAAAGTCATGTCATTTAACCCTCTTGATAACCGATGAAGGTGATTGCAGGTCATCTCTTACCCAGGTAAGAGATGGGACATCCCTAAGATTATATTATTAATGTGGCTCTGAGTAACCTTCCCAAACATTCACAAAGCCCTGTGTATGTACTCTTCTGACTCCCATTTTACAGATGAGAAAACTGAGGCATTGATCAGACTTTTTTTTTTTGAAAGATTTTATTTTTAAGTAATCTCTACACCCAACGTGGGGCTCGAACCCACAACCCTGAGATCAAGAGTCGCAGGCTCCAGCAACTGAGCTGGCCAGGTGCCCTGTGTCTTTTGACTTCAGATCTCTGTGCTCCTTCTACCACTGTCTCCCCACAAAGGACAGTGTGCCTCCCCCACCCCACCTCCGTGACTTCTCTACCCACCTCCTAGGCAGCGCCAACCCTTTTGTCTCCTCTCCTCCCGCAGGACCGGATCCCCTTTGCTGTGGTCGGGGCCGACCGACAGCACCTGGTGAACGGGAGGTGTGTCCTGGGCCGGAAGACCAAGTGGGGCATCATTGAAGGTCAGTGCAGGGACTCTGCAGAGAACGCAGGTGAGGGTGGGCTGAAAATCCAGGCGCATCCTGCTGCCTCCGGCACCCTCAACACTCATCACAGGGCCCAGAGTGAGCAAGCCCACAACCAGGAAGCAGACAGACCTGGAAATCAAGTCCCTCCTTGCAGCGGGGAGGACTCAGACAAGTTACCTGACTCTCTGGGCCTCAGTTTCCTCACAGTAAAATGGGCATCAACCTCATGCATGGCCATTTGCGTCTGTGCAACCAACGAACTGCACATCTGTACATGGAAGGTGGTTGGACAGGGCAGGCCACTGCTTTGCATGATGCCCACCACCCAGAGGACACCCTATGCATTTGCCAGAATTTGTTGTGGGCCTTCTATGTGCCAGGCATACTCTATGCGCTTCCTCAGGGGATACACTGAAAGCAGGACAGACAAGGCTCCTGTCCCCAGAGAGCTGATGAGACAATGACAGGTGGGAGAAGGCGGCGCAGGAGGCTAGGCTACCTGAGGGGGTGGAGGGAGGCCTCTCGCTGCGGGGGTGGGGGGTAGGGGTTGGGGGGTGGGGGGGATGGGAAGTGAAGGAGGAGCAGCCAGGGTCTGGGCCCCCCATTTATCCACATAATCACTAAAATAATATAATATATATGGTATCATACACATACTGTACTGTAGTAATTATTAAGCGGACAATAATAAATCATTAGTGGATTCATTGACTCAAGTATTGGTAGCAGCCTTCTGTACCAGGTGCGGGGGGCACAGCAATGAATAAATGGACGTGAGAAAAGACAGTGAGAAATGTGGGCGGAAAGGTTGCGGTGGATATCAGGGGTACACAGCATACAGTGGGCGCTTACTCGGTGCTCATCCAGGGCAAGGCAGGTGGACAGGGCCAGCGGTCTGCGTTGTGTCTTGCAGTGGAGAACATGGAGCACTGTGAGTTTCCTCTGCTGAGAGACCTGCTCATCCGGTGAGGGTGCAGGGACCCCGGGGGGCGGGGGACGCTGTGGCCAGCCTGGGCTCAACTGCCTCCCATCTCGCAGCTCCCACCTCCAAGACCTGAAGGACATCACCCACAACGTCCACTACGAGAACTATCGAGTTTGCAGACTCAACGAGAGCCACGTGCTGCCTCATGGGCCCTGCTGGGTGAACCTGGCCCCGACCCCACCAGGGCCCTCTGTCGCCCCCGGGCCCTCCAAGGCGTGCAGACAGGCACGCGAGGATTCTGACGACAACGAAGATGACTACTGAGCACGGGGGCGGGGGCGGGGGCGGGGGCGGGGCACCCGGCAGCCCCCAACACGGGACTGTGTACGAGAGGGTGTATTAAAGGCGGACGTTGCTTTTAATGAAAAGCTGTGCTTTGAAAACAAAAGGCGTTTTGTAAATGAGTTCTTTGAGCTATCCTCAAAATAAAAGTACGGGTCTTTTAAAAATAACCGTGTGAGGGGCGCCTGGGTGTCTCAGTCGGTTAAGCGTCCGACTTGGGCTCGGGTCATGATCTCACGGTCCGTGAGTTCGAGCCCCACGTCGGGCTCTGTGCTGACAGCTCGGAGCCTGGAGCCTGTTTCGGATTTTGTGTCTCCCTCTCTCTCTGCCCCTCATCTGCTCATGCTCTGTCTCTCCCTGTCTCAAAAATAAATAAAACGTTTAAAAATTTTTTTAAATAAATAAAATAAAATAACCGTGTGAGACCCAAGGCCCTCGGGGATCCTGAGGACCCGGGAGCTCGTGCCTTGGACAACCGGCCCCTCCTGCCCCATTCCAAATGAGGCTCTGCTGTCACTGCCGACCCTCCTTCCTGGCACAGGGTCAGGCCCTGTCTCGTAAACACTTACCAATTCCCCGTCTTCAGCTCTCATCCCCAAGCTCTGTGCTCCCCGCTCCTGTCTGCCTCCCTGCCCTGCCCTGGCCTACGAGCGGTGGGGAGAAGATTGTCCTCTCAGCTCACGCAGGGAGAGGAAATCCATTCTTCTTCTGCCCTTTAGCTCTTCTAGAGTCCTCAGCAGATGGGGTGATGCCCACCTAGTACTGGGGAGGGAGATCCTCTTTACTCAGTCTACTGAATCAATGCTAATCTCTTCCGGAGACATTCTCACAGATGCACCCAGAAATTATGTTTTACCAGCAATCTGGCCATCCCTCCGCCCAGTCAGGTCGACACTTAAAAAAATGTTTTTTAATGTTTGTTTTCATTTTTGAGAGAGACAGCACATGAGCGGGGGAGGGCCAGAGAGAGAGGGAGACACAGAATCTGAAGCAGGCCCCAGGGTCTGAGCTGTCGGCACAGAGACCAACGTGGGGCTCAAACTCACCAACTGTGAGATCATGACCTGAGCCGAACCTGGACGCTTGACCGACTGAGCCACCCAGGCGCCCCTCAGTCAAGTTGACACTTAAAACTAACCATCACATGAGCTAAAAGTTGCCTCCTGCATGATGCCCTCCTTGACTTCCCAAGTCTGACATATTCACTGCCCGACGTATTCTGTATGTATCTCATGGTTTCTTTTCAGGTCAGTGTCCCTATCGGGCTGGGACCTCCGTGAGGATGGAGATCTATCAGACAAGTGCTCAGGACCCAGCTGTTAAATGAATGACCCTTGGAGCCCCTGCCTCAGCTATTAACCCCTCAAATTCACAAACCTACCTACCAGGCTTGAGGATCTCCCAGGGCCTGTGGGGACCCACACCTAGCACGCCAACATCTCAGAGGCAGTGTGCTGCTACATAGGGGCCGAGCACATTCCTAGGGTTAATATTAGCCCTGGGCAATAGGGCAATGTCTACAGCACACACCCTTTGGCTCAGCAGTTGTATTTAGACATTGTAATCAGAAATTCTATCTCTAGGAACAGATCTTAGGGATAGACCAGAGTTTCTCAACCTTAGCACTGTGGATGTTTGAGGCTGGGTCATTCTTTGTTGTGGGGCTGTCCCATGCATTATAGGATGTTTAGCCCTGGGCCTCCACCACCGGATGCCAGTAGCACCGTCCCTCCTGCCGTGACATCAAAAATGTCTCCTGGGGCACCTGGGTGGCTCATTCAGTGGAGTGGAGTGTCTGACTGTTGATTTTGGCTCAGATCATGATCCTAGGGTCATGAGATCAAGTCCTGCATCAGGCTCTGTGCTGAACTTAGAGCCTGCTTAAGATTCTCTCTCTCCCTCTGCCCCTCATCCCTGCTCATGCTTGCTCTCTCTCTCTCTCTTAAATAATAATAATAATAATAATAATAATAATAATGTCTCTAAACATTATTCACTGACCCCCTGGAGACACAGTCTCCCCTTTTGAGAACCACGGCTCCTGGCACCCAGTATAGTAAAGACAGAAAGCAGCCTACCCATCTGCCAGGAGTGGGCCAAGAAGTAAATCATGGGGCATTCACACCACAGGCACTCGTTTGTTATGGCTGCTATAACAAATTACCACCAACTGGAAAGGCTTAATTTTTTTTTTTAATTTTTTTTCAACGTTTATTTATTTTTGGGACAGAGAGAGACAGAGCATGAATGGGCAAGGGGCAGAGAGAGAGGGAGACACAGAATCGGAAACAGGCTCCAGGCTCCGAGCCATCAGCCCAGAGCCCGACGCGGGGCTCGAACTCACGGACCGCGAGATCGTGACCTGGCTGAAGTCGGATGCTTAACCGACTGCGCCACCCAAGCGCCCCATGGAAAGGCTTAATTTTTTTCAGTGTTTATTTTTGAGAGAGAGAGAGACAGAGTATGAACTGGGGATGGGCAGAGAGAGAAGGAGACAGAGAATCCGAAGCAGGCTACAGGCTCCAAGCTGTCAGCACAGAGTCGCACACGGGGCTCGAACCCACGAACCATGAGATCGTGACGTGAGCCGAAGTCGGATGCTCAACCGACTGAGCCCCTCAGGCGCCCCTGGAAGGCTTAAACAACACACGTTTACTTTCTCACGGTTCAGGAGGACAGAAGTCTGAAATCAATACGGAGGTGGCAGCAGGGTGGTGCTGGGGGGAAATCCATTTCCTGCCTTTCCCCAGCTTCTAGAGACTGCATTCCTGGGCTTATGGCCCCTCCCCTTTCTTGATGCAGGTGCCACGTGCCTTCTGGAGTCAAATTTCCCTCTACCGCTGTCTTGTGAGGACACCTGGGACTACACTGGGCCTGCTGGGATAATCTGTGATAATCTCCCCTCCTCAACATTCTTTTTTTTTTTTTTAATATTTGTTTTGCTTTGTTTTTGAGAGACAGAGACAGAGTGCAAGCATGGGAGGGGCAGAGAGAGAGAGGGAGACACAGAATCTGAACCAGGTTTCAGGCTCTGAGCCATCAGCCCAGAGCCCGATGTGGGGCTTGAATCCACGATCTGAGGTGGGCCCTGTGCTGAGAGCAGTGAGCACGATGTGGGTGGGGCTCGAACTCATGAATTGTGAGATCATGACCTGAGCTGAGGTTGGCCACTTAACCAGCTGAGCCACGCAGGCACCCAGTAGGGATCATTTTTTACAAGGGGAATCACAAAATCAATGACACGGTACCTGGTACAATAAAACATCTACCAGATTACCTGAAACTTATTCATATTTATTGAAGAATGTATTCACAGTAGCCCCAAATTGGAAACCGTAAATGTTCAGTGACAGGACAGTGGATAAACTATGGGATAGTCATACAATGAAATGCTCCTTGGCAATAAAAATGAGACCATTACTTGTGCATGCAACAGTGTGGAGGAATCTCACAGACATAATGATGCGTGAAAGAACCAGACAGCAAATAGAATGTACTATGTGGATGCCCTTTATGGAGTTTAAGAACAGGGGAAAAAAATCAACCTAAGGCGACAGAAATCAGATTTGTGGTCGGGGTTGGGAGTATTGACTGGGGAGGGGCATGAGGGAAACTTCTAGGGTATTGAAAATGACCTATCCCTTGATCTGGGTGGAAGTTACACAAATACATAGATTTGTAAAATTCTTTGAGTCGTGCACTTAAGATATGTGCACTTTACCGTGAGATATTTGTGCACCCTACTTGGTATGTCATGCCTCAAGTAAAAATCTTAGAAGGTAAGAAGAAATGAAAAACAATTAAAATAGAAACAGCATACGACCAATAATGCTTGCTTAAAAGTTAGCACTGCATTTATTTAAAATTACTTATGAAAACTTTTGCCGGGTTTCAATATTTCAAGAATGCAAATTCCCAATAATAACTATTTTGATGCTGTTTAAAAAAGCATATTAAGGGGGAAAAAAAACATTAGGGGCACCTGCGTGGCTCAGTTGGTTGAGCATCCAACTCTTGATTTCAGCTCGGGTTGTGATCCCAGGATCGTGGAAATGAGCCTCCATACTCAGTGCAGAGCTTGCTTAAGATTCTCTCTCTCTCTCTCTCTCTCTCTCTCTCTCTCTCTCTCTCTGTCTCTGCCCCTCTCCCCTGCTTGTGTGCTCTCTCTCTCTCAAAAAAAATTTTTTTAATAAAAAATTTAAAAAAACATTAAAATTTGCAGTTTATTGCCTGCTGCAAGCCTTATCCATCACATCTCTCTCCAACTCCTGCCCCCACTGCCATGAGCAATCATCAGGCCAAATTTGGTGTTTATCCAATTCCTAAGCATTTCTTCACACTTTTGCTACATAGGCATGTATCCCTAAGTTGCATGTAGTATGTTGTGCATGTTTTCACAATTTATGGAAATGTTGTATTACTGTTCTCTCTCTCTCTCTCTCTCTACATAAATGAATAAACATTAAGAACTTTTTACAATGTATTTATTTGAGAGAGAGCATGCGCACGCAAGCAGGGGGAGGGGCAGAGAGTGAGGAGAGAATCCCAAGCAGGGTCCGTGCTATTAGCATGGAACCTGACGCAGGACTCAATCCCATGAACCCTGCGATCATAATCCGAGTTGAAATCAAGAATTGGATGCTTAACTGACTGAGCCACCCAGGCACCCGTTTTGCCTCTTTTAATCAAAATGGTACCTATAGTGGTAGATGTTATGGTCCCTGTTTTACTGATCAGTTTTTCTTGCCCTCTCTTTCCTTCAGCCCAGCCCAATTAACTGCTGTTTCTGCTTCAGGAATCTCAGTTAGCTCCACACCTTGTGACTACTACCTTCGCTAGTATTACCTCATCTCTGAAACATTCCAGGAGCTTCCAGCTGGTCTCATTGCTCCTTCTGTTCTCTCCGAGATCTCTACTCCACAAAGCTTCCTACCGTATTGCAACACTATCCTACTTAAAACCCCAAACTCTACTGATTTCGAATTGCTTTTAGGATAAAAGCCTCAATCCTCACCAGAATTTCCAAGGCCCTCCTGCATGATCTCACCTCTCCAGCCTCTCTTCCAAGCTTCATCTCCTGATCCTGGGCCATACTTGTCTCCTTTCTGTCCTTGTTTTTTTTTTCTTTTAAGTTTATTTATTTATTTTGAGAGAGAGAGGGAGAGAAAAGCCCAAGTAGGCTCCACACTGTCACTGTAGAGCCCAAAGTGGGGCTCAAACTCACAAACCATGAGATCATGACCTGAGCTGAAATCAAGGGTCAGTCATTTAACTGACTGAGCCACCCAGGGGTCCCTCCTTTCTGTCCTTTTTTTTTTTTTTCCAGTGTTTATTTTTAAGAGAGAAACACAGAGTGTGAATGGGGGAGGGGCAGAGAGGGAGGGAATCTCTGAATCTGAAGCAGGCTCCAGGTTCCCAGCTGTCAGCACAGAGCCCGACGTGGGCCTCCAACTGGTGAACTGCAAGGTCGTGACCTGAGATGAAGCTGGACGCTTAACCAACTGAGCCACCCAGGCGCCCCATCCTTTCTGTCCTTTATTTTATTTTTTTTAATTTTTGTTTATTTTTGAGAGACAGAGAGAGAGAGAGCACAAGCAGACAAGGGGCAGAGAGAGAGGGAGACACAGAATCTGACGCAGGTTCCAAGCTCTGAGCTGTGAGCACAGAGCCCAACGTGGGGCTCAAACTCATGATCCGCAAGATCATGACCTGAGCCGAAGTCAGACGCTTAACCGACTGAGACACCCAGGCGCACCCCTTTCTGTCCTTTAAATTCACCCCAATCTCTCAGGCCTAGCCACCTTCACACTTGAGGCTCCTTCTGTGTAGAGCTCTCCCCCCCAACTCCCTAGGTTAACTCCATCCTGCTTTAATACCTCTGCCCAACTATCACTTGAACCCAAAGGCAGGATGTATACCCTTGTATGCTTGTACACTTGTACACCCTATGGCAGGATGTACCAAAGATATAACTAACTTACTTGTGCAGTGATTTCATCACTGTATGCCTCTTGTTACCAGATCCCAACTTCAGCTGCCCGTCCCTCCAAAGGCCAACACTCAAGAGAGGAGTATTGACTGGAAAGGAATATGAGCTTTATTCAGGAGGCCAGCCATCTGGGGGAGAAGGTGGCTCTTGTCCAAAAGCCAGTTCCCTGGTTTCTGCCTAGCCAAGAGGGTTTTAAAGGGACCGGGGGCTGTTCATCACTGAGGGGCTGCAGTGGTCTGTAATATTTCCTACTTCTGTGCAGATTTAGTGGTGTCTATTTACAGCCTTCGGTGCTTGAGAGTTGGGCAAGAGGTCTAACTCCCATTCTGTGACCTGCGAGGGCTTTTCTTTTCTCCTTCTAGAAAGGAATGTAAGATTTCTAGATACCCGAGGAGGATTAGTAAGTCAATCATATGAACTTAAGAACACCTCTTAGGGGTGCCTTGGTGGCTCTGCCGGTTGAGCATCTGACTTCGGCTCAGGTCATGATCTCACAGTGGGTGGGTTTGAGCTGACAGCTCAGAGCCTGGAGCCTGTTGGGGATTCTGTGTCTCCCTCTCTCTCTGCCCCTCCCCCGTTCGCTCTCTCTCTCTCTCTCTCTCCCCAAAATGAATAAACATTAAAAAAAAAAAAAAAAACAACCAAACACCTCTTAAAGAGCACCATGCTAATGAAGATCAAAGCGGCTTCTCTTGGTAGAATTTGAACTTCAAGAAAATAAGCGCCTGCTAACCACTCTGGTAACCCCTGCGCCTAGCACAGGGGAGGACTCAGCATGCTCTGAAAAAGGTGTTGAATGGTTCTGAACTCGTTACAACCTTGAACGGCTAACGTCCCCATTCACAGATGTGTTAACTGAGGCTCAGATCCCCCAAGACCTGGCACGGCCTCAGCAACCAAGACGTCGCCGCCCTGAAGACGAAGCCCCACCCTCTGAGGCCCTGGCCGAGCCGCCTCCTGTGGAGACCCCCAAAGACGCGCTGCACCCCACTGTAAACCGGGTGGGCCCAGGCGTCTGCCTTTCCAGCGCGGCGCTGGGCACTCTGGGACGTGTAGTCTCGTCCTCCCTTCGGCTCCGGCGTCAGCGACTTCCGCCTCCGGCAATCACAGACCTCGCGCGATCCTTGGCGAAAGACTCGCGAGACGGCGAATCCGGTTGGCAGCGGCGCCAACGTTTATTTGCGCGCGGGCGGTGCGCTCAGCGCCTTTGCAGCCACTAGTGCAAAGGCGGGATTCGAACCTGGGCGGACGGTGTTTCCTGGTCTCTCTGGGCGGAGGGGTCCGGGCGCGCCCCAGACAGGCAAACGCGGCAGAGCGTGTTCAGCCGAAGAGGCCGGGGAGAGAGAGTCCAGCGTAGCACCCGAGTCAGACCTTAGGAAGCCTGGGTTATTATTACGGGCTGAGTGCTCTAACCTGGTGCTTCGGAGCTGGGGTTCTGGAATCAAAGACGTGGGTTTCAGGCTCATTTCTGTCACTTCCTGACTGTGTGACCCTCCTTGGTTTTAGTACTTAAAACTCGGAGCTTCAGGGGGTTTTTACCTGTAGAGATCACACTACCCCTATTATTACTAGATTAAGAATAGACGGAGAAATGTGTATTGCCAGGTGCTCAGAGATTGGTGGCTGATATTATTTCAAAAACAAGCAGACAGGACAAGGAATATTTGGGGTTCGAAGTTGGGTTGGGGCTGTGCATTGACCTGGAAGGTCTCTATCTCTTAGGTAGACGGTGGGCGGGGGCCCTTGGCATCTTTTGCGGTCTTTTCTTGAACAACTTGTGCCTTTAGAAACCTAAAGGGCACTTCCTATTTCTGGAGATCAGTCTTCCTGTCTGTCAGAGAGAGAGAGAGAGAATCCGTTTACTCTGGTGGTGGTGGCAAAGGTTCCTCGACCAAACTACTTAGGTTACTCTGAACTCTCAACAAGGCCTTGGCTTTTGGACTTCTGTATTCATTTAAGCATCGCCCAATTTTAGCAAGAATCCAGCAGGGTCACTTTAGCCAATACCCCAACCCTTGATACCTGATCGGGTTCTTCACGCCCCAGCGTCCCTCAGGTGATGTCTGATCACCCCGGCTTGCCTTCAGGAAGAATCCTACTAGGTTGATTTTGTCAGAATCCCTCGATGTTTCCTCTTACTAATTTTCCATCCTCCTCCACCTTGGCTATAAAGCCCCACTTTTCCTTGTTGTACTTGGAGTTGAACTCAGTATCTCTTCCTTACTGCACACCCCCTTGCAGGGGTCCCTGCACCGACCTCTGGTCTGGATAAAGCTTTACATACCATTGTGTAACACGAGTCACTTTTTCCTAAACAGTGATTGAGAAAGTGCACTCCTCATCAGTGCCTTTCTCCCTCTTTCTGTCTGCCTCTGTCTCTCTTTCTCGCACAGGCTGGCTCTCCTCTGCATGGCTGGCTTCAGCCCTCAGTAGGGCTGAACGGATTTTTGAGGGGAGACAGATATTTTACCTCTGTTTCTCTACCTTTAGCTCTGGCCTCATGCCCTTTTGGAGAAAGCTGTTGAAGAAAATATTGAAGCTAAGGAGATGCTGGTGGAGCCCAGGTGAACGGAGGGTCTTTTTGTGTAAATATTCTCCACCTAAAGGAACAACTGCATCACTCTCTCCCCTCCACTATCAGCACCTGCATCGTTTTCTACGACTATGTATGTACGTCTGTGTGTGCGCCAGACTCGACCTGGAAGCATGTTGGTGGGTTTTATTTATCTCACACAGGATTCATTCTTTTAACGTTCATTTATTTTGAGAGAGAGAGAGAGGGTAAGCAGGGGAGAGGCAGGGAGGGAGAGAAAAGCAAGCAGGATTCACACTGTCAGCACAGAGCCCATCATAGGGCTTGAGTCCATGAACTGTGAGATCATGACCTCAGTCAATGTCAAGAATCGGACGTTTAACCAGCCGAGCCACCCAGGAGACCCCCACACAGGACTTAAAGCCGGTTTTGAGGCTACATTCAAAATTAGGAGTTTCTCCCTAAACGTCCGTATGTCAGACTTCTGAGGAACAGTCAGACTGGCTGGCAGCATGGGGCCTGCGCCCCCCACTACTTCCCGTGTCCCTGACACTGCCTTGCATCAGCAGCTGTCTGTGCCAGAGCTGCTCTGTTTCTTGTGGTAGGGAGAAGTTCTCCGTGCCCATGTCACTGTCCCACATGGTATACAGAAGACCAAGATGGACACGTGTTATAAGAAAAATGGGAGAAACGCGCCTGAGTGGCTTAGTTAAGCATCCGACTCTTAATTTCGGCTCCAGTCACGATCTCACGGTTTGTAGGTTCGAGCCCCACATCGGGCTCTGCACTTAGCAGCACAGAACCTGCTTGGGATTGTCTTTCCCTCTCTCTGCCCCTCCCCATCCCTCTCTCTTGCTCTCAAAATAAATAAACATTAGAGAGAGAGGGAGATCACTGTCTCTACCATGTGAGGGCACAATGAGAAGGTAGCAGTCTGCAAGCCAGAAGAGAGCTCCCTTCAGGAACTGAATCCACTGACCCCTTAATCTTGGACTTCCAGCCTTCAGAACTGTAAGACATAAAAGTCTGTGGTATGTTGTTACGGCAGCCTGAGTAGACGAAGACCCTGAGTTTCCCAAAAGGAGTGTGTGGAATCTTCCTTCACCCCATTCTGAGTGATGCGTGAGCTGACCACACACAGGAGAGTCTAGCGGATGTCATCCCTGGGAGTAAGGGTTTCCAAGTATGCCTGGTGGTCCTTCAATCCCCCTTCCTCCACACTCCAGCCTTTCTCCTTTATCCTGGAGCAGCTCTCTCGGAGGAATAGTCATGCTTTGCAAGGCTGTTCTTACTTGTCTGGTTCTTATTTGGCCTGCTGGCTGTAGGGACAAGAAGATAAAGTTTCAGGGGTGCCTGGGTGGCTCAGTCGGTTGAGCGTCTGACTTCGGCTCAGGTCATGATCTCGTGGTCTGTGGGTTCGAGCCCTGTGTCGGGCTCTGTGCTGACAGCTCAGAGCCTGGAGCCTGCTTCGGAGTCTGTGTCTCTCTCTCTCTCTGCCCCTCCCCCGCTCATGCTCTGTCTCTCTCTCAAAAATAAATAAAACATTAAAAAAAAAAAGAAGAAGATAAAGTTTCAAATGCTGGGTGATTCAGGGTATAAACAATGGCTGTCTCCTGCCTCCTGTTAGCTGATGTGTCCTTCTCGTCTGTCTCAAATTTAATAATGGAACCAAAACACAGCCAGACTCCAAGGAGAGGGTTCCCAGCATTCACAGCTTGTCTCTCATCCTTTCCGTTAGTGAAAACAATGACAACACTAATGCTTACTGACTGCTTCTTTGTTTCACCCTAGTGTGAAGTATTTTAATGTACTAGCTCATTTAATCCTAGCAAGTTTCCTCTGGGGCATAGGTCATGTTTATCCACCCTTTATGTCACCATCATCAGGTTTGTGAATCAAACTTGTATAAGGTTGGGAAGCACAGGTCAGTGTCTGAAGAACAAATGCTTCCTATTAATTTATTCAGTCATTCAGCAAATATTTACTGAGCACCTACTATGAACCAAGCAGATTTTCCCACTATGTTTAGAAAAACAGAGGGGGTATTCTGGCCCAAAGTAGCCACTTTAAAGGATAACCTCTAACCTTATCCTTTAAAGGATAACCAGGGGCGCCTGGGGGGCTGAGTCCGTTAAGCGTCTGACTTTGGCTCAGGTCATGATTTCGCGGTTTGTGAGTTTGAGCCCCACATCAGGCTTTGTGCTGACAGCTCAGAGCCTGGAGCCTGCTTCAGATTCTATGTCTCCCCCTCTCTCTGCCCCTCCCATGCTCATGCTCTGTCTCTATCTCTCAATAATAAATCGATGTTAAAAAAAAAATTAAAAAAAAATTAAGGATAACCAGAATCTTCCAAGAAATCACTCGGATATTTATTTCAAGGCAGAGCTCTGATTACCGGGCTGGCGTTCAGGAATGCCTTAGGTGAGTGGTTGGGGCAGCAGGCTCTGGAGTGGACTTGCCGGAGTTTGATTTGGCTTTGCCACTTTCCTAGCTGTGTGTGGCCTTGGCAGAGTTCTGGACCTCTCGGAGCCTCAGTTTACTCATCTAAAACATGGGTCATAATGATATCTATAAAAGAGAGTCATTGTGAGGATTTCAGTAGCACAGTAAGAAAATCCCATGGACTTAGGAAGTGCTTTAAAAACATTAGGTTTTATTATTAGCTCATAGAGGCCTTATAAAAAGTGTAACAAAACACCCATTATATATCAGTTTTGGGGCATGGTAGCTCCATGACGACTCTCTTAGATAATTTAGTCAAATTAGCTAAACTATTTGACTTGTATATTGAATTTTTGTTTCTTACTCATTTGGATACTGAGAAATTGCTACCAAAGATGACAACTTTTGGAGAGCTTGATTGTAAACCCTCTTTTCCCTGCCACAGTTAAACACCAAGAGCAAATGTGAGCTGAATCGATGCTTTGTCTGTGACGATGGAACCATGGCATCAGTCTGAAGGGAACTTCCCCTCTGTCTTCCGAGAAGCATATGTGTGGGTCGCTCAGTTGCTTGCAAACTTCTGTGAGTAGGAGGCTGCCATTTTAACTCAAACGGTCTTGTAGACTCCATAACCACTACGAAAACAAGCTACAGTTATAAGTATAAATATAGCGATATGTGTGTATAACGATAAATACTTCTCATTCAGACCACGAACAATGCTTGGGACCTTAGTAGCCCCGTGGGCCTCTACAGGAACTCCACGGCACCAGGCATCTGAGACCCACGCACTGAGACCACGTCCTCCATCTCCGAGTAGCTACAAGTCATGAAACTAGAGCTGATGCCTACGGAGCATTTGTCACGTGCTGGATATTGTCACGGGTGTTTTACAAACGTAATCTCATCTAATCCCATCTCTCAGCTCCCTGAAGCTGTGGCAATCTTCATTTTACGGTGCGGAAGGCAAGGCACACCTTGTTGATAAGTGGTGGAGCCAGGATTCGAAGCACTGGCTTGGTGTACGTCTTTGGAGGCCCCAGTTCACCCTGATTCACATTTGTTAGGGGCCGCCTGTTTGTGTCTCCCCCCATAATAGAATTAAGACCGAAATACTAAACAGACAAGCAAGCGTGAAATCCTGAGCAAAGCAGAAATTTGTCCTTTTAATCTCTGTCGGTTGTAGTCACTGAAAATTGCCCAGACAGGAGAAGGCCAGAGCCTGGGTCACTACATAGACTTGGTAACTTCTGTGCATACGGCTCTGAGAAGGAGATGCCTGGTTCCCACAGCTAACCAGGAGGCAGTCAGAAAGGGGAAGGCATGGGACAGCTTTGAAAATGCTGGCGTCCCCACACCTGTCCCCTTCCCTAGATGCAACCCAGCACGTTCTGCAACTAGATGATGGTTGTCAGCCCTACAGAACTTGCTGACTGTCCCTCAGATTCTCCACCAGCCTCTTCTGTTTTCCTCCTTTTCCCTCTCCCATTTTATTTGTTCTGTCTTCTTCCTCTCCTGCTATATGCTCCCTGTGACTTGTTCAAAGTTCCCCTTTGCACATTCTGTTCCCAAAGCAAATCAGTTGGCAGGCCTCTTGTGTTGGACTTAAATACCAGTTCTCTGAATAGCTCCACATGTTGGTGTTAGTTTATTCTTAACATCCCCGCCTGTCCTGACCAGCACCCTCATGTTGAAGAAGAAACTGAGGCGTATATCTTCCTGCCTTTTTTCAGACCCCACCACAAGGCTGTGGTGGTCTTGAAGGCAGTCCTGTAATCTGCTCTTAAAGATGCCTCCCACTCGGGGGGGGCGCCTGAGTGGCTCAGTTGGTTGGGCGTCTGACTTCGGCTCAGGTCATGATCTCGCAGTCAGTGAGCTCAAGCCCTGTGTTTGAGCTCTGTGCAGATGGCTCAGAGCCTGGAGCCTGCTTTGGATTTTGGCTCCCTTTCTCTCTGCCCCTCCCCAGCTCATGCTCTGTTCTGTCTCTCAAGAATGAATAAATGTTAAAAAAAAAAAAAAATTATTTTAAAGATGCCTCCCACTCGGGGAGAGGCTGTCTCCAGAAATAAGTCATAGGCATCCCAGTGCCTTGTTCCGCTTGGTGTGCTCACAATAAAAACTGGATGCTGGATGTAGCGGGGGAAATGAAACATGAGACAGAATGCAGAGTAGGAGGGGGAGAAAAGCTAGTGGGAAGATGGGGTTAGGTGCTAGGTCTGGGGATGCCAGAACTAAAGGACTCAGGAATGGCCTGGTCCTTATGTCAGCGATAATGCTGATGGAGCACTTACCATGTGGTAGGCAGGTTACCCTCACCAAGACCCTTTACCTGCTTAAAGGGCCAGGGGCTTAGTCTTCTCCAGTCTGGACAGCAACACCAGGGACCATTTGTCTAGTTCACTTCCTGTTCATGGTGCCTGCCTGTTACAAAGCAGAGCCCAGTATTTGTTGATTAAATTAACAAATAAAAGAAATCAGCCATTGGTATCCAAGATGCCCCAAATAAGTAACTTTCTGGGTCTTCACTTCTTAGTCTCTAAAATTAAGGAGTTGGACTAGGACAGATGCCTGGATTCCAACCTCACCCCAGCTCTCCACTTACTGAGTGTGTGTGACCTTTGGTCACTGAACCTCTCTGCCTCCTTTCCTCATCTATAAAATATTGCTAATAGTACCTACCTCCCATCTTTGTTTCAAAGATGAACTGTTAATAAATTGCAAAGTATTTAAAACAGAGCCTGGTACATACAAAGTACTATGTAAGTAGAAACGTAAATTTACAAAATCCCCTCCCACCGTGGACCTTTCTCAGGCTAGGGGAGGGCGTATGGAGGCGACACGGGTAGCATGGCCCAGAAGCTACGGGACCTCGAAACGCTCGCCTACTCACTGAAGGTGCAAGGACTACGATACCCATAATGCTTCCTGTGGTCCCGCCCACGCGGTCTCTTTCCCACGCGCTTACAGGTAGTCGGCCAGGGGTTCGAGGACTACGTTGCCCACAATGCATCTCGCGGGCCTGCCCTTCCAGGCTTATTCCCACCCTCGACAGCCGGCTCAGCTAATGGCGCGAGGACTACATTACCCACAGTGCTGCGGTGGGCCCGCCCACACGGCCTCGTTCTCTAGTACCACAGCGGGCTCAACCCGTGGCTGGAAGAGGACGTAGCTCGGGTTCCGCTTTGTGCAGGTTGTGGGTCTAGGGTCTAGCCGGCCCGCCTGCTGCACCCCCACGCCCACGGTCCTGCCCCCGGCCCGGCCCGCCGCACTGCCGGTGAGTGCGGGCGCGGAGTCCCGGCCCACGCCGCTTCCGTCCCGCAGCCCTTCTTCACCAGAACCCGGGGTTGTGCTCGGCCTGGGCCACCGCTCACCCTGCACCCGAGGACGAAACCGGGGAAAGCATGCCCGGCCGGGGAGTCCCTACTCTCTCAGGACCCTGGAGTTGGAGGGGCCGTGGTGACCCATCCACCGAGGGTACCCGGCGGGCTTTCAGGGCTTGCCGAGCCCGAATTGGAGGGTCAAGTCGTGACAGAATCCGCGTCCCTTGGACACAGAGGGCCCTGGTTCTATTTCCAAGGGGACCCCATCCTAAAAGGGCCAACCGTAGTAATGAAAACTGCACTTCCCAAGCTCTGGCCCCGTTCCAGTCAGTGCTCAAAACCCTTTGCAAATATCCCGGTTAGTCCTCTCAAAAGCCTGTGTGTAGGAATATCATCATCTCTACTTTTTGAACGAGGAATCGATGCCCTGAGAGTTTAAGTAACTTGCTTAGGAATTACCAGGGGGCTTAGAAGCAAGGACGGTTTGATTTACTTCAGCTCTTTTGCCAATGAGGGTGAGTTGGCTCTGGGGCTAGGGCAGGGCCTTCTGGGTGTGGACACTTAACTAGCCCCACTGCTGCACCCCAAATGATTATGTTGTTTCTCCACAGAGCCCTGAAAACATCACTTCCAGTGTCTGGCCAGAGGTACAGGGAGAGACAGATTTGACCTTTCAGGCACAAGAAAGAGCAAGACTTGCCCCAGACAATGGCGACCACACCTGGTCTCCAGCCTCCACCACCCCTGGAGCAAGACGAGATCCTGATCGTGAAGGTGGAGGAGGATTTCTGCTGGGAAGAGGAGCCTTCCCTGGAGACAGAAGACCCTAGCCCTGAGACCTTCCGCCAGCTCTTCAGGCTCTTTTGTTACCAGGAGGTGGCCGGACCACGGGAGGCCCTGAGCCGCCTTTGGGAGCTCTGCTGCCGCTGGCTGCGGCCTGAATTGCGCACCAAAGAGCAGATCCTGGAGCTGCTGGTGCTGGAGCAGTTCCTGATGGTGCTGCCTGGGGAGATCCAGGCCCGGGTGCGGGAGCAGCAGCCGGAGAGCGGTGAGGAGGCCGTGGTCCTCGTGGAAGGGCTGCAGCGGGAGCCCAGGAAGCAGAGGCAGCGGGTGAGGTGGGGGGCAATTTGGCCCTAAGGTGAGGAGATGGGGCCCCAACACCTCAGGGCTTTGCTCCTAAGATCTGCATTTGGAGATTCCTTGGGCTGTGGAGCCCGCGGCCTGCCTTGGCCATTGGGAGGAGCTGGGGCTGCCTGTACCTGTGAAACAAAGAAGGCAACTGCAAAGTGTTTCTCAGCCTTGGCCGATGGGTGTAAACCTGTCGATTAAGCACATGTAGCCCCACTAGCTCTCTTTGAACTGTGTGGTTTGGTTCATTCACATCACCCCAGCGTAGGTCCTACACAGGTTTTGATGGGAAAGAGGCTGGAGATCTTCCAAGGCAGGGCCCTGGGGGTTGAAGAGATTCCAGAAGGAGAGGAGCATTGGGAAGAAAGAGCAGGGGCTGGTGGGTGTCCCAGTTAGAGCTCCCCCCCACCCCCAACCTCTCCAGAGCTGCGCTGGCCAGTGCAGTGGCTACCAGTAACATGTGATTTTTTTTTTTTTTTAACGTTTATTTTTGAGAGAGAGACAGAGACAGAGTGTGAGCAGAGGAGAGGCAGAGAGAGAGGGAGAGGAGAGAATCCCAACCAGGCTCTCTGAGCTGACAGCCTGATACAGGGCTCCATCTCATCAACTGTGAGATCGCGACCGGAACCAAACTCGGGAGTTGGATGCTTAACCGACTGAGCCACCCAGGCGCTCCCACGTGTGATTTTTTCAATTAAAACTAAATAAAATGTCAGGTGTAGTTCCTGAGTCACACTGGCCACATTTCAAGGGCTCAGTTGTCACATGTGGCCAGTGGCTACTGTACTGGACAGCTAAGATATGGGACACTTTGTTGTCATGGAAAGTTCTGTGGACAGCACGACTCTAGAGCACGCTCCCAACTTCTTGTAACCAAATTGGAGTAATAGGGAAGTCTTAACAAATTCTTCTTGCTCAGATTAGGTTAGTCCTACTGCATAGCTCTTAGCTCAGATTGGATTAGTTCTTTGGCATGCCTTTCCTCTGTCTCTATGCACCCCATAACCTCTGGGGACTGTCTCTTCTTAGAAGTGTGGGATGTTGAGCTTGATGCAGCGATCCCTGGCACTGGTTTTAAAGTTTTCTTATCCCAAGTACTGTTGCAGAGCTCAGCAAACGCTGAGACCCAAGTTGATCGTGTTCACCTGTTCTGGAATTGGGACATAGATGGTCTCAGAGCACTTGTCACTGACTTCAGGAAATGTAGCACATGCTATAGTGTGAACTTCTGAAATGAGATCTGATTCAGGGCCTTTCTGGTCCAGGGTCTGTGGGGAACACCAAGGAAGGAGGGGTAAGAGAGTGCAGTGTGATGGGGAGACAGTGGAGTCTCACTCAGGGGCAGAGCAAGCCTCCGTTTGTCCAGGTTGGGAGCCTGACCTCTTCCCAGCTCACATTCCTTCTCCCAGAACAGTCTGGAGGGAGGACTCTGTGCGATGGGGAGGCCTGTGGGGGCAGACCTGGGGAGGTAGCCGGCGGGGGTGGTTGTGGTGAGGCACAGCTGGGGGGAGCCTGGGAGCCTGGGAAGGGAGCATGGCCAGGGGTGCCTGAGGCAAAAGTGGTTGGGGACCTTGTGGGTTTTCTCCCAAACTTCTGGGAACTGCTGGGCAGATCTCCATCTGCATGCAGGGCCTGGAAGTGCTCCCTGATGATGTACCGCCCCACGGGACAGGAGAACAGTGCTTGAAACACCAAGTGGAGGCGGAGCCAGAGGAGCTGTCTCTGGAGGAAGGGTCTGGATGCTCCAGCCAGCAGCCCCCAACCCAACTGAGCCACACACCAAAGGGGAGCCCCCAGCTCTGGCCAAAGAGGGGTGAGTCGCCATCCCTCTGGATGAAGGAAGCCCTGCAGGGAAAGGAAGCAGAGGGAGGAGGTTGTCACAGGAGGCTGGGCCACTGCCTGTGGGAAGGACAGGTTCCTGCCCAGGACTGAGCGTAGGTGCAGAGTAGTTGGCCCTGTCTGGGCCTTTGCTACTGTTTCCACACCTGGGCTGTGTGGCCTTCTCTGACCACGCTGTGTCTTTCCCCAGGCCCGGTGGCCTCCCAGCATCAGGAGACGGCACCGGCCACATCCTTCGGTTCATCCTGGTCCCAGGTGAGTGGGTGTTCCACTGCATCCCTGTGTGTCCCACGCCCTTGTTACAGGGACACTTTCTCCATGGCCAGGTCCAGCTTTCGGAGGTGCTCCTCGTGGAATGACCCCTTCACCCTTACTTTTACCTCCTGGAAGTCTTCTCTCTGGTGCCATCTGGGTATTAGGTGTGTCGCAGAGGATTCCAGGGCTTAGTTGTGGACTGGGGCAATTGCCTCAAACCTAGCTGGGCGCTAGATTCTTGGGACCTTGGGCAAAAATATAGATTCATCCCCCAGCCCTGGCCTGGAATCAGAGCCTCCGTAGCTTGTTTAAATAACAGCTTTATTGAGATATAATTCATATACCACACAACTCGGCCATTTAGAGTACTTAACATTTAGTATATGTATAGAGTTATGCAACTATCATGATGGTTCTCAAAACATACTCCTCTTCAAAACACCCGGTACCTGTTAGTGGTCCCTCCCCACCCCTGTTCCCCAGCCCCTGGTGGTCTTCTTTCTGTCTCTGTGCATTTGCCTCTTCTAGACATTGCTTGCTTGGGTTTTAATGTGCTCCTCGGGTCACCGTGGTGCTAGATTTGGGAACTACTGGCCTGGAGGCATCCTGAAGTTCCCAAGACACCCGACTCGGGTCCCAGGGCTGGTTCGACCTGAGGCAAGGCATGTCTAACTCGTGCCCCTGAGGAGCATGGGCCCCAGTGGCTGAGCGCGCAGTGGACCAGCTGCTCCATACGGTCGCTCTGTCCATGGTGTCTCTGGGCCTGCAGCAGTGGGACACGGCATGGTGGTGACGGTGTCCTCCCAGCTAGCAGGATTCCACTGTTCTGTGAGCGGAACTTGAGGAGCAGGAGTGGATGACCGCATATGGAGAGGGATGGTGTAGGAGAGAGGCAGTGGGGGAGGCAAACAGGATCTGCCGTTGTGTTACAGGTGGAGGGGGTGGGTGAGCCTGCTAGGCCGGCCGCATGAAGGAGCCGTGGCAGGGGACTGAGTGGGTTGCACTCCAGCAGGTGCCGGTGACCTTGGAGGACGTGGCGGCATACCTGTCCCAGGAGGAGTGGGAGTGCCTGGACCCGGCTCAGCGGGGCTGCGTCTGGGATGTGCTGCCCGACAGCGGGGGTAACGTGCTCATCAGTGGCATGTCTGTGACGTGGGCCAGTCTCAGGGAGGGTGGCTCCTTCCCTTAGGCTGGCTGTGGCCCACTTGGCATCTCCCAGGCCGTCTCCCTGCCCAGTACCGTTCCTGTCTCTCCACCACTTACAGAAGCCAATCCAGCAGTTTGTGGACTGCAGTGGCCCAAGGAATCCCTGGGGAGCATGTTAAACTAGGAACTCACACCCCGCACCAGGTTGGTTCCATGGGCCGGGCACACTCCCTGGAGAGCCTGCTCCGCACCCAGCTGAGTGCAGCCTGCAAAGGCAGGGTTGCTAGAGACCCGTCAGAGGCCCAGCTGCAGTGGGGAGAGTATGGCTGCTCAGCTCATCCCAGGCAAGTGCCCAGAGCTGTCCTGGGTTCCTCCGTCCACACGGCTCGTCCAGTTTCACTTAGCCTCTGTGCCGCCCGTGACCCCTGTGGGTAGAGCTGCTCCTGGCAGGGCCTTGGCCATCCACAGCCTCTCCTTTCCAGCCCTGTCCCCAGCTCATCCCCCAACACTGTCTGGTTTTGAAGGAATTGAGGTGCTTGTTTGGTATCAGTTGGATTTCTTCAGAGAAACAGAACCAATTGTGTGTGTGTGTGTGTGTGTGTGTGTGTGTGGTGTGTAAGTAAAGGCATTTATTTTAAGGAATTGGCTCATAGGATGGTGGAGGCTGGCAAGCCTAAAATCTGTAGGGCAGTCCTGCAGGCTGGAAATTCAAGTGAGAATTGATGTTGCAATCCTGAGTCTGATGTCTGCAGGGCAGGCCAGCTGGCACGAAACCCAGGCAGAATTCCTCTTCTGGGAAACCACAGGTTCTGCTCTTAAGGGCTTCAGCTGATTAGATGAGGCCCATCCACTAGTACTGAGGCTGATCTGCTTTACTTACAGCTGAGTGTAGATGTTAAGTAGAGAGTATAGCAACCTGAGAGGAGTTTTTTAAGTATATTTATTTAGAGAGGGTGGGGAGAGAGTGTGGGGAAGGGGGAGAGAGAGAGAGAGAGAGAGGGAGAGAAAGAGAATCCCAAGCAGGCTATACGCCTTCAGCACAGACCTTGATGCGGGGCTTGCATTCACAAACCATGAGGTCGTGACCTGAGCTGAGATCAAGAGTCTGATGCCTAACTGACTGAGCCACCCAGGTGTCCCAACCCAAGAGGTCGTTTAGCTTGGCTGTGGTGCCATTGTTCGGTTAAACACCAAAACACTGTTGACATTGGGGCTGGATAATTCTGTTATGCCATCCTGTGTGCCATAGGGTGTTCGCCAGCCCCCCCTGGCCTCCACTCACTAGATTCCATTAGCAACACTCCACTGCCTGGCTGTGACAACCAAAAATGTCTCCAGACATTGCCAAGTGCCCTCTCAGGGCCACCATTGCCCCCGGGGTTAGAATCCCTGGCTTAGAGGCTAAAAGCCTGGACTCCAGAGCCCACCCTGTAACTTACTAGCCAAGTGACTCTGGGTAAGTTCTTTAACCTTCCCGTGCCTCAGTTTCCTCATCTTAAATGGGGCCATAACAGCACCCACCTCCTTGGCGTGGTGAGGGTTTCACGAGCTGCTGCCCATGGTTAATTATCTCCATCCAGGGTCTGACAAGCACTTCCTGCTGAGTGTTCTGAGGCTCCGCCCAGCCTTTGCTTTCTTTCTTATCAGGAGCCTCCCCTGGCCCCATGAAGGCCTCAGGGACTGTGCTTTCTCTGTCTCAGGGCTTGGGCTGCAGCTTGAGGATGGAGAGGGTGCCAGGCAGGACGTGCCGACGAGAAGGGAGCAGGACCGAGAGCTGGTTGGGGGCATGACCAGGCCTGAGCAGTCTCTGGAAGGAGGAAGACCCCGGCGGGGTGAGAAGCCGTACGCGTGCCCTGAGTGCGGCAAAGGCTTCAGTAAGACGTCCCACTTGACCAAGCACCAGCGCACACACACTGGGGAGCGGCCCTACAAGTGTCAGGTGTGCGGGAAGGGCTTCAGTGACCGCTCCAACTTCAGCACGCACCAGCGGGTGCACACGGGCGAGAAGCCCTATGCGTGCGCGGAGTGCGGGAAGCGCTTCAGCCAGAGCTCCAGCCTGGTCATCCACCGCAGGACACACACTGGCGAGCGGCCCTACGCCTGTGCCGAGTGTGGAAAGCGCTTCAGCAACAGCTCCCACTTCAGTGCACACCGGAGAACGCACGCGGCTGAGAAGCCCTTCGTGTGCCCGGCCTGCGGCAGGGGCTTCCGCCGGGGCACCGACCTCCACAAACACCAGCGGACCCACAGCAGAGAGCAGTGCCCCCCAGGCCAGCGGAGCCCCACAGCACGGCTCCGGGAGGCCCCTGGGCCAAAGCCTGGCCACCACTCATTGAACTGTCCATTTCCGGGATCCGTTTCAGAATTTCGAGGTCACAGTTCATGAAGCTGCTGGAGCTGTTTCTGTTTTGGAACCAAAATCCTAACCTTAAGGCATTTCACACTGATCCCATTTGCCCCTGGTGTGGGTCCAGCTTGTGGCAGTGGGACATTTCAGGTGCTCAGGCCCAGGGAGGAATCTGGACACGGAGTTCAGCAGTGACGGCAAGACACCAAGCCGGGTGTACGTGGGTCCTGGGGCTGCTGTACAAATGGCCACGACCCGGGTGGCTCAGCACCACAGGGACGGACTGTCACAGTTCAGGAGGCCAGAAGTCCAAAACCAAGATGTGGGCAAGGCTGCCTCCTTCTGGAGGCCCGGACGGAGAGACCATCCCAGGCCTCTCTCCTGGCTTCTGCTGTTGCCGGTGTTCCTGGTGTCCTTGGCTTGTGGCCACAACACTCCCATCTCTGCCTCTCCCGTGTCTCTGGTGTCCTCTTGTAAGGGCACAGTCATTCCATTTAGGGCCCCTAATCCTGAATGACAGCATCTTAACTAATTACATCTGCAAAGACCCTGTTTCCAAATCAGGGCACATTCTGAGGTTCTGGATGGACATGAAGTTGGGGGACACTCATCAGTCCACTTCAGGGAAACCTCAGTGGCTCCCATTCCTTACTGCATTAACATACCCCAGCCTTCCCTGGTCTCCCCCCTTTCCCTTCCAGCCTTGCCACATTTTCAAAACATAGCCTGTGGGGACTTGTTCCGTATCCCAGTGGTGTCAGCGGGCAGTGGGATGAGTTGGGGGTCACCTGCCTAGAGCCACAGCTGTTCTAAAGGACAGATGACTCATGTGAGTACGCTTCCCTGATAGCCCATCTTCCGACCTCCGCAGGCGTGTGAGGAAGCCTGTGGAGACGACTGACATCTGTCCCCACAGCAGGAGCCAGGGCCGCCTTTGCTCCATCCCCAAGTGGCCAGGACAGAGGCAGCGTTGGTTGCCCCACTTTGTCCCTCTGCGGTGGACATGCTTCTGATCTGTGCACATCCACTATCTCCTGGGTGGCTGAGGGGAACAGTATAGAGTACTTGTTCCATTTAGTCATCACTGAAGTCTTGGGGGCAGCTGCTGAAACCACTGGGTTCCGGAACATTCCACGCAGGGAGTATGGCAGTTTCCCATGGCTGGGTGGCCTTGGACCTCAGGCTGTGCTCCATTCTATTTGTCACCCAATCACTGTATATATTTTCACCTTCCAGCATAACCCAGGTTCCAGGGTGCATGACCTACTCTCTGTTTCCCTAATAAACAAAGCGGGTCCTTCTGGCCTCGTGTGCTCTGCCCTATGTGTTCTTTAGAGAAGGGGGCCACTCAGTTTAAGCATGGTGTTTACCTTCTAGGCCAGCTTCCAGACCTCCAGCACTGCCGGTAACCCAGCTTCCCTAAGTAGCTGCGAGTCTGCAGGCTCACTACTGTCGTGTCCAGGCTGGTGCCAGAGGTGGCCGCCTGCTTCCTGGCCTGGGACCTGGGCCTGTTGGTGCCTCTTCCAGAACATTCTCTCAAGCAACCCTGAGACATACGGCTTTTGTGCCTCTCCTTTTACAGATGGGAAACTGAGGTCCTGAATGCTTTTAGCACCTTGTTCAGGTGGCAGAACTGGTTTTGAGCTCGGGTCTACCACGTCGTCTTCTTGACTTGCCTTACTGGTGGTTCACTGAGTTGAACTTGGAACAAAGAAGTTATTTTCTGTCACTGAAGCATCCCAAATTTCTGGCATTTGAAAGGGATAGAGATGGGGGGGGGGAAGCTGGCCATTGCACTTGACAGGCCGCATGGGTGGAGGTGTGTCACATTTGGGCTTCTGTGGCGGAGCCCCGACCACACTGCATGTGTCCTGGAGCAGAGGGTGAGGGGTCTCCGTGGATGTGTGAAGAGTCAGGAGTGCAGGTGACGCAGCCTGGCCACTTTCCCTGCAGGTAGGCCCACCCGGGGCCTCCTGTGGCCTTGGTGGAACCTGTCTTGCACCTGACCCCTTGTCATTGGGCCACGTCAAGTGGGGTCTGTGGCCCCGATCTTGGCTATCTGTGGCTGAGGCCAGGCAGAGCCTGCCTTGCCTAGGGCAGGGCTTGATGACAAGAGACCCTTGGCCAGCCTCAACACCTGCAGCAAGTGATGACCCCAGCTGAATGCTGGAATACATTCTTAAATGCTAAGGACCCTGCCAAGCTGCTGAGCCTGTGATGTGGAGAGACTCGAGGTGACTGCTCTTACCAGGGAGCAGGGGCAGAGACAGAATCCTGGAAACAAGTTGGTGAGAGAAGAGAGGTGCCAGAGATCAGGGCTGCAGCCTATTGGGGGCTGCAGGGCTGAGAACCGGAAGAAATGACTGAATATGGAGGACAGTGGAGGATAATGTTCGCAAAGTAACACGGAAGGACGTCGCCCACGAGGTGGGGCCCCGCTCTGTTCCATGGGGACAGTTTGGGTGTTAGGACACTCAGTACTCTATCTCCACATAAAGGTCAGCCCCACCCGAAGTCAGGAAGGACCCTAGAACAGATGTGTGCCTTTGTATCTTGGTTAAAGAAAAAAAAACAGTCCAGTCTTCACCCCTTTATCAAAAAGTCCATTTGGTGTGTGTGTGTGTGTGTGTGTGTGAGGTGGGGGGTGTGGTATGCTAATGCAAGCACATAAAATAGCAAGCATCCAGGGACTCAAGATCAGGCTAAATTCTCTTCAAAGACCCTTTCAACCTTGAAATTCTCTAAATATGTTTTATTGCAGTTTTAGTTTTAAAAAAGACCTCGTATGATGGAAAACAACAGATGCACCTTAAAGAGAAGACTGCAGGAGCAGTGAACACGCTGGACAGCCCCTCCGTCCGCACAAACTACTGTCTGCGGAATCTCCCTCCAGACGCTTTTCAAAGGAGTTGTCATCACGCTCTGTGTACAAATTTAGCATCTTTGCTCTGAGGGCATAGAATGATCACACCACATTTTAACAGAGGTCTGGGTGACAGCCCCCCAGTCAGAGGGTCCCTGGGCTACATAAGCACATTCTCATGGAAACACGGGAGAGCCAGGGGACCACCAGGGCCTGGGTATGTCGATGGACAGTCGAATCATCCCGCCAAGCTCCTTCTCAGACCCAGTCCTGGAGGCAACTACAGCTGGCCCAGAGGAGGCACCCGGGCCTCCTTGACTGTCCCTGGCCCAAGAGGGTCCTCCAGCGCCCTGGGGCAGCACCTGGTCTGGGTGCTCTGCTTCTCAGCCCGGTGTGTCACATGTTGCTTCCTCCCAGTTCTGGAGCTGGCCGTATCTTCAAGGACTTGAGCCTTCTGGCCACCGGGACCCTCAGTGGCTGGCAGATTGGGCTGAGCTGTCCCCTTCCGAAATGCCCTGAGCTGCTGGAGAAGCTGACTCTTCCCAGTACAGTCCCTGTGACATATGACAAGCAACCTCAACACCAAGTGGAGCCAGACCCCCCCCATCCAGAGTGCTTCCAGAAACATGTTCACTGGTTCTCAAGACAGTTAAGATTTTGGCCTCTCAGCCCTTGCTGGGTCATAGGGCATGTTAGCATGTTAAAGGCCTGTGGGAGGAAACCTATGTGATGCTTCTCAACTCAGATTTTTCTTCTTTTTTCCCATACACCTAATGATGTTCCATTTTAGGGGGAACACTGCCTTTGACTCTGACATTCCCACAGGGTAGGATCCACAGGCTTTTCAATTCCAAAAACTATAGATACAGCATATAAGTCATGTGGGGCCTCTGCATGTTGGGGAGTGGAAACTTCTCTGAATTTAACATTGCACTTCTTAATTCACCCTGGCCTTTCCTTTCTAGCTAATAGCCATCACTTTATTCCATCCTG
This sequence comes from Lynx rufus, assembly GCF_022079265.1. Classification (NCBI taxonomy): domain Eukaryota; kingdom Metazoa; phylum Chordata; class Mammalia; order Carnivora; family Felidae; genus Lynx; species Lynx rufus. The sequence goes on from NW_025814838.1 coordinate 21,051,592, forward strand.
ACAACTTCTTTTCACTTCCAATGCTATCAGCAGTAGGGACCAAATCAATTTGGAGAGCTATTTTTTAGAAGGAAAGTACTAATCCCTTCTCAGGAGCGAAGTGAGGTATCCTTGGTGATGTCCGGAGGACAGCAGCCCAGGCTGGGCCCCAAGTGGGCTCCCACGGGCCACCTCCCAGACCACCCCTAGGCCCACACGTGCTGGCCCTGTGGGTGCAAGACAAAGCTGAAAGCACAAACATCAAACGTGCCAGGCTGAGGGCTTGCTGTGGAAAGCAGAGATGGACCATGCCCAGGTGGCGGGAGCCCCTTGGTGGTTACCGTAGCCCCTGGGAGGAATGACGCTCCGGCTCTGCTGGGCCCTGTTGGTCTCCAAGAGCCGCTGTCTCTTCCTCCTCCTCGCTGTCAGAGGAGCTGGAGCTGGAGGTGACGAAACCTTGGTTCACAGAATGTATCCCACGCCACCCGGGCCTCCCTACTGACCAAGACCACTGAGGTTTCCTGCCAAGTGGTGGAGGGACCAACTCCAGGGCGATGTACCAAAGCCTAGACTGCTGGCTTTAAGCTCTGCCTGGGTTCTGCTCTCCCTGCAGGGAGACCCTGCTGATGGGACCAAGTGGGACTGCCGGCCAGGCTCAGCTCCTGGCTACGAGCACTTCTCCACCAAGCAGTGCTCTGGTACTAGCCCACATGGGCGCTGTCCCACACCGTCCCACCTGTCGAAGCCCCTGCTCCTCCTGAGGCCAACGTGGCTAATGCAAAACAGGGCTGTCACCACTTCCAGTACCTTTCTGAAGACCCAAGGTCCGATGGCTCCGTGGGCCGCAAATCGATGAAGACAGTAGGAGGCTCTGCTGGGCCCCTTAGCTGCAGGCCGCTGGCCAGCCTTAGGCCCAGCTCAGCCTGGAAGCCCGGCTCCATCCAAGCAGTTCTGAGATAAGAGAGCAGGGTTTTCTGAGTCACTTCTGGGTGATTATGGTGTGACCTGTGCTGGGCTCAGGGCTGCCCCCAACTGGACGCCCGCCATGTGCAGGGCACTGAGCTAGGCCCTGTAAGTGCCCTTGTTCTTTTTTGCTCTTCAGAACAACCCTCAAGATTTGGCCAACAATGCCCAACAGAACCATCCATGGTGACTGACATGTTCAGGGTCTGTGCTTTCCCATGTGGTAGCCACTGGCCAAAGGTAGCTACTTAAATTTACATGTTAGCTAGTTGAAATAAATAAAAAAATAAAATTAAATCATTTCCTTGGGGCACCTGGGTAGCTCAGTCATGATCTTCGGCTCAGGTCATGATCTTGCAGTTTATGGGCTGGAGCCCCGCATCAGTCTCTGTGCTGACAGCTCAGAGCCTGGAGCCTGCTTCAGATTCTGTGTCTCCCTCTCTCTCTGCCCCTCCCCAACTCCTGCTCTGTCTCTCTCTCTCTCAAAATTAAATAAATATTAAAAAAATGTATAAAAAAAATCATTTCCTCATTTGTACGAGACATGTTTCAAAGGTTCAGTAGCCACATGTGGCCAGTGGCTATCAATTGGACAGTGCAGGTCTAGATACTTCTACTGGACACGGGGTTGCTAGGAACGGAAGCCCACTCCAAGTAGCTCAGGTGAAAAGGGGGATTCAGTGGCTCTCAGATTCCTAAAAAGAGTGGAAAAACCAAAGTGTGGGAAGCTAGGCTTTAAGGGATCCTGGTGCCCTGTCCCCACCTCTTCCCTTTCGGCTTCAGTCTTTCTCACTACAGCTGGCCTTTCTCAGCCCTCCCATCCCCATCCGGACACACTGAGACTGAGAATTCTCAGGGAAAGGCTCTGATTGGCCTGGCTTGGGTCACAGGCCAGTGCTAGCCTAACAGTCTGACAAGGCAGGTCCTTGTCTGGGGAAGTCATGTGGATGATGGAGGGAGGGTTCCTATCGAGTGTGCAAAGAGTAGGTGCTCTGAGGCTCGAGTCCCAGCCCTGCCATCTATGGCCTAGACAGGCCAACCTCTGAGCCTCAGTTTCCCCATCTATAACACGGGTATAAGATAATAGCAGCACCTACCTGATCAGATTGTTGAGATGAAATGAGAAATATACATCAAGTGCCCCCCCCCCCAGGTAGGCCTAATAAATGCTATAAGTCCATGGGCCACTTCCACAGAGGACAGGGCTGTAGCTGGCAAGAAGTCCCACCTGCTGCTGGTCTCCCGCTGCTTGGTGTCCTGGGGCATGTCAGCAGGTGCCTTCCAGGCAGAAGAGGCTCTGGATTGTGTGGCACCCAGGAGGGCGAGCCGTTCCATGAGCCTGTCCTGGGTGTTGAGCAGGGTGTGGTCTGAGGGCAGAGCGGGGAGGCTGCTTAGTGGGGACACTGCCCCTGTTTGATTTACAGTAGTCTGAGCTACTGATTCCCCTTGGAATCATTGGTGTAGACACACACTACCTTGTACACGTCCTCTGCCACTGAGCCCTGTACAAAGACCCCCACCTCCAGCTCAGCAGGGCCAGGGGAGTGGTATGTACACAATCCCCATAAAGAGGGAGTGACTTACTACTAACAGTTTACCTCACTCCTCAGTCCCACATGTCAGAGGGAACCATAATTAACAATTAACACTTAAAAAAAAAAAAAAAAAGGCGGGGCGCCTGGGTGGCTCAGTCGGTTGAGCCTCCGACTTCAGCTCAGGTCATGATCTCACGGTTCGTGAGTTCAAGCCCCGCGTCAGGCTCTGGGCTGATGGCTCAGAGCCTGGAGCCTGCTTCTGATTCTGTGTCTCCCTCTCTCTCTGCCCCTCCCCCATTCATGCTCTGTCTCTCTCTGTCTCAAAAATAAATAAACATTTAAAAAAAAAAGGCAACAGGATTATCCTCTGTAGATTTTTTTTCACTGTATAGATTGTCTTTCCATGTTAACATACATAGATTCCCTTCATTGGGTTTTAGTGCATTTTGTGCTGTAACTGCTTTAGCTTGACTCCTATAGAATATTGAATATGGGTCATTTCCAAATTTTCACAATTATAAACAGTATTGCAACAAACATCCTTGAATACACACCTTCACCCACTGGGGTGTTTAGGATAGACTTTAGCAGTGGAATAAGTGAATTGAAGGCTTAAGTGCCTTTATTTTTATTTTTTTTTAATTTTTTTCCAACGTTTTTTATTTATTTTTGGGACAGAGAGAGACAGAGCATGAATGGGGGAGGGGCAGAGAGAGAGGGAGACACAGAATCGGAAACAGGCTCCAGGCTCCGAGCCATCAGCCCAGAGCCTGACGCGGGGCTCGAACTCACGGACTGCAAGATCGTGACCTGAGCTGAAGTCGGACGCTTAACCGACTGCGCCACCCAGGCGCCCCTTAAGTGCCTTTAAAATAGAGAATGCATTCTGCCACAATGCCCTCCAAAACAGGTGCGTGGACTACAGCCGCTGCCTTACAGGAGAGAGGGTTTCTCCACACCCTGCTGTAAGGCATTAAATTACAAACAAACAAGCAAACAAAAAAACCTTGTTGAAACAGCACCAGGGGCTCAGTCACAGAGGGAGTTTGCTCCGGAACTGGAAGCCGGAACCCACAAACCTCCTTGCTCCTTTGCTTCACTCACCTTTGTGGCCCGGGATGGATGAGGAGGGAAGAGGAGCTTTCCTTTTATTTACAGAACTGCCCAGAGCGAGCCCACAAGTGCAAGGGCAGTAATCACATCCCTGGCTTTCTCGGTAAATGGGGAGATGAATGGAAGCAGAGTTTGCTTAGGAGCTGGGTGAAGAAGCACAAAATGCAGGTTGGTTTGCTCTCAGAGAGAGAGAGGAAGGCCTGAGGGGGTGGGCAGGAGGAAAAGGTGTGGGTCAAGGGTAGGGACCGTGTCTGAAGGCCCCCCTGGTATCTCCAGAGCCTCTTCCACGCCAGACACCAGCAGGGGGTCATATGTATAATGAATGAGTGAGTGAATGAGTGAATGGGTGAAATTTCCACGGGCTGGCACCTGACCTGTGTGGGACCATGAGGGCTGAGCAACAGAGAGGACATGGTGGGCTGCCAGGCTGACCCTATTTTTGAGAGACCCTAGGAAAGAGCTGCTTATGGGGATGCACTTGGGCCCTGGCGTTCAAGATCAGACCTTGGCCCAGGCGGTCAGCTGCCCACCACGTAGCTCCAGGTGCGCGATCTCCCCTGTCATCTTCTCGCCCTGCCAGACTTTGAAGGATGTGATCCAAATCCCACTCTTCAAGTTGCTGAAATAATTAAAGGAGTGATTAAAATGCAGCCACAGGGTCCTGGCAGCAGGAGTGCCTGCTTCCACAGCTGCCGTGACCAACAGAGGCCATCGTGGGTTGTTTTGGGTTAGAAATGAGGGTTTGGGTGCCTGCCCACATTGGCACGGGCTCCCTCTCTCACCCACACCTCCATTAAGGTGGGTGGGGCCAGCGTCTCCTGCCTTCTCTTTCCTATGCCTTTTTTAGGCAACACTTTGTTTTTGGCACAGAGACACTGTTTGACCTGGAAACCCCAGTGTTGTCTTAAAACTCTTTAGGTTCATACAGGTTTAGAGTGTTGGGAGGTTAAAACGTTTTGCTCTCTTAAGGAACAGATTGTTCTGGGCAGGTGCTCCCACACAAGGACCTGGAAAAGAGTGCTGGGGGCGTCCAGGTGTGGCGAGAGGAGGGAGGAAGGTAATTGGGAATTGATGTTCCTTGTAGCTCCTTGTGGCCCTAGGGTGAGTGAAGACAGAAGTGTTTGGGGCCAGCAGAATGGAAAGAATGGCTTGTTTAAACCACAACCGATGAGAATGAAATTGGTAAAAATGACCTCCATGTACAACCTGATACCGTTTTTCAAATTGAATTTCAAATTCAAATTATCAGAATTTGAAAATAAGGCAAAAAAAAAAGGAATTGTGTGATGTTTAAATGTCATGCTGGAGCTTTTGTGACAAGCCCACCTTTCTGGGGACAGTAATTTGGCTTGCACAGTTGACCAGGGCCCACCGATTTTACAACTTTGTAAACTGAGAACAGGTACAGTGGGTTTTTTTCTGTCTGGTAGAGGTGATAACCCCAAAAGTGACAAAAACTTGTTACTTTTGTTAGGATGGTGACCAATTTTGTACTTAGTATAGCAATTTTATCTCAGCACTCCTTTCTTTTTCCGCAGTTTTACAAAATCCCAGTTTCTCATAATCTCTTCGACCTGGCTTTGTCTTCCTGCCGGTTCCCTCATTAATGAGCTAAATACAACGTTAACAGGTGCTCACACTAGTTGTGTGAAAGTGACAGCTTTAAGATTTTGGGAATTGTGCTTCAACAAAGTTTGTTCTATATCTTTATGTGGTTGTCTGTCTTTTTTTTTTTTTTTTCTTTTCAACGTTTATTTATTTTTGGGACAGAGAGAGACAGAGCATGAACGGGGGAGGGGCAGAGAGAGAGGGAGACACAGAATCGGAAACAGACTCCAGGCTCCGAGCCATCAGCCCAGAGCCCGACGCGGGGCTCGAACTCACGGACCGCGAGATCGTGACCTGGCTGAAGTCGGACGCTTAACCGACTGCGCCACCCAGGCGCCCCTGTCTGTCTTTATAAACATGCTTTAGATTAGAATTCCTCCAGCCCTTCCTTCCTCCCTTCCTTCTTTCCTTCCTTTTAAAGAAGGATGGAGTCTCCTTGTTCTTCCTTATTCTCGTTAACTCTACCTAAGGATGGTCTGTCAGGACCACACACCCACTGAGACAGGCATGACTGATGGCTGGGGGACCTAGGACCATGTGCCTAGGGGCTTAAGGTCATTGCTGTAGACTGAATGTCTGTGTCCCTCAAAAATCCACACGTTGAAATCCTAATGCCCAATGTGATGGTGTTTGGAGGTGGGGCCACCGGGAGGTGATTATGTCATGAAGGTGGAGCTCTTATAAAAAGGCCCCAGAGAGCTCCCTCGCCTCTTCCACCGTAAGAGGGCACAGCCAGATGTCAGGAAGAGGCTCTCACCAGACACTGAATGTGCTGGCGCCATGATCTTGGACTCCCCAGCCTCCAGAACTGTGAGAAACGAATTTCTCTTTAAGCCCTCCGTCTGTGGCATCTGTTATGGCAGCCCAGGTGTAGTGGGCCAGCCCTCAGGTTGTCCTGTGGAGGACCAGCTCACGGCCAACGTGCAGGGGACGCCCTGAGGAAGCACAGGCTGGAAGATGCCTACCTGGAGGGAGAGCACCAGCCGTCCTTCCCGGGGCCCCTCTGGTGGAGTCTCTGGTCTTGGAACTGCCACTGCCGCTGCACAGGGTGCCTCTTCCACTTGACTTTGGTCACTGCAGGCTGGGTCCTGGGCATCCCAGGTGACTTTATGGAGTATGTCCTTCTCAATCATCTTCCTCCTCTCGTTTCGGAGGGCTCTGCGGTCTGCATAGTCTGCGGCCCAACCGGTTTGTGAGGCGGCGCTCAGGGGCTCTGCTTTCAGGCCGTCTTCCCAGGGGGACAGGGTGGCTTCCCCCTGCAGCCCTTGGTGAGGACCCTGGGTGCTGAGGGACACAGCCCCATGGTTGTCTTCCTGCCACTTGGGGGTGTCCTTGGGCACCCTGAGAAGAGAACTGGTTTCCCCACAGCTGTCTCTAGGCCCGCCAGGGTCTCCACCTTGCAGAGAGGCAGAAGCCTCTGTCCTTGGGCCCCACTCTCTCCAGGGTTCTGTGCTGGGTTCCACAGGCACTGCACCTGGCTGTGGACAAAATGGGTGTCCTCAGCGTTCTCAAAAACATACTTGAGGGAATTTTTGTGTGTATGCAGTAAAACAGGTATTTAACATAAGATTTGCCATTTTAACCATTTTATCATTCTGTGACATTAAGCACATTCATAATGTGCAATCGTCACCACTATTTCCAAAGCTTTTTTTATCACCCCAAAGAGACTGCACCTTCCCTCCCCCCCAGGCCCCTAGTAACCTCCAGTCTACTTTCTGTCTCTATGGATTTGCCTGTTCTAGATATTTAATATAGGTGGAATCACACAATACTTGTCCTTTTGTGTCCTTTGGCTTAGCTTAGTGTTTCCAAGGTGCATGGAGGTTGTGGGTCAGTACTTGATCCTTTTTTATGGAGTGCATAATATTCCATTGTATGGACTATATTTTGTTGATCCATTTCATTTGTTAGTGGCCATTGGGTTGTTGTTACCTTTTGGCCACTGCAAATAGGCCACACAGCTATTAAGGGGTAGACAAGATGAAACCTAGGCCCTCTGACTCCAGAGCAAGCCCACAGCCTCTGCCCCGATGAGTGAGGACAGACTTTCTTGTCCCAGGTTGGGAAAAAAAAATTCTCCAGGACAGTTGCTGAGGTAATTGTAGAAATGAAGAAAACGCAAGATAAACTCACGTGGACATCCCTGCACCTGAACTAACTAGAGGTCTTGGCAGGCCTGGGAATTTCAGACCTTCTTCTAGGTGTAGCTGAGTGAGGGAGTCATGATGATGAACGTTCTGTAAGATGACCCTGTATCAGTGCTTGCACTGAGATTTCCAGAACTCTCAGCACATAACCGCTGCCTCTAAACTGGCACTGAGGGGCGCCTGGGTGGCGCAGTCGGTTAAGCGTCCGACTTCAGCCAGGTCACGATCTCGTGGTCCGTGAGTTCGAGCCCCGCGTCGGGCTCTGGGCTGATGGCTCGGAGCCTGGAGCCTGTTTCCGATTCTGTGTCTCCCTCTCTCTCTGCCCCTCCCCCGTTCATGCTCTGTCTCTCTCTGTCCCAAAAATAAATAAACGTTGAAAAAAAAAAAATTAAACTGGCACTGAGACTTGACCAAACTCTAGAATGGCTTCTAGCAGCACACGGCTAGCATGACCCCAGTCCGTGAAAACATCTGCCTGAGAGAGCTCAGTGCTGTGGGGAGAATTCAGTGTTTGTTCCAGCCAACACCTGATGAGAGGCCCCTGACCTCCCTTTCTTAAGAGCATTTCCTAAAAAGGGCTTCAGACTCGGAGCTACGTGTCTCTTACAACCCAGAAGCATCTGTCCTGGGCCTGAGAGCCTTTCCTTTGGAATGTTCTCGTCAGGAAGGACATGGCCTCTGTCTCCCTTCTTCCAGGTAGGATAGACTCCTGACTTCCGTACCTGCCAGCGGACACGCCTGGCCTAGTCGCACCCACGCTGGCCTGCCCTTTGTGATCGTTCACTTCTCTGACTCTAGTGAGCCCTGTTCTCCCCTCCCTCGGTCTCCCTTGGAAACCCCGGTCACCTCTGCACAAGTCGGAGGGAGCTCAGCTCTTTCCCTGCTGTCAGCAGTTACCGAATGAAACCTGCTTCCCCTGCTTTGACGAATGTCTGGCTGTGCTGGTCTGTGACAGCATACCCACTTCCCCTAGTTAATGAGTGATAACTAGTCATAATAATTACAGCAGAGGTAGGCCTGTCTCCCGGAGCCTTTAAGAAGAGCCAAAAGGCCTGATCAGTTGGGGACCTGCCCGGTGATGAAAGTCTATTGATGGGTTCTATTTATAAGGGCAGCAATTAATTTTAAGCATCAAGCCATTTTTTTTTTTTTTTAGCAGCAGGCAAAAGTTTATTAGAATATAGGATTAGAAAGGAAGAATAGTAGGAAAGCTCTCTTTACAGAGAGGGGACATTCGAAAGTGAATGCCCCAAGCCATTAATTTTAGATAGAGTTTTTGGTCTTACCTGGGGCTCTGGGAAATGAGAAAAGAAGATGGAAAATTTGCTCTGACAGTTGGCGATGACTGTGATACGTGGTTACAGAGTGTGCTTTGGCATTTCTAATTGTTTCTTGTGTTCACCTCACCTCTCCAGTGAGGGGCACCTTCTTACCTCTGAATCCCCACTGTCACCCTTATTAAATCAACAAATGTTTAGGGAGTGCCGCAGTTTTGACCTCTTTGACCCACACCATAGGGTCAGGTGAGAGCGCGGACACCCACACCCACACCCCATTCTGCCCGCAGGGTCCCAGCTTCGTGGATCCCCGGGGCCTGCCTTCTACAGACCTCAGAAGACCCATCAACCGTAGCAAGCCAGGCCCCGGCAGGGTCTTCGGCCAGCTCCTCCGACAGGTCTGGGATCAGGGCAGTGTGATCTCGCTGGAAGATGAACAGCTCCTCTGCCTCGCAGTCCGACTGTGACAAATGAGAGGACTTTTGAATTATAGGGCAGCAGGCAGAGCCAGGAGGGCCTCAGCCTCCGTCTGCCCTTGCCCTGCTGCTCAAGAGTGATCTGGGGAGATCAGCTTTCTCCCAGAGGTCTTTGGCCTGGCTGGTTCCTGCCACTGATATAGAAAAGGGCTCGGCTGCACAGCCTCGTGAAGTGAGATCCCGGGCTCCAGTTGTGCACATACCTGCCACCCCCTAAGACCTTGAACATAACAGGTGCTCAGATAACACCTGGCACTGAACAAACAGGGCAGCAAGGTGGTAGCTGAGAGAAGAGCCCAGCTCTCCCCCTGGCCTGTAACCTTTAGCCATCACATAAATGACACAGTGTCTTAGCGCCTCTAAGGGGAGAGGGGGCACTTGGAGTCACCAGCTCACCTTGCAAGGATATCTGAAGATGAGAACAAATGAGGCTGAAGACATGAAAAGGTACTGGGGTCATGTTATCTACTCTCCGTTAGCTTTGTCGCATGCTGGAAGATACCTGAGGCCCAGGACGCTCTGTTTGTCTTTGTAGGCATCCCAGGAGGGACCCAAACCTGTCAGGTTACTTCTAAATGCCTAGCTGCAAACTGTGAGTTTGGCACCCACTACTAGGGAGCGGCTGCCCAGGGCCTTGTCTACCTTTCTTCATCGATAGGGTCACTGCCATTCTTGTGTGTGTGCACATGCCCACTTTTCACTAGGCGGAGAAGCTGGCACAGCTCATTTAAGACTGAATTCAGAGTCACTCTTGTCACCCAGTGTTCTCAGTTCAGTGTTCGATATCAGTCAGTAGAAACTAGAAACACAATCATGGGGAGGCAGGGTCTGCCAGGTGTGTAATGTCACAAAGGGCTTCTTATTCTTGAAGAGGCAAAGTAGGCTCCATAAATGTTTGTTGAATGAATGCATGCCACCATTTCAATGCATCACGATAAGCTCTTGGAGGAATTCTCCGGTCATAATTTCAGGTCACTGAAATGGCCCGTAAGGATGCCAAGTATGAATAAATGTATTCGGAGGACAAAAAGCAAAATTATGACAAATGCAGGAGCTGATAAGCTCCAAAGCTGTTCTTGGGTCAACACTGTGCTTGCCATGGGAAGAAAGGGCAATCGGGGCCCAGGAAAACATAGGAAGAAGGCGCTTGCTTACCAAGGAGGAATCGGAGTCCAGAGATGGGAGCTGCTCCCTGACGGCCTCAAGGATGGCATCCCAGGGCCCTGTCTGGGAGGCCCAGGGAGGTGGGGACTCCTCATCTTTGTCCTGGGACGCCATGAGGACCCAGGCTCCAGGGATGCTGCTCAGCGTGCCATCATCCAAGCAGCCCTGCAGAGGACACAGGGTGAGGTGAGAGGGTTCCAGGGGCCAAGGGCCAAGAGCTCAGGGTGGGGCAGTGGGAGAGGGCTGCCTTTTCAAAGCGTCTACCACCCTGTGGGGGGTGAAAACAGACTGCCAGACCTCCCATTGGTTTCCCTTCTGGTTCTCCAGGTTCCTGTTCCTGTTAGTCAATGTGCCCACACGTGTGTGTGTGTGTGTGTGTGTGTGTGTGTGTGTGTGTGTGTGTTTGAACAACACAGGTTGGAACTGCATGAGCCCACTTATATGCAGATTTTTTTCAATAAATGCAGTTAGTACAATAATGCATTTTCTCTTATGATTTTCTTAACATTTTCTTTTCTCTAGCTTATTTTATGTGGGAATACTGTATATAATACATGTAACATACAACATGTGTTAATCGTCTAATGATGTTATTGGTAAGGCTTCTGGTCAACAGTAGGCTGTTGTAGCTAAGTTTTTAGGGAATCAAAAGTTATATGTGGAGGTGTGCCTGGTTTGCTCAGTCAGTAGAGCATGTGACTCTTGATCTTGGGGTTTTAAGTTTGAGCTCCAAATTGGGTGCAGAGATGACTTAAAAATAAAATCTTAAAAAAAAATTTTTTTTAATGTTTAGAGACAGAGAGAGCATGAACGGGGGAGGGTCAGAGAGAGAGGGAGACACAGAATCCGAAGGAGGCTCCAGGCTCTGAGCTGTCAGCACAGAGCCCGACACGGGGCTCGAACTCACGGACCACGCGATCATGACCTGAGCCAAAGTCGGTCGCTTAACCGACTGAGCCACCCAGGCGCCCCTAAAAATAAAATCTTAAGGGGGCACCTGGGTGGCTCAGTCAGTTAAGCGTCCAATGTCCAACTCTCTCTCTCTCTCTCTCTCAAAAAAAATAAGCATTAAAAAAAAGATTTTATTTTAATATTTATTTATTTATTTATTTGGAGAAGGGGGAGGGTGTGCATGAACGGGGAGGGGCAGAGAGAGATTGAGAGAGTGAGAGAGAAGGAGGGAGACAGGGGATCTGAAGCGGGCTCTGTGCTGAAAGTGAAGAGCCCAATGCAAGGCTTGAACCCACGAACCATGAGATGATGACCTGAGCTGAAGTTGGACACTTAACTGACTGAGCCACCCAGGTGCCCCTAAAAGAAAGAAAATCTTAAACATTATATGTGGATTTTTGACTGCGCGGGGTATTGGTCCTCCTAAGTCCTGTGTTCAAGAGTCAACTGTATGTGTGTATGTATATCTATATATATCTAGATGTATATATCTATACCTATAATATATAATGTAACCATATACATACATATGTAGGTATATGTATATGATAAATAGAATGATATATGTGTATGATATACAGATTATGTAAGGTATTTATATCCCAAGTAACATAAATCCCATTACTATCTACATTTTATAGACTCAGAGAAGTTACATTGTTAGTAAATGGCAAAGACAAAATTTGTAGCAAAGTTAGAAGGGATTTCAAGCCTCACTACACTTTACTGCCCCCCTTACAAAGGAGTCCCCAGGAAAGTTTTTTTGGAGTCACCACTTAACCCCTGACACCCAGGCACTTAACCAGCCCCTTCCATCTTTTGTACTCCTAACAGGAGAAGGCCTGGGCCCTCCGGGGTCAAGGTAGCTTTAGGAATGTGGGATGATGGTACTTCAGAGCCAGTGTCTGGACATCCCCTGCAGCCCCCAGATATAGCCCACTGTGCCTATACTATGAGAAGAGAGCACTTCCGCCCTAGCCCTGCCTGGCTATTACTCTGTGTCAGGGCCCCCATGAAGGCAGCAGTAGCAGATGTGAGTGGTGGGGTACTTGCTTTTGTGCTCACAGAACCTGGAGCAGGAGCTTGGTGCACCTTGAACTGTGAACAGCAGGGTGGGGACGCAGCTCATAACACATCAGCGGATGTTTTTTGGAACCGGGCTCTGTAGGGCAGACTGTAGCGTAACAGAATCACCAGATATTCTAGGTTCTTCAGACAGGCAAGGCAACAGGGTAGGGAAAGGCATTACAGGTTGCAGCAAGAACATGTACAGTGGCTCAGAAGACTGAAAATTGCCCAACATGTTGGGGTAAGAAAGTATCTGCTGCGAGAATATGCGGTGATGACAGACCAGATCGCGGAGGGTCTTGAACACCACGGCGAGTTCACTTTAACCTGCTGACTGGGGTTAACGCCTAAAGCTAAGCGGCGGAGCTGCTCGAGTCTCCTCCGAACCCTGGAGCAAATTCCACATCCGTTTCTTCGCTGCAGCCCGTTAGCCCCGCCCCTATCCCCGCCCCCCGCCCTTCTGGCCTAGGAGCCCCGTTGTCCTGACAACTGGACGCCAACAGCCTCCCGGACCAGTCTTTTAAATTCTAAAGCTGGGAAACAGGAAAACACGTCGCTCGTCTTCCCACCCGTCCCCACCCACCCGTTTCCCGCCCCCGTCCCATCAAAATCCCGACATGTACCTTCGGAGGCCACTCACCTCAGGCCTCTACCTGCCCTCTCTGAACAGTTTTGACAGGACTATAAACAGTTCCCAGTGCGTTCCTCCGGACCCGTTCGCTCCCCCGGGCCGCGGCGCAACTACTGAGGCTGTCGCCGCCTTTGGAATCCCCCCTCGGCAGTTTTACATTACTGGACTGCCAACCGCACTTTTTCCCCCCGCTCCTCTTTCGGGACTTGGCGCGTCCTGCCTCTCTTGAAATAGGATTGGTTTCCCTGGCTAGCGGAGGGGAGGGGCAAGGCGAACTCCTCCTGTTGATTGGCTGCCGCGGGGGTCACACAGCGAGCCGGGCGAGCTGACCGGAAGGCTCGGGTGCGGGACGGACAAATTCCACAGCGCCGGGAGCGCCCCGCGGCCCGGCGAGAGTCCCGGCGTGCTCCGCGCCTCCCGCAACCACTTCCGGGGCGGGAGTGGGGCCGCGGTGTCCGGGCGCTGCGGCGGCAGCCCGCGCGGAGGGAGCCCGGGCGTGCGTGGCGGCGAGCGCGCCGGGCTGAGAGAGTGCGGCGGCGCACCGGGACTCAGCGCAGGTACGCTCGGTGGCGGCCCGACACCGCCTGGGGCCGGCATTTGCCGCCGGCCTGTCTGCGGCCAGGCCCGGCCCGCCGCTTGGTAGCCGCGTGAGTTTCTGGCTACGCTTCCGCTTTTGCATCCTTGTAGAGGCGACGGCAGAGCCACGTGCCATGTGGGGTTACCAGGAGGAGATGTCAGGGGATGTCTGTGCGGTCTGGCCTGGCGGTGTTCTCGAAGGACCCACCCCGGGGCCTGACAACCAGGGTGGGTACCCCAGTCTGCGCGAACGGCTCACGCGTCAGGACGAGACGGGCTGCCTTTGGGCTTTTGCAGACTTCCTCCCTGTGGGCGTGGCGGCCGACTATCAGCGTCGTTATTTTTTAGTTAAGGTTTTTGGGTTATTGAAAAGGTAATGGATACTAAGCAAGTCTACAAATGTATGGATGAACGTAATCGTTTTATTCATAACAAATACCCCATCATTGTAGAGTGTGTGACATGTGGCATGGTGATAAAAGAAGTACCAGTAGCTTTACGGCCCCGTGGCATCCGAGTTCTCCCTCCATAGGCTCCTAGAGCCGGGCCTGGTTGTGATTGCTGCCTTGCAGGGTGAGAGACACCTGAGCCTCTAATAATAAGAGAGACCACATAGGGGCACCTGGCTGGCTCAGGCAGTTAAGCTTCCGACTCTTGGTCTCGGCTCATGACCGACTGAGGTCATGATCTCATGGTTTGTGAGTTCGAGCCCCGCGTGGGGCTCCGTGCTGTGGCTGCGGAGCCTGCTTGAGATTCTCTCTCTCCTTTCTCTGGCCTTCCCCCACTTGTACTCTCAAAATAAATATATAAATAAACTTAATTTTTTTTAATGTCTATTTATTTTTGAAGGGGAGAGAGACAGACTGCGAGTGGGAGAGGGGCAGAAAGAAAGGGAGACACAGAATCCGAAGGAGGCTCCAGGCTCTGAGCTGTCAGCACAGAGCCTGACCCGGGGCTCTAACCCACAAACCAGGAGATCATGACCTGAGCCGAAGTGGGACTCTTAACCTACTGAGCCACCCAGGCACTCCTGTAAATAAATAAACTTTAAAAAATATATGAGAGACTGCATGGACTCTACTCTGGAGGAGGCATTTGGAGTAAAAGAGACCCACCTATAGGAGGCTTGAGGGATGTGTGGAAAGGGGCCCTTAACTGGCACTTGGCTTATTTGGGTTCTTATCCAGTATTTGTTGGCTTGGACTATTCAGGTTGGGGTTTCTTGCCTGCAGAGTGAGAAAGCTGGTTGATCTCAGGCCCTGCCAGTGTGAGGAGGTGGTGGTACCAGAACATTGGGCTTTGCTCTGAACTTGGTTACCTACAGGCCCCATCATATGTACACATATTCTGGCCAAGGGCTTACAAGATTCTTTGTCCCTCAGATTGGTGGCTTGTTAGTTGTTTGGCCATCTCAGCTGTTACCTGGAGTGTGGAAGCATTCTTTAGTAGAGACTGAGGTCCTAATGCATCTGTGAACTGCTGGAGTACCTTTAGGTCATCTGAATGGACATGACCCTCCTTTTCTCTCTTTGCTATAGTTGTTTCCTTGTTCTCTCCCACCCATAGTAGGTAGGAGACAAAAGTTACTTGGGGACCTAAAGGTTCTAATAGGAAGCTAATGGCCTGGCATTGATTTGGTTAGGATTCCCAGAATAAAGGACTTTCATGGACTCCTCATCCTGGTATAGTGGCTCTCCAGGAACGTTCCATCACCCCACAAATTTTCCAGTGTATCACTCTCCCATCCTTCCTGTTTTCAAGGAATGTATGGGTGGATTCCTACTCAGTCAACCTTTGCCAAACACCAATCACATCATAGTTTCTGTGCTGGGACTTACTTGTCTTTTCTTTTTAAAGATTTGTTTAAAATTTTTACATCAGGGTGCTCCTGGGTGGCTCAGTCGGTTAAGTGTCTGACTTCGGCTCAGGTCACGAACTCACCGTTCTTGGGTTTCAGCCCTGTGTTGGGCTCTGTGCCGAGAGCTCACAGCCTGGAGCCTGCTTCAATTTCTGTTTCCCTCTCTCTCTGCTCCTCCCCCACTCACATTCTGTCTCTCTCTCTCTCCCAAAAATAAACAAGGATTAAAAAAAAATTTTTTTTAATTAAAAAAAAATGTTTACATTAAAATTCACTCATTTGGTGTTTGGGTCTATGAGTTTTGATTAACGTATAGAGTCAACATATCTACCAACCAGTATATAGAACATTCCCCCCAAATTCCCTCTTGCTGTCCCTTTGTGGTCCCCCCATTCCTAACCCCAGTCCCGCTGATCTGTCCTCCAGCCCTTCCATTTTGTTTTTTCTAGAATGTCCTGTAAATGGAATCATAAAGTAGGTAGCCTTTGAGTCTGACTTCTTTAGCACAGTGAGTTTGATGTTCATTCATATGTTGTGTCTATTACTGTGTGTGTCAACTCTTTGTACCTTCTGCTTATTAGTAGCGTTCCAATGTACGGCTGTGCCACTGTTTACTTATCCTTTCGTCCATGTGTGTTTAACAACAGCCCCTTGAGCTATGCCCCCATTAGGGCAGAAGTAAAGACTGGAGATGGTAAATAGCAGAGCTAAATTTTGATATAACTCCCAAGTCCAGGCTTCTTTCCAACCACACCCGAGAGTTGATTAGGTCCAGTGACCCAATTAACGTTTCTTAACTGCCCATCCAAGAGGTTGTCAGGCTTCCTGAGTTCCTGGAGAATTCCCTTTGTAGATCTGGGGCCTGAGGGTTGATGAAGGAAAGTGTCCACTGCAATGTGTGACTCACCATATATGCTCCTTTCTTTGTGTCTGGTGACAAGCTCACCGGTATTAGAAGGATGGAGCTGCCCAAACCATATAGCACTTAATGATAATCTTCTAAGTCTGTCCCAGGAGTTGGCTGCATTGAGTGGCAGTCTGCTAGGATAGTGACCAGCCGCCTACTGCAGGTGGGAGTGTGACCATCCTGTTCTGTTCCCTGGAACAACCAGGAAGGAACGCTCTAACCCCTCGATCTCCCTCCACAGTGATGTCGGAGCTCAGCGATGAAGCCAGTGAGCCAGAACTCCTGAACTGCAGCTTGTCCATGTGGCATGGGCTGGGTGCTCAGGTCGGCCGGGAGGAGCTGGCCGTCCCCTTGGATCTTCACACAGCTGCTTCCATTGGCCAATATGAAGTGGTGAAGGAATGTGTGCAGCGGTAAGAGACCTTGGGAAATGTTCCTGCTCAGATTTTGAGTACCGTCTCTGTGGCTTCAGATCCCAGGTAGGGCTGTCAGTGAGCTTATGGGGCCTTGCACACAGTCGCAGACATGGAACACACCGAGATATATCCCTGTGTCTGTCGGACAGCTGTCACTAATGATTTAGGCTGGACACGAATAAGTCCGTTTTTATTCCTAAGAAGAAAACGACAGTTTGGGCTTTTTTCATAAGCTTATGAATCATTTCAGACTTTTGTTAACTACAGTCATTTTATGGTTTTTACTAATTGCAGAAGTGCTCAGACAAAACAAAAAGTTAGAAAGTGATGCCCTGTGGCCTCCTTTCCCCAGGAGATTCATTTTTATCCCTTGTGCCTTCCTGTCACTCTGGCTTCTACCATAGAGGAGGAGGAGGTGGGATTCATCTTCCTCTCTGGGGATCGCCACCTGATTGCCACCTGCAGTCTTACACATGCGTTAATTTAGTTTTTGGAAAAGGACCAATCTCCTTGCCTCCACCCCCTTACATCCACCTCATTGTTTCTGTTTCTCACTGACAACTAGGAGAAACCATCTATGTCTATATCTACGTGTGCCTGTTTCAGTTCCTGGGGAGCCAGAGCAAAGCCTTGTATAAGCCCTGGGTTTCTGGTTCCTAAGTCATAACTGCCACTTATAAATATGTGGCCAGTTAAGCACAAGTATAGCACTGTGGTAAGACATAATGTTTTGTACTCCTGTACCAGGTGGCTTTTGGAATGTTAGCTGGATACACAGGCAGCACATTCCCTCACAGGGTCACTGAGACCCCAGTTACAACTTTGCCCCTTTGGCGTTCTTGGGTTTTTAAGCCTTTGGGTGTACTGTTTAAATGCATAGTCCAGGAAGGCGCCTGGGTGGCTCAGTCGGTTGGACGTCCGACTTCGGCTCAGATCATGATCTCACAGTTTGTGGGTTTGAGCCCCGCATCAGGCTCTGTGCTGACAGCTCGGAGCCTGGAGCCTACTTCGGATTCTGTGTCTCCCTCTCTCTCTGCCCCTCCCCCGCTCTCACTCTGCGTCTCTCAAAAATAAATAGAACATTACAAAAATTAATAAATCCACAGTCTGGAATGGCTCCACAGGGGAGAGGGGAAGTGTTTGTGCTCTGGTTGGGACTGTAGCCCTAACTGACACCAAGGCTGCTGACAGTAAGCAGACTGGGACCTGAAGCGAGTAGAGGCATCAGAAGGGAGGCTTGGGCCCAACTGGACATGTCAGAGCCTCAGAGACACTCTGTGGAGGGCTGGGCTCTTCTCCACATGGAATTGAGCCACCAGCGAAGGTCATCTGGCCAGGATGGACTGGTCTCTGTGCGCTCTCCCAGCCAGTGGCTACCATTGCATTCCTGGGATCAGGACCTTCTGGAATGGCTGCGTGGGTATCCCGGAGTGAATAGAAGTTGCTAGCAAATGGAACATAATTGTCTGGCGTGGCTTCTTGTGTCCAAACCTCTGAGAGGCACAGACTGTGGGTTGACTGTCAGACTGGACTGCCAGATGCTGGCTTCCAGCTGTGGCAATGAGAGCATCGCCTACCTCCACTGGAGGCTGGGATTGTGCAAGAGGAAAGCTGTGGGGCATGAACCATGCAGGGTGTTCTGGAAGTAGATGCTATTTCCATGCCCCAGGCCCAAACTCTGGGGTAGGAAGCCCATAATTTTTTTTCCTGGGGGAAACGCTTCTTTCGAATTTTGGTGGAAATCAATGAAGAAGATAGGATCCTCTGGGTACTGATTTTCCAAGAATGTTTTTGTAGGATGAGGTGACGAGGGAGAAATCTTACCCATTGTCTGAGTCCCTTCCCCTTTCCTTTCCACCCAGCACCGGACTAGCAGATCCTGGTCTGTTGGAAGGCAATCAAGGCTCCGGGTCACAGTTTCTTGACCTTGGCACTCCTGACAATCTAAGCCAGATCATTCTCTGTTGGGAGGCTGACTTGTGCATGCAGGATATTTAGCGGCATCCCTGGCCTCCACCCCCTAGATGCCAGTAGCTTTTCCTTATGCACTTGTGAACCAGTAATGTGTCCAGACTTTGCCAAATGTCTCCTGGGGGGCAGAATCCCCCGGTTGAGAACCATCTGTGTTGCTGGGGGTAGGAAAGAAGAGAATTGCTGGCCTTGGGGTAGGAGGAGGGGCCAGTGAGAATGTGCAGTTGGAGGAGGAAGATAGCCCTGTGGACTTTGCAGAGGCAGCTGTACAGCAAACCTAACTGTTCCCCTGTCTTTCTCCCCTCCCCTATGATGTCCAGCGTGGCAGATAACTTCTGCTTCCTGGCTGTACTTCCCCCTCTTTGTCTTGGCCTGGCCTTGCCGCCGGCTTTGGCAAACCTCACACGTGAGATGGCGGGACATGTCTAGCATATTTTGCATTTGTTTAGGAGAGAGTTAGATTTGAATAAGAAGAATGGTGGTGGCTGGACCCCGCTGATGTATGCTTCCTACATTGGACACGATACCATCGTGCACCTGCTGCTTGAGGCGGGGGTGAGTGTGAATGTGCCGACCCCGGAAGGGCAGACTCCACTGATGCTGGCTTCCAGCTGTGGCAACGAGAGCATCGCCTACTTTCTCCTCCAGGTGAGCTACGAGGGGACTCAGGCTCAGAAATGTGCGGGGCTCCCGGCTCTGGCAGAGACGTGAACCACCGCAGACCATGGTGTGCGTGTGCGTGTTCGTGTAATCACTTTGATTCTTGCAGTGTGACGGCCTGGAGGGCGCCCGCCCCACACAGAGGAGCTGAGGCTGTAACGAGCATTCTGTGTTCTCTTGAAGCAAGGTGCCGAGCTGGAAATGAAGGACATTCAAGGCTGGACTGCCCTCTTCCACTGCACCAGCGCTGGGCACCAGCAGATGGTCAAGTTCCTTTTGGACAGTGGAGCGAATGCCAACGTGAGGTGATTACCAGGTCTTTGGTGGTCGCTCTGACTCTGAGGAGGGCAGCTGGGGAGGCTAGAGTGCAGAGTAGCCCCTGCCTTGGGCAGAGGGGACAGTCCTGTCCAGGCATGGGGAGCTTGAGGATAGGCTGAGCTTTTTCCTGCATCTGTCAGGGGACATTGGGTACAGCACTTTAAGTGCTCTGAGTCTCATTTTCTTCCTTCCTTCCTTCCTTCCTTCCTTCCTTCCTTCCTTCCTTCCTTCCTTTCTCTTTTTTTATTAACTTTTTAAAATATTTATTTATTTTTGAGAGACAGAGACAGTGTGAGCAGGACAAGGGCAGAGAGAGAGGGGGAGACACATAATCCGAAGCAGGCTCCAGGCTCCCGGCTGTCAACACAGAGTCCCAACCCACGAACTGCGAGATCATGACCTGAGCCACAGTCGGACGCTTAACCGACTGAGCCTCTCAGGTGTCCCTCTTTTTTTTTTTTTTTTTTAATGTTTATTTATATTTGAGAGAGAGCACAAGCAGGTGAGGGGCAGAGAGAGGAGGACAGAGACTCTTAAACGGTCTCTGTGCTAACAGCAGGGAGTCAGATGGGGCTCAAACTTGTGAACCGCGAGATCTTGACCTGAGCCGAAGTCACTTAACTGACTAAGTCACCCAGGTGCCACTGAGCCTGAAAACTGGGGATGGCAGTACCGGTGTCATGGAGTTGTTAGAAAAATTACATGTTCTGTCACACATCAGGGGCCTGGGCCTGGCATTGTGAATGGCACTCCATTTACATGCATTAAATGCTAACTCCTTTCTCCTTCTTGCCTTTGTCTGTGTTGGGTGAGGTGATGCTTTGAAAGTAGTCATGAGTTTTGTAAGCCGGAAGGGGTGTTGTCGTCCAAAGCATGTCACAGTGATAATCCCCTTTCAGCACAGCAAGTACCAACCCCGCATCCACCTGACACTGTGCACGCCCCTGGCTGAAGCCATCTCTTATAAGATACATGCCACCGTTTCATATGCCACTGAGGAAGAAGTGCCACTGATCAAAATGCCACTTGCCTGTTGATTTTAAGATAAATTCTGGCTTGGGAGATGTTAAAATGCAAAAATGGTGTATCTTACAATGGATGAAACCCAGGATTTAGCTTGGTTCCTGTCTTCTAGACCAGTCTGAAGGGAAGTGAGGGTCAGAAGGCAGCTGTAGGCAGTGCTGAGCAAATTGTAAGCAAACCCCAAAATAAGCATCAGATACTAGGCAAACTAAGGACAAGGTAGATGGTTGGTCCTGGAGCTTTTGGGAGGGTTTCTGGAAGATGTTGAGCTCGAGGCATAGGATCTGGATAGGTGGAAGGGAGACGCGGTTTTCTGTGTGCAGTGAAGGGCAACGGTTGCTTTCGGCTTGTAATTAAAATGGAAATTTAAGAGGTGGCAAGTGGAAGCAGCTTAGGAGTGATTATCGGGAGCACCTGGGTGGCTCATTCAGTTAAGCGTCCTACTCTTGTTGTTGGCTCAGGTCATGATCTCGCGGTCATGAGATTGAGACCCATGTTGGCCTCTGTGCTGACAACGTCGAGCTTGCTTGGGATTCTCTCCCTCCCTGTCTCTCTGCCCCTCTCCTGCTCTCTGTCTCCCTCTTTTTTTTTTTTTTTTAATTTTTAAAGTTTATTTATTTACTTTGAGAGCGTGAGTGGCAGAGGGGCAGAGAGAGAGGGAGACAGAGAATGCCAAGCAGGATTGAACTCACTAAACCATGAAATCATGACCTGAGCTGAAACTAAGAGTTGGATGCTTAACCGACTGAGCCACCTGAGTGCCCCCTCTTTCTCTCTCTCTGTCTCTCTCAAATAAATAAACTTAAAAAAAGGGTAGAACCAGAAGAATTTATGAGGCTGATGTGTTAATGTGAACTTTTTCACATCTCTCTGTTGGTTCTGGGGAGAGGGAGACCTCTGTGCTTAGGGAAGGGTGACTTTGTACCAGCTTGGTCTTGCCTGCAGCAGGGAAGCTTCTGCGTGGCAAACTTCTCTCCAATAATTGTCTGACCATGGCCTCTGTCTTGTAGGGAACCAGTATATGGATTTACTCCTTTGATGGAAGCAGCTGCCTCTGGCCATGAAATAATTGTGCAGTATTTTCTCAATCATGTAAGTGACCCTGTTTGTTAGCTTACACTTTAGTCACAGCAGGTGAGGAATCTTCTCCTTGAAGTATGAGCTATCACAGAGTTTTCTGCTGCACGGAAGTAGCCGCTTTCTATTTATTGAGCACGTTTTCATCGTATCTGTGGATGCCAAGTGTTGTGTGGCACTCAGGTACAGTGGTGAGTAAAAATAGACACCTGTTCCTGTAATGCTATCATTTCAGAACTGTGGAAAATATGTTTTAGAAAGTAAATAACTTATCCCATTACTTAAAAACATTAGAGTAAGAATGCTAAGATCTTCCTCCCTTTTCAGCCACCCCCTGCTTCTCCCCAAGGTGCCCACGTGGTTTGAGGCAGCCCCAGACTCTTCTGCTTAGGAAGGTGTACCTGTAGACAACTATAAACACAGTGCTTTCCATTTTGAGCGGAGTGGGATTCTACTGTGTATTTATTCTGCAGCTTTTAGAAGATCACTTAATATGCAATAGATCTTTTTTTCCTTCTACAGTATATATGGGTGTAATTAATCAGTTCCATAGTAGTTGAGATTTAGGTTTCTTACATTTTACAGTTATAAACAGTGCTCTAGAGACCCTCTCTGTACAGGGAACTTTGGCTTGCGTGCAGGTATTTCTGTATATCGTATTTCTGTAGGAGGGGTTGCTGGCGTTCACATGTTAATTTTTTTAATTTTTTTTTTTTAATTGATTTTTGAGAGAGTGCAAGTCGGGGAGAGGTAGAGAGAGAGGGGGACAGAGGATCTAAAGCAGGCTCCACGCTGACAGCAGCAAGCCCGATGTGGGACTTGAATCCACAAACCGTGAGATCATGATCTGATCCAAAGTCGGACACTCAACGGACTGAGCCACCCATGCCGCCCCAACTCACATGTTGAATTGTAAATCAAAACTACTGGGACGTCTGTAACATAAAAAGACAGACAGTAATAAGTGGGTGAGGATGTGGACAGTTGGAAGCCTCACACACTGCTGACAGGAATGTAAAATGATGCAGCCTGTTGGGAAAACCGTCTGGCAGTTTCTCAAACAATTAAACATAAAGCCACTCTCCTCCGTATCTACCCCCAGAGAATTGAAAACAGGTCCACACAAACACTTAACACACAATGTCCACAGCAGTGTTTTTTCGCCATAACCAAAAGGTGGAAATCCACATGTCCATCAACTGATAAATGGATAAGTAAAATGTGGTCTTTCCACACAATGGAATGTTATTGAGCCATAAAAAGGAGTAAAGTTCTGACATCTATTACAACATGGACCTTGAAAATACTACTGAGTGATAAGAGCCAGGCACAAAGGACCACATACTGTATGATTCTTTATATTTGAAATGTCCTGAATGAGCAAATCTGTAGAGATAGAAAGTAGATTAATGGTGGCCTAGGGCCAGCAGCAGCGGGTGGGAAGGGATGATGAGAGATGGGAGTATTGGAGAGAGGGTAGTATTTAAGGGGTACAGGATCTCTTTTCAGGGTGAGAGAAATGTTCTGAAATTGATTGTGGTGATGGCTGCATGCCTCTGAGTTATACATTGTAAGTGGGTGAATTGCATGGTACGTGAATTATATCTTAATAAAGTTGTTGAAAAAGTTCAGGAGAAATAGAAGTCCTAACAAATTCCCACTGAAGGGTGGTCTCTTGCTTCCCCACCAGTAGTATGTGAAGGGGCCCATTTTCTCATGTCTTCACCAGCTCAGGAACTTACTCGTGTTAAGTTTCCGCCAATGTGGTGACAGAAATGTGGTATCTCGTTTGGGTTTGTACTTATCAGTGAAGTTGAACATTTAAGGATACATTTATTGGCCAATTTGTATTTTTTTTATGAGTTTTCTCTGTTTTGGGGCCCACTTTATTGGATAGTTTGTGTTTTACTTAACTCATTGGTAGAAACTTGAACATAATACAATGTTAATAGGCTGTTTTTCTTTGAAAAAGAATTTGGGGATAGTACACTTACATGAGACAGGGGTACAGGGAGCCTGCCTGCCCCCTTTGCTGCAACCTGCTTCTAAGCTTGATTTTTTTTTTTTTTTTTAACTGTCTGTTGGGGAGATTGTTCTATATTAGTGTATGTTAAGCTCTCTTCTCTCTCTCTTTTCATGGCGGCACAGCACTCCCTTGTAGGGATGGATCAGAGATTTGACAGTGGTCTGTGGATGAAATTAGGTCGTTGCCAGCCATTTGCTGTCACACACAGTGCCGTGGAGACTTTCTGCACATACATCTCTGCACACGTGTGTGACCACATCTGTCTGGTTGAGTAATGAAGGTAGAATTTTGCGTGGAGTGTAAGTACAGTCTTAACATAGGTGTTGCTCACTTGCCATCTGAAGAACAAACTGTACAAGCTTCCATTCTCTCCACAGTAGCAAGAATTATGAACCTTAAATTTTGATTACTTATTTTTGAGAGAGACAGACAGACAGGATGCAAGTGGGGGTGGAGCAGAGAGAGAGAGAGAGAGAGACAGAATCTGAAGCAGGCTCCAGGCTCTGCACTGACAGCGCGGAGCCAGACACGCAGGGCTTGAACCCATGAACCGTGAGATCATGACCTGAGCTGAAGTCGGATGCTTAGCCAACTGAGCCAGCCACCCAGGATCCCCTCTTTCCTTTTTTTTTTTTTTTTTTTTTAATGTTTATTTATTTTGAGAGAGAGTGCATGTGAGTGGGGGTGGGGCAGAGAATCCTAATCAGGCTCCACGCTCAGCACAGAGCCTGCCGCAGAGTTTGATCCCACAATTGTGAGATCAAGGCCTGAGCTGAAATCAAGAGTCATATGCTTAACCGACTGAGCCACCCAGGCGCCCCCCTTGAAGTACTGTCAACATACAGAAAAGTACAGAAGATAAATCTAATACCACCCACATGATCCCAGGGTGACCTCTCTGCAGATGTTGGTCTGTACCTTTCCTGTCCCTGAGTTTATACTTTCATCACACACTGTGTGACCTCAAGGAATGCACAGATTGTTTTATATATTTTATTTTATTTTATTTTATTTTATTTATTTATTTTTTTATTTTATTTATTATTTTTTTTTAACGTTTATTTATTTTTGAGACAGAGAGAGACAGAGCATGAATGGGGGAGGGTCAGAGAGAGAAGGAGACACAGAATCTGAAACAGGCTCCAGGCTCTGAGCAGTCAGCCCAGAGCCCGACGCGGGGCTCGAACTCACGGACCGCGAGATCACGACCTGAGCCGAAGTCGGACGCTTAACCGACTGAACCACCTAGGCGCCCCTGTTTTATGTATTTTAAAGATACGTGTAAATAACATGTCAGACTGTTACGTGTCATTCAACAGAGTTCTGGTACTTGGAGATACAGTTCATTCATTTTGACAGCTCTGTGTATGTTGAACATAAGAGTATTTTACATTTTATTCATCCTTTCTTAGTGGACATTTAAGTTGTTTCCACTTTGCTATTGTTGACAGGGCTGTGGTTCTCGTTTTTTACTTGTCTTCTCAAGCATGTGTGGAAGGATTTTAAAGAAATCAGAATATATTCTTCAAGTAGAATTTTTTTGTGTGTAGGGTGGGTGAATCTTTACCAGACAGTGTTAACTGACTTTCCTGATTGATGTTCTGATTGTTGTAGCTCTCATCCTGTATGCCCTCAATAACACTTGGTACACTGTCAGATGAGCTGTCTCCTGTTTTTGCCTTTCTCTGATTTCTGGTGAGGTTGAGCATTGTTTCGCATATTTATCAGCCATTTGGGCTTTCTTTTTGCAAATAATTGTTCTCTGAAGGTAATTGCACTCTTAAGACCTAGCATAAGGTGAAGAATAGATGAGTATGAGCTCAAACCTGTAAAAAGCATAACCTCTGCTTCTGAGTTGAGAGTTTGATTTCAAGTAAGGTAGAACTGGAAGTCATGAGACATTCACATAGTTTTTTAAGTGGAAAACACATGGGAAAGTCAGAGACTTTAGGTAATTTATCTACCATGCAGATTATGCCCCTCATTTGGTACCTTTATTCCCCAGCTGGGTGTGAGATTGTCTGTTGTAGGCAACTTGTTTTGAGGAGCAACAAATTGAATTGGATTTCTTTTGAAAATTTTTTGAAATTTTGAAATAATTTCAGGCTTAAATGTCAAAAGAATGCAAAAAGTTTCTGTGCCTTCATTAGATTCCCCATATATTAACATTTCATCTCGTTTTCTTTATTTAGTCTCTCTTTATATACATATTATCTTTTTAGAACCATTTGAAAGTAAGTTGCTGACATAATGCCCTTTTTCCCCCTCAGTACTTTAGTATGTATTTCCTAAAAACAGTTTTGTCTTTCATAATCACATACAGCAATCAAACTCTGGAAATCAACTCTGAGTTCTCCCTCTAGAGCACTAATCGGGAGTAGAAGGTGTTGGTCGATTCAGCATGATTCCTTTCTGGCTGATGGTGGTGGGCACTGCTGGGAGCCTGTGGCTGATGGCCAGGTTGTTCCTCTGCTGGCGAGGCCATGTGGCTAGGCCTGCATAGATGCTCCTTTGCTCCTCATTCCCTGTAGATTTCCTCCTGCTCAGTCATGGTTAGATCTCAGGGAGCCAGAGGGGCGGGCCCTCCAGAGCCAGTCCCCGGTCCTGGAGACAGAGAACTGCATGAGGATGGACACTCTGTGCTCTGCAAGGACAGGAGAGGGCTGTAGCTGCCTCCCTTGTACTCCGTTCCCCTTCCTTCTGGGAGGGCCAGGCCCTCACAGCTCCACCAGTCATGTCCTTCTCTAGTAATATGTTACGTACATTATAAAAGAGGAAGAAAAACCAAAACGTTGTAAAGGATGGATAAAAAAATCATATTTTCTTCCCTCACCTCAGGGACCTTGTCCTCGGTTCTATTTTCTTCCTCATTTAGTCACTAAGGAATAACATTACTGCTTTTTTCCCTTTCCTATAGTCTGAGGTTGAAGTCTTCCAAGCTTAAAAACAGATGATAGTTGAAACCCTGCAGTAAAGATGGTGTTGTTTGTTTTGGTTGAAACGTTTGGGTTCTTTCTATCAAATTGAAACTAGAAATTTTCCCTCTTTCCCTCCCCCAGTTTTACTGAGCTAGAACTGACAAACATCCCTGTTGTAAGTGTAGGGTGTACAGTGTTGTGATTTCACTTCCATGGATTGTCAAGTGATGACCACGTATTCGGCGAGCGTCCACATCTTACGTAGACACACACACAGATTGTTTCCTTGTGACGAGAACTCAGGATTTACTCTCCACAACTTCAATATATGTCAAATGGCAATGTTCACTGCAGTCATCGTAAATTTCTTATAACTGGAAATTTGTGCCTTTTGACTACCTTCGTTCCATTTCCCCTTCTAGACCCGTCTAGAAATGATCTTTGAAGGCTGAAGGTTTCATAGCTGATTTCTAACTAGAGCTCTTGAAAGTGGGGGATTATAGAAAGTAAAACTCAGTTAAGGTCTTGTAAAAATGCAGTTTTGTCCTACTAGGGGACCTGTGATAATCACCTTTTATATTAGGCTCAACCAAGCTTGTCAGTTGGTCATGGGTTTTCAAAATAAAGCAGAGGAGTACATAAATGAATGTTTATTGTACAGTGGTATATGCCTGCTATAAAAGAATTAGAAAGTACAGTGAAGCAAAAAGAAATCCAAAACTATTCCTAATCTCATCACCCAGATATCACACATGTTAATAACTCATTGAGTATCCTGATTTTTTTTGTAAGTTTATTTATTTATTTTGAAAGAGAGAATCCCAGGCAGGCTCTGCACTGTCAGCACAGAGCCGATACGGGGCTCGAACTCATGAAAACTCTGAGATCATGACCTAAGCTCAAGTTTGGACATGTAACTGACTGAGCCTCCTGGGTGCTCCCTCCTGTTTTTTTTTTTTTAATAAATATTTTAAGTTAAAGTGGAGTCCTGTTATACAAAATGTTTTGTAATATGCTTTTTTTTTTCCTCTTCACGATGTCTTGGGCACCCCATCCATATTAATACGTATATACTTGGACCTGTCATATAAATGGGGGACTGGTGTTCCACTTTACAGATCTCACTTAGTTCACTGATTTCTCATTTTAGGGTCTTCATGGTTTTGACCATGCTAAATGCTGATGGGAACATCCCAAATGTTAGTGTATGTCCTTAATTATTTCCTGAGGCCAAATTCCTGGAAGTGGAATTGCTGGGTGAGAGGTGTGTACACGTTTAATGTTTGCTGGTTTGTCCTCCAGAGCACTGAGCCCCAATGGTTCTGCCCTCAGACACCAGACTGCTGGGTTGAAGCTTTTAAAATGGAAAGCTCGTTTTTTTATACTTTTAAAGTAAGCGTGCTCATGAGTAGTGAATTTAGAAACGAAGGAAGATTAGGAAGATGGAAGATTATTTTTGAGAGAGAGAGAGGGACAGAGCATGAGCAGGGGAGGGGCAGAGAGAGAGGGAGACACAGAATCTGAAGCAGGCTCCAGGCTCTGAGCTGGCAGCACAGAGCCTGACACGGGGCTTGAACCCATGAACCATGAGATCATGACCTGAGTGGAAAT
Organism: Lynx rufus; assembly: GCF_022079265.1. NCBI lineage: Eukaryota > Metazoa > Chordata > Mammalia > Carnivora > Felidae > Lynx > Lynx rufus. The sequence continues at coordinate 21,079,868 of NW_025814838.1, forward strand.
CAAGAGTTGGGCACTTAACTGGCTGAGCCCCCCAGGCACCCCTAATCATGTTCCTTTTTGCTTTATCTTTTATCTTTAAAATATTTTTTCCATTCTTCTTGAGATAAAATTGACATATAACATTATGTAAGTTTAAGGTGTGCTACATAATGATTTGAATTATGTGTATATTGTGTGTAATACCACAGTAAATTAACATCTATCACCTCTCATAGTTACAAACTTTTTCCTTGTTAAATAGCTTTTTTTTTGTTTGTTTATTTGAGAGAGAGAGAGAGAGAGATTGAACACAAGCAGGGGAGGAGCAGAGAGAATCCCAGGTAGTCCCTGTGTTGTCAGTGCAGAGCTCGACATGGGGCTCTATCTCATGACCCATGAGATCGTGACCTGAGTGGAAATCAAGAGTCGGACACTTAAATGACTGAGCCCCACAGGTGCTCTTAAATAGCTTTTTATCAATGATTTAATAACTTCTTTGTGCCTTTCCATGAACCTGTAAAAGTGCATAAACAAATAAGGTCTGAAAAATATTTTAAAATATAAAACTTGTCTTAAATCCTCAATAATAGCAATATGGTGTGGAAATCCTCCTATAACTTATGAATGTGCAGGGACACCTCATTTTATTGTTTTACTGTATTGAATTTCGCAAATGCTGCATTTTTTTTTTACAGATTGAAGGTTTGTGGAGACTCTGCTTCAAGCAAATCCGTTGATGCCATTTTTGTAACAGCATTTGCTCACTTTGTGTCTCTGGGTCACATTTTTAGTTTTTATTTATTTATTTATTTTGAGAGAGAGAATATACAAGCTGGGGAGGGGCAGAGAGAAGGAGAGACAGAGTCCCAAGCAGGTTCTATGCCACCAGCAGAGAGCCCAATGTGGGGCTCAAACTCACAAACTGTGAAATCATGACCTGAGCTGAGATCAAGAGTGGGACGCTTAACCAACTGCACCACCCAGGTGCCCCTTGGGTCACATTTTAGTAGTTCTCACAGTATTTCGAATTTTTTCATTACTGTCATACTTGTTATGGTTATCTATAGTTAGTGATTATGACTTGCTGGAAAGCCAGTTGATACCTTTTTTTTTAGCAGAAAATTTTTGTTTGTTTGTTTAAATAAGCTCTATGCTCAACATGGGGGTTGAACTCACAACCCTGAGATCATGCTAAACTGAAGCAAGCAGGTACCCCGATAAAGTTTTTTTTTTTTTTTTTTTAATGTTTTAAATGTTTATTTACTTTTGAGAGAGAGACAGACAGACTGCCAGCTGGGAGGTGAGGGGAGGTGGCGAGCAGAGAGAAAGGGAGACACAGATTCTGAAGCAGGCTCCAGGCTCCGAACCGTCAGCACAGAGCCCAGTGTGGGGCTCGAACCCACAAACTGCGAGATCATGACCTGAGCTGAAGTAGGACGCTTAACCGACTGAGCCACCCAGGCGCCCCTCCCAATAAAGTATTTTTTAATTTAGGTATATATATTGTTTTTACCTTTTGTTTTGTTTTGTTTTGTTTTGTTTTCAGAGAGAGAGCGAGCACTGGGGGAGGAGCAGAGGGAGCGGGAGAGAGAGAATCTTAAGCAGGCTCCACTCCCAGTGCAGAGCCCAACTTCGGGCTCAGTGTCAAAACTGTGAGATCATGACCTGAACCAAGATCAAGAGTCCAACTCTTAACCAACTGAGCCGCCCAGGTGCCCCCATGTTGGTTTTTTTAGACATAATGCACACTTAATATAGACCACCGTATAGTGTAAATACAACTTTTATATGCACTGGGAAACGAAAAAATTCACTTGACTTGGTTTGTTGCGATCCTTTCCCGCAGCAGTCTGGAACTGCACCTGTGGTATCTCTGAGGTGTGCCTGTATAATGTATATATTGTCATGATTTTTTTTCTTAAGTTATTTATTTTGAGAGAGAGCAAGCAGGGAAGGGGCAGAGAGAGAGGGAGAAAGTCAAGAGTCAGACACTCAACTGATGGAGCCACTTAGGTACCCCCATATTTTCATGATGTTAAAAAATCTATGGGGGCGCCTGGGTGGCTCAGTCGGTTAAGCCGCCGACTTCGGCTCAGGTCATGATTTTGTGGTCCGTGAGTTCCAGCCCCGCGTCGGGCTCTGTGCTGACAGCTCAGAGCCTGGAGCCTGTTTCAGATTCTGTGTCTCCCTCTCTCTGTCCCTCCCCATTCATGCTCTGTCTCTCTCTGTCTGAAAAATAAATAAACGTTAAAAAATTAAAAAATAAATAATCTGTGGGGCGCCTGGGTGGCTCAGTTGGTTGGGCCTCCAACTTCGGCTCACGTCATGATCTCACGGTTTGTGGGTTCGAGCCCTAGGCCGGGCTCTGTGCTGACAGCTCAGAGCCTGGACCCTGCTTCGGATTCTGTGTCTCCCTCTCTCTCTGCCCCTGCCCCACTTGTGCGCTCAAGCTCATGCTCTCCCTCTCTTTCTCTCTCAAAGAATAAAAAAACATATAAATGAAAATAATATAACCTATAGGCTTAAAAACAGCCAAACAATAAAACTTACAGGAAAATTAATAGACATTTTAGGAATAAGCATTAAAAAACTTCTGTAGGTTTTCTCATACTTCCCCATCCCAGAGTGTTAATAACTCTGAACAGATTTCTACATAAGTGAAATCCTGCTATGTAAACTGGGATACATAGACTTCTGCAGTGTGTTTTTAAATGTTAGCAAAATATCACAAACTTCCACATCAGTAGAGAAACCTGCCTCATTCTTTCTGATCCAGTACTTGATAGTAGTGATATGCCTTAATCCATTTAACCCTTCACACATTAATGGGTGTATTTGTTTCCTGTGGCTGCTGTTAACAATTTACTATAAACTTGGGGGGCTTAAAACACAGAAATTGATTTTCTCACAGTTCTGGATGCCAAAAGTCCAGGGTCAAGGTGTCAACAGGGCCACATCCCCTCCAAAGGCTTTGGGGAGGAATGGTTCCTTTTCTCTCTGAACTTCTGGTGGCTCCTGGTGTTTCTTGGCTCGTAGACGCATCATTCAGTCCCTGCCTCTGTCTTCACATGGCTGTGTCCCCAGTGTGTCCCTGTCTTCTTCTCTTCGTCATAAGGATACCTTATATCTTATATGTTGTAAAGACATACTATGGTCCTTTCAAAAATTCGGCTATACCAATTATTTGTAAATACCAGCGTTTATGGCCATAACATAGCTGACTCCTCCCCCATTTACACTGTCTCCAGGTTTCTGTTACTGCAAATATGTTCTACCAAACACCTATGTCATACAAGCTTTCTCTGTTATTTGGGGTAATTTCCTTAGGAGAGAGTCCTAGGATTGGAAACATTTGTGCTGAAGACCAGAAGTACATTTTAGGCCTTTGGATAAAAACTCCCAGACTCTTCTTCAGAAGGATGGTGCTGTCATTGTGGTTGTGACTTTTAAAAGTTGCTTCCCTGGTGAAGCTGTTGTCTACGGTTTTCTCTGTGTGAAGAGAAGTGGAGCGAGTTGGGCATGCCCAGATTCAAAGGGTGAAGGTCAGGCTCTGGCCTCATTGCCTGCAGTGTGCCCTTCCCCACCTGGGGCAAGTGCCTGCCTCTCCCTTAAGCACCTGTCTGCCTGGCTTGGAAAGCCCAAGAATGAGGTTGGAGAGCTGCCACGGCTCTCTGGTGGGGAGACTGCTGCTAGCAAGCCCCTCCCCAGCGCCCCCCACCTTGTCCTTAAGGAGCCTTCGCCTTTTTCTTATGCAGATGTGGGGCTGTTAAGGGCCCAGGGCAAGACCTTTCCAGGGTGGTGAGAATTCAGTGTACTTTTTGGTTGGAGTCCAGAGTCTGCATCCAGGGAAGTGAGGGTGCTTTACGGGGCAGGTTCCTAGTACTTGTTCTTTCATGAATTTCACAGGGAGTCAGAGTGGACACGAGAGACCACAGTGGAGCCACAGCCCGGATGCTGGCCAAGCAGTATGGACACATGAAGATCGTGGGGTTGATAGACGCTCACTCTCCTACTCTGCCCAAGAACCTCTATCGGAGCCCAGGTATCTGCTTCTGTGCCCTCTGCTGGAGTTCCGCAGGGCGGGATGGGAGAGGGAGGAAGACCCGCCCCTGGCCCCAGCTCCCACCTCTCCTCCAGAGATTTGGCTCTCGCAGCCTTGACAGGAGACCTCTGCTTTCCCTGTGACTCCACTGTACAGTCGAGGTTGAGGCTTGCTGGTCTGATAGGAGAGACGTTAGAATGTAGAGTGGTTCCTGCCAGGCTGAAGGTGTGCACAGGATGCCGGGGTGCCCAGGGAGAGGTGGCACGGCGACCACACGAAGGGGATTGCTTACAGTTTCTTGACTTTGCTTGTGGTGCTTATTGCCATGTGAAATGTTTTAATTTTATGTAGTCAAGTTCAGTCTTGTACTGCCTTTAGATTTGGGGTCACAGAAGGTCTTTGTGCCTTGGTTGTGTATGAATTTGTCCGTTTTCTTCTGGTACTTCCATGGTTTCATTTTTTATATTCAGCTCTCTGATCCATTTATACTTTATTGTCATGCATGGTGTGACGTGTGGTTTTTTTCAGATGGCTTCCCCATTGTCTTGGCTTCATGAAATTATTCAACAGTCCATCTTTGACCTGGTGATCTGAGAAGCTATCTTTGTACTATATTCTGAATTTCTTTTTGTGTCCAGGTCTGTTTCTGGACCTCTGTTCTGTTCCCCAGGTCTGTCTGTTCATACAGCAGACCTCCGCTGTTGTAAATATGCAGAGGCTTTTTGCCTCTCGTCCGGCCACTCCCCCCTGCAGCCTTTCCTTTTCAGTGTTCCCATAGCTATTGCTGTTTTGTGTGTGTGAACTTGAACACCAGCTTGTCTAGCTGCTTAAAAACAGCAGGTTATTGAGATTGTGGCAGATTTATAAATGAACTACCCTTTCATGCTGTTGAGTCGGACTCTCTAGACAAGGGACATCTTTTGTGTCTATTGGAGGGTTTAAAATCTTTCCTCGTAGACATTTTGCATAGAACTTTTTATTCCCAAGTGTCTGATTTTCTTTGTTGCTGCTGTGGGTTGGGTTTCACTGCCATTTTACCCTCTGCTTATTGTCTGTGACTATGAAGGCTGTTGATGTCTGTACACCAGTTTTATATTCCGCTGAATTCTTTCATTTGAATTTATTGATTCTGTAGGGTCTTCTAGGTATGCTACCATATAATCTGTACATAGAGATAGATTTACTACTTCTTTCTGATTTTTGTACATCTGGTTTCTTTCATTCATTTACATTGGCTCCTACTTTTGGTTAGGTGTTGAACAGAGTGGGGATAGTGGGCATTCACCAGGTCCTGACCTTAGCAGAAATGCCACCTTAGGTAAGACGCTGATTTTAAGAGTAAGGTGTGCATATATTTTATCATGTTGAGAAAGAGTTTGTCATTTTCTATATTCCTGAGTGTTGTTTACAGCCATCAGTGTTGAATTTTGTCAAAGGCTTTTTTAGCATCTGTGGAGATGATTATTAATTTTCTCCTTAAATCTAGTAATAGAGTATATTAATGAATTTCCTAATAACGAACCAACTTTACTTGCTGTGTAGAAATCCTATGTGGTATATTATTTTCTGAATGCAATATTGGATTTTGTTTGCTAGTATTTTATTTAGTGTTTCTGTATGGCTGTTCATTTATAAATGGTATTGGTCTGTGATTCTCTGTTTTGTCTTTATCAGGTGTAGGTATCAGTATTGTACTTCATACAAAGAATTTGAAAGTTTTCCTTTTTGTGCTCTGGGACAGTTTATGCAGTATTGGTACCCTGTGGTGGTGGTTTTTTTTTTTTTTAAGTTTTTAAAATTTTATTTTATTTTATCTTATTTTTTGATGAAGAATTTATTTACTTTTTTTTTTTTTTTTTTTTTTTTTTTTTTTTACATTTACATCCAAATTAGTTAGGATATAGTGCAACAATGATTTCAGGAGTAGATTCCTTAGTGCCCCTTACCCATTTAGCCCATCACCCCCACAACCCCTCCCGTAACCCTCAGTTTGTTCTCCATATTTATGAGTCTCTTTTGTTTTGTTCCCCTCCCGATATTATATTATTTTTGTTTCCCTTCCCTTATGTTCATCTGGTTTGTCTCTTAAAGTCCTCATATGAGTGAAGTCATACGATTTTTGTCTTTTTCTGATTTTACTTAGCATAATACCCTCCATTTCCATCCATGTCATTGCAAATGGCAAGATTTCATTCTTTTTGATTGCCAAGTAATACTCCATCATAATATATATACCCCATCTTCTTTATCCATTCATCCATCGATGGACATTTGGGTTCTTTCCATACTTCAGCTATTGTTGATAGTGCTGCTGTAAACATTGGGGTGCATGTGTCCCTTCGAAACAGCACACCTATATCCCTTGGATAAATGCCTAGTAGTGCCATTGCTGGGTCATAGGGTAGTTCTGTTTTTTTTGAGGAACCTCCATACTGTTTGCCAGAGTGGCTGCACCAGCTTGCATTCCCTCCAACAATGCAAAAGAGATCCTCTTTCTCAGGATCCTCGCCAACATCTGTTGTTGCCTGAGTTGTTAACGTTAGCCATTCTGACAGGTGTTAAGGTGGTATCTCATTGTGGTTTTGATTTGTATTTCCCTGATGATGAGTGATGTTGCACATTTTTTCATGTGTCAGTTGGCCATCTGGATGTCTTCATTGGAAAAGTGTCTACTCATGTCTTTTGCCCATTTCTTCACTGGATTATTTGTTTTTTGGGTGTTGAGTTTGATAACTTCTTTATAGATTTTGGATGCCAACCCTTTATCTGATATGTCATTTGCAAATATCTTCTCCCATTCTGTCGGTTACCTTTTAGTTTTGCTGATTGTTTCCTTCACTGGGCAGAAGCTTTTTATTTTGATGAGGTCCCAGTAGTTCATTTTTGTTAAACTTTATTTTTGAGAGAGAGTGTGAGCAGGGGAGGGACAGACAGAGGGGGAAAGAGGATCTGAAGTGGGCTCTGCCCTGACAGCAGAGAGCTGGATATCTGGGGCCCAAACTCACAAACCGTGAGGTCATCACCTCAGCTGAAGCTGGAAGCTCAACCAGCTGAGCCACCCAGGTGTCTTGGTAGCCTGTGGTTGGGGAAGGTTTGGAAGGATTCTCCTGTGAAACCATCTGGGCCTGGTCTCTCTTTGTGAGGTGGCTCCTGCTAAGTTTTTCTGTTTCTTCTGCAGAAATTGATCTGCTTAAGCTTTCTCATTTCACAGGGCCAAGTTTGGTAAACTGCACTTTCCTAGGAAATCCGTTCATTTCAGGATTTCAAACTTACTTAGGTCTGCAAAATTGTTTTTGTCTGCATCCTTCTAAAAAGTTCCAGTGGTTATTTTCCCCTGTCATTTTCCCATCTTGCCTGTCTTCTGTGTCAGTCCTGTCTTACGTTTTTTATCTCATTCATTCTTTGGTGATTTTCTTCTTGAAGTACTTCTTTTGCATCCAAATCTCTTCTTCCTTGGGCACCTAGTAACTGAGTCTTCATTTTAATATTTTGACCTTTGGTGTTTGGATGTTTGTTTTTTTTAAGATTTTATTTTTAAGTAATCTCTGTGCCCAACGTGGGGCTCAAACTCACAACTCTGAGATCGACTGTTACATGCTCTACCACCTCAGGCCAGCCAGGTGCCCCACTGACCTTAGTTTTCCACTCACTTCCTGGGTTCAGTTTTCCTTTCTCATAGTTGTGTGCACATGCCTGTGTCTTTTTGGTCTCAGTTTTGGATTTCTAAGTCAGGGTGCTTTTTCCTATCCTCTGATGCTTGTTTAAGGAGGTATCCGCCTCTGGGGCACCTGGGTGGCTCAGTCTATAGAGCATCCAACTCTTGATCCCAGGGTTGCCCCGTGTTGTGTGGAGAGCCTACTTAAACAAATTATCCACTCAGAGTGTCACAGAAAGTGTTAGAGTTTTCTTACCTCCTCCTTTATGTCGGTGGTTTGGGGAACTAGCGTCTTCAATCGCTGGTGTCCAGCCTGTCTCTGCCTCCTCCCTGGAGTAGTTGTGTTCATGGATCGCTGGAGCACTTCACCTACAGGGCTTGGCGGCCCGGCTGCAGTGAGGGCCCTGCTTCGGGGTGTCTCGAGAGGAGTCCTTGCTGGATGGGTTTGGTTTGTTTCTTGTGGGTTTTCTTTGGACAGGGATGTAGTTAGGCCAAGCCTGTGTGTCCTTGATACGTTTTTGTCTTGTCAGATCCTGAACTTCACCTGCTCGCTTTTTCTGTTCACTGTTCAGTTTCCAAAAGGTGCCTTCCAGGAGTGGGGCCGTTCTGCCCCCTCATGTCCCACGTGCATTTTCAAGTTGGTTCTCCAGGGCTGTGCTTCCCCTCCGCCGGGACTCTTCAGTATTCCTGCCACAGAATGGACTTTTTCTGGGGGCAGCGTTGGCACTTCTCTCTCTTATATGTGGTATTCTTCTAGATCTACTTGCTCCCTGCGGAGACCAGGTCTGCATGAGCAGGAAGTCTCTGTGGGAAGAGAAGTGGGTGTGTCTCCTCTGGGCCGGAGCAAGGAAAAGGGGTCAGCGGTGCTACCTGCCGTCCTATTCTGTGGCAGCGTGGGGATCGCTTGGCTCTGTCTGTAGTCCTTGGTGATTTGTCAGCTTTGAGAGGACGTGTTGGGGGCAGGTGCAGATTCACAGATCCGCCCTTGGCCTTGCTTGTCCCTCCTCTCTCGTCCTTTTATTCCTTCTGACTCCTCCATCTACTGACTGGGTGGGACCATAGTCTCCAGGTGGCATCGAACCCAGAAGGCAGGGAGTGAGCTGAGTCGGGGAGAGAGACGATGGCCCGCCTGGGGTCCCTGGTCACGTTTGGATCCTGAGTCAGTAACTCCCTTGCTTGAAGGCCATCGCTGCCCCGTTCATGCCAGACTGCACTGCTCCCCTCCCACCGCCTGGCTCGGTCTGGCTCCCTTCCTGGCCTCGGATCATTTGTGATGAACTCCAGCTCCCGGGGCGGTTGCGGGGGGTGGGGGTGGGGGGTTCCTGCAGCAGCTGAGCCCCAGCATACCAGCCCAAGAGTGAAGTCTTCGCAGATGGCAACCTTATGCTGATACATTCATGAGTTTTGCCTTGCAGGTGTGATGAGATCCGGAAAACTGGAGAGCTGTAAGATGGCTGTGAGCGCACCGAGCCCTCGAGCTCTGACGGGCAGTGATGCGCGGTCCTTCCCCACACCTGGCACACACGGCTGCCATGTGCCACTTGCTTCCCCAAAGTGCAGGTTGAGAATATACAGTTGTGAAGTTGTGAGTGATTTTGCCATAGGTCTGTGAAGAGACGCTTGTTAAGAAATTCTGGAAACCTGGACAAAAAGGAATAAGAACTAAGACTCCCTCATCGTGACAAACTTGTTCAGTTCAGACTCTTGCTTTAGCAAGCTTGCTTTCTGCCCAGATGTCCCCGTGGCCCATCTGAGCAGTGGACTGGCCCATTGTGGTATTTCTTTCAAGGGACATCGTGGGAAACACACTTTTTTTTCTTCTTAATTTGTGAAGATCAATAACGATGATTTTCTTCCAGTGTGTACCATGAGGATTCATCAGTTAGTCCATCACTGAACAAAATGTCTTAATTCTGGTGTTTGACCCACAGAAAAATTTGAAGATCTAAGCTCTTCAGATGAATCCTGCCCTGTTCCCCAGAGACAGAGGCCCTGTCGGAAGAAGGGCCTCAGCATCCATGAGGGGCCGCGAGCCTTGGCCAGGATCACAGCCATCGGCCTCGGAGGCAAGATGCAGCAGGCTTGCTGTGGTGAGCGCTCCCACTTCCTGATGGCTCTGTGGCGGTGCCTTCTGAGAGGCCGGCCTGACCGGAAGGGACCGTTCTCAGCCTTCTGAGATGTGGGCCACCGGTGGGCGCTGCAGCTCCAGGACTCAAGATTGATTACAGTGATAGACATTAATCTCTAGCTAGTTTCTGGGTTTTGGTTCATCCTTTGATTTTCCTTTCCACTGGTTACAATTACAAATAGAACTTTCTCTTCAGCAGTGGAAATATAGCAGAGCTGGGATTTCATTCATCACGTGGTGGGACAGCTAGTACCAGGAAAATGTTCAAGTCCAGTCTCTGCCCCATCGCCAGCCAGAGCTGGACCGGCTCTTGCTCTCTTTTCTCAGAGTGCTGGATTTGAGAATTGTCGGATGGTGCACCTGGTGGGCTAGAACCCGAGCCCTGAGTTTATTCACGAATTGTCAGCTCCTCAGGTTGAGCTCAGTGCTCTCGAGGAATGCAGGGGGTGCTCGTGCTCTTGTTCTGGCCCCAGTGATCAGACTTCGTGTAAGTGACATCTTCTAGTTACATCTTCCTTTTTTTTAAAGTTTGTTTTAGGGGCACCTGGGTGGCGCAGTCGGTTGAGCGTCCGACTTCAGCCAGGTCACGATCTCGCGGTCCGTGAGTTCGAGCCCCGCGTCAGGCTCTGGGCTGATGGCTCAGAGCCTGGAGCCTGTTTCCGATTCTGTGTCTCCCTCTCTCTCTGCCCCTGCCCCGTTCATGCTCTGTCTCTCTCTGTCCCAAAAATAAATAAACGTTGAAAAAAAAATTAAAAAAAATAAAATAAAATAAAGTTTGTTTTATTTATTTTGAGAGAGAGAGAGAGCACATGCGAGCAGGGGAGGAGCAGAGAGGGGAAGAGAGAGTGAGAATCGCAAGCAGTCTCTGAGTTGTCAGCTGGAGCCTGGCTCAGGGCTCAGTCCCACAAACTGTGAGATCATGACCTGAGCCGGAACAAAGCGTTAGCCGCTTAACCTGCTGAGCCATCCAGGCACCCTGGTGTGTTCCATCTTCTTTGGCATCTGTCACCCGCAGTGGCCAGGCCAAGCCTGCTGATCCATCAGCCTGGGTGGATGGGCTCCTCTCACGAGTGATAACCCCCAGGCTTGGAGACAAACTTTTCCAGTCACAGGAGACCATGTTTCAGTGAAGAGTATACAGTAGCTTGATTCCCTTCTCTGCCCCTTAGAGAGGAGTCTTGGCGCTGGTCTGGGAGCTCCAGGCCCACCTTCTCCTGTTACCCACGGAGGGGTAAGCTGACTGGGCCACTAGGGAAGCCACCCCCCAGCTGTGGACAGGTTGCTGCAGGATGAGAGCACGCCTCCTCTCTCCTAGAGCGGTGCTTTTACAAGCACAGAGCTCTGGGGCATTTGGCTGGGCCGTTGTCCTTGAGTGGCAGAGTGTGTGTCTTCTGAGGAGTCCGTGCTACCTGTCCCACCTGAGGTATGGTGGGGACATAGGAAGGACAGGTCTTATCTCAGGTGGGGGGTGGCAGTTAATCTGTGTTGCCATATAACACATGCTTTTTAAAATGGAATTTGTTCCAGATACCAGAATAATCTGGCCAGAGCCCATTTATACACAGGTCTTTTTTTATGCACCCAGAGAGGCAGAAAAACCTTCACCAAAGAGCAATGCTAGTTGTCCCTTGGTTATGCCATTTCCTAGTTTTGGTTTACCTCTTACACTTTGTCCTTTTTTTTTTTTTTTAATTGTTTATTTTTGAGACAGAGACAGAGCGTGAGCAGGGGAGGGGCAGAGAAAGAGGGAGACAGAATCCAAAGCAGGCTCTAGGCTCTGAGCTGTCAGTGCAGAGTCCGACGCGGGGCTCGAACTCACGAACCTCAAGATCATGACCTGAGCCCAAGTCGGACGCTTAACCGACTGAGCCACCCAGGCGCCCCACACTTTGTGCTTTTTAAATTTTCTACAAGTGCATATTATTCTTTTTACGAGCAGTGGAAAAACACTTCTTTAAAAATGTTTATTTACTTATTTTCTGAGAGAGAGAGAGAGAGAGCGAGCGAGCAGGTGAGGGGCAGAAAAAGAATCCCAAGCAGGCTCCAGGCTCAGGGCAGAGTCTGACACAAGGTTCAGTCCCAGAACTGCAAGATTGCAACCTGAGCTGACATAAGGAGTCGGGAGGCTTACCTGACTGAGCCACCCAGGAGCCCTGAAAAAACACTTTTGAATGATAAATAGCATGTGCTGATCTTCCTTCCTCCCTCCCTCCCTTCCTTCCCTTTCTTCTGATTATAAATCTTGATCGCTTCAGAAAGGTGTAAAGAAGGAAGTTACCCATGTCGCCACCAGCCAGTCGCTTCTCTGCAATTAAGTATACTTTCTTTGGGGAAGAGGCAGGGGCAAAGTCAGAATTAAACCCTCTGGTTTGTATTGTCTTTTCTCCCATTTTCTTCCTGGCAGATGCACTCGGAGGTTATGTAACTTGGTGTTACTGCTGTTAATTTTTAGCCCAGGGCCTGCCACCTTCCTGCTCAGCCAGATCTTGCTGGTTGGGGTTGATCGACCCAAGGAGGAGCCCCTGGATGTCTGTGTTGGAAAGTCACAGGGAGTGTGAAGGCTGGTGCCCGTGAGATGACATTTCCCGCCAGTGCTGTGGTTTCCCTTTGGCTCAGGAATCTGTAAACACAGCTGTCCGTTTCCTGCTTGGTCCACTTGGGAAAGCAACAGCACGGTGTGGTGGAGCGGGTGCCGGCCCTGACCCACACGCGCTTGTCCGGGGACACACATTGGTCTCCAGACCTTCAGAGTTCGTTTCCCCTCCTGCAGACTGCATGGTTGTGTCCAGGTTACTGTGGTGAGCTAACGGGGGGAGAAAGGCCAGCTAGGAATTTTCTTTCAGCTTTTGCCTGGATCCTGGCCCTTCCCCCATGCTGCAGGTCCTCTCGGGTGGTTGAGTTTGTCTCTTTTGTGCTCATGTGGGCTTATGGCCCCCCCCTCGTGTCCACAGAGCAGGTGCCTCCGCGGGGCTATGTCACCTTCAACAGCAGTGATGAGAACCCCCTGGAGGCGGGCGGCCTCTGCTACAGGGACGTCACCTCCCCAATCAATGACCGGGATGTGGAGAGCAGCAGCAGCAGCAGTCGGGGTACGTGCACCCTATACACCCACCCCGGCCGAGGGCTCACTTGGAGTTAGGAGCTCTTGTGCGGTGCCCCCCCTTCCCCCCCGGGGGCATGGGACTGTGGTGGGTCCAGCTGGTAGAGAACGGTGGGGTGAAGGGTACAGAAGGGCCCTGGCTCTTGTGAGGACCCAGAAGCCGGCAGGGGACAGGTAGGGTGCAGCTTCTGGCCCAGTGTCTCTCCACGCGGCGTCTGGGGGAGTTGTCCCAGACAAGGTTAGCTCCTTGACTGGTGAGCCATCAGGGAAACGTCTGCTGTGTTACCTGTCGTTTGTTCAGTAGCCGTTTACTGAGTGCCAAGTGCGCCAAGCGCCGTTCTAGATGCTTGGCTTTATCAGTGAACGAAATAGGCAAACCCCCCGTCGCGTTAGGTGCGAGGGCTTGGGCCAGGCAGCCGCGTGAAACAGAAGACACCAGTGAGCTGTTTCAGGAGCTGGTGAATGCAGTGGACGCTGGGCTCTGGGGAGTCCCCGCAAGTGAGACCTGTGGTCAGGCTCTCCCGTCTTCACTGTTTTCAGAGGAGCACGCCTTCTGTGCCAACCTGGGGGTCGCGAGGCGCAGCAGCAGCAGCGAGGGCCTGGCGAGAGCCCCAGGAGTCAGCAGCGAGGCATCTCTGGAGAGCAACGAGGTGAAGCTTCTCCTTTCTTGATCTGCCTCCCTCCCCTTTGCTGGTGCTGCAGGGGCTGCCTCCTTGGAGAGGGCGAGTCTGGAGACTGGTACTTTGTGCACGTCAGACACGCAAAGTCCTGGCTGCCCTCCATGGATCTGGGCCATGCAGACCATGGTGCGGGTCACCAGTGAAGCCTCTCTGGCTGCTGGGGGCGTTTCACAACTGGGATCGTGGGGCGGAGAGTAGAGTGGATGCGGCCACGTCAGCCGGGAGCCCCTCGGTGTTAACTCTGGACACACCCTTCTCACCACAGGATTCGGATCATGCGTGTCAAAGCTCGGTTCGCAAGCAAACTAAAAGTTACATGAAGACCAAGAATCGTTACAGCAACAGTGACGGCCAGTGGCCCGCCAGCACTGGGCCGGCTGGTGCAGCCTGCTCCCCAGGATCTGTTTCCCAGACGGAGAGGTCCCTCTGTTCAGGACCCCAGGTGAGATCGTCTGTGAAACTGGCAGTCACGCAGTTAGAAACGTGGCACGTGTAGTGCTTCACAAGGCCCTTACTGTGCACTGAGGATGGGCTGGGCCCCGTCGAGAGAGAGTGTGGAGATGGTTTCCCCCGGATGATCTGTGAGGCTGCTCAGGCCGAGAAGATTCCTCATGGCCACGAGTGCCAGTGCAGGGTTTCTGTTCCATCCCTTTCCATAGGAGGGATCTGTCTCTCTCCTTGGTTTCCGTACTCTCCTCGGCCTCCCTGAGCCTGGAGAGGAGAAAAAGTGGACTGACCTAGAGGTGCTGTCGGGAGTCAGGAGATGCACGTGAAGCGGAGATGAAATGGCATTTGATGAAAACTGCCATCTCTGCCTCCCTCGTGGGTTGCTGTGGCTCACCCAGCTTCTTAGGGGTTACTGGTATGGCACAGCCGCCCACGTCTGTTCATCGGGTTCTCTTGCTTTCTGGGAGCATAAGCGGTACAAAGATGAAAGAATGCATTTTTTGCCATTTGTTCACGTCACAGCTCTGCTGTTCACTACAAGCTGGTGATCTTGTTGGCTTCTCCTTGTGACGCCTCCCGGGAGCCGTCTCCAGCGCCTGTGTTCCCAGGCTCACCGAGGGGCTATACCTTTCAGTTTCTTAAACGCGTCTTGATGGGAGAGTGGGCGATAGGTTCTTAAGGATGTTTTAGAAAGTAGGTTGAGGAAATTGGCAGAGTGACAACATTTGAAAATTTACTCCTCCATTAAAGGCAACAAAAAACTGGCAGAAGTAGTCAGAGTAGCAAAACCGAATCAACCAAAGGCTTTGAGCAACTTGAACATTTTTATTTGCGAGAAGTGGCCGACTGTCCGGAAGAACGGAAAGCTTTGTAGCGCTTTAACCTGCCCTGTTCCCATCCTCACCCCCAGTACCAAGGTAGCTGTGACAGCCACCACAGGGGGCAAAATGAAGCTGGGCTCTTTCAAGGTTTCATTCTCTATTTTGAGAGTGAGCATGCGTGTGAGAGCCAGGGAGGGGCAGAGAGAGAGAAATCTAAGCCTGCTCTGCACTGTCAGGGCAGAGCCTGACCCAGGGCTCGAAAACACAGACCTCTCAAACCGTGCAGTGATGACCTGAGCTGAAACCAGGAATTGGATGCCTAACCGACTGAGCCACCAGGCACCCCAAGACAAATACTTTAGATCAGCTTCTTAAAATATGTTCAGTGAGCTAAAGGGAACCGTATCTGGATAGAGAATATCAACAAAAGGATAGAAATAAAAACAGAAAATCTGTAGATGGAAAGTAGAATCACTGAAATGAAAGCTCCAAGAGAGGGCTCAAGAGCAGATTGGAGTGCACAGAAGGACCCACAAGCATGATCTAGATCCATTGAGATTATCGTGTCAGAAAAGAGAGGAAAGGATGGACAGAAGCCTAGGAGACACCATCAAGCAGCCAGCGTACACATAATGGGGTTCCAGAATGAGGTCGGGAGCATAAAAAAATGTTTCAAAACAGCCAAGCCTTCCCAGATTTGATCAGAAACATGAATCTGCACATCCAAGAAGCTGTGTGAACTCTTAAGTAGGTTAGACTCAGATCTACGCCTAGATCTATCATAATTAGTCCAAAACCAAAAGAATCTTGAAGGGAGTGAGAGAAGGGAGTCTTTATACAAGGAACCCCCATGAGATTAACTGCTAATTTCCCATTAGAAACCATGGGGTATAGAGGGCATTTGATGACAGAGTCAGATTAATGGAAGAAACAAACCAACCAAGAATGCTATAGCCAAGCAGAAACTGTCCTTCAGGAGTGAAGGAGAAATTAAGAAGGCCGCAGGTAAAAAAAAAAGACTAAGAGTTTGTTGCCTGCAGACCTGCCCTATGTGAACACGAACGGTGTCCAGGCTGTAATGAAAGGACACTGGCTGCAGGGACACAGGCAGGTGGGAAGTATCTCTGGACCACCTGCCCTGCCTGAGGCTGCAGAGAGGAGGGGGCTGCAGTCAGAGGTGACCCACCGCAGAACTTGGGGGGGGTCCACAGGGCTGACCCGGCTTAGGTGGATGCAGTGACAGGATCTGCACCAAAGCAGTGTCTTCTCTGGCCCCCGTGTCTTGGTGGCCCGCCCATCCTCTGACCCACCCCGGCTCCTTTGCTCTCCAGGACCTAGCCACACTGCTGGAGCAGATCGGGTGTCTCAAGTACCTGCAGGTGTTTGAGGAGCAGGACGTGGACCTCCGCATTTTCCTGACCCTCACCGAGAGCGACCTGAAGGAAATCGGCATCACGTGAGTGCAGAGGGGCCTCTGTGGCCACGCCCCCCTCGCTTCAGCCAAACATGAGGGGGTCGCTTAGCTCCCAACTGCCCAACGCTCCGATGGAACCACCTGTCCTGTCTGGGCGTCCCCTTGCTCTCTGCAGCCAGCTGTCCTCTCTCTGGTCTTCCGGCTGCAGATAGCTGAGGTGCCGAAGGCCTGGGTCTGGTCCCCCGGCTGGCCTGGCTGCCAGTGCTGTGATAAGGGCACCCAGACGTTTTCTACCATTCACTTTGGAGAGCTTCCCGATTGGTAGGAGGCCAGTCACAGCCTAGCCCCGGCCGGCCTGAGCTCCCTGTTCAGGGAGAGCAGCAGCCAGGCTGGGGAAGGAAACAGGCAGGGCAGGCCAGCCCCTGCTGTGGTCACTTGTTAAGACCCTTTGTTTCTGTCATCTGTCCCAGGATCCGGGACCACTGTGCCCTTCCAAAATTGGAATCTTTCCTAGGGGGCTGTCTTGGTGGAAGGCTGGCCTCCGTGGCAACTCCACACACAGCAGATCCTCATTCTCTCATTCACCCTTGCAGCTTGTTTGGGCCTAAGAGGAAGATGACTTCTGCCATTGCCCGCTGGCACAGCAGTGCCCGGCCACCCAGCGATGCTCTGGAGCTGGCGTATGCCGACCGGCTAGAAGCTGAGATGCAGGAGCTGGCCATCCAGCTGCACAAAGTATGTGGTGAGCGGGGCAGGGACCTGGACACCCACCTACAGTGAGGGACGACACATTTGTGGAGACCGAGTGGTGGGGACAAATACCCAGGGGGAGCAGGGAGAAGCAGCCAGGGCGGGCGGTGGGACAGAAAGCATTACTGCTTGTGTGTAAATCTGGAGATGCACAGGCAGGCCTCCAGGAAGACGGCTCAGAAAGGCAGGGGACGTTGGACAGGAGGTCAACTGGACATAGGAGAGAAAGGGTGAGGTCAGAGCACAAGCAGCTGGCATGGATGTCACTGGGCTTAAGAGTAGGGATCCAAAGCAAGGGGTGCTCCAAGGTGGAGACAGGCGCTCCCTTCCTCCAGCCCAGGAGAGTGGGAGTTGAGAGCGAGTGGGTATGGCACAGAGAGGTTGAGGGGGACCCAGCCTGAGCGGCCCTGGTCATTTGCCACCCCCCCTCCCCGCCTCTCCGTCTGCAGCGCTGTGAGGAGGTGGAGGCCATGCGAGGCCAGGTGTCGCAGGAGCAGGAGCTGCGGGCGGTGGTGGAGAGCTGCCTCCTGGAGCAGGACGGTGCCCGGAAGGACGTGCACGCCCAGCTGCAGGAGACCTGGGCCCTGGCCCGGGACGCTGCGCTCGTCTTGGACCAGCTGCGGTGAGTGGGCATCTGAGCTGCTCCCAGGCCAGACCCTGAGTCGCTGATACCTCCAGATTCTTCAACCAGGTGGTTGTTCTTAAAGGCCTCTTGGAGTACTCGCCACCATCATCCGTTTCATTGTGGCTGTTCCTTTCCGCAGGGCAGACCCAGGCAGCAAATGGGGCCCCAAGCATCTGCAACGAAGCGCTCGGGCCCTCAGGGCTTGTCCCCGAAGGTGCCTGGTGTGCTTGCCCTGAAGGCAGAGCCCCACTGGCCTCTCAGGGAGGTGGGGGTACGTGCTGCCCTGCTGGGGCCAGGGAGGACACCCTCCCCCTCACCAGCACTTGGCCTTGTGTCTGGCAGAGCTTGTCAAGCCGAGTTGTCAGCCAGAGTGAAGCAGGAAGAGTCCACCCGAGGGCTCCCCCAGGGCCCGGCCCTCCCCACGGCTGGTAAGAACGCTGTCCTGGTCCCGGGTCGCATGGATGCTGCCCCAGGCCAGGTTTTACCACCCGTTCCAGCAGTTACCACACTGACCCTCCCACTCCCTCCCTGCAAGAGATCCAGGGTGAGGGCTTCCTATCCCCGCCCATTGCCCATTTCCTTACCGTGCCTCCCTGGGGTGGGACTTAACGTCCTCCACAATGTTGTGACTTCTTCAGCCTGCAGTCGGAGCTACCCAGGGTCAAGCCTGACTGTCAGCCAGGGACCCTCACACTTTCATTCCTGGGGCTGCAACCCTGATTGACCCTCCAGTCAGTGCTTTGGAAAAATAAGCAGGCGAACACATTGTGATAGAACAGTGTCAAGCAGGTACTGACAGTGGGTGGGTCCCCTGGTGTCAGCAGCCCAGGACAAAGCGGCGGGGCCTGTGGTGACCACACAAGCCCTAGGCCCACCTGGCTCTCTGCCCCACAGATTCCAAAGGCTGGCAGGCTTCCCTGCAGGCTCTGAGCCTCCCCGAGCTTTCCGGAGCACTGGAGGATCGAGTCCAGGAAATGGGTGAGTCTCCCAAAGTGTCCGACAGCCGGTGGCCTCATCCCCATCCTGGGGCCAGAAGTGGGTAAACGGGGAATCCTAGTCAGCTCAGACCCCCAAGACAGCCCTACCATAGCCCACTGTCCACAAGGTCACACATTCTTAGGCACCTCCCCCACCCTCCCACACTCATGAAGCAGCAACTAACTGCTCCCATCCTCAGGGCGAGTGCTATGCTCAGTGACCCAGAGCTTGGAGAAGCTGCAAGTGCTGAACGGGAAGGAGAACTGGCGGGAGCCTTAGCTGGGAGGGACGGTGAGTGTCCGCCAGCCCAGGACCCAGGCCGGAGAGCAGGGTGTACCGGGCAGCAGCGAGTGCCCACTTCAGTCTTCCCTGTCCCTTCTCAGAATCTGACGTTGGGTGACTGATCCACCCTGAAGCTGTGTGCCTGGAAGACAGGAGGGCAGTGAGCAAGCGGCTGCAGCAGGCCGGGCCCGAGCGGGGGCCAGAGGATCAGGCCCCCGGAGCAGCTGGCAGAGGCAGGACAGGGCAGTGAGGCCCACGCAGAGGCAGGACGAGGGCCTCTCGCCCAGAAGCGGGGGGCCAGGCCCAGAGCAGGCAGGGCCATGGGGAGACAGCGGGCCCCCATACACCACAGGCGCCACACTGAAAGGACCGGGCGCCTGGGTAGCGGATGTCATTGCTGGAAAATAAAATTTAAGATCTGCTGGTGAGGGACTCTGTTCTGGTCATGCGACATGCAGTACTGGCTGACAAAGCAAGGGGCAACCCTCCCCCCTTCGGCAACTCACTGGGACCCAGCCCCCTCTGCCAGGACAGAGACCACCACGCTCAGAGCAGGGCGGACTGGTTGCCCTCTCCTGTTCTGTCCCTCCCCTGGGGCTAGAGCTACGTGCACTCAGAGCCCCCTCGGTTCCACCAGAGCAATCTGAAGGGTGACGCGCGCGTGGCCCCGGTGCCCCAGGAAATGAGAGAGGAACGAGGTACAGGTATTTTATTTACAGAACGAAGTGCCTTTGCCCACACGTGCTGACCGCTTCACTGAGGCTTTAAGGTGGAACAGACGCTCAGGCTGGGCCGGAGCACAGCTCTCCTTACCAGGCCAAGCAGGTGCCGTGCAAACTGGTTTAGCTTCACTGAGGAGTCTTTGCAGACATAGGGCCGTAGGAGACGGCCAGTGGTGACCTTCCCATCTGTGGTGGCTCTGCTGTTGTCATTCTGCACACTCGGCCAGTGCTTCCATACCAGGTCCTGGAGCGGCCTGTGGACTGTGATGGGAATGGAGAAAGGGAGGCTTTCAAAGCCAAGGAAAGGGCAGCGAGCTCAGCCTAGGTGTAGCCAGGAACCCCAGACCAGGCACAGGGCCCAGCGAGGTCTGAGGGGGCAGTGCCACAGTGACCAGAGGGACGGGAGACCTATATCATCAGCTCCGTGCTGAATGGAGCCCAGCACTCAGGCCTGGCTCCCACCCTGAAGTCCGTGGCAGTGGGGAAGGGGGACCCCTCATGCACCCAGCCCTGGGCCTGGGGCCAGAACCAGAGGACACGGAGAGCAGCCAAGACCAGACTTTGCTTTCTTTCACCAACTCCGTCTACAGCTGGGCTTCGTGGCCCCAACTGACCTGGGGGACCGGGCCCCAATGGGGTAAAGGGGCTTTGAAGCCTCACCGCTCAGTTGGCACACCTCAGAAAACAAAGCTAATGACCGCCACCAAAGTTCACAGTACTGGGCCAGCTCTTCTCTAGGCCCTGGGGCTGGCTGGTGACAGGACTCAAAGGCATCCCTCCACAAGAATAAACGGATTTAAGGGTGTGTGTGCACCTACCCACCTGGGTAACTGGGTGGTCCCTCCACCAGCCCGTGTGTCTCATGTGGAGGAGGGTTAGAGCCTTGGGGTAGGAGAGAATGTCCTGAGCCTGGAGAGCCAGGTCCAGTGCAAACAAGCCACCTCCTGATTGGGGTGGGCTGGGCTCCCACTAACCTGGCCACCACCCAGTAGCTGTTCGGGGTGGTGGGGTGGTGGAGAGGACAAGATGCCCCCTCACCCCATGCAGTCATTCCCCCAAGAGTTCAGGGCACAGATAGGGCCAGGGGAGGGCAGGAGACAGGCAGCAGAGAATCAACCTCAGGAGGAAGATGGGAGGAGCTTTTCCAGGGCTTTCTTCTGCTTCTCTGTGGCAGCAGCCAAAGCCTCAGCCAGCTTCTCCTCGGGCATCATGTTGAGCACCTTGAGGGCGAAGAGCAGCTGGTACTTGGCAGTGCTGGTAAAGGCGTTGCTCAGGAAGTTGGGAAAGCCACCGACTCGGTCCTTTTGGGTGTAAAGTGGAACCCGCACAAGCCCCAGCACCTGCATGGAGAGGACACCAGAGTGGGACCAGGCCCCACGCCAACGGTGCAGCCCTAGCAGGAGGGGCCTGTGAGCTGCCGGGCCAGGACAAGGCCAGCCAGGTTGCGAAGGACGTAATGGGAGACCCAGGCGGGGTCCAGTGAGGCGCAAGCCAGCGGCACCCTTGGAGCAGTGCAGCCCCTTTACTCCCCAAGCAAGTTTCAAAGCTGTCCCCATGCATCTTCCGCCCTCTGCATCCTCTAATCCCAGCCCCCATCCGCTGGCAGGAAGCCCCCCCCAGTTCACACCCCATGCTCCCTCTTCCACTCGTGAATCCCAAACACCCCAAGTGTGACTCCCAGTTCTCCAGACTATAAATAAAACCCACAAACTGTTAAGAGCCTTCATCACCCCAACCATGAGGTCCCGGCCCTTGAACGCAGCCCTAGTTTCCCACCTCCCCAGGAGCCACCACCCTCTCCCATCCCCCCACCAATCCCACTCCCCACTCCCAGGATTGGCAATGGCAGGCAGCAAGGCAGATGGAACACAGCCCCGAGGGAACCCCGGGCCCCCCTCTCCCACCCCTGCCCCCAGGTCCCTCTCCCCACCCTGATGCTGGAAACAGCGACACCCCACCCAGCCCGGCCAGGGGACCCTCAGGGGGACGTGTTACCCATCGGTGCCTTCCACGGGGCCAGAGCCAAACCCCGGGGCGGGGGGCGGGGCCCGGGCGGCGGCCCCACCTCCAGGCCGTGGTCGCGCGAATGCACCGCGCTGATTTCCACGGCGTGCAGCTGCTCCAGCGTCAGCTGCCGTGCGTACAGGTGCGCCACGACGCGGTGCGGGCCCTCGGTCAGGTGCGAGCTCAGGTAGTCGGCCTCCGTGAGGCGCAGGCAGCCCAGGCCCAGGCCCAGCACCCGGTTCAGACCGTCCTCCAGAGACCAAAAGCGCCGGTCCACGAAGCCCCCGGGGAAACCCAGCAGCCCGTCGAAGCGCATCTGCATCTGCAAGGGAGCGCCGGGTCACGGGCGCGGGGTGCGAGCGGCGCCCTGATCCCCGCCCGTCCACCCGCGTCCTCACCAGCACCGAGAAGCGCATAGGGATGCGGCCGAAAAGCTGCCCGGGGTTGGCGGCGTACAGCATGGCGTGGCACGAGTGGCTCCAGCCCGGCCCCAGGCGCATAGCTTCCACACGGCTGATCTGCTTCAGCTCCGGCACTGCCGCCGACATCTTGGCACTACCCCGGCTCGACTGGGGCGCCTCTCCTTAAGTGCATGCGCGGGCCCGCCCCCGCCAGGTCCGGCCAATCCGCAGGCAGTCGCGTCCCTGGGCCCCTCCCCCCCACCAATTGCTGATGCCCGTCGGGGCCGAGCCCCTCCCGGCGCCCCGACGCGTCGTTGAGGCGCGGAAGGGGCGTGTGCAGAGGCAGGGCCGGCACGCGCTCCCGCCCACCGGCCCCGAGAACCACAACGCCCAGGGGGCTCCGCGCCAAGCGAGCTCAGCCGAGTTCAGTCGAGCTCAGCCGAGCCCTGCCGAGCCCAGCCCAGCCCAGCCCAGCCCAGCCCAGCCGAGCGCTGTCGTGGGGGGGCCTCGGGCAAACGCTGCCTGCAGGGCTGGGGCTCCGACTGCCCGTCACTAGCAGGAGCCGCCGAGCCCCGGGCCTTCCCCCAGCGCCTCCCTGGGGGCGCCGCCCCGCAGGCTGCCCACTACCAGCCCTCGCCTCTCGCTCCCTGCCGGCGACTCCCCCAGGAGGGCTTACGGGAGCCTGGCGACCAGTGGGCAAGACCTTTCCCTGCACGCGCGCCAGCCAAGCACTCCGGTCCAAAGTCACTGCTGGTCGACTCCAGAAGAGCAAGGAAAGCCGGGCCTGGCATAGTTCGAGCTGCCCCCACCGTCCGTGTCCACGCACAGCCCTGGGGCTGCTACTCAGCCAGCGTGCTGGGAAGTACCTTAAATCCCTCCTGGCGCAGCCTGCCAAGCATCCTCCCAGTCAGACACCATATGCCAGGGACGGTTGGAGGAAATGGGCTCTCCCCAATTTACCAAGGAGGAACCTGGGGCAGAGAGGAACAGGACTGGCCTTAAGGGCACCCAGCAGCTGGTGCCAGAGCCAGGATCTCACCCCAGACTTCCACCCTGTCTCCTGACCAGTGTCCACAACAGAAAACCTCCCAACTTTCACGGAAGAGGCCCTGAGGTACATACCTGTGTCTGCTGCTGAAGGGAATCATCGCTGGGGCTCAGGAGCACGGGGAACATTGTCCAGGGGAGAGCAACGATGCCACTCGACCACTAGTTGGCCCACACTCCGTTTTCCTCCCACGGTGGGTACAGATTTGCTGAGTGAACGAACCACCATGTGCACTCACCATGCAGTGAGCCAGGGCAAGCTCTGGGGCACAGAAGGTTGCCCTGAGCAGAAGACAGCGGGGTCAGAGGGCAGGCAAGTGTTGGTAAGGACCCACTGGGAGCTCATTCACACGTCGGGTCGTGCCGGTATCGTGTCACACACAGGGGAGTAAGGATCTAAAGAGGGAGGCTCTCTCTCTCCGCATCCATGGCCTCTACCGATTCAAACGGGCCACCACAGTTGGAGAAGCCAGATCCCTAAGGCAAGTGACCGTGTCTGAAGAGATGTTGGTGCGGGGAAGGGCCCTCCAGAGAGGACCGTGTCTCCAGGCCACAGTGCACAACCCAAACCCAGGGCTGGCAGGGGGCACAGAGGAAAGGTGCCCCACACCCCAACCCCTCCCTGAAACAAGATGTTAACAAAGTTCCTCGTCTGTTGGCGGAAAGCGGAGGGACATCCAGTGCACCCCCTTGCGAGACGTCCGACCCAGACGTCGCCCCAAACACGACCGAGCAGCTGCAGGGCCGAGGGTGACAGGCCTTCCCTGGGGCATGGACTAGATGGCTGAGAACACTGGTTCCACCATTAAGCGCCTGAGTCAAAGAGGGGACCTGGGGAGGCAGCTTGGAACCACGTTTGCAAAGGAGCTGCTGGCGGGTGGCGGTGTGGTGGCTGTGCTTCGTGGGTGTTCCAGGCCACCACAGCCTCTCCCTCCTGGGAGGCTGCTTGCTGGGCAGGGAAGCTGGCAGCCACAGCTGGCCCTCTAATCCATCCCACGTGACAGCTGGAGAGAGTTGCTGCCTGTGGAAAAGCCTCTGACTGCTCTCAGAATAAAACTCTTGCTGTCCCTATGAGGTCCTGTAGCATCTGCACCCCGACACTCCTCGAATCTGACACTCCAGCAACTGGAGACACTTCGGGCTTCTTTCTGCTCAGCGGTCACACCAGGCTCACTCTGGCCTCAGGGCCTTTGCACTCGCTGTGCTGGCTGCCTGGGCTCTCTTCCAGGACCAGCTCTTTCCCATCCTGCACTGCTCAGCCGAAATTCCTCCTCAGAGAAGCCCTCCTCAACCACGGGTTAAATCAAGGACCCCATGCGACTCCATCCTGTCACCACCAGCCGACGCTCTTCCCAACAGTAACCAAAACCGCGCAGGGCCTCACGGCCTAGAACACTAACTCCCAGGAGCCTGAACCTCGCGTGTCTCGGCCCTCTCCAGCCCGGCACACAGGGAGGTGCCGAGTATCCGGGACGGATCGGCGATACCGACGGCACCTGCAGCAGCGACCTGCACACCTGGACGTGCTGGCTCCTCCTCCACGGCTCGTAACGGCCCCGCTCCAACCCAGAATCGGCACGACGACCGGAGCTGCCATCAACAGGATCCCACGTGCCTCACACACCACCTCCTGCACCCTCACCCCTCTTAAAGTCCTGTGTCACAGACACCTCACACACGAGGAAACGGAGGCTGCGGCCACACAGCCCCGGCTCGCGCTGCCGGGGCGTGTGAGCGGCCATGAGCCCCTCAGCTGTCCTGCCTCCAGACCGGGAGACAGCGGAGGTCCCTCGGTGCTATGCGCAGAGGAAGGAATGGACGAGATATTGCTGCATGATTTTATTACTATAAATATACAGTAAAAACGAACAAAAACCAGCCAGAGTACGTCAAATGAGAGCACGTGTTAAGTCCGAGACAGGCCAGTCTGCATCCCGGCCTTCAGACAGAGTACTGGCACCAATACCAATGGCGAGGCCGGGGTGTGGGTCGGGGGGCAGGCAGCCTGCGAGCATGTGTGCGGCACTCACGCGTGCGCACCCTGGCGTATGTGCAGGCGTGCGCGCGGGGGGGGCGGGGGCCGGGGAGTCAGGCGACTGGGACAGGTTGGCCTGAGCCTGGCGGAGGGCTGTGTGTAAGGCAGCGCTCTGCTCACGGGCTCGACTGCACAGAAAGCGAATCCCACACTGCTGGTTTCTCTCCTGAGCGCCCTGCAGGACGAGCCTCGGGAGGGGTGCCAGTGAGGCCCGGGGCTCTGCGGACTGCTGCTGGCTGCCCCAGAACCATCCTTCCCAGGGCAGATCCCCAGGAAGTGGGCCCCTCTGCGTGCCACACCCCAGGCCAGGAACGTGTCTGTGCCCCAGGGAGCCGCACAGACCCAACCACCTGGCTCAAGGTCCCCCCAGGCGGTTCTCACCTTGGCGCACCAGGGCTCGATGCCCCCTCTGCCTCTGTTGCCCAGAGAGTTTTGCTCAAAAAAACAAAACAAAAACAAAACAAAAAAAAAACCAACAACAAAAAAAAGAACAAGGTCACCTCGGATGGGATGTTCCTCCCCCAGGCAGGTCCACCTCAGGGACCCCAGACAGGTCAAATCCAAGAGAAACTAGTGACATTATGATGGTGCAGAGGAAGCAGGGAAGCTGCTCAGAGCCCTCCCCGGGGTGAGTGGACGGCAGCCCCACTAGCCCAGCGGAAGCCCCTTCACCTGGAGGGCCCTGCCGTGTGATCAGAGCCACTTCGGAGAAGGTGCAGGGCCGGCAGAGGGGCCGCCGGTCACCAAGTGCTGCAGATGGCCTGTGCCCCTGTGCCTCTGCCCCTGGATCAGACCCACACGGCAGCCTTGCGTGGCCACCACCCCCCTGCCCAGGGCTGAGCCGGGCCGCGGGGAAGGTCGGCTGTGGGAGGCAACCGCCTCCAGGGCCGGAGCAGGAAGGGGAAGCAGCAGCAACAGCCAGGCTGCCGAGGACACGGGAGCACGAGGGACAGGGGACAGGCACGGTTTCCTTCACTGACCGGGACTCAGACCCCCCTTCCCTTCCTCCTCTGGCGACAAGGCCCCTACAACACCTCTTGTGAAGACAGCACCTCACCCACCAGTACACCGTTCTTCTGCGAGTCTGTGCTGAGTGTTCAGGCTGTTGAGTCCCCAGTGGCTGGGGTGCCGGGAGAAGCCAATCCAGGCCGCAGGTGGGTGGTCAAGCCCCGGTCCTGGCCACTCAGCCAATGGGGCATTTGGGGGAAACCCCAGAGCTCACAGCCCAGGACAGAAAGCTGCTGTCCTTCATCTGTACCATTTACAAATACATCAACTATAGAAAAAGGAATTTGTCAGAGGAGACTGTCCACTGTGCTCTTCAATCAAGGGTCGTCCGGCCCCTCGGAGCCAGTGGCCACGCAGAGCGTGCAAGACAGGAGAGGCCAGGGGTCACGCTGGAATCCGGTGGCCCCTCGGCAAAGTCTGGGGAGCTGAGGGCTCCATGCTGCCAGCCTGGCCAGGCTCTCAGAGTGGGGTCAGCTCGGTGGCCCCAGAATCAGGACTGGGGCCACCAAGCACAGGCCGGGGTGGGCCAGTGGTACGGAGGCTGCGGGGCATCTCCACGGAGGTGGACCATCCTGCAGGCAGGAGCAGAGGGAGAAGGGGTCATGCCCGGGCAAGACCCCACCTCACCCATCAGGGGGTATCTACCAACCAGGAGTCCCCCACCGAGGACAGGGCCACCCAGCACCCCCTACTGTGTGTCTGTGGCAGGACCACACAAAGACCTGGAGTTCCAGGTCCTAACAGAGAAAGAGGGGTCCGTCCCTCTGGGAGCAGATGCCAGGCAGTGGCACCAGCCGATGCCCCAGAACAGAACGCAACGGGTGCCGTGGGCTCGTGGCCCCCCGGGCCTCCTCCCTTGCCCGGTCCGCGCTTCTCGGGATCTGACCAGCCGCCGTCCTTCAGGGCTTTACTACTGATTAGGCCGGAACTCAGTCACACCCAGCCGGAGGGGAGTGGACGTGGACCGGGGTGCACATCCCGTGCTCAGAGCAGCCCCAGGACCCCACCCAGCCTTCTTGGCCATTTCCACACTGTTGCCTCCCGATGCCACGAGGCGCTCTGTCCCTGGACCAAGTCTGCCCCCCGGGGTGCTGGTGCTGGAGCTGTGACCCAGGCCTACGGCAACGAGTGACCGGCACCACGCTCAGGGCCGCACAACACCAGCTGCCAGCCACCCGCCTGCTGAGGACGGGCTCCCCAGGACACTCCTCCAACAGCAAACCAAGGAGTGCTTCTGCCACATGTCACCCATGACACAGCCTGAGGTGCGGGAACTATTAGGGGCTGTGGCTTCACGCAGGGACTCAGCTCTGCTATGCAGCCTGCAGGCAACATCCAGTTCTCCATAGCTCAGCCTGACCTGTGTGTATTTTCTACTTCTGGAAGTTTCACCTCCATCACAGCACTCAGCAATGACACGGAGGACAGGGCCAACTTTATGCAAGGGTTGGGCCCTATTTCAACAGTGGGTAAGATTTGTCAGAAGAAACATTCAAGGAGAGCAAGAAAGGCTCGCGTGGGAACATAAGAGCAGCCGTCAAAACAAGTGGACAAACACCGAAGCTCAGGACAGCTGCCTGGGGGACGGCCGCACGCCAGCCGGAGCTGCCGGGCCGGGCCGGGCCTCCTGCTGGCGCGCTCCACCCAACACAGGTCTGGGAAAACTTGGGCCACCGGAGGCACCAGGTTTCCAGAGCCGCTAACATCAGGCAAAGGAAGGGAAGACGGTCCTCAAAGCACTTGCCTATGTGCTGGTGGTGCTCTTGGAACAGCCTTCCATGAAACAATCATTTGGCAAAGTCACCCAGGTAGAGGGCAACTCCCTGGCAGGGTGGGGGGGTGGGCGATGACGTGGGGTCAACCTCATATGGCCTCCTGACAGACCGATTTCAGCATGTGCTGGTGTTCCAGAAGGTTCCACAGGTAGGCTGGGGGACAGGTTAGTGAGCAGCAACAGTGGGGTCTCAGCAAGGGCTGTCACCATTCCTGAGGCCCTGGAAGAGCTTGCCTGGGCTATCTAGTCCAGACAGAAAAAGTTCTGGCTCCGGAAGTCAGCCAAGGCCAGACCTCCCAGGACCACCTCTCAAGAGCAAAGGTGTAGCACATTTGGGGAGCTCTGGATTCAGAATCCAGGACCCCAGGGAAGACACGGATGCGGAGGAAGCCCAGAGAAGGGGAAGGAACCCCCCAGGGAGGGAGCAGGAGAGCCAGCTGGCGAGGTCCTCTCTCCAACATTGTCAAGGATGCCCCTCAGAGCCACCCCACAACGCGTAGGAAGGCGATCACGTACCAGCTTACTCCTCTATACCAACAGAGCAGGAGTCAGGCCCCAGGGCTGTGCAGAGGAGGAGAGACATGGAAGCTCAGTTAGCAAAGCGCTAGACAGACCAGCACGTTCCGCAGCAAACGCACTGCTTTAGGACAAGAGTCCCCGGGGGCACTCGGGATGGGGGGGGGGGGGGCACACTGATGTGCTGAAACAGGAGAACAGAGCACCGGGCCGCAGTCCAACGCAGAGGCTTTCAGCCAGGACAGGCCTGGGCAGGGGTGGCGGGGCGGGGCCAGGAAGGGCCCCGCCCGGCAGCTAGGTGTTCACCAGTTAAGTTTATGGGTTTTCCCCACCTCCTAACTCTGCAATCAACAGGGGACACTAAGGTTCAAAAAACTATGCCCGTGCCTCCACGGGAGAGCTGTGCCGGTGTGTGCACGTCCGGTTCTCTCTCGTGCGCACGCGCTCTCTCTCTCTCTCTCTCTCTCTCACACACACACACACACACACACACACACACACACACACACACACCAGATGGGAACAGAAGGTGCGGCTTAGAAGTAAAGGAAGACAGGTAGGTACACGTGCTTATGAAGGCGGGCACTTCGGTGAGGACCTGCCCAACTCCTGACAGTGCTGCCTCCCCCACACCCGTGGGGCACGGGACCAAGAGCCTCGGTGTTGCCCCACCCTGCTGGCTATCCTGCCCCTGGGCTGGGTTTGGCCTTCCGCTGACTTCAGCCTCTCCACCGCCTCCACAGCAGAGTCCCTCCTGCCACCGGCCTGGGGCAGAGGTGAGAACGCCACACCACGGGGCCTGGTGTCCCCTGTGGGTGGAGCCCAGCCTGTCCTGACCTGCAGACTCTGGCGTGGGGCACGGGGTGGCACCGCCAGGTGGGGTCAAGGTGCCCCTTCACCCAAAGGATCACAACTACACTTGTGCTTGTAAGTCCCTCTCTGGACCCTCCCCGCACCCCAAGCTTTTAATTACAACGAAATCATTGAAGTTCCTTGAAAGAACTTACTGGAATTCTATGTTACTCTAAGGAACACTGGTCCCCGACAAGGCTTTCACCCTCGGGCTTCTCTTCGGGTAGGCCCCGGGGTGCTGATGAAACACACTCCCCTGCTTTCTTGCACCTGCTGACTGTGGCCCCTCTGGGCTAACGGGACCCCCTGTCTGCACAGGCTACTGCCTGTCCCTATGCTGGGGCGGGACAAGAGACCCTTTCAAACCAAGCACATCACAGGTAGGCCAGATGCACAGGTCAGGTCACTGGGAACTGAGCAGCGGTGGGTCCTGGGATAGGCGGGTGGCAAAGGTGCTTCCCAGACATGTGGCAGGAGCCAGACTCTCCGAGGACATCGTGGCTGTTGACGTTGATCTCAGATCCTCAGATGGCATCTTAGCACGCAGCAGGCAGAAGTCTCTGAGAAACCCTGACTCCTGCCCCCCATCTTTGGAGCCCAGAACTTAAAGCTGAGGATCTTGACCCAGAGGAGCTGGGGACAGGAGGCTCCAGGCAGAGGCTTTTAGAAAAGGGGGGCAGAAGCAAGACCCCTCCCCAACTGTGCTCGGGCCTTACAGGCGCCTGGCACCCCAGCCTATCCTTCCATCCCTGGCCTGGGCCCTGTGGGTGCTCGTGGTAGGGGGCTGATGCCAGCATCAGGCCCGGGGCACGCAGGTAATTTTCTGCTGGTAGCTCCCTGGGGCAGAGGCCCTGCTGCTGGGCACCCGAACAGGGGCTGCCAGGCCCATGGATGAAAAGTCAGGGATTCCAGCGGGACTAGCTGTGCTTGCCTGGCCCCAAGCAGGAGATAGAGAGAAGGGCCACAACCTTCCTTAAACAAGGGGCCTTTCCTGCCTTCCTGATGCTGAGCTGTTTCTGGAGTGTGAAGGGGCCTCACGCACAGGCTCTGCCCCAAAGAGCAAGGGGCTGCAGGAGGGGTGACTGCGGAGCCGGGGCCTGGCTGTGCTTTGGGGTTGACAGAAGGAGTGTGGGCAGAGCCAGGGAGGGAGACCTAGGCTCCTGACAGGCCAGCCGCTCCCTGAGCAGGCAGATCAGCCCCCAGCTCCGTGTGGCAGTGACAGCACTGCCCGCGCCCCCCACTCCCGCCCACCCCGGCTGAGCTCAAATGCCGTTACCTGGCAGGTAGATATCGGCCGGCAGGCGGGGCTGGCCGCGGCTGCAGGGCTCAGGGCTGCCGTCCTGCAGGACGTTCTCGATGGATGGCACTCGGCTCCCTGCAGAGGAGGGGGCAGGTCAGAGGTCTACAGGCGAAGGTGGCCACCGTCCCTCTTCTGGTCAGGATCCCCGGGAGCCTCTTTCCTCCCTGAGGGCTCTACAGCCACCGTGAGTCCAGTCCCAGCCCAAGACTCTGCTCTGACTCCCTCCTCTGCCCTCTAGGCCTGAGAGGCAAAGGTTTGCTTTTCTTTACTTCCCTTCTCTCTCAACTCTACCTCAGGGCTTTTGTTTTGACTTTTATTATAAAATCATTATGTACCCCTTTAAAAAAAAAAACAAGAAGGAATAGCGATAGATTTAACATCTCCGGCTTACCCGTACCTTTCCCGCTGGCCCCGTGCCCCACAGCGGGGAGTGAGCGGGCCTGCATGTGGCCACCCTCCCTCTCAACAGCAGCTCCCGGTGCTGCCCAGGGAGCTCTCGAGGGGGAGGGCCCCTCCGCAGACGAGGGGCCTGGGCCCTGTGATGGGCACAGAAGAGAGCCACCTGGTCGGGCACATGCTCTGCACAGGCAGGAAGGAACGGAGGTCGAGAGAGGGTGAGGCCCACCCAGGAGGCCAGCCTGGGAGGCAGAAGTGACGACACCCCTGATGGGCCCCCTGCCCCAGGCGCCAACACTCACACCCAAACCCAAGGCCCCAGGCCCAGCAACCCACAGGCGGGCCCCACACACGGTGGGTGGGGAGTCACGCTGGGGAGAGACGTGGGTCACCCAGTGCAGTGCCGGCTGGGAACCTCCTGGCAAGGAGGGGGGGGGGGTCACAGCAACTGAGCAGCTGCAGCTTATTTTGGGGTCTTCACCATGCTGTAGGCCTGGGAGCCAGCCAGCTTGCCAGGGCCACTTCCGGGCTCTGTCACCTCCACATTAAATGGCCTGGGGCCTCCAACCACCCCAACCTGGAGCCTCTGTTTCCTCACCTGTCCAACAGTAGGGAGGAATGACCGAGACAAAGGAGTGGCAGCATCTCCCAGCTGCTAGAGGGAGGCTTGGGAAGCACCTGGTCACATCCTGCAGCCACTGGGAGGTCAGCTGGGGGTCATCCCCCCACGAGGAGCCCAGGGCCCATCGGTGGCGGCTGGGACTCAAGTCCCAGCAGGCCGCTGTATGCTACACTCTCCACGGGACACAGGGGCACACAGAGGAGCGGCCCGGCTGAGCTGTGCACCCGCACTGGGGACCCTGGGCCTCTCCAGGTGGCACCTGAGGACCCCGTACAGGACAAGCAGGAAGAGCTGACCATGTGCAGAGACCCAGGCAGGAAAGAAGATGACTGCCACTGGGAAATGCCGGCTGGGCACGGAGGGAAAAAATGGCCGGAGGCTGTCCCCTGGGACAGCCAGCAGAGAGGAGCCCGTGACTCCCAGCGGGGGAGCCGGCACACGCTCTCCACACACCTCGACCTCCCGGCAGCGAGGCCCCGAACACGCTCCTCAAAATGGAGGGCTTACCTTGCTTTAGTGCCGACGCCTCGTCCACGTCCTCCGTCACAAAGCTCTAGGAAACGAGGACAAAGTGTGTCCGCAGCTCTGCTGCCGCCACCGGGGGACGGGGCTGCAGGCCGTCGGGGGACAGCAGGGCGAGCTGACGCCGGCCCCCCCAAACAGGACCCACCCCACAGATGGGGAAACCAGCTGAGCTCACCGCGTGAGCAGCGGTGGAGGCGGCCCAGGGCACGCTTTGCCACAGGTCTGGGAGGCCAACAGACGGGCAGTGGGGACAGGGTGACAGATGGGTCTCGGCGAGGCGGGGAGGGGGCCTCACCTCGGGGGAGCTGCTTAGCGCCAGCCCCGCCCCACTCAGCGGGGGAGGGGCGTCCGAGTCCTGGGAGAGCTTCTCCTCATCCTCCTCGTGGATGGGAGACGACGGAGACCGCAGGGTGCTGGCAAAAGAGAAGACGGGGGTAAAGGACAAGTGGCTGATAAACACCAACCCACTAAAGCCAACGTCACCCGTGGGTGTGGCCGGGGGCTGCCACACAGACGCCCCCGGGGGAGGCGGGTGCAGACGCAGAACGCCCGCAGGCCCAGCGGCCGGAGAGGGGCTGGCGCGGTGCGAGCTGGCGCAGGCCTGCACGGGCTCCGTATCTCCGTATCTCCGGGAGGAGAGGGCGTCGTAACGGTCCACCCCTGGAGCAGGGGTGCGGGGTGTGGGTGAGCAGCAGGAGAGAGCCCCACGCTGCTCTGTGGAGTGGTCCTGTCACACGTGCAAGTCGTGGGGGCTGTGGCCGGTTTTACAGAACTTCTGCCTAAACTTTTCTTAAAAAAGAAGAGCACCCATGCGTGGAGACACTTAACACAGAAGGCCGGTCGCCCGCATTTCACACGCGTCCAGGTAAACCGTGACGGGACCCTCTGCTTGGCGGGCGTAACAAGGGCAACGTCGTGAGCAAGGTTTGGCGGGGCCCGGGTCTGGCTGCCACTGGTGCTCACACAGCAGGACGTGCTCATGTGACAAGACCCCAGAAAGTCCCGGAACCCTGCCACTCACGGGGCTCCCTCCTACATCCTGTGGTTTGTTGCTCCCGCGTGGCCTGGGACGGGGAAGGATGCACCCCCACCAGTGCATCTTTTCTGCTGCTTTGCCGTCTCGTCTGTCGTAACCAGCCTTAGCCATAAACCTAACCTGCTACTGGTTCTTGGTTCCCGGGGTCATTCTGGTGAATTCCCCAACAGAGCACTGTAAAACTCAAGTGTCTGCACTTCTTCCCGGACACCGCAGACCCCCCGCCACCTGCCACAGAGCACCTGGCTGGGTTCCCACATGCCAACCCCCAAGGGGATCCTAGCGCCAGCCTCACCTGTCGGGGGATTTGCTCCTCGGCTTGCCCTTCTGGTGGCTGCTTTCCAGGATTCGATCGATCCCAGCAAGGGGACAACCGGCCTGGGACAGGCCATCTGAGACGCCTGAGTAGGTGATCTCTTCGTAAAGGGGGGCTGAAGGGACGGCCGGGGAGATGGCCCGAAGGCCGTTGAGCGCCTCAAGCAGGGAGATGGGCTCATAGCCGGGTGGGATGCTGTCAGAGCTCTGTGGGGACAAGAGCAGGTGAGGGACGGGCTGGCCAGGCTCCCTGCCCACTGCCCTGGGCCACAAAGCCCCAGACACTGGCCTTGTGCCCCAGGGATGCTCTACTCCCCAGAACCTGCCTTCTGACCATCTCCTGTCCACTCTACCTTCCAGAGACCTATATCTACCTCCCTCAGAGGGACGCCAAGAACACCAGAGCAGCCTAAGACACCCTCTGAGGGCCCCCTTAGTCATCAGCTGCAGCCCTGGACACCCACATGGCCCGCTCGGTGCCCGTGACGAAGGAAGAGAGGGCGCCCAGCAGAGCCTCCCCACCCCTGGTCTCGGCCAGCCCCTACCTGGCTTTCTGTTCCTGCCTGGCACATGTGGAGAGTGAGGGGTCAGAGAGAGAGAGGAGGGCTCAGGAGCGGGTGTAGAGCAAAGCCATGCCAAAGGCGGGAGAGCCCAGTGGAGCCGCGTGTGTTCTAGACCAGGGAGGGCCTGGCCCCGCAAGGAGCTCTGCCCAACACAGGCATCTGGCCCAACTCGAGATCCTCAGTGGGCCTGAAGCAAGCGTCCACAGGGGCTGATGCGTGTTCCAGGTGGTTCTAACGGGCACCCCTGGTTCAGAACCAGTCTCCTCCAGTGCTGGGAGAGGAGCACATCAACAGACTGAGACTTGCTTTAGGGTTAAAGGTGGGGAGATGCCCAGGTGCTGGGAAATGTCAGGCCCCCAGGCCACACTAAACAAGGTGAAGGGCAATCGCCCAGCTGCGCGCCCCAGGTAAAGCCCCGCCCACCTGACCGCTCCCCAGAAGGAAGGGAGGGAGAGCCGCCTTTCAGGGCAGCGACGGATCAACCCTGGAGACCAAGGGAAGGCAGAAAGGCTGGGGTGGGGGCTCCCTGCCCTCAGCACACAGCCTCCTGAGTCCCCTGGTCACCTGGGCCTGTGGTGCCCTGCATTTGCTCCCAACCTGAACCTCCTCACCCTCCAAATGGGAAAAACCTCTACCTCCATCCCTGGGATGGCCCTCCAGGGATTTCCACCTCTCTAAGTTCTGCCAAGGGGCCACAGGCGTCAGTGAAGGCTCCAGGCAGAGGCCGCCCGCCTGCTCCCTGAGATGCAGGGAAAATGCAAGAAAACCAAGTCCTCGGCCCAAAGAGCTCACATCCAGGGGGAGAGGCAGAGGATGCAGGACAACAGGCAAGCGCGAGGAAGACTGTTTGCAAAACTAGCAGCAACGTGAGTTCCACCTCCGACATCATTCCACTGCCAGCAAGAAAAAAAAGGGAAACGAGGCCACTGGGGACCACGGGCAGAAGCAGAGCTGGCGAGAAGGGGCAGCCTGAGGCGGGCGCCGTTGCCGCCTGGCAGCGGGGATCCGAGACACTGGCTTTTTGCCGACAGACCTTGAGCTTTGCTTGTTCCACAAAACTCCCTTCCTGGGCAGGGACGCCGGGACTGGGGAGAGTGGATTTGACAGATTAAATTAACCAAACACATTAGCCTGGGGTGAAAATGACTTCCCATACTTGTCATTGGTTTAATCATTAGGGTGCGGGGCAAAGACGTAGCCATAGGGCCAAACACACTTACTGTTTCCCTTTTAGGTTTCTTGCTGGCCAGTGAGGCGGGGTGCGCCTTTGATTTTTTAAAGGGACACTGTCAAGATAAAAATCATACGTTTTACGACTGCCACCCCCCGAACGGCGCTGGAGCTGGCTGGCTGGGGTCTCTCAGCTTTGCCGGCCTCCAGGTGAGCCGTGAGCCTGTGCCTGGCAAACCGCACCTGCACATGAAGTTCGGGGACCTGACCAAGTGCAGATTCTGCCCCAGGGGCCTGGGCCTGGACATTTATGCAACTCCCAGGAGGCCATGCCATCGGTGGAGCCCATCCCTGTCCCACTGCCCACCCGTGGTCTGGGTCACCCCAAGAAGCCGGTCCTGGCCAGCACAGGCAGGAGAGTGGCCACGCGCTCCCCACAAGTGGGCCCAGCGAGGCACAGGGAAGGGACAGGCTCCTGCACGTTTTTGAGGCTCTGTATAAACTTATTACCAATGTCCAACTCCTCGAGGAAGCTGGGGAGAAAAATTGGTCCCAAATCACCCCTACCCATTGATAACATTAACAGACCCACTGAAGAAAATTTGGCTTCTCTGTGGCGCTTCGTGGAAACTGCTTAGACGGGACACGTGGCAGAGAACAAGAACCCACGTACCCTACCTTAACCCTCTGGAGGGGAAGGCACTGGCCCTCCGGGGCAGGTGAAGCTTACAACCCAAGCCTCAGTGTGCCCTGTACTTATCCTTGGGATAAGAGGGGCAAACATGGAAGGTCAGGCCTGATGCTCAGACGCCAGGGCAGAGCCTGGAGTGGCACAGACAAGCAACAAAAAACCCGCCATCCACCCCTGGGTGTCCGTCCCTCCAAAACAGTGACTCCTCCATCAGGAACCAATCACACCTCAGCGCTGCTCCTCTCTCTACCGGAAGTATACTGCTGGAGGAAGTATGTGATGTTCCTCGAGCCCAACATGAAATTTGCTGGAGGGCTGTTCTGGGAGTAGTAAGCCCTGGTGCCAACAGGGGCCCAGCAGGCAAAACACATAGTGTCGCTGGTCCGGGATGAGTGGGAGTGATGGGACCCCACCTTAGGGCGGCCTTGTGTCTGCTCCAGCTGTGAGACCACAGGTTCATATTTTGAAAGAGAAGCCAGAAATCTGAGTCTTAAGGAAAATTTCCAGACTTTCTTTTTTCTTATGTTTATTTATTTTTGAGAGGGGGAGAGAGAGAGAGAGAGAGAGAGAGTCCCCACACACGCACAAGGTGGGGAGGGGCAGAGAGGAGAGACAGAATCCCAAGCAGGCTCCGTACATCAGCGCAGAGCCTGACACAGGGCTCAAACTCACAAACCACAAGACCATGATCTGCGTCAAGTTCAAGAGTCAGACACTTAACCGACTGTGTCACCCAGGAGCCCCTACAGACTTTTAAACATTGGAGCAAGGGGCTCCTGGGTGGCTCAGTTGGCTGAACACCTGACTCTTGGTTTTGGCTCAGGTCACGATCCCAGGGTCGTGGGATCAAATCCTGTGGTGGGCTGCATGCTGAGCGTGGAGCCTGCTTAAGATTCTGTCTCCCCGCTGTCCCTCCTCCCACTCACGCTCTCTCTCCCTCTAAAACAAAAAAAAAATTTAAATAAACAAGCAAACTTTGGCCCAATATTCAGAAACACCATATGGGCCAAACATTACGCCCACCGGCCCAATGCAGGAACCCATCTTGTGGGTGTGCAAACCACAGGGTTTGGGTCCTTTGTCCCATGTAGACAGTTGGCAGGGCCTCTAAGAATCAATGAATCCCAACAACCTCAGCCGAGAGCCAAGAACATAGACCCACTGGCTGACAACTGCTGTGGCCGTCTGGGACCCAGGAGCTCAAGACCTCTGCCTGCTCCCTGGCCTGCTCCTGGCCCCTTTCTGCCCTGCCTGCCCTGCCAGCCTCCCCTTCCCACCCTATCCCTGTCTCCGATGTGCCTCTCTGCCCATGTCTCAATACCTACCTTCCTGCCCTCATTCCTGTCTCTCTTCATCTCTCCTGGTGTCTCTCTCCGTGCCTCTGTGATTCTGTGTCTCTGCTCATCTCTCTGCCTATCTTTCTGTGTCTCTACATCTCTCCCTGCCTTCTGCCTATCTCTTGAGCCAGAGAGCCATCTCTCTCCCCAAAGCCTGACTCCGACTCCCCTCATCTGCCAGCACAAGCTCTACCTTATGGTTTCCCGGAAGCAAGGTGGACACCTGCCAACGTGCCCTCCTGTGTGTCCAGACCGGACACCCCTTTTCAGGGGCAGAGAACACGTGGCGGACATGTTGCAGCCGTCCTCTGGACGACACCTCACTTCCCAGGACCCACAGAGTGGCCCACGGCTGGTAGAATGATGGTGACAGACGCTCCAAGGTTACCTGCCATCGGGTGTCCCTTGCTCTCGGCAAACAACAACACGCCCCGGAGCCGGGGCTCACTGGGCCCGGCCTGGATCACCCTGGTCAACCTCACCACCACTTGTGGCAGGCAGATGAGGGCAGAGGCTCAGAGAGGCGGAAGACACAGAGGGAGGCAGGCAGTCTGGCCCCGCCCTTCCTTCCAGCCACACTTTCAGAGTCCCTGACCAGCAAGGCCCCACTGGGAACCTGAAGCCACTAACACAAAGGTAAGCCCTGAGGGCATCTGGACGCCTGAGGGTCTCTGCAAGTGGTCAGGGGCTTCCTGCAGACCCCCTCCTGACTCTGCCGCACACCCCTCAACAAAGAAGAAAGAGGCACTTACGGAATGCTCATCGTGGTCCATGCTCTGGGCCAGAACAGGGCTGAAGGAGACCGGAGACAGGGCTCCTGGCTTCTTCCTCACCGCCCGGATCTGCAGGAGGGCCCGGAAAGCTATGGCAGAGGGAAGGGCGCCCATCAGGTAAGGGACAGCCAGTTCCAGCACCACTGCGGCTCCCCAGGCTCCGGGGATGCCGGCCACCCACCCTACAGTGGTCCTGGGTCAAGCCACGTTTCCGAATCCGAAGCAAAACAGAGTCATAATGAAACAGCCCAGAAGAGAGCTTTCTCCCCCGGGTCCTGCACTGTCCCCAGCTCAGGCAGAGCTGCTAGAGCAGCAGGCAGGGCATGGCAGCCTCTCACATGCCAAAGCCCCCACTATGCACTCACGGTGAGCGTGGCTGGGTCACACCTGGTGACCAGCTAAAAGCCGAGTGGGCCTGGACACTGGCCAGTGTCTTCCTGGAAGTTATACCAAGGGCAGGCAGACGTATGTATGTGAACGTCGCCGACGGCACCTTCTCTATCCCGGGAAACGAGAAGCAGCAGAGTTGGGAATAAGTTAGGAGGCAGACTATTGATGGTATAACGTCAGGCCCACTAACAAGAGTGTAACGTTTACGAGAAGTGCACACACACAACACACAGTCACAAACTGCATCAGCACTCGCTGCAACAAGACCAGAGACAACCACATCCTCAGTGTGAGCAGCAGTCACCCCAGGTTGCGGGCCCCAGAGACAAGGGTCCTGGTCCAGCTCGTCCGGCCCAAGTGCTACATACATCTGCCAGGGACCCTCGCTCTAGGCTGTCTAGACCCTGAGCCTCCAGATCATATGCACCCCACACCCCTGAAAATGCCCAGGAGGCGAGGCACGTGGGGGAGGTCGGGGCTCAGACAGCAGAGGCTACCGGCCCTCCATGCACAGGCTGGGGGCCCCGCTCCGCTGCCTGTCCCTCCAGGGCCAGCACACGGCCCCCCTGCAGCCTCCCCTCCCAACCCCCAACACCTCATCAGGGCTGGGCTCCGGACCCCACACCCCCCACGGCCTCATCCTCTACCTCCACGTGCTCAGCCTGCCCTGTGGTCCGTGCACACACCTGTCCGTCTCAGGGGACAACCAGTGGAGACCCACCCCCGCCCCTTACTAGCTGTGACCTTGCACAGGTTTCCTCTGAGCCCCGGAGAGTGATGATAAGACAAGCATGGCAGTTCCGGTCACACAGCTGCATTCTGGCTCGGGAGCGCGGGGTGAAGCAGGAGTACCCCCTCCCCCGCCCCCAGCCCCAAGGACGCTGTGACCAGCACACCCAGGTGTGAAACGGCAGGAAGGCT
Source organism: Lynx rufus (assembly GCF_022079265.1). Classification (NCBI taxonomy): domain Eukaryota; kingdom Metazoa; phylum Chordata; class Mammalia; order Carnivora; family Felidae; genus Lynx; species Lynx rufus. The sequence continues at coordinate 21,119,167 of NW_025814838.1, forward strand.
TTCTCCAAAAAGCCATCATCTACCTACTAAATGATGACACCTGCAGCTCCGGTGAGCGGGCTCTCTCCTCACCCACACCCTGGTCCCTCCCTGCTGGGACCCACCCACCAGCCTGATGGTCATTTTGATCCGTGGGATTTTCTGCCCTGAGAATGTTTAAATTCCTCCACTGGAAGACAAACACCATTCAGAATCACACTCCATGCGGTAACTTGGAGAAAATGTCTGAAGGGCTCCAGGAAACCAATCCCTCAATCACCTTCCACCTAGCTCACTTTCCACCTCACCGGGATGGTTTTTTAAATCAAAATATTTTCCATGTAACATTTAAAGATTTGAGGGGCACCGGGGTGGCTCAGTCGGTGAAGTGTCCGACTCTTGATTTGGACTCAGGTCACGATCTCACAGTTCGCTGGGCTCTGTGCTGACATCGCAGAGCCTGCTTGGGATTCTCTCTCTCTTGCTCTGACCGCCCCGCCCCCTGCACACGCACACTCTCTCAAAACAAATGAAATCAAAGTATTTTTAAAAATAAACAAAGATTTGATTCACTAGTCGATTTCTGTCCAGCTGCAATTTCATTGCAAGAACCTCCTTGGCGCACCCTCCCCGGCCATTAACTCCCCGAGTCTAATTTTCTGAGGAGGGGAGCCACGCAGGCGCGAGCGGGGTCGCCGTGGCTGCTGACCACCCGCGCCACCTCCACGTCCCATTCGCTGTGCCCTGGGCGGGAGGCCCCACTCACGCAGCCGGCAGATGGGGCAGTTGCTGGCCTGGTAGCGCAGCGTGTCGGCGCACGAGTTGCACAGGCACAGGTGCCGGCAGGGCAGGATCAGCGTGTCCCGCAGGTCCGACAGGCACACCACACACTCGTTGCTGTTGTCGCTGTTCTCCTCGTCCGACGGCTGCAGGGACACGAAGGGCCCCGGGGTCGGTGGGCTCCCACGGGCCAGAGGAAGGGGCCGGGGCGGGGAGGGAGGCGGGCAGGCGTTTCCGTCCCTGGCCATCCCCCCGGCCGTCCCCCACTTCCCCTGGGGGCTGCTGTGGCAGAGGGGAGCCCGAGAGAGCAGAAGAAGGTCACCCCGGAGCAGGACTCCCTCGGGACACGTGGCCCAGAGCCGCACTCACAGGGCACCAAGCTCAGTCCCGGCCTGTGCGCGGCCCAGCACAGAGGAGAGCCTGGGACTCCCACCCACACACATACCAAACCCCGAAAGTTCTGGTCTCCTTCTATTCCTCAGAACCAAAAAGAAAACGTGGAAAGGACCCAACGCTATGGAGCAAGTCTTGCACAGGGTACCCACTTCCTGGGTTAAAGCAGAAAAGGACTGACATGCCCAACCCGCCTAATCGAAATGAGTGTCTGGATCAGAAGACGGCAACACTGCACAACAGCAAGCTGTGGCCCCACCACCCGTTTCCATAAATAAAGTTTTACTGGAAGTTTACAGTCTTGCCCCCTGGTTTCCAGACGGCTACGGCTACTTGCGCGCTACACGTAAAATCAGGGCACTGAACGGACACGACAGACACGGTACAGCCAGTACAGTTAAAATATATACTTCTGGGCCCTTAACAGAAAGTCGGCCAGCCTCCAGTGTTAGCATGTGAGACACACACAGGGCACTCACTTGAGGCTAAGGGCCTGATCAAGCACCAAGCTGCCCTGACTTCCAGCCTCTAGTGGGTTCCAGAGATCACATAAGCTGGGGTGCAAGACTTCCAGACGTTTTTAAGAGATGGCACTTTCACTTGTGCCTTTAAAACGATGACAAAGGCACAGGTTGATTCTCTGCTACCCTTCCCTGGCTGCGCCGGACCACGGCCCTGTCAGACACACGTTTCAGTTACAAGTGTGCAGGCACTCGTGGCTGGGAGGTGAGCCGGCTGGCGGAGGGTAGCACGGGGTCCCACAGCCCCAGGCTATCTCTGCTAACCTGACGGGTGGCCACCCAATGATGTTAACAAGCCAGTGAATTTGCTGGAAAAAGGACAAAATATCCCATAGATCCTATTCACTTACTGATTTATTATTATTTTTAAGTAATCTCTATGCCCAACATCGGGCTCCAACCTACAACCTCCAGATCAAGAGTCACACGCTGTACTGGCTGAGCCAGCCAGGCACCCGTCTCTGTTAAAAAGGTAAGGAAAAATGGAGCCTGGGGTCCCAGGGCCTCCAGGAGAAGGCACACAAGGGGACTAGCTCATCCACCACCAGCCCACGGGCCCTGGCCAGACTGGGAGATCCAGGCACGTCCCTCCAGGAACCTGCTCCTATATGGGTGGAAGGAAAGCTAGGGAGGGAGGTCCATCTGAAGTCTGGCGGGTGTCACTACAAGCACATACCTTTGTCTCCTGGTTGTTCTTGTTCTCGATGCCATAGATCTCCTGCAGCAGGTAGCTGACCCGGTCCACCTGGAGAGCAGAGAGGTAGCCGGGCACTTGCCTGCCCCCACTCAAGGGCTCCTCTGCACCCACCTGGCCCAACACCACTTCCCGGGGGCCGGACCTGGTTCCCAGGGCAGTCGTGGTTTGAAATTCTGTCCACCCGCACCTCAGGGAATGGGCCCCATGCCAGGAGAAGGGCAGAGAATCTGCTACCTGCCCAGCCCAACCAGTAGCACAGGCAATAGGACGGGAGGCCCAGTGGTTCTGCCCCCTGGGGGGCATGGTGCCAGCCTCTATATGGGCCAGGCAACCATACCCTCTGCCCACCTTACCATCCCCCTCCCCAGAGAAAAACTACTTAGAACCCACCAGTCACGAGCTGCACAAGACTGACCAGTCAGCCCTTACGCTGACCGAGTTCAGAAGCGGCCTGAGCTGCTGTGTTTCCCACACAGGTCTATGGACCACAAACACGCCCTGTGCAGCTAGACGAGACTCGGGGCTAGGAGTCAATGCTGGGACACGGGCACATGCACACACCCGAGGAGGCAGATCCAGACTTCCCAGGGCCCAGATGATGACCCTGGAGTCAAAAGGGATCTTGATGTTTCTTCTACCAGACTTACAATTTGCTTCTGCTTTAAAGGTTTCACAGAGAAGCTACCGTCGACGTGCTGCAGGGGAGAAAGACGCAGAGATCAACTCAGTCAAGCGGGTACCACTTAGCACTCTGCTTGGCAAGCTGCAGGCCGTTCCCCAGCCGTTCTACACCCACAGCTGAAGGACGGAGCCCAGCCAGTGTCTCCAAATGTGGCCCTCTGACTGGGCCTCGAAACTACCTAGAGGACCACCTCCTGGGTCCGTCCTGACGCAAGTAACCCACTTTCTCTGGGCAGTCCTCTTAAGCACATTCAGGTTTATGACCATCGGCTGGAGTTCTTAGAGCCTCCCAATAGCAAGAAGCAGCACCTGGATGGCAAGAACGAAGACAACCGAGTTCTAACCCCGAAAGGGCACGGCCCAGCCAGGAAGATAAAGCATGCACACGCACACGAGACGAGGCACACACACGTACACAGGAAAGCCCCAAGTCTAAACAGGCCAAGAACTAAAGAGGATAGATGTGTTTGGTGGTATCTGGGGAGGCACACTACCAGGAGATGGAGGAGGTTAATTAAGGGACAAGACCTGAGATCTTGCAACAACACCAGTTGCCCCTCCGAGTCAACGGAGACCAACACTAGGCATTTTCAGGATGACGGACTCCAAAAATAAAGCAGTTTCTCATTGGGCTCTAGACTGGAAAGGCCAACGGCATGTTTGCCATTGACGGCCCCTAACTCCGCCAGAGCAACCAACGCACAGGAAACACCATCCCTTCTGACAAGGCCGGGCTTGGGGAGCGTAGCTGGTGAGGGAGAGGCCCAACCTCTGCCCTGGGCGCTCTGTGTCACCAGCCCCTGGGGCTGGGCAGGGGGAGGCAGGGGGCACAAGACAGATAATTTAAAAAGGGGCCTCAGGCCCAGCTGCACTAATCCCTGGGGTGTCTGGAAAGACCCAGATCACAGGGAGGAGTTGGGCCCTTAATGCTCTCAAGGATGCAGACACACACCGGGCTGAGAAGGCTGGGGGTCAGCAGATGCCCATGTGCAGTGCAAAGCCCAGAAGAAGCAGCCTGAGTCTGCTTTCCTCATGGGGTCCCTGATCCTCGTCCACCCAGGCCACAGGCCGGTGCTGAAAACACTTTACAATCTCAAAGTGCAGGCCAATGTTCTGGGGACGTGGGGCTGTCAGCCATGGCCTTCTCCAACAGGGACTCACCCCACCACCTCCAGCAAGGGTCTCGGTGAGCAGGGATCTGCTCCCAACACAGCCACGCACGTGCTTGCTGCATGAACACACACACAACTGCTGGCCCCCATGAATAGCAGTGACCCCATGACATCCTAACACGGAGACAATGGGTAGGCTGACAATCCCCACCACCACAGCCAACACACCCACCGCACCCTAAGTACTGTGGCCACGACACACGAACAGCAGGGGAGACTGGGAACTCAGGTCCACACAGACGAACGAACATCTAAGTTCAAATACACATCAGGCCGAAGGTAGCATTAAGTGAATCCTTGGACGTAAATGGCCTCTTATATGTGAGGCATCCCCAACTCAGGGACCCCAGGAGGGCCTAGATGTGACCCAAGGACACGACAAACAATGGGCCCAGTTCTGTCCTCACAGACACCAGAAGTAAGTACAACAAATATCTGCCCCAGAAGTCTGAAAGGCCGCAGTGGGATGTGAGGTCAACCCAGCTCCATGGGACCAGGGTGACACAGCCACCTGGAGGGACGGCACAGCAGGCATGCAAGGACCAGGCCAGGCTAACAGGTTCCCATGGCCCTAGTGGGAAAGGCGGGGGTCCTGGGTGGTGACAACCCTGGGTGACCCCTCCACATCCCAGAGAGAAGCTGGTCTGTGAGCAGAGTCCTCCACGGGGGTGTCTGCGCCCCTATGCTGGCAGGTTACAGGGGGTTCTACAGGAGATGCCCCCTTACCACACACCAGACACCCTTTGAAAACCCTCCCGCAGGGGATGCTGCTTCGAAGCCCAGCCTCCTGGAGCCCAGCATATGTGGAGAGCCTCCCACCTGCCCTGAACGTCAGGGCACTAAGCCCATTTGGCCAAGGCCCAGACCCCAAGTTCAAACTTCTAGTTTCAAAACAGCACCCCTCTGCCCAGCGCTCCCAAGTCACAGCCAGAGTTAAGGGGCAGGGTGGCACTCACCTTTTCAAAGGCAGCCAAGAGCACGTGGGCGTGGCCGGTCACCTCCACAACTGCCCGGGGAAGAGAGGAACGGGTGGTCAGAGCTGGCCTCAGTCCCTCCTCTGCCCCCCACCCTGAACTTCTTCCTAGCTGGTGCTTTCCCAGGCTCTCTGCCAGAGACCCCAAAACCTAGGGAGGACCGTCCTCATCTTGCCTTCCTCTGCCTGGGGGCCCACTGCTCCCTCTGGCCACATCTCCACGGCTGGCTCTGCACGGAGGGACATTTCCGCAGGGCCGAGGAGCTGGGACTCGGCTGGCAGGGCTCCCACGCTGGGGGCTGGGGGGCTGCAGCCCACAGCAGTGGCAAGCCCGGCAGGAGGACACAGGACCGGTCAGCCAATGAGCGTGGCCGCCCCGCTCTCTGGTCTTCCATCGACCCGCTGGGGGCGGACACAAAACCTGAGGCCTGTCTAGCGGCTGCTACCACAGTGGAAGCCAGGCAGCCGGCAATTCCTGAGTCGAGAGAAGGAACTGAAGGGAGGGCCCCACAGCCCAGGAGGGGGCCCGACAGACGGACAGCTTGGGGCTTGAACCCTACGGCCTTAAAAGTGCTAAGTGGGCTGAGCCAACATCTTTCATCACATCTGGAATCAACTCCTCGGCTGATTGAGGAGAGAAGCGTCCACGGCCTGGAAGGGGGATGCACAAGGAAAGGCCGCTCACCATCTCCTTCATCTACCACGGCCTGGATGACCACTGGAAACACGCCCCGGTCCAGGTCAAAGTTCAACTGAGGAGAAAACGAAGAGAGAACAGTCAGACTGAGCTGGAGGGAGGAGGCGCGGTGAGCAGGATGGCGTCGCGGCAGAGCTCATGCGGACACAGACAAAATGGCGAGGGAAGACAGACGTCAGGCTGCACTTTTCCCATTTCGGCGAAAAAGATAAAAATGACTGACGTGGCAAACACGTGTAACTCGGTGGCATTAAGTACATTTGTAAGGCCACGTTCACCACCTCCACCATCCATTTCCAGAACACTCTTCATGTCCCCACAGGAACCCTGTCCCCATCACCACTCGCTCCCCAGCCCTCCCCACCTGCTAAGCCCCACTGTGTCCATAGGTACGTCCGGTCTGGGCATCGATTTTTTCTGTCTGGCCTCCTTCAGTGAGCACTATGTTTTCAAGGTTCACCCATGCCACACGCGTGCCAGTGCTCCCTCCCTAAGGCTGAGTGACACTCCCACCACACGGCCAGACCACACTCGACCACTCCCAGCTAAGGGACACCTGGGCTGTTCCCCTTTGGGTGCCACGAGCACCGAAGGACAGCATCCATCTGAACCATGGGCACCAGAGGAGAAGGGAGCGGCGACACCGTGGCAGGCGGATGAGCTCGAGGAGAAACCCACTCTCACTTTTCCTTCTCCTCCGTGGCTCCCAGCTGCCCCCTGGCCAAAGACCGCTCTCCTCCCCACATGTGTCTCCCTGGGCGTAGTCCACATCGGCTCACCAGCAGGGCCACAGGACAGAGGTGACCACTGCGGTCACCCGAAGCAGGGCTGCAAGGGGAGGCCCAGAAGGTGCCTGTGGGTCTCAGGCTGCCGGTGGGAGGCGGGACTGGGAGGGGCCGGGTGTTAGGATGGAGTCTGGCTCCACCACCCAAGCCTCAGTTTCCCTGTCTGTAAAAGAGGGATAAAAGCTATGCCCGGTGACCATGGTGGTCGACAAAACATGCCATGAACACCAGCCATGCAAAGCTCGGCATGTTCAGGCAGCAGGAGCTGAGGAGGCCAGTGGCCTGGGAAGGCCTCACAGAGACACAGGCCATGGATTCCCAGGAACGCAGGACTACAGGAAGCCATGTGCACACCAGCTGCACGCGGGGCGGTGAAGAACGTGTTCAGGACAGGACCCAGCCAGGCCGCAGGCTCACGGCAGCCTCAGGGTACAGGGAGCCTGAAAACCAGCAAAGAAGCCACTCCAACCACTAGGACATCTCAAAAGACGCCCACACTACAATGCAGTAAAACAAGTTATGCTTACGTGGGGATGGGGCTCTATGGGAAATCTCTATGCCTTCTTCTCAACTGTGCTGTGAACCTGAAACTACTATGAAAACTAGCCTTAAAAAATAAAATTAAAAAGCAAACCATAACCAAGAGAAATAAAAACACACACCCACACCAAAATTTGTATAGCGACGTTCAGAATGGCATTACTCCTAAGAACCCAAAGGTGGAGACAACTTAAGCGCCCGTCAGCCGGTGAACAGATGAACCGGGCATGGTCCAACCACACAGCGGAGTATCGTGAGCCGTGGAAAGGAACGACGTGCTGACAACTGCTACCACCTGCGTGAGACACGCGCTCAGTGACAGAAGCCAGTCACAAAAGGTCGCACAGTGTATGACTGTTTATTTGAAACTTCCAGAACAAGCACATCCACAGTGATGGAAGTAGATGAGTGGTTGCCAGGGGCTGAGGGGGAGGCTGGGGAAGGAATGCGGACAGGCAGAGCGTTTCTTCTGGGGGTGACAGAAGTGGACTGGGGTTACATGGTGGTGATGGCTGCACAACTCTATGAATACAGACAGACCTTCTACGGTGGGGTCACATCTCGAGAAACCCCTCAGAAGTTCAAAGTATGAGAAGTCAAAAACGCACTTAATAATACACCTCGCAGAACTTGAACACGCTCAAAAACATCAGCCTACAGCGGGTAAAACCACCTAACACAAAGCCGATCTCATAATTTAGTGCTGAGTATCTCACATGATGTACTCAACACTGTAGTGAAGGAGGAAAACAGAATGGCCACCGGTTTGTGGTCATTTACACTCGTGACCATGTGGCTGACCAGAAGCCATGACTCCCGCCGCCTGGAGTCCTGAGCGAGGACTCCATTGCTAGCCCAGGGAAAGGGGAAAATTCAGACTTCGAAGTGCAGTTTCTATCCAATGTGCGTTGCTTCTGTACCATCGTAAAGTCGAAAACTCTTAGGTTGAACCATCTGAAGTCAGGGACTATCTCTACGGTAAATATCACCAAACTGTACACTTTAAAGGGGTGAAAATTAGACCTCAATAAGCTGTTTAAAAAAACAAGAGACATCATATGAGGACTTTAAGATGCACAACAGATGAACATAGGGAAGGGAAGCAAAAATAATATAAAAACAGGGAGGGGGACAGAACAGAAGACTCTTAAATTTGGAGAACATACAGAGGGTTACTGGAGGGGCTGTGGGAGGGGGGATGGGCTAAATGGGGAAGGGGCACTAAGGAATCTACTCCTGAAATCATTGTTGCACTATATGCTAACATGGATGTAAATTTAAATACATACATACATACATAGAAAGGAGAAGGCCAGAGGAAGTGGCTCTGGGAATTAAAGCAGAAAGGTAAAGCCAGCAGGCAACAACGCAGTGGAGACAAGAGTACTTATCCTCTGGAAATGTATCCACACACACTGTTCACTGCATTCATGCTCAGATAAGAGCTTTGCCTTCAAGGAGTATGTACTTCAAAGGGAAAACATAGGTTTTTGAATTTAGATAACTCATTATGTGTAATGATGTATCAGAAAATGACTTTCAATGATTGTGGGGGAGAAAAACAAGCTACAGAATAATATTTCTACGCATGACTGCATCTTTACAACAAACAAATGCACATGGGAGAAAAGTCTGGAATACACCCCCTAAATGGTCAGAAGCGGTTGCCTCTGGAGAAGATTCAACTGGAGCGCGTTTTGCCTTACAAATTCTGTATAATTTGCACATTTTACAATAAGCATACATTACTGTTGTAATCTTTAAATAGGCGAATCCAGGAAAATGGCTAGAAAGGAGGATGGCGAGAGGGCAGTTAGCGGTGTCTGGAGACATCCCTGGTTATCACCACTAGGGGGGGGCTCCTGGCGGGTGGAGGCCAAGGATCAACATCCCACAGTGCCCAGGACAGCCCTCACCACAGAGAATGATCTGGGCCCCAGGGCTCAACAGCACTGAGACTGAGAAGCCCTCGTTGAGGAAAAAATCTGGGTTTGGTACCCGAGTATCTGTCAGGCTTCTAACACCTGCCAATGTCCGCTTCAGCACCTTCGGCAGTCAATGACACAGTGACAGGACATCATAACAGCTGGCTCTCCATACAGCTTAACTTCCAGAACCTTCTACCTATGGCAAGTTTAAGCAGTTTCCCAACTATGGTAATAACTGATACAGTTTCCTTTTAAAAACACATGTAGGGGCACATGGGTGGCTCAGTCAGTTGAGTGTCTGACTTTAGCTTGGGTCATGATCTCGAGGTTTGTGGGTTCGGGCCCCGCATTCGGCTTTGTGCTGACAGCTTGGAGCCTGGAGCCTGCTTCGGATTCTGTGTCTCCCTCTCTCTCTCTCTCTCTCTCTGCCCCTCCCCTGCTCATACTCCGTCTCTTTCTCCCTCTCAAGAATAAATAAACGTTTAAATAAAAAAAAAAGAAGAAGAAGAAGAGGGGCACCAGGGTGGCTCAGTCAGTTGAGCGTCTGACTTGGGTCAGGTCATGATCTCACAGAATGTGGTGGTTCAAGTCCTGCATCTGGCTCTGCGCTGACTGCCTGGAGCCTGCTTCGGATTCTGTGCCTCCCTTTCTCTCTGCCCTTCCCCTGCTGGCGCTCTGTCTCTCTCTCCCTCTCAAAAATAAATAAACATTACACAAAATTTTTTGAAGAAAAAATATAAATACACGTAATAGAGGGGAGAATGGAAATGACCACTTAATGGGTGCAGAGTTTCCCGCTGGGGTGATGAAAATGTTCTGGGACTGCACAGAGGTACGCATACAGGACTGTACTAAATGTCATAATGGTAAACTTTGTTCTGTGTATTCTATCGCCAAAAAAAAAAAAAAAAAAAATACACAAACGAAGTGAGTTGATTTCAAAAACACACTAGCTGCGGTGATCACCAGAGAAGGCAAAGGCAAGGAAAGGTCCTGGGATGACTCCACACTGGACAGGCCCGGAGCGGCCACCACCACTCCACGTGGCGCCTACCACCACCCCAGCCATGGCCGCGTTGCCACATGCTGATGACCTGGGATGTGGGCCTCCTGAAGCTCTAAGGGAGGAAAGGGGGTGCCCGTGTGTGGCACTTCAGACTGGTTTACGAGCCAGGTGTGCCCCCAGGACAACTGGCCTCACTGGGGGCTAGCACCCAAAGTGCTGGCTGACTCAGCACACCTACAAATGCACAAGGACCTGTTCTGCGGCCAAAATACCAAGGGACACACTACACACGGAGGTCACCAAACAGATGCGGGCTCAACCCGGTCCTCCCCACAACAACCGCAGGGTGAGGGCACCCACGTGTCTGTCTAGCTCCTTGCTGCCCTCTCAGCCCCCCTCTCTTTAAGGAGCAGCTCTCCCGCATTCACAGGAGGGCGGGCAGGACTGCGTGCAGCCGCTGGGTATCCCAGCCAGCAGTGTGTGGACACTGAGATGAAGCCATGTGCTGGAATGAGGCCGGGGGCGGGGCTGTCCCAAGGCCTGGCTGTCCAGCTCTTCCTGGGGCTCCAAAAGCCCCATCCTTCTTTCAGAAGACTTCCTCACATGAGCAGTAGAGGCAGCTTCTGCTGCTGGCCGCCAAAGCACCCTGACGAACGAGAGCAAACACCACGGTGTGGCCTTCACCTTCTGACACAGCTCATGACCCAGAACCCACCTGCCCAGCTCCTACACCATCCCACGCCCCGCTGCCTCCACTCCTTCCCCATAATGTACTTCAGTAATACATGACTACCTTCTTTAAAAAACTAGAGAATTCAGCCAAGTGAGAGCAGCCTGATACAAAAGGCCACCTATCATATGATTCCATTTATATAAAACATCCAGAAAGTACATGAGTACTTACCAGGGGCTGGGACTACAAACTAGGATTAACTAAGAATGGGCATGAGGGACCCTACTGGGAGGACGGAAACATTCTAGAACTGGACTGTGGTGACCACAACATAATTCATGAATTTACTAAAAATCGCTGGATTATACACTTAAAAGGGGTGAGTTTTATGGTATGCAAATTCTACCTTAAAAGACCCGTTCAAACAACTCAGACACATATATACTGCTGGCACTCACACTGTTCACGTGCAGAATGGGCTCGTGCGTGTGTAATGCAGGACTCTTTGCCTTATATCAAGACCCTGCACAGAAATAACCACCATGTAGTTCATGGGCGTCTTCTCCAGTTTCTCCTTGAGCTTTATACACACAAACGGACACCTGCGGAAATGGCTTTGTGCATCTCTCTTGTCGCGTGCATGAAATTATACTGCACCTCTGTCTGCAACAGACTCTTCTCCAGACCCAGGAGGGGCTTTCGGCACCGGTGTGTACGGTACACACAGATCCCTTCCACCTGGTGGGGCTGCACGGCATCCCGTTACGGAAACGAACCACGGTGCCCATACGATCATATGGTTCCCATAACATCAGTGAATAAGCAATCCCTTCGTCACGGACAGACAGGTTATGTCCAAATTTTGCTGTTACAGACAAAGCTCCCATTGCCATCCTTCATGTGATATAAACTGCCAGCCCCAGCCGAGAACCAGAAGGTGGAAGGGACCCTGCCAGACTGCAGTCCCACAGCACCGACAAGGCACCACCCAAGCCGCTAACTGGAGCCTCTAACTGCTGGCGCTCTGTCCGTCCTCAATCATCCAGTCTAGCCAACACTCAAATCACACCCCGCTCCCTGGTCCAGCGCACGCCCGACTGAGCACACATACACTCCTGAGGCTTATCAGCCACTCGAGGAATGTGAGCAGACAGGCCTGTGGCGATCGGACGATGCTCGGGAGAGGGCTGGTGACGGGGGCCAGGTTACCTCATCATCCTTCCACTCGGAGAAGTCGATCTTGAAGGAGGGCAGGGAAAACTGCTGGCTCACCCCTCTCTTGTAGTGGACGGTCTCGGACTGCAGGGCAGGGCTCCTGGGGCTGTACCTGAAGGGGCAGCCAAGAGAAAGGCCGCTGAGACTGTGCCCAGAGCAAATGGTCTGCTGTGCCCGGTCCTCAGTCTCAGTCCCCTGCCAGCCCAGGACCTGTGAGGCAGGGGCTGGCAGCCACCGGTCTGTGGGGACCGAGCAGAAATCAGACGTGAGGACCCCCTTCTTCACCTGTGAGTCCTCACCCTCCCCCGGCGAGGCAGGGCCCTCAGTCTATTTGCCTCCAGCCCTGCCTGGTAACTCACCTGCTTACAAGTCCTCTGGGGCCCACACCTGCCCCACAACTGCCTTTCCAGATCTGGCTGCGCCTTTCCATTTGGCTTTTGAGGTGCGTTTACTTCAGTGAACAAACATGGTACAAACATGTGCCCGGCATGCCGTGTCCCCACAGCCCATCCTCACACTCGCTCCCTGCCATGGGCTTCTCTGTCCCAGCCACAACCCACTAAGCACTCCCAGAAGAGCAGGGCATGTTCACGCCCACGTGCACGGCGTCTGTTCTTGAGTATTCACACGGCGGCCCGCCTACACCGGCTCCCTCACTACTGATGGCCCCCAGCGCTGTCCCCTAACCGCCACACGCAGGGGTGCGGGGTTCTGCAAACATTGCATGGGCTCCACTGTGCGGTCACTAACTCTGATCCGACCAGGCGACCCGCTGGTGAAGACCAGACTCCAGTATCTCGCTATTCCCAACGGTGCTTCCAGGACCCTCTCTACATACATCTTAGCCACGTATACGAGCACGTTCCCAAGGTACGTTCCCAGAAAGGGTACATGCATTTTCAATTCTGACCAACTCGGGCTTCTCCCCATTCAGGAATCCAACGGCGCTGACCTGCTTCCTCCACCCGCCCCACAGCAGCCACTCTTGGGGCTTCCCTCAGCCTCTTGGACAAAAGACACTCTGGAGAGCCTGACAGACTGGTGGGGGGCGGGGCTGCTCTTGTATGCACAAAGAGAGGGGGCCCCTCCACCCCCTGGAGGCCACAGGGCCTTTCTTCCCTGTGACATCCCAGCCCTGAGCCTGTGATAAAGCCACAGGCTAGGACTCTGCTCCCAAGCAGACCTGGGATTTTCTCTGGGACCTCAGATCTGCCCCCTTTTCTCACTTGTCAAGAAGCAGGGAGGAGACCAGGGAAGGAGCAGGAGGGTCACGCACACTGCAGCTCAAGTGGAAACAGAATTTCCAGGCTCGGATAAAGGTGCTTGGGCACAGCCTTCTGGGTCCTAGAGACGGTCTTTGTTCCGTTGACTTCTATGTTCACCCCACTCAACTCCAGCAAACTGAGAAGGGAAGCAGGCTCCCAGCCACTCCCACCAGGTCTCAGGAAGGGGAGAGAGGGGACAGAGCAGCATTTCTGTCCTCTGTCCCCAGTGGTGGAGCCCCCCGGGGGTTCAGAACAAAAGCTCCAGGGACGGCTAAGCTGTTTGCTCACGCATCCACTATCCTTCTGGGGGCACGTCTTCCAGGTCCAAATATGACACAGACCAAAGCCGAGCCGCGCACCTCGTCCTCTTGTTGATGCAAGGGAGGGTGCGAGAGAGGGAGCCCCGAGCCCAGTGACCCGACGGACAAAGCGTTCACTCCCTGCAGGGAGTGCACCCCACAAACCCCAGCTACGGGTTTTCTCCAACAGCAGCACCAAGGTCCTTATACCGACCACGAGGGGGCGGCTCCAGCCACCCCCACCCCCAGCTGAGGAAACTGAGGTACCAGCAGTCCCAACCCTTGACGCCTAAGCTCCAGCACCAGAGCCAGTCTGGCCTTCAGGTGTTTTTCTCCAACAGGACACAAGCGGGTACGTTTCTGCCCGTCTGTCTGAGTCTAATGTCACGCTGAAGTTACAGATTTCAAACTTTCGGGGCCAGCGAGACCCTTATTGCAAAGAAAACCTCCAAAATCTCAAACGCACAGCACGGACAACAGGAGCACAGCTGCCGGGCCAGCCGCCACCCAGGCCGCAGACACTCACACAGCCGTCCCGTTCAGGAACTCCTCCACCGCCTGGCAGTAGATGGTGATGGCCACGCGGGCGTCGGCATCAAAGGTGAACTCCAGGCTGTAGAGGACGCGCGGCTTCTCGCTGTCCTCGGAGGGGCTGTCGGCACCATCTTTGTACCTGCCGGGGAGCAGAGGGACAGAGGTGGCGGCCTCCACCCAGCACAGCAGGTGCGCCCCCCACGGGGCCCCCCAGAGGCGGCTGCCAGACGCGTGGAGGCCCACTCCCTGTTTGGGCAATAAGGCCGGACACTGCAGAGCCCTCCCTCCCTTGTGTCCCGCCCACAGAAAGAGAGGGGTCCTCCGGGTTTAGACGCAGCCCCAGACGTCTTCCAGGTGTAACGTGGCTCTCAGCCCGCTGACGTGCGAGGCCGGATCGCTGTTGCTCGTGGGGCCGTCCCGTGCACCGTGGGGTGCTCAGGAGCATCCCTGGTCTCTGCCCCCACAGGCCAGGGGCACCCAATCCCCCGAGTGAAAGCGTCTGCGGACGCGGACCGACATCCCTGGGGGCACGGCCGGTTTGAAGACTGGAATCCCGTGAGCAGAGCCCTCTGTACTCACACCCTAGGAGCCCCTCTGGACTCGAGACCTGTCCGTGACCTTCTGGCTCCACAGCTGAGGGAGCAGGGACTGGGGCCACTAGCTGCTGCCTCCCCTCGCAGGCATCTGTGACCACAGCATGAGGCAGGGCGAAGGCTCACCTCACCAGTCGGAGAGAGTCTTTCCGGATGTTCACCAGGCTCCTCAGTGTCTTCACCGGCTCATGGGGGGCGGGGGTGACGTAAGGAAACTAGAAGGGAAAAACCCAAAGCCATCCCGGTGATCCCCAGGATGTGACAGGGATAGAAAACAGGGATAATCGGAGCACAGGCACGACTCTGTACACCCCAGCCCTTGCGCTCATTCGTACAGAAGTAAAGCACAGGCCCAGCAGCCGCCACAAGGGACAAACAACAGGGACCAGAACCCTTAAGGATTCTGGCCACATAGATCCAGCCATGGTCCTCCAATTCCAGGGGGACTCTCAGTAAGCATAACCCGGCCCGAGGGACCCTGGGGCTCTGAGGCCGTGTTCCCAGAGGCGGGACCTGGTGCCCACTGCTGTCCTGAATAAAGTGGGCCTGCAAGGTAAGGATGATGTTCAGGAAAGACTCTGGAAGGGACTCGCACGCAAACACGCACACACACACACACACACACACACACACACACAGGGGAGCAATGGAAAATGGGAGATCTCTGGGAAATGTGCTGCAGCGGCATCAGCTCCTGCCCATGACAGTGCAGCACAGCTCTGGAAGATTCTGTCCTTGTGGAAGCCGAGGGAGGGAGGCACAGAGGACTGGAACCCCTTCCCGCCACTGCAGGGGAGTCTACGATGGCCTCAAAAGAAAAGTTTAAACAATAACAGATTTACGGGAGGTCTGTAAGAGCCAGGCCCTGCCTGCGAGCTGAGGCTTCGAAGACGGAAGGTGAGGTTGCTACTCTTGCTCTCACAGATTCAGGAGGGCAGGGGACTCAGCACAACCTGGAAGCCCCAGTGGTCCCATGGGTCGGGGAGGGCAGCACTCGAGGCCAAAGCTCCTCGCCTCCCACACACTAAAGGATCAAGATTTCATGTCAACCAGCTGTTCCACTGCTAAAACAGCCTAAAGACCCCCGGGCCAGTGGACACCTCATCCCCTGCCAGGACCAGGGACACCCCAGGACTCAGCAGCCTTGGGAAATGGAGTCCAGCATCTCCTGAAAGAGACGGTCTCCTGCCTGGCTCCTCACCCACACTGAGGCCCACCATTTTAAAGTACAAGACCCATGGGGCGCCTGGGTGGCGCAGTCGGTTAAGCGTCCGACTCCAGCCAGGTCACGATCTCGCGGTCCGGGAGTTCGAGCCCCGCGTCAGGCTCTGGGCTGATGGCTCAGAGCCTGGAGCCTGTTTCCGATTCTGTGTCTCCCTCTCTCTCTGCCCCTCCCCCGTTCATGCTCTGTCTCTCTCTGTCCCAAAAATAAATAAATGTTGAAAAAAAAAAAAAAAAGTACAAGACCCAATCCCCTGGTCAGCACCCCCTCCCCAGAGGCCCTCACTAGTCCCTCTCGGTCTCTTTTGTCTCCATTCGTGAATCTTTTCTTCACTGCCTGCACCCCAGGAGGGAAGAGGGTAGGATATGTCCTCCATCCCCAGCCCCTGGAGGAGTCCTAGGCACCCAGCAGGTACCAAATGTGTGCTGGACAAATGGACAGCAGCATGTAAACGTGTGCTTCCCTGATGACTAACGAAAGTGCATTTGTAAAAATGCTCACTGGCCATGTGCATGTCTCTTTTGGGTCACAACTCTCACCCACTGTTCGTACAGAGTGTGGCTTTTGTTTTTTCTTTTTTAAAGAAAGTCATCCAAGAGGCCTGGGATCAAATCCATAACTATCCATAAGCCCCATAGCCTGGCTGCATTGGGCTCAGCAGTGGCTACCCTGTCCCCCAGTGAGCTATCTGCAGCCATCCAACCTCTAAGGGGACAGTGCCAGGACATGACCCCTGCACAGACATACACACATCCAGCCAGTAGCTCTGCCCATGTGAGGTGACTCAGTGTCTGCTTATCCTCAAAGCCAGCTATGGATAGCGGAGGGGAGGACCTCGCTGCCACTGCCCACGTGCCTACCCCACTGTGACCCACCTGGACCGGGCGATTGCCCAGGAAATTCAGATCCATGTTCTCTCCAAAGAGGTAACCTTCAGGGTGAGGGGTGTCGAATTTCTCACCTCCCATGAAAAAGTGAGAGGCAAAGTAGTTTCCTGGTTAGAAAAGGAAACACAATTGTAGATTATAAGGCTCGACACAGCCCAGGGGAAGCCGGTGATGGTTAACAGGCTCAGCCCTGAGAACGGCTCCATTTGGAGAGAAGCCTCGCAGGCTGTCCTTACCACTCGGCTCTAGCCCCAGCCTCAGCCCTTCAACCCGGCCCATTCAACGTCTGCACCCCAACACCCTTTGTGCTCCCAGACCTCTCCTCCCTGCTCAGGGGCGTATCAGGTCTTCTGCTCCATTAACCTTTCCTTCTGTGGCAGTCGGAGTTGTGTGCTCCTCAAGGATATGTCTCAGTTCCACACCTACACCTGTGCATGCGACCTTAGTTGGAAATAGGGTCTTTACAGATGTAATCAAGAGGAGGTCACACTGAAGCACAAAAGCAGTAAAAATAAGTGTACCTGTAGAACTCAGTCAAGGGACTCACAAAATAAAAGGCTATAAAGTATGACACCATTTACCTAAAACATGGGGAGGAGAGGGCTAAAGAATGGGTTCAAACTTAAGCGACCAGCAACTTCATACAGACTGCTATATGCAGAAGAGGTGACATACAAACCAAATGGTAACCACAAATCTAAAACCTGTAAAGACATGAAAAAAATAAAGAGGAAGGAACCCAAGTATATCATAAAGAAAGCCAACTAACCATGACAGAAAAGTGCAGGAGAGGAGAGGAATGGAGAAAAACAACTACAAAAACAATCACAGAACAAGTAACAAAAATGGTAATACATACATACTTATCAACAATTACTTTGAATATAAATGGACTGAACACTCCAATCAAAAGTCAAAGGGTGACAGAATGGGTAAGAAAACAAGGCCAATCTGTATGCTGCCTATAAGAGACTCATTTCAGACCTAAAGACACCTGCAAATGGAAAGCGAGGGGATGGATGAGCATTCATCATGCTAATGGTGTGAAAAGCAATCTGGGGCAGCAATACTTACATGGGACAAGATAGACTTTAAAACAAAGAGTGTAACGAGAGACAAAGAAGGGCACTATATAACCAGAAAGGGGACAAACTAACAAGAAGTAAATATCTGGCAACCAAATACACAAGTTAATAACAAATATAAAGGAAATAATGGACAGTAATACAATAATTGTAGAGAACATTAATAACCCACCTACATCAATGGATAGATCATCCAAACAGAAAATCAACAAGGAAACAGTGGCTCTGAATGACACACTGGACCAGATGAATCTCACAGATATATTCAGAACATTCCATCCTAAAACAGCAGAATACACATTCTTTTCAAGTGCACATGGAACATTCTCCAGATTAGATCACGTTAGGCCACAAAACAAGTCTCAACAAATTCAGAAAGATCAAAGTCATTCCACACATCTTTTCTGACCACAACACTATGACACTAGAAGTCAACAAGAAAAAATCTGGAAAGACCACAAATACATGGAGGTTAAACAACATGCTACTAAACAATGAATGGGTCAACCAATAAATCAAAGAAGAACCTTAAAAATACATGTAGACAAATGAAAGTGGAAAACACAATGGTCCGAAATCTATGCAGCAAAAGCAGTTCTAAGAGGGAAGTCTGTAGCAACACAGTCCTACCTCATGAAGCAAGAAAAATCTCAAATAAGCAACCTAATGTTACACCTAAAGGAGCAAGGAAAAGAAGAACAAAACCCCAAGCCAGCAGAAGCAAGGAAATAATAAATGTCAGAGCAGAAATAAAGAAAATAGAAACTAAAAAAAAAAAAAAAAAAAGTAGAACAAATCAATGAAACCAAGGCACCAGTTCTTTGAAATGATCAACAAAATTGAGAAATCTTTAGCAAGACTCATCCAAAAGAGAGAGAGAGATAGAGAGAGAGGACTCAAATTAATCAGAAATGAAAGAGGAGAAGCATCAACCAGTACCAAAGAAACATGAAGGATTATAAGAGAATATTATGAACAATTACATGCCAACAAACTGGACAACATGGAAGAAATGGATAAACTCCTAGAAACATACAACCTCCCAAAACTGAATCAGGAAGAAACAGAAAATTTGAACAGACCAATTACCAGAAATGAAATTGAATCAGTAATCAAAAAACTCCCAACAAAAGTCCAGGACCAGATGGCTTCACAGAGGAATTCTAACAAACATTTAAAAAACAGTTAATACTTATTCTTCTCAAACTACTACAAAAAATAGAAGGAAAGCTTCCAAATTCATTCTATGGGGCCAGAATTGCCCTGATATCAAAACCAGATAAAGACACTACAAAAAAGAGAACTACAGGCCAATATTTCCAATGAACACGGATGCAAAAATCTTCCAAAAATATTAGCAAACAGAATCCAACAATACATTGTCAGGCTCTGTGTTGACAGCTCAGAACCTGGAGCCTCCTTCGGATTCTGTGTCTTCCTCTCTCTCTGTCCATCCCCTACTCACATTCTGTCTCTCTCTCTCCTTCAAAAATAAATAAACATTAAAAAAAAATTAAAAGACTCCAACAATACATGAAAATAATCATTCACCACAATCAAGTGGAATTTATTCCCAGGATGTAAAGGTCGTTCAGTATTCACAAGTCAATCCATGTGATACATCACATCAAAAAAAGAAAGGATAAAAACCGTAAGATCATTTGAAAAGATGCAGATACAACATGTGACAAAGTACAACATCCATTCATGATGAAAACCCTCAATAAGGTAGGTTTAGAAAGAACAAACGTCAACATAATAAAGTCCATCTATGAAAAACCCACAACCAACATCATCCTCAATGGGAAAAAACTGAGAGCTTTCCCCTAAGATCAGGAACAAGGCAAGATGTCCACTCTCACCATTTTTACTCAGGATAGTACTGGAAGTCCTACCCAAGCAATCAGACAAGAGAAGGGAACAAAAGGCAGCCAAATCATTAAGGAAGAAGTAAAACTCTCACTATTTGCAGACGACATGATACTATATCTAAAAACCCTAAAGACTCCACCAAAACAGCTACTAGAACTCATAAATGAATTCAGGAAGGCTACAGGATACAAAATCAATGTACAGAAATCCACTGCTTTCTATACACTAATAATGAAGCAACAGAAAGAGAAATTGAGAAAACAATCCCACTTACAAGTACACCAAAATAATAAAACACCTAGGAATAAATTTAACCAAGGAGGTGAAAGACCTGTAGTCTGAAAACTGTACAATACTAATGAAAGAAACTGAAGATGACATAAACAAAAGGGAAAACATTCCATGCTCATGGATTAGAAGAACAAATATTGTTAAAATGTCCATACGACTCAAAGCAAACTACAGATTTAACGCAATCCCTATCAAATACCAATGGCATTTTTCACACAACTAGAACAAAGAATCCTAAAATTGGTACGGAACCATCTAGAGACCCCAAATAGCCAGAACAATCTTGAAAAAGAGAAACAAAGCTGAAAGCATCACAATTCCAGATCTGAAGATACATGACAAAGCTGTCGTGATCAAAACATCTGGTAGGGGCACAGAATAGACAACGTAGATGAACGGAACCCTAACACAAGGCCCAAAAACAAATCCACAACTATATGGTCAACTAATCTTTAGCAAAAGAGGCAAGAATATGTCATGGCAAAGGGACAGTCTCTTCAACAAATGGCTCTGGGAAAACTGGACAGTGACATGCAAAAGAATGAAACTGGACCACTTTCTTACACTAGACACAAAAATAAACTGGATTAAGTTTCTAATGTGGTGAGACCTGAGTGGCATCTCGGTGGCTCAGTCGGTTGGGTGTCTGACTTTGGCTCAGGTCATGATCTCACAGCTCATGAGTTCGAGCCCCACGTCAGGCTCTGTGCTGACAGCTCGGAGCCTGGAGCCTGCTTCGGTTTCTGGGTCTCCCTGTCTCTCTATGCCCCTCCCCCGCTTGCCCTCTGCCTATCTCTCTCTCTCTCTCTCTCTCTCTCTCTCTCCCTCTCAAAAATAAATAAACATTAAAAAAATTTTTAATAAATGTGAGACCTGAAACCATAAAAATCCTAGAAGAAAGCACAAGCAGTAATTTCTCTGACATCGGCTGTAGCAACAGTTTTTTAGATCCGTCTCCTGAGGCAAGGGAACAAAAGCAAAAATAAACTATTGGGACTACACCAAAATAAAAAGCTTCCATACAGCAAAGGAAATTACGATCAAAGCTAAACAACAACCTACTGAATGAAAGAATTTGTAAATGACATATCTGATAAGGGGTTAGTATCCAGAATATAAAAACAACTTATACAACTCAACACCAAACAAAACCAAATAATCCAATTAAAAATAGAAGACACGAACAGATATTTCTCTAGAGAAAACATACAGATGGCTGACAGACACATGAAAAGAGGCACAACATCACCCACCATCAGGGACATGCAAATCAAAACTACAATGAGATATCACCTCATACCCATCAGAATGGCTAAAATCAACAACACAAGAAACAACAGGTGTTGGCAAGCATGTGGAGAAACAGGAACCCTCAGTGCACTGTTGGTGGGAATGCAAACTGGTGTAGCCACCTGGAAAACAGTATGAAAATTCTTCAAGGGCGCCTGGTTGGTTCAGTCAGTTAAGTGTCCGACTTCGGCTCAGGCCATGATCTCCCGGTTCGTGGGTTCGAGCCCCGCGTCAGGTTCATGCTGACAGCTCGGAGCCTGAAGCCTGGAGCCTACTTCAGGTTCTGTGTCTCCTTCTCTCTCTGCCCTTCCTCTGCCTGTGCTCTCTCTCAAAAATAAATAAACATTAAAAAAAAAAAGAAAATTCTTCAAAAAATTAAAAGCAGAGGGGAGCCTGGGTGGCTCAGTTGGTTTAGCATCTGACTCTTGATTTCAGCTCAGATAATGACCCAAGGGCCATAGGATCAAGCCCCGTGTCAGGATCTGCACTGAGAACGGAGCCTGCTTAAGATTTTCTCTGCCCCTTTCCCCTGCTCACATGCGATCTCTCTCTAAAATTAAAAAGAAAAAAAAGTTAAAAATAGAACTACCCTACGATCCAGTAATCTCACTACTGGATCTTTACCCAAAGAATAGAAGAACGCTAATTCAGAGGGATACATGCACCCTGATGTTTACTGCAGCATTATCTACAACAGCCAAATTATGGAAGTAGCCTAAGCATCCATCGACTGATAAAGGATAAAGAAGAAGACGTGGTATACATATGTGTACACACAGCCAGAGGAATGTTACACAACCATAAAATAAAGAATGAAATCTTGCCACTTGCAATGACACAGATGGATCTAGAAAGTATTATGCTAAGGGAAATAAGTGAGTCACAGAAAGACAACTACCATATGAGTTCACTCATATGTGGAACTGAAGAAACAAAACGAACAAAAGGCGGCAGTCGGGACTGGACGCGGCAGGGGCAAAAGTGCAGACATTCTGCTTACTGTTAGGTCTTTCCATGGAACATGAACCATGCAGTGCTCCTAACTAAAGGACTGAGACATGGGGCAGCACGAGGACCCTTCCAAAATCACCTAGGATCTGCACTGGGTCCTACGTACTGGAACTATCAGTGCACTTTAAG
This sequence comes from Lynx rufus, assembly GCF_022079265.1. Classification (NCBI taxonomy): domain Eukaryota; kingdom Metazoa; phylum Chordata; class Mammalia; order Carnivora; family Felidae; genus Lynx; species Lynx rufus. Next base: position 21,141,685 of record NW_025814838.1, read on the forward strand.
GTGCAGACTTTTTTAATAAATGTGAGACCTGAAACCATAAAAATCCTAGAAGAAAGCACAAGCAGTAATTTCTCTGACATCGTCCCCACAACGGCCCTGTAGGGGCAGGGAACAAGGCACCCAAGGCCTGGCACGCAGCCTGTCACTGCACCTGACCCTGGACCTGGGCTTTAACCTTGCTTGGCCTTTGGCCCACCCCCGCTACCCTGCTTGCCGACCAAACTGCCTCCATTTTCCCTCTCTCTTTACTCTCCCCCACAGCACTGTGCATGACCCGATGGAACTGTGCACAGGAGGCCCCAACATCTTAGTCCAGTTTTAAGCTTTTGTGACTGGAGGTATAAATGCTACAATCTAAAACCTCCTGATGAAGAGGCAACAGACGATTTTTTTTTTTTTTGGTTTTCCCTATATTGTTTACATTTTCTACAATTAACATTACTTTTTTTTTTAATATTTTATTTGTAAGTAATCCCTACATCCAAAGTGGCGCTTGAATTTACAACCCTGGGATCAAGAGTCTCACGCCCTACCAACTGAGCCTCCAGATGCCCCAATTAACATAATTAACATTACTTTTAAAAGAAGAAAAAAAAATTTTTTAAGATTTTTTTTTTTTTTTAAAGAAGGCTCCACGCCCAACGTGGGGTCTGAGTTCACAACCCGGAGATCAAGAGCCTCCTGCTCTGAGACAGCCAGGCACACAGTCCAAGAAAAATTATTTAAAAAAAAATATGAGGGACACCTAGGTGGCCCAGTTGGTTAAGCGACTGACTCTTGGTTTCGGCTCAAGTTCCTGAGTTCCAGCCCCACATCGGGCTGTGCGCTGACAGTGTGAAGCCTGCTCGGGATTCTCTCTCTTCCTCTCTCTGCCCCTCCCCCACTTCCTCTCTCTGTCTCTCAAAAGAAATAAATAAACTTGAAAAAAAAAAAAGACATGGTACAAGCTGTGGTAGTATCACAAAACTGGAAGCATGTTCTGGAAAGACCAATGAATTGTCCACTAGTAGACTTAAGGGTGTGTGAATTATACCTCAATAAAGCTATTCTTAGGGATTGGGGGAACCTGAGTTGTCACAAGCTAGGAGTTCATCAGTAAGTTTTTTGATATTAATCTTTAACGTGATTTTTTTGGGGGGCACAAAACTTGGAATTAGATGCTATTCTTTATCAAAACCCTGTTAATTCCCATCTACTTATTTACATGACATGGGTTCTCAACTTCAAATGAAAACCAGAACCAGAGCTTGTGCTGACCTGGTCTCACTCTAGCCGTGGGTTATGTTCAACCGTGACCACAGGAACCAATCAGGGATGAAAGGAGCCCACTCACCTAAGAGACACCTTTTTGATGTATTTTATGTTCGATGCGTATTTAGGTTTACTATCTATAAAAACTGTAACCTCAGGGGAGGTGCTGTGGAAAGACATATGCAACGTGAGGAATGGGAAGCATGGGTTCTGAAGGAAGGGCGTTCGCTGTGTTATTCTCTGTGTTTTGCTAGGTTTTTCAAAAGTTCACGTTTTTTTTTTTTAATTTTTTTTTTCAACGTTTATTTATTTTTTGGGGGACAGAGAGAGACAGAGCATGAACGGGGGAGGGGCAGAGAGAGAGGGAGACACAGAATCGGAAACAGGCTCCAGGCTCTGAGCCATCAGCCCAGAGCCTGACACGGGGCTCGAACTGACGGACCGCGAGATCGTGACCTGGCTGAAGTCGGACGCTTAACCGACTGTGCCACCCAGGCACCCCAAAAGTTCACGTTTTTAAAAAGGAACTTTTAGGGGCCCCTGGGTGGCTCAGTCGGTTGAGCTTCCGACTCCGGCTCAGGTCATGATCTCACGGTCTGTGAGCTTGAGCCTCGCGTCGGGCTCTGTGCTGACAGCTCGGAGCCTGGAACCTCCTTCAGATTCTGTCTCCCTCTCTGACCCTCCCCTGTTCATGCTCTGTCTCTCTCTGTCTCAAAAATAAACATTAAAAAAAAAAAATTTTTTTTTAAAGGGAACTTTTAAAGGAAGAATGTGTGCGCAGAGGACCAGGGAAGGAGTGTGTGTTCGTGCGTGTCTGCGCGTGCATACAGGTGTGTGGTGTACCCAGCTGCAGGGGTGTGCCGTGCATGTGTGTGTGTCTGGGCGTGCGTGGTGTGTGTGTGTGTGTGTGTTGACACGGTTTAGGACCAAGAGGAGCAGACCGAGCTCTAAAGATGAGGGAGGGAAAAGAGCAAGAAAACACCATGAAGGGGAGAAATGGAAAGGCAGACAGACAGGAAGATGAAGAAGACAAACCACCACCTCAGCCACCGGGCTCTTTCCTCCATGCCCCCTGATACGGAACCCACGGAGGGGACAGATCCTGCCCCTCCTCTGCATGCAGGACGATATCAGAGGTCCCCTCAAAGCCCCGTGACTTAGCCCCATGCTGAGGCCACCCCCACGTCCACCCCCAACACACACAGGGACAGCAGCCAGTGAATGGGGTCATCTCACTGATCTCACTGCAGGCTGCAAAGGGCGGCTGTTCGCACACAAGGAAAGAGCCGCGTGGGAAGACCGTCCCCATCAGAAGGGCTGAAAATCCTATGGCCACGCAGAAGGCCTGCTAGAGGCGATTTGGGCCCAGAAGCCCTGGCTATGGGGCACTGACACGCTCCAGGACCTCAGGGCCACAGGGGAACCCAGACGCTTCACCTCCTGTGCGCCGGAGGGATTCACACTCTGCCCTACTTACAGGTGGCCAGGTGACCTGGATAACCAACAGGTGACCAGCCACAACATTAAGACCAAGGGAGACCCCCTCCCCTGGGGGCCTCCCAGCATTCCCACACACGGCTCTGTTGTCCTTTACACGTGGAAGGACACATGTGCTCATCATCTTTTACAGATGAGGAAAATCAAAACCACGAGGCACCTGTTAGAGGCTGTTTCAGTGATGGCTGGTGCAGGTGGGAAGGTGCTGTCCCTTCCTCACAGGCCACAGAGCAAGCCAGGAGGGCTCCTGGGGCTGTTTTGTCTGGTCACTCTCAAATAACTGGTGGTATATACACATGGTGTACCAGGATCACCATTTACAACCCCAAAAAGGCAACACTCTAAATTACTTAAATGAACTAATAACCCTGCTAAGGAGCGAGGCACCAGGACACTCAAACTGTCCCTGGGATCAGAGTAAAGGTCAAAGCCCGGAACATTCCACACCAAAACTGTCAGGGCCCCCCAGCAGGCAGGGTGAGGAGTGGAGTGAGAAAAAGTGGGATCCTAACATTCTCCCCAAAACACTCGCTCCATTCTAACCCTTCTTAGCTACACATTCACAAAACCCAAGTTTCATCAAGAGACCAGAGTTTGGGACCCTGCTACAGAGCGAATGTTTACTTCCCACCCCCCTCAAATTCACATGTTGAAATCTGACCCCCAATGTGATGGTACTGGGAGCTGGGGCTTTGGGGAAGTGACTAGGTCCCGAGGAGGTGCTGTGATGCATGGGATTAGTACCGTTACAAGAGGCCCTCCAGAATCCCCTAACCCAGCCGTGTGAGCACAGCGAGTAGACAGCTGTCTATGAATCACCAGACACCGAACGTGCTTGCACCTTGATCTTGGACTTCCCAGCCTCCAGAACTGTGAGAAATAAGTGTCTGTTGTTTATAAGTCACCCAGACTGTGGTGTAGACACAGCAGTGCAGACAGACTTGGACATACCCACTGGGTCTAAGGTCCCAAGTCTGGACCCCTGAGAAGCATGTGCAGCAAACCCACCAACCTATGGGATCCCCACAACAGAAAGAAGCTGGGGGGGCTCCAGCCACCCAGGATCACCTGGGGACAGCCACCACCATCACCGCCAGGGCTTCATCAACTCTTGGCGTCACCCAAGACCTCAGCAAAAAGCCCTCACTAGGTGAAGCAGCGAGGGCTCCTCCTCCTAGGCATCTGTTCCAGTCGTCCCCGAGGGGCCTCTGCACTGCTGGAGGGAGCCTGGGATGTCCCAAGGGACCTTGGGAACTCTAGGGCCAGAGTTCTTCATTGAGGATGAGAATGGAATGATGTGGAGAATGAAGTGACTAGTGCCATGTTCTAGCAAGCTGACGGTCTCAGGAAGAAGCAACACCTGTGGGCTTTGGTGAAGGGAGCCCCCTAGAGGCTACACCTGGGAGCCTGGACTCCTTCAGAGCCCCTGCCCGCACCCTGGCTTCTCGTGGGGACTCAGGCCGGGGGAAGCCCCCACCTCCTGCGATTCCCAGCAGCGGCCCACCTTCCTTCCCCACCCTTCCAACACACCCGCACCTCCTGGCCTCAAGTCTCTGTGTGGTTCTAGGTAACGCAGGACACGCAAACTCGGTTCTAGGTACCACAGGCTCCCTCCTTGCACTCCAGACGTTCCAGACCAGAGACAGTGATGCTAAACCCAGCAGCCAACATCCCCATGCCTCAACCTACAGGGCCACGAACCAGTGATTCTGCTCTGCCCTCTGTGCTGCCTACCTCACCTTGCACCACCTTCCTGGGCCATCCTCTGGGATTCAGGCACTTTCTCCATTCCCTGTGACCCAAGAGGCTGCCCCCACCCTGCTACTCAGCAGTAAGGCCTCTTACGAACTCCCTGCAAGCCCGCTCCATAGCAAATCCTCCTGCCCCAACAGTCTTCACAGTAGGATCATCACTGTTTTTCTTTATTTGTTGGTTGGTTCACACTCTGTCCTCTTCTGCCCACGACCAGGGGTCACATGCATGTTCACTGTCCTGTATCCCAGTGACCACCACCCTGGCTTGCACACAGGAGCCTGGTAAAAACCAGTTGAATGAACGGAGGAAGGTGGATGACACAGTTACTACGATTTGACAGCAAAGGAAATAGGAGGCACAGAGCGGTCACAGGACCCGCTCAAGGCACAGCACGAGCCAGAGGTGGCGTCCTCACTGAAGACCTGTGTGGACCCCAGAGCTGCATGCTGCACACTCAACTACTCCAGCCCACTGTGTGCTCTTCCCACACCGCCATCCAGTTCTCCAGTCTTCAGTGGACACCGACTGATGACCTACAAATTCAGCTCTATCCTGACACCATCCACCTGGAGACAGCATCAGATCCCACAGATGAAGGGCTCAGCCCCACACCACTGCCCCCTCCCTTCAGATGCCAATCCCCAGTCCGGGTGGTCACCTGTCAACCGGCTATAAGCTGGACATTCCCACGACCCCCAACTAATTTGCTCAAGCTGCTCACAAAACTCAGGAAAACAGCTCACTTACCAGATTACTAGGTCACCAGCTTAATATAAAAGGACACGCTTCAGGAACGGCCACATGGAAGAGATGTCCAGCGCAAGGATGGTGGGAAAGGCGCGGGGCTTCCATGCCCCCTCTGAGCGCTCCACCCTCCCAGCCTCTCGCTGTGCTCACCAACCCAGAAGCCCCCTGAACCCGGCCCTTCAGGGTCTTTGTGGAGGCTTCGTCTTACGTGGGCTCGGCTGATTCAATCACTGGCTGCTGGCGACCCTCTCGATGTCCAGCCTCTAACCACAAAGTTGGCTCCAAACGCAGCCAGGCCCCATCCTTAGGTGCTTCCCCGAATCTCATCAGCATAAACTCGGGTGTGGTTGAAAGGGGCTTGTTATGAGTATCAATACCAAATTCCAAGAGTTTTTTAGAAGCTCTGTGGCAGGAACAGAGAAAACACATCACAATGTCCCCTGTCTACCCCCCGGGTAAAGCAGGACTTTAGACACCCTGCACAACCCACTGCTAAGAAACACACCTGGTGCTGGGCCCCGGGACACAGGGCGTGCGTCTCATGCCGCCCCAGTCTCCCCTACTCCAGTGGGGTTCGGAGAGGCAGGGCAGGGGGCGCCGCTGAGCAGGCATGGGCAGGGGCTGGGAACAGTTCACTGATTCCACAGGCCATAAATTCCTCTCATTCCCTAACGGGACAGATGTTCCCGGTTACCAGCTTCCCGAATCCGCTGTCACTAGGCCCCAACTGGGCCTGACCAATGCGAGATGAGAACATCACAGTCCCCGAGTGATCTCAGGAAAGCATCTTCAGGATCGTGAAACACCCTGCCGATTCCCCCTGAGCCAAAATCATGCACGTACAGACAAGAGCGCTTCTCTGCTGGCCACATGCAGCCTAGGTGACCTAGTGTGGCCTGGCCTGTGTCCCCATCAGTAACATGCAGGCCTCAGTAAAAAACACTGGGAGCAGACTGATGAGGACAGCTCAGGATGTCCTCAGGATAAAAGGAGCCAATAATGCAAAGGAGCCAATAATGCACATGTGAAAAGGCATCTGAGAAACATTCTATTCCCAGCCCCTCCCACCCCCCTCCCAAGCATGAAAGCCTTACCACAGCTGGACCATATTAAACAAAAATCTCGGGGCGCCTGGGTAGCTCAGTCGGTAAGCGTCCGACTTCGGCTCACGTCACGATCTCGCGGTATGTGGGTTCGAGCCCCGCGTCTGGCTCTGTGCTGACTGCTCGGAGCCTGGAGCCTGTTTTGGATCCTGTGTGTCTCCCTCTCACTCTGACCCTCCCCCGTTCATGCTCTGTCTCTCTATGTCTCAAAAATAAATAAACATTAAAAAAAAATTAAAAAAAAAAAAAGATGGGCACTGTTATGTGTACTTTACCACAATTAGGGAAAAAATGGACCCAAAGAAATCTGATCACAGGCACCAATGCAGCCACAGAAGTGTGCACAGCAGCGCTTTTCATAAGGGCTCAAACTGGAAATTCCCCCAACGCCCCTCCCCATGGATGAAGATGTGGTGGCATCCACAGACACTGGACTCTAACACAGCAGAGGCCAAGCTGACTACTGTCCCCATGAACGGAATGAGGGCCTCATCACTGCAGAGGAGCAAAGAGCGGCCAGTTCCATCTGTCACACTCAAAACAGGCAAAATCACCTCTGGTGGACTCGGAAGGGAGTTTCCCAGGGAGGAGGGAGGCAAAGATTGGGAGGGGGCACCAAGGGGGTTTGGGGGCTGCTACTGTTCCATTTCTTCAACATGTTCACTGTGTCATCATTCATCAAACTTACGATTTACACGTTTTCTAAATGCATGTTACTCTTCACTTTTTTTAAGTTATTTACTTTGATGTTAAACAAACACATGCAGACAGTCCCGCACTTAATGGTTTGTCTTATGAGTTTTAGACTTTACAATGGTGCAAAAGCAATATGTGTTCATCAGAACCCACATTTCAAATTGTGAATGTGTATCTTTTCCCCAGATAACGATCTGAGGTAGGACCCTCCCCTGGGGATGCTGGGCAGGGCAGGAGCCCCAGGTCCAGGCAGCCATGCGGTCACAAGGTCAGCACTCATGCTTGCGACCATTCTGAGCCCAGAGAACCATTTTGGTTTTCGCTGTAAGTATGGTATTCAACAAACATGAGACGTCAAACACTATCACCAAACCAGCTTCGTGTTGGTGATTGTGCCCACCCGTAGGCTCACGAAAGTGCTCTGAGCGCATTTAAGGGAGATGAGGCTAGGTTCGGCAGGTTCGATGTATTCAATGCATTTTCGATGGGGACACAACCCCATCATAAGTTGAGGAAGATCTGTGTATTGTGGATATACGCACACATTTTTTAAACAATGCCCAACCGAACACAACCCCGAAAGGCCCCCAGGGAGTCTGGTCACTCAGGGATGTCCTGTGGGTCAGGTGTGGATCACAGAAGGCTGCAGTTGTCACAACGGTGGATGCCAGGGCCGCCTGGAGGGAGCCAGCACAGCGGTCTGCCCACTTGCGGGGGTCGGGCACCCAGGACCAAGCGAGAGGGCACGACTCAGGATCAGGCAGGATGAAAGGGCAGGGAAAGTGGCTCCGGGACTTCTTTTAGACACAGAGGTGGGGAGACGTTCCATCAGTCATTCCTCGAGGCTTGCGCCTCCTCACCTGGCTCCATGACTAAGCAAACCAACTGGTCTCGTGTTAGGCAGCGAGGGCCCCTCTCCCACGCGGTTCCATGCCATCAGCTTTTCTGCAAACAGCAGAGGGTGTGGGCCTCACTCTTCCTCCTTCCCACTCCCATCCTGGAGGGGCGGCCACCCCCTAAGGCACGGGCAGGGGCTGAGCCTGCTTCTCCCATCTCTGAGGAGCTGGGCACACGCAGGGGCAGTGAGCGGAACTGAACAATTCCCCTGTTATTTACGGAGGCCGAATCAGGCGCCGCATGGGTGGTGCATGTGACACCATCTGCCCTTTTATGGGACACCATTTTATGGAGCGACACAGAATCCTGAGGGTGAGTGACTGTACACAGCCACACAGAAACGCACACAGGAAATGCCAAATGGAACACGACCCCATGAGAACGACTGGTCCGGACAGCACTAGGCTTGGGAAGCGAGGCAGGCGGCAGTGGTCACTGTCCACGGGGGCCATCCAGGAAGTGGAGGCCGGCCTCCAGGAAACTTCTGGGCCCGCTGAAAAACAAAAGTTCAGCAGGGCAGGGTACGGTCCCACCCTGCCAGCTCACGTGGACTCTCAGAGTCAGAACTGGAAGAGGCCTGGGGAACCAGAGGTTAACCCCAGTGAGTCAGGGAAATGGGGCCAGAGAGCAAGCGCCTGGCTCAAGGCCACAGATCGAGGACAGACTCAGGCCTCAGGACTCTGAATCCAGTGCTCCTCCCACCACACAGGCTCGATCTCATGTGCTAAACTGATCTTCCGTGACTTTCCGTGTTTGCGGATGGGTGTGTTACAAACACAATAGAGGCCGCCCCAACTGTGAGGAAGAAAACACACGCATGCGCTCACACACCAACCAGTACAAACCCACACCCCTTTTATCTTGGGCTACTGGGCCCTCAGTGCCACGGCTGACTGGAATGGCAGCAGCCACCTCCCTGGCATAGGATCAAAAGCCCAGTGGCCGAGCGGCCAGACCGGCACAGGCCTGGGTTTTCTTCCCCGAGTGCCAGGCTGCACGGGCACGTGGAGCCGGCTCACGGACGTGAGAGTCCAACGAAGCCCAGGGCGGCGAGGCTGGCAACGAGGTTAGCAGGAGCTGACGGTCTTGTTATTTTCAAGTCAACAAAAAGTGATGGTGTGTTAACAATTCCCAGAGAAACTATGACAAGTCCCCAGAGTCATTGTGCCCTGACGCATGCCCTGAACTGAATACACGATGCAGGGACCTCAGAAACAAACACAGAGCTCCAAGCCTCTCAGAACCCTGAGGGCAGGCGGCACTCCCACCGGGGGACCCACCACACCTCAGCTCCCGGGCCCCAGTGGCCGGCTCCTGAACCCCAGTATCCCAGGGTCGCTGCTGCAGGGAAACGGGTGCTCAGATGCCCACCCACCATGGCCCGTTCAAATTGTTTCCTGTTGCTGTTGGTTTTTTTACTGTTTTTTACCTAAAGCATAACGGAAGCTCAGAAAATACAGCCTGTTTATGCAGCTCTTACAACGATAAAACCCAAACCAAGTTCACATGAGCAGAAGAAACACAGAACTAGTTCTCTTATGAGCACGGCACAGGTGACACGGGGAAGATGAATCTGAATCCAGCTGAACCACACGACGCTGGTGACGATGGTGCAAGGTCTCTGAGCAAGAAGGTGAACCTGGCCCTGGACAGGTAGAGTCTCCTTCTCCCCATCCACTATCCTACCGTCACGGACACACGGGGCTCAGAGCACCAGCTCACTCCCTTGGGACATGATGGCCCAGGGACCCAGACTGCCCCTAATGATAGAGAACGTCCGCCTTCATCTCAAACTTCGGCCTCAGTTCGTTTCTTCAGTTGCCAAATAAATCAGTCAGCAAGGCCCCACCCTGGAAATGGGAGACCCTGACACGAGTGTTCGGGATGTTTCTACACTGCCAGCAAGACCTAGGCTCACAGCAAACGTCTTGCACATGCCCTGGGCCCCTCCACCACCTGGCAGCAGACCCAGGAGTCCTCAGACCCCTGCCAGACACCCCAAGGGATATGAGGAAGCCCGCTGTGAGCAGTCCGTACACCGAGGAGGTGAGGTTCGTTTCTTTCAAGGCCTGTTGCACGAGCATCTGTCAAACGCCTACTGTACACGAGACTCAGATGCTGGGTGACGAGACTCAGATGCCAGGCTGATTTCCAGTTCCTCCACTAGAGGACAAAAGTCTAGGGTCACAGGACATGGCAAGGTTCCGGCAAGATAAAGGAGGTGAAAACACTGTGAGAGCACACGCACAAACAAAAGGTTTACATCTCGGGCATATCTCCCCCCCCCCCCCCGCCTGGGCTGGTAGGTCACATGTCTGATCGTCCCTCCTTCTGACCCTTCTCATGGGTGACCTGGTCCCAGCACGACCTCCCTCAGACACCAGGGCAGGGCAGCCAGCAGCGCTCTGAGACACACAATTAACAGTAATGAGAACAGCGGGAGGACAGACCGCGGCAGCAGCTGCCCACGGCCACGTCCTCTGTGGCCGCAGCCTGCGCTCGCTTCCGCATGTCCGCACCTTCTCTTTAGGAGTTTGCCGTGGTGTCCTAAGTCCTGCTCTGACCCGCAACTGGAGACCGGCCGGCTGTGTGGTCACGGCAAGGGAGGCCAGACACAAACCCTCACAGTTACGGAGCTGACTTTTTGTAAAAGTGCAAAGGCGGCCTGATGGAAAAAGGACAGTCTTCTCAACAAATGATAATTAAATAACTGAATCCCACATGCAAAGAAAAGACCTCGTAGTTTTACCTGAGACCATACACACAAGAAAACATTAACTCAAAATGGATCATAGACCTAAATGCATGAGCTGAAACTTTTCTAAAACTTGTATGGAAAAAACAGAAAATCTTTGTAACCTTGAACAAGGTAAAGATCTCCCAGCTATAACTCCAAAAATATTAACCATTAAAAAAAAAATCGATAAATTGGGGCACCTGGGTTAAGTTGGTTAAGCATCTGACTTCTTGGTTTCAGCCTGGGTCATGATCCCATGGTTTGTGAGTTCCAACTCTTTGCTGACAGTTCGGAGCCTGCATGGGATTTTCTTTCTCCCTCTCTATCCCTCTCCTACTCGCGCATGTGCTCTCTCTCACTCCTTCCCTCTCAAAATAAATAAATAAACTTTAAATCACAGAGCTGATAAACGAACTGTATTACTGTATCCAGAATAATGGAACTACTACTCAGTAAGATTAACAATCCACTTTTTTAAAAAAATGAACAGGGGCGCCTGGGTGACTCAGTCGGTTGAGTGTTGGGACTCTGGCTCAGGTCATGATCTCATGGTTCGTGGGTTCGTTCCCCGCGTTGGGCTCTGTGCTCACAGCTCAGAGCCTGAAGCCTGCTTCTGATTCTGTGCCTCCTTCTCTCTCTCTCTCTCTGCCCCTCCCCCTGCTCACGATCGCTGTATCTCTCTCTCAAAAATAAACATTAAAAATTTTCAAAAATAATAATTTAAAAAATGAACAAAGGACAAAAACAGACTTCTGCCATGTGCGCCTCTCTCTGTCTCTCACACACACACACACACAGAGTATACAAATGGCTAATAAGCACATGAAAAGATGCTCCACGTCTTCAGTCATCGGGGAGATGTAAATCAAAACCACAATGGGATACCACTTCATGCCCACAAGGATGGCTACAATTAAAAAGGTAGGCCAACAGGGTGCCTGGCTGGCTCAGTCTGTAGAGCATGTGACTCTTGATCTCAGGGTCTGGAGTTGAAGCTCAGCTCCAAGATGGGCAGAGAACCTACCTGTGGGCGAAGAGCCCAGTTTAAAAAAAAAAGGTAGATAATAATAAGTGTTAGCAAGGATGTGGAGAATTGGAACCTTCACACACCGCTGGCGGGAATATAAAATGAAGCAGCTGCTGTGGAAAACAGTCTGGCACTTCATCAGAAGGTTAAACACAGAATCACCATGTGACCCAGCAATTCCACTCCAACGTGTATACTATAGACAATTAAAAAGGGCCACACAAATGTTCAGTGTTCATAGCAGCGTTATTCATAATAGCCAAAAACCGGAAACAACCCAAATGTTAACTGGTAGATAAACAACATGTACTATATCTGTACACAAAGGTACAGACACCTGTTACCACGTGGCAGAACTCCAAAGACCTTGTTTTAAGTGCAAAAAGCCACACACGAAACTACATGTTGTGGGGCACCTGGGTGGCTCAGTCGGTGAAGGGTCCTACTTCGGCTCAGGTCATGATCTCACAAGCTTGTGAGTTCGAGCCCCGCATCAGCCTCTGTGCTGACAGCTCAGAGTCTAGAGCGTGCTTCCGATTCTGTGTCCCTCTCTCGCTCGGCCCGTCCCCTGCTCGTGCTCTGTCTCTCTCTCTCTCAAGAATAAATAAAATGTTAAAAAAATAAAAAACTTAAGGGGCACCTGGGTGGCTCAGTCAGTTGGGCATTTGACTTCGGCTCAGGTCATGATCTCACCCTGTGTGGGTTCGAGCCCCGCGTCAGGCTCTGTGCTGACAGCTCGGAGCCTGGAGCCTGCTTTGAATTCTGTGTCTCCCTGTCTCTCTGCCCTTCCCTACTCACACTCTGTCTCTCTCTGTCTCTCAAAAATAAATAAACATTGAAATAAATTTGTTTTAATTAAAAAAAAAGAAACTACAAGTTGTATGATTCCTTTTCTTTTTTATCTTTGAAAGGGAGTGCACACATGTGCACATGAGCAGGGAAGGGACAGAGAGAGAGGGGGAGAGAGAGGCAGAGAAAGAATCCCAAGCAGGCATGAGGAGGGGAGGGACAAAGAGAGAGGGAGAGCGAGGGAGAGGGGGGAGAGAGAGAATTCCAAGAATGCTCCGCACTGTCAGCGCAGAGCCCAACACGGGGCTCGAACTCACAAAGCCATGAGATAGTGACTTGAGCCGAAACCAAGAGTCAGACATTTAACCAACTGAGCCACCAAGTGCTCCTGTATGATTCCTTTTATATGAAGTGTCCAGAGAGGGCATATTTTAAAGACAGAAGCCAGATCAGGTGGAAACAGAGATGGACTGCAAACAGGCACAATGAAACTCTGGAAGGTGATGGAAATGTCTAAAACTGATTTGCACAGTTGTATAAATTTACTGGAAGTCAACAAATCACACGTTTACAATGGATGAGTCATACGACATACAACTCGATAAAGTTGCTTAAAAAGTAAAATGAATAAATAAATACAACGAAAACAAAGCAAATGTAATGAAATTTCAGCTAGGTACTGTTGGAGTACATGCTGAAAGTTCCACAAACAAAAGAAAATTGGACAGATGTTAAAAGTTCTCACCACAAAAAAAAAAAAAAAAAAGTGATGAGGATGCTAACTCACCTTATTTCCTGACATGTACATGTATGAAATCATTAGACTGCACATCTTACACTTACATAATGTTATATGTCAATTAAGTCTCAATAAAGCTGGGAGGGATCAGTGCTACAGATATGTTAAAAAATATTAGCATCCAGGGGCGCCTGGGTGGCTCAGTCGGTTAAGCGGCCGACTTCGTCTCAGGTCATGATCTCACGGTCCGTGAGTTCGAGCCCCACGTCGGGCTCTGTGCTGACAGCTCAGAGCCTGGAGCCTGTTTCAGATTCTGTGTCTCCCTCTCTCTGACCCTCCCCCGTTCATGCTCTGTCTCTCTGTCTCAAAAATAAATAAACGTTAAAATTTAAAAAAAATATATTAGCATCCAATTTTTCTCTCCTCAATATTATCGATGAAATTAACAGAGACCTGAGAAGATAACTTTCTCATAAAGCGATTGAATGGTCCTCAGGGCCAACCCCTAAAAATCATCTGAAATACCCCTGGGGACCTTGTCCACCCTTGGAGAAACATACTAAGGTCCTGCTAAGGTCATTTCTGCCTCAGACTGACCCTCCCTGAGCAAGGTGGCCCGAGGGACAAGGAAGCCCAGGGGACAGGTTTTGGACTGGACAGGTCCAGGCAAGCACTGCTATGGTGCTCTAAGGTAGCCCATGACATTCGATTAGTTGTGGCCGACTGGCGTGTTCATTAATGGCTTCTGAAACCAAGTCCAGGCTTGGTGACAAAGAGTGTCCTGAATGATTAGCCAGGTCTACCACACAGAATCTGAAAGTTGTGTTATAAAGGCCTTGTACTTGTGGTTTCGTCCAAACACCCAAATGAAGGAACATCAAGTATGTGGCCCTCGTCCTGGATTAACATAGGAAATGCCACATTAAACTCTGATATCTCTGCCATGCTACTGCTAACTGCTATTAGGGTCTGAAATGTCCACCTAATTTCCTCTCTAAACCTTTACAGCAATTAACGTTTTAGGAGCACTTTCAGTGCCAGTCACTGTTCTAAACACTGTACAGGGCTCAACCCATTTTACAGATGAGGAAACTGTGACCCAGGGGGCTACGCAACTTGCCTCCAATCACTCAGCCAAAGACAGGCTGGAAGAACATCGGAGATGAAAGAGAATGAATTCAAACAACTGCTTCATGAGATGTGGGGATGTCAGCCCGCAGGCCTCCAGGGATCCCCACACCAAGCTGGGCTGCCCTGCACTTATGCCTGGGACACAAGCAGGCAACAGTGGCTTCTGCCCACTTCGGCCTCATCCCCTTCTGACTGCCCCAAAACGCTGTGCTAGTCTCCACCCCTCTATTCTCCCAGACACTCCCCCTTTTGGGGCTTCCAAAATCAGCACAGAGCAGTTCTTAAATCTGAGTGGACATCAGACTCATTTGACAAATGAGTTTAAACGCAGGTTGCTAGGCCCCAGCAGGTCTGAGGCAGGGCCTGGGAAATGCATGCTTAACAAGCTTCCCTACCAGTGGGAGTGGGTGGTCCGCGGCTACACTCAAAGGAAACCTGGCCTGGTGGGTGCGTGAAGGCCACCTGTGAGGCCTACAAGACCCCGATAGCAGATCAGATTCTTCAGAAGCCAGGATCAGGTGATCCAACCGAAAGACCCCCTGAGGTCCAAATTCTCTGTTCCTTTTCTTCTTTCCAAGGCAAATGACCCCACGAGGAGATGGAGAGGAAAGAACCCAAGCTAAAGTCCTGGGTCAGTCCACACTCTTTAGAGGCAGCAGAACAGAGTGTAAACAAGTCCACAGTGGTCGGATTTGTGGTCCTGTGCCTAGATGTGCTTCCACCCAGGTCTAAGACCTTGGGAAAGTCACTTCCTTGCTGCAGGCTCAGGTCTCCCTGCCACGGAAAAGGAGACCAGAGAACCAGACAGGTCTCCTCCAACCAGTCTCCTGTTCTCCAGCAAGGGCTCCAAGCCTTACCCCATCAAATAATCTCCTTGGGCCCAGCCCCTCTCCTCCCACCCACCCCCCATTCACGTACACACAGGAGAGCTAAGCCTCTGTCCAGATGGCATGGGCAGTGTTCAGAACTACTGGCCCAGTCTTCACACCAAGCCACCAAAGAAAGCCCAAACTGACGATGGTGTGATGTCAATCCCTTTGACAATGACCACTTTGTAAGCGCAAGCTAAGCGCCGAACACCGTGCTAACCCCTCACCAGCATCGCGCCCCGAACCTCATCCCAGCCCTAAGGCTTTCCGCTGAGTCTCCCCTGTGTGCAGACGAGAAAAGTGAGGCGCCCAGAGGCGAAGTGACTGACCCAAGGTCACCCAGCCGGGACGGGGCAGGCAGCCCGGGGCCCCACCCACGGCCCGAGTGGAGGTCGCGCGGAGCCCCGGGCCGGGAGGCGCAGGGAGGGCAGCGGGCCGGGCAGAGCCCCCACCGCACCCTCTGCGGAGAGCCTCGCGCGGGCGCGCCCTGCCCACCCGGGTTCCGGCCCAGGTCTCGCCCTCCGCTCCCGGAGCCCAGCGGCCGCTCACCGGACTTCGGGGGGTAGCGATAGGCCGAGTTCGCCTGGATGTCGATGTCCTCCACGCCCGCGATGCGGCGGCTCAGGATGGAGCCCATGGTGCACGGCGAGCCGGGCCGGGCCGGCCGGGGCCGGGACGCGGGCGGCGGCGGCGTCCTCAAGCGGACATGGCCCGGACCAGGCCACACGGACACTAGCCCACGGCCGCGGGCGCCTCGGCCTCCGAGCCCCAACCCTCAGCTCCGCTGGGGGCCCGACGCCACGGCGGCCCTCCGCCCCCCGGGCATGAGGCACTTCGGGAAATGGAGTCCCTTCACTTCCCTTCGCCGCCCAGGGCGACGGGCTGCGGCACGGGCACCCTGCCTAAGAACTACATGTCCCAGGATGCCCTTCGCCACGGCATCGTGAAGCTGTTGACCAGCGTTCAGGAACAAACCAAATGGACCTGAATCCAGAGGGGAGGATTCATCACGGCAAACTGACCTTCCCTCTACATTCCAAGCACGGTACTAGCATCGTAACTCTTTAGCCTCCTAATCATCTGTTCATATACAGATCCTCATAGGAATCCAGCGCCTTCCATTTACCCCCTGTCTGAAATATCTCCCTGAGCCACCATGGTTCTCCCCACTTCCCAGGGTTTATCTCCGGCCCCGGCCAGAAGAGGGCATACCTCTACCTGCCGCCCGGCAATAGCTGGGGTGGAACCCAAGGCCGTCAGGAGTGGGGCTCCCTGGCGAAGCCAAGGGCTTCCTTCAGCCCCTTTCCAAAACTCAAAGCTTCTCTTTGGCTCCACGTCCAGAACAATCACTCTGAAAACATAATTTTACAGCCCCACACCGAGGCAGTAGACCTCTTCTCATTTTACATATAGAGAAGAGACGGCTGCATATGAGGTGTGGAAGGCAAGTTTAAAAAACCGGTCAGGATTCAAGGCTTGCCGATTGCAATGTACTTTCCTGGCTTTTGAGTCACATAAAATTCTGTAAGCAGGCCAAGTGGAGGTCTGTTTGGCCTACTTTTCCGTTGAGAAATGGGTTTCAAGAAGAAAGTGACTTTCTAAGTCAAGTCTGCTGTATCAAGAAAGCTGGGAGAGCAGCAGCTGCTGAAGGGTCTCAAATGGTAAATGCACCACATTCCACGTTAAAGTGCGTCCTACACATTTCCGGTGGCTAGAGTCCAGAATACAACCTTCTATTGTCAGGGAACCTGGGAAGCCAAAGTTAATAGAAGAGGTGAAAGACTTATGTGATTATGAGTAGAGTTCCAGATCTTGGAAGAGCCGGATAAAATCTGTGCTTCACAATCAAGATCCCCATTTACCGAACACCTACTGTGTGCCAGGCATCACGTTGAGGACTTTATACAGAGTCATTGAATTTTCTGATGTAGCTTTTATTTTATTTTTTAAATGTTTATTGTTAAGAGAGAGAGAGAGGGAGAAGATGAGTGGGGGAGGGGCAGAGACAGAGGAAGACACAGAATCTGAAGCAGGCTCCAGGCTCTGAGCTGTCAACACAGAGCCCAACGCTGGGGCTCAAACTCACAAACCGTGAGATCATGACCTGAGCCCAAATTGGACACTTAACCGACTGAGCCGCCCAGGTGCCCCTCTGATGTGGCTTTTAATTCCCAATTCACAGAAGAGGAGAGTGAAGCTGGGAGACGTGAGGTACCCAACTCAGGCTTCATTGTAGATACATGGTAATAAAGCTGGAACTTGAACAAAGCCTCTCCTTTTACTGCCACACTCCCCTACTACTCCAGAGGCAGGAACATTCAGATGTACGATGTTTCATGGCTCTTGCCACCGGATGGGCCTGAAGACGCCTCCACTCTTTGTGATCTTTCTTCCCCTATCTTTCCTTCTGTTAAATCACATAACGCTTGTGTGTATACACACACACATACACCAAAACTGAATTCAATTTACTGGCCTTCCTGTTGGGGGTATAGCATAGACCCTGACGTTCTCATTGAAAAACAATCCTAGGAGCATGTCCTTCCTATACATCCTGGGCCAGGACAGCCATTTCCATGGGCTGGATGTTTGATTAAACATCCTTCTTAATAGAGCTTTGGACTTGTTCTGTGCTTATCCATGCCCCGCTGGGAGACAGGCCTTTTTTTGATTTGTTATTGGTTCTCCTGTCAACATCTGTGCTGATTCATTTATTTATTCAACAAATATTTATTACTCAGGTACTACGTGATGGGCAATGAGCCAGATTATGAGACAGGCAACAGGGATCAACTGCGAGAATGCTAGATGTGGACCACACAGGCTAGCGTAGAAAGACACTAAAAAGGTCAACAAAATGTGGTGGGTGCTATAGGAGAATAGAGGTGCAAATAAATGATAAGAGAGGGGCGCCTGGGTGGCTCATTTGGTTAAGCATCTGACTTCGGCTCACGTCATGATCTCGTGAGTTGGTGAGTTCGAGCCCTGCATCAGGTTCTGCACTGATCATGTGGAGCCTGCCTGGGATTCTCATTCTCTCCCTCCCTCTCTCTCTACCCCTCCCCCACTTGCTCATGTGTGCGCTCTTTCTCAAAATAAATAAAGTTAAAAAGATAATAAGAGACACCTACTTATTGATAGGGGTGTCAGGGAAGGCTTCTCTGAAGAGGTGACATTTAAGCCAGGACTTGAAATACAAGTAAGAGCAAAGGTGGGGGGGCAATTCTGAGGAAGTAAGCCAATCCAGGTTCCAAGCAGAGAAAACACCAGGTGCAAAGGCCCTGAGGCTATAAGGAGCTGAGTATGATCCAGGAGCTCAAAGGCCAGCGTAGCTAAAATCAAGGTGGGGGGTAGAGTATAAGAACAGACGTCAAGAGTGAGTCAGTGGCCAGATCTCAAGTCCCCTCTTTGGGACTTGAGTCCCAAAAAGATATTGGGTCTTTTACACTTCATTTTAGCCAAATGACCTAAAAGCGATAGCATTGGGTCTTTTGAAAGACACTGGGCACCGTTTATGGGCACCTGCGGTGAGTCCCTTGAGTCTAGCTTTCTGAGCCTTCTGAGGGGGCAGGATCCTTGTCTATTCATTCCTGTGCTCCCAGAGTCAGGCACCCAATGATCTATGGAGTGTTTGAAAGAATAGAAGCAGCTGGCTCAGTCAGCAGAGCATATGACTCTTGATTACAGGGTTGTAGGTTCAAACCCCACATTGGGTGTGGAGATTGCTTAAATATTAAATCTTGAAAAAATAAAAAATGGAGGTGGGAAGGAGGAGGCCAGGGCATGCTGGGGAGGCTCTGGCAGAGCCTCCAATTCCCTGAACTTCAGGTAAGATGGTACTGCTAGAAATACCTTTTATTCCCCTGCCCCCATCTACTGGTCCCAGCTGTCAGGCGCCTGCTAAGAAATCCAAAGTCCATTCTTTAGCCAGGCTGATCCTGGCTGAAAACAAGGTTGTTTTTTCCTCCCCTGCTGCCCTTGGGAAAACTAGCAAGCTAGCGGGGCCATGGGGACCAAAAGAGTGACCTTTGCTCCTGCTAGCCTCATCTGCCCCACCCCAGCCAGAACAGCTCCTTCTGAGCTGGACAAGCCTGGGCAGGTAACTGAGTGTTGCTGGATAAGGGTAGGGGGAAAGGTGAAGGTACTTCCCGTTTCCTTGAACAAGAAAATCCCCTAGCAGGCCCTGCCAGGACACTGCCCGTTCTCACTTGCCAGACATACACCCTTGTGGGCTAATGGGTGCCTATTCTTCTCCACTGGCTCTGAACACAGGCAAGAGTGTAAGGAGGTTTGGATTCCAGCCTTAAAAGTTTCCTCATCTGTAAAATGAGGCTTGGGCTCCCTAGAGTGGTCCAGATGGAGGCAAAGAGGTGAGTACCAGAAATAGTGCTGAGCACTTCACAGCTATTAATCTACCTTCAGCAGTCCTGGGAGAGCTCCACACTCCTACCTTGGGTTCCACAAATGAAATGAAGCTCAGGGCTGCGCTACTTGTATCCAACATCAGTCACTAAGCAGTGGAGTCAAGACTGACAACCAGATCTATCTGGCTCCAGAACCATCTCACCGTCCATCACGCTCTGTCTCAGTGGAATAGTGATGGCAGAAACCACATCCAAAGCCCACTACCTTCTGCTGAGCGCTTTACCCACGTTAATTCATGCTTATGATGCTTTGTTAAGGTGAGGGGCCATTCTTAACAAGACCAGGAATCTCCTGGCACTATCAGGGTTTGCAAAAGATGGCAGAGCCGGAGTGATCCCCACGTAGCAGAAGAGACACCAAAATCTGATTTCCCATGAGGACAGGATACCTCTACCAGGCTGAGGTGCTCACCTGGCAGAGGACACTGAGAGTCCACCCCCTGCCTGTAGGCTAGGCCAGGGAACCGAGCCCTTGGAGGCCGCTTAGCACTCTCATTGTGCAGGTCTCCCTGGAGCTATCCTGGTGCCCCAGCACTCCCCAGGCCCCCACAACCCTGGATCCCTTCAGGCCCTGTCCACCAGGCTCCCATTATCCTCCTCCCACCAGCTAAAGACAGAACCTCTGGAAAGATGAAAGGATCCAGGAAGGGGTTCCCCCCACCCCTCCGGTGTGGGATAGCTCCCTCCATCCAGTGCAATTCTAACAGTGAAGCGCTGGGTAGGGAGGGCGGGGTGCTCCCTTAGAACCAGACGCATCCAAAACATTTCCTGATCCAGACTGGACCCTTCGGCCACCATCTGGACGCCACACTGAGCCTAAACTGGACAACTGATCAGATCTAGTAAAACCTCTCAATGACTTTCAACCCTAACACCCCAGGGCCTGTATCAGCTTCCAGAAGGCACTTTTCACACTTCTACATTTCCACAATTGTACATCCGTTCCTTGGGATTTTTGACACACAGCCGCAACCCACCCTCGCCACCAGGAGACCCTTCTCGGGTTTGGTCTCCACTGTAACCCCGGCTGGCTCAGGGCAGGGCAGAGTAAGGGCCCAAACAACGGTTGCCCAACGGATGAAATTGGAGCCCAGGAAGCTCTAGGAACCGGGCCAAGGTCAGTCAGAGCGGGGGGTAACCGCGCCAGACTCCTCCTCGCCTCCCCGCCCGGGATCCCTTTGCGAGCACGCCCTGGTCCCACACGCCCGATCCTAGACGTCACCCGGAAGCGGCGCGTGCGGAACTGTAAACACTACCCGCAACTCCCCCCTTCTCCCGCTCGCTCCAGTCCCGCCCCCGCCCGCCACGTGACGCGCCCCCGCCGGCCCCGGCCCAGCGCCCGCCCCCGCTGCAGCCTCATTGGGTGGCCAGCTTTGTTTACCTTATATGGCCAGGTCCTAACACTCTGAGGCCGCCCATTGGCCAAGGCGCGGCCTCACTCACTTGACGTCATTCGGGACAAAACGATGCAAATAAACCGGGGCATTCTGGGAATAGAAGTTCGGGGCCGCCCCGGAACTGGCTCCGCCGGGTCCTTGCGCCCGCTTTCCAAAGCCGAGATTTCCGGCAGAGCGCACGAGATTTTGCGTGGGAAAGTGGGAGCCCCGCGGGGAGGGAACCCGGAGGCACCAGGGTCTGTCCACCTCGTGTTTTGTCCGCGCCATCCCATCCCCAGACGTAGTGTGTGTGTGGCTGAGCGCCAAGCCGGGGAGGGACCCGCATCAGGAGTGGGCGACGTGAACTTGTT
The DNA here is from genome assembly GCF_022079265.1 of Lynx rufus. NCBI lineage: Eukaryota > Metazoa > Chordata > Mammalia > Carnivora > Felidae > Lynx > Lynx rufus. Next base: position 21,163,094 of record NW_025814838.1, read on the forward strand.
GCTCTGGGTGTTGGGGTGGGGGACTGGAAGGCTTCCTGGAGGCGGTGACTTTCTGCAGAGCCCTTAAGGGCAGATTCATTCATCCAAGGAAGGAGTATTTTTTGGCGCCTATTGTGTGCCAGGCTTTCGGGTCTGTGTGTCCTAGAGCTGCCGATTTGTGCCAAAATTGCTAGGGGACCCCCACCCCCAAGTGTGCGCCCACTCAACAGAGGGATGCCAGGCATACCGGGCAAAGACGCCAGCGGGCCCGCCTGCTGGACCCCTGAGAGCGTGACGGCCCGCAGACACGGCCGCCTGCTTCCGCACACAGCAGGGGCAGAGTCCAGACACACCTCTTCGCGCCCCCCGGCCGGCCAGGCGGCGCGGGACTACATCTCCCAGCATGCCCCCGCGGCCCCGAGCCAGGCGAGGCTCGGTGAGTCACAGCCGCACAGTAAATATTTGTATTAGCCGGAGCCGGCTCGCTAATGGTGGACGCGTGAGGCGGAGGAGAGCGGCGGCGGGAGGCAGCGGGCAGCACGGCGGCGGCGCCATGTCCGTGAACATGGACGAGCTCAAGCACCAGGTCATGATCAACCAGTTCGTGCTGACGGCGGGCTGCGCGGCCGACCAGGCGAAGCAGCTGCTGCAGGCGGCCCACTGGCAGTTCGAGGTGCGCGGCCGGGCCGGGACCGGGGGCCGGGGGTCCGTCCCGCCAGCCACGCGTGTTTGGGTCGGTGTGGACACGTGCTGGTGCGCGCTCCGCCCGGGCCGGGGCCGCGCACTCGGCCCGGTGTCCTGGCGTCCGCGCGCCCCGTTGGCCGGGCCGCAGCGCGCACACGCGGCGTGCGGGTCCGGCCGGGCGGTGCGGCCGCGTCTACGCGGTCCCCGGAAACGCCGCCCGCGCGGGGTGGGCGGGAGGGGCGGCCCGCCCCCACCGGGCCCCGAGATCCCCGCCCCCCCGAGTCCCCCGGCGGTCGGGATGCGGGGTCCCCCCTCTTTTGTTCGGGTAACGGCCAGGGCGGGGCGTCGCCGCGGCCCGGACGGACAGTCGGCGGGCGGCCGGAAGGAGGACGCCCCGGGCTGGGGCCGAGTTGGGCGCGCGCCGCCCCCACCTCGGGAGCCGCCTGGTGGGACGGGGAGCTCTGGGGCCCGTGGGCAGAGCCGCCCCGCACGAGTGGGTTTGAGGGTCTGCGTGCCCAGTGGGCAGCTCGGCGGCGCGTGTGTCCACGTACATGTGCATTTGTATTTACGCACGCGCCACGCTACGTGTGGGCATGTCGGCGTGTGTGTAAACACGCAGTCCACCCGGCGCGCGGGTGCGGGCTGTGTGCTCCGTGTACACACACGTCGCCGTTTTGCAGATGGTGCCCACGCGTGTACACACACGAGTGTACGGGTGCTGTGCTGGGAGCCCCACACTACAGCTACGAGTGTGCCTCTGTGCACCCCGCCCTAGAGGCGTGTTCGGGTGGCCTCCTCTGTGCTGGCAGATGAATTTACCTGCACAGTGCACGGCGTGGTTTACACGGTTCGGTGGCTTTTCGGTCAGCTGGGTAGGAGGTGGGGCTGCCCCAGTCAGGACCCCACCCACCAGGCCTCCCTGACCCACAGAACACTAGTGCCCACAGCTTGTGCTGCCAAGAGGCCACCTGGCTTTGCCTAGCTCAACTGCCCCAGAAATAACCCAGGGTGGTATCTAGGGAAGAGGCCAGAGTCCTTGAGCTCCACCCCTCACAGGTGTAAGGTCACAGCTCAGACGGTGTCTGTGCCCTGCCTGCCGGGAGCCTGGTTTCCTGATGGGGAGCCATCCCAGGAAAGGTGTTCGGGCCTGCAGGGGATACACTGAGGACTCTAGGACTCAGCTTCTTAAGAATGGGATGGGGGATCAGAATTCCAGCCCAAAGGTTTGGACAGCCTGGGGAAGCAGTGGCCGATCCAGCCGGGGGAATCTTTGCTCACACCTTTCTACCCGCGCTCTCAGCAGGGACCGCCGACCCTGTGTGGTCTTCACACGATGTGGGAGGTTGCTCTTTCTGGGCAATTCCCTTTCCTCCTCTGGCCTCAGTTTCCTCCCTACCTCCAGCGTGGGAGTTGATCTCTAGAGCCAGTGGCCACTCCCTTGTGCCCACCGCCCCCAGGGCCTGCAGCCCCACCCTGCAGGAAGCTCCCTAAACAGCCTGTTTGTCTCAAGGGCTAGATGTGGCAAAACTTGCAAAACCACATTCACGGCAGTTTGCTTGAGTCCCACATCTGCACACATGGCTCCCTCCCTGCTTGGGGCTGGGCGGGCAGGTGTGTGGTGGAAGGGCCTGGCCTGTCTGGACTCTCAGCCCAGCGCAGGGAGCCTGGCACCAGCTGGGCTGTCACTCAGCACGGGTTGGTGTCGCTCCACCACACGAATTAAAAGTGTTGCTTTGAGGATTGAGATGCCTGGGGGAGACCCTGTCCCCAAGAGGGGCCGGAGCTGCCTGCAGATTTGGTGGCCTCCTGAGGTAGGAGCCATATGCTTCGGGCTCGCGGAGTTTCCGTTTCACATCTGTAAAGTGGGGGATATGGATACTAGGGAGGTTTACTTAAGGTGAAAATGGGTTGTGAACCCCCAAACCTTAGGTCCTTGCGTGAGAGTGAGTGAGGGGCTCCCCGGGGCTACTCTTTCTGCACCCTCCCCCGCAGGCTCACAGTGTTTTTGGGTCACATCTCAGTGATTCAGGTGTTAATGAGGACAGGAGGCTGCTGGGGGAGGGGACCTGTGTGTTTAAGTGGTGGTGCTTTAAGGCTGCAGCGGTGCTGGAATCCTCACTCAAATGGCCTTTGGATTTGCTGTTGGGAAGGAGTAGTTGGGGTGTGTCCCCTGGGGCTCCTGGGTGGGAAGGAGTCCTGAGGAGGCGCTTAGAGACCAGCACCCACCCCAGCCTGTTCCCACACCCTGTCTGGGGACACTGGGGTAGGGCATCTACAGCAGGAAATTCCCAGAAAAATTCATTTGAATGTAAAAAAATAACAAAACCCCAGGGCAAGCCCCGGGAGCCAGCTTGGGTTTCTGGCTGTGTTGGAGGCGGGGGAAGGGATTGGGTCCGGGCTGGGCTGGGGAGGGTGGTGAGCCGGGAGGGGGGGGGGGGGCTGGTGATGGAGGGCAGCTGGGGCTGGGCCTGGGCCTGGGCAGGGCCCGGCAGACCCTTCACACACTCCCTCACCCAGCACTTTCGCAAGAGCAGCTGGTTCCCTTATTCTCCTCAGTGCCCCTCCTGCAGGGCCCCAGCCAGGACAGACCAAATGCAGCACCTCCCTCAGGGCTCCTGGAGCCCCCTCTCCCCGGGCCTTTGTCTGACACTCTGCCCTTCGCACCACCCCAGGTGCCCGACCGCATGTCTGCCATCCCCTTGCTCTGACACCTTCAGAACATTCTGAGAGAGGCTTGGGTGAGGGGGCCAGCGAGTGCAAAACCCAGGCCATCCTACTTAATTCTGGCTCTCTCAGCTGGAACTGGGGTCTTAAGAGGTTACTGCGGCAAGGGACGGGAATGTGGAAGCCACCTGGTCAGGTCTCCTTGGGGTGCAGTTGGAAACACTGAGGCCCAGGTCATGGCAGGCTCCTGTGGCCAGCCGAGGAGAGGGACAGGTGGGTCACAGACTTAACATCTGGGAACTTTTGCTGTTCCCTGGCTCCTAGATGAGGAGATTGAGGCTCAGATTAGGGAGCTGCCACCCATGGAGTTGGTGAGTGTCTGGCTCGAATCTCCCAAATCAACAGCTGATCTCTGCTAAAGGCCTTTCCCTGTGACACCAGGAAGGCGTGCTGCCTGCTCCCCTCCCGAGGTCACAGTGCAAGCTGGAGGGAGGCAGGCCGTGTGAGGGTCTTCACCGCCTGCCAGACCTGCCTGGGAGCCTGTGGCGCCTCCTTGGGAGGTGGCAGGCGTTGAGTTGTGACAGACACACTGCTTACACTCACTTCTCTCCGTCGGTAGCCAGGCTCAGGGCCACTCCAAGCCCCAGAGATCCTGGGAACGAGGGCGGCGCAGGTCCATGGAGGGGGTGGGGGTGGGGGGCCGGAGGGTAATTAAGCTTGGGCCCTTTCTTCCCACAGACGGCCCTCAGCGCCTTTTTCCAGGAGACCAACATCCCCTATAGCCACCACCACCACCAGATGGTAAGTGTCCCTCCAGTCCCCGGGGTGCTAGGGGGTGCTCCTGGTACGGGGCAGGGGAAGGAAGCCGCCGTGGCTCTCCGCCGTGGAGAGGCCGCTGGATCACACGAGAGGGTCCTCCGGGGACATGGCCCGTGGGTCTGGAGCCCCCAGCTAGGGGCCTGTCCTACGGAGCCAGATGCATCCAGGGAAGAGGCACAGAAGCTCCCAACGGTGGCTGGGTGTGTGTCTGCCCCAGGAGGCAGTGGGAGGCCGGGGGCTCCTGGAAAGGGGTGCTCACCCCCCACTCTGTTCTTCCCCCCAACAGATGTGCACTCCTGCCAACACCCCCGCCACGCCCCCCAACTTCCCCGATGCCCTCACCATGTTCTCCCGTCTCAAGGCTTCCGAGAGTTTCCACGGTGGCGGCAGTGGCAGCCCAATGGCCGCCACGGCCACGTCCCCCCCGCCGCACTTCCCCCACGCCGCCACCGGCAGCTTCGCGGCACCCAGCTGGCCGACCGCGGCCTCGCCCCCAGGGGGGCCACAGCACCACCAGCCACAGCAGCCGCCCCTGTGGACTCCGGCACCCCCTTCCCCAGCGTCAGACTGGCCGCCCTTGGCCCCCCAACAGGCCGCCTCAGAACCGAGGGCCCACCCCGCCATGGAGGCCGAGAGATAAGGGAGGCCCCTCCCCCCTCCCGGAGGCCAGGACCCTGTGGGGCGGGGGAGAGGATGTCTCCGCGGGCCCCCTTCACCCTCCTCTGTCTGCACCCCCGTTCCCCGGAGCCCTGGAGGGGAGAGACCGGACCCTGGTGCCAGCACACAGGCCGCCCGCGCGCGAACACGGAGGCGCAGGCCCGCGGCACCCAGCTTGCATGGATGTGGTTCAGAGTCGTCTTGGTGCTGGTGGACGGAACTTCAGAGAACAAGCAGCCTTCCCCAGAGGACTCGCTCGCCCTGCCCCACCCCAGGGGGCTGCGGAGAATCGCCACAGCAGCGGAGACTTGGCTGGCTCCTGCCTTGGAGCTCCTTGGGGGCCAGCAGGCCTAGATCCCCACCCTCGGGAATGCAGAGCCTTCTCCGCATGTGTGTGTGTAGCTGTGTATGTATTTATATGTATGTCGCTCCTCAAGACGCAACCTAGTTTACGGGGCAGCTGGACTTTGCATGTTAGAGTGAGCCCCCAAACCCCTTGCCCGCCACCCCTCTCCCCAGGGCCCCGCCCCTCTCTGCCACCCCCTTGTCAGCCAGCCTTGCTGTTCCCTGCAGAGAAAAGAATTGTGGGAAACTCCAGGACTCTTCCCACCCATTCCCCAGCGCTTGCCTGCTGGGGCTGCCTGCATGCCTCCCCCAGAGCCCGGGGGTTCCTCACACCCTTTCCCTTCCCCCTTTTAACAAAAGAGAAGAAAAGAGTTCAAACTACCACCAGGCTTTGTGGTCTTGCCTCGTATCCTAAGCTTTGCTGCCAGCTGGCTCCGTGTGGAGAGGCAGGGCACTGACAGAGCCCAGACCCCACCCCCACCCCCCCCCCCAGTCCTGCCTGGCTCCACACTGCTGCTGTCTCTTGCTGTCTTTTCAACCATAACGTGGCTCTGGAATCTTCCTGCCCATCCAAGGTTCTTCCCAGGAAGTTCATTTCTGGCCAGTGTTCCCAGAATCCCAGCCCTCCTGCCCATCCTTCCCCTGTCCGGCTGGACTGATCCTGACCTCCAGGGCTAACAACTCCTTCCAGTCTGCTTGGGTTTCACATAAGGACCTTTTTTTGTGTGTCTTTAGGGCCCCAATGGCTGGCTGCAGGCTGCAGGCTGGACACTCCAAGCCCAACCTCCAGCAAACATGCCTGGTAGGGCAGGGCCCTCCCCTGGGGAGCCGCAGACCACAGCGCCCGTGGTCAGATAGCAGGCTTCTGCGCAGAGCCAGTGGGGGCTCGTGACAGGAACAGGACAAGCCCAGGGCAGAGTCCAACCTGCAACTCAGACCTTTTGTCACTAAGGAGACCGACAAACCAGGGAGAGCAGATGGGATCCCGGGCTGCTCCTGAGCTGGGCTGGGACAGACACCTGCTCTCACCCCAAGGGAGAAGCCAGGGATGCCCCACTCTGTCCCCTCCCCCTCCCCCCACAGCTGCCCACGCTGGGGGATACGGTTCCCAGGGCAGCCTCAGCCTCGCACCCCTTGTGAGGGACTGGGCTTTGGGGAAGGAGGGAGGCCACGGTCTCTGCCCAATCCTCAGTAGAGGCAGATCTCACTCCCTAACCTAGGATGGCCCACCTGGCGCCCAGCCCCTCAGGTGCCCCCTTCTGCGGATGATGACTGGGTTGGAGAGTGTCTTCTGTTGCAGAAGGTCTCCTGTTTGATGTCTCTGCACTCCTCACCGCAGTCCTGCCCTTGCGCCCAGGGACGAGGATGCTCCTGTGCTGGTGTCGCCACTGCTGCTCCCTGGCCTCCCCAGCTTTGTCTCCACCCTGCTGGACCCTGGACAGGCTCCTGGTTGACTGTACCCTCTGGGTGTCACTGAAGACTGACCACTGGGCCCCCGCCCAAGCTGTTGCTTAGGTCTTGGAGTTGTGTCCTCATCTTGAAACCCACCCTTCTAAGGGCCTTCCTCTTGAAGTCCAGAGGCGGGGGCACAGCTGTTTCTGGGGTGCGTGTGGGGAGGGTAGGGAGGGGCAGGATGGATAAGAGTGAGGACATCTTGGGCCCTCCTGAATCTTCGCTACCGCTGCTGCTCCGTTCTTTTTGATGAGGGAAAATTCTCAGATAACTGCCACACCCCCCTCAAGTGGTGGGAGAAATGCAGAGACAAGTATGTGTTTGTGGGTTACCTGCTGCGGAGGGGTGAGTGCGCCTGGGCTGCCCCAGGGAATGATGACTGTGTCAGAGGCACCAGAGAGCCAGGGCTCCATCTAGAATTCGCACTCCTGGAGACATAGGAGGCTCTACCCTGGGCGGCTACACAGTCTGGTCCCCAGACCAGCAGCACCACCTGGGAGATTGTTAGAGGTGCAGGACCTCGAGCTCCACGTTGAGAAATGTTCCTCCACGACATCTCTACTCAGTGCTGATCTATTGGAGGTGAGGTGCATTTTTCTGTTCCTGGGGGACTGCCATGGGCTGTGCCTGGAGGTCGCAGGTGGTCACCTCAGGCCAGAAAGGACTGGGAGTTCCTGTAGGCCGTGGCTTTCCAACCTGGGCACTGTGGACATTTGGGGCTGGCTCACTGTCTGCTGGGGGTGTCTTGTGCCCTGTGGGATATTGACCAGCATTTTGGCCTCTACCCGCTAGACGCCAGCAGCATCTCCCAGTTGTGACAACCAAAAACGTCTGTAGACATGGCAGAATGTCTCCTAGACCTGTGGTTCCCATGGTTGGCTGCACAGTAGAGCCTCCTGGGAGCTCCGTAAAAAGACAAACCATAGACTCCCAGACCCCACGGCATCAGAGTCTCGGGGGGGAAGGCTCGACGGTATAATTTTAAACGTTCCCCAGGCTATTGGTTGATCGGCTTGGGAATAAAAATTACTTAATCGTACATGTTGAAAGGGTGAACTTAACAGAGCGTCACAGCTGTTACTAAAACAGCTCTCAGGTGATTGGGATGCGGAGCCTCAGCGCGCCCCCCCCCCCCCCTCACAGCAACTGGGAGCCACCAGCCTTGTGACCCCCAAGTTTGTGGGGCGTGAAGGTCCCCTGGGTGCTTGAGACAACTGTTCTGGAGGAGATCCCAGGAATTTGATTCTCCCTAAGTGCCTCAGCCAAGGTGGGTACCTGGACAGGAGGGGGCAGAGAGCAGGGTTGGAGCTAGGGCCGGGGGCTCTAGTACTTTCCAGCAATGCAGAGGCCCTGCCAGGTGTGCCAGGATCCCCTGGTCTGAACATCCCCCCGGGCAAGGGAAAGGCTGTAAAAGTGGGCCAAACTCAAAGGGAAGCCAGAGGTGGGAACAGAGAACCTGGAACCTTCTTCAACTTTCCCAAGCCTGGAAGCTCAGAAGCAAAGTCGAACGAGTCCGTAACCGTCTGTTAACATGTTCAAAGTGTAAGTTGGCTGAAAAGCAAAGGTACTGGGTGCATGAGTGGAAGGGAACAGACACGGCCATCCTTGGCTGTCCACCTTGGCACCTCCTTGGACCTGGCCTTGTCACCTAAAAGCCCAGCGTCTTCTGGGCATGGTCACCCCCTACCTGCCTGCCAGACTTGAGCTCAAATGACTGTTTCCAAAGTTCTGCTCTAAAAAACCCTGTCTGCATCCTTGAAGTTGCTTGAAAGGACAACTTGAGCTCCGAGTATCTCATTCCTGAAGAGTGGACGTGGCAGCACGTGGGATGGTCTAGCCTCCCCAGGTGATGAGCAGTGGGTGCATCTTTCCGGTCTGCCGTTAAAGCGCCTGGGCGTGCTAATTTGGGGCTTTGCAAACCCATAGTCCCCTGACATGTGCAGCTTGGCTCAAACGATGCTCCATCTCTCTCAGGATGGCCTGCCGACATTTAATCACTGGAGTCTGCACAAAAAGTCCCACTTCTGGCCGATCTTGGAAATAAACAGCTGGCCCGGGTTCCCGCGAGGTCACAACGGGCTGAAGCTGACCATCAGGGGGGACCCAGCCAGCCTGCCTGTCATCAGTCAGCCCCCTCCACTGGCCACAGACGTGTGTCCAGTTCCTGTCTCCAAATCGGGATCTGGAGGGGATCTTGTTTTTCACCAGGAAGAGCTTCAGAAGTAAAAGCCCTGCTCCGCGGGGACGGAGGGGGGCACCTGGTAGATGGAGACGCTAAAACGCTTTCTGTGGGCAGGCAGGGCTCCTCCTTGAGACAGCTGAAAAAAGGGGCTTGTTCTTCGGATTCTCTCGGATGAAAGGGATGTTCCCGGGGTCTTCCCGGGGTTCTCTAAGAACACGTGGCCGGCCGCAGGAAAGCATGCTGTCCCCAAGGCCGGCCCCCGAGCCCGGCAGTGGGCAGGGCTGCCACGGCCCTGGAGGTCTCTGAGGGGCTTTTACGTCAGGACTCCTCTGAGGACAGATGAGTGCTTTGAGGCTGGTTACTTCCCGGGGCCAGTGCTGGGGAGGCCGCCTGTGCCGGACAAAAGGAGATCTCTTGACGCGAGGTTCTTTGCAATTCCTGCCTTTGGGAAGGTCTCTGGTTGCTTAGCCACAGCTTATGTTTGGGCGATATGTGTTTCATAGGAGCCTTAGGAGAACTCAGCTCCTTTAGGGGAGGGGGGCGCTGGGTCCTCTCAGACCCACTCCCAGGCTGGCCGAGGGCGTGTCAGGGGCACAGCACGAGGTGCTGGGAACCCGATGGCAGCGATCTGCTCTGCTCTCGGGGGCCGTTTCTCCTCTTCTGGGGGATAAGAGCTGCACGTGTTGGTGGGGTCGTTTTCCGTGGATCCTGGGGAAGCCACGAGCAAGATGAGGGGGACTGCGAAAAGAAGCCTTTCTCTGGCGGTTGTGTGTTGGTTTGGTGGTTCTCTGCCTACAGCCCCTAGAACCGCAGCGAGTCGGGGGTCAAGCCAGGGACACCAGTGTGCGCTGATTTTAGTGGAGGAGGTCCCGGCACAGAAGGCCTGCCCTTCCAGCACCTCAGCTCTCCGCTGTTGGCGACTTGCCTTGGGAACCGGCTCTCGTTGGTTGTTTATACCTTAGAGTTACGGAGTTCGTCGTCTTTGGAAGGTAGAAATGTTCAGTGACCCTTTCACCTGCAGCGGTGGGCTGTGGGCCGTGTTGGGGGTGCAGGGTGGTCGTCAGTCAGCATCTCCTTTCCAGCAGCCCCTCAAAGCAGGACCCTCCGCTTGGCAAGAGGCCTCTCTCTCCCCCTCCTGCCCAACTCATTTTGCAGCCCCACACCAGGCCAGCCCGCATGACTGGCACGGTTGGTTCCCTTCCTCCTGGTCCAGCCCGGCACGGCCGCTGCATCCCAGGCCAGGAACCATGTCCCCCTGGCAGAGGAGGAGGCTAAACCCAGGACCTCCTGAGATTCCCACTCTGCTGACCCCCATCTTGGTTCTGTCTGCTCCCCAGGCACCTTTCCCTGCTGGCCTGGGGTGGCTACTTCCTGAGCACCTCCCTCCCAGTTCCCTGCAGGCCCCACCCTCTGGGGTTGGAAGAGGGGAGGGGCAAGGATTCTGCCTGCAGCTCCCATCTGGGACCAGACCAAAAGCTGGCTTGTTCCCCCACAACCCCTATGGGGGACAGGACTGTCATCCTCTGGCATCGCTCCCGGCTGGCTGCTGTTGGGTATCCCCACCTTCCAAAACACCAAGGAGCCTGTCGGGGGCAAATGGGTACACCGTGACCTCCTTGGGCCTCACTCCTCAATGCCTGAGCTACAGGAACCAACTCAGGCACGATTCCCTCTGTAAATCTGAGAAATGGCTGGGAAGACAGCCTTGCGGGGGCCAGCGGGGATGGAGAGGAGGGTCTGAGAATCCTGCCTGTGTGGGTGCCTGAGGGTCAGGGCTGCAGGGGACAAGCCTGGCATGGGACGCTTTGCCTGAGTCCGGGCTGCACCTCTCTTTCCTGACGTGGGAGGTGATGGAAGTTGGGGACCTCCTACCCGTGAGCAACACCCAAAGAGGACAGCTCCTGGCCGGGCGCTGGAGAGCTGAGGCCTCCCTGAGCAAACCCGGGCCAATCACATCACTACCCCTGCCCCCAGACCTCCGATCTTCCCAGAACACAGGGCTAGGGCAGGCTCAGGACACTTTGCCGTGGTGGGAAATGTGGCAGAGGCGAGAAGCTTTGCTGTTGATTCTCTGCTGGGACTCAGCCAGGGTGGTTCTGGCCAGCGGCTCTGGGAGGTTGACCTTGGGGTGGGGGCCTGAGTAGGGACCAGCAGGTCCACCCACCCACGTGGGGCAGACAAGGCCCCCTCTGCAGGGGGTGCCAGGCCAGTCACCCTCATCCACGGTCAAAAAAGTGAAAGATTTTATTATGGGGAGGACGTGCCAAAAATACTCATCTGTGATACGGGGGTGGGTGCAGGGTCCAGGACTGCACCAGCCGGTGCCCCCCAAGGTGTCTGGGACAGGTAAGTCACCCGGGTCAGGAAAAGCTTGGCCTCATTTAGACACAGTCCTTGGAGAAAGAAAAGAGAAGTCAGGGGCTGGGAGTGGTCACAGGTGAGGAGCTGGGGACACGGCCGGGAGACCGTCACGAAGGGGGTAGGCAGGCAGCATTCCCAGACTCTGATGGCCTCCAGGTCCAGGGCTCCCACTCCATGCCAGCACTCTGGCTCCCCCACAGCAGACCCCTGGGCAGCTCCCTCCCCCCACTCCCTTGCCCACTCAGCCGCCCTCCCCAGGGCCTCCAGTGCATGGTGGGGTGGGGTGGGGGAGTCATGCCCCAAAACCATACAGGGAGAGATTGTGAAATGTGGAAGACGTGTCAGAAGTATGAAAAGCATAGTGGGCACAACTAGCCAGAGCCATGGAGTGGACAGGGAGAGGAAGAGAAGGGGAGAGGCAAGGAGGGCAAGCAAGCCGGGCGTGTACAATGCCGGAAGGCAGGTATGCGCCCTCTGCGGTCCTGGGCTGCCCACTAAATTGCCAGATCAGGTCATCATGACCTCCCAGTCTGCTCCTCGCTCCACCAAGAGTATGGGCAGTCACCCCCCGGAAGAAACAGAAGGACGTCAAACAGGCGAGCGGGATTCTGGCCCTGGGGAAAGGGCAGCCCAGGGCGTTCCAGGGGCCTCTGCTCCCAATTCCTCGAGGACTGGCCAAAACGTAAACATCAACAATCAGGTTTTAAAAATATCCAATGCATGACTACAATGACTGGTGGGAAGGATCAGCATGAAATACAAAAGGAGGCACACAGTAATATTTGGCTCCCATGAGAAAAGTGGTCTGGTCAGAAATAACGGCCCCCAAAGAAAACATACGTCGGCAGTAGCTGTACTAGGAACTGATTCTGATAGAATCATTTCAGCAAAATAAAAAAGGAAAGTGATTGTTTTTAAAAGCATGTTAGCTGTTGTATTGAAGACTGGTCAAGGAATTATGTTGGCTCAGTGGAAAATTCAATCTAGAGAGCTGTGTTCTCCACGAAGTGCAGGATAAAAAAGGATTGTGTTGTGTGTGTATGTATAAAGTTAAGGGGCGTCCGAGTCTTGATTTCAGCTCAGGTCATGATCTCGCGGTCATGAGATCAAGTCCCGCGTCAGGCTCTGAGCTGACCGTGGAGCCTGCTTGGGATTCTCTCTCTCTGCCCCGCTTCCTCGCTCACTCTCTGTCTCTCTCTCAAATAAATAAACTTAAAAAAAAACACAAACAAAAACAGCCACTGAGTCAAAATCAGTCCCTTATGGAGGCCTTTCACCCATGTCCAGGTCCCCTGCACCCTCCTCAGGCTGAGCTCAGGGCCCAGTCTCTGCCAGCAGGGGGAGAGAAGGGATGAAGGGAGGGTTGAGGGACGCAGGGCTCACGGGTTGGCAGGCTGCGTGCTGGCTCGGGACTTGAGGCGCAGAGGTCGTGTGTGCCGGGCAGGCCGCGGGACCTGCTGGGGGTCCCCCTGGGATGGCATCAGTGGTGGCAGCAGGGGCAGGGGCGGCAGCGATGGAGGCCGAGCTGGCATCGGAGGCTGGGAGCCCGAGGTGGCTGAGCACACACTCTTGCGGGGGTGCAGGCCTGAGAGAGGCAGGAGAGACGATGCTGTGTCCCAGCAACAATCATGGGGCAGGCGGGGGGTGGGGGGGTGGGGGGATGGGGTGGGGAGGGGGGCGGCTGGCCTGATGGGTCATACCCATTAAGTAGACAAGACCGGAAGTGCTTTCCCATGGCTCACCCCGTCCCAGACACACCCTAAAGTTCCCACGGGGATGACTCCGGATAAATGACGCCACAGTCAGATGCTCAAGTGCCCATGAACGTGGAATCCAGGGTCAGGGTTGCGGTGCCTCAGCTCCGCACTGTGAGCTGGGAGAGTAGTGCACACCCACCCAACTGGGCCGAGGACGGCGTGGATGAGAAGGGAGAGTGCGCAGCACCGGCTGTAAAGCATCCGCAGGTACCTGGTACGTGGTGATGGCAATCAGAGGAATTCCCCCAGCCCAGCTCATGGGGCCCCAGGCAGAGAGGCCCAGGATGGTGAATGGGCCCCTCATCCCACCCCTGCAGCTAGGGGATAGACACCTGGTCTCGGCCCCCTGGATGGTGCTTCGCCAGGAAGCCCTGCTGAAGGGTAAACCAGGAGCCCAGGATGGCTTGAAGCCATGGCCAGGGAGCGGGGTGCTTGGCAGGGGGAAGGGACACCTGAGGGGACTTCTTGGACCTGGCATACACAGAGCAGGTGAGAGACGGATGAGGTGGGTCAGGAGCACCCCAGGCTGGGACGGGTGGGCCCCAGAGACCCTGCCAGGACCCCAGCTGGGCCAGGGTGTTCGGAGGGCAGGTACTCACGGGGGTAGATGGCACCAAACAAGGCACTCGGGCGTTCACGATCATACAGGCTTCGAGTTGGGGGATGCGGAACCTTCACAGCTTAGAGGAAAAGAAAGGAGAAGACAGAGGAATGGGTGAGGACTCTTGCAGAGTTCCGCCTGACCCCAGACTCCCCACTTGTCCTGCAAAGGCCCTTTCACCGTTTCCCAGACCTGCCCGCCTTCTGCACACACCTGCCCCTCAGCCTCTCTTTCGTGGAAGATCCCTCCTCCCACCCAGAGTTTCTCGAGGCGTAGATGTTCTCCCTGGGGCCAGACCACGGCCATCATGCCCCCACCCCCACCCTCTCATCCCTCACCTTGTGTGTGTGAATTTTTTTTTTTTCGAGATAAAATTCACACAACACACAGTAAGTAACCTCTGTGCCCAATGTGGAGCTCAAAATCACAACCCCGAGATCAAGAGTCACACGCTCCACTGACTGAGCCAGCCAGGCGTCCCACAAAATTAACCATTTAAAGCCAACACTTCAGTGACATTAACGCTCATTCACAATGGTGTGCGACAACCACCTCTAGCTAGTTCCAGAACATTTCATCCCACCAGAAGGAAACCCTGTGCCCATGAAATATTCATTTCCCTTCCTCCCTCCCCCAACCGCTGGCAGGCACGAATCCACTTCTTGTCTCTGGGATATTCCTGTTCTGGACCTTTCACAGACCAGGGATTGTACAACATTTGGCCTCTAGGATCTGGCTCCGTCCTTCACCTTTGAACCCAACACATCTCCTTCTCCCTATCCAGCCAAGAATCCCCATGACTGGCCACCCAGACCAAAGGCTGCACAAGAAGAGGGACCCTCAGGGTGAGGATGCGGGTGAGGGGAGGGCCCGGGCCTGGCTCTCAGGACGAGTTACAGGCACCAAGCTCCTTCCCACAATGGACACCAGATTGTTCCTTCTGCCTGGACACCTGGGTCCTTCCTGGCTGTCCTGACAATTCCTGCTTCGTGAGCTCACCAGGGACTCCTCCCTGGCCATTCTCTCCCCAACTTCCGTGTTTCATCTTACTCAGTGAACTTTTTATTTATTTATATCCTATGGTCCTTCATGGGGTAAGAACTCTAAGGGGGCAGTAACTGTATTTTGACCACATTGGGTCTCCCCAGTGGTATCTAAAATATGCCTGACACCAAGAAGGATGCAGGAATGACCAAATGAATGACCAGGGCCGTGTGGCAGCAGGATGTGCTCTGTGGACCTCCCTTTTCAGAAAGAATTCACTTTATACCACATGTTTTCACTCTTATGTGGATCCTGAGAAACTTAACAGAAGACCATGGGGGAGGGGAAGGGAAGAAAAAAGTTACAGAGAGGGAAGGAGGCAAACCATAAGAGACTCTTAAAAACTGAGAATAAACTGAGGGCTGATGGGGGGGTGGGAGGGAGGGGAAAGTGGGTGATGGGCATTGAGGAGGGCACCTGCTGGGATGAGCACTGGGTGTTGTATGAAAACAATTTGACAATAAATTTATTATTAAAATAAATAAATAAATAAGAAATAACCCAGGTCAAAAAAAAGAAAAGAAAAGAAAAGAAAAGAAAAGAAAAGAAAAGAAAAGAAAAGAAAAGAAAAGAAAAGAAAAGAAAAGAAAGGACTCACTTTATAGCAGGCTTTCAACAACAGCCAAACCATGGAAAGAGCCCAAATGTCCATCAACTGATGAATTGGTAAAGAAGATGTGGTTTTTCTATACAATGGAATACTACTTGGCAATGAGAAAGAATGAAATCCTTCCATTTGCAGCAATGTGGATGGAACTGGAGGGTCTTATGCTGAGTGAAATTAAGTCAGTCAGAGAAAGACAGATACCATACGTTTTTACTCATATGTGGAACCTGAGAAACTTACCAGAAAACCATGGGGGAAGGGAAGGGGAAAAATAGTTTCAAACAGGGAGGGAGGCAAACTCATAAGAGACTCTTAAATACAGAGAACAAACTGAGAGTTGATGGGAGGGGGTGGCAGGAGAAAGGGGAAAATGGGTGATGGGCATTGAGGAGGGCACTTGTTGGGATGAACACTGGGTATTGTACGTAAAGCAATGAATCATGGGAACCTACTCTGGAAACCAAGAGCATGCTATACACACTGTATGTTAGCCAACTTGACGATAAATTATATGAAAGAAGGAAGGAAGAGAGAGAGAGAGAAGGAAGGAAGGAAGGAAGGAAGGAAGGAAGGAAGGAAGGAAGGAAAGAAAGACAGACAGACAAGGAAGGAAGGAAGGAAGGAAGGAAGGAAGGAAGGAAGGAAGGAAAAAAAAACAACTCACTGTTCAGCTGCAGGGGTACAGGGAGCCAAGAGCCTCCAGCTGTTAGCACCTCAGGGGCTGTTAGCACCTCAGGCCAAAGACGGGAGCACAGGGCCTGGCCACTGGGGGTCTCTGCTTGCCTCCTCCCTTTCCTCCCTCCTCTTTGTTAACCACCCCACCCCCAAACCTCTTGCATTCCTAACTATGTCTTAAGGTCTGTATCTACTGTTCCTTGAGCCTGTACTAAGAACTAACTCCAATGTGTTTTGTGGGTTCTGCATAAAAGCAGATGCCCAATCAAGGGGCGCTCTCAGGCCCCCGTTCTGATCACCTGGTGGCACCTGGATCCATCCCCAGGTCTCAGGCTGGACCAGCCAACCAGCCAACCAGTGAGACTGTCATATTGCTTCCCTCCAAGGTGAGGGACGTGGGCCCAGGGCACAGGTTCGAAATCGAGACTCAGCGAGGCTTGGAAACAGGGTTCTGACCCAGCACTCTCCCTGAGGTCTTACTGATGCCCTGGATTCTGTAGGTCAGAATTCAAACTCGCCATCTGACCCCAACACCTGCTCCTTCTGGGCCCTCTTCTGTGGCTTTTCCACCTCTGCATAAGCCAGAAGCTGAGGAGCCATGAGGCTCTCAACAGGAGGGGACCCTGAGCTCTGGCAGATGAGACAGATTTCTCCAGGGCTTGGAGGCAGATGCACAGCCTGGGCAGAGGTGGGAGACAGCTGGGCTCACTGAGAGACAAGCAAACAGTTCTGAGATGCTGAAGGGAGGGGCATACAGGGGACAAGCCCCCCCACACACACACAGATCAGCCAAGGAGCCTGACTCTGGGGGCAATGCCCCTGAGATGTCCCTGTTCCAATCCCCAAAACCTGTGACTGTCACCTGACTTGGCAGAGGGGGACTTGGCAGATGTGATCAAGTTAAGGATCTCAAGACAGAGAGTGTTCTGAATGATCCAGGTGACCCAATGGAATCACGAGGTTCTAAAGAGGAAGGCTGGAGGGTCAGACTCAGAGAAGGGGAGGTAAGGACGGAGAGACACATTTTGAGCTGGAGGAAGGGGCTACAAGACAAGGAATGAGGTGGAAACGGTAAGGAAATGGTCTCCCCTAGAGCCTCAGAAGGAACTAGACCTGCTGATCCCTTGATTTTAGCCCTGTGATACTCATTTCAGATTGCTGATCTCCTGAACTAAGATAAAATAAATGTGGGTTGTTTTAAGCCACTCGGTTGGGGTAATTTGTTACAGCATCCATAGGAAACTCCTACCAACAGGTTCTGAGCTGGGGAGGGGCCCGGTCACTGTGTGTGTTTTAGGCAGTTCACCCAAAGCTGGTGAGGAGGGCTGAGGCTGGTGACGCCCCCCTGCCTGCCTCCTCCTACGTCCTGAGTCCTGCCTGAACTTAGCCTTCCTTCCAGGGCACTTCTTCAAAAGTCAAGCCTGAGAACCACTAGCCTCGGCACGTCCACCACCCTCCTATGGGGACACGGCTCACTGGGGACTGACTGGGTGTTCCTCTGCCCCGGCCTGAGCTCCTGACTCAGTGCAAGCACCTGGAGGGCACAGGCCGGCCAGATGCCCTTCAGTGGCCCCCAGCTGGCAAAGAACTGAGTAAATGGCAGGGCACGCTGGACAGTGATATGAACAGACTAATGCATCTGGGGCCAGGCTGGGCCTGGGCAGGGCTCACACTGGCTCATTTAGGTTTAGATACTGAGTCCGTTTTGGATTAGAATGTTCTTTTGAGTAAATAAATGAGTGATAAGAGCAATCTGGTCAAAAGATCTGGCCACAGGCGGGTTTCGAACCAGCTTCTAAAAGTAGTTAGACTTTGTTGTCCCCAAGCAGAACAAAGCAGTTGAGGTGTCCTTTGATTCAGTCCTACTTTGCTGCGTGGGTCTCAAGAATGACTGAGCCATGGGGAGAGAAGCCCTACCCTCTGGGTGACAGCCCAGGGGAGGTAGGTGGAGAGGGGCCCTGTCTAGTGCCTGAGTGGAGATAAGGGCTCCCCCACCTTCCAGCAAGCGGCCCTCACCTGCTCGTTGGTGCAATGCCTCACTGGGTTGTTGCCGGCTGAAAGGAGACGGTGCAGGCCTGGCAAGAACTCGGGGCTCATTAAATATTAGCCACCATGGTTATTACCCTGCCCGGTGACCCCTGAAGCTTAGCCTGAGTCCCCTCCCAACAGCAGCCACTGCTGGGGGGTTGAGGCTTGTCCAGGGGGAGCCGGACCCATGCCGGGGGAATGCAGGGCTCAGATGGTGTCCTGACCTCCTGGGCCAGCGCAGGGACCTGTAGTGTGTTGAATGGTGGTCCCCAAAGAGATACGCTCCCCAGAACCTAGGAATGTAACCTTATTCGGAGAAAGGGTCTTCGCGGATGTAATTAAGGATCTCGACATGAGCTCATCCCAGGTTAAGGTGGGCCCTAAACCCGATGACAAATGTCCTTCCAGGAGAAAAGGAGAAAACACAGGGATTAGGCTACAAGAAGACGGAGGCAGACGCTGGAGGGACACGGCCATGAGCGAAGTTACGTGTGGAGCCACTAGGAGCTGGAAGACGCAGGTAGAAGCCTGTCCCGGAGCCCTGGTTGTGAACACAGCACTGTGACAGCTTGATTTTGGACTTCCAGGCTCCTGAACTCTGAGAACTTCTTTTGTCTTAAGCCCCCCAGTTTGCGGCCATCTGTTGCATGTGTCCCAGGACACTAATGCGGGCTCTTCTTTGCCCAGCATTCCCAATAAAACAGTCCCATTTCCTTTTCTTGCATACCTGGTATTTAGTCCTCAAGTCAATGGGGACAAAGCGGGGTGAGGAAGAAAACCATGGGCAGAATTTAACCCTCCAGCCACTTTGGGACTCCAGGGTCCCTCTACAATGGAGAAGTGTATGGCTCTTCCGGAAGGAGAAAACCCTGAAGAGTGGTGCAGAGGAGGTACCCCTTCTAGCACTGCCGGCCCATGGCTGGAGCTGAGGCCTGGAGTCCCGGGTAGGAGCCAGCTGGAGCAGGGGCTTTGATGCTGCAGCAATCAGAGTGACTGATCCATGTGTCCCCACCTAACCCAATCCTCACCTACCTGGGACGTTAGGACACAGGCCTCCAGGGTCTATGCGTATCTCTTCATCATACCCAACCCCTTCCCAGTCTCCATACCGCAGGGAGACTCACCTTCCTGACTCCAATTGTGCCTGGCTTCTCCCCACCGCGGGCCTTTGCACCTGCTATTCCCCCCCACCTGGACCACTTTCTTCCCACCCGACCCCTTCATCCAGCTTACCCTATTCCCTCATCAGATGCCTCTCCTTGGACTGGCATTCTCCTTACAACCCTCCCATCCCCAGCCCAGCATCCTTCTTGGGGAGGCCATCTGGCACCCCTCCCTAGGCCAGCATCCTTCGTCACCAGGGCGCTCCCCTCTGGTCAGCTATTCATTGCTATGGCTAACAATGGATCCTCCCCTTCAGGTTATTTGCTTACATTCTGTTTCTCCCACTCATGTGGAGACCCCGGGCAGCCCATCTTTCTTTGCTCCCCACTGCCTCTCCGGTGCCCGGTGCAGCACCTGGCATATAGTAGGGCTCCGTTTTTTCAAGTAGCCGTGTGAAGGCCTCCTGCCACTTGAAGATCCCCAAGTCAGGGATGGGGCCAGCTCTGAGCCCCACCTGCACCTCCTCATGCTGCCCAGCAAAGCCAGGACATTGAGGGTGGGGGCTCCCCGGAAGGCCTGATACCCCTCACCTGCCAGCTCCTTCTCCATGCCCGTCGAAGGCCGTGCCCCATCCTGGTTGATCATTCGGCCCTTGTACAGGATCCCGTCCACTCCCAGAATGTCCACCTCGGCCTGTTAGATGGCCCGGGCCCCAGGTCAGGGAGAGTCCTTGCCTGCCTCTCCAGGACACACAGAGGCCAGGCAGAGCACAGCCTCCCCCGGGGGTCGCCCATGCCCCGGGCTTCTACCGCACTCACTGTGTCATAGTCCAACACCTCAGGGTCCCCGTAGGGGTAGAATGTTGACAAGTCATAGGACTTGAACTTGAGGTTAGCATCATGGCCGGGGCCGTCGCCCCAGTCCTGCTGGGGTCCCAACACATCCAGACTCCTGTCCTGGTCTTCAAGATCCTGAAGCTGCTGTAGCTGCTGGTGTTCCCTGGGGTAGGACAGGTAGGACAGCAGCTGCTGGGAGACCCCTCTGGCCCAGAGGAGCAGCAGGGTGGGCCCAAGGGCCTGACCAATAGCAAGACAAGATTGGAATTTCTTCCAGCTTGAGTTTGAGGGGCCACTATGGGCTGGCGAGTGGATATGGACAGGCACAGTTGGGGCAGAGGGGAAAAATCGAGTCCTGTGCTCCCCCAGACCCCACCTACCCCTGGGACCCCAGTCTGGCCTGCCAATGGAAGGCTTTGAACCTTTGATCTCAAGAAGGAATCAGGCACGGGAAGGTGGGGGGTGTCAGGCACAGGCCCCCCCATGGCCCTCCCCTTTACGTGGCTATGATAGTTGTTCAGCCATCATTTCCCCACCTGGGCAGGTGGCTAAGTTATCTGAGCCTCAGTTTCTTCAACTATGAAGTGGGGTGATGACAGAATACACCTCAAAGGGAAGGCTTGAGGATTCACTGAGGTCAGGTATGCCCAAGCGCTCAGCGCAGTGCCCGCCTGGCCACACCAAGCCTGAGGCCACGGTCCTCGCTTATTTCCTCCAGCTGGAAGCAGGCACCTCAATCCTAGCTCATAAGAGTCATGACACTTAAATGAGAACCCTTCCCCAGTCGTCTCGGCCCATAATAGATGCCCAGTAAATAAGCCCATCCCTCTCTGCGATTCTCTCCCAGGCCATCTGCTGCCCCAGCCACGGCTGTCCCAAAACGGCTCCCTTGCAGATGGCTGACAATGCCCTGGGACCGCCTTTGGATCCCGGGACTGGAGCTGACGTGTCTGCAGGGCTCCCGGGCCCCTGAGGACCCCCTCTATGGGACAGACCCCCAGCCCACTCACCTCATCCGTTGCCGCTGCAGGTACTCATAGCTGTTGGCACTGGCGGGGCGCAGCCGCGAGAGGAGGTGGGCTTTGCGGATGGTGATGAGTTGCCTGTTGGGGGACAAGAGTTAAGTGGGAGGTGCAAGTGGCCAGCAGATGGCCCCGGGCTCCCTCCTCCAGGAAGCCCTCCCTTAAACCCAGCCATCAAGTTTATTTATTGACTTTGAGAGAGAGAGAGAGAGAGAGCGTGAGCATGTATAAACAGGGGAGGGGCAGTGAGGGAGACAGAGGATCTCACGCAGGCTCCATGATGTCAACGCAGAGCCTGACGCAGGGCTTGAACCTACAAACTGTGAGATCGTGACCTGAGCTGAGACCAAGAGCCGGATGCTTTACCACCCTGAGCCACCCAGGCACCTCAAACCCAGCCTACTTTCTAGAGACATCTGCAGCATGGGGCCACTGCACAAGGGCTCTGAAGAGCCCCAGTGATCTTTGAAATGTCATAAAGAACAACCGTTCTGATTATAAAACTAAAAACCAGAATAGGTAAATCCTTGAAACAGAGAAGTTGGTGGAAATGCCCACCGGAGTGGTGGTTACACAATATTGTCAATGCACTAAATGCCACTGGCCTGTTCTCTCTAAAATGATTGATTTGCGCTATGTGTATTTTACCTAAACAACAACAAAAATGAAAACAAAGTAAAATATCAGCTTTCTGGGCAGTGGGAACTGTTGTACACTTTGATCTGAGAGGTGGTTATAAAGGTGTATACACACATACAAATTCACCAGGTTGCACCGAAACCATTCATATACTTTACCATATTATTTAAGCCACAATAACATCTTATATTTTATAAGGTATCTTTTAAAAAAAAATCTTAAAAAAAATTTTTTTTAATGTTTTATTTTTGAGAGATAGAGAGAGAGAGAGAGAGAGAGACAGAGGCGAGTGGGGGAGGGGCAGAGAGAGAGGGACACAGAAACCGAAGCAGGCTCCAGGTTCTGAGCTGTCAGCACAGAGCCCGACGCAGGGCTCGAACTCACGGACTGTGAGATCATGACCCGAGCCGAAGTCGGATGCCTAACCAACTGAGCCACCCAGGTGCCCCTAAGGTATCTTTTTATTTTTTTTTAATTTTTATTATTTTTATTTTTTATTTTTTACGTTTATTTATTTTTGAGACAGAGAGAGACAGAGCATGAACGGGGGAGGGTCAGAGAGAGAGGGAGACACAGAATCTGAAACAGGCTCCAGGCTCTGAGCTGTCAGCACAGAGCCCGATGCGGGGCTCGAACTCATGGACTGCGAGATCATGACCTGAGCCAAAGTCGGCCGCCCAACCAACTGAGCCACCCAGGCGCCCCCTAAGGTATCTTTTTAAAGAAATGTTTATTTATTTAAATAGAGAGAGAATGGGAGAGGGGGAGGGGCAGAGAGAAACAGAGAGGGAGAGAGAGAATTCCAAGCAGGCTCCACACTGTCAGCCCAACACAGGGCTTGATCCCACAAACCATGAGATCATGACCTGAGCCAAAGTTGGATGCTTAGCCAACTGAGTCATCCAGACACCCCCTGAATTGTTCACTTGAAGATGGTTTATGTTATGTGAATCTCACCTCAATAAACAAAAGTTTTAGACTCTAAAAATACATGCAACGAAGTCCCACAAAGTTCAGCTTTTCCCCACTTTCCTTCCATCCTTTTGCTTTTGGAGCTGACCTTGACCCTGGCACACACGGGACACCAGGCAGGGCTGGCAAAGGAGGGGATGCCGGTGCTCCTGCCCAGGACAGGGAGCAAAGGACATGATGTGTACAGAATGGTGTATAGGGCCAGATGAACATCTAAATCATGTACCTACCACCCCCCCAGAGCAGGTAGGGCTGGGCGATTCTGGGGAATCCAGAAGAGAGGGGTTGGGCACAGACGCCCCCTGGTGGCGGTACTCACGGGCCGGTCATCATCTCCACGGGCCGGTCGCAGGAGATGCATTTCACCCGCTCAAACAGTTTCCTGGAAGACAGCCGGCTATCAGCTGCTGCCCCGTGGGGAAGGCCTGTCTGTACCACAGGGTCAGGACTTCCCTCCACAACCCACTCCCGCTGGCCTGGCCCAGCTCAAGTCTGCCCTGCTGGCCCCTGTGGATCCCCACCTGTGGCCACCTGCAGCAGTGGGGGACAAAGTGTGTGCAGCTTATGTGTCTGGCCCAAACATAATGGAGGTCTTTAAAACCAGGGTCCTTCTGGAAAGCTGCCCTTCACAGGGGATATTTGGAAGGATGAGGGGTCATCTTAGGACAGGAGACCCCCCCCCCAACATTGATTTCCTCTGCTTAGGACTCTCTCTAGATGGGGTGGGGGAAATAGTGACAGGCTCCAGTCCCAGATCCACCCAGGCTCCCTGTGAGGCCCTGCATGGCCCCTACCGTCCGTGAGCTTCAGTTTCCTCATTCACAGCAAAAGGGCTTTGGAGCAGATACATTCCTGGAGCCCCTCTGCCAGCCAAGACCAGAGATGCCCCCCTCGGGGGTGCCCTCAGCCCCATCCCACCCTCAACCCCCAAGCTGGGAAGCCCCACTCCTTCTCCCTGGGTCCACAGGTCTGGAATCCTTCCTTCCAGAATCCTCTGGGATACCCATCTCATTTCCTCTCTGGAGAGAGAGTATTGTCCCCAGCCTCTGGGAGGTGCACCCCCACCCAGGAGGAGCTCACTTCCTAAAGCCAGCAGCACTGTCAGGATCAAATCGGAGGCCTTCAGTCAGCAGCTTCCTGACTATTTTCCAGACCTCATCCACGTCTTTCTTCAGGTCATCCAAATCACTGTGGGCCAGCTGCACACGGCCAAAGGGAAGAAAAGAGGGTTTAGTCAACTAATTCACACCCCACCTTGCTCAAGAAAAGGATCTGCAGCAAAGTTACCCAATGTTGGGTAACAAGATTAAACAGCAAAAGCGAGGGGCGCCTGGGTGGCTCAGTCGGTTAAGTGGCCGACTTCGGCTCAGGTCATGATCTCGTGGTCTGTGAGTTCGAGCCCCGCGTCGGGCTCTGTGCTGACAGCTCAGGGCCTGGAGCCTGTTTCGGATTCTATGTCTCCCTCTCTCTGACCCTCCCCTGTTCGTGCTCTGTCTCTCCCTGTCTCAAAAATAAATAAAATGTTAAAAAAAATTTAATAAAAAAAAAATAATAAATAAGTGAACAGCAAAAGCGAGGGGGTCAAGCAAAGGGGACACGATCAAGCTTAGGTTACGGTTCATACCCCTAACGCACACCGTTGCCGGAATGGAGCTGCAAAGTGAGCTCCCCAGTAGCCAAGGCAAAGAAATATTGCCAGTTACTGCCTCCAAAAGATAAAATCAGCACTACTGCTCAACTGAGGCCCTCAGGCCCAAGACACATTTCTCCCAGCGGTCCCCAGACCTGAGATTCACACATGCGACACATATTCACTGAGTATGAAGTATACTTACAACGGCTTTTAGTGTATCTACAGAGTTGTGTGACCATGAGTGCGACCAGTTCTGGAACATCCTAATTACTCCCCAAAGAAACCCTGTACCCATTAGCGATGGCCCCTTGTTTCCCCCAAACCCTCAGGTGTAGGCAACCACTGATCCCGTTCATGTCTGTGGATTTGCCTGTTTAGGATACTTCGTATAAATGGAGTCACATCCTCTGTTGCCTTTGGTGTTTGGCTTTCACTCAGCACCATGTTTTCAAGGTTCATGGGTTATACCATGAATCAGGGCTTCATTTCTTTTTATGGCTGAATAATATCTCATTGTGCCCACTGTACAGAGAGACCACAATTTGTTTATCCATTCACCCGCTGGCTATTATGAGTAATGCTTCTTTGAACATTTCTGTACGAGCTTTTGCGTGGACCTGTTTTCATTTCTGTTGGCAACAGGGGTAGGAAGTGCTGGGTTGTATAGGACTCTATATCTAACTTTCTGAGAAATTGCCAGACTGCTTTCCATAGGGGGACTTTTGAATTTTTAAGGTGTTCGTTCCAGGGGCAGCTGACTGGCTGGCTCAGTCAGTAGAGTGTCCAACCCTTGATTTCAGCTCAGGTCATGATCTCACAGTTTGAGTTCTAGCCCCACATCAGGCTCTGCATTGACAGTGTGAAACCACTTGGGATCCTTTCTCTCTCTCTCTCTCTCTCTCTCTCTCTCTCTCTCTCTCTGCCTCTTCCCTGCTCACATGCTCACACACTCTCTCTCTCTCAAAATAAATAAACTTTCTGAAAAAAGATTTAAAAACTTGTACGTGTATGTTCACAGAAGCATTATTCATAATAGTCAAAGGTAGAGACAACCCGAGTGTCCATCAACAGATGAATGAATAAATAGAATGTGGTCTATCCGGCTGATGGAATATTGTTCAACCATGATAAAGAATGGGGAGTCTGATCCATAAATGAACCTTGAAACCATGATGCTGAGGTCAAGAAGCCAGTCACAAAAGGTCACAGGATGTATGATTCCACTTACATGAAATGTCCAGAATAGGCAAAGCCACAGAGACAGAAAGTAGCCCAGGGGTTGGCAGGGACTGGGGGCAGGGCGGGCTGGAAAGTGTCTGTATAAATGGGCACAGGCTTCTTTGTGGGGGATGGAAATATCTGAAATAGGGGAGGTGTTTGCACAACACTATAAATGTACTGAATGCCACGGATTTAGTCACTTCAAATGGTTAATTTTAGGTTGTGTGAGTTCTGCCACAATTAAAAATACAGGAAGAAAAGAAAAAGCACTTAAAACAAAAATTTACAAAGCGTTCTATTAGGAAGAAATCGAAACACCCAGAAAAGTGAAAAGACCAGAATCATTAACCCCCATACACCCACCATCCGGAGTTCATCATTCTTAACAGATTGCTACATCTGCCTTATTCTTTTGATGGGGTATCTTTTGAAAACTTACAAAGACCATGACACCTCACTCATGAATACTGCCGTACTCGTGAGGACATTTTCCTACGTGATACCCAATGCATGAACAGTAATTCCTGACTGTTCTCATTCCCAGCCCTTTTGTAGACTTGGCTCAATTGAACCAGGACACAAGCCAGGACTCCTCATGGACTGCACTGGGTTGTTTTGTCTCTGGAGACACTTTTCATCTAGAACAGTCTCTCTGTCTCCACTTTTTTTCCCACCCTATCATTGAATTACTGAAGAAAAATAGGTCAGTTGTTCTGTAGATGACCATAGTTCCTCCGGCTGCAATTCTGCATTGATTTGTGTGATTTTTAAGACAAATGTGTTTCCAGGGGCGCCTGGGTGGCTCAGTCGGTTAAGCATCCGACTTTGGCTCTGGTCATGATCTCACGGTCCGTGAGTTCGAGCCCTGTATCAGGCTCTGTGCTGTCAGCCTGGAACCCGGAGCCTGCTTCGGATTCTATGTCTGTCTCTCTCTCTCTCTCTCTCTCTCTCTCTCTCTCTCTCTCTGCCACTGCCCTGCTCGCGCTCTCTCTCTCTCTCAAAAACAAATAAATAAACATTTGGAAAACAAAGAAAGACAAGGGCATCTCCATGAGAAACACATCCCATATCTGTTTTGATTGTTGTTATATCCCCAGTGACGAGCGTCATACGTGCCCAGCGCATAGCTGATGAATGAACAAATCCTTGTTTTGTAGATGAGAAATCTGAGGCTCAGTGAGGTCGTAGCACTCGGGGCACACTGCTGCTCAGAGGGGCTGCCTGATTCTGAGCCCCTGCTGCAGGAACCACACAGAAGTATAACTGTTGGTCTGACTGTGCCTGTCTCTCCACTGGATGGTACAAATCAAGGCAGGGGCTGTGACTCGTTAGCAACATTTATCACAGGTGGTCAGTAAAGGATGCATGGATAAATAAATTATCAGCAGACACCCCACCCCATCCCACCCTGCCCTCTTGCTTGCCCAGGCATGAGAGTATGGCAGTCAGTCTCCAAGATCGTCCCTGCTCACACCCTTTCACAAGGGGTAGGGCTGGCCTGTGGAACGAGGCCACTACAGAGATGATGCGCCGTGGCTAAGTCATAGAAGCTGACAGAGCTTCCATTGCGCTCTCCTGGGCCACCCGCCCTGGGGACGTTGGCTGCCACTCTGTGAGAAGTCCGTGTGGTGAGGGAGTGAGGTGTCTCGCCAACAGCATCTCGACTGCAGCCTCATGGGAGAGCCCGAGTCACTCAGTTAAGCCGCTCCCCAATTCCTGACCCTCGGCAACTGTAGAGCGTTTGTCGTTTCAAGCTGTCACGTTTCAGGGTCACTTGTTACACAGCAGGAGACGACTGCTAAGGGGTACTCACCTTGGTGCTCAGGTCCTTGCTCAGCTGTTCCGCAGTCTTCTTCCAGTCATTCTCGTGGGTCACGACCCTGAAAAGCATGCTCTGAATCATCTCATTCAGCTCCATCGCCACCGTCTCCAGGTCAGCTCGGCTCGCCTTGCCTGCCAGGGTGCTCCTGTCGGCTTTCTGGGGACAGAGGGGACTCAGAGCGGCAGCGATGCTGGGGTGGCAGAAGAAGAAAGCTGGAGGGGGGCGGGATCAGACCACTCTGGTCCGTGTTTTCGAGTTTGGGACCCTGAACGCCTGGCCTTGGCTGAAATTCAACCTCGGGGTCTAATTGGCTCAGACACAGCTATCAGGTGTAAGCCAATGTTTTCCCGTGATGGAGAAGCTGCTGCCTGATTTTTAAGTGCAAGTAACAAACCGTCATTCACCCTGAGTCACTGAAAATAGGAGTTGATGGGACAACTTTGGGGAAGCTTCCCCAGCCCTTCTATACGATACAGGTGGAAGGAACCTGGGAAGCTCTCTGCCTGGTCTCGTCTTGTCTAGATGACTCCATTGCCCTGGGTGGGAGAGCTGGGTTCAGGATGCAGGGGCGGGAGGGGAGAGGAGTCTCTGCTCACTCACCTCTTTCAGCTCCTGCTCCATCACGCTTTTGTCCACCTTGTGCATTTCGAGGTTTTTAATTTGAGCATGGACAATCTAAAAAAAATTTTTTTTTACATTTATTTATTTTTGAGAGAAAGAGACAGAGCACAGTGGGGGAGGGGCAGAGAGAGAAGGAGACACAGAATCAAAGCAGGCTCCAGGCTCTGAGCCGTCCGCACAGAGCCTGACATGGGGCTCAAACTCATGAACTGTGAGATCTTGACCTGAGCCAAAGTTGGATGCTTAACCAACTGAGCTATCGGGGTGCCCTGAACCTAATTCTTTTTTTTTTTTTTCAACGTTTATTTATTTTTGGGACAGAGAGAGACAGAGCATGAACGGGGGAGGGCAGAGAGAGAGGGAGACACAGAATCGGAAACAGGCTCCAGGCTCTGAGCCATCAGCCCAGAGCCCGACGCGGGGCTCGAACTCACGGACCGCGAGATCGTGACCTGGCTGAAGTCGGACGCTTAACCGACTGCGCCACCCAGGCGCCCCAACCCTGAACCTAATTCTAATAAATGCCAAGTTCCACCATGTCCACCTTCCCCAAAGATGGGTCCCAAAGTCTAGAATGGGAAATGCAGGTGTGGAAGGAAGGTCCTGTTTCGGCCTCAAGTCATTGCTTCCTCTAACCCCACATCAGCAGGGATCCCTGACCTTCTGGAGTCATCAGGCCTGATGTTAATATTTAGATCTCCACTTGGCTCTTTCTAATTAAAATCTGGGAATAAAGAGGAGTGATTAGCTGGGACCTTCTAACTTCTACTGCTAGGATCACCTGTGTACTGAGTTGATTAATGTCCTCCCCAAAATTCGTGCCTGCCCAGAACCCCTGAACGTGGCCTTGTTTGGAAATAGGGTCTTTGCAGATGTAATTGGTTAAGATGAGGTGATACCTGGGGTGCCTGGGTGGCTCTGATGGTTGAGTGTCCGACTTCAGCTCAGGTCATGATCTCACTGCTTGTGAGTTCAAGCCCCCATCAGGCTCTGTGCTGACAGCTGAGAACCTGGAGCCTGCTTCAGATTCTGTGTCTCCCTCCCTCTCGGCCCCTCCCGTGCTCACACTCTGTCTCTCTTTCTCTCTCAAAGATAAAATAATAAAACATAAAAAAAAAAAAAAAAGATGAGATGATACTGGATCACGGCAGGCCCTAAATCCATTGACTGGTGTCCTTATAAAGACGTGACGTGAAGACAGACACATAGAGGGAAGAGGCCATGTGACAACAGAGGCAGAGACTGGAGTGATGTGGCTACAAGACAAGGAATCCCTGGAGCCACCAGAAACTGGTCGAGGCAAGGATCCTCAGTCTGAGCAAGGCCCTGCCAACACCTTGCGTTCTGGCTTTTGGCCTCCAGGGCTGTGACAGAATACGTACCTAGCGTTTCAAGCTACCCAGTTTGCGATCATTTGTTACAGCAGCCACAGAAAACGAATACACCCAGTAAGTGGTATACTCACTGGCCGTCTTTTCGGTCTCCTCCTGCACCGAGCCACAACTCAGAATATGATGGGTCTCTTCCAGGAGGGGTTCTGGAATGCAGCCTCTGGCTTATAAAAGACACTCATCCACTTGCAAAAGGCAAATCACGTTTTCTACAAAGCCCGTGAGAAAGAGTTCTGCCCCCACATATGTTCTCGCTTGGTTCTCAGGGGAAAACTCTCGGAAAGACGCACAGCAAGGGGATGGAAACATCTCCCTCCTGCTTGCGTGGTGGCGGTGTGGCTGCATGAACAGGCAGACGTGGACTGAGCTCTTAGACTTAAGACATGGGCATTTTGGGGTGCCCGGGTGGCTCAGTCGGTTAAGCGTCCCACTTCGGCTCAAGCCATGATCTCCTGGTTCAGGAGTTCAAGCCCCACATGGGGCTCTGCACCAGTGGTGTGGAGCCCGCTTGGGATTCTCTCTCCCCCTCTCTGCCACCTCCGCCATTCGTGCTCACTCTCCCTAAATAAACAAGCAAATAAATAAATAACAACTTGAAAAAAAAGGAAATATTTAGCGAAGCATGTGTTGTATACTAAGTCTGCTCCAGGTCTTTCCAGGGTTAACTTTTATAAGTAACTAATTCCTGTTGGCACAGGGGCAGGAAGGACAAAGGCTGCCTTGTTCCATTTGGCACCGTTTGGTCAGGCCTTGTCCTCTGGAGTTTCCCTCAAGTGACAGCTACTTGGAGGCAGACACTGTGCACAGGGCAGGGCAGGGTGCTGGCCACTCAGCAGACGTGCCGAACGGACGGGCTCTGGTCTCCATCGATTTGTCCGCAGGGCGTGGCGGCCCAGCCTCTCCGGAGGGCAGTGATAAGTAAGGGTCCAGAGTTGGCAGGAGATGAAGTCGTTCCTGACCTCGGTATTCACAAAGGTCTGAGCCTGCAACCCCAGATACCCACCGCCCTCACCCGGGCTGGGAACTGGCTCCCTTTCCAGAAGTTCTTTTCCCCACCAAGTTGCCCTGTGTGTGTCCTAGCCTGGTACCTGCATGGGGGCGGGGGGTGGGGGGGGGAGATGTGCCTTTTTCTTGCACCCCCTACATCCTAGTGCACCCCACCAATAGCCCCCTGACTTGGATCAGAAGCCCCCATGGAAAATATATTGGGTGGTTCTGTTTGGGGTTTTGTCTCTTTCATTCTGGGGGAAGGTCCTGTCTTCCTGCTGGGAAGGACTTCGGGCCCTCCTCCAAAGCCTGGGGACACCTTGGAGACAAGGCACGGATGGGACTGGCCCTGAGGACCTTGGGGCCAGGGTCATCAGGCCAGTTGAGTCAGACCCTCCAGGCCTGTGGGAGAGGGTGTCCAAGGGGGCCCCCACTAGGTGCTTGGTGTCTGTGTGCACAATTGTCATGTCAGTAAACCTGCCATTCTGGGAAGACCCACCGGTGCTGAGCTGAGTTAGGGGAAATGTTATGAACCTAACAGTTGGTGCAAGAAATCCCCTCACTCATTCGCTGATGCCTTCAGCACATGTTGAGTGTTGGCTGTGCTCCAGGCACCTTTCCGGGGGCGGGTGACCCAGTGGTCAACAACACAGATGTTTCCCAAGCCCTCTTGCTTATATGTTTGGGGGCGGAGGTGGGGGGGGCCCAGATTTGTTGGTTTCAATTGAAGTATAATTA
This sequence comes from Lynx rufus, assembly GCF_022079265.1. Taxonomy (NCBI): domain Eukaryota; kingdom Metazoa; phylum Chordata; class Mammalia; order Carnivora; family Felidae; genus Lynx; species Lynx rufus. Next base: position 21,193,935 of record NW_025814838.1, read on the forward strand.
ATGCAAGATGAAATGCCAGTGCAGGGTCCCTGGTTCCCCTGCCTTGGGTGTAGCTGTGAACCCTTGAAAGGAGGGTCCAAACGTCCTAGTATGGAATCCTCCCCCTACCTGCCCACCCAAATCCCCAGACTTGGGATGCCTGGGTGGCTCAGTCAGTTGAGAATCTGACTTTGGCTCAGGTTATGATCTCACAGTCCATGAGTTCCAGCCCTGCGTCGGGTTCTTTGCTGTCAGTGCAGAGCCTGCTTCGGATCCTCAGTTCCCCTCTCTCCCTGCCCCTCCCCATCTCTTGTGTGCATGCTCTTTCTCTGTCTCAAAAATAAAAAATAAAATATTTAAGAAAACCAAACAGACCTTCAAGTCACCCAGGCGAGTCTGGAGCTTTTCCACTGCCCTGTCCAGCACGAGGTGGTGATCCTTTATTATCTCTATTTGGTGGCCCCAAATTCTTTCAAGTTCCTCCTCCTAAAAGGGGGGAGACACAGACATGAAGCCCTCGGCATTGAAGGTCACCATGGCAGGGAAGGGGCTTGAAGAGTGTACCAGGCCAGTGCCGAGAACCCTCATTGGTGGGGGACCACATAGCCACGACCCACTGGGACTCCTGCACCTGCCAGGTCTGTCTCCTTTGCCCCACTCACTCCCCCAGGCCGCCTTTTAGCTATACAACAAATTCTGGTCCTGGGTCAGCAACTCAGCTGTCAGCCTGCCTCAAGCCACCATCCCCTAGTGTCTTTCTGCCCCGGGGCACTGACCTTCATCCTGGATCTCTGGAGGTTCCCAATCTTTTCCTGCAGTACGTCCACTGTCGTGCCGAGCTTAGAAGAGGCTCCCAGATTAGCTGAGGGCAAAGGAGGGGGTGGCTGTTAGGGGCAGAGATGGGGAAAGACCCTTCATCTAGGGCTCCACTTGCTTCTGCCAGGAGACGTCCGAGGTGGCACTGGCTACCAGAAAGATACTGTGAGCCTGGGGCCTTCCAGGTCATTTACCTTTTCTAGTAGTCATTCTTTTCTTTTCTTTTTAAGTTTATTCATTGGGAGGGAGAGAGAGAGAGCATGAACAAGTGGGGGAGGGGCAGAGAGAGAGAGGGAGAGAATCCCAAGCAGGCTCTGTACTGTCAGTGCAAAGCCTGATGTGGGGCTTGAACTCATGAACCATGAGATCATAACTTGAGCCGAAGTCAGATGCTTAACCGACTGAGCCACCCAGGCGCCCCGAGTAGCTACAGTCTTTTAAAAAAAATCTTAAAATGGGGCACCTGGGTGGTTCAGTCAGTTAAGCGTCTGACTTAGGCTCAGGTCATGATCTCATGGTTTGGGAGTTTGAGCCCTGAATTGGGCTCTGTGCTGATAGTGTAGAGCCTGCTCGGGACTCTGACTCTCTCTTCTCCCTCTCTCTGTCCCTCGTCCACTCTCTCTTTCTCAACATAAATAAACTGTATTTAAAAAAAATTTTTTTAATGTTTATTTTTGAGAGAGAGAGAGAGACAGAGCATGAGCAGGGGAGGGGCAGAGAGAGGGAGACAGAATCCAAAGCAGGCTCTGAATTGTCAGCACAGAGCCCAACATGGGGCTCAAACTCACGAACCTGAAGATTATGACCTGAGCCGAAGTTGGATGCTTAACTGACTGAGTCACCCAGGTGCCCCTAAACACATTAAAAAAAAATATTAAAAGGAGCAGATAAAATTAATTTTGATATTACATTTAACTCAATATATATGATATAAAAGTATCATTTGAATATATGATACAAAATTATTGAGATGTTTTACATTCCTATTTTCATCAAGGTTTCAATATCTGACATGCACTTCACACTTGGAGTACACCTGCACTTGAACTTGCCCCATCTCAAGTGTCCAACAGCCACAAGTGCCTCCTGGTATTATATTAGACAGCACAGGCCTAGGGAGGCCTTTCTGGAGTTTATTCCAGTCTCAGAAAAGGCCCTGAGCTGGGATGCCTGGCTAGCTCAGTCAGCGGATCAAGTCAGACTCTTGATCTCAGGGTTATGAATTTGAGCCCCACATTGGGTATAGAGATTACTTCTTTTTTTTTTTTAATTTAAAAAAATTTTTAATTTATTTTTGAGAGAGACAGAGACAGACTGCAAGTGGCTGAGGGGTAGATAGAGAGGGAGGCAGAGGGAGACACAGAAGCAGACACAGACACTGAGCTATCAGTACAAAGCCCGACGCGAGGCTCGAACTCACAAACCGTGAGATCATGACCTGAGCCGAAGTCAGACGCTCAACCGACTGAGCCACCCAGGCACCCCAGAGATTACTTTTAAAAAAATCTTCAAATAGGATAGGGCAACAGGCCTCATAGTGGGTCCTCTGAGCCAGCAGCATCAGAATCAGATGCTGGGGGGCACCTGGGTGGCTCAGTCGGTTAAGCATCCAACTTGGGCTTGGGTCATGATCTCACAATTCCATAAGGGGCTCTCTGCTCTCAGAGCAGAGCCCACTTCGGACCCTCAGTCCCCTCCCTTTCTCTGCCCCTCCCCTGCTTCTTGTGCTGTGCACACAAGTGCTCTTTCTCTCTCGCTCGCTCAAAAACAAATAAACATTAAAAAAAAAAATCAGCTGCTGGAATGGGTCAGAAATGCAAATTCTTGGGCCCTGCTCAGACCACTGAGTCAGAAACCCCAGGGGTGGGGCCCAGCAGTCTGTGCTTTAACAAGTCTCCTGGGGATGCTGAGGGAACCACAAGGTTGAGAAGCAGTAAATGAGGCTACCCTGCCCTCCAGTCCCCTCAGTGAGCCTCTGTCCAGCATGGGCGTAAAATGGGAGCACAAATCTACAGGTACCACTGCCACCCACAAAGCTTCCGTGGTCTTTAAGGACACATTTGTTTGCCTGGCAGTGGCTCCTAACCTCAAACCGACCGCTTCATCCGGGGCCTGTTCTGTGCTCTCGGACATTCTGTCTGATCCAGACTTATCAACACATCATACAGTAGTGCTGTATCACATGGGCTGTCGAAAGGAAGTTTTCCAGAGTAATTGTGATGTGGGATTCTCCTTCTTCGGGGCCAACTTTAGACCCTAACCACCCCTCTCCCCTATGATAAGACCTCACTGTACATTCATGGTAAAAGAATAGACCAATAAGAGGCTAATGCTGAAGCCAAAGGAAAGAATGGCTAACGGTTAATACGGATTTTGCTGGGGGAGCTAAATGAAGGCGATGAGGGACTTCTCGGAGGCCGCTGGGAGGGCCTGAGCCCCTGCCACGTCCCCCGGAGCCAGGCAGAGCCTACCTAGAGAAGTCAAGCGCTGCTGAAGGCTGGACGACAGCTGTACAAAATCTTCTTTCAGGGAGTCGTGTCTAATGGGCATCTGGGCTATGTGGCCCATGGAGTACCTGACAGCCTCCTTCTTGTCCTCGGTGGTCACGGCATTCTGGGCAGCCAGCATGGCCTGGGACAAGGCCCTACCGGGGGAGATGCTGGCAGCAGAGTATGGGGGATAGAAGTCTTTGCTGTACCCCTGCAAGTCTTCTGCCTTGGTGTCCTCAGCCAAGGACACAGAGGCCAAGGCCCCACGGGAAGATCCCGCGCCCAGGATGTCTGCGAAAACCCCTAGGGGCCCAGATGCAGCCACGGATGTTGCTATGGTGGCCAACTTGGTGGCCGGGGCATTTTTGATGGCCTTGGTGGCGGCCTCAGCTTGCCGGGCTGCCAATGTGGCAGCCTTTGCGTAGGAGGCGGCGGCGGCAGCCGCAATGGTGGCGGTGGTCTTCAACCGCTGAAGGGCAGATGGGGGAGCCTTGGGGGGTGCTGCTTTGGGGTCCTCAGCCCTGGGGGTCCTGGCCTGAGGAGCTGGCATGTCGTGGGATAAATATTCTTCTTGATTTTCTGAGACAGCCGGCAGCAGATGTACCTGTGCGTGGCTGGACTGTGACCACAGAGGACAGGGCCAAGCGGAGCCAAACTCCGTGGCTGGTGGGGGGGCCCTGAATCCCTGGGACTGTGCAGGCAGGAGGCCTGATGGGTCTGGGCCAAGCTGCAAGGAGCCCGAGACCCCGGAAGGCCAACTGCTAGCTCTGGACCAGCCTCTGGGAAGACGCCAGCCTGCTGGTGGTGTGGGCTGAAACCCTGGGGCAGGTGCAGGCCCAGAGACAGCCTCAGGGGCAAGGGCGGCCCCAGGTCTGAGGGCAGGCCCAGGTGCTAGTGGGAATCCAGGTGTCAGACTAGGCCCCACCACAGGCCCTGGTGCAGGAGTGGGCTTAGGCTGTGGCCTCCGTATGGGCCCAGGCCCAGGCCCAGGATCAGGTGCAGACCCAGGCTCGGGCCCAGGCTCAGGCTCGGGCGCAGACCCAGGCTCGGGCCCAGGCTCAGGCTCGGGCGCAGACCCAGGCTCGGGCACTTGAGGCTGCCCCGGCCCCTGGGCCCCGGCGAGTAGAACAGCTTGGGCAGATTCCTCCTCCTGTAGCTCCTCCAGGATTTCGTAATGCCAGGCAGACTCCGGTAACCTGGGGCGCTCGGTGACCCCTGAGACCGGGACACGACGAACAGCTTCAGGGTACTCCGTGGTCTGGGGATGATCTGTCTTTGGGGGCTGATCCACAATCTGCAACAGCTCCGAATCATCAAACCGTAGTGAACTGGTTCCTTGTGTTAAAGTTCCCTGTGGACAGGGGTGAGGCTGGCCAGGGCTGCTCCAGGCCAGCTCAGGGGTCCCCCTGCCCGCTCCTGCACCCTCAGCTGCTGCCCCTCCGTTTCCCCCTTCACTCACGGGGCTGAACATGGCTTCATGGAGGCTGCTCCAGAGCACCATGTCCTCAGCTTTGGGGATGGTGAGGATCTTGCTCTGGAGAGAAACCTGGGGGACAGGGTTGGGAATGATGGGCGAGGCCCTCAGGTGGCTCCTTGGTCCATACTTGCCTTTCCTGATTGTGTTCTCCTCCTTACCCCTCCCCCCCCCAGCCCCCTGGGCCTGGAGGTCAGGGGACTCAGGAGGGAGGACAGCACCGAGGCCCTCACCACTTTCCGCTGCAGCACACTTATCTTCTGGGTCTGTCCTCTCAGATCCTCCAAGAAAGTATCCATTCTTTCTGGGTGCATCTGTCAAATGAGCCAAGTTCTGTGGGCCTGCAGGTTCTGGTCCTGGCCCTGCTTCTCCCACAGCTCAAAGACAAGGACTTAGCTCTAGGTGACAGAATTGGAGAAGGAAGAACAGATCCCAAAGCAAGTGCTTCCCGGGGAGTGGGAAAGGGGTAGAAGAGGGTTCCCTGGGAAAGTAAGTTTGGAAAATGCTGGGCTTAAAAGGATTCAATGGGTTTCTGTACTGCAGAACTTCTCAGAGCCTTTAATGGGCAAAAGTACATTAAGAATCTCCAAGAGGTAGGCTGAGGAGGCATTTATTTTTCTCCATAGATTGGTCAAAGAAACCTTTTTAGCGCTTCGTGATGCCCTTTCTTCTCAGATGGGAGCTACTCAGACTGAGTTTTCACAGGTGCCATAACAATCAAATGTGTACAGTGACCTGTGAGTTGGGAATAATACACTAAACCATGCTATCTGGGGGCAAGTCGTAAAACCTCAGTCACAATACCAGCCTGCAGGAGTGGAGACCTGGCCTCTGAGCCCAGCTCTGACTCACCAGCTGTGACCTCATGCTTCAGGGATGCTGTGTCCTTCCACATCATGGTAAGGAGTTAGTATACACCTGGATTGATGTCCTTGTGACTCCAAGGGGAGATAGACTGTATGCCTATGCTAGGTTTATTCCACTTTGCAGCGTGGACAGAGCTTTATAGAATAGGGAAAGCTGTAATCTTCCTGCTAAGTTGGTGGAATATAAGCCTGGAGTTACTAAGACTTAGGGAGTACCTGTCTGAGAATGAAGCCAGTCCAGAGGAGAGCATCAGTGACAGATGTTGATGTGGCATGAGCACCTAGATCTGGTTGTACCTGAAGGCAACTCTGGACATTTTAGTAAATGAGACACTACATTCTCTTATTTTGCCTAAGCCAGGATGAACTAGGTTTCTGTAACTTACAAACGGTCTCCTAACACAGCAGAGCGAGGAGCGTGGTGGGAGCCACGGACAGTTTAGTGGCACGGGCTAGGTGGGAGCCATGAAGAGTTTAGTGGGATGGGCTAAGTGGCTGGTCAATGTCAAACCCCTTCTCCCGCTCTCAGGGCTGTGTTCTTTGACTAAGAACAGGCTCCCTAGATTTACCTTGTCCCCCCCAACCATCTGAGGTCCAAGCAGCATGGCCAGACAGCATGGAGGATGCTAGAGAGGGTCTACCTTTTCAAGTATGTCCTTCAGTTTGTCCATATCCTTTCTGAGAGTTTCAGTGGAGACTTTGAGTGCATAAATGTCAGTGAGCAAATCCTGCAGAATCTTCATGGACTGAAGGGGAAGAAGAGGGGAAAATGTGAAGTTGGGTGTGGCTGGGGGGAAAGGTATGTAAAGTGCAGAAGCTCTTTGGTGATGCCCATGGTCTAAGAAGTCCTCTTGGCTCTACCAAGGCCCAGGCCGGAACATACTCAGAGGCTAGCATATGACACCAAAGTCAACAGTGCTGAGCTCCCAGGTGGTCCGGGTGGGAAGGAGGCAACTCTATATTTCAATGTATTCAGTAACCAGGAGTCCCTCATTAGGAAGCATCTCATGCCCTTTGGTGGGACATCAGCAAGGGAGTTATGATTGGATATACATTTTAAAAGGGTCCCTCTGGCTGCATGTGTAGATTGGCTCCCGGAGGTAAGGGAGAAAGCCACAGGACCAGTGAGGAAACTTCCAGGCAAGAGCTGATGGGAACAGTGAGTGCTGGGATCATAGCTCAGCTCCATCACTCATTGGGGCTGTTATTGCATCCTTCCAGGTTTTAGGATCCTCAATCATAAAATGAATATAAAAAATGTGATGGTGAAACAAAAATGTGATGATGTATTTAAAGAGCCCAGTGCATAGTTAGGCATTCAGCTAACAAAAATAACAAACAGCAAAATGGCAGAAATCCTTCTTATCAGTAATTACATTAAATGTAAATGGATTAAACTCCCATTTAAAAGGCAGATATTAGGGGCACCTGGGTGGCTCAGTCAGTTGAGGGTCCAACTTTGGCTCAGGTCATGACCTCACGTTTGTGGGTTCAAGGCCTGCATCGGGCTCTGTGCTGACAGCTCAGAGCCTGGAGTCTGCTTTGGATTCTGTGTCTCCCTCTCTCTCTGCCCCTTTCCTGTTCGCACTCTGTCTCTCAAAAAAACAAAATAAAACATTAAAAAAAATTAAAGGCAGACATTAGGGGCATCTGGGTGGCTTAGTTGCTTAAGTGCTGACTCTTGGTATCAGCTCAGCATCTCATGGTAGTGGGATGAGCCCCATGTTAGGCTCTGCACTAACAGAGAGAAACCTGCTTGGGATTCTCTCTCTCAAAATAAATGAATAAACTTGAAAAAACAAATAGGGGCACTTGGGCAGTTCAATTGGTTGAACTGATTGGTTGAAGTGATTGGTTGAACACTCTTGATTTCTACTCAGGTCATGATCTCATGCTTTGTGAATTCAAGCCTGCATCAGAATCTGTGCTGACAGTGTGGAGCCTGCTTGGAATTCTCTCTCTCCTTCTCTCTCTCTGCCTCTCCCCTGCTCACCACCTCTCTCTCTCCCTCTCTCTCTCCCTCCCTCTCTCTCTCTCTCAAAAATAAATAAATAAACATAAAAAAAGAATAGTTGAGCTTTCAATACCCCATTTTCAATAATGAATAAAACTAAAGAGGATCAGCAAGGAATTAGATTTGCACAACACTATAAACCAACTAGACATAACAGACATCTATAGGGCACTCCAGTCAACAATGGCAGAATACACATTCTTCCCAAGCATACACAGAACATTCTATAGGAGAGACCATATGCTAGTCCATAACACAAGTGTCAACACATTTTTTAAAGGACTGAAATCATGCAAAATGTGTACTCTGACTGCAATGGATTCAAATACATCAATAATAGAAGAAAGTATTAGAAACTTGCCAATAAATGGAAACCAAACAACACTCTTCTGAATAAGCAATGGGTCAAAGAAGAGATCACCAGGGAAATCAAAATCCAGTTTGAGATGAATTAAAACAAACAGAACACACTAGAACTTATGGGATGCAGCTGAAACTAGCCTTCAGACACTGGAAAAAAGCAACGCAAAAAAACCTGAAGCAAGTAGAAAAAGTGAAGCAATAAAGAGTAAAGTGGGAACTAATGAGATAGAGAATAGAAAAATAAGAGAGGAAATCAATGAAACTAAAAGCTGGTTCTTTGAAAACATCAACAAAGTTAGCAGATCTTAAGCGAGACTGACCAAGAAAAAAGGAGAAGAAATCAGAAATGCAGGAGGGAACATTACCCTACAGAAATAAAAAGAGAGGCACCTGGGTGGCTCACTCAGTTAAGCATCTGACTCTTGATTTCAGCTCAGGTCGTGGTCTCGTGGTTCTTGAGTTTGAGCCCCGTGTCAGGCTCCACACAGACAGTGCAGAATCCCACTGCTTGGGATTCTCTCGCATTCCTCTCTCTCTACCCCTCCTTTGCTCATGCTTTCTCTTTCTCTCTCAAAATAAATAAGTAAACTTAAAAGAAATAAAAAGAATTATGAAGGACTACTGTGAACAACTGTAGGCCTACAAGTTAGTTACCTGGGTGGCTCAGTTGACTTTGGCTCAGGTCGTGATCTCATGGTTCATGAGTTCAAGTCCCACATCAGGTGAGCTCAAGCCCTACTTCAAGGGAACATGAGCCCTGCTTCAGGTGAGTCCCATTTCTCTCTCTCTCTCTCTCTCTCTCTCTCTCTCTCTCCCCCTCCCTGCCCCTCGTGGGATTCTCTCTCTCTCTCCCTCTCTCTTTTCTGCCCTTACTCAGTTGAGCCCTCTCTCTCTCAATAAAAAAAAAAAGAAAGAAAGAAAGAAAGAAGAGAAAATTTGAATAGATCTAAGACAAGTGAAGAGACTTGAAACAGTGATTTAAAAAAAAGAGAGAGAGAGATGCCTAGGTGGCTCGGTCAGTTAAGCATCGGCTCTTGGTTTCAGCTCAGGTCATGATCTCACAGTTTATGAGTTCGAGACCCTCATCAGGTTCTGCATTGGCAGTGCAAAGTCTGCTTGAGATTTTCTCTCTCTCTCTCTCCTTCTCTCTGACCCTCCTGTGCTCTCTCTCTCTCTCTCTCTCAAAAAAAAAAAAAAAAAAAACTTAAAAAAAAAAGAGACCCAGGCTGAGACGGCTTCACCACTCACTTCTATCAAACATTTAAAGGAGAATTAATACCAATTCTTTATAGTCTTTTCCAAAAAAGTCAAAGAATTCCAGACTTATTCTATGAGGCCAATATTATTCAAAAATCTCAATAGGCATTTCTCCAAAGATGATATACAAATGGCCACTAAGCACATGAGGAAAGATGTTCAACATCATCAGTCATCAGGGAAAAACAAATCAAAACCACAATGAGTTACCACTTCATACCCACTAGGATGGTTACAATCAAAAGTCAGCTATAGTAAGCGTTGGTGAGGATGTACAAAAACTGGAACCTTCACATACTGTTGGTGGGAATGTGATACGGTGCAGCCACTTTAGGAAACAGTGTGGCAGTTCCTCATAAGATAGAACACAGAGTTACCAAATGACCCAGCAGGTCTACTCCTAGGTATATATCTAAGAGAAATGAAAACCTGTATATGAATGTTTATAGCAGCATTATTCATAACAGCTCCAAGTAGAAACAATCCAAATGTCAATCAACTGGCAGATACACAAAACATGATATATTCACAATATGGAATATCATTCAGTCATAAAAAGGAACCTAGTACTGATTCCAAGGAAAATGAACCTCAGAAACATGACGCTAACTAAAATAATCCAAACACAAAAGACAGCACATTGCATGATTCCGTTTATATGAAGCATATAGAATAGAAAAATTTGCAAGACAGAAAGCAGATTAGTGGTTGCTTAGGGTTGGGGGGTGGGGTGGTTTGCAGTGGAGCCTGAGGGGATAGATTGGTGACAAAGCGTACAGGGTTTCTTTTAGGGGGATGAAAATATTCTAAAATTGACTGTGGTGATGGGTGTACAATTCTATGAATAGACTAGAACCACTGAATTGTACACTTTTAAAGGGTATGTGATTTTGTACGCTCTTAAAGGGTACGTGAATTGTACACTCTTAAAGGGTACGTGATTTTTTTTTAAGTTTATTTATTTATTTTGAGAGAGAGAGAGAGAGAGAGGGAGGGAGAGGCAGAGAGAGGGAGACAGAGAGAGTCCCAAGCAGCCTCTGCACTGGCAGCACAGAGCCCGATGCAGGGCTCGACTCATGAACCATGAGATCATGACCTGAGCTGAAACCAAGAGTGGGACGCTTAACTGACTGAGCCACCCAGGCGCCCCTGGTATGTGAATTTTATCACAATAAAGCTGACTGATAAATAAATAGCACCCCATGTTCTTGGATTAGAAGGCTTAATTCCCAAATTGATCTACAGATTAAGCTTAATTCTTATAAAAATGCCAGTTTGTTCTCTTTCATAGAAACTGACAGCTGGATCCTAAAATTCTTTTTTTTTTTAATTTTTTAATGTTTATTTATTTTTGAGACAGAGGGAGACAGAGCGTGAGTGGGGGAGGGGCAGAGAGAGAGGGAGACACAGAATCTGAAGCAGGCTCCAGGCTCTGAGCTGTCAGCACAAAGCCTGATGCGGGGCTCGAACCCACGAACCGTGAGATCATGACCTGAGCCGAAGTTGGACACTCAACCAACTGAGCCACCCAGGCGCCCCCCTAAAATTCTTATGTTAATGCAAGGGACTCAGAATAGCCAAACAATCTCGAAAAAAAAAAAAAAAAAGAGCAAAGCTGGAAGACTCACACTTCCTGATTTCAAAACCTTCTGTAAAGCTACAGTAATCAAGACAGTGTGGTATTGGCATAAGAAAAGATACATAGGTCAGTAGAAGAGAAATGACAGTCCAGAAATAGTCACGTTTACAATAAGAATGCCAAAACAAATCAATAGGGGAAGAGCTGTCTTCAACAAACAGTACTAAACAGATGGATATCCACATACAAAAGAATGAACGACTCTTACCTCACACTGTATACAAACATTAACTGAAAATGGCTCCTATGTCTCAATTTAAGAGATAAACTATAGACCATTTACTCCCATGTTGTAGAAGGAAACATAGCACTAAATCTTCAAGACCTTGGCCAGGCCATGGTTTCTTAGATATGCCACCAAAAGCATAAGCGACAATCCATCAAAAAGCGTGACAAAAGAGATACATAAATTGTACTCCAGAAAAATTTAAAACTTTGCCTAGCAAAGGACACTGTCAAGAAAGTGAAGACAACTCACAGAATGATAGACAACATTTATAAATCACACACATGGCATCATATATGCAGAATATATAAAGAACTCTTACAACTCAACAATAAAAAGACAATCCAATTAAAATTGGTCAAGTAATCTGAATAGGCATTTCTCCCAGGAGGAGTTATAAATGGCCGCTAGACACCTGAAAAAGATGCTCAGCACAGTCACCAGAAAAATGCAAATCAAAACCACAAGGTATATGCCCAAATGAAAACATATTCACAGGACAATGTATACACCATCGTTCATAGTGACCACTACTCCTAACAACCTACAGGTGGAAAAAACCAAATGTCCACCAATTGAGAAAAAAGTGTGGTCTATCCACCCAGTGGAATATCATTCGGCAATAAAAAAAAATAAAGTACTGATACATGTGACAGCATGGATCAACCTTGAAGACATCATGGTAAGTGCAAGAGTGGGGCTCAAAAAGGAGCAGGAAGAAGAATGATAGCTAATGGTTAAGGGGGTTTTGGGGGGAGGTTGTAGAAAATGTCCTAAAATTGATTGTAATTGTTGCAGAACACTGTGAGCATACTAAAATCCCTGAACTGTACACTTTACTTTTTAAAGATTTTTATTTTTAAGTGATCCCAACATGGGGCTCAAACTCGCAACCCCGAGATCCAGAGTCACATGCTCTACCAACTGAGCCAGCCAGGCACTCCATGAACCATACACTCTAAATGGATGAATATTTTGGTATGCACATGAACATATGTATATCTCAATAAAAATGCAAAAAATAGCATTTTTGTTTTAGAAAAAACTGGGGGAAATTTCAATACAGTCTATTGGATGGTATTTGGGAGTTGTTAATTTTGTCAGGAGTGGTAATGGTATTATAGGAAGGGTTTCACAAGTCTTTATCTGCTGTAGATGGAAAACATTTTTCAGGGAAATCTCTGAAGTCTAGATCTTAGACCAGTGCAGGAATGCTTCCCTCTCCCCGTCTCCCTGGAGGCAACCAGGGGCCTAAGTTATAAGTTACCTGAGCAGGAGTCACCCCCCCCAACCCCCATCACACACACACACACACACACACACACACACACACACACACACGTAGTCCAGGGCAAACCCAGAAAAGGTGGCAAACCCCAGAGCTTTGGGAAATGGGAAGGCAGGCTAACACCTGCCTTCCCTGCCTTTCCTTCCCTGCCTTTCCTTCCCAGGGAACAGCAATACAAAGGTACTTGCCAGCACCCTGAAGAGGTGCTGGCCACATAGAAAGTTCATTACTGTTATTGCAGTAACCTTGACCCTCTTCTCTAAAACCCCAGAGTGTTTTCACACCTTTCAGCTTTGTTATGAAATTTTCAAACATTAAGAAATTTTCTTTTTTTTTTTTAACGTTTATTTTTTTGAGACAGAGAGAGACAGAGCATGAACGAGGGAGGGTCAGAGAGAGGGAGACACAGAATCTGAAACAGGCTCCAGGCTCTGGGCTGTCAGCACAGAGCCCGACGCAGGGCTCGAACTCACGGACCACGAGATCATGACCTGAGCCGAAGTCGGCCGCCCAACCGACTGAGCCACCCAGGCGCCCCTATTATGAAATTTTCAAACATTAACTTAAATTTAAAATCATTTTAGGGGCACCTGGCTGGCTCAATGGGCTAAGCATCCGACTCTTGGTTTTGGCTCAGATCATGATGTCACAGTGTTGTGAGTTTGAGCCCTGCATCAGGCTCTGCGCTGGCTGTGCGGAGCCTGCTTGGGATTCTTTCTCTCTCGGCCTCTCCCCCACTGGCGCTGTCTCTGCCTCTCTCAAAATAAATAAATCAACTTTATTTTTAAAAATAAATAAATTTAAAATCATTTCAATTTGTGGGATCTGCATCAGGAGTTTTTCAGCGAGTCAAATGGGAAGGGAGTTTTGAAATCAGAAAAAGCAACAACAGGTTGTAGCAATCCCCACAGGGACCTCGACTTTATTTATGGAAACAGGGTCAGCCAGAACGGTATTTTGTCGTCGTTGTTGTGGTTGTTGTTGTTTTTCAGTAGGCTCCACCTGCAACATGGGGCTTGAAGTCATGACCCAAGAGATCCAGAGTAGCCTGCTCTACTGACTGGAGGCAGCCATGCGCCCCCAGAATAGTCTAAACAAACAGTTGATGCGGTCTCTCCTTCTCTCCTGTGAGGCTAATGGCCAGGGGTTATCATCACAACTGTGACAACCGAGATCTCAAGGACACAGTCAAGGACCTCCAGACTCAGCTTTCTAGAATCTGGCTGGGCTCATTGGCTCATTCCAGCATACACTTTCTAAAACTCACGTTCAGGGCCGGCGGCCGGGGAGATGCGCGCAGGGCCTTGGAGCCTGCAATTCTGGGAAAGCTCCGCAGGTGGGGCTGGCGCTCCCGCAGGCGCAGGAGGCCCCGGGTCAGAGCCTCCCCGGGGGGCTGCGGGGACAATACGCAGGGCGAGCATGGGGAGCACAGTTTTCCTAACTCGGCAGTCCTCAAGGTGCGGGGCGGGAGGAGCGGGGCGGGGAGCGAGCTGGCTCCCAGCGGGCATTTGGCAGAGTCTGCAGGCAGTTTTGGTTGTCACCACGAGGGGGCACCTCTGGCACCTGGAGGGTGGAAGCCAGAGGACGCTGCTTAACATCCCACAGCGCACAGGCTGACCCTCACGAGGAAGAATTATCTGTGAGGGTGACGGCCGCTGCAATCTCAGCCTGCAGTGCCCGAGCCCCAAATCTGGCGTGCGCTAACCATGCCTGCAGAGCCCCGCAAACCTTCTCTCAAGAAGCCTCCTTGGTGCCGACCCTAGTTTTCTGGGCACCATTCACTCTGTCCGGGGTGGGTGCCAGGTCCGGCAGGCTTCTCTTTCCACACTTTGGGCCTTTGCACCTTGACAGGCGCTCGTAGAGGACAGCACAGGACACCAATCCGGCCAGCCCCAGAGAAAGGGGTGGGGGGGAGGCAGGGGCAGGGGACGTGACCTGGACATCCACATGGTGTTTGGTCTGCGGGCCTGACTGGCTGGTGCTGCAGATACTTAGGTAAGCAGCTTGCACCATCCCAGAACCAGTTACCATAGCAACCCCCTTGAGGGAGTAGGGTGGGGACCGTCGCTGCGGTAACCCCAAGCAACCTCAGCCAAGGCCAGGCCAGGGGCACGTTCTCTAATCCTAGATGCACAAATAGTCCTCTGAAGCCATGCTGGAGCCTGTCCAGCAGCGCCCTTCATGTGCTGGCTGGGTCACTCTGGGTACTGTGCATTCTAGAAACCTCCACCCACTAGGGCAAGTCAGGGACAGGCTGCTTGGACACTGTGTCCACCTCTCCAGCCTCCGAGGCCTCTGTAATCTACACTGGGGCACCCATTCAGCCTTCTTTGTCTCTGGCAACAATTCTCATCTTAAAGTCTGTCTTGTCTGATAGGAGCAGTGTGACCACTCTAGCTCTTCTGATAACTGCTTGCATGGAGTACCTTTTTCCAAACTTTTATTTTCAACCTATTTGTCTTGGAATCTAAAATGTGTCTCCTGTAGACAGGGCATAGTTAGATCACGCCTTTTTTCTTTTAAGTGATTCTGCCAACCTCTGCTGTGTGTGTGTGTGTGTGTGTGTGTGTGGTAAAATGCACAGGATACTGAAACAAAATTAATTCAATGGGGCATTTGGTACATTCACAAGGTTGGCAACTGTCACCATGACCTACTTCTAGAACATTTTCAGCACCCGGAAGAGAAACCCAATACCCATCAGCAGTCGCTTCCCATAGTCACCACCACCTCCCAGCCCCTGGCAACCACTAATCTACTTTCTGTCTCTACGGACTTGCCTTTTCTGGATGTTTCATGGTTTCACTCATAGGTGGAATTTAAGAAACAAAACAGATGGGGGCACCTGGGTGGTTCAGTCGGTTAAGTATCTAACTTCAGCTCAGGTCATGATCTCGCCATTCCCAAGTTTGAGCCCCGCACCAGCAGGCTCTGTGCTGAGAGATCAGAGCCTGGAGCTTGCTTCAGATTCTGTGTCTACCTCTCTCTCTGCCCCGCTCCCTCACATTCTGTCTGTCTGTCTGTCTCTCTCTCAAAAATAAACATTAAAAAAAATTTTTTTAGAGAAACAAAACAGATGAACGTAGGAGAAGAGAAGGGAAAAGTAACAGGGAGGCAAACCGTAAGAGACTCTTAAATACAGAGAACAAACTGAGGGTTGCTGGAGGGGAGGTGGGGAGGGGGAGGGGCTAAATGGGTGATGGGCATTAAGGAGGCCACTTGTTGGAATGAGCACTGGGTGTCATATGTAAGTGATGAATCACTAAATTCTACTCCTGCAACCAACACTACACTATATGTTAACTAACCTGGATAAGAAAGGAAAGAAAGAAAGAAAGAAAGAAAGAAAGAAAGAAAGAAAGAAAGAAAGAAAGAAAGAAAGAAAGAAAGAAAGAAAGAAAGAAAGAAGAAAAAAGAGAAAAGAAAAGAAAAGATGGAAGAAAAGAGACACAGAATCATGCACTACGTGGTCTTTGCATCTGGCTGCTTTACTTAGCATGGGATTTCACATTGGTCCGCATTGCCTTGCCTCTCAGCCCACCTTGGCCAGACTTCACCCTCTCCCTGTCCCTCAGGGCTCCCGGTGCCTGACTTCGCTGAGCTCACGGTGACCCCAGTTTCCCTGCTCAGTTCAAGTCTCTGGATAACGCTCCTAGTGACTGCTGCCTAGCCGCCCAGAATACCTCGAGCTCTGTCTAAGCACTTCCGACGCATTACCTTGTCTCGTACCAATCTTGAGGCAATCCTGGGAGGAGGAAACCATGATCATCCCCCACCCCCTGGTCCAGTGGGTAAGCAGCACCATGCTGAGCACCCCCACATTCTTATGCCCCTCACCTGCCCCTCCCAGCTCAGGTTTGCGCCGGCAAATGAGGACATTTGCTAACACTGTGTGGCCCCAAGTGGGTTAAACTTCTCAATGCCTCAATGCCTCACCTAAGCTGGGGGTGATCATTGCACCTGTCTCCTGTGGGTGCTATGAAAATGAAAGGGGTTGGGGCGCCTGGGTGGCGCAGTCGGTTAAGCGTCCGACTTCAGCCAGGTCACAATCTCGCGTTCCGTGAGTTCGAGCCCCGCGTCAGGCTCTGGGCTGATGGCTCAGAGCCTGGAGCCTGTTTCCGATTCTGTGTCTCCCTCTCTCTCTGCCCCTCGCCCGTTCATGCTCTGTCTCTCTCTGTCCCAAAAATAAATAAACGTTGAAAATAAAAATTAAAAAAAAAAAAAAAAAAAGAAAATGAAAGGGGTTAACAGACGTAAGCCTCTAACTCACCCGGAGCCGGGGAGTGCTCCTTCTACTGGGAGGGAGCCAAACTTCCCTTCCCTGGGCAGGGAGCCAAACAGAGCCTCAAGGGCAAAGGGGACAGTGAGGAGATGAGGGAATGGCAGAATCTGGTCTGTGTTTCTGAACTCTCTTCATCACCCGAAAAGGAGACCCCATAGCCACTGGGCTATCTTTCCCCTTTCCCCCTTCCCCCAGCCCCTGCCAACCACCTGTTGGCTTCCTTTCTCTATGGATCTGCCTGTTTCACACCACAGGTGGCCTTCTGTGTCTGGCTTCTTTCCTCAATGCTTGACAAAGGGTGCAAGCTTGGCGCTTTGGTTCTGCCTGACTCCAAAGCCCCATCCCCCCCCCCCCCCGTTTGGTGGGGGAGAGCCCATCACAAGGGGCACAAAGGGAGAGGGAGAAGGCGCCTGGGTGGAGAGCAGGAAGGGCAGGAAGCTTCCGGACCAGGCGGTTTACCTTTGCGATGGCTTCTTCATTGCTTTCCACCATCTTCCGGAGCTTTATCAGGTGCCACAGATCCTGGGCGGGCTGGCCCTTGCCCCGGCTGCCCTCCAGCAGCTGGGAAGTGGATGGCAGGTCCTGTAGCATGGCCAGCTGGCTCTCCATCTTGTCGATGCGGCTCACCACGTGGTCAAAGACGTTGCTGAGCCTCTTCATGGGGTGCAGGACGGGCTGGGCGTCTGCTTCCCGGGGCATGAACGCGGCCAGCGGGGTTTGGAGAAAGTCCTCGTCTCCCGAGAGGACCTTCTTGAGCTCAGCCAGGTGGATGTGCTCCAGGATGCCCTGGAGCAGGAGGTGCAGGGCCTTGAAGTTCACCACCCCGCACTGCGGGATGGCGATGTTGACCAGCTCAGAGAATGTGAGCGAGAAGCTCATTCTGCAAGGAGGGGAGGCTGGGCTGGGCTTCTGGGTGTCCACGGGGACAAGTGGTGGCTTTCAGGGGACACACGAGCTGTGCAGACAGGTCCTCAGAGGCCCAGGGAGGCTGCAGGTCATGGCGGTCAGAGAGAAAATGGCCTCTGTGCTGGCCGGAGCTCAGGTGAGAGCTTCTGGTTGCTAGGACACCAAAGAACGTGGGCAGGTCGGCGTGCTTCCGGGGGGCCTGGAGTGGGGCAGGGTGGGCGTTCAATGAAAACTTGATGAGTGAACAGAAGGACGGTCAGCCTTTCATGTCAAGCCCTTCAGTTATGTAAGACCCATGACCCCTTCTAAGAAGCATGCAGTGAAGGTGATGGGGAGGAAGCTTGCTCTTCGGAAGCCTTTAGAATTAGGACAGGAAAACAGTTCTTGGAGTTGGGAGAAAAGAGGACGTAGAAAGGAGTCTGAAGAGCTAAGCTGGTCTCCAGACATGAGCCAAAGGCCCCACAGATGTTCAGGCTTCTGGTGGGGAGTGGGGATGGGGGTGGGAAGGGCAAGAGGCAGCTGGCTTTCCACAGGTCTGAACTCTGCATGGCCCCGCCCACCCCGGTGAGGACATCCCCACCAGGGTGAGGACACCCTTGCCAAACCTTGCTCTGCTCCCCGCTAGAGCCAGGGCTCCAGAAGCCCCCATGCCCCGAGGACACGGCTGTGAGCCAGCTGCCACTTGGGCTCCTATGTGGTCAGGCCCTGCTTGTGTCAATTCTTGGACAAGAATGCTCATCCTGGTCTCCTGGGGAAGTCTGCAGGGAAGGTCCTTGGCTTAACCCCAGGAGCCCCACTCCTGGCACATCTCTGGCACCACAACGCACGCTGCTTCTGCACAGTGCACGGCATGAGCCCTGCTCAGGGGTATAGTTGGCTGAGGGGCGGTCTCCCCCAGCTTCCCCACAAAGGGTGGAGCACCTGTCCACTCTGGGTTCACGGAGATGTGTGCATGTCTCTTTCTCAACAGCTGTGGGACCTTGTGCAAATGACTTAACCGCTCTGAGTCTCCGCTTCCCTGCCGCCTAATTGGAAACAAAACCTTCCACGTGAGGTTGTCGAGGGGAGGGGCAGTGTGTATGTGTGTGTGTGTGCACGCGTGCAGCAATAACCCATATGAAGTACCAGCCACTATGACTCAAAAGAATTCCTTTCCCTCAGAACTGACCTGATATTCCACTCTTGCCAGTCAATGATCATGGCTCAGTCAGGTGAGCATCCAACTTCCACTCAGGTCATGATTACAATTCATGAGTTCGAGTCCCGTGTCGGTTCTCTGCTGTCAGCACCAACCCTGCTTCAGATCCTCTGTCTTCCTCTCTCTCTGCCCCTCCCTCTCTCTCTTAAAAAAAAGAAAAAGAAAAAGAAAAAGCCACCGGGATGCCTGGGTGGCTCAGTTGGTTAAGCGTCTGACTCTTGATTTCAGCTCAGGTCATGGTCTTGGGGCCATGAGATCAAGCCTCCACACCCAGTGCGGAGCCTGCTTGACTCTCTCTCTCCTTCTGTCGCTCTTCTCCCCCCAACCCCTGCTCTCATCCTCTCTCTCTCTCCCTCTCTAAAAAAAAAAGAAAAAGAAAAAGAAAAAGAAAAAAAAGCCCCCTGGCTCTCTAGGGAAAGACCAGCTGGAGTCTGGGGCACGTATTCACAGCCTGGGGTTGGCAATCAAGGCTCCAGTTCAGGACCTGGTACCAGAGCAAACCAGGACACAGGTTTGCTTCTGATAATGAACTGTGTGGCGGGTGGCTGACGAATTCTGGGCAGTCGGTGCAGCGGCAGTCCTATGAGGGGACAGGACGGTTCACTGTGCAGGACAGTGGGAGGGTGGTAACCACAGCCCAGCTGCGATGGCTTTCTCTGAACAACCTCCTGACCAGCAACACTTGGGACAGCGAAGCTTGGGACTCTGTGGGCCAGGTTTCTGAGGACTGACTGTGTGTGCTTTTGGCTACGTGGGGGTAGAGATGGAGGAAGAGAAAAGCGGCCCCTGACATCGGGACCTGGCCTGGCACCATGGTCCCTGGCGCGCATGTGAGGCCCAGTCGGTTGAGAGTCTAACTCTTGATTTTGGCTCAGGTCGTGATCTCGCTGCTCACGAAATGGAGCCCCACGTGGGGGCTCTGCACTGCAGCACCCGATCCAAGACATTCCCCCGTCACCTAACATGGACCCAAGTCCTGTAAACCCTTCAACTTAACCCTCCCAGAGAGTCCTGTGGGTTCCCCCTTGTGCTACAAGACCCAAAAATTCAAGTGCCGCCCTGAAACCTTCCAGACACACAGCCCCCCGCCCTCGTCCAGATGTGCGCCCCCATTGTCGGGCAAGGCTCCCCCCAGCCAGTCCCCCAGTGGCCACACCGGCCACACTCCTCCCTGTTCTCAGCATGCAGGGCTTCAGTTCCCTGCCAGCCTGCAAGCCAATCACATCCTCCTGCAGGCACCCCACCCCCTCATTAGAAAGAGCAGCCCAGAGCTCCGTGCTGGTTCACTGTGTTCCTGACTGCAACCCCGAGTGGCCCCATGTGGCGGGCGGTGTTCTTTTTCCCCCACCAGTGAGCGTGTGTGGCTGATAACTGCTGTCCTGGCCAGCCCTGGGGGTTGTACTATTGAGGGCACATGTCTCCCCCTGCCCCACCAAAGGGGTGAATGGGAGGTAATCAGGACACGGACTGTGTGGGTTCTCTCTTGTCACAAGTCAACAAGACCAACTTTGCTTAACACAGTGGCTTCTTGGCTGGAGGGGTTCATTCTGCGAACTTAACGGAAAACCTTTCAGTGGGCAGAGTTTCGTGGCTTTGGGAACCGCAGGCAAGGGGCTGAGGAGCTGTATTATTACGGAACCACGGGCAAGGCTTTCCTCAACAGGCAAGGGAAAATAAGAGGAAACAGGCAGGTTAGCACAGAAACAAGACGGGACAGGTCAGCACGGGGCCAGACCAGGGGTTCCCCATGGGCCTTACAAAGAAATGTGAGTGACAGAATTGGAAGCAATTCTCGGTCACTGGGGGGCCAGGGTGGGCAAGTGGGTGTGAGGGTGCTTTGTCATTTGCAGGGGATGCCCGGCATCTGGAACCACCCGCGTACTGGCTGGCGAAGCCTCCACTTTAGGAATCCTGGTTGGAGGCGACCACAGCTCACAGGTTCCCTGGCTCGCTTTGAAGCGAGGGCATGACCCCGTGCTTGGCTTTGGCAGCTCTGGGGCCCGAGGGGTATGTTCCTCTGGGGTCTAAGAACGTGAGGCTAGTAAATGAGCCTGGGTTGCAACAGTTCAGAGAGGTGGAAACTCATCTCAAAGAACCCAGTCTGGTCTCAGGCCTTCAAGATAGGGCTGCAAGCCGACTGCAGAGACACGGATGTATTTCCCAGCACCAAGCACTGGGCCTGGCAATGACTCTTCATTCTTTTCTTCAACCAGTATTTACTGGGCACCCCGCCACATGCTGCGCTTAATTATGGAGGAGACCACAGTGAGCAGGTCTGGGGGGCGGTCTCTGATCTCACAGAGCTTGCTGGCTAGCGGGGGAGACATTTATTTTACAGGAAAGAAATAGACTAAGGTCAGGGAGGGATAGGAGTTAGAAACATAATAAGACGGGACAAAATGAGAGTGTGGGAGGGGCACTAATTTAAGCGGGCTGGTGGGGTAGCCAGCCTCTAAGACGCCCCCCCCCAAGATCTCCCCTGGCAAAGACCCCCTTCTGTGGCCCCGCCCACACTGCAGCAACAACCCTGTATATCTGCCCCAGTGTATCCTGGATGCAACGTATGAATGTTTACTCCCAGTCTGCATCTATGGACACACATGCATCCACTCACTTCACATCACAGAATGGCAAGATTTGAGAAAGCTGTGTATGTTGCAGGTGATTTGATGCCGCTGAATCAAAACAGTTGTGATCAAATGCAGGAAAAGAAAAAAGCCAACGTGTTAGAGAAGATCCAAAAACTTTAAAAATCATGTCATTTTAGGTCTGGAAATAGAACACTTGTTACAAAATCAAAAGACCTAAAGACCAGACTGCCTGAGTGGAAGAGGTCACAATGCTGCTCCACAGGGTGTTCCCTGCTTCCTGGAGGATTTGCTGTCCCCAGGAAGCGACCCTGCCCTTGGGTCACCGGTCATCACCAGTCATTTGGCAACGCTGAGTTCTGACGGCAGAACCGTCGCTCAGACAATTTCAGGACAAAGTTGTCACTGGACATTCTCTGAGCGGCTGGTCGGAGCCAGAAGCCAATTAACATGGTTGGAAATGACCATTAGCGTTTTTTCCCTCCCTAATAAGTTAACATCAATGATTAAATCTGTTTTGTAAAATGCCGTTCATACATTTTTCCCAGACCAGCCATTTTTCATGCTGCATAGATGGCTAAGAAGGATAACCAGGTGCCTTTTCCTCCCAAGCTCCAGGAAGAACTGGACGCCAGGGCGAGTACTGCTGGTGAAGGCTCGGAGTTTGTGGTTAGTCAACGCGTGCCATTTCTGGCTGCCTGGTATCTGGACATTCTCCAACTTGGGGTGAGGGTTAGGGGTTGGGGGGGATCTCATGACAGGTGCAGGCAACCTGCCCCCTGCTCAGAGACTGTCTGTCCAGTCAGATCTCTGCCACCCCACTCGCCTCTGTCTCATTTGTGGTTAGGTGTGAAAAATCAACAAAGCAACTGCTGCTCCTGGTTCTGAAATTCAGGACCAATATTTTCAAGTGCAAATCACCTGTGGACTGGTCTGCTGGAAGCTGGGGGGCCGTGGGGGTGGCGTGTGGGGTCGGGGGACTCAGCCACCTGCCACATTAGGCAAGACACCTGATCTAACGAAGGCCTCTTACCTCCCTGGGCCTCAGCTTTCTTGTGTCTAAAGTTAATGGCTCTAATCTCACTAGGGTAAAGAGCAGATGGAAAGGGAAGGAAGCTTTCAGGACGGCCCCGGTGGGGTTGAGGGGCCAGTGGCTGGGTGCACTCTGGGATTCCAGGCAGGCTGTCCTGGGTTGGCTTCATGACCAGCCCCAGCTTCCTGGTTCCCACGTGAGCTCTGTTCCCCAGCCAGGAACATAATTCTGTGAGCAGTCAGACCTTCCATTTGAGCCCTTTTCTGTTCAGGAAACCAGACTCAGGTTCTGTTGCCCCGACTGATCCAAAGCGCTCACTTGTGAGGCTGGCAAATGGTGAGAAACCACAAATGGAACTCAGTGAAGGTCAGGGGGACGTGCGTCTAGGGAGGACACAGCCAATCCGAGCCTGAACGATGCCCACCCAGCCAGGAGGGTGTGTCCAGGTGGGAGTGCAGGCTGTGGGTGCCCACGTTTCTTCTTGCAGGGGGCATAAAATGTAGGTTTACATTTGCACAGGGACCTGGACAGAGTATTGCTCCTTAATGAGGCCTCAGACCAGAGGTTTCCAGAACCTCTTGGGAAATGACCAAGGATCTCGGGGTGGGGGTGGGGGTCTTCCTCTCCCAGTCACTCACATCACACCCTTCACTGAGCCCTGTTTTCTTCCTAAATAACGACCAATGTCACTCACCCTTCCTTGTCCACCAGCAGCCCTGAAATCCTTTGCCTAGGACAAAGACCAAACCACATGGTGTGGTCTGTAGGCTGCATGGCTGGACCCACCTCTCCCCTCTTTGGCTTTAATTCCAGCAGCTCCTTCTACTCTAACCCCCCCTACCTCCTTCCCCCCCACCCCCAGGCAACCACTGTTCTGCTTTCCATCTCTATGGTTTTTGACTACTCTTGGGACCTCATATAAGTGGAATCATGCACTATTTGTCCTTCTGTGCCTGGCTTATCACACTTAACATAGTGTCCTCAAGGTTCATCCATGGTGTAGCCTGTGTCAGTTTCCCTCCTTTTTGAGGCTGAATAATATTCCATTGCACGTATATACACATTTTGCTTATCCCTTCATCCGCTGATGGGCAATGGACCTTTGGGTTGTGTTCATATTTCGGCTCCTGTGAATAATGCTGCCGGTGAACATGACGGTATAAACGCCTGTTCCAGTCCCTGCTGTAAGTTCTTGAACCCACAGGTGGAATTGCTGAGTCATACAGCAATTCTACCGTATGTAGAATTCAGCGTGTCTGGGGACCTGACACGCTGGTTTCTGGGGTGGCTGCACCATTCCTACCAGGCTCCAGTTTCTCCACGTGCTCACCAGAACTTGCTATTTTCTGATAACAGCTGCCCCAGTGGGTGTGAGGCGAGAACTCGTGGTTTTCATTTGCGTTTCCCTGGTCACTGTGATGCTGAGCATCGTTTCACGTGCTAACTGGCCATTCGTATATCTCGGGAGAAATGTTTATTCCAGTCCTTTACCCATTTAAAATTTTGTTGTTGAGTTGTAGGAGTTCTTTATATATTCTAGATATTAACCCCTTATCAGACATACAATTTTCCAATTAACTTTCTTTTAGTCCTTGTTGAGGAACGTGATCAAAAAGATGTGACCTCCAATTGACCCATGAAAAGGACCCGAACACCTGGAGGCTCCTTAGCCCCTCCCCTGTCCTTGGCACGTGGCTGAAACATTTTTCCTGCCCCTATTTATGAGAGAAACGAAAGTCCTACTCATCATTCAGACTTCAGCTCAGCCATTACTTTCCAAGGGAAGCCTTCCCTACCTCCTTGATTGGAATAAACATTCCATACTCTGGGATCTTAGTACTTCCCATGTCTTTCCTTCACATGTTGGCCACGGTCATTTGTGTGGCTATCTGGTTAGTGCCATTCTCCCTCATCACTCTGAGTTCCTGGAGGCAGATGTGAGTTCTAATGGGAGATGGCTTCTAGCAAGTACACAGTTGATACTTCATAAATACTTGCTGACTGAATGAATAAAACAGAGTCATTTGCAGAAAGCCTTTTTCTGAGGAAGGACCACAAAGGAGGCATTTGCTTCCTTTGGCTGAACCTCCAGACGGGTATAGAAGGGCTGATTTCTACCTTCTGCCACAACCACAGGGAACTCCTCCTGTCGCTCACACAGGGTGGATTAAATAACACAAAAGAGGCAATCAGAAACGACATTGTATGATCCTTAATAATGTGTTCAGGAAACCGCTGTGATCAGACACTGAATTTTCAGTTCCTTTACTTGAAACAATAATACTACAAGACAAAGATCACCCTTGTTTTTTTTTGTTATTATTATTATTATTATTATTATTATTAGCACTTTGGATATATCATCCCTCTGCCTTGCAGCCTCTGTTGTTTCCGAGGATAAGTTAGCTGCTGATCTTATTTGGGTTCCCTTGTAGGCGATGAGTCATTTTTCTCTTGCTCTTTTCAAAATTTGTTTCCCTTGTCTCGTCTTTTAACTATGATGTATCCGGGCATGGCTTTCTTTACAGTGCTCCTACTTGGGAGTTTGCTGAGATGCTTGGATGTGTAGATTAATGTGGGTTTGTTCTTTCTTCTTTTTGTTTTCTTCTATTACATTGTGGAGTTTTCAGGCATTATTTCTTTAAATATTTCTTCTGCTGGGGCACCTGGGTGGCTCAGTCGGTTAAGCGTCCGACTTTGGCTAGGTCATGATCGCATGATGTGTGGGTTTGAGCCCGGTTTCAGGCTCTGTGCTGACAGCTTGGAGCCCGGAGCCCGCTTCGGATTCTGTGTCTCCCTCTCTCTCTGCCCCTCTC
This sequence comes from Lynx rufus, assembly GCF_022079265.1. Classification (NCBI taxonomy): domain Eukaryota; kingdom Metazoa; phylum Chordata; class Mammalia; order Carnivora; family Felidae; genus Lynx; species Lynx rufus. The sequence goes on from NW_025814838.1 coordinate 21,219,169, forward strand.
CTACTGGCACTCTGTCTCTCAAAAATGAATAAATGTTTAAAATTTTTTTTTACTATTTTTTCTGCTCCTTTCTCTCCCTCTTCTTTCCTTTGGTTACTCCCATTACACATGTGTTGGTGCACTTCATGGTGTCCCACATTTCTCTGAGGCTCTGTTCATGTTTCCTTATTCTATTTTCTCTGTTTTTCAGATTATATAATTTCTACCAATTTAGCTTCAAGCTCACTTGTTCTTTCTTTTGCCAGTTCAACCACCCTTGTTTTATAGATGAGGAATGAGGATCAGAAACTTAAATAATTTACTGACAGCCTCACACAGCTAATGAGGGGCAGAGCCAGGATCTGAATCTAAGATCTCAGGTCTCACTCCACCTATCACTTACGTATTCAATCATTCATTCACCCAATAAATATTTACTGAATGTTGACTACGGGCCAGAAACTACCCTCCAGGACAGAGAACCCCCAGCAGACAAGATTCTTGCCCTCACAAGAGCAGCAAACATGTCAACAAACGGGCCATGAGGTGACGCGGGCAGGTGCTCAGGGAGGCCTCGGGAGAGACATCTGAGCTGAAGACAGGATGTCCCTGGCGTTCCTTCAGGACAGAGACCTTTCTTCCTTTTGTCTGTCTCTCTAGCACCAGAACACAGAGCCCCGCACCCAGGAGGGGCTCAGTAAATGTTTGCTAAGTGGATGACAGCTCCAAAGGAGCGGTCCACTCTCACAGGCTGTGTCAACGACAGAAATATTACAAAACAGAAGCTAACACTGAAATCATTCATGTTTCCATTTAGAATCATTTAGCATTTAGGGGCGCCTGGGTGGCTCAGTCGATCAGACGTCTGACTTCGGCTCAGGTCATGATCTTGCAGTTCGTGGGTTCGAGCCCCGCATCGGGCTTTGTGCTGACATCTCAGAGCCTGGAACCCACTGTGGACTCTGTGTCTCCCTCTTTCTCTGCCCTTCCCCTGCCCATGCTCTGTCTCTTTCTTTCTCTCAAAAATAAATAAACATTAGAAAAAATTTAGAATTATTTAGCATTTACGTTGGAGGGTTGGGTGGAGGGTCTGGAAATGCCAGGTGTTGGTGAGCCTATGATGAGCAGAACTCCCACCCTCTGGTGGAGTGTAGATTGGGAGAAGGACTTTGGGAAAGTCTGTGACAGGGTATGCAGGGCTGGACACGGGTAGACCCTATGACCCAGACGTTCTACCCCACAGTGGGCAGCCAAAAGTAAGAGACTCATAGCATGCACTATAATGTCTGTGACAGCAATCTCACAATCCCTAAGAATTCCCATCCTGGAATTACCCAGATACCCAGGAACAGCACAACAGATGAACCATGCTATATTCACACAATGGACCATCATATGGCAATGACAATGAACACTGGCAGCCTTGTGCACCGGCAGGGATGACTCACTGATAGAAAACTGAGCACAAGAAGCCTTATAGAAAGGTGCTTATACCGTATGAATCCTTTTCTATAAAAAGCACAAAAATGGAGCGTGGTGGAATGGTCTTTTCTGTTAGAAGTCAGCAGCGTGGTGACCCTGGGGTGACCTCACACCCAGGGAGGGTGAGGCGGGCTGCTGGGAAACACGCACGCCAACGTGTTCCGTTCCTGAAAATGCACCGTGCCGTGCACTTGCGATGAGAGCGCTTTTCTGTATCAAAGGTCTGAGAAGCCGCCACCATTCAGACAAATCACTGACCTCACAAGGTGGGTTCCACGGGGGTGGCACGCTCCCTTCCCTTCCTGTGCTGAGTATAAAGGCAGGTTTTTACAAATGTGACAGTTTCCTGGCTCATGCTGTCTCTGGAGAGCAGCTTGGGTGGTAAGGAGACCACCGGTCTAGAGTCACGTCTGCCAGCCACCGGCGTTGCAACTCTCTACTTAGGTTTAGGTAAGTGTGTGCAGGCTCTTTGTGGGGTCAAGAGAGGTGTGCGTGCAGAGTGCTTAGCACAGTACTTGGCGCCAAGTAAGTGCTCAGTGATTGTTGGTTGAGTCTCCCAAAACGATCACATGATTTTGTTTGAGGCTTTTGAGCCAATGATGGGAGAGAGGGTGAAGGAGGAGGCAGAGGGTTGTGGCAGGAGGGCAGGGAGGTACCCTTGGTGATGCCTGGGTTTTGCTCCATTGGAGAGAACTGCACTGAAAATGCCCTTGGTCACTTGGAGTGTTTGCTGCATGACAAAAACTGCACACTGCATGCTCCAACCGGCTCCAACTTGCAATGAAGATACAAATGCATGCAAACGAATCTACTCTTAGGAGTCGGGCTGGTGACTTCGTTGTGGGCGGACAGTGAGTGGTGGGAGGGGGCACAGAGGAGCTTGCTGGGGATGGTCACTCTCTGTGTCTTCACTTGGTGTCTGCTGCACTAAGAGTGAGGTTCACGAAAACGCATCAGCCTCAACACGTAAGACACGGGCACTTTTCTGCGTCTCGATGTGAGAATGAGGTCTGGCTTAAACTCTGATCTAAGAGAACTATGAAGGATGAACATTACCTCCAGGAGTCTGTAACGCAGGCTCCAAGTCCGGGAAGGAAAGGCAAGCAGAGGAGACACCATGTCCCCTGCACCACCATTTGGCCAGCAGATGGCAGTGGTTGTAGAGAGGATGGAGGAGCTCCCACTTTCCCCACCTTTGGGCTGATTCTGTAAAACGTGGGAAGCCGCGGCGGGCTGGGTGGGTGGGGGGGGGAGGACAGTCCAGTTGAAAGCCGACGGGTGTCCATCTGGAGGCAAGGGCCAGCAGAAGGACCACTGAAGCTATGCGCTCCGGCTGACCCAGTTAGGGTATAATCTGGACTAAAAATAAAGTGCTGCTGGCTTTGCAGTACAGGTGTGAGAACAGGTGTGAGGCTCAGGGGCTGGAGGAGGGGGCAGTAGGCGATGTAGAAGCAGCCTCGTGTGTGCATCTGTGAGAAAGGCAGGTGTCAGCAGAAAGCAAACACTCCTGGGAAAAGGTGAGATCACCAGTTACGCTGCAAGGCCACAAGTGACAGCTCCTGACGCTTCCTGGGACAGTCCTGGGATTCTGGTCTCAGATGCGCCCCATGAGGATTCGAGAGCAAATAACGCGGATAACATCACTCTCCACAGAGGTGTGTCTTATGATGTGTCTGATTCTTCCTGAGTTGCTTTGGGTAGAGTCTCTCCCTGGTTGTTTGTTTGTTTGTTTTGGTAACTGCTTTAAGATATAATCCACATTCATCCATTTAAATGTACAACTCAGTGGCTTTAGTACCTTCACTACGTTATGCAACAACCATCATGACAGTCAATCTTAGAACATTTTCATCACCCCAAAAAGAAAATCCGCACCCATTAGCCATCACCCCCTGCCGTTTTCCCTGCACTCCCCCAGCCCTAGGCAACCACTGATCTTCCCATCTCTACTGACTGTTCTGAACATTTCATACAAATGGAATCATACAATATGCGTGGTCTTATTGTCTGGTTTCTTTCACTTATGCATGATGTTCTCAGGGTTCATCCACGGTGTAGCCTGTGTCATCACATCATTCCTTTTTTTAAAAAAATTTATTCATGCATTTTGAGAGAGAGAGAGAGAGAGAGAGAGAGAGAGAGAGAGAGTGTGTGTGTGTGTGTGTGTGTGTGCATGCATGTGCGTGTGAGCAGTGGAGGGGCAGAGGGAGAGGGAGACAGAGAATCCCAAGCAGGCTCTGTACTGACAGTGGGCCTTAAACCCACGAACTGTGATATTGTGACCTGAGCCAAAATCAAGAGTTGGACACTTAACCAACTGTGCCACCCGGGTACCCCAACACTACATTCCTTTTTATGGCTGACTAATACTCTACTGTATGGATAAGCCACGGTGTATTTATTTGTTGGTGGGTTGTTCCCACTTTTTTGGCTCTAGTGAATGTGAACATTCGTGCTATGCATATGAACAAATGCTATGGACGTTTGTATACAGGTTTGTGTGTGGCCATATATTTTCATGTTTTCTTGGCCATATTCCTAGGAGTAGAATTGTTAGTGGTTCAGTTTAATCTTCTGAGGAATATTTGCCTTTAGTTTTTGGGGTTTTTTTGTATGTATTTATTTTTGAGAGAGAGAGAGAGAGAAAGAGACAGAGACAGCGACACAGTGTAAACTGGGGAGGTTCAGAGACAGAGGGAGACATAGAATCTGAAACAGGCTCCAGGCTCTGAGCTGCTGGCACAGAGCCCGATGTGGGGCTTTGAACTCATGAACCATGAGATCATGAGCTGAGCCGAAGTTCGATGCTTAACCGAATGAGCCACCTGGGCACCCCACCTTTAGTTTTTGTTTTTTTTTTAAATGTAAACTCTGCACCCAACGTTAGGCTCAAACTCACACCCCGAGATCAAGACTCACACATTCTACCCCCTGTGCCAGCCAGGTGCCCCTGCCTTTAGTTTTAAGTGCAAATACAGTTCATGGGAATGCAAGCTGGTGCAGCCACTCTGGAAAACAGTATGGAGGTTCCACAAAACACTAAACACAGAACAACCCTATGACCCAGCAATGGCACTACGAGGCATTTATCCATGGGATACAGGTGTGCTGTTTCGAAGGGACACATGCACCCCCATGTTTATGGCAGCACTATCAACAACCAAAGTATGGAAAGAGCCCAAATGTCCATCAATGGATGAATGGATAAAGAAGATGGGGTATATATTTATGATGGAGTATTACTCGGCAATCAAAAAGAATGAAATGTTGCCATTTGCAACTACGTGGATGGAATTGGAGGGTATTATGCTAAGTGAAATTAGTCAGAGAAAGACAAATATCAAGGATTTCACTCATATGAGGCCTTTAAGAGACAAAACAGATGAACATAAGGAAAGGGAAGCAAAAATAATATAAAAACAGGGAGGGGGACAAAACAGAAGAGACTCATAAATATGGAGAACAAACAGGGTTACTGGAGGGGCTGTGGGGGGGGGGATGGGCTAAATGGGTAAGGGGCACTAAGGAATCTACTCCTGAAATCATTGTTGTACTGTATGCTAATTTGGATGTAAATTTTAAAAAATAAAAAGTAACATAAAAAAATACAGTTCAATAATCTCTTTTATTCTTTGATTCCTTTAACAGCAAGTTGGAGATGGAAGTTCCAATTTTGTAAGCAGGGGAACTGGGGCCCAGGGCACTCTAAGGAGAGCAAATAATAATAGCTACCATCTGGGTCAAGTGCCAGCCTGTGCCAAGCACTGTGCAAAGGGACCTAGCTACAGTAAGCCATTCCATCCTTATGAGAGTCCTAGGGGGCTACTATTATGTTTATCCCCACTTCCCGGTCAGAAGATTAAGTGTTCTCAACAAGGCCATGCAGTGGTGTGGTCCAAGACTTGACTCCAGTTTGATCTTACTCAATTTTAGGCTCTCACTGGCCCCCTCTGCTATTGGGTGGACTCTGGAGGGTCAGAGCATCTCTCCTGAGCCTCTAGCATAGTGAGGTTTACCTGCCATCTTCTACTTGACCTGTATCACACAGGATACTCTGGACCACCCTTTGCCCTCCTTTCTCTCTGATCGTCCTCTTAGTGTCCCTGGATTTTCCTCCGGGTCCTGCCTACAGCCCCTTCTCTTCCTAATGGCTCTTCCTGCCCACAATTTCCACCCCTTGCACATTGCCAGATGATTTGTAGAAAATGCAGGTCTGGTCATATCACTCAAGATACAATGCTTCACATCCCCCATTACTACGGAAGTGGATAAAGTTCTGTTTTCCATAGACTCGTCTATAAGACCCTCCTCATCTTTTCCCACCCACTACTCTCCCTTTTCACACCCTACAATCCAGCCATAAAGAATTGCTTGCATTTCCCCAGAAACACCTCCATATGTCATTTCTCTGGGACTTTGCATAAGCAACTCTCACTGCTAGGAGTGTCCTTCTCCTAACTTCTTTTACCTGGGGAATTCTTACACATCCTTCAAGTCCTATCTTAAATGTCTATCTCCTCTCTGAAGCTTTCCTCATCTGATTGCTCCCTCCCTGACCTCTCAGAGCACCTTGTTTTGATGTCTTCGATGTCTTCAACACAGACTATTATATTCGTCTCCCTAGCTGGACTATGTGCACTTTGAGAACGGATATTGGGCTTTATTCCATTCTGTATATTTCCAGGCAGAGACCAAAACTTTGCACGGTTGAACAAGCAAATGAATAAATGTTCCATATCTGCACTGTTCAATATGGCATCTACAAGCTACATGTGGCTACTGAGCCCTGGGAATCTAGCTGATCCCAAATGAGATCTGTTTCAAGTCTAAAAACACACTGGATTTCCAATACTTAGGGTTGGAAAAAAACCCATAAAATATCTCATGGATAATTTTTTATACTGACTACTGAAAAATAATATTTTGCACGCATATTGGCTTAAATGAAATATATTAGTAAAATTAACACCACCTGTTTCTTTCCACTTTTAAAAAAAGTTGATTTATTTATTTTGAGAGAGTCAGAGACAGAGTGAGTAGGGGAGGGACAGAGAGAGAGAGGGAGAGAGAGAATCCCAAGCAGGCTCTGTCCACACTGTCAGAGCACAGGCCGACATGGGGTTCGAACCCATGAAACTGTGAGGTCACAACCTGAGCTGAAACCAAGAGTAAGATGCTTAACTGACTGAGCCACCCAGGCACCCCACTTTCTACTTTTTTTTTAAATGTGGTTAGAACTTTTAGAATTACATATGTGCTTGTTTCTCAGCTTCTTTTGGTATAAACCATCTTCCACATGGCAATCATAATGATTCCTTAAAATGTCAACTGATCATAAACAGTGGAGTCTCGTTATTAGTGGTAGTTATATTGTATGAAGTCACTGTAAACACTGGATTAGCGAGTAGTGAACTACCACTCCTAGGAGAAATACAGGGTAGGGTTCCTGCCAGCATCCGGTCACATTTGCATTAACCAATCAGTACATAACCATGTTTTATGAATGTTTCTATCTAAAGACATCTTATTTACTCTATGCTGCTGATTCAGTAACACTGAACTAACAGCCAACACCACTATAACTTATAACCGTAACAGTTTTTCTAACACAGGTATTTTCTCCTGAAGGCACATCACAGCCTTTCTGTGCTTAGGAACACTGGACAGTGCTTTGGGGCTATGCTCAGACACCATTTTAAACAGGAAAATCAACAAAAAGCGCAAGAAGGCAAAAGACGTGGTACTAACCATACACAAAGACACGACTTCACGGTATGAGAGCTAAAATAGGGCAGAATGTTGCCTTAACTGACCTCAGCTTGGCCCCTCCACACCAGGAATCTAAAGCTTCTCCCATTCTGCGCACATTCGCAGAACTCACAGCACCTCCTCTCAATAAGCATTTGTTGACTAAATAATGGAAGGAAGGTGCACCTTGCTTGGACGGATGCCCTGGTGCCCGGAAGGTGGGAGGGAGCGCTAATTGGGTCCTTCCCTTAGCTTCCGGCTCCTCTTTCGCTGGACACATCTATCCCGGCCCTCCCACGTGTCCAGCCTTCGCCGAAGCGCCTCTGCTCACCCTGACTTCACCAGGGATCGTCACGTGTTGCCAGAAGCCCCGCCCCCGCGCTGACCTCATGGCTCCGCCTCTCACCGTGACGCCCTGCTCCAAAGCCTACCCGCCTCCTTCTGACAGACGCGCGACGGCGAGCTGCGGAGGTGGCCGTTCCTGCTGCTGCGGCCGCAGCGGGTGCCGCGGGGTCGGTGAGTCGCCTCGGCTACTGGAGACAGCTTCCCAGGGAGCCTCCCCCAGGAGCAGGGCTGGGCGTTTGCGGCCCCCGGGGGGAGGGGGGATGACCTCGGACCGCGGAGCCCCCAGCCCCCGCCTGCGGCGCCTGCGCGGTGCATGTCGGGCACTGTGGTCTCCCCGGCCCGCGGAGCGCGCCTCAGGCGCACAGACGGACTACATCTCCCAGAGACCTTTGGGCGGGCGGGGGGCGGCGTGCGCGCAAAGCCCCGCGGGGCTGAGGGTCTCGTCCTCCCAGCGCCTGGACCCCGGCCTGTTTTGGCGTTCGCTCGGCCTCGGGCGCCCGGCCTCCCGAGGTAAAGGGTCCCCGGGGGCGGCGCAGCGGGAGCTGATGCGATCCAGAGCGGCCCTCGGGGTTTTGACGTCGCACCGTCGCTGGGTTGGCCGGCTCCCCGTGGGGCTGTGGTTCCAGCTTCGCCAGGCCCGGGCGGGCGCCGGGGCCCGGTGCCCTGGGGGCTGCCGGCCCGCTCTTCGGGGTCCTGCTCGCTCATCACCTCTCGCACATCCCCAGTAGGGAATGTCGGGGAAATACCGTCTCCAGCTTTACGCGGCGGCTGTGTCCTCGAGGAAAGGGGGTCGGGGGCAGGGTCCTTGTGACGGAAGCCCCTGCTGAGCTCCTCGGTGACCTTGGCAGGCCCGAGGGGCCCGCGCGCCTCTCCCTCCCCCGCCCGTCCCCGCTCGCCGACGTCTGTAGGTCTCCGCGTCCGCGCCCGGCCGGAGGCAGTGACCTGGCCTGGCTTTGAGCCCGGCTTCGTGCCGTCGAGGACCTCGGTGTAGTTGAACTCTCACAGCTTTTTCTAGCCCGGCTTTGGGCACTTGTTCGTGGGTGTGCGTTTCTGTTTTCCTCTAAATGTTCCCAGGAGGCTTCTCAACAGGTGTCAGGTAAGGAGCTAGCGACTCTGAGTTTCTCCTGTGTGGGTTTGAGATCCTTTGCCTCAGAATCACCAGGGCAGGGCCTTTGTTAAAAGGGTTGGTTCCTGGGGGCAGCCCCCCCCTCCCCCGGGTTCTGATTCAGCAGTTATGGGATGTGCCCAGGACTGTTTAATAAGCTCCCCGGCTAATTCTCAGTCACATTTGGGGTTGAGAAGCTTTATCAAAGTGAAGGACGGAGATCCTGGGGCAGAGCATTTATACCAGGTTTGTATGTAACCTGGTCCCTCCTGCAAGGCGGGCAGTGCCAGGATAAGTGTGACCTCTCTCCTTGGCACTTGGTTTCTTATCTCCGGGCTGACTTAGGAGTTGGGTGGGAGGAGGTGTGCCAGCTCTGCCTTGCCCTCAATTCCCACATTTAATTACGAAGATTTTGAAAGATACCTAAAAGTTGAGAGAACTTTACGCTGAATGCCCATAGGCCACCACCTAAAATTTAGAATATTTTATTGGATTTTATCACAAATCTAAGCAACAGGCCACCTTGTTTGTTTATGTATGTCAAAGTCAGTGTGGACATCAGTCTGTGTCCCTCCCAAATAGTTAAACACGTATATAACAGAGTCATAGAATCTTGCATGTTGTTTTTTAACTAACAGAAGCCCTGGGTGTTGAAGGTTTATCTCTCTGTCTCCCACCCCTGTGGAGCTGAAGGAGTTTCGAGGTTTTTCCATAGGATAGGCCCGTGGAACCAGGAAAGAACTTTACACGTGCTCTTACAAAGACTTGGAAAACAGCGGCCCATGGCTCCAAAATCACTAAGAGCAGAAACAGGGAGTGTGGGACGTAGAGTAATATGTCAGGGACTAAAACTGTTTTGAGGGGCCACGAATGAAATGTATCCTAATAGATTGTTCCGGCATATCATGCCAGCCATAGTGATAGGTTGTCAGCCTGAATAGTCTGTCTCTGCTCTTCACAGAGTAAGCTTGCTTGGTTTGAGCCTGCCTGTTTGGTGTATTTTCTAAAGCTCCAAGGGAACAGCGCTGCATAGCCCAGTTGACAAGCTTTGAGTCCCCTGGGCTGAGTACTTTGTTCTGTAGCCACAAACACCAACCCTTAATCCTTTCTGGTTGTCTGAGAGGGGGAGAAGTGACCAGTCCTGTGGAAATTTGTCTCCAGTTTCAGAAACACCATTCAAAGGGCATGCACATCTTTTTATCCATGTAGGACACAGGGGACTGTGGCGGTTAGAGTCACGGCACCTTATATTGATGTCTGTGTCCTTACATGAATGGAAGCGGTCACGCTGGTGGGAAGGCAGCATGCAGGGGGAGCTCAGCAGCTAATGTTGGCCCTCAGTGGGGAGGAGAGAGGAGAGCCAGGCTCACAGGGGTGGCGTGAGGTTTATTATGCCTCCACAAAGGGACTTGGAAATGGAGTGTACAGAGGGGGAGCGTGCCAGTTTCTAGAACCCCACAGACGGCTTCCGGCTTCTCATCCTTGCAGTCGGGACTCTCCCAGGCACGTCTCCCCAGGAGATGGGAATACTGCATTGCAATTTAGTGCTGCAGAGGAGAGGGGTGCTGGGCCTGGGCCTGTGCAAAGCGTCTCCCCGGAGAGGGCAGCCCACCCAGGGAGAGGCAGGTCTGGTTGCCCTTGAGCCTGCAGACCAAGCACCTCTCCTGCTCTGTGAGTCATCAGGTTCTGGTGACAATGGTGGGGTTCTGGGGCCAGTACTGTCGAGACTCGGCAGACCGTGCTGGGGGCACTTCTGTCGCTTCCAAGCTGTGTGACCGGGCATTTGCCCTCCCAGAACCTCACTTGCTACATCTGTGATAGGTGAAAAGCAACACCCAGGTGAGATAGTCCTGTGTCTGTTCTCACTAAAAGATTAGTGTCCCCTCATGTCAGACGAACTAAAACCAGCACAGAACCATGCAGTGCAGGGTCAGGAAGTCCAGTGACCTGATTGCTTCCATAAAAGTGGTTGTGATGTTTTTTGGGAATGTCGGATCAATTTTCCAGAAAGCGTTTGTCATCGTCATTTTGGTGCTCCTTATCCATGGGTACTATGAGCCCCTTCGTGTCCCCTTTGTGGTCTGGCCACTGGGAGCCCCAGCACCATTGATTCTTACCACCAGTTCTCATGAAGGTCCAGTAAAAACGGGATGTGCTGGATACATGATGTGTCCAATAAGTGTTGATTCAGTCTGAATTCATATCTTTTCCAATGTCTTTGTTTTCCCTTGAAGGAGAAATAGAGGCCAGGGAAGGCAGAGGAGGTAGAGAGGGCTGAAGGTGTGTCCGGGGTGGGGTCTGGGGAGAATTCGAACCCTCTGTTCCTCCGGGAGGAAGTGAAACTTGTCACAGTCCTAATCAGTATTAAGGGTAAAGGTCTTAGAGGCTGGGGAGGCAGCAGCGAATGCAGCTGTGTTTGCAGGGAGTTCTCTCTGTACCTGCTTTGGGCCCACCTGGCAGTGTCCTCACCTGTGTTGCGTCTCACAGCTGAGGAATGATTCGGAAGATGGCCAGATAGTGGCACAGCAGGGCTGAAGGGGGTGATGCTGAGGGGAACATGGGCTGTCCTGGCCTCCTAGTGAAAAGTGCTCCAGAGCGTTGCCTGTGACTCTAGAAAAGGGGTCTTTTGGATTTTTGACCATAAACAAAGGCACTTTCATCAGGAAATCAGGGACTCTATCTCTGCTATGGCTGTGTTCTGGCCCCGTGGCTGTGGGTGGTGGGCATTTGGGCCAGGAATAGCACAGGAAACCTGATTAGGCTGACCTCAACCCTCACGGACTCGCTTATTTTGTATACCCATGCCAGGGGCTGGGCAAGGCCTGTGGGGACCCAAGTGGGAGAGCCCCCCCAGTTGCTCTGGTTGGGAGGTGAGTAAAGTGTGAAGGGAGTCACAGGGAATGCAAGGGGTCCGGGGAGGTGTGTGGAGGTTGAGGGAGGGTTCTGGGTAAGGTCCTTCCGTAGGGGTGGGGTTTGCTTTGTTTGGAGAAGAGCGCATTGCAATCTGGGTGGCTGCAGTAGAGTGCAGTGGAGAGACAGGGAACATGGGGCCAGGTCTAGACTCTTCCCCCTTAGACCTTGACCAGTAGGTGACAAAGTGGATCTCAGACCTTTCTGAACCATGACATTGGCAGGGCTTGCCAGAGCAGGGCCAGAAAAGAGTCTGGAACACCTCTCAGACATCCGTCTTGGGGACGGGGGCACTGCTAATGGCATAGGGCCTATGGGACGGGGAAGAGCCCCTGCCCAGAGTACCAGCCAGGCTGCATTACTTATCCACTGAGTCAGCCAGTATTTGACGTGCTTCCCAGAGCTGTGGAGATACTGGCCCCAGACCCTGTCCGTGCTATCCGGGAGCTGCTGGTTCTGCTGGGGAAGCTGAGCCCTTGACCCTAGTGTTCTGTTTCCCCTCTGCTCATGGTGACTCTGGTGTCCCAGGCCTGGAATCCCTACCCTCCTTCCTGCAGGGCCCACATGGCCTGAAGCCTCTCCAGTGCCCTGACCCACAGAAGCCCCTTCTCACCTGGAGCACCTGCTGTCCTGGGTTCTCATCTGGGTTTCGCTCAGTATCTTTTGCAAATTCTTCCTGAGTGTGAGCTGGCTTGGTCGCAGGATGTGCAGCTCCCTGAGGGCGGGGACCACAAGATGAGTGACCTCCATGGAGGGGCCCATGAAATGTTGGCTGAATTAAGGAGTGAAGAATCTAAGTCCCTTGAAAGAAAGAAAAGACAGACTTAGATAGTGACAGCTGTGCTGGTAACGCTGGCCCTTGCCGGTCCTGGGAGAGTTCCGCACTGCTCCAGGCTGGAAGGCCCCCTCGGACCCCTTCTCACCTCTTGGACTCTTGGGGCATTCTCTGCTGTCTGAGGCTCAGGCCTCGGTTTCTGTCCTGTATAGACAAGCTGTGGTTATGTGTATTTCTGTGTGCATTTACCTGCTTTGCCTGTCCCATTTCTCTGTGGCCCCACTCAAACTGGCCAAAAAGAAGGCATGCCTCCTACAGGTGGGGGCTGAGTGCTAAGGGTTCCCAACCTCTAGCACCCCCCTGTTGATGTCAGGACTTTGGGGACCCACATTAGTACACCAGGCATCGTGCAGGAAGTAGAGAGCCGTGGGACAAACGGACAACCTGATTTTCCAAGCCCTCCATCTCACTTGGAATAAAAGTGGATTTCCTCTAGCTGCCTGAGGACCTGGCCTGCCGAGGGCCGGTCTCTCTGCCCTCAGCTCCTCCCACTCTCCTAGCACCCACGCTCCCCAGCCCCCAGCGTGGTGTGGGCACACCGCAGGTCTCTGCACTTAACCCTCTTTGCTTGGACCTTCTTTGCACAGCTGTGCACGTGGCCTGTCCCATCTTTGGCCTGAGGGCTGCCCACTCTGAGAAACCCTCCCTGTTTAAAATTGCATCCCTGTAGCACTTCCTTCCCTGCTCTGTGTGCCTCCGTGGCATGCATCGCTGTCTGACAACTGTAATCTTTACCTGTTTCTGTGTTCTATCTCCCCCCAAATGTAAGGTCTGTTAGACATGTCTTTCCCCATCTTCAGGGCGTAGGTAGTGCCTGGCTTATAGGTGTGCTGGGTGTTTATGTATTGAAGAAAGTTGCATAGTGTGTCTGCATTTCAGCTGTCCCGTCTTTGTAAGGGCTGGTAAAGTCCTGAGGTGTAGGGACCATGGTCTGCGTGTGCCCTGGTGCTCTGTGAAGTACAGGTAATACATTGTTGAATACCGGGTTGAATTCCCAACTGAACATTCAGTGGCTGGGTTCTAAAGTCAGCTGGTGGAGCAGACACCTCATGGTCCACCTGCCCTGGAGAGGCCTTGAGTTGTCTGTGAGCTCAGAGGCTTGCAGGAACTGGGCTCCTGACGAGGCCGCGTGTGCTCCCACGTTCTGGTGCTCCCCAGCCCAGCCTTCACTGAGGGAAAAGCAGGGGGACTGGTCAGCCCACTTGAGTCGTTTTCTCCTTCAGTTCTGGGTAAGTGAAATCCCTGTAAACTCATGGTGGCATTCCCGTGTGCGCAGCCCTCTGTGGGAGTGTGGGATCCGCTGGAGCATACTTTCGAGTACGTGTGAGAAAAGAGACCGGGCCGAGACCGGTGCGTCGAATGCACATCGGGCACGAGGCCGGACCCCTCTACGAGAAGCTGGGCCGGCTCGCAGTCCAAAAGCAGCCGGGGGGGGGGAGGTGGGCGCTGCCTGTCCTTGCCCGTCACTGGCTGCGGCACTGCCCCCTGCCTCTGGTGGGTGTTAGGCGATGTTTGAAGAGTAACGAATGTCAGCTGAGACTCTGGACTTTGTGATCTCTGATGATATTTCTCGCCTGAAAGGTGGTCTCTAGATGTGTGACTCATAGAGAAGTATGCACATGGCCATAAATAAGGCAACTCCAGATATAGTGTGAGCTCCCATTTTCCCAAGGAGAAGATCGGAAATAGTTCTTCTGTCCCAAGTGGCATGAGTAAACTCTTTGGGCCAGATGTCCGTTGACAGTGATAGGAATTTCGTTAACCTTCCATATACTATTTCTTGTAAGGTAATTCAAAATACGGGTTAGGTGTATTCCTCACTCACGTGCGGAGCACTTTTGTTCCCACTCTTCCCTTTCACCTTTGTGGACATCATGTCGTCGTGGACGCCAGCCCCGCCTGACTGGCACGTTTCAACTGGAGAGCGTATCCCTGGACTGTTCTGGTTTCTCAGCTTTTTCCATTGATCCTGCAACATAGCTTCTTACTGTGTGTTCCTCAGATGCTTGTCTCTGACAACATCCAACCATTGCAGTGGTCTCCAGGAAGAATTACTCATCTGCGACATGTAGACTGGTTTTGGCTTTTTTCACTTGGTGCCATCCAGACGACCTCTAGCAGCATGTCACGCTGGCACTGGTGAGGTTGTTGCAACTCCTGTTCTGCACCCAGCTGTGCTTTGTTTAAGATAATTGGGAGAATGCCCTGGAACAGGAAGGATGTAAATGATGTACAAATACTTCCTCACTGCTCTGGGCAGGGAGACCTGGATAAGGTCTGGTTAAGCTCCCCTGCTGGGCCAGCAACGACGCTGTAGTCATTTGTGTCTGAAGTAAGATTCTTCCAGCCGGGTGGCCGTGACTGTCGTGGCCATGTGGCTTGGTTGCACGTAGGGCCTCGTGCTTTTACACGGATCAGAATGGTATGTCTTGATCTGAGATAACTGATTAAAATGGAGTCAATGCAAAGACTGCTTTGTGTCAGTTCAGTGCAGGCAGAGGTTAGGATTCTTTCTTTTCAGGGCTTCATGGTTGTCTAAGTGATGGTTCTGTAGATTCTTCCTGCTTCTAAAATTAGCTGGCCCTTTAGTTCACAAGCCCTGCCTGTCGGACAGGTGCAGATGACTTGTTTATTCATTGGGGGCTGCGGCTCTGTTTTCCACCCTCGTTCCATCCTCCTCCTCCTCTGGTCTGTGTTTCCTCCTCCTCCTCTGTCAGGCTCCGGAGGCCCATCCTGCCGGGGGGCACCTTCGAAGGCGGAGGAGATGCTGGACCACAGGTCAGAGGCCTGGCCTGCACTACCAGCGCCTGCCCCAGCTGCTGGCCTCAGGCGAGCCCAGTAACCTTGTCCGTCTCGGTTTTACATGCGTCCATTGGGCTCTTCTTCCTGCCCTCCTCTGCCACGTGGCCTGCTGGCTCCCCAGGCAGGGTCTCTGAGGTTAGAACTCCCTTGGATAGCCTTTATGTTCCAGCTTACGGGTCCGGACCCTCAGTTTTACTGGAGGACGCAAGGTGCCCTGGTCCAGAGAACCGGCTCCTGCTAGCAGACTCTTATGGGACCAGCGTGAAGACCGTCACACCGCTTCTGAGAGGAGAGCTGGGAAATCGACAGTCCTCGGGGGTGCTTCTTGGACTATTGCTTTTCCTGTAGGCAAAATTCGATTACAATTGGAGGTATCTTTCAGGATTGAGGAGGAATATGCCTACATTTATGAGCCTTTTTGGGAAGGAACCAGTCAAAGGAGCCGCTCATCCTAGAAAAATTAGAAACTACAGGTAAAACTTTCAGTATGTGTGTTTGTATATAAACAAGTGATCCAAAATCTTATTACCTAGAGAAAACAATTCTTCACATTTGGTGTGTAATTTGTATGTAAACATGTATCTTTAAAGTAGAATCACAGGGAGCCTGGATGGCTCAGTTGGTTAAGCATCCGACTTCGGCTCAGGTCATGATCTCACAGTTCTTGGTTCGAGCTCTGCTCTGTGCTGACAGCTCAGAGTCTGGAGCCCGCATTGGATTCTGTGTCTCCCTCTCTCTGCTCCTCCCCCGCTCATACTCTGTCTCCCTTTCTCTTTCTCTCAAAAATAAACATTAAAAACTTAAAAAAAAAAAAAAAAGACAACCTTTCCACCTCTGAAATGGGTCTGTATCACATTCTGGGGCGAAAAATATTATGCTGTATGGATAAACCACGTGGGTAACCAGTCCCTTTGGTGGAACACAAGATGTTGATACATACAGACACTTTGCATGTGACTCTTTGCTCACGTGTTCACTTATCTCTAGGACAAGTGCCTTGAAATGGAATTAGTCAAATAGAATGAAGAGGTAGCAAAATTGTCCTCCAGACAAGCCCTGCTAACCTGCTCTGCTGTGGCCCGCGTGCTCCTGACACTCGGGGACTCAGAGTGGTTTGCTGAGGCTTTGACAAGAATTCAGCATGATGTAAATTGTACAGTGATTACCGTTGTCATCGTCACAGCTCCTGGAGATCTTACTGCTTTTTAGTTTAGACCCATTCTTTGAGTCCTGTCTGTCTGCCTTTTGATTTTGCTTCTAAGAGCAACCAGTGTATTTTCTCTCTTTTAATTGTGGACTTCTCACGCTCTGCTTGCGGCTCCATAAATACAAGTGACGTGAGCAAGAATTTGCGTTGAGCACTGTGTGACAGGCTCTGAGCTGTGTGCTCCTCCCAGCCTCATTTATGCCTCTGCACACGTCTGCGGGGGCAGGGGCTGCTGCTGCCATGTTACACATGAGAAAGCTGGGGGACCAGACGGCTGGTGTGGGGTCTGGCGCCCGGGCATCGGGTCAGGATTCTGTTCTTTCAGCTCGACCTGGGACTTGAGGGCGCAGGCCTCCCTGTGAAAGGGCACCGGTGATGGCTCGTGGGGCCATTGGCTTGGGCTGATGTACTAGCTGTTTGGCGCGGTGATCATGATCAGGGAGGAGCGTGCAGGCTGGGTGGGATGAGAGAGGCAGATGGGAAAACCAGATCTGCTTTCTGGTCCTTTCCGTGTCTTTAGCTTGTTTTGAATATTTAGAATTCCCCTGGCATCAGATAAGCCCCTATTCACGTGTAAAAATACGTCGTTCGCAGCCACCAGCGATGCTATCTGAGGGAAGGATTGTCTCTCATCCCGCGCCTCCATCGGTAAGAACAATGGAAATGGGCCACAGGCAGGATTTCCCAGGCCCTCTGGGGCTAGAACTTGGCAGCTCAAGGGCCTGCTTGGTGAACCTGTGCAGAGGCTAGAGAAAGCCAAGTCCATGGGAAGTCCACGATAGGAGCTTTTCAGCTATGGACCACTTGTCGACATACCTCAGCCTAACTAGCACTGTACCTTCTTTTAAAGCATTTTTAATGTTTATTTTTTGAGAGAGAGAGAGAGCGAGCGCACGCATGAGCCAGGGAGGGGCAGAGAGAGAGGGAGACACAGAGTCTGAAGCGGGCTCCAGGCTCTGAGCTGTCAGCGCAGAGCCCGACGGGGGCTTGAACCCACGAACCGTGACATCATGACCTGACCCCAAGTCAGATGGTTAACTGACAGAGCCACCCAGGTGCCCCTAGCACTGTACACTTTTTTTTTTAATTTTTTTAACATTTATTTATTTTTGAGAGACAGAGAGAGACAGAGCATGAGCAGGGGAGGGGCAGAGAGGGAGAGAGACACAGAATCCGAAGCAGGCTCCAAGCTGTCAGCACAGAGCCTGACACGGGGCTTGAACCCATCAACTGTAAGATCATGACCTGAGCCAAAGTCGGATGCTCAACCGACTGAGCCACCCAGGCACCCCAGCACTGTATACTTTTTTTTTTTTTTTAATTTTTTTTTTTCAACGTTTATTTATTTTTGGGACAGAGAGATACAGAGCATGAACGGGGGAGGGGCAGAGAGAGAGGGAGACACAGAATTGGAAACAGGCTCCAGGCTCCGAGCCATCAGCCCAGAGCCTGACGCGGGGCTCGAACTCACGGACCGCGAGATCGTGACCTGGCTGAAGTCGGACGCTTAACCGACTGAGCCACCCAGGCGCCCCATGTATACTTTTAATGACACTCGTATTCCTTCCTTGAGAATAATCAACTTGAAATTTACCAGTCACAAGTAATTTCCGACTGTAGTATGAGAATTGCTGGAAAACTGGCACTTCTGTTTCTCTTTGATTACTGGAATTAGGTCTGGCTGCATTTACGAGGAAACCCAAAGAAACCAAGTTAAAGCAAGTTTGTTTCTTTCTCACACAGAAGAGACGGGAAGTGGTAATCTCAGTGCCTGCATGGTGTCTCTGGTCTTCCACGGCCTGGGCACCGTCACGTGTCTTTGGTGTGGCTTCCATGCCCAGGGTCACCTCGTGGGCAAGCATGGCTCTGGGAGCTGCTGCATCCATATTCCAGGCAGCGGACAGGAGGGCAGGAGGACGAAAGGTAGCTCCCCTCTAGCACCTTCCTGCCAGTCCTTACATCACTACTCTATGACTCACTGGCCAGAGTGTAGTCGTGTGGTCACAGGTGACTGGACAAAAGGCTTGGGAGTATCTTAGCTAAGACGTTGTTGCCCTGAATAAAAATGGAGTGTGGTGGTCCACGTAAGGAAACTGAGGCTCAGAGAGATTCAGTAACTTGTCCAAGGTCCTACAGTCTGTCATAGTGGGCAGGATGCCATTGAACCCTGTGCTCTCAAAACTTTATTGTTGGTTGAGAAAGAAAGTTGACATCTTTATTCCTGAAGACTGAGTGGTTGGGGATGCGGGGCACCATTTAGGATCACAGGCCAGGAAAGAAGAGGCCAGGGCGCTGCTGTGGAGGTGCTGTGGGCTTCCCGGCCCTTGACCCTGCCTGTTGGTGCAGCTCCCCCATGGGGGTCCACCGTCTGTGTGCTCCGGCAGAGCAGCCCCCTGTGGCCGTGCAGCTTGAACAGGGGCTCCAGGCTGGGACCTGGCCACCCACAGCGGTGCGGCCTCTGTCCTTCACCTGTCACTCCCGGTCCAGCCGCTGCTCCCATCCCCTCCTTGGCCTGCTGGTCTCATTAACTCCACCTCCTCCTGGCTTGCTCGGAGAGCCATTCCCTGACCCCCAGAATGTGTCCAGTTTTTCTGTGCTTTCAAAGTCCCCTAGACTACACTGCACACTTTGTAATTAGGTTTGGCGTTTGGTGTGGTTATTTAATGCCTGTCTTCCCCCGGTTGATTGTGAGCTTCTGGAAGGCAGGGACTGTGCTGTCACTTCCTGCATGCTACACAACTACTGTTGTGAACCAACAGTTGGTTACTCCCAGAAGAAGCACCGTCCCACCCTGCAAGGACCTCTGTGAAGTGGCGATCACACAGACTGTTAAGCCCAGCCCGGGGGGCTTGGGATAACAGAACGGTGCATAGTGTTGCCCCGGAAGTCTGTGACCGTCCCTGGCAAGTAAGTCCCCCAGTCATTGACACCTCCCGTTGGCCTGGTCCTTCCGTGGCTTCTCCACATCCACGTCTCAGTTCTCACACAGCCTCCAGGGAGGGCAGGTAAGGTTGGGATGATGCACTCACGTGTGGGCAATGCGGGCTCTCCTTCCCTCTTTTCTGGGTGGCTCTTGGACACCAAGAGGGTGTTTGGCTTGTGTACCCCGGGCCTCTAACCTTCCTGGGCAGCGGGTGCCTGTCTGTCCAGCACGTGGGAGGCTGCAGGCAACGTGGAAAGCTGAGCTTCCCCAACAAATCCCAAAGTCCTGCTCCAAGCCAGGTACCTGGAACATGCATCCTGGGGACAGAGGAGCCCCTCTGGGGCCAGCTGGCTTCCTAGTGCCACTGCTGCCAGGAAGGTGGTTCCTCCAGAGGGGGGCAGTGCTCAGGCCAGCCCGCCTTCAGAAAGGTCCCGCAGCTGCTGCCGCCCAGCCACCTTGCCCCAGGCTTTCGGGCAGATGCCCAGAGTGTCCGGGCTGAGCACCCTTTCCAGGGGTGTCACTGCCTGTGAAGTTGGGCCCTTTGGGAGCAGCCGTCTAGCACCTCGTACATAGCATCTCTTCAGGAGTCCTACGGAGCAAGTGGCCTCAACTTGGCTCTGTCACCAAGGAACTCTGCGGGGCTGAGCTACTCAGAGGGGGTTTGATTCTGAGACACCCCAGGATCCTGTGGGGAGCACACACCGGGACCCCCGCAGTTGTAGGGGCAGGAGCTGCGTGGCAGAGGCCTTGGTGCCTGTTTCCTTTTCTTTCCTGTTGCAGGTTGTTCAGAGTGAACGATGATAATAGCAGGTGCCATTATTCGGTGTTCTGTGCTAGGTCCTGAGCTACTGCACACACCATTGACCTTAAACCTTGCTCCAACCCCCCGAGGTAGGCATGCTTTCCTCTATTTACAAACTCTGGAATCTGAGACACGGTGAGGTCACACAGCTGGAAAGTGGTCAGCTGGTGTGAGCTGGTCAGATGCTTCCTGGAAAGCCCACGTCCCTGGGCGGGGCGGGCTCACCGGCTGGGCCACTCTGGCTCTCCCAGCTCTCCCTGGCCGTGGAGCCCCTTCCAGTCTGCGGGCTCCCCTAGCCCAGCAGTACTCAGGCGGTGATGTGTGCGGTCTCCTGGAGGCTTCCGGGAGTCTGACGGTCACAAATCCAGTGACGCTAAGACGTGGTATCGCCCTTCTCAGCATGCTGGCTTTGCTTTTGTGGTGCAAAAGCAGCGAGGGCACCAAACTGCTGTTGGGATTCTGTTCACCACACCCATGACTCCTACGAGAGAAAGCGGTAAAAATGATTAATATTACTAAATAATCCTGACCCTCGAGTACACATCTTTTTAACATTCTACACGATGAAACATGTGACAGATCAATGCACACACCAAGTACGATGGATGCCCCAGGAAGAAGCACATGTATAGTCATTTGACTTGTGAGCTGAACTAGCTTTTTCGTGGTGCTCCACGTTTCCTTAAAAGAACGACTGATATACAAACCATGGTTACCTAGGCTTGGAGATTTAGTGGGCATTTTCTTCAAAATGAACAGTGAGCCCACTACTTCAAGGAAAACAATTGCCCTCTGTTTTTAGAATTGTCGCCAGTGATAAATTTGTTCTTCTATTTGTGGCCAATGATAAAATGAACTTTCAAGGGGAAGTTAGAATTATGGGAAACTTGTATCTGCCACTGTGAGCTTGACAGTTTCCCATTAGTTACAGACTCTTCTGATGAGATTGCAGGTGTCACGGTGTGATTTGAGTGTGGGGAATGCTACGTATCGTAAGGTGTGTCAGCGCTGTTAGCTCTACGTAGTTGGGGCTCCGTGTTTTCCAGATGAGCCACGCGTGCCGTTAGAAGCCATGCATGTGTAAAAGAGCCATTCGAAATGCAGAGTAGAAGAATGCATTGTTACCAGGCATAGGAAAAATTCACTAAGGATTCAGATTCCATATTGTAGCTAACCTTTGAGAAGGTACCACTTGTCAGGTTTGGCTGTGGTATGGAAGAATGTCCACAATGACGGATCTGAAAGGACTATTCCAGATACTTATCTGTGGGAAGCTGGATGTTCTTTAGTACTTCAACCAAAACAACATAGCACAGCCGACTGGAGGGAGAGGCAGACAAGAGAACCCAGCAGACTTCTCGTAGGTCAGAAATTAAAAAGGATTCCAAACATGTAAAACAATGCCCCTTGTCTCATTACAGTTGTTTAGGAAGGTAGTTGTTTGGGAAGGTAGTTATTTTAACTATTTATGTTGACATGTAATGCATTTATTGTTTTTTAATGAATTAATAAATACTTGTAAAAAGTCCTCATTTTTCATTTCTAGTATGGCAAGTATTGGTAGACCACAAAAACAAAACCTTTTTGGAGTCCTCAGTAATTGAGTGTGAGGGAGTCCGGAGACTCAGAACACTAGAGAACTGCTCTTGCAGGCCCCTGGGGAGACTGAGGTCACAAATTCCTCCTTCTGGGCACTGTCCTCCGCCTGTGCCCCTCCTCCGTCCTCCAGGAGAGCCCTCTCATGCAGAGATGGGTCTTTGCACCAGGCATTCTGTCCCTGCCCTGGGTCTGGGGTCCTGTGGGGGCAGGGCTGGGTAGCTCTTGGCGGTGTGCGGGGGACGGTTCAGGTCTGCAGGAGTGTGTCCTGTGGGCCTGGGCCCCGGTCGACCCAGCTCCCGTGGGAAGCCCGCCTTGGATCAGCAGCACCTTCTGCAGCAAAGGGTGAACAGTTGGGAGCACAGTGGAGCTCAGAGGCATTTCCCAGGGCCCCGAGGTCTTGTGCTTGTAACTCCTCCCTGTGATGTGAGGGGACAGAGGAAAGCAGCTGAAATCGGTGCACCAGGATGTGAATGCCTCCTCTGTGTCACCAGGGACCAAAGCTGCCCATTGCTGCTCTATCCTAAAAGTGTATTCTTTTCAAGATTTTAGTCAAGCAAATAATACAGATACCTCTTTGTTTAATAGATGTGTGTGTGCTTGTGCATGTGTGTAATGAAAGAAGTCTCACCTCTCTTGACCGTGACTGCCAGACTTCAACCCCAGAGACGATGATCTTGGTCTGGGTGTTTCTTCTCTGTCTCTTTGGTTTATAACGGTGCACACACAGAGACAGATAGCTACACCTGGGTGGGTTTTGCTTTTGAGGGATGTAATTGTAATTCACATGCCATCCAATCCACCCTTTTAAAGTAAACAGTCTGGGGTGCCTGGATGGCTCAGTTGGTTGAATGTCCAGCTCTTGATTTCAGCTCAGGTCATGATCCCAGGATCGTGGGATCACGCCTCAAGTCAGGCTCCATGCTGAGCGTGGGGTCTGCTTAAGATGCTGTCTCTCCCTCTGCCACTCTCCCCCGATTGCAGGCTCTCTCTAAAATAAAGATAAAGTGCCCAGTTCAGTGGCTTTAGTATGTTGAAAGAGCTCTGCCACCTTCACCACTGTCTGATTCCAGAGCCTTACTGTTCCCCCCAGCAGACGTGTGTTTTGACCCTAAAGGGCTCTGCTTCCCTGCACAGTGAGTCTTCCAGGCACGTGTCATTATCACTGTTCATGCAGCCTGGTCAGGAGGCAGGGGTTCTAGTCCCAGGAAGACCGAAGCTCACAGAGGGTCTGTGACTCGCTCAGGGCCACCGGCTTCAAGGCCAGGGCTGACTCCAGACCTCCACACTCTCCACGTATGCCCTGTTTTCCCGTTAACCGGTGACTGACATGAGGCAGATCCTTGCCGTGCTGTGAATGGGAGAAGGGGGTGGGGTCTTGGGTTCTTGCCTTCCTGCCCCCACATTGGAACCGTGTCCTGTCCTTGGAGCTATCCCGTTCCTCATCTGCTTAAAGTATTGTGTTGGATGCAGACAGGGCCTGGGATTGGTGGGGTGGGAGTAGGGGTGGTGAGGCAGTAAGACAGTTTTGCTTGGTTTCATGGCCCCACAGCCTAAAGCCCCTAGCAGGCACCTCAGGATATCATTTCTTTCCTCACACCTGGGGAAGCCTCACTTGGCCCCTCCGGCTCATCAGAGGAGAAGCAAGAACCTGTCCATGGGCATTAGGCCTGATTATTCTCTGTGGTACGGCTTAGGGTGGAACCCACCTTGGGGTGCAGGGCAGAAGTTTGTATTCTGCAGTGGGCTTGCGCCGAGTGCCAAGTGGGGCCAGGCTCCAGTGGCTGCTGGTCCAGCAGGTGGCACTCAGGACTCCACGGGGCTGAGGGAAGCTGTGGGCAGCTTTGCAGAAGGGGCCTGGCTCTGTGCCCGGGAGATCCATGCCGTCCCCCCAGAAGCCTTAGCACCTGCTGCCCTTGGGAAAGTGAGATCACGGCAGAGACAGGCCAGCCGTAGGTCCACAGACAGACAGACGTGGAGGTGGCTTTCATCTCAGTTTAGGGTGACTTGAGTAATTCCATTCTACGTGGACGCACAGTGGGTCCTAGCCTATGTTGATTGTGGGTGTGGGGGCCAGGCTGGGCCTCAGGTGGCCCCATCCTGTCTCTCAGTGGGCCAAGAAGCATGTGCAGGCCTGCCCATGCATCTCTTGCCGGCGACCACTCGGGACCTCTCTCCTGGGCATACTGCCCCCGTCCTTTGGGGCTCTCCTGAATCTGTCCTCAGCTCCCCAGGGCCTTACTGTCCTGTGGCAGGCCATGGCCCTTTCCATTCTAAGGGTTTTCTTGCCGATCTCAAGGAAATGAGTGTGCAAAGAATCACAGTGGACAGCGCGGGGGGTGCTGCAGGCACAGGGTGTATCTCACAGTCCACAGCACCTTCTCAGGAGTCTTGAGCCTTCTAATTCATGAGCCACCTGGCCCAAGCCGCCTCCCTCCCCCAGCAAAGGTCAGGACTGTTACTTCCAGGGCAGCCTCAATCCTGAAAATGGAGTCAAGGGGACACTGATGTCCTCTGTCATTTTGACTCGAGGCTCCTGTGACCAGGTGCCAACCAGTAACCTAACCTCCACCCTGCACACATTTCCAGATCCTGCTTAGTTTCAGCCTCTGGAAAGCAGCTCTGTTTCCCAAGGGTCATTGGCTTGTAAAGTAGGAGCTGTTGGGGCTGGGGCATCACTTTCATCCAGGACTAAGTGGGAAATCCCTCAGTGTCCCTAGACCTTCACTGGAAAACAGGGAAACAGGAACTGAAGGGTAAAGAGAAGCCATTGAAAACACCTGACACTGTGATTGTAAGGATGTGTGACCCTAGGTGTGACAGGAGCGTGCTTACTTTCTCAAGGTGGGGGTGGTAGGAGGGCTGCCCCGTGGGACTGAGGGGGACAGGTTAGCACCCATAGCAAGCACCCCGGGAGTGTCCAGAGACTGCCTCACCAGGTCCTCACTCAGGAACATCTCTTGGACTTCTGAGGTTGTGCAAGGTGTGGGGGGTCTGTGTTCCTGGAGTACACTGCCCTTGAAGCCTGCATGGGGCGTGCCCCTGACTGGGGTGCCTGCACTGTGACTCTGTGACATGACCACTTCGTTTAAGAGTTGTCCTTTTTTGGGGCGCCTGGGTGGCGCAGTCGGTTAAGCGTCCGACTTCAGCCAGGTCACGATCTCGCGGTCCGTGAGTTCGAGCCCCGCGTCAGGCTCTGGGCTGATGGCTCAGAGCCTGGAGCCTGTTTCCGATTCTGTGTCTCCCTCTCTCTCTGCCCCTCCCCCATTCATGCTCTGTCTCTCTCTGTCCCAAAAATAAATAAACGTTGAAAAAAAAAAAGAGTTGTCCTTTTTGGGGGGCACCTGGGTGGCTCAGTTGGTTAAGCGTCTGACTCTTGGTTTCAGCTCAGGTCATGATCTCACGGTTTGTGAGATTGAGCTCCGCATCTGGCTCCGTGCTGACAGCACAGAGCCTGCTTGGGATCCTCTCTCTCCCTCTCTGCCTCTCCCCTGCTCACTCAGTCTGTCTCTCAGATAAACAAACTTAACAACAAAAAGAATCATCCTTCTTGTGTGATGTGCTTCGGCTCACGGAGGGCACCTCTGCTCCTGTATGGAGTCCTGGTGTCCTGGGTGCCCCATCTCTCTGCCCTCACACCCGTGTGCTGCTGGGGACCGGACTGGGAGACTGAGAGGCCAGTCTTGGGTTTCCGGGACTGCATGTTGACTTCGCTGAGCTCCCAGGACCCCTGGCCCCCAGACCCCCCTCTTCTGTTGGGAACTGCAAACCGATGGGGACGGGGTCTGATGGCCTTCCCTAGCCTCTGGTGATACATGCTCCGTCCGACCAGGGTGTGATCTCAGATTACACGTTTGCATTTGTAGCTTAATTTGAGCAGTGTGCATTTTTATTGGAAAACTTGTGCTTTTGGACATGTGGGTTGGGTTGTTTTTTTTTTTTTTAAGATCATAGCAGTTTTACAGTTTTTATTACACCTCACATGATGCAGTTTTGTGGCATGCACATTGGTTTTATATTGGGAGGTGCTGGGGGGTGGAGATTGAATTCCAGAAAAGTTGATGATCCGTTTTTCAGAAACCTTTTTCCATACCGAAGGGGCCTACCCCAGTCTCTGCCACAGGTCACAGTTCCAGAAGGCAGCTGGAAGATGGTTCGGTTTGGATGTAGAGGGGAGGGGAGGGAGTAGGGGTAAGGCAGTGAGACGGGAGCAATAGAGCCCTGCTGTGCAAGGGAGGCATGGAGGCAGGTGGTGGTACGGTCTGTGGCCTGAGTGGCAGTGTCCCTGTGCACACTGCAGGTGTCCATGTAGCTGGCAGCTGTGCCTGCTCTAGGAACAGCGGTCGACTCAGTTGGGTGGGTACCGGGGAGGGCCTTGCCCTGTGTGGCGGGCTCGTGCCATCATTATGACGGTGGAATTCCAGAAGCAGAATCTCGTGCTCTCAGAAACCATGGAATTAGATCTAGTGATGATGGTGAAAAGGCAGGCCACTCTTGTGTCTTCAGAGGTGGCACAAGTGCGCATGTGGCCCCGGGACGCGGGGGTGCCTGGAAGACCCAGGCTGGTTCCTCTCTCCCAGCACCCGAGAAGCTCTTCTTCCTGGCCGGGTCCCTGGTGAGCTGGGACCTGGAGATAGACGGTGGTGCCACCTCAGGGGCATCCCAGATGGTTGTAGGATAGGAGTTTAAGGCAGGTATTGGCCCATATCAGAGAGACTTAGCGTAATACAGAGTGTTCCGCCGACGCAAGTCAAGTCTCTTAAGGAAAGCTGCCTTTTCCTGCCGTCGGGAGGGCGCCTGGTGGGCTGGTAAGGATCCCCAGGCCCAGCACACACATTCCAGTCCTGCCTAAGCAGACCTCGTGTGATGCCCTTTAGAGACTCTGTGGCCTCCCTTTCTTGACCGTGCACTATTGAAATTCTCCTGCAGGCAGGGTTGGTTGGTGGGAGAGTCGTGCCAGGGTCCTAGACTCGACTCTACCTCTCATATGCCATGTGACCTCAGATAAGTCTCCTCCTCTTCTTATATGCCACATGACCTTGGATAAGTCCCCATCTTTTCTTGGTTTCCATGTCTTTAAAGGATTATTAGAAGTAGCAACTCAAAAGAACAGGTCATAATATATAAACTCTTGGGAGATGTTCTGCTTCATAGTGGGCAAAGAAGTAAGTAACCAAGTTGTCATTTTAACATTACACATTAGCAATTAACAGTAGTATCCAAAGTTTGTACTGTAAGTTGCCATCATCCTTCCCAAAAAGCACAAAGTGGCCATACCCTTGGACCTAATAATTTCACTTCTGGCAGGTTTGACCAAAGGAAATAACCCAAGAAAATGAAAGAGTGTTAGCCAAAGGTTTTCTGTCTCGCTCTTTTTTTTTTTTTTTTTTCCTGGAAGTAACAAGAAGCCTTCTAAATGCCTTAATAAGGGTTGGTAAACCGTGATGGGCCCATTTTAGGGAATATTAAAATTGATGGTCGTGGTGTCTTGTAAGATGGAGAAAATACACGTGATACATATTAAAACCGTCACACCAGCAACTATATAAAAATATGGGTGACTATGCATAAGACAGGCAGGGATATACAGAGAGACTGGCTGCGTGAGATCGGGCAATTTTTTTTAACGTTTTATGGACATAATCAAATATCATATGATTTCCCCATTTAATGTGTGCGGTTCACTCTTGTATTTTTTTTTTAATTTTTTTTTTCAACGTTTTTTATTTATTTTGGGACAGAGAGAGACAGAGCATGAACGGGGAGGGGCAGAGAGAGAGGGAGACACAGAATCGGAAGCAGGCTCCAGGCTCTGAGCCATCAGCCCAGAGCCTGACGCGGGGCTCGAACTCACGGACCGCGAGATCGTGACCTGGCTGAAGTCGGACGCTTAACCGACTGCGCCACCCAGGCGCCCCCACTCTTGTATTTTTAAAATTTTCTTTATTTTGAGAGAGCACAAGCTTGAGCTGGGGAGGGGTAGAGACAGGGAGAGAGAAATAACCCTAAGCAGGCTCTGCATTGTCAGTGTGGAGCCTGATAGGGGCTTGAACTCTAGAACTGTGAGATCATGATCTGAGCTGAAATCCAGAGTCAGAGGCTTAACCGACTGAGCTACCCAGGCGCCCCAATTCACTGGTTTTTAATATATTTTGCAACCATCATTACTACCAGTGTTGGCAAGGAAACCAAAAGGAAACTCCATATTCATCACTCTCTGCCCACCCCCACCTCCTAAGCCCTGACACCCATGAATATGATTCTTGTGTCTGGATTGGCCGGTTCTGGATGTAAGGAATCACACCGTATGTAGCCTTTTGTGTCTGGTCTCTTTCACTGAGCGGCCTGTTTTCCAGGTTCATCCAGGTTGTAGCATTCCACTGTGGGCACACATCAGCACATGTACAGTTGGGCTATCGACCTATCAGTGGTTGGATGCTGTCAGTTGCGTACGTTTTTTGGCTACTATGAAGAATGTTGCTGTGAACATTTGTGTACAAGTTTCTGTGTGTTTTCCCCGTTCTCCTGTATACACACCTGGGAGGGGAATCACCTGGGTCATGTGGTAATTAACTGTATTAACCTTTTGAAGAACCACCAGGCAGTGTAAAGGTGCTGTGCTTTCGTGTGCCCCACCCCCAGCAGTGTGGGGGTTCCAGTTTGTCTACATAATACTTGTTACTTTCTCGTTGTGGTAACAAGAAATGGTACCTCATTGTGGTTTTGACTTGCATTTCCTTTTGGCTAGGTGTTCAGCTTCTCATGTATTCATTGAACATTTGTTTTTATCTTTGGAGAAATGTGTATTCAGATCCTTTGCCATTTTTTAATTGGGTTTTTTTGTTAATGAGTTAGAGCTCTTTATATAGATATTGTAAATACAAGTTCTCTAGCAGGTAGAGGATGTGTAAAAATCTGTGCCGTGTGCAGTCTCTCCACTTTCTTGGTGGTGCTCTTGAAACCCAAGCTTTTAATTTTACGGATATCCATTTCTTTTGCTGCTTGGACTTGGTCTCTCAGGCCCTGCCACTGATGTGTGAAATTTAACGAGGCTCCAGGCTCCCTCTGCCCCCCGTAGGGTCGTCTGGGGCCCTTCATCCCCATGTGGCTCTGAACTTCACTCGTGGGCCTCTAGGACAGAGATGGTTTCACTGCGTGTCTCTCTGTCCTGTTTAGAGTTAGTTCCTATTATTTTATTTCACTTAAAAAAACATGAAGCCCTACTTCAAAATGCTAATTTCTAGCCTTCTATGCTGGGCACAGTGAAAAGGAGGGGCCTTGCTGAAGGAGACAGGATGCCAACCCAGGGCGGGAAGGCCCCAGGTTTCCCGTTTCTCCCCAGGGCCCAGCAGCAGGTGCTCAGGGAGCCTTGGGAGGGAAAGAAGTAAGGGAAATGTTTCACTCTGCATCTTGTTTCCTACCCATCCTCAACAAGCACAAGGGCCTCTGTGCCGCATGCACAGGGGCTGTGAGAGCTGGGGAGTAGGGAGACGCCTGTTCTCATTTCTTCCTGCAGTGGCTGCGGGTCTGTGGGGGCCAGTCTGAGCCTGCTGGGGAGGGACTTGGGACCAGCAGCGGAGAGGAAGGGGACCAGAGTGGGTCGGCAAGTGGGAGGGTGCTGTGCCGGGAGGGGCGGAACCAGCCCCGAATGGGGGAGGGAGTGTGGCTGAGGCCTGCCTCTTCTCCCCCGCCCACCCCCCAACAGCTCCCCAGAGGCCTGCCTGTCTGCGTGGCAGTGGAAGGAGCCTCTCCTGCTTCCCCTTCTGACTGCCTGGGATTCGAGGTAACAAGTCTCCCAGATCCTCTCCCACAGGCAAGCCACGCAGTGCTCCGGCACGGAGGCAGCTTGCTGCCGTGAGGGAGGGAGGGAGGGTCTGCCTTACCATGTTCTGCCCTCACAGGGCACCCTTGCCCTCTGGCTCGGATGCAGGGGCATGGGTGATGGTGCAGGATGGTGGCTTTGGGCCTGGCATATCCTTGGCAATGGTGGGGCATCTCCAGGGCCTAGAGGGAGCCCACTGACTCCAAACCCCTTTCCTGAAGCAATCAGTCCTAGTCCATAAGCCCTGTCCCCACCCAGAGCACGGAGATTTACGTGGAGGAGTAAAATAGACTCGAGCTGCAAGGGCAGGGCACACCTGTGGGAGCACTCACGGGAGGCTGTGTGCTTGGGCTCCGAGGACGGTCACAGGCCGATGCCTGACCAGCATGCAGAGGCTGGGAGCTTGGTTCACGTCTGGGTTTTTGTTCCAGGCCCAGGAGAAGCAGCAGAGATGTCCAACGAGCCACCCCCTCCTTATCCTGGAGGCCCCACGGCCCCCCTTCTGGAGGAGAAGAGTGGAGCCCCACCTACCCCAGGTAGGGCTCAGTGCCCCTGATGGTCCCAGCTCCTAGAAGCTGGTGCCTGACTCTGCAGCCACTGCCCTCTGAGCTCCCTCTTCCTGCCCTTCTCTGTCCAGGCCGCACCTCCCCAGCTGTGATGCAGCCCCCACCAGGCATGTCGATGCCCCCCGCAGACATCGGTCCCCCACCCTATGAGCCACCAGGTCACGCGATGCCTCAGCCCGGCTTCATCCCCCCGCACATGAATGCAGACGGCACGTACATGCCTCCAGGTAAGTAGGATAGGGGGAGCACAGGGTCTGCCCTGCCCAGCACCCAGTGTGTCATCTGGGCTGCCATCCACCCTTTGGTGTAGGCAGGTGGTCTGCCTGCCGTGTGTTCTCTAGTAAGGGGGGGGGGGGGCTGCCTCTCAGTGTGGACGGTTGAGGGGTGGGGCACAAGTGTCCTAGAGCAAGGCGCTGCTGTGCAGGTATTGTGGGCAAACCATGTGAGCCCTGGGCCCTGCGGGGGGTAGGGTTAGCTCCTGGGAAGGCTCCTCAGGCCTGTGAGAGGTACTGACTCATGGGTGCTGCAGGGGCCTCTCCCTGCCAGGGCGTGGAGTCTGGTGGAGGTGTGGGCTCCTGCTCACCCAGCAGTTCTCCAGAAGGAGTCCTCAGGCTGGAGAAAGTCCCAGGGCTCTTGCACAGGCGGCCCCAGGTATTTGAGTGCAGGATCTGACGCTGGTGGGAAGGAGAGCCCTGTGTGCGTGAGAGGGGCTTGGGCTGGTGTGCGGCGAGGCTTTCCCTCCTGTGGGACACTGCGCCCCGTCCCCTTTGTGCCAGAGGCAGGGAGCACACACATGAGGTGGAGACCAAGGAGAGATGAGGCCTTCTCCCAGCTCTGCCACGTCTGGCTGGACCAAGTAGCTGCTCTGTCCTGGTGCTCACAGGGTCGGGACCAGGAAGGGCTGGGAGACTGTCATGGTCACCTTGGCCCAGGACCTGGTCCCTGAGGCCTCATTTTGTGTCCTGGGGTCCTTGGGGCCTTGTGCTTACCTCTCACGTGGGGCAGGTGGCAAGCCAGCCACGTCTTTGTTCTGTTTTCTGTGCCATTTCAGGTTTCTACCCTCCTCCAGGCCCCCACCCACCCATGGGCTACTATCCACCAGGGCCCTATCCGCCAGGGCCCTATCCTGGCCCTGGGGGCCACACTGCCACAGTCCTAGTTCCTTCAGGGGCCGCCACCACGGTGACGGTGCTGCAGGGAGAGATCTTTGAAGGTGCGCCTGTACAGACGGTATGTCCCCACTGCCAGCAGGCCATCACCACCAAGATCTCCTATGAGATTGGCCTGATGAACTTCGTGCTTGGCTTCTTCTGCTGCTTCATGGGGTAGGTGGTGTGGGCACCTAGAGGGTAGGGGCTGGAGTAAGCTTGGGTGCCCTGGGTGCCCTCAGTGCCTTCTCCTCTGACCTCCCTGCCTTCCCGGTCTCTGATTCAGGTGTGATCTGGGCTGCTGCTTGATCCCTTGCCTCATCAACGATTTCAAGGACGTGACGCACACGTGCCCCAGCTGCAAAGCCTACATCTACACGTACAAGCGCCTGTGCTAACGGAGCCGGGACTGGACTCCCTGCTGTCAGTCTGGCCCCCTGTGCTTCTGCTCCCCTTGCTCAGTGGCTCGCTTCCCCGCTCCCATTTGGGGATGGAAGCCGTTCCACCGGTCCCCTGGAAGTCCTGTCCTTTTTGGCTTGCCCTTCCCTGAGCATCTGACTCTTCGGCAAAAATTCTGTTGGATTTAAGGCCAAGGGTCAGCGAGTGGCAGGGGGATGGCACTGAGCCGCATGTTGCTGGTTTGCTTGGTGTTTGTGATGAGGAAGATAAAGTGGGAAGGGTCTCCTCGCGCAGTCTCCCTGCTGGGGTCTCTCTCATTCCTCTTCTGTACAAAGTATAGATTTGGTCCCGACTCTCCCTGGGACCAAAAGCAGCCAGAGCAGAACTGGGGCCTGCACTGGGGCTGTATCTGTAGCCACGGTTATTTCTGATCTGCTGGGCTGAGAGTGGGGGAGTGGACCCAAGCAGGACAGGGACATAAGGCCTGGCTCTGTTTTGGGGTGCCAGAGGTGGGCATGAGCATTAGAAGGAATGACTCTGGCCCTCAGAACTCAGAAACTCAACACCTTTTCCAAGTGCCCAGGAGTCACCTGGGGTAAGGTAGAGAGGTTAGCACACCTGCAAGTAACGGGGTAAGCAGTTAAGGCTCCCGCTTGCCAAGAAGGGACTTGCCTCTGGCCCCTGCCCAGCTCCCTTTCTGGCCACCCCTCCACAAACCCATCTTTGCTAGTGCCAGAAGGAACGCCCAGGAGCCTAGCTCGTCTGCCTATACCACATCCTTGCTGTGTGTGGGCAAGACCTCTGCCCAGGGGCTGGCGTAGCCCGGCCAGGACTGGAGGGGACAGGGACCGCTTCGCAAACACGCTCAGATTTGCAGTGCGTTCATGGATCCTCTTCTCGGTAAACGCTGGGCCCCTCCTCCTGGCTGACTTGCTGTCACTGTGCTTGTTTCAGCAGCAGGTACTGCAGCAGGAGGAGCTGTGGCACTGGACTAGGACAGGCTGGGGATGAGGAAGGAGCAGCCACACGTGGCGGAAGTGCCCTGGTGGACACCTGCCCTGGGCCTGAGCCCACACTGTATTTCCTGGTTTGTCTGTGAACTCGATCACGTGGACCGCTGTACCCGCCGCCCCTCTCCTCGTCTCGCACTGCCACTGCATGGCCTCCTGTCACTGTGAATCATGGCTGCTCTCAGTTTGTAGTTTCTCATTAAATTGGCCCTTTCACTCCCCTGCCCTGGGCCTCTGCTCTCTTGCCTGGCTTCCTTCTTCAAGGGAAAGAGGGTGGGGCTAGAAGTGGTCAAAGGGCAGGGGCTTGAGTCCTCAGGGTCTTAGCGCTTATGACCCACTGACTGCCCAGAGAAGACAGTAAGCCACTTGGGAATCCAGTGTGGAGGTGGACGAGCCCTGGGATGCTAGCTGTGACCTGGCTGGGATAGGAGTCCACTTCACTGCACTGTAGGGTCACCTTACTGTCTCTGATCCCGGTCTCACCCGTCTCCACACCATGGCATCTGCCCACACGGTCTGCAGGCTGGAGCCCCCTGGCTTGAGCTCAGGGTCATCCCACCCTGCAGGCAAATACCCTCGCTCCCTTAAGCAAGACAGCAAGCCACTGGGGCTGAGGCTTCTGGTCTGAAGGCTAATGGGAGGTAGGCAATCGGCCCCCAGGTTGAGCCAGCTCCTTCCCTACCCCTCATCTTAACTGTGAAGTGGGTTGGCTTGGTCACGAGTTGAAGACAAGTTTTCCCCACCATTTAATCCTTTTTTGAATAAAAGTTTTGCAGATCCTCAAAATATAAAACAGGAAACAGATTCCTATCAATAAAAGTATTTAAATTCACATTTGTATTTTAGACCATGAATTGTTACATAATGCTCTTGATCCTTATTTATAAACAAACTATCTCAAAATGTAGGAAACCTTCAAAGCACTTCTGAGAGAAAATCACAAGACCAGATGATAGATTTGGCTCTGGGCAGAGGGCTGTGAGGTGACCAGGAGTGTTGAGAGCACAAGGCCAAGACTGGCTGCGAAGGATAATGTTGGTGCCAGGAAAGAGGGAGGCAGCTGTCAGAGTCCACTTTATTGAGTGCTGTAGCATTTACACAGGTCAAAGGAGGGGATGCGCCATGGCTAAACAGACCCCCTCTCGGGTTTCTGCTTGAGCAGGAAGAGGACTGGCTACTCAGGATGGAGCTCCCGGGGCCTCGGAGACAGGATGCAAGCCCCCCCCCCCCCAAAGACAGGCCTCCTTCCTCCCACAGAGCTACAGCAACCTGGGCTTGCTGGATGCTCTGTTCCCACTAGGGGAAAAATACCCACCTAAATGCCAGCACAAGGAATGATGAAGGGAAGGAGCCTCAGGATAAGCGCTGTGGGTGCCCTGGGAGCAGAGCTGGTTCCAGAGACTCAGACTGGCCTGCTGAGCTGCACTGGCTGCTCCCGGTACCATGGCCCAACGGCTGCAGGAATGGAGGGCCTGCACCCTGCTCGGCATCTAGCCCACACAGAGGACGCTACAGGTAGAGGCTTTAGCGTCTGGCTTTTATTGGTTGCTTGTTTTCTCAAACCCAGCATTTAAAAAAAAAAAAGTCACCTGAGGTGGTAGTTTAGTCACAGGTGGGGATGGGCCAGTGGTCAATCGGGAGGATGGCGCCAAGGCGGTATGATGGGTCCTTCACACGTAGTACCAGGCCAAGAAGCCGGCAACAAGGGCCGCACCAGCGGCCAGAATGAACTGGAGGCTAGGCTTACTCAGCACAGCCAGGGCTGTTCGGAAGGGGCAGCTGCTGCCCTCCAGGGCACCTGTGTGGCGGCACCAACAGGGGACAGGGCATCAGTGGAGAACGCTGACACGCCCACCCTGGAGGAGAGTTTTGGACAGGCAAGACCTACCTCCATCTTGTTTAGCAGCGTAGTAGGGGCATTTACGCACATCTCCTTTCCCATCGTGCATGGGGAGCCCATCCTCCAGGGTCTCTTTGGCCAACAAGAAGCCAGCCTGGTCCAGTTCATCGAAAATCTGCAGGAGCAGGGGATGAACAGCTTTCAGTGGACTCCAAAGTGCAAACCAGTCAAGGAGCAGCCCGAATCTGCAGCGGGGGCAGCCACACGGACCCAACGCTGCTCCCTGGCACAAGCTCAGAGGTGGGGCCACACCTGTGCCGCTGACTGTGGGAGCTCCTCCCTGGGCACTGACCAGACACACAGCCCACAGCTGGAGCTACCAGGGCAGAAACAGGAGAGAACAAAAGCGCTGCCCCCAAATACCACGTTAACATTGGTCCTTCCCCATTCGCCGTTGCTAGGTATTTTCAGCAAGAATGACGGAGAGGAACGTGGGAGAACTGAGGCCCCAGCAGGGCTGACCCATCCTAAGTGGCCCACGGAGGCTCACTGATGTGGGACTGATCTGATGGGCCTGTGTCGGGGCTGGTGCTTCCTTTCCCCGCCTCGGCCACCCTCCCGGTGCCGAGGGCCAACCTGGACTCCAGGACAGAATCTGCCTCCCCAGGCTTAGCCCCATTTAAAAAAAACTTGTCAGCTGAGTTCTCACCCTGCTTGGTTCTCTCCTTGAACTGATCAAATGGGGCAGCCCTTGCTAAAAAGGAGGAAATCCACTCAAGACCAGAATCCTGTGGTGAGAGGGAGTGACCTCCCTCTACGTGCTAGGGCCTTGCCCTCCTCGGAACAAAAACACAAAAGCTGTCCATCAAAGCGAAGCCATCATGGGCTCATGCCCTCTGTGGCCTATTTGGTCCTACGATTTTCTCCCTGGAAGGCTGCCCCGTATCGGGCCTAAAGCACTGGTGCCTGTTACGGCAGCTCCGGATCAGCCCCCACAGTCAGGGGCCCCCTTCTGCCTGACCTCAGCAGTACCTGCATGTTGTACTCAAAGGCCTTGTTGGCCTCCTCCACGATCTTCTCTTTGGTCTTCAGGTTCAGGTCCAAGGCATTCATCCTGGCCCGGTAGAGCTGCTTGAACTGTTGAGCATTGTCCACGTTCTCAAACTTATAGAACTGGGTCCCTTCTCCCGTGCTGGGGAGTTTCAGGGCCCGCTGGGCCACCTTCTTCAGCACCTGGCCCCCTGAAAGGTCCCCCATGTAGCGGGTGTATGCATGGGCCACCAGCAGCTCCGGCTCATTCTGCCCCACATAGTGGATCCGCTCCACGTACTTTTGGGCAGCCTGGGAGCACTGCACCTGCTCCTCCCAGTTCTCGCCAAAGAAATACTCCATGTCCTTGGTCAGTGCCTCCTTCCGGTGCAGCTCCGTGGGGAAGTACAAGGGGGCAAAGGCTGGGTGGTCCTTGTTGCGTTCCATCTCCTCCTCCAGGGCTGAATATGTGAAGTAAAGTGCAGTAGTGGCCAGCTGTTGAGGGTGACAGGGGAGACCACGGGGAGGGCTGCAGTCCTGGCAGCCCTTGACCAGCAAACACCCCTCCCGAGCCCAATGCCCTTGCGTCTGAGCAGCCATAGAGGAAGGCTCCATCCAGTCGCATGCCCCCTCTAATTCCCGCAGGCCCATTTTGATACAGTGGATTATTTCACACACCCAGGCAACTTTTTATGTTTCTTAAAGGAATGACACGGAACGTGGATACTTCTGCTTCACATCATCACTATGTTATTCTATTTAAGCTACCTGAAAACCACAGTCTGCTGTCAAAAGAATGGAGAGCAGGTGGCAAAAGGCCCAGCTTCCACTGAAGAACTGTTCCAAGGGGATGTTCCTGACACGACCGAGGCCCCCGACCTGACCCTATCCATGACCAAGGGCACAAACCTTAAACAGCTCCTTCCTGATGTTGCCTTTCAAGAAGTCCTTGACAAATTGGGTGTTTTCTGCCCGGTCATGTGCTTCCTTGGTCCCTTCCTTCAGGAGCTCGGAGAGGTCAGCCATCCTGTGGAGATGCAAGGTGTGCGCACACGCACGTGTGCATGTGTGAATTAGCCCTTCCTAGTTTCAGGGTGTCCCCTCGCTGAGATGGACGCAGGAGCTTCTGAGAAACTCAACCCCAGCCTGAATACAGGGTCTTGCTAGGGAGCACGGAACAGGCAGATGTGAGTCGGCCCCCAGGACTTGGATGACATGTGGAGGACTGTGGCCTACTTCCTAACAGTGTCCATGTCTGAACCACCTGAATGAACAATGCTTTGCCTCTGTGACCACCTAGCGCCTGATAAAAAGCCCACCTCTAATCCCAGCACAGCGTGTGCTGGCTTCTGCAGGAACAGCGAGCCTTTGGGAACGTGTCTCATGGAATCCACACTGCTGTGATGGACTGACTGTGGATGTCCCGGGGCAGCCTTGCTGCCCTCCTCCCACCTGGGACCCACAGCCTCTTCAGGACTGCATGTGGCTTGGCCCAGGGGCAGGAGGAGAAGGAGACAAAGGCTGAGGAAGTTGGAGCCAGTACCTGGGCTTGTACCGCTTAACAAAATTATACAGGATGGAGCTGTGCTGACAGGTGCCACAGGCAGCAACCAGCGAGGGAAACAAAGAACCCATGACCCTGAAGACGGGAGGCGCTGCGCAGTAGCCCGTGTGGTCCACAGGGTCCATCCACCAAAGAGATAAAAACGCGGCCCCATACAGCCCACCCTCTGCTGGCTTCTTTAGGAGATTGGGCTCCTATCACCTACATGCTGAGAATCATTTCTTACTAGCAATTATTTCAAGATATAAAAAAGCACTTTGTCAATGACAGGGCTCAGTAAGATAAGAACAATGAAGAACAGGCTCTGGGAATTCATGAAGTGTCTCTACCCAGTAAGAAAAATCCCTGGAGTCAGAGCTGCTCCCACATCCTAAGGGGTGGAAAACACTGGAAAAGGTGCCAGTTTTGCCTGATTACCCTTTTTCACCACAAAAGAAACAAGGATCAGGGAAACCATCAAATTCTATTCCTCAGCACTCCTAGCGGTGCCTGTCCTGCTTCCTCGGGAACGAATGGGGAGAAAGCTGAGCAGCCCAGGGTGCTGCATGCCACTTCTCTCTGCAATCCCAACCAGGGGTCCCGGGGGAAACAGCAGCGACACTCCCCACACCCTGGTGCCTCCCACGTACAAGGCCCCGGGCACATGAATCAACACAGCCAGCCACCACCACTCACCTGGTGTGGTTTTCTTTTTCTGAGGCCCCGAAGCTCTTTTTCTCCGACTCATCCACCCCCTCTGAGGTCTCCAGTTCCACTGACATGGTTGCCGAGTGAGATTCTTGCTGCTCTCACTCTTCTGGTCCTGTAGAGACACAAGGAGCTGGTGATGTGGCGCCCACAGCATCACTTCCCCCAGACACCCGCTGGTTCTGCTCTCCTCTGAGCCAACATAACGGAGGAGTCACCCACGCGCCTCAGGAGTGTTTTCTTTAAA
The DNA here is from genome assembly GCF_022079265.1 of Lynx rufus. Classification (NCBI taxonomy): domain Eukaryota; kingdom Metazoa; phylum Chordata; class Mammalia; order Carnivora; family Felidae; genus Lynx; species Lynx rufus. Next base: position 21,257,215 of record NW_025814838.1, read on the forward strand.
AATAAAACTCTGCCATTACTGGGACCATTATCCGGATATGGACAAAATTTGAATATGGACAGGAGATGAGGTAATAGCGTCAAACTGATACTGAACTTGCTTTTTTTTTTTTTTTTTATAATTGTACTGTGAGTATATAAGAGAATGTCTTTGTTTTAGGAAATACATCCTGAAGTATTCAAAATTAAAGGCCACACTTCTGCAAGTTAACGTAAAATGGTTCAGAAAGTGTGCGTGCGTGCACATACCTGTTAGGGAGAGGGAGGGAGGGAGGGAACACTCAAGTCAAAGCAAATGAAACAAAACACTGGCAGTGAATTTGGATAAAAGGTACACAAGAGTTACTTGTATCATTCTTGCAGCTTTTCTGTATGTTTGAAATTATATCAAAATCAGAAGTTAACCTAAAACACAAAATAACAAATAACATCATAGATAAAGCTTAAAACCAAAAGCAGTGGTGCAGCGAGCGGAGCGGCTCTGAGTTGGGCAGCAACCCGTCCCAGCTGTCACGGGCAGGGCGGCCTTGTGCACAGAGCCGCGGGGCAGGGCAGTTAACTGGAACAGTGAGCCAGGCCGTTTGAAGACGCTAAGAAGAGCAGCTGGAAAGGCACTCGACGAGCTGCATCAGGTATTCAGAGTCACCAAGCAAGTGGACTGTCCCCAGCCTGCTCCAGACTTTGAGGGGCTGAAGGAAGAAAGACAAGCCAGCCGCTCTCCCTTTGCTGCTGAACCTTCCGTACCTTCCTAAACCAGGGATACGGTCCCACAAGACAAGCTAACCCTCCACCCCTGGAGGCCTCTGCTCTGGAGCACAAAAGAGCAGCCCATCTGGGAAACTTTCCAGATGAACAGCAGCACAGTTCACCAGTTACTAATGTAACTCACAAAACCAGAACTACCCAATCAAGCCAAGGAAAGAAGAGGTCTTTATTTTCCTACCTCAACCAGTATCTATTTACTGAGCATTTTCTACATGCTCTACCCAGAAATAGGTGTCAAGGGGGACAAAAAAAGTGTAAGTAATGGTCCTTTGAAGGTTTAAAGAAGAAAATAAAAATCAACCTCTAACTCACTCCACAGATACACCCACTGTTAACGTTAGTACGTATCCTGAGTTTTCTCCAGACATGTAATTACATCTTATCTTTTGGGATATTATAATACATGGTTTGCTCAGCATGCTCTTTCTGAACCTTTATATTTAGGATTTATACAGTGGGATTGACAGGATTAAGTGAGAACAGGGAAGATAAGGCTTTTAGCACAGTGCCTACCACATGGTAAGCACTCACTAAATAGTAGATATGATTGCCTTTGTATTTTGACTGAGGCTTAACTGCTGTTGTCCTAGAATGCTTAGAAAATAAATAGCAGAAAGTGAAATAAGCCAGACAAAGACATGCAGGGTATCATTTGTATGTGGAATCTAAAAAAAGAGGCTTAAGTCATAAAAACAGAGGGTAGAATGGTAGTTGCCAGGGGATAAGGGTGGGAGCAATAGGGAGATGTTGGTAAAAGGGTACAAATTTTCAGTTATAAGATGAATAAGACCTGAGGATCTGTGAACAGCATGGTGACTAGAGTTAATAATACTTTACTGCATAACTGAAATTGGTAAGAAATGTAGCTTTTAAGCGTTGTCACAGAAAAATATTTGAGGTGATAGATGTTCATTCAATTATGAGAATCCATAATTATAAATCACATTGTATACTTTAAACATATTATAATTCAATTTTTTAAATAAAAATTTTCATGTTTATTTAATTTTGAGAGAGAGAAAGAGAGCGTGATCTGGGGAAGGGCAGAGAGAGGGAGACAGAATCTGAAGCAGGCTCCAGGCTCTGAGCTGTCAGCACAGAGCAGGATGCTGGGCTCAAACTCACAAACCGTGAAATTATGACCTGACCAAAGATGGATGTTTAACCGACAGAGCCACTTAGTCACCCTCAACAAAAAAATTTTTTAATGCTTATTTATTTTTGAGAGAGAGAGGAAGAGAGACAGAATGCCAGCAGGGGAGGGGCAGAAAGAGAGGGGGAGACACAAAATCCAAAGCAGGCTCCAGGCTCTGAAGCTGTCAGCACAGAGCCTGACACAGGGCTTGAACCCACAAACCACAAGATCATGACCTGAGCTGAAGTCGGATGCTTAACCAACTGAGCCACCCAGGCACCACGAAATATATTATAATTTTACTTGTCAACTATACCTCAATAAAGCTGGAAAAAGAAAAACAGAATATATAGAAAATGGGACCTTCCCTTGACTCCCAAATCACATATACTTTCATCTCTAATAATGCTGATGAAGGCTATGGTTCATTAACGTTAAGTCCAGGATGTGAAAGTAGGTGGTCATCACATGGAGAGAAGGCTATTCAGAAAGGCTTCCTGGAGAAGGGGGGGTGCTTACCCAGCTCCCTCAACACCATACAGGATTTAGGGTGGAGGAGAGGAAGGGCCTCTGGATCAAGGAAGAATGTAAACAAAGTAAAATGGGACAGACCATAGAGATGGCCTAAGGGTGCCCAGCTATGCATCCTGTGTCCTTTTACCAAGGGGCCAAGGCAGACTTTGTCGGCTGCAGAATAAGCCTCACACCAGCTTGTCCATGCTGACCTCCTTTTACAGACTTAAGAAAGAACATCTGAGCTCTATGCCCATGAGGACCCTCAGAGCCAAGATTTATCTCAGGCCAGTCGGCCCTCAGGCTGCTAAGAGAAGGTGCTGGATGGGCCACCCAGTAGAGGGAAGAGGGGAGAGTAAAAGGTCCCAGAGCCTCTAGACAGGTGGCAGGCCCACATGGCCATGCTGAAGACATACCCCAGGTACCTGAGGACTGCACCTCCCATGCTGCCTGCAGGTGAAACTGAAAGTAGGCAAACACAAGAACAAGTGTGCAATCGGGCTGCCCTAGGTTACCAGCTGCAGTAACTTAGGTAAACTTTCTGCACCTAATTATCATGCTGCACAACAGTCATTATATATGTAATTCAATCTGATCATTAATTGTTTTGTTTGATAATAACTGCACACTCTGGGAGGGTGTAGTCTTGCTCGACCAACAGGACCTTTTGCTTCTCTTACAAATATGACAGGGGGAGGGAAAGCAGGCTGCCACAGATGCCTCCTCATCAGCACTTTGTGCCAGTCTTCAGGCACACCTTCCTCCCACCTTCTTCAACCTCAGTCCTGCCCTAGAGCCCCTAATCCCCTCAACTCAAGGGAGGTCCAACTCTGGCCCCAGGGGCAGGGCCACAGGTGTCTGTTTCATTGCTGGAGCTCCAGAGCCCGGGAAATAACAAGTTCTCAACAAACACTTGTTAAATTAAAAATCCAAAGGTGGGGGAAGGGGGGTGTGCCTGGCTGGCTCAGGCCGAAGAGCATGCGACTCTTCATCTCGGGACCGTAAATCCAAGCCCCATGCTGGGTGTACAGATTACTTACATAAATAAAAACTTTAAAAAAATCCAAAGGAAAGAAAGCAGGCAGGCAATGATCTCATGCATCCTGTCAACAACGTGGCACCTGTGGACAACAAAAAGTACTCTGCTGTTGACTACTTCAATAGTTTTCTAAACTCAAAACATGATTTAACAATTTCGTTTTTGAAGGAAAGATAGGTACTGGCCTACTTCACTCAGAAGGAAGAATACAGATGGGGCACCTGGGTGGCTCAGTCAGTTAAGCGTCCAACTTTGACTCAGGTCATGATCTCATGGTTTCTGAGTTCGAGCCCCGCGTCAGGCTCTGTGCTGACAGCTTGGAGCCTGCTTCGGATTCTGTGTCTCCCTCTCTGCCCCTCCCCTGCTTGTGCTCTCTCAAAAATAAATAAATATATTTTTAAAAAGGAAGAATACGGAGTCCTTAATGTGGACTCAAAGCACCATCTGCACAGATGGGAAGAATGCTCTGAGAAAGGCTCAGTTAGCACATTCAACCCATACGAGCAGGGTCCAGGCAGGGCGGCCTGTGTCCATCATGTGGCCTGGTCACTGTTCCTCAAGGGGGTGGCTGGGTAGTACAGCATTCAGAAGCCACCTTGCAATGTCAGAAAAAGAATTCACTTCTGAAAAGCTACGTGTCCAAATTTGGTCTGACTGGCCCTCTATGCCTGAATCCTTTTTTCTTTGCAGGAGCCCCTGGAATCCCTAGAAAATCAGAGGTTAAATCATAAATGTAGAACCTTTCTAGACTTCAACTTCTCATTATCGAGAAGCTGCCTCACTCCACCAGGAAAAACAACAACAGAAAATATCCCAAAAGATTAACAGTAATCTGTACCAAAATGATAAGTAGCCATAATATGACGTTAGAAAAAAGTCACACAGCCTAACAATACAGGGTTGGACTGCTCAAACAACAGCAAACAATAGAATCCTGGCACAGCTGGGACAAGTTGATAGGCTGCAACCACTATGGAAAAGTCTACATAAACTTGTTTTAAATAAAGGACTCAAAACGCTGACTACAACCATGCACAAAAGTATGTAAGTAAAAAAAAGAAAAAGTACTGAAGTATACTGACAGTAACAGGAAATCTATTTAAGAGTATAAAACACACAATAAATTATATTAAAGAAAAAAGAAAAAAAAATAAAGCTCAACGTACCAGTTCCAATCAAGCAATCAATCAATAAAAACAAAAGAGTATAAAACTTTGTTATTTGACTTTTTGGCAAACTGGCTATTTCTTTTATATAAAGTGGCCAAATTCTCTTGAAAAGGGGGAAGAAAGGCAGGGGAGAGAGGAAGAGGGGGAGGGAGAGGGAAGGAGAGAGAGAGACAGAGAGAGAGAAAGAGAGAGGAAATGGACCAAGCAAACCAGCTAAGGTAAGATCCTGCACTACACGAGTCCACAGGAAGTCACCTGGGCCATTACTTTGCTCTTACAAATTTCAGAAAGGTCCACCTGCCCTCTGTGTTTTAATTCCAGAAAACTGTGACCCTCTATTTATAAAATCTACCTCCGTACCTCCATAACTCCTGTACTACCTATTCACCTGACTGATAAAGGTTTTCACTCCCATATCAGGTCTGATAGAAGCAGCAACAATGTCCCTTATCACCAATGTTCCTTCCAGCAAAGTTCGTTCCTGTGGACCTGCCCAGGAGTTCCAGAACACTCAGTTCAAAGCCTTTGCTCCTGGTAATTTGCAGGCTCAAGGCACTAGGGCTTTTGAAAGAACTCATGTGTTCAAAGATGTTAAATCCTCCTCCACGGACACACATCCTGCAAACCTCAGAAGTCAGAAAGCTCAGCGCAATGATACCAGAACAGACTACATTATCACTCATTCCCCATTTGGTGATTCAAAAAGGCACAAAAAAGACCTAACCTATAACAATTCTTTTTCATTTTGATTCTTCTTTGCCCTGGAAAGCCAAGGAAGAAGGGAGCAGACTGCTGAGCTCAGCCAGCACTAAAGAGCAAGGTGGGGGAAGGGGGAAGAAAACGCACTGCAACCAGCTCCCTGGAATTAGAACAATTCTCCCACCCGACTCTGGAATTGACAGTGACCAGCTACCAGCTACAGATGCCCACAACATGAGCTAGTGTTGTTATTCCCATGCACAGAGAAGGAAACAGCCACAGGGAAAAGGAAAGCGGCTGCTCAGACATCTGTATGGCTCTGCCACAGTTCCCACCCCTCCCCACTAAACAGCTTGTGGTTGGGCACCGGGAGTCCCTGCCTGCTTACCAGAAGGCTGTTCCCAGCTCAGTTTACTCCTGTATAGAACTAGCATCACATTAATAAGAGATTCTTTGGCTTTCACAAGTGCTGTCATCTTGTTTCCCCAGGTAAACCAGAAGCTTCCTACAAGACAGATCATCAAGACTCCCGTAGGCTCAGTTTCTCAGAGTCCAATGCCACGTTCCAAATCACTTAGAACCCACCCTGGGGAGTCTCCAACCTGAACTACAACTGTTATAGATGCAGAAACAGAATGCCTACTGAGAAAGCTAACTTAAATGGGTGTGGGACAAGAAAATATTGGTTAAATTCTAAAATACCAGGGGCATGGAGTGCCTGGGTGGCTCAGTCAGCTGGGCGTCCGACTTCGGCTCAAGTCATGATCTCACAGCTCGTGAGTTCCAGCCCCGCATCGGGCTCTGTGCTGACAGCTCAGAGCCTGGAGCCTGCTTCAGATTCTGGGCCTCCCTCTCTCTCTGCCCCAACCCACTCTCATTCTGTCTCTCTCTCTCTCTCTCAAAAATAAAAATAAACATTAAAAAAACTTTTTTTAAATACCAGGGGCACCTGGCTGGCTCAGTTGGAAGAGCATGCAACTCCTGACTTTAGGGCTCTGAGTTTGAGCCCCATGTTGGGTTTAGAGATTACTTTTAAAAATTAAATAGATAAAATACCAAATACAATAAAAATTTTAATTAGGAAAAAAAATTTTTTTTAATTTTTTTTAACGTTTTTATTTATTTTTGAGACAGAGAGAGACAGAGCATGAGCAGGGGAGGGGCAGAGAGAGAGGGAGACACAGAATCCGAAGCAGGCTCCAGGCTCTGAGCTGTCAGCACAGAGCCGGACGCGGGGCTCGAACTCACAGACTGCGAGATCATGACCTGAGCCGAAGTCGGACGCTCAACCGACTGAGCCACCCAGGCGCCCCAGGAAAAAAATTTTTATTTGGGTATTATGCCTCTAACTGGTATGAAATTTAGTTTTATCTTTCTTCAGATTGCCCTCCTTCTTTCCCTTCCTCTCTCTCTTAGGGTCTAGATTTTCTAACTAAGGATTTGTTTGTATTTCCCATGCCTCAGGCTGGCCAAGACCATTCTCACCCCTTAGGGCCCAGTGAGATTAGCTTCTGCGTTTATCTGGCTGTGTTATGTTTTCTCTGCTGCTCCCCTCCCTACAGGTCTCCCCTGTAGTCCCTGCCCTCGGCTGCTGTCTCCACATCAGAGCTGGGCACTGGCTCCCTGCCCCACTCCAACCCCTCCAAACAGGCCCATTTCCACATCCATCCTCTCCTTGCCCAGGGAGGCTGCTCCTCACCCATGTGCCTCTAAGGGCAGGCACTACATTGGACTCTGGTTACTTTTCTTAGCCAGCATTGGAAGTAAAGAGGACTCTAGTTTCTTTTGTCCAAAGGTCTACCTCTGGTCATTGGTGCAGCTTCTTTTCTGCAGCCCATGGTTTTCTGTGTGTGTGTGTGTGTGTGTGTGTGTGTGTGTGTGTCTTCCACTCTTTGGTTTCAATAAATACCTTTCAATTATATACATCTTCGTCTATGATCCCACCTCACCCACTTACATCTTTTGACATTTAGGAGGGTCACAGTTCAAAAATAATGTATTACCTCTTACAGAAACCATGTACATTGTGTGCCCCATAAATGATTTTAGATAAACACAGAATACAAGAATCCCAGACTCTCTTTCCTGGATTATAAGATCTGTTCCTTCTTTATATGCCCTAAAGGCTTTTCACCTTTGAGAGAATACCTGTTTTTTTTTTAATTTTTCTTTTTAATGTTTATTTATTTTTGAAGGAGGGAGGGAGAGGGGGAGAGAGAGAGAGAGAGAGAGAATAAGTGGGGGAGGGGCAGAGAGAGAGAGAGGGAGACAGAATTTGAAGCAGGCTCCAGGCTCTGAGCTGTTGGCACAGAGCCCAATGCTGGGCTCGAACCCATGAGCTAGGAGATCATGATCTGAGCCGAAGTCAGACACTTAACCAAATGAGCCACCCAGGCACCTGGAGAATACCTGTTTCCATTTAACAATACCATAATCAAGGGTGCCTGGGTGGCTCAGTCAGTTAAGCCTCGGACTTCAATTGAGGCTATGATCTCATGGTTCGTGAGTTTGAGCCCCATGCTGGGCTCTGTGCTAACAGCTCAGAACCTGGAGCCTGCTTCGGATTCTGTGTTTCCTTCTCTCTGCCTGCCCCTGCCATTCCTGCCCGCCCCCCCCCCCCCCATCCTGCTCACCCTGTCTCTCTCTCTCAAAAGTAAATAAACATTTAAAAATTTTAAAAAACAACACCATAATCAGGCCAAGTTAATTCTTTTTTTTCTTTTTCTTTCTTTTTTTTTTTTTGAGAGGGAGAGGGGGAGGGGCAAAGAGCGAGGGAGAGAGAATCCCAAGCAGGCTCCGTGTTGTCAGTGTGGAGCCCTGAGAGGCTCAATCCTACAAACTGTAAGATCAATGACCAGAGCCGAAATCAAGAGTGGGACGCTTAACCGACTGAGCCACCCAGGCTCCCCAGGCCAAGTCAATTCTTAATGGCTCCACATAGTCCCATCAGGCCTCAGGAGACATAAATCAACTGGTTGTTTACCCAAAAGTTCTTTTCGGGGCGGGGGGGAATTATTTTCTGGATACGTGCTACATAAATAGAGTAAATTCTAACATCCTTACAAACCCTATATGTGATCTGGGAACAAAGAACCGTAGAGCTACTATGGAGGGCAGAAACCGGGCGCAGGAAGGCAAATCTCTTCAGAGCCTCCAAATCTAGCTCTACATTATTCACCTACAGCCCAGTGTCCCATACCACAAGACTATTTGGAGGATCAAATAAGATAATGACCGTGAAACCACTTCCTAACAAGCCTTACAAAAGGAATTGAGAACGGACTCAGAACTGTTTACCAGCTGGTCTGCGTGGAGACACTCCCAGCGAGCTTTTCAAACCTTGTCAGGACACCAGGAAACTCTCAACAGGGGGAAGAAGCCCTGTTCCTGGATGTGGTGTGGAGAATTTGTTTTCCTTAATACTGTTTGAAATCCAGCCCCTCACCAAGCACCAGTTTTGCATGCCACTCAGGAAATGGACAGGCAGAGAAGGGCTATCTGCCTCAGGTCAACAGCCACTTAACGGGCTCTGCTTTGCTCCCAGACCTCAGGGAGGCTAGAATGCAAGTGGGGCCTCCCCAAAACTCTGAGGAAACCAGGTTGTCTAGGTCAACAGCTTCTGAGTTTATACAATACATGGCCTGAGGTCTCCTCTGAACCCTGGAGCTGCCACTGCTCAGGAAATCTTAACACACAACCTTCATCCTCTTCACTTTAATCACTGGGTGAATTCAATCCCACAGTTCACTGACTGGATGACTATTAACCTCTTGATAAAGAGCAGTTTCAGACAAAGAATCCTGGAAAAGTAGAGACTCTCGGGACACAAAATTCTTGCATCAGATTTATTAAACACACATTTTTTGCACATCTGGACAATAAGCAGCCAGAATGCAATACAACTACTAATTAGTCCAAGAGTACCGGCCTCTTAGTAACCCCAACAACTGACATCGCTCAGAAGTTCAAGACTGCTCTGGCAGGCTTTCTTTTTACTGAGGACAGGGATGTGCTCATCTGTAGCATGTCCAAATACAAGAGAGCAAGCATTCAAAGCAGACACCAGGGAGGACACCTGAAGCACTGAAAAGAGCTCAGAGTACGGGCCAGGCGTCTACTGTTGATGCTGCCAAAGTCCTGGTAAAGAGACTCCCTACTACAAATGAAACAAATTAAGACTTGCCCTGTTCTGAGTGTCTCCTCACCTCATATGAGAGACCAGACCTCAGGGCTGAGAGGACGAAGACTCTTTCCCATGAGAGGCATCTGGGTGGGATCAGAAGCCCTGACTGAATTCTGAAATGGGTAGGACCACATTTTGTAAGAATAAAGCCCAGGCATCAGACATCCCACAAGGGCTGGTGTTAACAGAGGAAATGCTGACATGACCATGGGTCACCCCTAGGTACTATCAAGTGAAAATGATTCTAACTTTGGAACAATCTTGAAAGCATGTGTCCTGTGGCTTAAGTAGAGTCATCATATTCCCTTTCACTCAGGTGCAACAGTTGTCACATGTGGCTTCGGCTTCTCTCGTGGATGAGGACTGTGAACAGCATTTGGGGGTGGAGGCAGAGAGTGGCTCAATAGGGTGCATTCTGCTGGATCCCCCTTTTGGAGAACCTAGAAGTGCTACTAGCTTCCAGATGTGTCCCTCTCTACAAACAGACTCAACAGAACCTCAAAAGCACCCCCTGAGTGCTTCAAAACCTCAAAAAGCACAGAAGGTCCTTGAGTTCACCCTGGGAGGTGATACAGACAAAGCACCAGACTGAAGTCTAACACACCTGGGCACACCAGGCTAAGTCACTTTCAAGCAGGGTCCCATTGACCATGAAGGAATGAAGAGTGAGAGATTTAAGTGTTATGTCCAACGTCATTTAGAAAGTTAATAGTGGAGTTGGGACCAAGCCGGAGTCCTTCTGAATGCAAGGTCATTCGTCCTATGTCCCAGCTAACATGCATGTGAAATCAGTATGATGTCACCACAGACTACTAACATCATGGAAAATGAGGCTGTACTATACTGCATTTATGTGTGCAGTGGAGGGGTTTTCTAAACCACTGATTGTCATTTGGGTTTTTGTTTTTTGTTTTTGTTTTTGTTTTTAGTATGAAACATTAGCTCAATCCTTTGATTTCTGAGAAGTAAATGCCCAGGCTCCCACTGGAAGCTTCAGAAGCTGCTGCTGCCCATCCTACAACACTTACCTTGGCTCACTCAGATTACAGGCAACCCGAGAAGATTGTTCCCTGGCGAGCCCTGCTTTTAATGGACCAGCAGGGCAGGCCAAGACTGGAGACAGCTGGTCCCAGAGGGGAAGACGGCACCTCCACCCCTCAGGGCATGGAGGGAACCAGCCAGACTTGCCAGGCCCAGGTGGACAATGAAGCCAGGCATCCCTGCACCAAGAAGAGGTCACAGTAAGGTCTGCACATCTCTATAGCACCCATCGCCATGGTAACTACAGAAAAACAGGAGATCTGGTTTCAAGAATCTATAAGTGTGTCCTCCATGTGTTGTGTTTAAAATCTATTCAGTCCCATCTTTGTCTACTGAAAATATATGTCTACTTGGAAAAAGTAGTGCAATGGATAGAACTGTGTCAACATAAACTTCATATAAGATTAGCAACTCCATAGGCCAAGGTATTGGTCAATCTAACAAGGTGGCTCCTATAATCTCACTTTGGACCTATAAGGGATTTTAACATGTTTCCACAGGCCTACAGAGTCAAATATTATTCCCAGGCTTTTTCACAATGACCGTCTAGATTCTGACAGCAGGGGAAGAGGTGGGTGGGTGGAGTGGGGGGCAAGGAAGCAAGCCCAGACTCAGAATTGCTAACTCCAAGAGGCTGGTTCCATCCTACAAAGGCTTGGTCTATGGCAGCAGGGGACCAGCAACAGTGGCTACTAGGACTTTCTCACAGTAAGGAGTTCAGCTTTCCCAGCAGGCCCTACCTCCACTGGTAGAAGGGTAAGGGGTACAGACCAGTCAGCCTGCTGCTGCCTACTCTGGCTCCCTGTATTAGTGAACAAGGTGACAAGGGCTCCTTGGAATGGAGGCTCTAGTTATTTTCCTCTCTCAGTATACCTAGCCTCATTTGTACACGAATGACTAAGTCCCATAAGAGTAGCCAGGGGCCAGAGTATGGAGAAAACATGTTGTAAGCAATGTGAAATTACCACAGTTAGTTCTAACAGTGGCCCTCTCTTCTATCCTAAAAAATCTCTCAGAATAAGAGCCAATTTACAGGGATAATCCTTAAAAGGCAAGACAGTCATAAACTTTACTGTAACCTCAAAACCATGCTCTTATTTTTCTTTAGTTTTTAACATGTTTATTATTCATCTTTGAGAGAGAAAGCACAGGCAAGGGAGGGGCAGAGAGAGAGGTAGACAGAATCCGAAGCAGACTCCAGGCTCTAAGCTGTCACCACAGAACTGAACACGGGGCTCAAACCCATGAACCTTGAGATCACAACCTGAGCCGAAATCGGACGCTTACCCGACTGAACCACCCAGGCGCCCCAAAACCATGCTTTTTTAAAAGGCAGAAAAATCAAAGTGATACAGGGTGTTACTTAGCAAAATGCCCTTAAACTCTACATATTCCAGCTGTTCAACAAAGCCTTTTAGCATAGAGGGGAAAAAGTAACAGATCATCATGCATTAATTACTCTGCCTTATCTGTGAAATTTCTACAACCATGAGGTTTCTTTTCCTCATTAGTACGAAGTTCCCAGGACACGATCTCCCCATGCAACAGTTGTGGCAATAACTCAATGTCTGCATAAATGCCATATGTGCCTGTTAATTCTTTTCTTTTTATTCAAGTATAGTTGACATACAATACTGTGTTAGTTTCAGGTACAACACAGGGATTCAACATTTATATACATTACAAAATGATCACCTTGTTAAGTGTAGTTACCATCTGTCACCATACAAAGTTATTACAATGTTACTGACTATAATTCGTAAACTATACTGTACATTCCTATGACTTACTTATTTTATAACTGGAAATTGGTACTGCTTAATCCCCTTCACCTATTTCACCCATCCCCTCTCCTCCTTCCCTCTTACAATCATTAGTTTGTTCTCTGTATTTACAAGCCTGTTTCTGTTTTATTAGTTTTGTTTTTCAGATTCTACATATAAGTGAAATCATACGTTGTCTTTCTCTGCCTGATTTATTTCACTTAGTATAACACCCTCTGGGCCCATCCATGTTGACACTATTAATTTAGACACAAATGTTAAGTATCTGTATCTCAGTATACATCCTATGACATGGAGACTGAATGCCTCCACCTGAAAGTTTCTATAAGATGGGTTCAACACATCTAATAGCAGACATATCCATACAAGTCCTTTCTACACAGCACAATGCTAATATGCTGACATGACATAGAAGGAGGTGAGGCAATGGCTGAATTGCATGATCTCCAGAGTTGACCTGTAGCAGGCACCTAACAAATGTTAACCTGAACTGAGCTCAGCCAAGAAAAAATACACTGGCACACAAGCCAAAAGGTAGAGTAGGGATATGGTTAAGGCACAGGCTCAGGGCGCTTGGGTGGCTCAATCGGTTAAAGCATCAGACTTCAGCTTACATCATGATCTCATGGTTCGCAGGTTCGAGCCCCGCATCAGGCTCTATAATGACAGCTCAGAGCCTGGAGCTTGCTTCACATTCTGTGTCTCCCTCTCTCTCTGTCCCTCCCCACATGCACTCTGTCTCTCAAAAATAAATAAACATTTAAAAAATATTAAAAAAAAAATAGGGGCGCCTGGGTGGCTCACTCAGTTAAGCGTCCGATTTTGGCTTAGGTCATGATCTCGTGGTCCGTGAGTTCAAGCCCCGCATCAGGCTCTGTGCTGCCAGCTTGGGGCCTGGAGCCTGCTTCGGATTCTGTGTCTCCCTCTCTCTGACTCTACCGCATTCATGCTCTGTCTCTCTAAAATAAATAAGCGTTAAAAATAATTAATAAATAAATAAATAAATAAATAAATAAATGGCACAGGTTCTAGTCAGGCACAACTGAGAGCAAACCCTGGTTCTGCCATATACCAGCTGGGTGGCCTTGGACCAGGTACTTAACTTCTCAGAGGGTCAGTTTCTTTATCTGATAGTAATAACTATGCAAGGTATGTAATGAGAATTAAATGATAAGTTACTTATAGAACTGTGACATATCATATAGCATTGATTAACAAACTGAAGAAAGGGCCACTTAAAGTTAACACATGTTCCCATATACTTTTACACAAGAAATGGAAATACCCCTGTCTGTGAAAACCCTTACAGGCAACGTCAAATCTGTACTGGGGTCACAGACTTTGAGTTGAAGGCTCACTGTGAAGAACCTCTGTTTTCATTCTGACAACACTAGATACCAAGAAAGGAACACAAAAATCTTGGAATTTCTAGCAAAATAAACTTTGCAAAGGCTCTAAAAGAAGATGATCACCTAAGTTCAAACTCTTTCAGGGACACTCTGAACATGAGTTAGATAAAGGCCCCTTCATGCTGTGGAGGGTCAGGATGGAGGCCAAGGGCATGTTATTGTTTTATTTCTTTAGAGTAGCTCATCACTATAAATAAAGGTTTAGATAACTGAAAAATTTACTTGACTCTGTAATCAATTTGATTTGCACTTATATCTTATGACACTCAATCCCCAACCCAATGGTTCTCAGCTTGGGGACCATTTTGGCAACACCCCCCCCTTCCCCCCGCCGCCGCCTGCCCTGCCCAGGGGTTATCCGGAAATGTCTGGAGACACGTTTGATTATCACAAGTGGGAGGGGGAGGGGGTTTGGCCACTCAACTGGTATCAAGTGGGCAGAGGCCAGGGATGCTGCTCAACATCCTGCAATGCACAGAAAGCATAAACACAAGTACATTCATGCACACGTGTGTACACATACTCACACACCCACCACCACTACAAACTGTTATCCAGCCCAAAATGTCAACAGCACCAAGGCTGAGGAACTCTGCTTGAATCTCAGAAGCAGTGCTAAGGTCATTCAAGAAAGGACATGCATCTAATACTCTTCCTGTCCCTTCAGTAGTTTACAGAGACATATGAGATTCTGGCACTATGCTTCACACTGTTTGTCACATATATCCTTTACAGAGATTTCTGGGGAAACTGAATTTCAACCAGAAAACAGAAGAGGCTGTTACCAAATGGGGCAACTTGGCACTGTCCACAGATCACAATGAAAGGGGTCACAGTACCTTCCTGGGAATAGGACTGATTTGTATTTGGATCACTAGGAGGCAAAACCTTTAAAGCTCTGTAACAAAGCCAGGCAGAGGTGAAGCCCCTGAAAGAAATGTGTTTACTGACTTCTTTGTGGAATGGAACAAAAAACTGGAAGAAATCTAATGACTGTTTAGCGGTCTGGTGTGTGACTGACAAGTAAGCTAGGAACGAGGAGAACTAAAGTTCTACGACCAGGCCCACACTGGGCTAACTACATTTTATGACTTCCCTAGAACTCCAACATCCTCATTTATAAAATGAGAGGCATTCCTCAGGAAGCTGCAGGGAGGATGGCATTTAACATGAGCCATAGCAGGAAAAGCTGTGGGCTTCCCCCATCTGTTTCAGCTGGAGCAACTCCCCTATTCCTTGCTATACTTCCTCCCAAAATGGGGTTGTGCTACTTCTAAAAATAAGGCCTAGAAAACAACGAACTTGATCATCTTGGAGGCCTGATATTATATTAACAGCGACCTAAGCAAGCCTTTTACAATCTACCATAGCACTTGTATCCCATGACAGTATTTATTTCCATTCCAGATTATAGTTCATTTATCTTTCCCTCCTACTACCCAACACAGGGCACCCAATCAGGGTTTGCTGAGTCAATGAGTGATTTCCAGAATTTGAGGTATTCTCAAAATCAAGATTATTCTCAAAGAGCGGATGACAAATACGACAGTTAAAAATGAAGCCCGGAAATAAGAAAAATGGCTGGTGAGTAAGCATTTTTGAGCAGTGTTTTTACTGGAGAAATTTCTACTGATGGTGAGAGATGAGAATGGCCATGTGGGGAGACCAAGCATATAATACTTTGTGCTCAAATAATAGTTTCAGGGTGCCTGGGTGGCTCAGTCGGTTGAGCATCTGACTTCGGCTCAGGTCATGATCTCACAGTTCTTGAGTTTGAGCCCCGCATCGGGCTCTGTGCTGACAGCTCAGAGCCTCGAGCCTGCTTCAGATTCTGTGTCCCCCTCTCTCTCTGCCCCACCCCTGCTTGTGCTCTGTGTCTCTCCG
Organism: Lynx rufus; assembly: GCF_022079265.1. Lineage (NCBI taxonomy): Eukaryota > Metazoa > Chordata > Mammalia > Carnivora > Felidae > Lynx > Lynx rufus. The sequence goes on from NW_025814838.1 coordinate 21,272,835, forward strand.
TCTTTCGAAAATGAATAAACATAAAAAAAATTTTTTTTAATTAAAAAAATAATAATAGTTTCACGTTTGAAGGAGAAATGTTGGGTTTGCACTGGTTTCAAAGCGGCTTCCTTACATGCCACGGATACAGATACTGAGAACACACCTTTTAGATTTTGTTTTAAGGACTGTGAAAGCCTGACTGGGAGCAGAGCACTTGGCCTTACCGCACCACCCCCTCCCCCACCTTCTTTTTAAAGAAATGATAGGCAAAATTTTAACAGTCAAGGTAACAAACACTTGCCAGCACTCCACCACCCCAGGCAAGCACAAACTACCTGAAACTTCCTGATGTCTACCTCCATATAAAAACGCTTTATTCCTCCAGCTGGCTTTAGACAGAAGGGATGCACAGGAGCATTTTCTTCATGTTTGTTACTCCAGCAAAGGGGCCAACCTAAAGAAGGCAATAGCTGTACAACCTCCTAATAAGCCCATATCCTGTTTCTAAGCACATTTTGGAGGAAATACACCAAGGAATTAGGTTATCATTATTGCCAGGGCATAAAGCAAAATGCTACAGGGATCACAACTTACTGAAAAAACAAGAGCAGCAGTGTGCCACTATAAAACTGAGTAAGTTCCTCTTCCATGAGGCAGCCCCCAAAACTACATGAGTTAAAGATACATGAAGTAGGTACCTATAATTCTGAAGAGTTCCCAAGAACTGGTCAAACATCACTGTCTCTATCAATCATTATCAAAAAGAAATTCAAATAGCCCAGAACATCCACTGTTGCCCAAGGACATGATTAGGCAATAATGAATGAATAACTTTAAGGTTAAAGAGGTAGGCAAGATAGGGAGGGCAAATGTTCAACAGCTTATAGGCCAAGAAAGGCAGGGACTGTGTGCTCCTCGGCTCTGAGAGGTATCTCAACCCTTTTTCGAAACCAAACCCTACACAAAAGGCCAATATGGAAAGCAAGTACTGTGTAGTGAATGGAGCATCCACAGTTAAAGTGGTGGTGCAGGGTGCCTGGCTGGCTCGGTAGGTAGGCCATGCAACTCCGGATTTCCAGGTCATGAGTTCAAGGCCCACGTTGGGCGCAGAGCTTACTTAATTTAAATAAATAAAAAATAAAGCCTTGGTAGCGGCTTTGGTGGCAGGTACTCAGGAGCTCAGCTCCTCCATCACCCTTAGGAATTCTGAGCTCAGCCTAGTTTGCCGGCTGTGGTCTAGGGCAACTAGGTCACTTGCTTTGAAACAGACGGCTTCCATTTCCTGCTACATGTGCTAAGTGACAGTGGCTCTTGGACAGTCTCTTAGGTTGTGTGTGTCCAAGCAACAGAAGGAAACTGGCCCTGGATTAGCCACTGTTCTCAGAGCTGCCCACGGCTTTCTGACTGCTGGGCCAGGGCTCCGTATACTCTTTCACACCTTGTTTCCAGCAGTCCAGCAGCTTCTTGAAAACATTTTGACCTTCCCAAAAACCTGTGGCTTCTGTGTCTTCAATTCACTCCATCCCCAATACTCCTACTTAACTGTACCTCTGTATCAGCTACACTTGACTGTAAGGTCTCTGAGGCCAGACTTGGAGTCTCAACCACACTAGAAAGTGAGAGTGCTTAGCTGCCCTGTTCCTGGGAACCAGTGAGAACTCACTGTCCTTTCCATGTGCACTCTTGCAAGTCCCATGACAGTTGGTATTTAGTTAATGTCTGTTTGTTTACAAAGGAATCCTATGGTTTCTGTCTCTAATCTTCCACCCAACTACTTCCTCATCTGAAGACAGAAATTCAGAGACATGTACTTCTAAAGATGGGTAGGAAGGGTATTTGCCAGAATAGAAAAATCAGTAACTTTTTTGGTTGCAAATCCCTTTGAGAATCAGATGACAGCTTCAAATCCTCCAGGACAAATGCATATAAAAAATGTGGTCAATGCCATTCCAGAGCAACCACAAGCCCCTAAAGTTTACCCATGGACCCAGAATTCAGGTTAAGAATCCCTACTCTAGTAGAGTCTCTTTATGAGAGACATTCCCTTTGTGAGTAATGTTTTTAAGGAAGCCCTGAATAGTTATTAAAACGGGGTTTCCCCTCTCTTTAGTTCCCTTCTTTTCTGTTCGAATTCTTTTACCTAACCCCAATGGGTTCAGTTCAAGTTCTCCTGTCTTTTCTCTTTCTCAGCCCTTCACTTCCCTGACCTCCCAAAATACTGTGTGCAAGGGACTATCATAAACCTTACAATTTTACAGTTTTGAGTCTCCCCAAGGTGACAGCCAACTCCATGTGAACAAGGACTATGCTGGGTTTGTTACTGTTTTGCACACCCCCTCAGTGCCAATTCTCTGTACACCACAGAGGCAATACATACTGCCAAAGAGACGGATGCCACTGCTTCTTTGCCCTTCTACCTTAGGCATTTGCACCTGAACGTTAACTTCTTTAAAACCGGACATATGCCCTGGAAAAGCCAAATATAAAAGCAAGAAAGAATAACCTGATCAACCCCTCTTCTCCTTTCAGGTCCTCTAGTATGACTCCACAAACACAAAAAGCAGGACAAATATGACACTGAATACAGACACCTGTAAATTTTGCTGAAGTTGTCAAAAACACAAGTGTGTGGTACAGGAATGGAGTGTTTTAAAAGTTACTTTCCAAGGGCTCCTGGCTGGCTCAGTCGGTGGAGCATGTGACTCTTGATCTCGGGGTTTTGAGTTTGAGACCCACACTGGGTGTAGAGATTACTCAGAAGATAAAAAAAAAAAATCTAAAAAAATGTTTAAAAGTTATTTCCTAATTAGTGAGATACCTATTACTAAACAAAGAGAAAGCCTGACTCTCCCCTTGCCTTCCTGTGGAAAACCAAGGGAGTGAAGGTCAATGACAACTCACTACAACTGCCTTCAAATACTACCTAGATTCCTCTCCCAACCCAAACACAATTCTGCTCACCAATTCTTTCCCTTCACCTGCCCACCCTCCTCCAGCCTGTCCTGGAAATAATTCCAGGTGACAACAGCTCCTGTGCAGCAGTGTGTAGTGGTGCTGCTATAGAGAAGAGCAGATCCAATAACTAAGGAAGTTACACCACAGCATCATCACCAAACATTTATAATGCTCATGGGCTCTGTGACTTAAGACCTTAAGAGGCCTTAAGGCCCTGTTTTGAACTTTAAGTACCTTTCAATCAAGAAAGAGAAAGAAGATAACACAAGGTGTACCACAGTATAAACATTAATTGTACAGTGCAGACAACAGTGCTAAAGACTGAGCCTTAGGCGGAGCCTAAGGGTGGCTAAGTCTGTCAAGTGTCTGACTTCGGCTCACGCCATGATCTCACGGTTCATGAATTAGAGCCCAGCATTGGGCTCTGCACTGACAGTGCTGAGTCTGCTTGGAATTCGCTCTCTCTCCCTCCCTCCCTCCATCCCTCCCTCCCTCTCTCTGCTCCTCCCCAACTTGAGCTCTCTCTCTCAAAAAAAAAAAAAAAACAAAAAAAAAAAACAAAAAACAAAAAACCTGAACCTTATGTTCCACATTTTCCAGGACAGTTCTGCTTCAAATCAAATATCCTGTCTCATCAGTTCCTTTAGTACCTTAGTGCACCTGTATGGTCAGACTATGGGTCCCAGTGTTTGGCATAAAAAATCTGCCCATCATAGCAAGTGATGAGGCAGGCCAATCAATCAGGTTAGCAAAAACATAATGGCAGATTGTTTAAATCATGCCAGTGCCTTCCCACAGCCCTCAGGTAATTGTGGCATTGACCCACAGAACAAGACCGTGAAACTTGAGTCATCTGAGACTGAGAAAGCTCATCAGGAGAAAGGCAGGACACTGGGAGTCCTTAGAAAAAGTCAGGCACGCAGGGTGCGAGTCACCTGTCTCTGTTATGCCATTCTTCTCCAAAGCCCTTTTAAAGTTACTGAGAACTATGACAATAATTAGGCCTATGATACTCCTGGGAAAGAAACAAATCTGTTCGTGTGACAAAAATTAATTTTTCCCCTAAGCAGAGAGAAGAGACTACTTGCTTGGCCTCTGGCATACAAGCTGACAGCAGTTATCGCCAGGCAACAATTAGCCCTTTCTTTCCTCTTCTGCTGTCCCCTTCCTCATGTACCCCATTCACTTACTTCTCTACCCTCTTGCCAGTCCATTCCCACTTCTGTCCAGCCTGTGTTTGTGACAGGTGGCCCTAAACAAGAATCACATGAAAAACCTTAAAAAGCACAGATTCCCGGGCCCCCAAACTTACCCAAATAGCAAAGTGTGAAAACCCCTGCCCTAGATTCCATAAGCAGCATTCAAGGCACAAAAGGTACTTTAACATATTAACCTTAACTTCATTAGGTATTAACCCCATTTTACAGACACAAAAACTGCAGCTCAAATGATTTAAATGTTTTTCTCATGGTCAAAAATATATCATCACAAATTCCTTTTTTGGGAGAAACAAACCATTTATTTTTCACTCTAATACAAATGAATATGTATGTATTTGGATATATACATGTACATACAAAACAAAATTGTCTAATTTTGAACAGCTGTGAGTGAAAAAGATTGTTACCAATTGATTAGCTTAATTTTGTGCTTAACAATTCAATCACTTTTTTTTTTTTCTTTAAGTAAGCTCTAAGCCCAACATGGGCCTGGAGCTCACAACCCCAAGATCAAGAATCGTGTGCTCTACTGACTGAGCCAGCCAGGCACGCCAACAATTCAACCACTCTGAAGTACAAACAAAAAGTCAGTCTATCTGTGTATGTTCATAGAGTGAGGCATTCAAGCACACATTTGAAAAAGAACCTTCCTCAACATCACATCATTAAACACCAAGAATACATGCACTCTGATGAAAATCCTACTCCACAAATGGACTAGACAACTCTTGGATAACTATTACAATATCTGCTTAAAGAAATCTATCACAAAGACAAAGCCATGTTTGATAAAAAAGCCTTTGAAAATTATATCAAAGCAATAAGAAAAAACCTGTTCACTGATAAGAGCCTTATGAATTTAATTGCTATTTTGAAATGCTGAGTTCAGAGTTTAGAATATTGCCTTGCAAGGTCTGAATACAGATGCGTTGATATGACGACTCAGAAAGCATTGTTGGCTCCATTTCAGTCCTCCATGATTGCAATTTGGATGTAGTTCTCTGATGTTTGTAAATGGATTCCCTTTACAATAGGTGTACACCTTTAAATTATCTATAGTGAACTCCAATAACCAGTGTCATTCTTAAATGGAAAGACAATGGTCATTCAGAAAAGATTTCCTGCAATATATATAAATAAATGTAACCGCATATTCATAAATACACATAACGTTCCTAGGCCAGATCATCAGCTATGGGCTGCTGTAGTTCAACACTGTGTGTCAAATTTATTAGAAATTTAGAAACGAAATTTCTGAGGGACCTAGCTGCCTTGTTAGTTGGCTTTAAAATGTGTAATACAATGGGAGACATCTCATGGTAAATAAACTCAGTCAATATAAAGAAGTAAACCAGGGACGCCTGGGTGGCTCAGTGGGTTAAGCGTCTGATTTCGGCTCAGGTCATGATCTCGGGGTTCGCGACTTTGGGCCCTGCGTCAGGCTCTGTGCTGATAGCTCAGAGCCTGGAGCCTGCTTTGGATTCTGTGTCTCCCTCTCTCTGTCCCTCCTACACTCGCACTCTGTTTCACTTTCTCAAAAATAAATAAACATTAAAAAAATTTAAAAAAAAAAGTAAACCATACGGTGAACAATATTACAGGGCACCTGAGTGATCACCAGAGTGAAATATCTTCCAGCATTTAAAAAAAAAAGGAAAGACATTGGTACAAGCAATTAACTGTTCCAATTAAAAATTCCCCCTCCCTTCCTCCTTTCCCTCCTCCTCCTCCTCCTCTCTCTCTCTCCCTCTCTTCCTTCCTCCATCTCTCCCTTCCTACTTTTCCCTCCTTCCCAAAAACTAATCACTAATACTGCAAAAATATCCTGAAAAATTATTCAGATTACAAAAGACAAAGCTTTCATCTTATGTTTTTGCACAAACCTAACAGATACAATACATTTAGTTAAAAAGCACATAACTCACACTGTGTTGAACACAAAAGAAGATGTGATCCAGAGCTCTTAATTCTCTCATTGACTACTGTAAGAAAAAAATATTGGGGGGCATCCAGCTGGCTCAGTTGCAAGAGCGAGCACTCTTTAACTCGGGGCTGTGAGTTCCAGCCCGACAATGGGTGTAAAGATAACTTAAAAATAAAATCTTTACCAAAAAAAAAAAAAATTGCATTAAATGTCTATTTATAACTTTCTAGTTAACTGTGGCCAATAACATACCAGTAGGTAATTTATAATTTTTCATCTCTTTTCTCTCCAAGGAGTTACAAGCTGAATTCTAAACTTATTATAAATACACAATTCCAATTTTCTTTTTTTTTTAACGTTTATTTTTGAGACAGAGAGAGACAGAGCATGAACGGGGGAGGGGCAGAGAGAGAGGGAGACACAGAATTGGAAGCAGGCTCCAGGCTCTGAGCCATCAGCTCAGAGCCCGACACGGGGCTCAAACTCATGGACCGCGAGATTGTGACCTGAGCCGAAGTCGGACGCCCAACCGACTGAGCCACCCAGGTGCCCCCACAATTCCAATTTTCAAAAGTATCTTTCTCCTGAAGGAGTGATATTCTAGTTTTTGGTACAATACTGATGCAGAGTTCAACTGTCCTATGAAGAGAGTCAGCTATAAAAGGAAACCAGGGGCACCTGAGTGGCTCCGTCGGTTAAGCGTTTGACTCTGGATTTTGGCTCAGGTCATGAGCTCCACGTTGTGGAGCCCAGCTTGGGATTCTCTCTCTCCCTCACTCTCTGCTCCTACTCTCCTCAAAATAAATAAACATTAAAAAAAAAAAAAAAAGGGAAACCAAAAAAATCAAGGTAGCCCAAAGGCCCCAGCTGTCCAGTTATACATTTCAACAGACTTAATAAGGGGCTAGCTAAGGGCAATGAATGCCATCTTCTCCCGAGGCAATGTCATTTCTAGGGTAGCTCCTACTCCTGACTCTGGTGACACAGCATCTCACCTTACTGGCCCAAGCAATAGAAAAACGCAAAGCAACTAAGACAAAAAGAGAACCACAGATTTTCCTCCTCACATTCCCAGTTAAATGGGGTTATTTAGTGTTTCCAAGGCCCCTCTAATTTCCACACCCTCACCAGTGTTTCGCCTTAAGGTACTGTATTTGAAAGTTTTTCCAATGTCACCACGTAAACTTTTAAATGCCCAAATGAGCTATGAGCTTCTGGAAAGCTTGTGATGTTTTGTCTTGTGATGATTTTGAGGGAGAGAGAGAGAGAGAAAGAAAGAGAGGAGAGAGAGAGAGGGGGAGAGGGAGAGAAAGAAAGAGAAAGAAAGAAAGAAAGAAAGAAAGAAAGAAAGAAAGAAAGAAAGAAAGGAAGGAAGGAAGGAAAGAAGGACATGCGCGCGCGCGCACACACACACACACACACACACACACACACACACACACACACACACACACACACACACACACCTGGGTGGCTCAGTCAGTTAAGCGTCTGGTTTCGGCTCAGGTCATGATCTCACAGTTTGTGGATTCGAGCCCCACATCGTGCTCTGTGCTGATGGCTCAGAGCCTGGAGCCTGGAGCCTGCTTCGGATTCTCTCTCTCTCTCTCTCTCTCTCTCTCTCTCTCTGCCCCTCCCCCGCTCACGCTCGCATGTGCGTGCTCTCTCTCTCAAGAGTAAACATTAAAAAAAATTAAAAAATAAATAAAAGAAAGAAAGATCCTAAATAAAGCATATATTGGGGCGCCTGGGTGGCTTAGTCGGTTCAGTGTCCGACTTCAGCTAGGGTTGTGATCTCATGGTTCCTGGGTTCGAGCCCCACGTTGCGCTCTGTGCTGGCAGCTCAGAGCCTGGATCCTGCTTCGGATTCTCTGTCTCCCTCTCTCTCTGCCCCTCCCCCATTAGCGCTCTCTCTGTGTCTCTCAGAAGTGAATAAATGTTAAAAAAAAATTTTTTTAGGGGCGCCTGGGTGGCTCAGTTGGTTAAGTGTCTGACTCTTGGTTTCGGCTCAGGTCATGGTCTCACGGTTCATGGGTTCAGGCCCCACATCCGGCTCTGTGCTGACAGTGCAGAGCCTGCTTGGGATTCTCCCTCTCCCTCTCTCTCTGCCCCTCTCTGACTCGCTCTGTCTCTCTCTCAAAAACAAATTTAAAAAATTTAAAAAAAAATGTTTTTAAAGAATAAAGCATAGATTTACTAATGTGTATTCTTTAATCCACTCCTTGCAAAAGAAAAACTAACATTTTTATTACTGGAGTTAAAATTTTAATCAAAACACACTGGTTGGGGCGTCTGAGTGGCTCAGTCACTTGAGTGTCTGACTTCCATTCAGGTCATGATCTCACGATTGGGGAGTACAAGCCCCACATGTGGAGCTCACTGCTGTCAGTGCTGAGCCTGCTTGGGATCTTCTGTCCCCCTGTCTCTCTGCCCTTCCTCCTCTCACGCTTTCTCGAGGTGTGCTCTCTCTCTCTCAAAACTAAATAAATATTAGAACAAAACAAAACAAACAAACAAAAAAAAAAACACAGTAACACCATACCAGAAACTCAAATACACAAAACCACTAAGCTCCTCTTTCCTTCTACTTGGAATGACAGTTAACAGGGAGAGGGAAGAGAGTTTAAATGACATAACCCAACCTCTACAACACTATTTAGGAAAGAGCGTCAGATCTTGTAGGCAAGACGACCAGGATCAAGCCCATGTGTGGCATCGTGTCAGTTGTGCGGTGCAAGTGAAGTCACTTAACCAGTTTCATCATTAATTCCATTTTATAAGTGAAAAACCTATCAATTCGCAAGGTTTTGGAAGGGGATGACAGTAAACAGCAGAGCCTTATACGGGGCTGTCCCCCAATCCCATCCTGCCTTGTCTGGTTCACAGAGCCATGAACAAGAACAGCCACCGGCCACAACAACAGGTTCATCAGAATCCTTTTTTTTTTTTTTCCCCAAGTCTATTCATTTATTCCGAGAGAAAGAGACAGGGGGTGAGAGAGCAGCCCAAGCAGGCTCTGCACCACCAGCACAGAGCCCCATGCGGGGCTGGAACCCACAAACCGCCAGACCGTGACCTGAGCCAAAATCAAGAGTGAGACAGATGCTCAAACGACTGAGCCACCCAGGCGCCCCTCCTCAGAATCCATTTAAATAGCATGACACACGGGCAGACAGCCTCCTGCAAAAGACCGTGCAAGGCGTTCCTGGCAACTGCAGGCAATCAATACACCTACATCACCGCGCCGACGAGGTGACCGGTAAACTCCCTGCCCAGACTAACCGGCTGCCCCGGGCGTGGATCCCTCCCGATCGCTTGGCGGCCGCGGGTCACCCATGAAGTCATGACAGTGACTCAATGCGCCCTTCCGAGTGAGGTGAGTCAGGAGGAAGGGCAGAGCCCGCAGCAGCCGCCACGCGGGACACGGATCTCCGGCGCCGGGCCAGGCCCGGGTCCCGGCGGGCCCACTGCGGACGAAGGCTGCAACCTCCGCCGGGGACACCCAGTCCGCACGCGGCGCCCCTGGGGTCACCTCGCCCAACGCACTCGTGACGCCGCGAGGGGCTGGGCCCAACGGGGACCAACGCTGACCGGCCGTTCGGCCTCCTCGGCCCTCCCAAACGACGCGCAGGAAGCGGGGACCCCCAGCCCAGCCCTCTCCCCTCTCCCCCCGCTTCCGGCCGCCCCCCGCCCCGGCCCACTGGGTCTCCCTCAGGACTGCGCCGGGGACGCGGAGTGCCGCGTTCGGCCTGGCCCAGCTCCCGAAAGCCCGGGCGGGCTAGACTCGCTGAGGAGCCCGAAAAAAAGCCGGAAAGGGCGCCAGCCACTCACCCGCCGCGGGTCCGCTCCGCCGTCGGTAGGTCCCAGCGTCCGCGCGTCCGTCACCTACTCCCCGAGGCGCCGCGGCCGCCGCAGCCCAGCGGTCGGCGCGAGTGCGGCCCGACGTGCGCACGCAGAGGGGGCGGGCCCTGCAGAGGACACGCCCCTGCGGCGGACACGCGTCCCTTCTCGCGGGGCCCGCGGCTGCTAGGGTACCGGGGCCCTCCCGAGAGAGTTCATTGATAAGAGCAGGTGTTAATGACGATGATCCGGGGTACAAGCTTTCCATGCCCGGTGTCACCGCCTTCCAGGCTCCTCTCCCTCTGGACTCCAACCTTGCCGTTTCTGTTCCAGTCACACTGGCTTCTCGTCATTTCCTTACCTTGCGGGCTGGCTGCAGATTAAATGACCGGTGCAGTCAGCTGTTGACAAAGATGTGCGCAATATGCGGTGTTCGTGGGAGTTACTGGGGAACGGGAGACAATTTATTGAGATCTATTAGAGTTTAGAATGGGTCTTCTCTGTGCTCAAACAATTCCACTTCTCGGTAGCTATTGGAGAGCAACGCGTGCAAGAACCCAAAGAGACGCAACAACGAAGATCGTTGCACCATGTAAAGGGATGCATGCGCCATTTGGGTGAAAATCTGGAAACCATCTTAACGTTGTTTGAAGGAAGATGGGGTGGGGATTGACAGGGGGACATCTGTTCAACGGAGATGTGCCTCCGTTAAAAAGGGAAGGGCAGAGACCACCTTAGGATGTTCAGCAGAAAGGAAAAGCCAGATGTACGAAAATACAAAAATAACATTTGATAGTGTGTAAACTTAACCTAAAAAAATACATTGTGTATGTGAACTGTTTAAGGGTGAGGAGCACTGATGTCTGCAATCTACTTGAAATATATCAAAAAAAATAAGAAAGTTGATGGATAATAGGTGTCTTATGGATAAATATTAGCAAAATGCTTAGAATTGTAGAATGTGGGTGGTATTTGTATGGGTGTTCATTATACAGTTATTTCAGCTTTTCTATATGTCTACATATTTTCACAATAAAATTGGGGGCAAATATATCCAATGATCTCTTTTAAGTTTTTTTTTTTTTTTTTTAACTACAAAATGATCTCTCCACACGTTCACGTTTAGGTATCTAAATGCATCCAAAAAAAAAAAATAATAAAATAAATGCATCCAAAAGCCAGGAAGATTTACACACTAGAATGACAGAGGGAGGTCGAGGGTCACTTGTGGTTTATCTGTACCATTTGCATTTTTTTATGAGATGCATAAACCCATTATACATTCCTTAGCTATCAAAACCCAATTTAAGGGACACCTGGGTGGCCCATGTCGGGCTCTGTGCTGACAGCTGGGAGTCTGGAGCCTGCTTTGCATTCTGTGTCTCCGGCTCTCTCTGCCCCTGCCCCACTCATGCTCTGTCTCTGTCTCTGTCTCTCAAAAATAAACATTAAAAAAAATTTTTTTAAAGCAACCAAAATTTAAAAATAATGAATTTTAAGAAAGTAAAAATTGGAAGTACACACTGTACTGTCCCCTGCCTCAAACACATACACAAAAAAATGGAATTAAACCAAGTGGCACTGAATGAAGGAGGGCTTGCTCTGAGGGTTCAAATGAGATAATGGGGGGGGGAGCGCTTGTTGGGTGTAGAGAGTACTCAAAAATAAAATCTTAAAAAAAATAAGGGGCACCCAGCTGACTCAGTCAGTAGAGCGAGCATGAGACTTTTGATCTGGGGATTGTGGGTTCCAGCTCCACACTGGCTGTAGAGATTACTTAAAATCTTTAAAAATATAAAAAAAATAATAAAATGCATGTATTTATTTTAATATACTTCACTCGTGTTTATATTTATAAATGAAGATTTTTATCTATGTGTTTATTTTGCACAACTCTCTTGCAGTCTCTTCCATGCCCTGTTATGTTATGCCTCTCTGCTCAGACTATAAAGTTTGCCTGGACAGGGCTCACCACATTAGGGCTAACTCCTACTCATTCCTTATGACTCCACATAACCATCACATCCTCCAGGAAGCCCTCCCTGATCCCTAAGCTAGGCTAACTATTCCTATTCTACTTTCATGTCCATCCCACTGGTATAATTGTCTACCATAATAGGAGAGCTTCCTGAAAGCTGGCCTACGTCTTGTTTCTCTGTATCTCTCTTCTCCTGGCACAATGCCCAGCACTTACTAGAAGCTCAATAAATACTTATTAAATGGAACCCAAGTGCATATTACTGTGATAATAAATGAGGGTTTTTTAATGTTTATTTTTGAGAGAGAAAGAGAAATCGGGGGACAAAGAGAGAGGGAGACAGAGGATCCTATGTGGGCTCGATGCAGGGCTCAAACTCAAACCATGAGATCATTACCTGAGCTGAAGTTGGATGCTTAACTGACTGAGCCACCCAGGCGCCCCTATAGATGATGATTTTCTTTAAGAAAATAAACCCAGGGCCACCTGGGTGGCTCAGTTGGTTAAGTGTCAGACTCTTGGTCATGATCTCATGGTTCATGGGTTCAAGTCCCGGGTCAAGTCCCAGGTCAAGCTCCAAGCTGACAGTGCAAAGCCTGTTTGGGATTCTCTAACTCCCTCTCTCTCTCTGACCTTACCCCACTCGTGCTCTCTATCAAAATAAATAAGTAAACATTAAAAAGAAAAGAAATCCAAACAAGCAGTAGGACCAGCTACAGAATTTGCACGACCTGGTGCAAAATGAAAACTCAGGGTTCCTTGTTTAAAAATTATCAAGAATTTCAAGAAAGCAATAGCAGAGCCTTAAACCAAGCATGGGTGTCCTTCTCAGAGTGGGATCCTGTGCAACTGCTCAGGTTACAAGCCCGTGAAGCCAGCCTTAGTGCCCAGGTTTAATTAAGTAGCACAGGGCCACAGTAGGACACAAGGAACTCCACTGCCTTTTGGCCTTGCTGAATCTACAGCTTGGAAATCAGAGCAGGAAAGAGTGGCAGAGAATGGTGTCTCTGCCCCTGGGCTTCTGGTCAGTGGTGCAGGTGCCAGGGGTCTGTCTGGAAGTGAGCGGGCATTATTGGTAGCCTGGGCAAAAGTTTTGTCTCTTGAAGCCCCACCCAGCCCACAACCAAGTGGTCTCTTGAGGCCTGAGGGGAAAGATTTGGCTACCGACTGGTGTTCTTAGCTGAGACTCTGTGCTTCCTGTGGGACTTTATATCTGAGGAAGACTTCCTGCAAAGCTCTTGCCAAATCACCCAGCCCAGTGACATGCTCATAATGATAACAGTGGGAATCCTTCTCTGAGCTTCCCCTGTGTTTCAGGCATAAGCTAAGCCCCACATTATCTCATTTGAATTTTATTTATTTATTTCCTTTTTTAAAGTAATCTCTAAGCCCAACGTGAGGCTCGAACTCATGACCTGGGAATAAAGAGTTACATGCTCTACAGACTGAGCCAGCCAGGCAAACCTTTATACATGCATTTTATAATAAATAAAGACCGATATTTTACATATAAATTACACATTACAAAAACATTTGAAAATGATAAAACAGGGGCACCTGAGTGGCTCAGTCGGTTAAGCGTCTGACTTCGGCTCAGGTCATGATCTCATGGTTTGTGAGTTCATGCCCCGCGTGGGGCTCTGAGCTGACAGCTCAGAGCCTGGAGCCTGCTTCAGATTCTGTGTCTCCCTCTGTCTGTCCCTTGGCCGCTTGCACTCTGTCTCTTGCATTGTCTCAAAAATAAACATTAAAAAAAAAATTAAAAATGATAAAACATAAGGAAGGCTAAAATGCACATTACCTTGTGGGTTAGTTATCTCCACCAGTAGATTGGGGGAAACAGCAGCAGATTTAGTTGGGTTTCCCGGTAACTCCAGTGCCAGGGTATTTAGACAACAGGTCAATCAACAAATATTTACTGAGCGTCTACGTGCCAGGTGCTCTGCTAAGTGCTGGAAATTTAGCAGTGAATACAGAGATGTGCCTGATGTTATGAAGATGACATTCCTGGACGGGTCAATACATTTTGGAAGGAGTGAGTGAATGAAAGAAAAAAAAAATGAAAGCTCTTATCCATTAATAAATTTTCAGGTGAGGAGCGACAGGAGAGGAGTGTTTTAGTTGAACACAAAGAAATCTCACTTTTTCTGTAAAAAAAATAATTCAAATCCGTACAACTAGAAGCAACCTCAAACATGAGTTCAGGCCTTGGGTGTTGAGAGTCCCAGATGCAGATTTAATTATCCTTAGGTGACACCTATATCTGCAAGTTCAGATGTTCATGCAGGATAAAGACGTGCGTTTCTGTTTCTGGTCTTGGTTTTCGGCTTCCGCAGGCTTCAGCGCCAGCATCCCGCTAACCCGCTCCACACGTGAACTCAAAAGAGCCCCGAGGTCCGCAAATCCGGTTTCTGCACGCCCGTGGGGCTGCTCGCGGCGAGAATTCTAGCCTGGGTGGAACGAACCATCCGCGCCCGCCAAGGGGGTGGTGGGTCAGCTCCGCGCGCCAACAGCGCCGGGACGGTGGGAGTTCAGAAGCCGCGCGGCCTGGGGTCCCCTCACGCAGGAAGGCCTAGAGGGCGTGGCTTTTCCAGGACGAGGCTGGAGCTGCGGGCGGGACCCGCCTTCTCAGGTTCCACCCCTCCTCCCCCCACCCGCGGCGGTGGACTCGGCTGCAAATTCCGGGGCCCTTGTTCCCTCCTCCTTAGTTTCCCGCCAGGTCTGAGGCGAGGAGGTACCGTAGGCCCGGGCCACCGCGCCGGGGTGTCCGGCGCGGAGAGGGGGCGGAGCGGGCCGGGGGTCGCGGGGCCCCGACTTCTCCCGGGCTGGCCGCCCGTCGGGCCCACGCAGTGCGCTCCCGGGGTGGTCCCAGGCGGGGACCCCTGTCCTCTTCGCCAACCCGAGCGTCCCGCGGTTCCCAGGCTTCAGGGACCGCACTTCCCGCTCCGGCCCGCATGGCGGACAAGAAACTGGTGGTGGTGTTTGGAGCCACAGGTGAGCGAGCCCAGCGCCGCCCTGCAGAGCCTGGGAGACCGGGGGGGGGGGGGGGGGGGGTTGGGGGGGGCAGGGCTGGAAGGAGGGTCCTGTGGCTCGGACCCTTGACCCGGCCAGGGACCCTGGAGCAGGACCTGGGAGCACATTCTGTTTGAATTAAAAAAATAATAATAATTACTTTAACTTCTTGAAAAAGTGACAGTTGCACATAATACCAAAATTAAATCTCCCTCCTACTTCTGTCTCAGCAACCCCATCCATCTCTGTCATCGTTTCTTGAGTATTCTACCAGATTAGATATGTACAAAGATTTTTTTTTAATGGCAAAGTGTCTTGCCATCATGTTTTGTTCTTTTTTGTACTGTATGTTTTTAAATATGTGTACCAGCTTAAGATCTAAATCACATATACAATTCACCCATTTAAAGTGTGCAGTTCGCTGGTTTTTGGGAGCCTTGTTGGCTCAGTCGGTTAAGCCTCCGACTTTGGCTCAGGTCATGATCCCCAGGTCGGTGAGTTCCAGCCCCACCTGGGGCTCTGCACTGACAGTGCAGAACCTGCTTAGGATTCTCTTGTTCTCCCTCTCTCTGCCCCTCCCCCACTTGCTCTCTCAAAATAAATACTTATAAATATTCTTATTCAAAAAAAATTTTTAATGTTTATTACCTTTGAGAGAGGGAGAGACAGAGCGTGAGTGGGGGAGGGGCAGCGAGAGAGAGAGACAGACAGACAGACAGATCCAAAGCAGGCACCAGGCTCTGAGCTCTGTGCTGACACAGCCGGTTGCAGGGCTCGAACCCACCACCCATGAGATCATGGCCTGAGCTGAAGTTGGAGGCTGAACCAACTGAACCACCCAGGCGCCCCTCAAAATAAACTTAAAAATAAAGTGTGCAATTCACTGGTTTCTGGTATATTCACAGAGCTTTATGCTCATCCTTGGCAGTTTTAGAACAAGGTCATCTCATCACTCCCAAAAGAAACTCACACCCACCAGCAGTTACTTTACTCTCGGTTTCTTAAACTTTCCTCAGCCTTTGGCAGCCATCGGTCTACTCTCGATCTGTAGATTTGTCCATTCTGGACATTTCATATAAATTAAATCATACACTCTGTGGCCTTTTATGCCTGGCTTCCTTGACTCGGCATCGTGTTTTTGAGGTTCATCCATTTTGTAGCAGGTGTCAGTACTCCATTCCTTTTTTATGTCTGAATAATATTCCATTTTATGGGTAGACTGCATTGTGTTGATCTACTCTTCCATTGCTGGATGTTTGGCTTGTTTCCAGCTCTTGGCTGTTGTGAACAATATAGTGAACGTTCATGCACAGGTTTTTGTGTGAACATGTTTTTGAGAAACTTCCAGACTCTTTTCGAAAGTGACTGCCCCATTTTCTATTCCCACCAGTACTGTGTGAAGGTTGTTGTGGTTCTGCAGCTTCCCTTTTCCACTCCAGGATAGGTCACGTTCACCTGTCCAAGTCATACGCACAGATCTGCCAATCTACCAGTGATTACTTTGGCGTGGATTGATCACTTCCTTAACCAGATTCTTACCAAAGGACATCTTGTTTCTACACATTTCCACTATTGCACGTAGTACTGCATTCACTTTTCTCGTACATGTATTTATGGATGATTTTTTATTTTCTTCCTTTTGATGATTTTACTTTTTGTAATTTTCTCTTAAGTAATCTGTGTACCCAACATGGGGCTCAAACTCACTACCCCGAGATCAAGAGTTGCATGCTCTTCCAGCTGAACCAGCCAGGCGCCCCTCAGTCTTTTAGAGAAAAGATGTAGGTAATACTTTATTTCTTAAGCTAAGCAGTGGGTACATGGGTGTTGGCATGCCTTTGTGTATGTGCTAAATATTTTATAATAGATTTATTTTTTTTACAAGTAAACTCTGCTCCCAAAGTGGGACTTGAACTCCCCGACTTTGAGTTGCATGCTTTATTTACGAAGCCGGTCAGCTGCCCTTGTAATACATTTTATTTTTTATCTTTTTTTTTAATGTTTATTTATTTTAAAGAGAGTGAGCGTGAGCAGGGGAGGGGCAGAGAGAGGGAGAGAGAGAGTCCCAAGCAGGCTCTGCATTGTCAGCAGCGAGCCCACTGCGGCGCTTGAACTCACAACCCTAAGATCATGACCTGAACCGAAGTCAGACACTTAACCAACTGAGCCACCCAAGCGCCCATTTTAAACATTTTACAAAAGGTTTGATGCTAAAACATTGATGAACTTTGGAAACCGTATGCTGAGTGAAAGAAGCCAGACACAATAGCTACATGTTATATGATTCCATTTGTGTGAAATGTCCAGAATAGTCAGATCCGTAGAGACAGATCAATACAGACAGAAGGTACGTGAGTGGTCTGCCAGGGCTGAGAGGGAGGGGAATGGAGAGTGACTGCTGATGGGTGTGGGTTTTCTTTTAGGGGGCACGAAATATTCTAAAATTGACGGGGATGATGGTTGCACGCTCTGAATATACAAAAAAACAAAAACCCACTGCACTGTACACTTTCCTTATTTATTTAACTTGAAGCAGTGAGTCTTACCGGTGAAATTCCAGGCCAGTCTGGTGTGTGGACGGCAGCACGAGTCTCAGCTGCCTCATAGAGGTATCTGTTTACTCTGGCTAAAATCAGCCCACTAGTGTGGATTTGCCAAAATATTTTTTAAATAAATATAAACCGTATACCCTGTAATAGGTGAGCGGATTCTATCTCAATAAAGCTGTTATTTTTTTTTTTTTAATTTTTTTTTTCAACGTTTATTTATTTTTGGGACAGAGAGAGACAGAGCATGAACGGGGGAGGCGCAGAGAGAGAGGGAGACACAGAATCGGAAGCAGGCTCCAGGCTCTGAGCCATCAGCCCAGAGCCCGACGCGGGGCTCGAACTCACGGACCGCGAGATCGTGACCTGGCTGAAGTCGGACGCTTAACCGACTGCGCCACCCAGGCGCCCCAAGCTGTTATTTTTTTTAACGGTGTAAGGCACTTCATGAGGATCACAGGTGGAAAGGGCCTGGGCGTCTGGCTGTAATGGAGCCTTCCCTGAGGGGCTTTGGGGGGCTTCCCCTCAGCCGGACTCCCAGGCAGGCCCATCCCCGCAGGCCTTTCTGACTCTTCGCAGGTGCTCAGGGAGGCTCGGTGGCCCGGACGCTCCTGGAAGATGGGACATTCAGGGTCCGAGTGGTCACTCGAGACCCTAGGCAGAGGGCAGCAAGGGAGCTGAGGCTGCAGGGTGCAGAAGTGGTGCGGGGAGACCAGGATGACGAGGCCAGCATGGAGCTGGCCCTGACCGGGGCCCATGCTACCTTCATCGTGACCAACTACTGGGAAAACTGCAGCCAGGAGCAGGAGGTCAAGCAGGTGAGGGCAGGGGGGAGGGCGTGGGGAGGCCGGGCTAGGAGCAGGGCATCTCACTAGGAGCTCCCTGGGAGGCAGCTCCAACTTGTTAGAAAGGGACTGACCCTGCCTGTGACCCACTGACCACTGCAGACCTTTCCCCTCCTCTTCCATGCAGTCCACCTGGACTTGAATGAGGATAGGAGGCAGCTGCTTTCTTTTCTGGTGGTTTTTATTTTAATTTTATTTATTTATTTTTTTTTTCAACGTTTATTTATTTTTGGGACAGAGAGAGACAGAGCATGAATGGGGGAGGGGCAGAGAGAGAGGGAGACACAGGACCGGAAACAGGCTCCAGGCTCTGAGCCATCAGCCCAGAGCCCGACGCGGGGCTCGAACTCACGGACCGCGAGATCGTGACCTGGCTGAAGTCGGACGCTTAACCGACTGCGCCACCCAGGCGCCCCTTAATTTTAAAAGTGTATTTATTTATTTTGAAAGAGAGAGAGTGAGCGGAGAGAGAGGGAGAGAGAATCCCAAGCAGGCTCTGCGCTGTCAGCACAGAGCCCAGTGCGGGGTTTGAACTCATGATCTGTGAGATCATGACCTGAGTCAAACCAAGAGTTGAGTGCTCAATCAACTGAGCCACCCAGGCCCCCTGATTTTTTTTAAGATATCATTCAAGTACTATACACTATGCCTTTTCAAAGTGTATAATTCAATGTGTATGTATACATATGTGTATATATATACACATACATATATATATATATGTATATATTGTGCAGCCATCACTGTTACCTACCTAATTCTAGAATGTTTTCATCACCACAAAAAGAAACCTTTATCTATTAGCAGTTATTCCCCATTCTTCCTTCCCCCCCCAGCCCCAGGCAACCAATAATCTACTTTGTCATCCATTGACTTTTTACACTTTCTAGAAAAACAACTCTGTTGACCCATAATTTCCTGGAAATAAGATGCACACATTTTAATTGTATAGTTTGATGGAATTTGAAAGTCAATATACTCATATATATTTTTTTAAGCTTAGTTATTTATTGGGGGGGTGGGTATAGAGGGGGAGAGAGAGAGTGAGAATCCCAATCAGGCTCTGTGCTGTCACTGCAGAGCTCAACATGGGGCTCCGTCTCACGAACAGCAAGATCATGACCTGAGCTGAAATCAAGAGCCTGATGCTTAACTGACTGAGCCACCCAAGCACTCCTAAGTAAACCCACATATTACCAATCTAATCAAAATACATTTCCATCATCCCAGAAAGCCCATGTCCCCTTTGTATGTTGTATGTTTCTGTTTATTGTTTTCCACCCACATTCTCTCTAGTTATGGAGCCCAGGTGGCAGGGGGAGGGATATGGGACGGAGAACATGAGACATAGCCATCTTTCGCTCTGAGGATGGGGACACTCGCACAGAGCCTGTCACATAGACTCAGGTATCTGTGGGACGTATTGTTGGTGGCAGAGGAGAGGCCCCGGCTGTCTGTCACTTCATCTTTCAGCCCTCCCTTGTCCCTGACCAGCTGCAGCTCTGCTCTAGACATGGACCTTCCCTGCCCTGGGCTTTATTAGGGGAAAAAAAGGCCTTTGTAAAATAAAGGGAGACTGGACGGGCCCACTGGCCTTTAAAGTTGTTTTCAGCCTTGACATTTTCTTTGAATCCACTTACATAGAGTAGAGTAGGACATAGAGTACTCCTTCCCATAGAGTAGAGAAGGACAGCTTCTCTGGTTGCTGGAGGGAATGTTAGGTCATTATCCTGATGGCCTGGGTTCATGTCCCGTAGCTGCCATAACCAGCCAGCTGGCTCAAACGACAGGAATTTACTCTCATTCTGGGGGCCAGAAGTCGAAAATCCAGGAACCTCCAGAAGGAGACTCTAAGGGTGATTCCACTCCTTGCCTCTTCCAGCTTTTGGTGGCTGCTGGCTCTCCTCATGGCCACTTCACCCCAATCTCTGCCTTCACGCAGGGCCTTCTCCTCTGTGTGTTCTCTTCGGTCTCTTGTAGGGATGCTTGTCATCAGATTGAGAACCCACCTGGAATCATCCTTAGTTCTATCTGCAGATTTCTTTTCCCAAGTAAGGTCACGTTCACAGGTTCTGGAGGTTAGGACATGGACACATCTTTCTGGAGGCCACCATCCAACACATCCTTATGCAGTAGGTGGTGTGGCTCTCCCTGTTTAACTGACAGTTAAGTGCATCACAGCCCCGGGTAGCACCTGAGCAGTCTGTGTGCCTAATTGCTGAGCTGTACCACCTCCCTAGCGGACTGCTGGGGCCTTCCATCGACGGTGGCTTTACACGGAGTAGGCCGAGCTGGGAGACCTCTGTGTGGCCCTCTCCCGACCTTCCACCCCTCCTGTCATAATGCACACATGTGGGCCGCAGTTGAGCATATTGAGAAGTAGGACAACCCAGATGATCTAGAGAAGGGACGCTAAGGTAGAAGGCTCACAGTCCACGTGTGGAACCACGTGTGAGCATCGTTCCAGGAGAGGGACAAGGGTGAAGTGGTGTTGGCCTCTTTGCATCAGGCATGGTGGCAACCAGGGCAGGAGAGCCAGGGCTGTGGCTGGGGATACACTTCTTCCCTCTCAGCTCTGTGATTTCTCCTTTCCTGCCCACCAGGGAAAGCTGCTGGCCGATGTGGCCAAGCGCCTGGGCCTTCGCTACGTGGTCTACAGTGGCTTGGAGAACATCAGGAAGCTAACGGCCGGGAGGCTGGCAGCGGGCCACTTTGACGGCAAAGGGGAGGTGGAGGAATATTTCCGGGACATCGGAGTTCCCATGACCAGCGTGCGGCTGGCCTGCTATTTTGAGAACCTGCTCTCCTACTTCCTGCCCCAGAAAGCTCCGGATGGAAAGAGCTACTTGCTGAGTGAGTGCCCTTCCTCCCTTCTCGAGCATCCGCTGTCACCGAGGGGAGCAGTGGGTGTTGGAGAAAGCTGGCTAGTCCTCAGATGGTTCCGGGTCCAAGCCCTGGTTCTCTAGTGTCAGGCCTGTGACACTGGGCCTCTGCTTCCTGCTCTGTGAAATGGGCATAACTGACCTTTGCAGGGGCGTTGAGAAAATCTGCCAAGAGGCAGCAATGCGATGCTTTACAGAGCGCACTTGTTACTTTTCCTTCAGAAGTAAGAGAGTTGGGAAGATCAGGTCCAGTGAGGTCGGTGTCCTGACGCAACCACCCCTCACCCTCTGCATGAACACAGGCTCACCCTCGCTTGAGTCCTGCCCAACAGGGAGGGTGAGCAGTCTGGTCCTAGTGTTGGCACACTGGCACCGCCCTTTATAGTTTGCAAAGCTGGTCGGGGATCCCTCTTGTGTTCTGTCTCTGGTTGGAGCTCTGTCCCTACAAGGTCTTTGGGTGACCTGAACGGGCAGCTGCGGTGGCCCCTTCGCCTGGGCGAGGAATGTGGCAGGACCCACGTGCTCCTGGCGCTAATCTACACATTGCCCTGCTCCCCACCAGACCACCGTGGCAGGTGGAATCACTAGTAATTCAGCACATTTATGGAGCACCTGCCACGTGCTGCTCTGGTCCAGGCCCTGGCCTTGACTCTCTAGCACTCCTGTTAGCAGACTTGGTTTTCCACGGCAGGAATTCCAGATGTGACCAGGTGCCCTGGGTCCAGCGCCTTGGGAGCAGCCCCTCCATTTCCTTCCTGTTCTGGTCTTAGCCCTGAGGGGGTCGTAGGTCCCGGGTTCCCTCCACTCTATAAATGGAGTAACAAGGGCTCAGGGTGTCAACAGGGGACCGTCAGGGTGGCAGAGCTCGGATTGGATCCCGTTTCCTTACTGAGCTGCACTGCCTCGCTGCCGCCACAGACACCGGAGGGCGCTGCCGTGTGCACGTGTCTGGGCGATGGGCTGGTGGGAACATCAGCCACAACCCCAGCACATCCCTCTTCCCCCCACTTCCCTCCCAGGCTTGCCCATGGGTGATGTGCCCATGGACGGCATATCTGTGACCGACCTGGGTCCCGTGGTGCTAAGCCTGCTGAAGATGCCAGAAGAATACATCGGCCGGAACATCGGGCTCAGTACCTGCAGGCACACGGCGGAAGAGTATGCCGCCCTGCTCTCCAAGCACACCGGCAAGGCCGTGCGCAGTGCCAAGGTGGGCCCCTGCTGCCCCCCGGGCCCGGGCTGGGTGATGTCCCAGCTCCCACCAGGGTGCTCCGGCAGCCCGGGTCTGGTCGTTCTGATCCCCAGAGGGAGCTATGGTTGGTAGGGAAGTGGTATGGCATCTAGGGCTGCCCCACTCTCTGGGCAAAGTCAATCTGAATTCGTCACTGTGAGCATTTGTCATGCTGTTCTTGGGAGCCACGGGTGGCCACTGAGAGAAGTTTTTGGCTTAGGCAATTGACTAAGTGGCAAGAAAGGTTTCTAGGAAGAGGGGACACTAGGGGCCAAGGCAAGGAGTGAACACACAGGGCGTGTTGGGCAGGGAAGGAGGCCAGAGAGATGGGCCCCATCCCTGCCTCCTCCTGGCCTGGCTGTGTCCCCGCTGACCCTCCGTCTTCCCCTTAGGTGCCTTGTTTCTTATTTGTCCTTCCCATTATGGAAGTAAGACTTATTAAGGTCTGAGAAACTCCCACGTTATTAAAAGACAGAAACCACCTATAGAGTTCCAAGACACGAGCAGAGCAGTGATGGGGAGGCCATGGCAGGGCATGTCTCAGTTGGGTCAGACCCCCAGAATGGGGTCCTGCTCCCAGCCCTTACAGCCCACCAGCATGCGGGCCTCGGGGCACAATCCCTGACCCTCTCTGCCTCAGTAGCCTCATCTGTAAAACGGGTGGATGAATAGAATTCCCTTCCTTGGTTGTCAGAATTTAACAGAATAATCGAGGTAAGCACTTCCTTAGCGCAATGAGGTGCTCTAGAAAACGTGCCCTAAATGGCCATGCATTACATCTAAACAAAAGTCTGAGGCAGCCATGGAGGATTTCAGGAGCTGAGGAGTTCAGGTTCAGTTTGGTCAGGAACTGGGAACAGCTTTGGTTTTTGAGCAAGAAAGTGATGTTTGCAGAGTTCTGGTTTGGAAAGGGCTGAGAAGTTTCCATCTTCTGATCTCAAAAGAACAGCATTTATGATTTTTCTAAAGTAATCTCTACACTCACTGTGGGGCTTGAACTTACAACCCTGAGATCAAGAGTCACACATTCTTTGGACTGAACCAGCCAGGCACCCCTTGAACGGTTTAAGTTGACTTAGAACAGTGGTTTTTTAGCTTTAATATTTTTTTTTTACATTTATTTATTTATTTTGAGAGAGGGGGAGACAGGATCCAAAATGGGCTCTGTGCTGACAGCACAGAGCCTGATGTGGGGCTTGAACTCACAAACCGTGAGATCATGACCTGAGCCAAAGTCAGATGCTTAACTGACTGAGCCACCCAGGCGCCCCTAGAACTTTAATCTTTTTAGTAAAGGGGTTTTCACATGAACTTACTGGTAAAGGACCTGGGCTGGTACTGAGTTGCCAACAGCCGGGGTGCTAGTGATGCTGACAGACCCAAAAGACTCCCCTCTGCTTCCAGACGACCCCAGAGGACTACGAGAAGTATGACTTCCCTGGCGCCCGAGACCTTGCCAACATGTTCCGTTTCTATGCCCTGAAACCTGACCGTGACATCGAACTGACCCTGAGACTCAACCCCAAGGCCAAGACGCTGGACCAATGGCTGGAGCAGCACAAAGGGGACTTTGCTGGGCTCTGACCCTGCCATCTCTCAGCCCCGTCTGGGGGCACAGGAGATACAGTCACAGTGATCCGTTCTCGTGTTGCAAAAAGTTATTTTTTTAAATAAAGGCCATTGTTTTCACAGATGGCTTCCAAAAGAAAAGGGCTTTGTTTCAGGGACTGGGGTTGGGGTGGCAGCTGCTGAGGCATGAATATCCCAACAGGAAGCATCAAGTGGTGGAGACGCAGCCCCCTCCCTTTGCAGGGGACTCGAGGGCTGAAGACACACAACTTAAATGCAACTGTAAGTTTAGTCCGGCACGTGGGAGACCGTGCTGTGACCACAGCCCAGAGGAGCGGCTCTGACCACTGTTTGTACTACATTTGAGGACAGAGGGGATTCCGCATACCAACCATAAGCAACGCCTTTTGACATCGAGGCAAATACAGCCTTCATCTCCAGAGAGCTGGTGAGGGCAACCACACATTCTTTCTTGAAGCTTGAAGGCGGCAAGACCGGCCCTTTCTCCCTTTGTCTCTCCTCCCCCCAGTGGCAGCAGCCCTAAGTAGGTCATCTTCAAAACAGGCCAGGCAAAACATCTGGAGGGCAGTGACAGACCGGACCAGAGGTCACCATAATTGCACACCACTGAGAAAAAGTAACACGCTGCTTACAGCAAAGGCTGGGGAATAAAGCCAAGGAAGGGAAAGCACTGCCTCGCCTGTAGTGTCCACATAGGACCGGGAAGGTAGGGGTGGTTCAACCTCCCCTCTCCTGCTCACTTTACAGAAGAGGGAGGAACACCCAGAGAACACAGGTCAAATGCCCGAGGTTCCACGGCAGGCATGTTTTTCCTGTACGGATTTGCGTATCGTCTGTCACAGCTCTTTACTACCCTGCCTTAGCCTTGGTACCTGCAGTCATGAAGACTGACAGCAGTCCCACCAAATTCATTTGATCCATTCATTGATGACTTGAAAAAGCATCTGACAGCTTACCACTGTGCCAGGTGCACAATGTTAATCAAAAAGGTTATGGTCTTTACCTTGAAGAGCTTTGGTTGGTGGGAGAACCAGATACAGATATGCATAAATAGTTATAGATTGACATAGGGCTGCAGAAAATAGGAAGCACGAGAGCACCTGGGTGGCTCAGTCGGTTGAGCATCCAACTTCAGCTCAGGTCATGATCTCGTGGTGTGTGAGTTCAAGCCCTGCATTGGGCTCTGTGCTGACATTTCAGAGCCTGGAGCCTGCTTTGGATTCTGTGTGTGTGTCTCTCTCTCTGTCCCTCCCCCACTTATTCTCTCTCTCTCTCTCTCTCTCTCTCTCTCTCAGAAATAAACATTAAAAAAAATTTTTTTGGGGGGCGCCTGGGTGGCGCAGTCGGTTAAGGGTCCGACTTCAGCCAGGTCACGATCTCACGGTCCGTGAGTTCGAGCCCCGCGTCGGGCTCTGGGCTGATGGCTCAGAGCCTGGAGCCTGTTTCCGATTCTGTGTCTCCCTCTCTCTCTGCCCCTCCCCCGTTCATGCTCTGTCTCTCTCTGTCCCAAAATAAATAAATAAATAAATAAACGTTGGAAAAAAAATTTTTTTTAAATAAGCACAAATAATAATGGGAGGAGGGGGCCTACTTTTGGGGGACAGGGACAGACTGAGGTATAAGGGGAGGGCAGCAAGCCCCTAGACGGGGCGGGAAGGCAAGCAGCATCAGCAATAGAATGTGAGAGGCCATCTGCGTCCAGCCCTATGTGATGCCCAAGTCTCCCATACCCGAGGTTGGGAAACTCACCAGCTTGGGGCTGAGTCACTGTGATGAGATCCTGGAGTGGCCTGTGGTCAGTACAGAGCCTGGGAGGAGTCCACTGTGCCCAGAAGCAGAGCAAACCAGCAAGCCTGCGTCGGGTTCCAGGCGCGCCTCGCCCAAAGGGATAGGAGCTGGGCACATTGCTGAGCCTCGCCAGTCCGCTTAGCTGGCCAGGCTGTTCTGAGGATGCCATGAGATCATTCGTGCAGAGCAGCGTCTGACATCCCCGGGTCACTCTCCCCCTCCTTCTGAGACACATGGTCAAGCCCTGCTAGCCTCCAGTGCCCTCATCCTGTTCCCTGCCCCCATCCCAAGTGTGGCCAAAGCAGTGGGTCTCAGTGGGAACAGCCCAAATCCAGTGAAATAAATAGACAACAGTCAGGATACTCCATGTGCTATGAGCTGTCCACACTGCACACAAAAACCAGATCCTAGGTGGTAGAACTATTCTGTAGGATATTACAATGGACACACGTCACAATGGATTTGTCCACACCCATAGGATATGCACCACCAAGAGCAAACCCTAATGAAAACGTGACTTCGGAGATAAATGACGTTCATCAGTTGGAACAAATGTCCCACTCTTGTGGAGGTGCTGATAGTACGGGAGGAGGGGGGGCTGTGCACGTGGGGCCAGAGGGTTAAAAGACAACAGTCCTAGTATTTAAACCATCTGATCTGTAATAGACATTCATGTCAATCCTCTTCCCTTGGCCCCCTTCGATCCCCAAATGGGGCTGGAGAGGAACTGGCCCTTCCCATACCCTGGATACTCAAGTCGAGGCGCCTGCCTGGCCCAGGGTGCTCCTGCCCCGCCTGTGCATCACTACAGGAAGGAAGCATGTGTGGATCACAGCTCACAGAGCCCTGGGGAGTCTGGGTCAGCACCGCAGGGAGGGGATGACTCCTAGCACCACATCTGCTGGTGGAGGCGTCCCCAGCTGGGTGGATGCCACGTGTGCCTGGTTTTCTGAAATTTGGTACCTGAAATACATTAGTTCGCTGCCAACATTTTTCATTTTCTTAACTGGTAAACTATACAGAAAATTTACCATTTTAGTCATTGTTAAGTGTACATATAATTCAGTGGCATTAATTACATTCACAGTATTGTGCTGCCCTCACCAGCATCCCTCTCCAGGACTTTTTCATCTTCCCAAACTGACACTGTCTCCGTTAAACACTAGCTTCCCGTTCCCCCTCCCCCAGCACGAACCACTCTACTTTGTCTCTATGAGCTTGATGACTCCCAAGTACCTTATGTAATAGTCGCTGCCAACATCTTAAAATGAGACAACTCCATAGCGTTGTTGATGATAGCCAAATGCTGGAAATAACCCAAATGTCTATCAGTGAATGGCTGGAAAACAAAAGTGGCCTATCCACAGAATGGAATTGACTCAGCCGTAAAAAGGAACAAGTACCCATCCGTGCCACAACATGGATGAAGCCTGAGACATCGTATTAAGTGAAACCAGAAGGAAACAAGCCACCACATATTGTATGATCCCATTCACATGAAATGTGCAGAGTAGATGAATCCTAGAGACGGGGAGTGGGTTTGTGGCTGCCAGAGTCTGAGGGACCCGGGGAAATGGGGAGGGACTGCTAATGGAATTGGGGTTTCTCTTCAGGGTGATGAAAATGTTCTAAAATGGATTGTGGTGGGGTACCTGGGTGGCTAAGTCAGCTAAGCATCTAACTCTTGGTTTGGGCTCAGGTCACGATCTCATGGTTTGTGAGTTCGAGCCCTGAGTCAGGCTCCACACTCAGTGTGGAGCCTGCTTGGGATTCTCTGCCCCGCCTCTCTGCCCCTATCCTGCTTGCTCTGCCTCTCTCTCAAAACAAACACAAGATCCAATCAAATGTCTATAAGAAACCCATTTTAAAAAAATATTAACTGGGGCATCTGCGTGGCTCAGTTGGTTAAGTACCCAACTTCGGCTCAGGTCATGATCTCGCAACTCCTGGGTTTGAGCCCTGCTTCAGGCTCTGTGCTGACAGCTCAGAGCCTGGAGCCTGCTTTGGATTCTGTGTGTGTGTATCTTTCTCTCTGCCCCCCCCCCACCCTCTCTCTCTCTCTCAAAAATAATAAACACTAAAAAATTCTTTTAATTTATTTTTGAGACACAGAGAGACAGAGCATGAGCAGGGAAGCAGCAGAGAGAGAGGGAGACACAGAATCCGAAACAGGCTCCAGGCTCTGAGCCGTCAGCACAGAGCCCGACGCGGGGCTTGAACTCATGGAGTGTGAGATCATGACCTGAGCTGAAGTCGGACGCTTAACCGACTGAGCCACCCGGGTGCCCCAAAAATTCTTAATAAAATAAAAAAATAAAATGGACTGTGGTGATGGAAGCACAACGTTGGACTTAAAATCCACTAAACTGTATGCTTTAATGAGTGAATTGTACAATATAGGTAACCCCAAAAATGCGGTAACTAAAATCTCCACAGAAGAATCTGGATGCCCAGCTTCTCTTGCAGAGCACCAGACGATCTGGTAGCACAGGGTCTGAATTCCCACATGGCCCCCTCGGGTGGAGCCGAACAGCCACCCCCTTGAGACAGGGCAGCCAGTGTCCATCACCCCCACCGCCTCCTGGGTTCTGCATAACTGGGAAGCACGTCAGGGCCCACTCGCTTTATGTAAAGTTGCCGGCTGGCTCATCTGTGACCCTTCATGAGGATCATGCCAAATAAATACAACTTTTGGTTAAAAGATCTGGGGTGCCTGGCTGGCTCAGTCGGTAGAGCAAGCGACTCCTGATCTCAGGGTGTGGGTTCGAGCCCCATGTTGGGTGTAGAGATTACTTAAAAATCTTTCTGTAGATAAATAATTACAAGATACAAAGTGCGGGTTTCCCAGTGCTAAAACACGCCTTCTGCAAGAGGTGCGAGTGTTCACTTAATTCGGGGACAGGCCCCAGGGTGGCAGGAAAGCAGAGTGAGGGCAGGGCCATCCTTGGACACACGGTAGCCAAGAAGCTTGTGGGACTGGAGAGGATTCTCGTCTTTGAGGGGGGTCTTCATGACAAGGAAGGCAGAGTTCAAGTCCACCTAAACCCAGAGGCCTCAGGAGAATGGCCCAGGTCAGAAACATATCAGAGCAGAGACCCGCCGGTGTGATAGAGCCAAGGTCCGGCGCCCAGGTCTTCATCACCCACACGTGACCGTGCCTTCCCCCATCCTCCCTACCCACCTACCTTTCCACTCCTCTCAATCCCCAAAGGCTCAGGGGCGGAGTTACTTTTTCATATTTTTGAGGACCTCGTCTCACGTTCCAGCCTCAACTCAGAGGCTGCAAAGTCTGGAGACCAACGCCTCGAGACCCTCCTGTGGGAAGAAGCCCAATCTGAGTCTTGAGTGGGACTTGATTGGGCAGGTGTTGCACTGCCCCCTTCCGGCCAGCAGGGGAAGGACGGCCTGGTGCAGCAGGGATGGTGTCTGGCCAGCAAGAAAACCACCTTTCTCTTTCAAAGTCTCCCTCCAGACTTGTGCTTTCAAAAGACAGGACATGAATGGGATTTGGCTGGACTTCTCCAGGAAGAAAACTTAAGCTGTCATGAGGCACTGCCCAGGTCCCACCGCTGGACCTGGGATCTAGGACCGTGCCGGGCCCATTCTGGTGAAGGGAGAAGCATCTGATGCTGGCACGAAGTCACCGCGCAGCCTCTTTGTGCCCACAAGGTCTTCCCCAACGTCTTTACCCGGCCCAGCAAGTGCTCTCACACCTCATGTGCACAGCCTGGAACCCTGGGATGGATCTGAGCTATGTGCTCAGGGTCACTGCAGCTGTGCAGCCATCAGGGCTTCTGTGGGACAGCCTCTGCTGGGAGCCCAAACCAGTTAAACTACAATCAGCAAAAACTTCAATGCAAAAAAAAAAAAACAACAACATTCCTCTGAAAATAATGGAGGAGAAAAAAAAAAATCTAGTGAGGAAGACAGTGACATGCAGGGCCCCAAGTAGGCCAACACTGCACATCTTCTCGTGGCCCCCAAAGAAAGTTACACGCCGAGAATTCCAGAACATTCAATCAAATAAGCATAGTCTCATGGAAAGCCCCCCTGCACTGGGATCTTGGAGGGTCAGCATTTGTCAGAGCACCATGTGGCCATCATGGCGCGTGTGCTCTTGAGCTGGAGTGACTCAGTGGATGGGGGCGGCCCCAGGAAGGCCAGAGGTGACGCGGGATGGCCCCCATGTGTAGACGAACATCAGCAACCCCACTGCTGAGCCCCCTGTGAAAAGCAGTTTGAACTCTTTCAAAGAAGAATATGACCACAATTTAGGCTTTAAATAACTTTTTGCAGTAATCTTATTTACATGGATACAGAATCATTTTACATTCTTAGATCACAGTAATAGATGCTTTATTTTGTAAATTATGAAGGAAAACAAAAAGGAAACTATTTGTAAGCCTTCTCCATTAGCCTGTCTTACCAGTGGGAGGATCTGGAAGCATGTGGAGCCTGCACACCCTACAAGCTGAGACTGGGGACAGTGTGTTTTGCTCTGGCTGGACGGTGAAACCTTCAACCTCTCAGACTGTGCTTTCCTTTTCTCAACAAACATTTATAGAGACGACAGCAGTTCTCAGCACTGAGTTTACACACACTTCTAAAAACCGATGTCAGCAATGTGAGTGGTGAGAACCAAGCCACTGGCAGGCAGAGGGGCAGGCCTCTGGGGTGACAGGCTGTTAGTCGGCCCTGGGCTGTAGCTGTGACCAGCTGGGGTTGAGCAGAAGGGCAAGAGTCCCCCTTAACGCCTGCCCCAGGACAACAGAACTCAACAGTCAGGGACGAGAAGCCACCCCACACAGGGCGGAAGGAAGGACTATCCGTCCTGATAAAGATCTCGGCCCATATGGTCAGGAATGACATCTTTGGGGACCCCCTTGGTACATGCGTCCCCAGGCCCCAAGGCGCCTACGTTCCAGCTGTTTGGGATCTTTGGGACATAAACTCCGACAAGAGCACAGGGTGTCCTGGCTGAGGGGTGGAGGACACTGTGGGGTGTGCAAGCTCCAGGTTCCTCAAAAAGACAATCTGGCAGAAAAGACTCATTCCAGAAGCTCCCGGAGGTTTGCTGAGAGGGAAATTAATCACTTCATGACTCAGTGCAGCTTAAGGCTTCATTTTTAAGCTGTAAGCATGGCCTTTAATTCTTTAACTAATATCTCCACCACTTTTGATTCCAAATTAGAGTTTTAGCTCTGCAAGAAATGTCCAGTTGTTTTACTCTGCCTGAGCTAGAAGAGGCCAAGTTACCTACCCATGGACGGGAAACTTCCACCATCCCTTATGGGTGCCACGCCCTACTGCCCAGGGGCTGTCCCCTATGACTAGTCCGTGGAGAGGTGTGTTGTCACGTGGTTTTGCTGTCGCCAAGGTGGTCCAGGGCCTCTGCAGGCAAGGGCGCAGTGTTGCTGTTCCGGAATCCTTCCAGGGCCCTGGCCACGCGGAGGGGCTGCTGCTCCCGGCCTAGTTCCCAGTGGACCGTTTTCCTGAGCCAAGACACAAATGGTCACGGTTCACTAGCACTGCAGGAAGAAGGCGCCCTGCGGGTGAGCTTCTGTCATCCCTGGGAAGGAGCTGCACGAGGAGTCCCAGACACCAGGGACCAGAACAAGAGAAGAGTGAGTCCCGAGACACCACAGTGAGCAAGCACGACTCGTGGCAGCCCCCTGAGGTTTACACGGCCCTGTGGCTCCCAGGCAGGGAACATGACTCCACAGGAGGTTGGGGGGGGGAGGGGGGTCTGAGTTCTAGGCCTGGCTCTGCTGTGACTCGCCCTCTGTGACTGTGGGCAGCCTGGTTTCCCACCAGTGTGGGACGTGGCCCCCCTGGAAGCTGGTGGAAGGAGGACTGTGAGGCAGCCCTCCGTGCAACCTCTGCAGAAGTGGACATGGCAGAAGGCCGGCCACTGCAGTCTGGTTCCGCCCAGCACCGCCGGCCAACGCCACCACCCTGCCCTGATGCAGGCCTCTCCACGGGCCGGGAGGCCTGGCTCTGAGTGGAGCCAGATACGCCACACTTACACTGGCAACCCTTCCAAGCCTGGGAGCAGGGAGACGGGGGTATGATACTGGTTAAGGTGAAGGAAAACAGGGTTAGTTCACAGAGGGAAACAAAGGGGGAAGAAACCTCAGGGTTTTCCTACCTCGGCTGGGATATCAGGAGGTAAACATTTTCTTAAGTTTGGAAAGGAATCCCTCCTTGTCCTCCCCAGCCTCAGGCCTAGCCTTGCCTCCTGCGGAGCTATCCATGGTCCTGCCACCTGGGCACAAACAGCAGAAAGAACTGGGGTCAAGGGAGCCACCTCCAGGAGTCCCATCCCTGGTCCGCCTACCCACACTGGCCACCCAGGGGCTTGCCACTCAAGAAGCCACCAAGCACCACCCAGAGAGGGGAGGGGGCGGCTCCCAGGTCAGCCAACACGGCCTCGCCTGTTAGATGACTGAAGCAGAAGGGCCGCTCAGTGCTTTATTTAGTGTATCCCAACTGCTCCTCGAGTCACTGACCCACAACAGGGAAACAAGACAGAGAGGAGGACAGTGACCAGCTAACTCCACCTGAACAACTGTAACAACTGCCAAGTGCCACATGCCTTCCAGGTCAGGCCACGCAGATCCCACAGTAGCTCACTCAATCCTTTACACACAAATTTCACACATTAAAAAACAAAACAACAACAACAGAAACCACAAAAGCACAGAGAGAGTTATATTAGATAGTTTGCCCAAGGTCTCAGAGCCGGTAGGCGGTGGGGAGAATGGAGTTCAAACACAAGCAGCGAGGGCCAGAGCCCAAGCTCCTAACAACCAAGTCACTGACTCCAAGCAGGTGAAGAACACGTACCAAGACCAAATGACCAGCTTCCACGCTCCGTACGTGTGCACCTGGGGTCTCTGGGACACCCAGGGAAGGGACTCGCTGCCTTGTGGAACCCCACGACACGTGCACTTCTTCCCTGTAACAACAGCAGTTGGGCACCCTATGCGTCCCTGGGCAAACTCCCCGTCAAGGGCATGTGACCCTACATGCCCTAGAAACAGGGAAGCTACTTGGCTGTTTTTTCAGAGCCCAAGCTGAGATTATGGAGATCAACTCTGCTGCATAAATCTGTCCTTTTCGAGATCTGCCAACCACTAGGCAGGCAGGACAAGCTTCTGCCATGAGCTCCTGTACTCAGCACAGGACACGTTTCTAACATGCTAGGTTGTATATGCCAAGTACGGTGCATAGCGCAGTAAAAAAGGATCACGGTTCCCAAGATCTCAGTCTAAAATGCCATCATTAGTGAGGGGCGCCTGGGTGGCTCAGTCAGTTAAGCGTCCAACTTCAGCTCAAGTCATGATCTCACGGTTCGTGGATTCAAGTCCCACATCGGGCTCTGTGCTGACAGCTCAGAGCCTAGAACCTGCTTGGGATTGTGTGTCTCCCTCTCTCTCTGCTCCTCTCCCCCTCGCACTCTCTCTCAAAAATAAATAAACATTTTTTTTTTTAATTGAAAAAAGAAAAAAGATGCCTTCATCAGTAAGAGGCCCAAAGCTCTGGGCACCAGGCTCCAAGTAGGGGTGGGTGGAGTCGCCCCTGGGTACAGCACCCTGGGCAGTCTCGTGGACCTGGCATGCTCTCAGAGCTCAGAAACGTCTTGAGAGAGAGCAATAGCCCCAAACAAGGATGTGCTAACCAAGGTGTGAGCTATCACCAAAGTCAAGGTGGCTGAGTGATCCCCGACTCCCAGGGTTCCCCAGCAGAGGACCCCGGGCACTGCAGAGTCACCAGAGCAGATCCCCGTGAGAGGTGCCCACCGCCACAGGTTGCAAGGCCATGTGTGCCTTCCCTTAGTCCCTCACATCCCCCGTTCTGACGTGATGGCTTAAGTAACAAAGAGCCTCCTCACACAAAGCAACCCGCAAACCAGAAATTTCCCGTCACTCCTGGGCCTCCCTGGACACAGGAGAGGAGAGTACGGACTGATTTTATCGTGCCCTTGCTCTGGGAATGGCAGACCTTTGTGCGTGCACATGCATCACTATGAGTTATAGCTGACGGAGCTTTTAATGTGTGCCATGTACTGTGTCAAATGCTTTACTTACGTGATCTCATTTAATCACGTAAGAACCCTATGAAATACAGGCTGCTATCATTTCCAACTTACAGATGGTAAAGCTGAGGCCTGCAGAGCTGAAGTAATTTGCCCAAGCCTTTACAGATGATAAGGGCAGAGTGGGGCCTTGCCTCGTCCGTTGCCAAGCTGTTAACTACGAGTCACAACAGGGCACAGAAACTCAGACTGCCGTCACCCTCTTCCCCGCAACTCTGCTGTCATCATCATCCGGAAGGTGGGAAACGGTGATGCCCCCATGGCTACAGGTATGTGAGCCACAGTGGCCAAAGGCCCCGGAATAAGCAACCAGTTAACAGCTTAATGATTCACAACAACAAAAATAAAACAACAAAACGCAAACATGCCAGATCACCCCCTACCACCAGGAACTCAGGTCTTACCTCTATTCTAAATTTGGATAAAAGGACTCCTTCAGGAATAAGGTTTACTGGCAGGGACATCAAAGGCTATAAGCACTAAATTTAAAATTCTGAACCAAATGTCAGGAATAAACTACACACATAGATGACAAAGTCTACATACACACTGTTTTTCTAACCTAGGACAGGAGGAGGGATGTGTCCTTACGGATGTCGCGGACACTCAGATGCCTTCTGGTCTCAGGACAGGATACAAACAAAGGCACTGTGCTTCTAAAGCTTCTTTAAATACAGCCAGCATGTCACTTGTGCCTTTAGAATAAAGAGGAAATGCCCACTCCAGCTGAATGGGCACTACATGACCATTTCTAGTCTACACCTTCGGAAGGTGACCACACCCAGAGGGGCTGCTCAGCCAACACAGAGGTCCAGCCTGAGGCCACAGGTCTCTTCTCTCCTGGGGAAGAGCTTGTACTCCCATCTCTCAGCGTATCTCCCAGCGACATGAGAAAAACGAATTCAAATAAACTCAGTCAACATTTCCTGTGAACCAGCCCTGTGCCAGGTGCCATGGAAAGTGTTGGGGGATTCAAAGAAGAAACACACCAACTTATTAGGCAGGGATTCCAAGTTAGAGCTGCCTGATAGCTGTTTATACTGTGATCCCAGGGGAAGAGTAACAATCATCCCAGGAATATGGGCTACCTTTTTGGGCCAAAATGTTTTTTCCATCGGCACAAGCTTCTCTTAAGAGAAGGGTTCAGCACGTATCTGGGGCTCAATGCTTGCTGTCTTCTCCCGTTATCTATAAGCTGGATGACGGCACGGACTCTGTCTCTCTGTGTGTCATCTCTTAGCACGTAACAAATGCTAAAGGAACGTATGTTTGAAGAAACAGAGACCGAGAGGACTCCAGGACCTGACTTCTGGGGACCGGGGCCGCCCTGCAGGTGGAGGTGCAAGTCTATACACACAGCCTGACTCCCTGAGCCGACTACACACACAGGCTGAGCCAGCAAAGTACCTCTCGTTCTACTAAAATTTTGTCTTTTCCTTCATCTTCCTCCTGCCAGCACCCTTTGTGAAGGTCAACGCTGCCAACTCTGTCGGAGAGGAGAAACAGCAGGTGGGATTCCCAGACAGTGAGCTCTGGAACTGCTTTCTACATCTCCAGGTAAATGTATGTGTACTGTCACCAAGAGTTAATGAGGACCCAGAAGCACAAACCCTGAGCCACACTGTCTCTAACTCAGTCTCGCAATAATAGACTTTGCCGACTCCCTGTGTCTTCTATGCTCAGCCCTGAGTACTGAGAGTCCCTGAGTGCACGGTGTCTTTCTGGACTTTCTGATTCACAGAATGGGGAAGAAGCAAGGGTCAGCTGTTAAGGTTTTCACCAGCTGTACTAGGGACCAAAAATAAGCAAGGGATATTAAATCCCCCAAACCTTTTGGGTCGGTTTCCTATGTAATTATATTTACTCCAAATGCCCTTCAGGTGCCCTTTTCCCTAATGAAAGTATAGACGCCCAGAAATCAGTTTGTACCTGACAGCTCCTGTCAGGTTCTGAGGGCTCCCTGACTCACGTGTATTTGGAGGCTACTAAAAAAGTGATCTGAGGGGCTCCTGGGTGGCTCAGTCGGTGAGCGTCCGACTTCGGCTCAGGTCATGATCTCATGGTCCGTGAGTTCGAGCCCCATATCGGGCTCTGTGCTGACAGCTCAGAGCCTGGAGCCTGCTTCAGATTCTGTGTCTCCCTCTCTGTCTGCCCCTCCCCTGCTCATGGTCTGTCTCTGTCTCAAAAAAAAAAAAAAAAAAAAAAAAAAAAGTGATCTGAGTAACACTTTATTCCACGAAGCAATGATACCTGAACATAACTGTTTCTTTTTTTTTATTTTTAAATTTTTTTTTTTAACGTTTATTTATTTTTGAGACAGAGAGAGACAGAGCACGAACGGGGGAGGGTCAGAGAGAGGGAGACACAGAATCTGAAGCAGGCTCCAGGCTCTGAGCTGTCAGCACAGAGCCCGACACGGGGCTCGAACTCACGAACCGCGAGATCATGACCTGAGCCGAAGCCGGCCGCTTAACCGACTGAGCCACCCAGGCGCCCCTGAACATAACTTCAGTTTAAGTTTTGTTAAATGCTTGAAATAAGAGATTCAGACTCTACTTAAATAAATATGACCCACTGTTAGTGAGGTTGTCAGGAAATGAGAATTATATGTACTGTCGTATTTTCACATGCAGATTGCAAAAATAACTGTCTTCACAGTATAATGAAATTTAACCATGTCTGGGCAGCATTCTTTGAAGCCAATTCTAAGATTCTTAAATGCTATTTAAAAAATTATGTCCAGGGCCCCTGGGCGGCTCAGTGGGTTAAGCGTCTGACTTCGGCTCAGGTCATGATCTTGCAGTTTGTGAGTTCGAGATCTTGCAGTTTGTGAGTTGGGCTCTGTGCTGACAGCTTAGAGCCTAGAGTCTGCTTCAGATTCTGTGTCTCCTCCTCTCTCTGCTCCTCCCCCACCTACACTCGGCCTCTCTCTCTCTCTCTCATAAACATTAAAAAAAAAATTACGTCTGGGAGCCAAATTTCCCATGAGAACACAGCTCTGAAATGACAATGAAAGTGAGTAGGGAAAAAATAATTTGGCATACTATGTCACTTTACAACAACTTTTCAGAAATGCGCTCAATTCATGCATCAAAGTTAAACTATACTCAACAAAACTATGTCAATAAAAATTTAAAGGGAAGAAGTGACAAAGTGTCTGGCACACCAGAGGTTCCCAATAAATCCAGGCTGAATGAGGGCGGGGAACTAGCTATGAGGACAAGGAACCACAGAAGTCACGAGGGTTCAAAGGATACTCATAAGCTGACTGTATGATCAACTCTCAAGTTAAACTACCAGAAAAGAGTTTAACAAAAACACCAATGTTCTAATCTAGTGAACAAGGCCCACGTCACGACTCACAGGGCCGACCTCAAGTTCTCCCGTGGTTGGGAGAGGAGGAAAATCTCCCCGGCCAGGTGACTGGGAACATTTGCAATTCAGGAAGCACAACTACAATTACATGGAACGGCTATTTCCACTTTTCAGTACAAGGGCTGTAACAAGAGTGTAAGAAATCCAAGTACCAAACCTTTCCATGTTTGGTCAGGCTCCCGACAGGCTTCCTGGTGGCTGCTTTGTCACAGACGACTTGGCCCCCTGGACTCCACAGAAGCCCAGCAAGTCCATGCAAAGGCAGTTGCTGCTGGGACCTCCAGCCCTAGGCTCCAAGACCAGCCCTCCCTCCCTGGAAACCCACCCCTGGCTGCCATCACCTGCTCTGAGGGACCACACACTCTCCAGTGCCGTTCAGGCTCTGAGGACACGGGGGACATCCACCGCCTGCCCCGAGTGACCACACACTCCCTAGTGCCATTCAGGCTCTGAGGACAAGGGAGGGGCATCCAGGACCCACACAAGCAGAATGATATAAGGGGGGAACACCTGTGCAGCTGAGGCCAGTTCACCACGCAGCTCGCCCCATCCCAGGCCGAGTCCCCACCAGCGGAAGACCATCATCTCCTCCGCAGGGCCCCCACCTCCCACGGGAAGAGGCGCTGCAACAGAGGCGGCCATCACCACAGCCTGTGCCTGCCAGCATTTTGGTATCAAATAGCTAGTATTTAAAAGCACTCTATAGATACATCCTGACATCCGAGCTCAGGGTAAACGCAGCATTTGTTTGCTGCCAGACGAACTCAAAGTTAGACGTGCTGTGCACAGGCAGGTTTGCGCTCCGTCGACTGGCTTTTTTACGGGTTTGGTAGCTGTCACTTACAAGACACTCTGAAATCTTAGGGAGGCGTTCTGGGTCAGGATTGCATAAAGCCTTCCAATCTGTCTCCTCCTTAAGCTGTTACAAGGAATCTCATGTGGGGATGTGCCCAAGGTCACAGGGCGAGCGGCAGAACCACGGATAGAACTCAGAACAGCTCTCGCAGACACACAGCTGCCCTCCGGCAGGAGGCGAGCTGACACTCTCTGACCTCTGCACACAGGGGCAAGTTAGAGTGGCCGGCAGGAGGCTGTTCCTGGCTCCCAGCACCCCTCTGTCATGCTCCCTGCAAGGGCAGATCCCAATGTGTTTCTGAACCATGCACCCTCCAAGGACTGAGAGGCCTTCCACGTGTTGCCACCTTACCCGTGCTTGTATTGGTGACACCATTCACCGTCCCCTCCACGTCGGTCTCGTCCTCGGCGTAGCTCAGGATCAGGCTCTGCTGCCGGCTTGTGAGTCTCCTGTGGAGCAAACAAATTGAGTGTTTCCTCTGGGCAACCCTTTAAATGATGGGCTGGGCTGGTTTCCACGTAAGCATGTGGAAAATGTGAGGACACAATAAGGCAGAGGCACACACCCCGAACCTAAGAGCCACCCCCTCAAAGCTTCAATAAAGAAAACCTGAATTACACTGATCATGGTGAGCACTGCATAACATATCAAACTGTTGAATCTTTATGTTGTACACCTGAAACTAATATAACACTGTAAGTCGATTATACTTTGATAATAAAAATGTTTAATTCTTTGTTTATTTAGTTTGAGAGAGAGCACACATGTGCATGCATGTACAAAAGGACAGAGAGAGAGGGAAAGAGAGAGCCCCGACAAGGACCTTGATCTCATGAACTGTGAGATCATGACGTGAGTCAAAATCAAGAGTTGGATGGTTAACCGACTGAGCTACCCAAGCACCGTGATAAAAAAACAAAAAACAGGGGCGCCTGGGTGGCGCAGTCGGTTAAGCGTCCGACTTCAGCCAGGTCACGATCTCGCGGTCCGTGAGTTCGAGCCCCGCGTCAGGCTCTGGGCTGATGGCTCAGAGCCTGGAGCCTGTTTCAGATTCTGTGTCTCCCTCTCTCTCTGCCCCTCCCCCGTTCATGCTCTGTCTCTCTCTGTCCCAAAAATAAATAAACGTTGAAAAAAAAAAAAAAAAAAACAAAAGACAAAAATCTCCTAAAATACCTTAAGTTGAGGGGGGAGGGGCTCTTATAAGTGTCGTATGTAGAAAGTTAACTAATTAAAAGGAGCACCAGGGGGCATCTAGGTGGTTCAGTAGATTAAGCATCTGACTTCCATTCAGGTCATAATCTCATGGTTCACGGGTTCGAGCCCCATGTTGGACTCTCTGCTGTCTGCGCGAGCCCACTTCAGATCCTCTGTCCCCTTCTCTCTGCCACTCCCCGGCTCATTCTCTCTCTCTCTCAAAATAAAAAAAAATTTTTTTTTTTTTTCCAACGTTTATTTATTTTTGCAACAGAGAGAGACAGAGCATGAACGGGGGAGGGGCAGAGAGAGAGGGAGACAAAGAATCGGAAACAGGCTCCAGGCTCTGAGCCATCAGCCCAGAGCCCGACGCGGGGCTCGAACTCACGGACCGCGAGATCGTGACCTGGCTGAAGTCGGACGCTTAACCGACTGCGCCACCCAGGCGCCCCTAAAAAAAAATTTTAATTAAAAAAAAAGTAGTGCCAGAAATTTCGCTCACCCTCCCCAACAGGGTGAGCCATGCCTATCCTGGATGCCACAGCACTCGACTCAAACCTTTCTCCCAAAGAACGGAGACGTCATGTGCTATGATCCAGTTACAGATTAGTGTCTCCCACGAGACCCCCAGTGCCCTCAGAGCAGTAATGATAAAATCAACAACAGCAGCTATGGCTAAGTGTTCCTTAGGTATTATTCAATTTTCCAGCAACTAATGAGGTTGGCCTTATTATGCCCACTTTGCAGATGGAGAACCTGGGCAGGACACATCTGACTGTAAGGTAGAAATAACTGGCACAAGTCTCAGTGCTTACGGCAGCGGACCCACAACGGGCCGGGCGGTCTGGCTCGGCATAAGGCCTGGCAGGTAAAAAGCCCTCAAAACCGGGTCCTGCTGGGTGGGGAAAATGCAGAGATTGGGCGGACCTCACCATGGTTACGTGGGCACGCACTTTGGAACTCTTATCTTGATGTGAATGTAGTGATCTCCATAGCCGTAGCTGTTAATCCGGGGGATACCTTTCCCACTCATCCGAATCTTCTGGTCTGTCTGAATCCCAGGGGGAATCTATAAAGCAAAGAAATCTGTGGTTTTCCTTGGTCTACAGTTGCTCAAATGGAAACATTTCACTACACTAAGACTCACTCCTTGGAAAGAACTCCCATTCAGGTTTCCAGACATCCACATGGAAGCTGGCTAAACTGGCGTCCACCTGGAGCAGAGCCCAAAACAAGCATGTGGGGGCAAGCAGTTCGGGAAGCTGAGCGCACAGCAGGAGTGAGGGAGCACAGAGAGTGTGACCTGGGAGGGGGCAAAGCCAACACAGGGGCACAGTGCTGGGGCTGCTCCCTGGTGCCAGCAGAGGCGTGGATGTGACCCAGGACCTGCCTTCACTGGTGATTCCTTCATCAGGGTCTACAGTCTGTGATTCACACCCAAGGAATGGCCTAACATTCCTCTACTTCCCCCAGACCCCATCACTGAGTCTCCAACAGGCTGCTCGGTCACAGGTTCTAGCCACCTCTCAGCCGGTTCACAGAGGGAAAAAAAAAAAAAATAGCAACGAAGGACAAGAGTGGCAAACACGTTCTCGGCCTCTTACCGTCACGTTAATTGTCTCGTACAGGCCTTGCGCTCTGGCTGTCCCCCCAAGAAGAGCCTGAGCTATGGAAATAAAGAGGTCGGAGTGGATGTCTGCACCGTCCCTCCGGAACACGGGGCTTTTCTGCACCTATGGTCCAAGCAGGAGAGATGTGGTTATGCGTGAAGTCCTTCTCGAGACTGGACAACAGCCCATCTCAGCAGCCTCGGCACAGGGTCCGGTGTGCGCTACGCTGCTTCTTTGCGGAAGAGCACAGTATCAAGGGAGAGGATGTACTTTCGCCAAAGCAGAACATGACCCCAGGCTCCGGGAGTTACAGGTCAGATTCATTTCTACATAGCGACACAAGAGTGTCCGTCTCAGATCAAGCCGTCCCAATGGGCAAATTAAAAAAAGTAAAATTGGCTTATTAAACATTAAAAAAAAAAAAAAAAAAAAGCTTACTCCACTGGCAGGTATAAGGAAACAGAGATTAGTACATCTACAAAGGCACAGTTTATTTTCCAAACAGTCATCTGGTACAAACCACCTTCAAGACAGACAGGCAGCAGTGGAATGATTCTGATGCACAAGCACTACTTTTGGGGCCTCAAAGACACTTCTTGCCTTGCAGTGATTTCCCCTCTCTCTGTTCTTGTCTATTATCAGGTGGGAGCAGGGTCTGAAACCCCCACCAAGCCCACTGGAGAGCCTGGCTGACAGCTGGCTGCCTTTGTCTTTGATTCCTCGTCTAGCACTTCACGCTTTGCAGTATTTTTATCTGTGTTTTAAATTACAAAATATTTCACACACGCATGAACAGGAAAAGTAGGGGCGCCTAGATGGCTCAGTAGGTTAAGCGTCAGACTTTAGCTCAGGTCATGATCTTGCAGTTCATGGGTTCGAGACCCGTGTCAGGCTCTGTGCTGACAGCTCAGAGCCTGGAGCCTGCCTGGGATTCTGTGTCTCACGATGGACACATCCTCTCTCTGCCCCTCCCCCACTGGTATTCTGTCTCTCTCTCTCTCAAAAATAAATAAAACACTAAGAAAAAAATTTTTGAACAGGCAAAGTAAATTACATCACACACGCAGAACACCCACAACCCAGTGGAGGTAATAAAACATCGCGATGCAGTGAAGCCCCTGGCTCCTCCCCCTCCAGGGTGGCCCCATGCTGAATGTAGCAGTTCTCATTCCCACATATGTACGTGTCCCCAAATAATATGTAGCACCCTCTCACGTGCTTTAAAAGTGTTTACAGACAGTCTCCCTCCCTGCATCCACTCGCAATCTGCTTTCTTTCCCTCAAAGTAACTGAGAAGTCTCAGCTGTGCTGAACGTATGGCTCTGGTTTCTTCCCGTGGCTGCTCTGAGGCACTCTGGCCACAGCACGGTTCTCTCATTCACTCTCTTGTCCGAGGGCAGCAGACTGTCGTCAGTGTCTTGCTATTATGAGTGAGGGTATCTTGCACACAGCCTGTGCCTTCCCCTGCTGCGCTCACATGGCTTTCCTGGGGCACCCGGCAGAAATGTGGGGACAAGAACTGTATCTCCTTTACCATCTCCTGTCTCAGACACCAGGTCTGTCTCTGCACACAGTAGGAAAATCTGCACCTTTGGCCCTTACCACCCCCACGAACAATTTGATACATAAATTCAAAATCACAAGGAGGGGGGTCTGGGTGGCTCAGTCAGTTGAGCATCCAACTCTTGGTTTCGGCTCAGGTCATGATCTCATGGCTTCGTGGGATCAAGCCCCGCATCAGGCGCCCTGTGCTGGCAGTGCAAAGCCTGCTTGGGATTCTCTCTCCCTGTCTCTCTGCCCCTCTCCCACTTGTGTGGTCTCTGTCTCTCTCAAAACAAGTAAATGTTTTAAAAAATCACAAAGAGATGCATTCTATATTTTTATGTGTCCTATGTTTTCCAACTTATAAAA
Organism: Lynx rufus; assembly: GCF_022079265.1. Classification (NCBI taxonomy): domain Eukaryota; kingdom Metazoa; phylum Chordata; class Mammalia; order Carnivora; family Felidae; genus Lynx; species Lynx rufus. The sequence continues at coordinate 21,315,672 of NW_025814838.1, forward strand.
ATCTTGAGGAAACTGTTCTGTCCAAACGTAGCACAAAGGCTTGACGTGATACATGTTTCATAACCCCACCGAGGTGGTCACTGTTTCCCTTAGACACGCCCCCATGAGCGCCCACCTCCCTGCAAAAGGGCAAGGGCCCAAGAAGCTATGCGAGCAGAGCACCCACCCTGAATGTGATGAAAATTTCTCTTTTTCCGACAGGCATCCGCACCGTCTGGCCATCTTCGACTCCTGTAAGAACAAAAGTTCAAAAGGGAACATTTATTTGGGGACCTCCCATGGAGTTTCCTGCCCTAAATCCATTTACAAACCACTGACTTCCTCACCCGTTCCTATTAATGAGGAACAACACAACTATCCACAGTACCTCCAATGGGTGTAACTTCTCAAAGGAGCAAGTACAGCAAGTGATACCCAAACAAGAGCGCCTTCTATTCGTTTATACAAGTTCCCTGGACACCTGCTCCTACCAGGTCTGTGTAGCATGTCGGTGAGTTTAGAATTTAGTAGGGGAGACAGCTATCGCCCAAATAACAACACTAACAAGTGCATCATTACAAACAGAAATGTGTTCGTAGAAGCAAGGACAAAGGACATCTAAGGAACAGGGAGAGTTCCAGAAACTGCTCTAGGGAGGCAACACTCAAGCTAGCAGCTCTGGGAGAAGAGTTAACCCGCTGAGAAAAGAAGGTGGAAAGTGAGCTTCAGACACAGGGAGTGACATATGGCAAGGCTCTGTCTAGAGGCATTATGGCCCGTTCGAAGAGCTGGCATGAACATCAGGAAGGCCGCAGGGCAGACAACAAGAGGAGAGGCTGCAGAGGCCAGAAGGGGCTGAGACAGGTAGCATTTCTCACCCCAGGAGTCACTGCACAGGCTTCAGGACAAGTGACACGATCAGACTGCCCTGCAGAAAGTCCATCCTGGGAACAAGACCCAGCTGGCGAGAGCAGTCACAGGCGGCCCCTGGGGGCTAGGAGGAAGGGGTAGTGGTGCAGACAGGGCTGGCCACAGTGACAATGCTGGCCTCGTTGAACAAAGGTAGAGGAGCTCCACAGGGGAGTAGAGCGGGTGTGTCAGGTACCTTCTGCCCACGCGGCATGCAAGGGTAGATTTTAAGGACAACTAGTACAGAGAGGAAAACGCAAAGAGATTCCAGTTCCCCCTCCAATCCGGGCTCCAGATCCTTCACCACAGCTTTTACAACAGCCCGATCACAGGGAAACAAAGGCCCCAGCTGTCCCAGCCCCGGTACGTGGAGGAGCCCAGGACCCACCGGCAGGCACAGGGATCACCACTTTCTTCTTCTGCTTGGCCTGTCCGGCTCCTCTGCATATGACGCAGGGAGTCGTGATGATGGAGCCTCGGCCACCACACCTCCGACACGTGGAGCGCATCACAAAGGGGCCTGTATTTATGGTTTCCTGATAAAGAGAAGAAAAAGACGGAACCCTTAAGTACACAGGTAAACTCTAATGGCCAAGCCTCCGGGAACACAATGCACGGCAGAGAAATGTTTCATCAAAGACTCGTGTTCTGTGTGAACACGCACTAAAACATACTGCCTAAGAACACAGGGACCCAGACCTTTCTCCCAAAGGATGCAGACGTCATGCAAGATGATGCAGTCACAGACTTGTGGAAAACACTCTGGCAGCTATGAGAACTGTGTGTGCATCTGTGGGGCTGTGCCCTACAGACTACACTTGTGCAACAGCGTACGTCCCTTGCAGCCTGGGTGGCCACCAGGAGCGAGCTGCCTGAAAAATCATGGTGTAACCACATTAACAGAACACTGCACATGGGTGAGAAATGCTTTCTGAGATCAGAGTTGTAAAAACCGAAGCAAACGCTGCAGCACCATGTACAGAGTGCTACCTTGGGTTACTGGAACCTCCATACAGATGGCTTGAAATGTGCGTGTCCGTCTAAAGCAGGATACACAAGAAGGTCACTAGAGCTGTGCCTCTAAGGAGGATGCCTGGAACAATTAGGGGGTGGGGCTTGGGGAGGAACACTTAACTTTTCACTGTACTTTCGTTTTTTCCTTCAGAATTCTGTACCGTGTGCAAATACAAACATGTACATTTTTAAACATGATAAATTTTAAATTAGAGACATTTTAAATGTAAGGATTATTTGTCCCAGCAATTCCACCTTTGGAGGTCTGTGTCACAGAAAGTAGAGGCATCAGATGGAAAGCCATATGTGTAGAGGGTTTTCCTGTAGCACTGAAACCTAAGTATTAAGTTGGAAAATGAGATCTGCATGCATCAGCCTGGAGGAATGGGCATGATCCATCAAAGACCAAAGCAAGTTGCACAACAAAGACTATGTGTAATATACTCTCATTAGAAAGTTTTTGCTTTAAAAAGAAATTTTTTTGTATGGAGACAAAGACTGAGTTGTGGAAAGAACACCTCAAGTTACGAACTTGGGAGTCCAGGCAAGGGGCGATTACTGATGTTTTCTTTATGTATTCCTCCGACTGTTGTGTCAGAACAAGTACTTTTCGATAATTTACAAAACAGGCAGGGGGACGCCTAGGTGGCTCAGTCAAGTGAATATCTGACTTGATTTTGGCTCAGGTCATGATCCCAGGGTCGTCCTATGGAGCCCTTGTTGGGCTCTGTGCTGAGTATGGAGCCTGCTTGGGATTCTCTCTCCCTCTGTCCATCTGCCCACTCATGCACGCACTCTCCCGCCCTCTCTCCCCCTTTCCCGCTTTCTAAAAAAAAACAAAACAAAATGAACAAACAGTGCAAAGAAGTTAGGTTAAACAAAAAAAGTAACCACTTTCTACCCAGTGAGGAGCTGGGGGTAGTGGCCACAGACCACAAGGCCCCGCCAGCTGTGGGAGGGGCTGGGGGCCAAGAGGCCCCTGAAGGATGGGGGTGCGCAGGGAGGATGGGGGAGAGGACACTCGGCGGGGGGGGGGGGGGGGGGGCAGAATGAGGACCACGCCAGCAACAGGGGCTGCCTGCCTCCTTGCTCCTGGGGCACCAGTGGTGGGGGCCGGGGGAAGATAGGGAGGACCCAGCCCCCCTCTTTCTTCCCACATGGCCCTCAGGTACAGTGAGAACAGGGCAGTAGTGGCCTCAGGGACCAGACTAGCTGCTCTGGGTGGTCAGGTTTCTCTTTTGTTTTCTCAGCAATCGCTGTTGTAATCAGAGGGGCACTACTCTCTTTAAAAGGTAACTGCTCAGCTCCCAGAGGTTTCAGGAACGCTTATAGAGAGGCAGTACACCCCATTTTTCAGTCTCCTACAATCAACGCGGTGATCTGGAGTTCAGGAGTCAGTATGTGCCTCACCACAACTTCCTCATTAACCTCAAAGGGAAAATTAACAACTTTACAGTGAAGAAACCTGGTGGGCACTATCTTAACTAACTACTCATGATCCAATGTCACGTCATCACTAATGGGACAAACTGACACCTCACGACTCCTGACGTGATCCACTGTCAAGGGCACTACCCCTCTGTGGCGTTTCACCAAAAATGTGTGATCTGAATCTGGTCATGAGAAAATATCAGATGAACCCCAAATAAAGGGCATTCTACAAAACAGCTGGCCTGTACTCCTAAAAAATGTCAAGGTCATAAAGAAAAAGAAAGGCCGAGAAACCGTTCCCAGATTAAAGGAGACAAAAGATATGACAACCAAACACTATGCAAAATCCCAGCATGGATCCTGGATCAGGAAAAAAAGGACATTGTAAGGACAAGTGAACACATGAGAATGAGTACAGAAAATGGTATTCTAGCAACATTAAATTTCCTGATAGTGACAACTGTGTTGTGGTTGCATAAAAGAACATTCTTGTTCCTTGAAAATACACAACAGATATGACAGTGCAAGTGGGACAGAATGTTAACAACTGGTGAATCTGGGTAAGGAATAAGGGAGTGGCTCTTTATACTGTTCTGTATGTTTGTATTATATAAAAACTTACCAAAAGAAAAAAATGATTACACTTCAAGCAAAATTTAAACCCCCCGCCCCCCAGCAACGGTTTCAAATTACCAAAATTTTCAGGGAAGTGTATTTTCAGGGAAGACAGCACAGGATCACTGACCAAGACAGAGTACTCTTGGGAAAAGAAAGATCTAGATAAAACAGTCCCACCTAGTCACGGACACTCAAAAGCACCAAGCACTGCCAGATAACTCTCCAAGGCTATCCACAGGAGCGTAGAAAAAGAGCCGGCAAGGGGTGTGGGGGGGCCAGAGGCGGGGGATCCCAGGCGGGGGGGGGGGGGGGGTGGGGGGCTCTGCCACACTCTCACCATGCCGGAGCCGCCGCAGTAATGGCAGTTCTGCATCTTGGTGCCAGGCTCGTTCCCCTTGCCGTCACACCGCTCGCAGGTGTCAGTGATGTTCACGGTGAACTCCTTGTTGACCCCCTTGGCAGCCTGATTAAACGTCAGCTCCATGATGTACTAAAGAAGTCAGAGGGCAGCCTGTCATCTTTGGTTAATTACCAAAGTGATCCTCCACTTTGAAAGTAAAGGAGGGCAATGGTCAGCGGTTTTCATTCACGTTACCTCTTCTTTTAAACTGAGCTTTATTCTTTACGATGGTTTTACACGTTTATAAAATTGAGAGGGAGGTATCAGGATCTCCCCCTGCCCCCACACATGCACAGCCCCCACCAGGGTCAGCATCTGTCCCCGGGACGTCCACTTTTTATCAAGGATGAACCCACATGGACACATCAGAGTCCCCCAAAGCTCGTCTTTCACTTTAGGGTCCACCCTTGGTGGTGTATTTCCTAAGGGCCCGAACAAATGTATGACACGTTACAAAATCTGTCTGTCGTTACAAAATCATAAAGGACTTTCACTAAATGTGAAATTTCACCAAAAATCCTCCATGCCCCACCTGTTCATCTCTTCACCCAGCTACTTATTTTTTAACTCACCTGTCCTCTGCCAAGTAGGAATGGATGGGACTCGACTGACTCTCCCCTACATCTCAGGATTTTCAAGAGGGAATGCTTGTTTTAAGTGAAAATGTACTTTTCAACAAACTGTTCACAGATAATATTTGTACACAGTCCTTATAGACAGCTCGAATGATCCCCAAACATAATTTAAGTCATAAAACATGCTCCCTCTCTCAGCTCTGATAACGTCTTATTAGGACATAAATATGCAAGAGGTAGAATTGGTGTTGTGTCTCCGTTCCGGCACCAAGCTCTTCTACAATAATGCAGCAAGCTCCAGACAAAATGCACCCGAATCATGGACCCTCAAAGCCTTCGCCTCAGGCTGCCTGATTAAGCAATTGTACAGCTAAAAAGGATTACCTACCTGGTTTTTCTTAAATATGGGAATTATTTCCTACCAAAATGGCTGCCTCCAGATCATTCCATTGAAGATGCTTTGGGGTTTTTTTGTGTTTTTTCTGTTGTTGTTTTTTTTTTTTTTTTGAGAAAAAGAAACATAAAATGTTTGCCTCACAATGAGCGGCTAAAATGTGAATGATTCTTTAAAACAAGGAGCTTACCTCCTGAGGCTGACTGAATACACTCTGGAAATCCCCAAAAGAAGAGGATGAGAATTCCCCGAAGATCTTCCTGAAGAGCTCTTCAGGGTCGACAGTGGGGCCCCCTTTCCAGTAGCTCTGTCCGGAGGCACCGGCATCCGAGCCCGCAGAGCCGTAGGTGTCATACTGTCTCCTCTTCACTTCGTCACTCAGCACCTACCGGAAAAGGCCCGGCGGTCAGGCGCCACCAGGTCTCCCGAGGCCCAGGACACGGCACAAGTTCACACCGTGTGTACAGGTAAGGGTGCTGGATCAGCATTAAATTTCCTGCTTTTGACAAGTGTACTGTGGTTAACGTAAAAGAATGTTCTTGGTCTTAGAAAATTCACACTCGAGTACTGAAGAATAAAGAGATACGGCGTCTGTGACGTACTCTCAGATGGCTGGGGGATGTGCACACTCATACAGCAGGTACACGATACTCTACATATCCTGAGTCCCTACAGACCCTCTAAGTCTGGGAAGGTCACTCTGGAACGGCTCAGCAGCCCGCCACAGTGTGCGCTTCATCCCTCTGACTACATTTCAAGTTCCTCACGGGCGGCCTCCTACTTTTACAATACGCACCATCCCACTAGACAGAGATGCCCTAAGGAGGGGGGTCAACAAATAAGTGTGGAATTAATTAATCCAACCAGGAGCTCCCAGACCTGGCTATAAATCAGATTACCTGGGAGCTCTGTTAATACAGATTATCAGACCGTTTCCTACTGAGATTCCAAGTGAGATCTAGCAGGAGACCTGGGAATCTTTTCTTCAAGGAGGTAATCTGGTATGAGGACAGTCTTCACAATGGACCTTATGACATGTCAGGTCACCCTGGGCAGCACACTGTGATGTACCCACACAGCTGAATGACAGTGACTGCACACACAGGTAGGTCACATTACCTCATAGGCTTCTGCCAGCTGGGAGAACTTCTCCTTGGCTTTGGGATCATCCTTGTTTGTGTCTGGGTGGTATTTCTTGGCCAGCTAAGGGAGAAAACCATAAATTACAATGGACACATGATGATTACTAACACTGGACCTCAAATAACAGTCATAATCTCACCTCCCTTACAGCATTGGTCTGTTTTGAGATTTTGCAACCAACAGCAATTTTTTTTTTAATGTATGTTTGTTTGTTTATTTTTTGAGAGACAGAAAAAGACAGAGTGCAAGGGTGGGGTGGGGAAGGGCAGAGAGAGAGGGAGACACAGAATCTGAAGCAGGCTCGAGGCTCTGAGCTGTCAGCACAGAGCCTGACGTAGGGCTTGAACTCACGAACTGTGAGATCATGACCTGAGCGAAAGTCAGACGCTTAACCAACTGAGCCACCCAGGAGCCCCATCAACCAACAGCAATTCTTAAAACAAGGCCTAAGACTTTAAAATAAACCATCTCTTGCAGCAACTGGGTTACTCAGTCAGTTAAGTGTCTGACCAACTCTTGGTTTCGGCTCAGGTCATGATCTCACGCTCTGTGAGATCGAGTCCTGCATCGGGCTCTGCGTTGGCAGCATGGAACGTGCTTGGGATCCTCTCTCCTCTCTCTCTGTCCCTCCCCCCAACCACATTCGCTCATGATTGCTCCCTGTCAAAATAAATAAATAAATATTTTTAAAATGTCTTTAAAAAATAAAGTAAATAAAAGTAAAATAAAATAAAGCATCTCTTCAAATCTGACACATATACACATTTTTTAACCACAACAAATCTCTGCCAAAAAGAGCAAATGCTTTAGAACTTGGGCACCTTTGTGAAAGCAGTGGAAAACAGTGTGTCTGATATACCATCAACTATGTAAAAAGAGAAGAAAATAACTGGATACGTAGATGTATCTGCTGTACAAGTTATTTTGGAAAACATATAGCAAGCTAGTAACATTGGTTGCAAAAGGAGGGATGTAAGAGAACAGGAGGGAGACTTTCTACCGAATATACTCTTTTGTATTTGCTTAATTCTGAACAAAGGAAACGTATTGCCTCTTCAAAACACTAGTTTAAATATTAAAAAAGAGTAAAATCTCACTAGGCTGTCCGCAGCTGAGCCGAGCCGCTCTAAAACTACGGTTACCCTCCGGGCACTCTGAGCAGTGCTGTGCTTTGCAGGTGGCTCACTGTTGGCTCACTGTTTGCTGCGGCTGCTGACCCCTTCCAAGTCTGGGTCACTACAGGTCCCTCACGTGAGGGAAGGAGGCACATGGAATCCAACCACGGACCGGAGAAGCCATGTGGCTCGGACACCACGCCACCAGCAGCTGGCTGCGGTTAAGGTGCAGAAAGTTAGGTGCACAGCCTCCGGGTCAGAGAGTCCGGATCCACTGTCTGTAGCCCTGAGACCCCAGACAGAATGTCACTAAGCACAACTTCCTCGTCTGTCAAATGACGATAACGGTACCTACTCCACAGGGTTGTGGCAGGGATGAGATGAGACACCACATATTCTAAAATGAACACAGAGCACGGCCCACGGCGACATCAGCCATTATTAGGACACAGAAGGGAGCAGAGGATGTAGTCAGGAGGTGGGGGCATCTGGCAGGAATTTCAAATTTTCAATGACAAGCCAAAAAATCACTGATACTGAGTAACAGTATACCCCAAATCACCAGGATGACCACCGGAAAATACAGCACTGAGGCAGAGAGCCTCAGAGCTTACACACGAGATACCACGTCCATGGCTTAGGTGAAAAGAAAGAAAGGAGATGTCACATGTAAATAGTGCATTTGAGCCAAGACAAGATGAAACGGTGTCATGGCTCATAATGCCAAACGAGGATGCATAGGAGTTCAAATTCAGAAAAGTACAAGGAGACATCACAGGGCTGTATGGGGCAGGCCGACTCCCAAAGACCCATGCTGGAGAAACAAGTACAATGACCACAACATGAAACAGTCGGATTTTAGACAAACATGATCACATGAGATTAATATGGCTTGAAAGGGAGTTGAGCATATTTTAACACAATTTTTAAAAAAAAAAAATTTTTTTTTTCAACGTTTATTTATTTTTGGGACAGAGAGAGACAGAGCATGAACGGGGGAGGGGCAGAGAGAGAGGGAGACACAGAATCGGAAACAGGCTCCAGGCTCCGAGCCATCAGCCCAGAGCCTGACGCGGGGCTCGAACTCACGGACCGCGAGATCGTGACCTGGCTGAAGTCGGACGCTTAACCGACTGCGCCACCCAGGCGCCCCTTAACACAATTTTTAAACATCCATCACAATTAAGAAAGAAAAAAAAAAAAGGAGGGGTGTCAGGACATTACCCACATCTGAGAAACATGATGGGATTATTTTGTGATGGGGAACTCACTTCTACCCAAGGTGGGTTGTATCATGATGGACAGCCTTCACTGTTAGAAAGCTCTTCATCAGAATAAGCCTAACCACCCCTGCTTTTGGTTACATGGGTAACTTTAATCCTCTTCAACAAAACAGCCCAGAAAATAACTGAGGCTGGATATCATGATCGCAGAGAGTCCTTTCTTTATGCTAAGAGCCAGACAAACAGCTCTCAATCTTCCACAGGAGCAAAAGAAGAAATACGCGTCACCAAGCCTGCAAAGAAAGAATTGGTCATGTGCCATGCAACTCTGGTTTCCGGGAGGAATGAGGATGGTGGCAGGTGGCCAGAAACAGCCACCCACTCCCCAAAGGCAGGCCGACAGAAGGAAGGCAGCGCCAGCCATCCAGAATGAAAAGAGCCATCAGTGGAAAGGCAGAGTATGGCTCCACTGGCATCTCTGAGCTCAGTCCTGCTTCCGGAGACGCTGGTCCTCACAGCAGCTCGTGGGAGCACACCAGAGGCTGCGTGCTAAGCCCCGGATCAGGGTCTCAGGGCACAGCCAGGACATCACGGTGGGCCACAAAGGCTGGTCCCAAAAGCCACGGCAAGAAACAATGGTGTACTCATGAGATTAGCTTAAGGAAAAGAGAGGCCTTTTTGCAGTATTTTAGTCTCATGTGTGACACATAGTGACTTATGGGGCCTTGGGTGTAGGTCACAACCTCTCCAAGCCTCTGCCATGAGGATGAAATGACGCAATACACACAAAGCTTTCATCAAGTCCTGACCCCAGAAATTGCGTTGTAAAGACTACTTTAAAAATGTCCAGTTTTAGGGGCGCCTGGGTGGCGCAGTCGGTTAAGCGTCCGACTTCAGCCAGGTCACGATCTCGCGGTCCGTGAGTTCGAGCCCCGCGTCAGGCTCTGGGCTGATGGCTCGGAGCCTGGAGCCTGTTTCCGATTCTGTGTCTCCCTCTCTCTGCCCCTCCCCCGTTCATGCTCTGTATCTCTCTGTCCCAAAAATGAATAAACGTTGAAAAAAAAAAAAATTAAAAAAAAAAAATGTCCAGTTTTAAATTGCACAGTTTTACCTCATCTTTTTACTTCCACACCTAAAAACTTGAATGGCTCCCTACTCTCTTAAATTAAGTTTCTAGGGGCGCCTGGGTGGCTCAGTCAGCTAAGTGTCTGACTTCAGCTCAGGTCACGATCTCGCAGTTTGTGGATTCAAGCCCCGCGTCGGGCTCTGTGCTGACAGCTCAGAGCCTGGAGCCTGTTTTGGATTCTGTGTCTCCCTCTCTCTGACCCTCCCCTGTTCATGCTCTCTCTCTCTCTCTCTGTCTCAAAAATAAATAAACGTTAAAAAAAAATTTTTTTTTTTTAAATTAAGTTTCTAGTGCTTGCAGAGGGACTCATGTGTTCCCTTGTGGTCCCGGCCTCCATCTTTTCACTGCTCTCCCACCCTTACGTCAGGTACCTTACCTTCCAGTTCAAAGAGGAGGGACATGATATTCACTGTTCCCAAGCCAGGGTCTCTGTTTCCTAACCCCGTGCCTTTGCTCATTCCATTACAACATAAGTCTACTCAAAACCTATACCTGGGGTTCACAGCAGCACTACTCATAACAGCCACAAAAAAAAAAAAAAAAAAAAAAAAAGTGGAAACGATCCAAATGTCCAAATGGATAAATAAAAACGTAGCCTATCCACACATTACTCGACCACTGAAAGGAATGAAGAACCGATACATGCCACAACGTTGATGAAGCTTCTTTCCAGAGTGAAAGAGGCCATCACAAAAGTTCACACGATGTACAGCTTCACTTCTATGAAATGCCCAGAACAGGCAAATCCATAGAAAGAGAAAACAGGTTAGTAATTGCAAAGGCAGAGGAAAGAGGAAACTGGGGAGTGAATGCTGATGGTATGGGGTTTTTTAAGCAGTTGAAAATGTACTGATTGTGGGGATGGTTGTAAAGCCTCTATGAATACATTAAAAACCAGTGAATTGTACGCTTTGAAAAAACATAAGAGAAGGGATTAGCTATCCAAGCCATGGCTGTTAGGTCTGGTCTTGATCAGTATCAGTTCACAAATATTAGGTTCAAAGTTTTTGCCGTCCTCCCCCGCCCCCACACACAAAGGAAAACAAAATTAAAAAAAAAATCAAGAATCTTGTAGTGAATTTTCATACAAGTTACAAGGCACAGAATAATTTTAAATACGAAAACAGCTTTGGAAAAAGATTTTTAAAAATTTTGGGTTCTGCCTCTTTTTCTGAAGTGTTAACCAGCGGGACACTATGCACCTGAGGGACAGTCCAGCAAAGCCCATCACCTCATTCTACACTGTGAGCCACATGTCACCTACACGTATGGGCATACACGCTGCACTGGTGAGCAGACTAGACTGACAGCATCCCTTCTACAGTCTTGTCCCTAAAATCTGGCTTCCATACAGACCTGGTAATACGCTTTCTTGATCTCCTTCTGGCTGGCATTTCGGGGCACTCCTAGTATCTGGTAATAATCCTCTTTGGCCAAAGGGGAGCTCGTGTGGAAGGATGCAGTACGAACAAAAGGGTAACTTTTTACTCCTAAAAAAGAAAAAAAAAAGGAAAGACAATCACTCTGGGAATGTGCTCAACAAAAGGAAGCTGTGAGTAAACACCCAGCCAGGTTACACCTGTGAAGGAACGGACGTCACAGCTTAGGGTCAGCTTTCCCCCCAAGCCCGCTGGAGACCAAACTCACTGCACTTCAAAGATGCCCAAGGCCACTGTGTACAATGAACATAAAATGAAGAGTACTGGGCAGCGCTAATTCTGCTGGATCACGACACAATGAGGTCGTACCCTCATGTCTGCACCCTGGATGGGGGCTACACCGGGGGGATGACTAGAAAGGGACCTAGCCCCACTGTCACACTACCTGAGCACCTGCCATGTGCCACGTACCTTCATATGCTGTCTTCCTTAATGCTAAACAATTCTCCAGGTTCTTTGCCTCCACCATACAACCTTGGGGATGTGGTTCTGGGGTGGTTCTCAGAGTGTGGCCCCTGGACCAGCAGCATCATCAGCTTGTTGGAAATGTCCATTTTCAGGCCCCACCCCTGACATGAATCAGAGACTCTGGAGGTGGGGTCCAGCAGGCTGTGTTTAATAAGCCCTCCAGCAATTCTGCCACATGCTCAATTTGAGAACTAAAGAACTAAAGAAACGGTACTCAGGGTGCTGGGTGGCTCAGTCGGTTGAGCAGCCGACTTTTTTTTTTAATTAAAAACATTTTTTTTTCTTTCAACGTTTATTTATTTTTGAGACAGAGCATGAGTGGGGGAAGAGCAGAGAGAGAGGGACACACAGAATCCGAAGCAGACTCCAGGCTCTGAGCTGTCAGCACAGAGCCCGACACGGGGCTCGACCTACGAACCACAAGATCATGACCTGAGCCGAAGTTGGATGCTTACCCCCTGAGCCACCCAGGTGCCCTATTTTTTTTTTTTAACGTTTATTTATTTTTGAGAAAGAGAGACAGAGTGTGAATGGGGGAGGGGCAGACAGAGGGAGACAAAGAATCTGAAGCAGGATCCAGGTCTGAGCTGTCAGCACAGAACCTGATGTGGGGCTCGAACTCACGAACCACGAGATCATGACCTGAGCCGAAGTCAGACGCTTAACTGACTGAGACGCCCTGAGACGCTGACTCTTTATTTTGGCTGGGGTCATCATCCCAGGGTCATGGGATCAAGCTCTACATCGGCTCTGTGATGAGTGTAGAGCCGGCTTGGGATTCTCTTTCTCCCTCTGCCCCTCTTCCCCACTCGCACTCTCTCTCTGAAAGAAAGAAAGAAAGAAAGAAAGAAAGAAAGAAAGAAAGAAAGAAAGAAAGAAAAAGAAAAGAAGAAAAAAATGGTTCTCAGCGTTTAAGGTCACAGATCTAAGAGAATCTGATAAAAGTGCTGCCCCTCTCCTAAAAAAAAAAAAAAAAAAAATACACCTAAATAGACACACGGGGTTAAAAGGCCCTATGCCTGAAACTAACAGCTAACTGGGGTCAAAGCCCAAGGCAGAGAGCCACATGCCCTGCCCCCCTTCATGCCTCTGGCATCAGCAGTAGGAGGAACGTCCACTGGCGGACACATCCACTCAACTGCCCTCTGTGCACAGAGCAGAGAACTAACTTGGACTGGTCTGTCACCAAGTGAAGCAGGGGGAGCTGCCCCACAACTTGAGCCCTGCCTAACCTCCAACCCATTCCATGACAACTGAAGACACGGGGCTGGGAGCGGAAGGGAGCCAAGTAAGAAAGAGCATGAAGATCACGACAGCTCCAGGTTTCTAAGTCGAACTTCAGCCTACAGAGAAGGTTCTGGATGCACCATTCATTCATTCAGTAAACACTCACTGAACATGTACTACTTGCCAGGCACTGAGTTCTGTGCTGGGAATAGGCAGCAGACCATTCAGACACTGCCTTCCTAGAGCTTACATTATTCAAGATGTTAATACTGTAGTGGCAGGGAGGATACAATGTGAAGACAAGACCAAAGCCAGCGCCCTCAAGGAGCTTACAGTCCACATGGGAGCGTGGGAGAGAGTGTACAAACAAACAGTACACAACGACATGCACAGTGAGAACACACATAGGGTCACCTAACCAGGGTTTCTCAACCTCACAATGTTGAGGATGGTATTGGATTCCTCTTGGTGAAGGGGCTTTCCTATTGTTATGGGCTATGTCTCTTAATTCATACGTTGAGGCTCTAATCCCCAGTGCCTCAGAATGTGACTGTTATTTCGAGGTAGGATCCTAATTTTAAGTTTTCATTTATTTAAGTAATCTCTACACCCAACATGGGGCTAGAACTCACAATCCTGAGATCAAGAGTCTCATGCTCTTCTGACTGAGCCAGCCAGGTGCCCCTGGAGGTAGGATGTGTAACAACTCTGCCAAAACATTGATCTTGGACTTCTAGCCTCTAGAAACGTGAGGATAAATGTGGTTCTCTCTTATGGCATCCCTGGCAAACTAAACAACTTATATGTCAAAGGATGTTCAGCAGCACCAACAACTTACAAGTAGTACACTCTACTGCCCCTCTACCCCTGTCACAAGAGAGCAACTCAATGTCTCCAGACATTGCCAAATGTCCTTTGCAGGGCAAAATCATCCCCAGTTGAGAAGCACTGACAACCCAACTGAAGAAGTTCAGGAAAGGCCTTTTAAGGCAGCTGTTAAACTGTAGAAATTAGCTAGGCTAAGGAAAGGTTTGAATCTGCCCAGAATTACACCTGTAGTCCTTATGTCATTTGCAACAGATTCCCCTTATATTTTCAAAAGTGCCTCATTTGGCTGCTAAATCATAGATCATCTTTGGTTCACATGAAAGTTCACATGCACCTAATAACTGCATGATGTAACTTGTATACATTTTATACAAGTAGAGATGTGGTTAGAGATAATGATGCTGATTAATGAGGCCTAGGAATATGGCAAAGGGCCTTTGAGCTATCCTAAGGAGTCAAGGTTTTATCCTGAGGGCAACAGGGAGTCACTGCAAGTGTTAAACAGGGAAGGGAACGCCTTTGCATGAGAAAGAGCTCTCAAAAACAACCCACAACTGGAGGACTGGGAGACTACTTAAAATTAATCTGAGCACAAAACACAACCAGGAGTGTTGAGGGATATCCAGGAAGGGGGCCAAGGTAACCAGACAGGAAGACGAGTAGGAAAGAGTCAGAATGATGAGAAATCAGAAGCAGCAAGTCAATCTCGACCTTCAGTATCCCCATACTGTTTCCTGTCCCGCACCCTAGACCCCCCAGAACGCAAGGAGCAGACAGCGTGGAAGCAGTGGGAGTTAGGCGACCACAGAGGTCTTTCTTTGGTCAGATTTGAGAGAAACAGAGCTAGCGGCCTAGCGCTCCTATACTCAGTCCCTCTTCACTCAGGCGTGAGGGGCTGCCCTGGTCCTGTCAGCCCCCACCACCCCCAGGCTCCTTCCAATCCAGGAAGAGACTGGTAGTGGCAGCTCCAAGAATGTGAGCAGAGACCTTGGACTCAAGAAACACTCGGATGTAACAACGTAACGTGCAAAACTGCATGCGAAGAAAGACAAATCACATTTAACTATTACAAATTTGATGACTTCTGACATTATCCAAAAAGCACCAATGGTTAACAATAATTAAAGTTCATTTGGGGCGCCTGGGTGGCTCAGTCGGTTGAACAGCCGACTTCGGCTCAGGTCACGATCTCGCGGTTTGTGAGTTCGAGCCCCGCGTCGGGCTCTGTGCTGACAGCTTGGAGCCTGGAGCCTGCTTCGGATTCTGTGTCTCTCTCCCTCTCTGCCCCTACCCCACTCACACTCTGTCTCTCTCTCTTTCAAAAATAAATAAACATTTAAAAAATTAAAAAAAAAAAAATATGGGGCGCCTGGGTGGCGCAGTCGGTTAAGCATCCGACTTCAGCCAGGTCACGATCTCGCGGTCCGTGAGTTCGAGCCCCGCGTCAGGCTCTGGGCTGATGGCTCGGAGCCTGGAGCCTGTTTCCGATTCTGTGTCTCCCTCTCTCTCTGCCCCTCCCCTGTTCATGCTCTGTCTCTCTCTGTCCCAAAAATAAATAAACGTTGAAAAAAAAATTTTTAAAAAAAAAATTAAAAAAAAAATAAAGTTCATTTAATGGACAAACTTTCCCCCAAGAACAATGTCTTGCCCTTTTTAGAACCCAGAATAGGATCAGCCTCCAAGTCACTCCAAGAATGACTAACCCAGAGTCAAATAACTACATTTTTTTCTGCCCTGGGAGAAAAGTTGTAATTAAAGTGTTGTTTTATGCCCTCTAATTGTATTACTAGATTTGAGAGAAGATCAAAGACCCATGTTTGGGAGCTGAGTTGATGACTTTAGATGTAATAACAAGAGTGTGTCTTGAAGGATGTCATCTCTCAAAAATATTCATCATGTGATACAAAACATGCCCATTCTGGGCTATGTGCTGATTGCGGTTCCTTAGTAAGTGTCCCCCAAAGGCTCAGTACTCGGTGCCTGCCTATCTCTCTCATATATACACAATCAACAAAAATGCTCCCCAAACTTGTACAAATGTACTATGAACAGAAATAGCTTAATAATTACCTAAGGAATAAATGAACACAAAGATGCAACCAAATTCTATTTAAAACAACACTGACATTAGAAAAAGTTAGCAAAACTTGAAACTTACCACTTTTGCTCATACTGAGAAATACAACATGACATCGCTCCGAATAACCCTGAAGAAACCTGAACAGACTACTGCTCTACCCGTGAGGAAATACTGGTGGCAAGAGCAGAATTAAAAAATGGGATCACTTGACCAAAACCTCATCCAATCTCTCTGTTCTCTGCTGTATCCCCAGTAACTAGAATAGTGGCCAGCATATGGCAGACTCTCAATAAATACCTGAGTCAATGAACAAATTTTCACAGTTAAGGAAACAGGGGTTCAAAGAGATTAAATAACTCACCCAGATCCCCCCCCCCCACACACACACACACACACACTGGTAGAGGTGAGTTTGTTCACTTTACAAAAGAATAACGATTACTGATGCTTTAATGACTCCCTTATTACACAAGCATTACAAAATTGCACCCCAACAGGCAATTATCTTGTGTGGGTTATCTTGTCAGGGCCTGTTAATTAATTACCTTTGTAAATATATAGATAAATATCACTTGCACAAATTGTAGGGAACACAACCAATAAGACAATTCAGACACATGGTTGGTTATTCAGTGTTTCCTCCTTCCTCCTAACAGAAGTCATCCAACACAGAGCAGAAGAACCATCACAGACAAGCACCTAAAGGCTTAATACATATCACTTCTGTATCGCCTCCATCAATTAAGAAAGCTGGTTTTGAATGAGGGCTCTACCAGCTTTTCACTTTGTCACTTTCTACAAGTCGTTTAATATCTAGGCTTAAGCTTCTTTGTCTGTAAAATGTAATAGCATCTATCACATGGAAATGACCCATGCCGGGTACACAGAAAAGCGCTCCATAAATGTTAGTTTGTATTTTTATTACAGTTGCCAATTTAAGAACTTATAAAAGACTACTAAGTGTATCCTTCAATTAGAACCACGTGACGGAAAGAGCGTAAGCTATTAAAGGACAACTCTACTCTTTTAGCTTTATGACATTGGGCGGGTCAATTCTTTTTGCTAGAACCTCAGTTTCTCGTTCTTTAAAATGGGGATGACGACTCCATTCTGGCAGGGTTGTTACCACCAAGTGAGATGGGGCACAAAGTACCTAGCACCATAACAGGTGCTCACTGAATGGCAGTTACCTCCTCCCTTCCGGCTATAAGGTGAAAGGAGGAGACGGGATTGGAATAGGGTAAGGGAGCAGTGGCAGGCTGGAAAGAGGCTTCTAGAAATGTTGATAAAGAAGAGAAGACTGTAGGCCTACAGAACATTTCACTACTGCCGCCGAGGGCTCCATGCAACTCTCCCTGGTTTACCATTTCTCAGTAGCCATTTGGGCCTCTCTGCCTCCTGTTCGCCGGTCTCTCCAAGCAATTCTGCATACAGGTCAGAAGATACCGTCCACCCCGCTACCCCCGTAGCCGAATCGAGTCAGTCCCTTCTGGGCCTTAGAGCCCCTACTCGGGCGCTGGAGCCTGCCCTCACCTTTGAAGCTGACACCAGTTCTCAATGTCAGCAGCGCCCCGGAGCCTCGAGCTCTCAGGGAAGGCGAGAATGCAGTGACGTTCAGCTTGTGGCCCAGTGAAGCCCCCACCACGTCCCGCCTGGGCGGCCGGGCTCCTCTCCCCGCTGTAGCCGGCAGCCGCGGGGACCCTACAGCCACCAGCAACCAGCGTGTGGGGCGCCGCGCCGCCATCTTGGCCCAGGGACACTGCGCCTGCGCCACCCGGCTCAAGGAGCCGTCGCGAAGACAGCGCGCCGGCGCTGCGATGGCGCTTCCGGAGGCGGGGCCCGTGCGCGCGCACACGCACAAGCGCAAGCGTTGCGCATGCGCAGCAGCACCCAATGCGACTTTCTGGTTGCCAACACCGAAATGAGGCTTCCTCTGAGGAGTGCAGCTAGGTATGCGTGCCGTGAAGGACCTCGTCATTCTGTGATGGATGGCCAATATTGTACCTTATCTATGTAGAGACGTGGTTGAGTGTGTTCGGGTATAACTGGTCTCAGGATCCCCGCGAAGGGCCGGACTACATGTCCCGGCGTGCAATGCTGCCGTCAGCCGCGCAGTCCCAGCATGCAGTGCGCGGTCTTTTTCCCCTGACCTGATGCTGTAAGTGTTGCGTGAGTGTTGCTCACTTTGTGTCAGCGTGAGCTCGTGGGGGCCTTTGCCCTACTTCCGAAGCCTGGCCTCAAGCTCACTTTCTCTCTAGCTGATTCTCCGCGGGGCTGACTTTGATCACTCGGCTCTGTCCTGAGCGTGTTAAGGCTCCTGCAAACCTGTGATGAACTTGCCAGTCGCCAAGGGAGAGCCGAGCCCCGCACAAACGAATTTAATAAACGTGGTGAGCACCTACTGTGTTTCACGCACGTTGTAGAGTACTGGGGATACAACGGTGAATGACATGTCATCCCTGCTCCAGGGGAGCAAACTCTGAATCGAGAGAGACCGGCTCCTTAGCAACTGACATAACGTGATCGGTGCTGTTGTAGATATAAACCGTGTTAGAGACACGGAAGTGAGGGGTTTCTGGAACAAGTTGCGGAGACTAGAGTGTCAGGGAAGACATCTGAGAGGTAACATTCCAGTTGGACTTTGATGAAAAGTGCGTCAGATAGAGGTGGAGGGGAGAAGTATTCCAAGCAGCAGACACTTCAAAAGCATGCCTCAGAGGTGTGAAAGTGGTTTCCCTGTTTGCCTAAACCCTAAATTTAGGGTGTGTGACTGGAGATGAGGCGGGAATCTGGCCCAGTAAGCGTTACTAAGGAGTTTCAGCTTACACACCCCCGACCACCACCCCAAACAATAAGAAGGAAACCTGAGGATTCACTGATGGGTATAAGATGAAGTGTGCTCTTTGCCACTTCTACCCATTGTACCCAAATTTTTGTGGAGGTGGATGTTAATCTGCATAGATAGCCATAGCTTTCCTTGATCAAATTCCCCACAGGCTCTGAGATTCAAAAAGGTTTAAAAACCACCTGTGTAGTGAAAAAGTTACAAGGCTATTGTAAAATATAAGGAGAAGTTGAGAGTTTGGGCTAGGGAAGCTAGCAGGGAGGCCTTTTAGAGAAGGCAAAGCTTGTCATGAGTTCATTGAATATATTCAATCGATACTTAAATGTTTTCAGCATAGTGATTAAGAATATGGGCCTTGGGGGTGCCCTGCATGTGGCACTTGATCTCTGGGTCATGAGTTCAAGCCACACATTGGGTGTAGAGTTTGCTTAAATAAACTTCTAAAAAAAAAAAAAAAAAGAGGGGTGCCTGGGTGGTGCAGTTGGTTAAACGTCTGACTCTCAGTCTTGTCTCAGGTTATGATCTCACAGTTCATGAGTTCAAGCTCTGCATTGGGCTCTGCGCTGATGGTACAGAGCCTTCTTGGGATTCTGTCTCTCCTTTCTGCCCCTACCTCCCTTGTGTGCACGCACTCGCTCATGTGCTCTCTTCTCTCTCTCTCAAAATAAGTAAATGAACTTAAATTTTAAAATTAAAAAAAAAAAAAGATTATGGGCCCTGGAGTCAGATTGCCAGGGACTGAATCCCAGCCCTGCCACTTACTGGCTGTGTATCGTTGGACAACTTAGTTTACCTCTCTGTGTCTCAGTTGCCTTTCGGTAAAATGGGGACATATTGGTAACTACCTCAAAGGACCATCTGAGGAATGAGTTGAGATAGTCCTTGTGAAGGCTTCATACAGTATTCGGCATATAGTTAGTACTCAGTACATGTTAGCTGTATGTACTAGGCTCTGTGGTAAGCACTGAGAATACCAAGCAGGATTCAGGCACTTTACTTACCAACAGGGAGCCCAAAACCTAGGGGGAAAGAGTGGGGGAGGATTTTGGTTGAGAAGTACAACTTTCAGGAATAAATGCTGACAGCAAGAGGCAAAGAGACTTGCATTTACCACGTCAGAGGGAGTTAGGAACCAGAGAAGAGCTCACTAATATGAAAACTTTTGTCAGCTTTGTAACTTCCTCATATTTTTGGTATTTTAGTTTTCCCCCCATCTATTTCCGCATCGTGATTAACAGTAAAATTCCACACTAAAAAGGGGTGTGCGTTCTTATTTTAGGGGATCACAGGAAGGCTGATTGCTGGGGACCCACATGCCCTCTCAGGAAGCGGAGAACCCCAAGGAAATGGAGTGGGTGCTGGTGGCTACCCAAGGAGAGGAAGACAGGTTTTTGGGAGGCCTCCGGAAAGACTCCCTGATGAGAGCAGCCTAGGTCTGTACGAGGTCCCCTTCACTGCTAGTCACTATAGAGAAGCCGGAGATGATACAGTTAGTAAACATGGGTAAGTTACAAGCCTCTGGAAATCTTCACAACAGAGGTCCTTGGTCCATGGTACCTGGATCACCTTGATTTGATAGTTGTTGGGGGCCAGTGAATAAGCAAGCGTCTTTATGTTCCCCCACCGCTAAGCTGAAAAACCCAGGAAAGGAGCTGGTTTGGGGAGAAAGATGGTGAGTCACTGTTGTTTGGACGTGTCATGTTTGAAATGTCTGTGGGACCGATTTCAGGTACTTGGTGGCTATGGAGAGATCTGAAAACTTTAGCTGTGTTAAGAACATCTTCTTTCCAGGGGTGCCTGGGTGGCTCAGTCGGTTAAGCGTCTGACTTCGGCTCAGGTCGTGATCCCACAGTTTGTGAATTTGAGCCCCGTGTTGGGCTCTGTGCTGTTAGTTCAGAGCCTGGAGCTTGCTTTGGATTCTGTGTCTCCCTCTCTCTCTGCCCCTACCCACTCATGCTCTGTCTCTCAAAAAATGAATAAACCTGAAAAACAATTTTTTTAAGAACATTCTCTTTTCAGTTCACAAAGAACTTTGTCATATTTTCTATTTTGATCACAATCCTTTGAGGTAAGGCAAAGACTAATATTCCCATGTTTAGATATGGACTCCTGCCCCACCCCCGCATCTCTGCGCAACCCCGCCCCCCCAGCCCTGCCCAAACAAAAACATCCACAACAAAACAAACTCTGAAAGATGAGGAACTCATCCAAGGTCACAGAGCCAGTGTATAGGTGAGCCAAGATCTACACTCAGGCCCCTAACAAAACCCGGAGCTCTTCCCTTTAAACAATGCACCTTCTTGTCACTGTGATCAATAACTCTGGTTGAAAAGCCCTTACTACGCCTGGTTGGCTCAGTCAGTTGAGCGGCCGACTTCGGCTCAGGTCGTGATCTCGCACTCTGTGAGTTCGAGCCCCGCGTCGGGCTCTGTGCTGACGGCTCGGAGCCTGGAGTCTGTTTCGGATTCTGTGTCTCCCTCTCTCTCTGACCCTCCCCCGTTCATGCTCTGTCTCTCCCTGTCTCAAAAATAAATAAACGTTAAAAAAAATTTTTTTTTAAAGAAAAGCCCTTACTAGTTTACAATGTACTTCCTCATGCTGAATCTCCTCTGCTTCTCACAACAAAAGCGGGCAGGGCGAGTATTTATTACCACCCCACCTACAGGATGTTTCACTGCCTTCCAAGGACTTCAGCTGTTAAAGGACACAAAATGACCCATCCTAGGCTTGTTGCCAAAAACTAGAATGAGCACACGGGCGGGCCACGCCTCCCCATGGCCCCCAGGCAGAGTGTGTCATGTGTCCATCACCCACCCACCCCCCTTCTCCAGTCTAAAGCCAAAGCCGTAGCTTTGAGGAGAAACAAATGCTACTTGCAAAAGGCGCACAAGACTCACTCCCCCTCTGCACTTGTCGCTACACTGTCCCACTGGGCTCTTTGCCACTCTCCTGAGGCAGTGAGATCAGTGAGAGCTGGTAGGGAGTTTGAAGTATGGTCTAGTCGGTGATTTCCTGCAGACTCTGACTATCCAAACCACAATGGGACTAGAGTCCATGGCTACCCCATGAGCTGGCTGCTCTCCTCCCCTGGTGAGTGAGGGTCCCTTCCAGGGAAGACAGAAGGGCCTGAGCCAGTCTCTTCGGAGGCAACAAGAGGCAGCTGTTTCTCTAGTTGTAGCATTTCCTTTCCTCTCCAAGAGGATACAGGACAATTCCAAGGAGGTGTGGAATGTGTAACCCAAATGTGTAACCCTGCACGAATGACATCCGTATGGGTGCAGTTTCCTTACGGGACAACAAAATAATCGAGGTGCAGTGTGTCACACTGGGATGGGGGATGGGGCGTCCTCGCCTTGATCACCTGGGTGTTCCCCAGTGGGACCTCCATGCTGATAATTTCCTAAACGACCTTTTAAATAAACCACAGGTGTCTCTGGCTCGCAGCTAAATATTATTCTGCCCAAATGAGGCTTAAACTTAATGTTTCATAAACCTGAGAAGTGAAAGGGGCCCTTTTAATGTTTGTTTATTTTTGAGAGAGAGAGAGAGTGGGAGCAGGGGAGGGGCAGAAAGAGACAGAGACACAGAATCCAAAGCAGACTCCAGGCACTTAAGCTGTCAGCACAGAGCCCGTCGTGGGGCTTGAAGTCAGGAGCCACGAGATCATGATGTGAGCCGAAGTCAGCTCCTTAATGGACTGAGCCACCTCAGTGCTCCCGAAAGGGACTCTTTTATTTTTATTTATTTATTTTTTTTTTTTTAAATTTTTTTTCAACGTTTTTTTATTTATTTTTTTTTGGGACAGAGAGAAACAGAGCATGAACGGGGGAGGGGCAGAGAGAGAGGGAGACACAGAATCGGAAACAGGCTCCAGGCTCTGAGCCATCAGCCCAGAGCCCGACGCGGGGCTCGAACTCACGGACCGCGAGATCGTGACCTGGCTGAAGTCGGACGCTTAACCGACTGCGCCACCCAGGCGCCCCATTTATTTTTTTATTTTTTTTTTCAACGTTTTTTATTTTTATTTTTGGGACAGAGAGAGAGCATGAATGGGGGAGGGGCAGAGAGAGAGAGAGACACAGAATTGGAAACAGGCTCCAGGCTCTGAGCCATCAGCCCAGAGCCTGACGCGGGGCTCGAACTCCCGGACCGCGAGATCGTGACCTGGCTGAAGTCGGACGCTTAACCGACTGCGCCACCCAGGCGCCCCATTTATTTTTTTATTTTTTTTTCAACGTTTTTTATTTTTATTTTTGGGACAGAGAGAGACAGAGCATGAATGGGGGAGGGGCAGAGAGAGAGGGAGACACAGAATTGGAAACAGGCTCCAGGCTCTGAGCCATCAGCCCAGAGCCTGACGCGGGGCTCGAACTCCCGGACCGCGAGATCGTGACCTGGCTGAAGTCGGACGCTCAACCTACTGCGCCACCCAGGCGCCCCCGGAAAGGGACTCTTTTAAAGGAAACAAACAAACAAAGATCACAGACACGGAGAATAAAGCTCCAAAATCCTCTGGCAATCAGTGGACTCCAATGTGAAAAACATCACCTTAGCAAATGACAGTCTTTTGTATGAAAACGCCCTTTGGTTGTAAATTATCACCACAAAAGTCAAATTTTGTGTCTGTCAAAATATTTCACGTGTCACTGTAAAAAATCATATCACTAGGTATAGTAAAACTTCAGAGCTCCAAGAATACCTGGGTGTACCTCCATTTGAGACACAACGAAATAATAATGCAGGTTGCACTGTCTCTCTGGGATGGGATATGGAGTGTTTTTCCCAATTTTTGTGATGTATTTTGCACATTGAAAACATTTCAATGCGCTCACACTGTCTCCCTCTCTCTCAAAAGTAAATAAACATTTTTTTAAATTACAAAATAAATAAGAAAATAAAAACAGTTTTTGGGAGGGTGGGGGGGCACCTGGGTGGCTCAGTCAGTTAAGTGTCCGATTCAGCTCAGGTCATGATCTCACAGTTCGTGAGTTTGAGCCCCACATCGGGCTCTGCACTAACAGCTTAGAGCCTGGAACCTGCTTCAGATTCTGTGTCTCCCTCTTTCTCTGCTCCTCCCCCACTCACTAGCTTTTTTTCTCTCTCTCTCCTTCTCTCCCTCTCTCTCTCCCTCTCCCTCTCAAAAATAAATAGACATTTAAAAAATTTTTCTTGTTTTTCTGAAGTTTTATTTATTTAAGTAATCTCTAAATCCCAGGTGGGGCTCGAACTCATGACTCCAAGATCAAGTGTCACACACTCTTTCAACTGAGCTGGTCAGGTACCCCCAACATGCATCTTAATAAACAGTCATTTCAGGGGCAGATAACTAGATCTAAGAATTTGTTTGCACTGAATCTGGCCTCATCTATCCTCTTGCAAAAATTTTGATTTTTGATTCAAAATTTTGATTTTGATTCACCACCATCCATTGAAACTCTACACTCATAAACAACAAACTCCCCATTCCCTCCTCTCCCTAGGCCCCTGGCAATCACCATTCGACTTTCTGTCTCTATGATTTTATTTATTTATTTATTTATTTATTTATTTATTTATTTATTTATTTATTTATTTATTTATTTTAATTTTCATCCAAACTAGTTAACATATAGTGCAACAATGATTTCAGGAGTAGCTTCCTTAGTGCCCCTTACCCATTTAGCCCATCCCCCCTCCCATAACCCTCAGTTTGTTCTCCGTATTTATGAGTCTCTTCTGTTTTGTCCCCCTCCCTGTTTTTATATTATTTTTGTTTCCCTTCCCTTACATTCATCTGTTTTGTCTCTTAAAGTCCTCATATGAGTGAAGTCCTATGATTTTTGTCTTTCTCTGACTTATTTCACTTAGCATAATACCCTCCAGTTCCATCCACGTAGTTACAAATGGCAAGATTTCATTCTTTTTGATTGCCGAGTAATACTCCATCATATATATATATACACCACATTTTCTTAAAAAAAATTTTTTTTAATGTTTATTTATTTTTGAGAGAGACAGAGACAGAATGCGAGTGGGTTAGGGGCAGAGAGAGAGGGAGACACAGAATCCGAAGCAGGCTCCAGTCTCTGAGCTGTCAGCACAGAGCCCAACGCAGGGTTGAACTCATGAACTGTGAGATCATGACCTGAGCTGAAGTCGGACGCTCAACCGACTGAGCCACCCAGATGCCCCTATACCACATTTTCTTTATCCATTCATCCATCGATGGACATTTGGGCTCTTTCCATACTTTGGCTATTATTGATGGTGCTGCTGTAAACATTGGGATGCATGTGTCTCTTTGAAACAGCACACCTATATCTCTTGGATAAATACCTAGTAGTGCAATTGCTGGGTCGTAGGGCAGTTCTATTTTTAGTTTTTTGAGGAACCTCCATACTGTTTCCCAGAGTGGCTGCACCAGCTTGCATTCCCATCTGTCTCTGTGATTTTGTCTAGTCTAACTACCTCATATAAGTGGAATCACACTATTTGTCCTTTTGTAACTGGCTTATTTCACTTAGCATAATATTCTTAAGGTTCATCCATGTTATAGCATGTGTCAGAATTTCCTTCATTTTTAAAGCTGAATAAAATTCTATTATATGTATATACCACATTTTGCTTATCCATTCATGTGTCAACATACACTTGGATTGCTTCCATGTTTTAGCTTTTGTGAATAATGCTGCTATGAATGTGGTTGTACAAATGTGTTTTTTCTGACCCTGCTTTCATGTATTTTGGGTATATACCCAGAGGTGGAATTGTTGGATCATACAATAATTCTATTTTTATTTTTTTGAGGAACCACCATACTCTTTTCCACAGTGGCTGTACCATTTTACATTCCCATCAACACACTGTGGATTCCCAACACACAAATGTTCTGATTACTCTTACATCCTTGAAAACCCTTGTTATTTTCTAGGGTTTTTTGTTTGTTGGTAGTAGCATCATCCTATTGGGTGTGAAGTGGTATCTCATAGTGGTTTTGAGTCGTTTATTTATTTATTTATTTATTTGAGAGAGAGAGTGGGGGAGAGGGGGAGAAGGACAGAGAGACAGAATGCCAAGCAGGCTCCACGCTGATCCCAGGATCATGACCTGAGCTGAAAACAAGAATCACTCAATTGACTGAGCCACCCAGGCGCCCCCATGATAGTTTTTTTTTTAACTGTTTATTTTCAGAGAGAGGGAGAGAGAGTGCACAAGCAAGGAAGGGGCAGAGAGAGGGGGATAGAGGATCTGCAGTGGGCTCTGCCATGACAGCAGACCAGGACCTGAGCCGAAATTGGATGCTCAACTGACTGAGCCACCCAGGCACCCTGATAAACAGATTTTTAAATTTTTCATGATTTTTTCTTTTTTGCCTAGATCTTTTGGTGTCATATCCAAAAAAACAAAAATCATTGTCAAATCCAGTGTTGTGAAGCTTTTGCCTTGTGTTTTCCTCTAAGATTTGTATAGTTTTAGATCTATAGTTGATTTACATTTGAACTACAATGGATAATGTCTGAATGTCCCCTCCAGGGAGACTATAAAGCAAATTCTGCTGATGCAAAAAGAGATTACTGCATACCATAGATTTAAACAATCTACATTAGCAGATGATATTAAGCTGTTAATAATTGTAATTCTAAAAGCAATATCCGGTATGGAGGAACATCAAAAAAATGTAAGTACTATATGATCCCACAACCTCACTTCTGGGTATATATCCCAATGAATTGAAAGCAGGACTTTAAAGAGATATTTGCACATCTATGTTCAGCGCAGCATTATTCACTACAGCCAAGAGGAGGGAGAACGCAAATGGCTGTTGCTGGATAAACAAAATGTGGTATATTAATGATATATATTCTGTGGTAAATACAGTGGTATAATAATCAGACTCAAAAAGAAAAATCCTAAAAAATAATAATGATTTGAAAAGGGGGGGGGGGATTGCCTGGCTGGCTCAGTCGGTAGAGCACATGACTCTTGTGTGGGTTTTTTTTTTTCTTTAAGTTTATATTCTTTTTTTGTTTGTTTATTTTGAGAGAGAGGAAGAGAGTGTGTGTGCACATGCATGCACAGACAGGGTAGGGGCAGAGGGAGAGGAGAGACAGAGAATTCCAAGCAGGCTCTTCAATGTAAGCACAGAGCCCAATGTGGGGTCCGATCTCATGAACCTTGAGATCATGACCAGAGCCGAAATCAGGAGTCACTTAAGAGACACTTAAGCAACTGAACTGCCCAGGTGCCAGGAGCATGTGACTCTTGATCTCATTCATGGTTGTGAGTTCATGCCCCACACTGGGTGTAGAGATTACTTAAAAATAAAAAATAATAATAATAAAAAAAGATAAAGTCAAACTAATAGAAAGTAGAATGGTGGTTACCAGGGACTGGTGGGAAAGAAATGAAGGGCTGTTGTTTGACGGATATAGAGTCTCAGGATTGCACAATAAGGTTGTGCACAACAGTGTGAATGTCCCTAACACTACTGAACTATACAGTCAAAAATAGTAAATTTTATATGTTGTTTTTCACCACAATTTTAAGAAAAAGAAGCAATATTGGCAGTAATTGAACACCATAGCCATCCCAAGACTGCACTGCTGGTGCCTTTTCCAAAGCTGCTGCAATTCCAGAGTCTGAAGAGTAGCAGCCTTGGGAAAGCTGTACTTCAGCAGCAGCCGGACTGCTTAGAATTCCAAATTCCAGGGGCGCCTGGGTGGCGCAGTCGGTTAAGCGTCCGACTTCAGCCAGGTCACGATCTCGCGGTCCGGGAGTTCGAGCCCCGCGTCAGGCTCTGGGCTGATGGCTCAGAGCCTGGAGCCTGTTTCCGATTCTGTGTCTCCCTCTCTCTCTGCCCCTCCCCCGTTCATGCTCTGTCTCTCTCTGTCCCCCAAAAAATAAATAAACGTTGAAAAAAAAAATGAAAAAAAAAAAAAAAGAATTCCAAATTCCAGGCCTCCCTCAACTGCACTGGCATCCTATTTTTAGTATATGGAGATCAAAGTCGTTGCTCTTTAACTCCCTTGGTAGGATACAGGGAAGTAGCCTTTTAGTCCTCATAGTTTACCTGTAAACACCATAAAAAGGAACTTGCATTTGTGGGGTCCATTGGTGCCCTCCACCAGGCCAAGCCTTCAGAATCACCCTGTAGGCCTGTAACTCCAGCTAGGCGGCTAGGCCGTTCTCTAACATGCGCTTAGGAAAGGTTATTTTCGCAGCAATCATTCACATTCCTCAGATCAAAGTCCCTTTTCCAGACAGGCCTGAGCAGGTGTTCTGTCTGTTAGCAAGCAGAAAGCGTGTTCTGGAATCATGGACTCGATTTTCAAAGCGCAAACAAATGCTTGTGGAATGAATGGCCCCAGGTGGAATGAAGCTTGTTCTCTTTTCTTCCTGAATGACCCGGGGACTAAGCAAGCCGCCGGTGGGGTGCATGTGCTATTAAAGGTATTCCCCATTTCCCTCATCTTTCTCCCTTTGGGTTTATTTGTAAATCATACATTGATTTCCTTGCAGGGGTCAGTCCTGCCCCATCGCGCCCTGCAGCCAAGACGTGCCCTAACTGCCGGGACGCTGAAGGCCCCAGCCCGGCCTTCAAGTCCACCCGGCCTAGAGAGGGCCCCGCGGCTGGGATATGCCTCAGACCCGGGTTCCCGTTCCTCCCCCAACTGCCACTCGTTAGCTGTGTGACCGCGGCCAGCGCCTGCTCTGTCCTGAGCACGGTCCCAGTATCCGAAATGGAGCTGGTCCACGTCTGCCCCCTCTCCGCCCCGGCTGCGCCCCGCATACCCCGGAGCCTCCCGTGACAAACCCCTGACTGCAAAACCTGGACGCTGCCCCCCGCCTGGGAGCACGCCCCGCAGAGCCGGGGACAACCAGACCCGCACGCGGCACGTGACCTTCTCGCCCGCGCGGCAAGCCCGCCGGCATCGGGGCGTGGCCTCACAGGACAGCTCTGCGGCGATTGGTCGGGGGCGGGGCCAGGCGGACCGGAGCGGGCTGTGATTGGCCGGGGGCGTTCCAGGGCGTGGCCGCGAGAGGGGTGGCCGCGGGCGGGGCCGGAGGCGGCGGGAGTCACGGCTGGCTGTCCGTGCACCTGAGAGCCGACGCCCGGGTCTTCGAAGCTGCGCCCGCCGCCTTCCCCGTCGCCATGAGCCGCTTCAAGGTGTCCAAGTTCCGGCACATGGAGGCCCGGCCGTCCCGACGCGAGGTGAGCCCTGCCCGCAGGACCCGCGCCCCTGCCCCTCCCCCTCCCCCTCCCCAGACCCGCGCGGGGACCCCCGAGCCCTCCTGCCCCGGGGCGCCCCCTTCAGGCCTGGGCCAGGCGTCCGGGTTGTGCCGTCGCGCCCGGAGGGCAGAGTCCGGCGCTGCCTGACCCGGTCTCTCTCTCTCTCTCCTCTCGAGAGACCCGCGGTTCGCCAGCTCCCCCGCCTCGCCCTGGGACCCCCAACTGGTGTAACCAGCCCGACCCGGCGGAGGCCTGAGGCCTGCGAGGCTGCCTGCCTTCTCCGCTTCCGGTCGGCCTCACTGGGGAGCCGCGGCCGGGCGCTGCTGGCACCAGCTCCTCCCTGCCGCCCCGATCGGCCCTGCCCGGGGCTGGGGTGTGGAAGGGATGCCTCTCTCTCCCCTGGCCTCCGCGAGTCCGGGTGTGTCAGCTGAAGAACAGGAGCCCCTCAGACAGAGGCGCGCCCCTCCCTCGGGCTTCCGCCGGCGCTTCCTTCTCTCGTGGCTGGCGCAAGAGCAGCTCTTCTCTTACTGGGGTGATGCTGCCAGGCGCTGGGTGGGGTCTGGGGAGGCCCAAGGAGGTGGAGCCCAGAGGAAGAGCTGAGCCAGGTGTTAGGGGGCGTCTCAGACCCCCGGAAGGGCAGCCGGCCTGATGAGAGGTATGCTTTAGAGATGCCAGTCCTGGTCTGCTGCTCCCAATGTTATTTGGAAGGCTTAGGAACTGACCTCTAGTAACCCCATCAGGAGCAAAAGCACAGCAGGGTAGCCTGGGGCAGAAGCCCAGTTTTCATCCTCTGGACGATATTTCCTCTGTACTTCCCCTCTGCTCCTGAAACCACCACTGTGAACACGACCGCACTTTCCTTCCTCTGTACTGCCTACACCCCTGTGAGGGAGACAGCCAGCAAGCAGACAGGCCTTCAAGGGCTCTGCAAGTTGTAGTAAGTGCCCTGAAGAACACAGGAGCTAAATGGCCACGTGGAGGTCATTCTCAGTACAGTGGTCAGGGTCAGCTGCAGGGAGGAGGTGACATTTAAGCTGAGACCAGAAGGGTGAGAAGCAGCCAGATACAAGAAAAGTAGGGTGGAAAAGAGCCTAGCAGAGGAATGGAAGGTGAGCCCGGGTGGATGGGGGGCAGTGTTGGGGAAGCAGGGTGTGTCACATGAGTCCAGAGCCGTCCTGCAGAGCTCAAGGACCACAGGAAGAAGTTGGATGGTTTTCTTTAAAAAAAAAAAAAAGCTTTTAAAAATGTTTATTCGTTTTTGAGAGAGAGAGGCAGAACACAGGTGGGGGAGGGGCAGAGAGAGGGAGACACAGAATCTGAAGCAGGCTTCAGGCTCTGAGCTGTCAGTCCCCAGCCTGACATGGGGCTCGAACCCACGAACCGTGAGATCATGGCCTGAGCCAAAGTCAGATGCTTAACCGACTGAGCCACCCAGGCCCCCCCAGTTGGGTGTTTTCTGAATGTGGTTGGGAGCCATTAAAAGGTTGAAAGTGGAGAGCATTGGGTAGAGATTGGCTCAGATTTGCATTAATACCGTCTTTCTGAGTGCCATCAGCGCTCCTTGAAAGGGTCTCGAGTATACTTGATGGGCCTTGGGGCTTGTCCCAGGTGGGCCTTAGTCCAGCAATGTAAACAGTCAAGCATGGGAACAGGGATTACAGAGAAAGCTTTAAACACTTTAGGTTAGGGAGAGGGGAGGACAGGTGATCTGTTCTCCTTTTCAGAGATATTCCCCGTCACTCTGAACAGTAAACATGAATCAGGAGGAAAAAATAATGCAAGAAGGTAATGTTCTACCCACGGCAGGTGAACACTGAAATAGAAACTTGCACGATGGGGGTGGTTTCCGGCATGCTGTGGGTGGGTGGGCTGGAAAACAAGGCCGCTCGGGTGTCAGGAAGCAGGCAGGAGTGTTGTACAGTGCTCTGATACCAACAGAGAAAACATGTGGGCCTTGTTGGTCTTAGTTTCAGAAAAAGTGCTCCTCTGCCCCCCGTTTGTGGGGGTGTTAATATTATCATCTTTTCGTGGAGGTGCATTGCTCACCTTTCTATGAGACTTTGTGGAGAGGCCTTGGTTCTTCCCCTTTCTGAGCTTGAGTGTTATCTCCTGGGGCTCGTAGGAGACACCCCCTGTACTTGGTGGAGGCCTTCAGCAGTGCCCTGGAGGAAGTTGAGTCTATCTTCTGTCTTAGGTGCTCACTTCTGCTTTCTCTGCTTCTCTCTCTCCCTTTTAACAGAAACAGTCCCCTGACCACACACACTGTTCAGTTGGCTTCTTGACTTCATTTAGCCTGAGGTCACTTCTGACAGCCTTCTCACCCTTATTAGAGATTTGATTTAATAGACAAAATTGTTCCCTCCATGACTTAGGTTATTATTTCAGGAACATTTTGAATATTCTAAGGGAGTGTGTGAATGGGGACAGGGTTGGATCTAAAGGAATGCATTTCTAGTGGTGCAGCTTTAAGGTCGAGTTCCCTGCATTATAACCCACCCCCTGCTTTAGTTACGATCAGAGGCCTGTCCATCACAATTCTTATTCTTTATTTTCAGGCCTGGATCGGTGACATTCGAGCAGGAACCACACCCTCGTGTGGGAACCATATCAAATCCAGCTGCCACTTGATTGCGTTTAACTCTGACCGTCCAGGTAGGAAGGTGGACATAGATTCATACATTGTCATCCTAATTAGGATGGAGCAGAAGGGCAGACTCATTTCAGGTTGGAGGCTTAGGGGATCCTCATGGGGCTCAGAGGTCAGCACCATGAAGGGCCTTCGACCCCTACAAACTGGTCAAGTGCAATAATCAGATTGATTTTGATTAGGGCATGTGTGTATACTTTGTATAAACGACACTGGCTGTGGGTTTGTTTGTTTTTGTTTGTTTGTTCTCCCCCTGGCTGTGGTTTTTAAGAGATTGGCCAGGAAGACACCGAGGGGACTGTCCCCTTTGTTTTCAGCTGATCCCCATATGCAGCCCCCTCCTCATCTGGGGGCCTGAGAATGGCTCAGGTCAGTAAGAACACCAAGATTTGAAAAGCTCCCTATGTCACTCGGGACTTTTTTTGTTGCTAGCGTTAACTCAGACCTCAAACTGACAAAAATCGGGTACCTCTTTAGCTCATATAAGTAAAAGGTCCAGAGGCTTCTCTAGAGGCTCACATATGCCATTGGCCCTGACCTGTGTCCTGTCTTTCGCCCCCAGTGCCCTTGAGTGATAGCTTCTTTCTCAGGTAAAGCTGGGAAAAGGGGCAACCGGTGGCCCTAAGCTGGCCTCGTATGACCCACAATGCTAAAAAGACCACCTTTTCCCCAGTGTCTTCTGTACATCTGATGTCACAGAAGGTTCTTGTAGGGGGTAAGAACCTAACTTTGGACTGACTGTGTCCAGAGAGTTATGATCTTATGATTGGTGGAGGCTCTGGGAAGGTCCAAGGCTGAGCTTTGGGTCTCATGTCCTCTGGGAGCCCTGGGCAGCAGACAGTTCCCATCAGGCCTGATGTCGGAGCCTCCACGTGTGTTTGACAGGTGTGCTGGGTATTGTGCCTCTGGATGGCCAAGGAGAGGACAAGAGACAGGTGGCCCACCTGGGCTGCCATTCAGGTGAGTGGAAACTGGACCCAGGAGGTCTGGAACTTGCTCCTCCCTCCCTGGGTGCAGGGACTCCTACGGTCCCATGGGTTCCCAGTCCCTCTTGCTGTCTTCACTGTGCATTTGTGCAGATGGTGTCCATATTGGAAGGCTGGGTCCTGGCTGGGAATTCCACTTGGGTGGAGAGAAGGGAAGCTGAGTGCTGCAGGTGGTTAAGCTGAGAAAGGGGGTTATGCACTGGCCAGCCCAGGCTCCAGGCTGATGCTGGCTCCCAGTCACTGTAGAGGACTCAACCCTGTGGAGTTCTTAGCCCCTTGTGCTCTCCTGGAACCCAGGAGGCCACCCCTCACCACCAGCCATCCTCCCCAGCAGGGCTGCTTGGGGCCCTTCAGGGAGGGGTCTGGCTGGGCTGCAGGGCTGCAGACAGGCCCTCACAAAGAGAGCTTTTGTCTGCTGCAGCTGCTTCTGGGGGCGCCCGGCAGCCCGCCTGGCAGTCCGCCCACTCCAAGAGAACGGCTTGCTCTCCCCGGACTGCGGCAGCCCTGGCCCAGCTGCCTCCTCTGTCCCTCTGCAGCTGCGGCGGAGGCTGTGGGCCAGTCCCTCTGGCTTGCTGGCGTTCCTGGCCGCCTGGCCGGCGACCTCGGCTGACAGAATGGGGCTGACCCTGGCTCCCCAGTCTGAGTGTGCAGCTCAGCATAGGGGTCCAGACGATGATGACGGCAGCTAACAGAGTGACGGTGGCCAAGATGGGTCAGGAGCCGTCTATGCACTAAGAACCTTGTCCATGTTTTCTCATCTAATTCTTTCTTAAAGCTCTTTACAACTTTACTGAGGTATCATTTATATTCCATTGATATTACTTGTTTTCAGTTAATAGTGTGATTACTTTTATTAAAGTTACAGAGGTAGGGGCGCCTGGGTGGCTTGGTCGGTTAAGCGTCCGACTTCGGCTCAGGTCATGATCTCACGGTCCGTGAGTTCAAGCCCCGCGTCGGGCTCTGTGCTGACAGCTCAGAGCCTGGAGCCTGTTTCAGATTCTGTGTCTACCTCTCTCTCTGCTCCTCCCCTGTTCATGTTCTATCTCTCTGTCTCAAAAATAAACATTAAAAAAATAATAATAAAAAAATAAAGTCACAGAGGTAGGTATCTGTAACCCAGTGTTAGGACGTTTCCGCAAAGGGTCCTCGTGCCCCTTTGCAGTTACTTCATTTCCACCTCTGGTGCCAGTGGATCCTCTTCCTGCCCCTGCTGCCAGGGTCTTGGAGCTCCCTCCGCTGCCCGGCCAGCTGCTGTCTTTGTAAATAGTCTTGTGAGGACGTGGTCACGCCTCTTCATTGACATTCAGCCTGTGACTGCTTTCTCCCAGCAACTACACAATTGAGTAGTTGTGACAGAGACCGTCTGGCCCTCAAACCCTGAGATAGTTACTGCCTCCCCCTTTGCAGAAGACGTTCGCCAGCTTTTCCTCTACAGCGCAGCCTTTTCTGGACACTTGACATAAATGGAATTACACCACACGTAGTCTTTAAAATCTGGCCTCTTTCACTGAGTTTCGTGATTTGAGGTTCGTCTGTGTTGTAACATGTGGAAGAAGTCTGCTTTCTCATCCACTCTTGCACCTTTTTGAAGTAGATTTTTAACCGTTTTTTAGCTAAGAAAACTGAGGCTTGAAGAGATCGGGAACCTGCCAACACCGGCACCGCGGTTGGCGGAGCCAGACTCGGAACCAGGTCTTGTGAGACCCCTGTGTGCTTGGTGCACTTGACCCATGGGGGAACTGCCCCGGGCTGCTGGTGTCTGTAGGTTGTAAGGCCCCGTTACTGGAAGGGCTTTGAGGAGAAGCTGGACCAAGCCTCTTCTGAGGGCTGGTAGCCTCACCACGGCCTCAACTGTTGACCTTGCCAGCACACTGCTCCCGGGATAACTTTGGCTCCTGAGAACCTGCTTTGGAGACAGTGGCACACTCTGTCCTCTTAGGTGCGGTGGTGGGGGGCAGTGTGGTGGGCTGGCCTCTGGCTGCCTCCCTGCCTTTGGGGGTGCCTTCTGCCTCCTGGCTCAAGGCCAAGCGGCCTTCCAGCCCAGCTGCCCAGGAGAGCAGATGGCTGGGAAGCGCTGAGAGAATAGTCCTGCGTTCTTCGCTGTGGGGCGGCTGGGTGCTTGCTCCGATTTGGGAGAGGCAGTGCGGTGGTATGCTGAGGATGTAGGTTCTGAAACCAAACTGCCCGCACAACCACCAGCCTGGCCCTTTCTTAGCTGTGTAACTCTGGGCTGGTTACTTAACCTTTCTGTCCCCATGCTCCGCTTGGGGATGATGCCACAGTGCCATCCCGAGGGGTGGTTGTGAGGATTCGGTGAGGTAAACGCACGTACGGAACACTGGCCTGTCAGCTCAGCTGCGCACTCAGGTCGACCCGGTCGCTGCTTCTCATCCCCTTGGGAATGCCAGGTGGCTCTCGCTGGCCACTGCCCTGTCCAGTGTGGAGCCCACAAGCAGGGTGGCAGTGTTCCAGGAGTCTGGGCCAGGGCTGTCCCACGGGGTCCCTGTCTTCACTGCTCCTTGTCTTTGTCTCTTTCGGCCGGGGTGCCCGGAGTCTGGCTCTGGCCTGAGAGGAAAGCATACCTGCTTGACCCCACTGGGGCGGCAGGCAGCAGGGAAAGTCACCGTGCGCCTTGCTCTGGTGATGCAAGCCTGGCCATCATGCTCACACCCCCTGCTGGTTTCAGGAACTGTGGGTTTCCTCTCTGCGCTGTGGCTCACTCTGCGTGCCCCTATCTCCCTCTCCTGGCCTTCCGGAGCTGAGCAGTTCAGGTTCTTAGATTGCAAAGAACTGAGGCCAGCTCCAACTTGCTTTAGCCAAAAAGGGATTTGGAGGAAAGCTTCCAGAACTGAAAGCCTGGGGAGCTTCCAGAGCTGAAGGAGCAGCTGGATGTACAGGCCTTAGGAGGGTCCTGGCTAGGACCTGACGGCTCCTTCCCAGCTGGCTGCCCTCCCCCCAAGGCTAGTCCCTGAGGCACCCTGTCACCAGACCTCACTTCCTGGTTTAATTGCCTTATGAGAGCAGCTGGCTGCTCAGACTCGGGTCAGGTGCCCTCAAGCCAAGTGTCAGCCCCGGTGGGACCTGAGGAGCAGAGAGCTCCTAGCCTAGGCCCGTCATCCAGGCCCCGCCTCCCAGATGTTCTAACCTGTTCTGGTCCTTCATATTCCCCAGGGCTCCCCGTGCCTCCTCCACGAAGCTGCCCTGACCCCTGACCTTGGGGTCCCCCTGCGTGCTCAGTCCATGTTTTGCCACGTCTGCAGAGACGTGTGAGGTGGTGAGGGTCTCCTAGGGCTGGGTGGCAACTGTCTGGTTTGTGAATACCTCGTGGGCCCAGAGCAGGGCTGGTACTCGCATTCATTCACATGCTGATGTGCTGAACCCCGCATTGCATTCTGGGTTTTGAGCAAAGGCAGGTGCTCAGTAGTTTGAGGAGCTTTGTGTCTGTCATCCTGCTAGCTTCCTGACGCAGGGCTTTGCCCGTTCTGGGGCATGTATATCACAGGCAGGGGTTTCCAGAAGTGCCTTTCCTTGTGGGCTTTCAGCCCACCACCGTGTGGGCAGAGGTGTCCCCTGTGAAACCCTAGGCTGCGGTTGTCTGCCTTGGGGAGACATCACATCGGACTGGAAACAAAGTTCTGGTGAGTTCTCATGAGGCCCATGTCAGTCGTTGCTCTCCCACAGACCTGGTCACGGACTTGGATTTCTCTCCCTTTGATGACTTTCTTCTGGCCACGGGTTCAGCCGACAGGACGGTGAGTGGAGCTGCTGGACAAGTTGCTCAATGCGCCTCCCCCTCCCCTCAAGGGCCCTCAGCCCCTCCACAGGCCTCCAGGGCTGGGCTAGCCCAAATTCTCAGTTCCTTGATCTACACCAGCTCCCGTGAGCTTCTGTGTGCTTGCTGGGAGCTGTGGCCCTGACTTGCCATTCTGCTGTTTGGCTGCCTGAGGAGAGCAGGGCTGGGGTGGTGTGGGACATTGAGGAGACAGAGCAGAGCCCCACTCCATGGCTTCTGTCTCCCCCACCCCCGCCTCTAATTACACCCTATGATCCTGGGCTGGATTACCCTGGCTTTCCTAACACAGGATACACAGCCTCTATGTCCAGGTACAACCCCTGGGGTTGGGGGCAGCCCTGGGCAAGACCAGCTGGAGGCTCTCCCCAGCCCTGGGCTCACTGACCTGCTGTTTCCCGTAGGTGAAGCTGTGGCGACTACCGGCCCCTGGCCAGGCGCTGCCCTCGGTGCCGGGGCTGGTGCTGGGCCCTGAGGGCGTCCAGGTGGAGGTACTGCAGTTCCACCCCACCGTGGACGGTGTCCTGGTGAGTGCGGCGGGCACCGCCGTGAAGGTCTGGGATGTAACCAAGCAGCAGGCCCTCACAGGTACGGGCCGCGCTGGCCTTGCCCACCCTGGGCGGCCCCCCGGCTGGACGGCACTCTGTTGCTTTATGTTTTTGCTAACGTGAATTTTAAAATCTGTGTTAAAGTTTCATGTGTACGTGGTTTGAAAGGTGGTAAGATTCCGGCAGACGTATTACACATGCTCCATCCGTCCCACTTCCTGTAGGCATCTGTTTTCATTTCATGTAGCTGTTTTTCTTCCATATGTCTAAATAACTTCCTCATACTGTTATTTCTCGAACTGTATGTCACTTCGATTTTGAAAACAAACGTCTGGCTGCTTCTCTGCCAGGCGGGGATTTTGCTCTCTTACAGCCCCTTCCCCCACGCTTCTCTCGATTTCACGACCTAGCCTGTCTTAGTCCATCCCGAGTCCAGCTGCTCTAACACACCACCACAGCCGGGGCGCTCATTTCTCGTGGTTCCGGAGGCTGGACGTCCAAGATCTGGGTGCCGGCAGGTTCCGTGTTTGGTGAGAACCCACTTCCTGGGTCACAGATGGTCGTCCTGGTGGTGTGGTCCTCACGTGGTGGAAGGGACGAGGACACTCTCAGGGCCCCTTTCTTAGGGGTACTAATCCGGTTTGGGAGGCTTCACCCTTGTGACCTAATCACCTCTTTCAAGCCCTGCCTCCAAACACAGTGGGAGTTAGGCTTCAACTCGTAGGGCGATACAAACATTCAGACTACGCGTAGATGATGACAGTCTAGAGCCCGATTGCTCAGTGAATGGTTACGACCCTGCACTGTGACCCCCACGGAGCCCTGGCGTTCTCTGGTGATGCCACTGAGTCGTTTCTGCCGAAGCCCTGACACGCTCATCCCCTTTTTTAGGGAAAAGACGTGAGGCTCAATGAGTTAAAGGACAGCCTTGCCTTCTAGAACTGTGCAGGGTGACCAGGGCGGGACACCAAGGTGGTGTCCCCATCTCTGGGGCTGGGACCCAGGGGCCAACCAAGGGCCCCCAGTAGCATAAACTACACACAGAGAGCTCCTGGTACAGTCAAGGAGACCAGCTTAACCTTTGGAGCAGAGGTGAAGGTTACCAGGCAGGATGTCACTAGGGGGTCACCCAGCTGTAACTGCTGCATCTCAGGTCCTCTCGTGCTGCCACTGTGCTGAGGGCCTTGCATGTTGCAGATGAAATTAAACAACTTGACCAAGAACAAGGAGCAAGTGGGTGGCAGGGCTGGGATTGATCTCGGGGCAGTGAGCCCTGGCATAGTGGTCCTCTGCTGCTGCAGAACAAGTGATCACAAAACCTAGGGGTTTAAAACAATTAGGAGCATCTGTTTATGTCACAGTTTCTGAGGGTCCAAGATTTGAGAGCTGCTTAGCCGGGTGGTTCTGGCTAAGGGTCTCTTACGAGGCTACAGTTGAGACACTGGCTTCGTCATCTGAAGACGTGACTGGGGCAGGAGGCTCAGCTTCTCAGAGGGTTCATGGACATGGTGCTGGCTATGAGCAGGATGCCTCAGTCCTTGCCATGGGGCCTGTCCCCGGGCCGCCTGAGTGCCCCCACAGCATGGCGGCTGGCTGCCCCTGGTGGACCGTCTGGGTCTCTCTCCTTGCGTCCGTAGCCTCAGGTGTCCCTTGGCTTGTACGTGGCGTCTTCTCCGTGTCTTCGCATCGTCTTCCCTCTGTGCACGTCCAATTCTGTGTCCACATTTCCCTTTTCATGAGGACCAGTCATACAGGACTAGGGTCCACCGTAATGATACCAGCTTAACTTGATCTGCAAAGACCCCATTTCCAGATAAAGTTATAGTGCAGGTGTTGAGGGTTAGGATGTCAGCATCCTTGTTTGTTTTTTTTTAAGTTTATTTATTTTTAAGTAACGTCTACACCCCACAGGGGCTCGAACTCATGACTCCCAAGATCCAGAGTCACATGCTCTTTCAATATTGCCAGCCAGACGTCCCAGCATCTTTTCGTGAAGGAGACAATTCAACCTATAATAGGAGGAGCATCAAAGAATTTGTGGATATATTTCAAAAAAATTTTTTTAACGTTTATTTATTTTTGAGAGAGAGGGAGAGGGTGGAGGAGGGGCAGAGAGGTAGACACAGAATCTGAAGCAGGCTTCGGGTTCTGAGCTGTCAGCACAGAGCCTAATGTGGGGCTCGAACTCATGAACCGCAAGATCATGGCCTGAGCCGAAGTTGGATGCTTAACTGACTGAGCCCCTATGCCTATGTGGACATATTTCAAAACTGTCACACTGGGGAAGGAGCAGGGGTGGCCCAAGCAGAGTCCAAGGTGGGAATGTGGCTCAGCCACGGGGTGGTGTCATTTAGGTGGGGTGTGTTGGTGAGTGACTGGAAGTAACCCTGGGTGGGAAGTGAGAGCCCGTCTGAGGAGCAGGGAGCCTCAGAAGGTTTTTGAGTGCAAGCGTGGCCTGCTGAGGGCAGGGCTAAAGGGAGAAGTCCCGGGTGCAGTGCAGCGTGTCTGGGAGGACATGCACCTCGTGCTCTTCCCGCAGGAGAGGGGCCCTTGCAGCTCCGGCCTGCACCCTGGGAAGTTATCCCCAGCCAGGTCCTCCTGCACCCGCTTCCCTGGTGCTCCCATTGCCCAGGGCAGGGTGGGGAGACACTAGATGCCCTCCTGACCTTGGCTGCTTCTCTACAGAGCTGGCGGCCCATGGGGACCTGGTGCAGGGTGCTGTCTGGAGCCGGGATGGAGCCCTGGTGGGCACGACGTGCAAGGTAAGCAGCTGGACAGTGAGACCTGGCTCCGTGGGGGGACCAGGGGGACCAAGGGCTTCTCTGAAAGAGAAAATGTGGGGTCTGCATACCTGGGAGATCCTCTTTCCAAAATTCTTTTCTCTGCCTTCTTGGAAGACCCATTTTCCAGGTGGGTTTTTGTTTTTGTTTTTGTTTTTTTGGTGTCAAGTTTTATTTCCCATTTGGTTCATTAGACAGTAAGTTCCAGGTGTTGGCCTGTGCTCTGCAGTCAGCGGGGCCGCTAGCCCCCAAGCAGCCCCTGCTGGAGGGCAAGGTGGTTGTGCAGCAGGGCGTGGTTCGCTTGCTCTGTCTCTGCTGGTGCACGCCCCTTCCCAGGGACAGCGAGGTGGGGCCTCCCTCGCTGAGGAGGAGGGGACAGGCGTTCCAGGCAGAAGCACCAGCTGGACAGGTTGGGGCTGTGACCTCCCCCTCCAATGAGAAGCCCTCTCTGCCCTGATTTGCATGCCCTTAGCTCTTCACAGAGTGAGGTCGAGAGGGAGGGAAGGAGGAGAGTGGCAGGAGATAGTCACCACCGGGAGTTTTTACTTTATGGTTACCAGAGGAGCGTAGTTTGTGCCTGTTTTATAAATTTGGGACAGGAGTGGAGAAGTAAAAAAAAATCACCTGTAATCCTCCCCCCCCAGGGGCGATGTCTGTCACCATCTTGACATCTTTCTCTCTGAACTTTTCTTAGGCATGTTTTCCTGTATGTGTTGAGATCGCACTCTCCACGTTACTCTACCCTGTGTTTTACGTTCTGTGTAATATGTATGTTTTCCAGTTCATCAGTAATTGAATGAACATCACAGAAAATATTCTATCATTCAGATTTACGAGTTCACTTGAGTTATGCTGTTACAAGTTATAACATCTGAATATATTTGTATACAGATTTTTTGAGGGGTTTTGTTTTTTGTTTGCAATGTGACTTTCTTAAATTAAAAAAAAAATTTAAGATTATTCATTTTGAGAGACTGTGTGCACACACATGGGGGAAGGGCAGAGAGATGGAATAAGAGAGAATCCATAGCAGGCTCTGCACTGTTAACACAGAGCCCAACGTGGGGCTCGAACCCACGATCCGTGAGATCATGACCTGAGCCGAAACCAAGAGCTGGACGCCTAGCTGACTGAGCCATCCAGGTGCCGCTCAACATGACTTTAAAAAAAATTTTTTTTAACATCTATTTATTTTTGAGAAAGAGGAGGAAAGAGAGAGAGAGAGAGAGCGCACACGCATGAGCCAGGAAGAGGCAGAGAGAGAGAGAGAGGGAGACACAGAATCCAAGGCAGGCTCTGGGCTCTGAGCTATCAGCACAGAGCCTGATATGGGGCTTGAACTCACGAACCGTGAGAGCCAAAGTCAGACGCTTAACCAACTGAGCCACCCAGGCACCCCTCAATGTGACTTTCTTAGCTTAGAAAGCTTAGGGGCCGGCAAACTTCTGTAAAGGACCAGATAGTACATACTTTGGGTTTTGCAGGCCACGCTGTCTCTGTCGGTGCCGTTTTGTAACAAGGAAGCGGCTACAGACAAATGTAAATGGTGAGCATGTCCACGTTCTAGTAAAACTGTATCTGCAGAATCAGATCTCGGGTTGTGGGTTGGATTTGGCTGACTTGGCCTGAGGGCCTTAGCTCCCTCTCCCCCCACCCGCCACCCCGGGTCTAGATTTTTACCAGGGACATTGCTGGCTTGGAGGTTGTGAAGGTTTGTCAGCTGGTTGGTAGATTTTCCCTAGCTGTCTTCCAGAGGAGTAATGCCAGCCTCCTGGGGCTGTGTGTGGAGGTTGTGGTTCCAGCCTGGGCTTTGGGAGGGGACTTGGGTGTCTGTTCCGCCCTCTGAACCTGCTGCTCTGCCGCTTCTCATCCGAAACGCGGGACAGCAGGAGCACCGGTCCCGCAGGCGGAAGCCCTGCCACTGGGCCCCTGCCCTTCTCTGGCCTTAGAGCTCCTCCAGTGGGTGCCTGAAGGGCTCAGATCTGCAGCTGTGACAGAGGATAGTGGGAAGGTGCCTTGGCTTCCCCAGTAGCAGAGCGGCCCTGAGCAGATGAGGGCAGCATCCTCACGGGAGGTGCAGGTGTGGTCTCCACCAGTATGAATGTTCTGATGTTAACGGCCCTCGCCCGGACCGGCCTGCCTGGGGT
The DNA here is from genome assembly GCF_022079265.1 of Lynx rufus. Taxonomy (NCBI): domain Eukaryota; kingdom Metazoa; phylum Chordata; class Mammalia; order Carnivora; family Felidae; genus Lynx; species Lynx rufus. Next base: position 21,357,594 of record NW_025814838.1, read on the forward strand.
ATGGCTGTGGGGCTCAGGGCAAGCCGGGGCCACCTCTCTTAGAGCTCTCTCTGGCCACAAGGCTGGATGGCTTCCTGGTGAGGGGGATCCCGCCAGTGTCCACCCATGGCCTGCAGGTGTGACTTGGATGGTCCTTCACTTAAGAGCTGCGGCCCACAAGGCCAGTCCAGGCTGCAGCCTGGAGGGAGGTGGCTTCTCTCGGTCTTGCATCCACTGCCCCGTGTCAGCTCCAGGCCCCCAGCCCAGTCGCAGGTAGGATGTCTGAGAGTCAGGTGTCTAGAGGCTTGACATGGGTCACTTCCTGTGGAGCAGTCAGAGAGACCCCTCCCCTCCACAGAGCTCACAGCCCAGCACGGTGGTTTCTGGTTTCCGTGAGGCTACAAAGAGTTGGATTAGGATGCAGGCTTGTCTCCCAGGGCTTCTGCCGTGTGAGGAGGCAGCCAGGTGAGGAGTGCCAGCAAAAGGAGCTGCGGGCGACCGCCGGCGAAGGGAGGCGGGTGGGGCGAGGGCGAGTATGAGGCCAGCTGAGAGCAGTGGGCATGGGGGAGGGGGGAATCCAGCAAGAGGGGGTGGAGCTGGGGGGGGGGCATGGGGAGGCCATGAGGAGTGTTGCAGCCCCCAGGAGAGGGGGCAGTGCAGGTGCCAGGCCTCCGGGACTGGAGACGGGACTGGGTGACCGAGGGCAGGGAGGAGGGCCTAGAGCGTGGGAAGGAGGGTGTCAGCTCTGGGGAGTTAGCAGAGGGTTTACTGAGGAAGTGTGCAGCTGTCCAGGCACTCCTCCCCAGGGGTCTGAGCCCCATTTGCCTCCCAGTTTGAACGGTGGGGTGGGGGGGTGAAAAGTGGCCCGGTCGCAGAATGCCCCTCTGTGTCCTGCCACCTCCTGTCGGCGTGATGAGTCAGCTTCCTATAGGCTGTTGTCTCCTGAGGATGAGTGAGTTTGATGAGGCCACAGCTCGGTCCGGTGGAACTCTCCTGCCCCTCTCGACCCAGGAGCCTGAGATTGTGGAGTAGGAACCACTGGTTCCCCACATGGGTGGCTGGAGTAGAGCCCTCCCCCACGCCCACCTCTGCTTTCCTGGACCTGGGTGCTCTACCTGTGGGGACACAGCACCTGACATTGCCGCGTCTGGGTGCAGCATCCTGGGGGGGACGCTGTTCTACAGGGTGTGATCTCCACTCCGAGCTGTCAGTGGTGGCTGGGGGCCACCACGGTCCTGAGTTTGCTGCTGCCCTCTCCTGTCAAGGGGCACCCTCAGGATCCTGGTCGGGGGTCTGAAATGCCAAAACCTTTGGGGAATGGTCCTGTGGGGGGGCCCCCCCCATGACTGAAGGTCAGGAGGAGGTGTCCGTGGGTTTGTCCTGAGCACGTGGGGGAGCCAGTGAGGGGCCCGCCCTCTGCAGGAGGGGGCTCTACTCAGACGGGTTGCAGGCTGGGCTCTAGGTTTATACACAGGACTGCCTGATTTGGGTACAGCGTGGGGGACACTCTGCTTCCTCTCGGGGCTTCCCCCTCTCCACACCATCTCCTGCTGGCTGTCTGGTTCTGCCTCCCAGGACCCCTGATTTTACCGCAGAAGCCCCTTCCTGTTCTCTTCCCAGCTCCTCCAGCTGAGGGAAATGCAGCCAACCACTAGGGGGCGTGTCGGCCTCACGGATGGGCAGGCAAGCTGCGATCCCGCTCCACGTGGTCCGGTTGTGTCTGTGAGCCCAGTGAGGACATACACCTTGGCCACCCAGGGCCACCCCCTCTGCCGTGGCCCAGCAGGCCAGGCCAGCCTCCAGTGCCCAGTCTGACCCCTGGTGTGGATCCAGTGTTGAACCCCCTGCATTTGGTGGCCCAGCTGCCTTTGGGGAGCACCCATGCGGCAAGAATTGGGACTCTGACCTGTGAGACGTGTTGCTATCACTTGTCCTCGTCCTACCCGGGGCTTAGGGGTTTGCCCAGGTCACAGAGCCCGTAAGTGCTGGAGTTGGCATCCAAACCCAGGCCATCTGTCTCTCCACATGGCTCCTGGTGGGAGTGGCCCCTGTTGCCAGGAGACTTTCTCTCTCTCTCTCTCTTTTTGAAGTTTATTTATTGGGGTGCCTGTGTGGCTCAGTCTGTTGGGCATCTGACTTCAGCTCAAGTCGTGATCTCATGGTCACAAGGCTCATGCGTTCGAGCCCTATGTCAGGTGCACTGCTGTCAGCAGAGAGCCTGCCTCTGATCCTCTGTTCCCTTCTCTCTCTCTGCCCCTCCCTGGCTCACGATCTCTGTCTCTGTCTCAAAAATAAATAAACATTTAAAAGTAAATAAATAAAATTTATTTACTCATTCTGAGAGAGCAGAGAATACAAGAGGGGGAAGGGCAGAGAGAAAGAATCCCAAGCAGGCTCCTCACTGTCAGCACAGAGCCCAACGCGGGGCTCAAACCCACCATCCATGAGATCATGACCTGAGTCATGAGTCAAGAGTTGGACGCTTAAATGCCTGAGCCAACCAGGCGCCCCAAAGAGGCATTCTCTCTTGCCCATAGTCTCTCAAGATCCTCTGTCTCTCACTGTCTCTCCCTGTTGTCTGTCTCTCGCTGCCCTGTTTCTCCTCGATCTTCTGGTTGTCCTCTGTCTCTCTGTCTGTCTCTCTTTGTTCTCTCCCTGTTCTCTGTCTCTGTCAGTCTGTGCCTCTCTCCATCTGTCTCCATTGTTCGCTCTTCTCTCGGCCTGTTTCTGTCCTGTGCACCTCTAGACAGCGTCCTCCTGAACTCAAGGCTGTGGGTGGTGCCGCACAGCACGGCTGATCCTGGGGCCGGGCCTGGTTCCCGCATGGCACGTAGCAAGTGCTCTGTGAACTGCGGCTGGGAAGACTTTGACAGGAGTGACCCAAGGACCCTGGGACCCTGCCAGCGTGTCAGGAAGTCCTGGGCCTGGCCCTCTCTGTTGTTCACTTGTCCACTTGTCCAGCACTTACCCGCTACCCCCTCCATTCCCACCGTCTGGTCTCCTGGCATGACCTTGTCTTCCCCTTCATGTCACGTGTCAGCAAGTTCCTGTTTCCACATATTTGTTCATGCATTTCCACCTCCTTTGAATACCTTTCCCTTCCCAGTGCAAGCTCTGCCTGTACTTCAAGGTTCATCTCAGCACCCAAGCGGGAACCAGGCAGAAACTGAGCAGCTAGTACCTGGTACCTGGGGTTCTCATGTCCCTCCTCCCTGTCTGGTCTCGCGTTGGTTGGGGTGGTGCATTTGCTGTAGGTAAACCGCTGTTGCTGCATGAACTGAAGGTCACAGTTTACACGAGGGCTCACTCTGGATGATGCATTGTAGGGGTTTTGACGAACGCACGACATCACGTGCCCACCGTGACAGCATTATGCAGAATAGCTTCGCCGCCCTCAAGTGCCCTGTGCTTCACCCATTCACCATCCCCCTCCAAACTGCTGGCAACCACTGATTCTTTTGCTGTCTCTCAAATGTTATTTGCCTTTTCGCGGATGTCATGTAGTTGAAATCATACAACACACAGCCTTTCCAGATTGGCTTCTTTCCCTTAGTCAGGTGCACTCGTGGGCCCTCCATGGCTTTTTGTGGACCAAGAGCTACTTCTTTATGGTGGTAAAAAACGCATCATAAAATTTGCCATCTTAACCATTAAAAAATTTGTTAACACTTACTTTTGAGAGAGAGAGCACACGTGTACATGAACACGTGTAAGTTGGGGAAAGGCAGAGAGAGGGAGACAGAGGATCCGAGGCGGGCTCCATGCTGTCAAAGCAGAACCCACCGTGGGGCTCAAACCCACGAACCGTGAGATCATAACCTAAGCTGAAATCAAGAGTTGGCCGCTTAGCCGACGAGCCACCTAGGCGCCCCTTGAGCATTTTTTAAATATACGGTAACGTTAAGTTTATTTACATTGTTGTGAAACAGGTCTCCTGAACCAAAACTCTATACCCATTAAACAACAACGTCCCTTTGCCCCCTCTCCCCGCTAGCCCTCAGTAACCGCCATTCTGTTCCCCGTGTGTGATTTGAGCTACCTTAAATACCTCGTGTAAGTGAATCATAGACGATTTGTCCTTTTGTGGCTGGCCTACTTCATTTACCCTAATGTCCTGGAGGTTCATCTGTGTTGTGCTATGTGACAGGATGTCCTTCTTCAGGCTGAATACCATCCCATCGTATGTGGGGACCACATTGTGTTTATCCGCTCATCTGTCAGTGGGCTCTTGGGCTGCCTCCACCTCTTGGCTGTTGTGAATAATGCTGCAGTGAGTGCTGTGAATAATAACGTGAATAACGAACATGGGCACCCTCTTGGTGACCCTCTTCCCGGTTCTCTCAGTATACGCTAAGAAGTGGAATTGTTGGATCATAAGGTAATTCTGGTTTTACTTTTTTGAGGAGCTGCAGCTCTCTTTTCCACAGCGGCCACACTGTCTTATGTTCCCACCGACAGTGCACAAGGCTCCCAGCTTTTGCACTTCCTCCCCGGCCCTGGGTCTTTGATAGTAGCCATCCTAATGGATGTGAGGTGGTATCTCAGTGTGGTTTTAGTCCTCATTTCCCTGATGATTAGTGATGGTGAACGTCTTTTCACATATTTGTTTGCCATTTGTATATCTTCGAAGAAATATCTGTTCAAATCCCTTGCCCCTTTTTTACACCATGTTTACTTTTGAGAGAGGGAGAGAGAGAGAGAGAGCAAGCACACATGGGGGAGGGGCAGAGAGAGAGGGGGACAGAAGTATCCGAAGCAGGCTCCACAGCAAGCCCGAGGCGAGGCTCCAACTCACGAACTGTGAGATCATGACCTGAGTCAAAGTCAGATGCTCACCTGACTGAGCCACCCAGGTGCCTTTGCCCATTTTTTACATACAGGTATTTGATTTTGTTGTTGTTGTAGGAGTTCTTCATGTATATTTTTTTAAGTTTATTTAGTTATTTATTTTGAGAGAGAGGGAGTGTGAGTGGGGGAGGATTAGAGAAAGGGGGAGAACCTCACGCAGGCTTCGCGCTATCAGCACAGAGCCCATGTGGGGCTCAAACTCATGAAACCGTGAGGTCATGAACTGAGCGGAAACCAAGAGTCAGACAGGCGCCCCTTCAATATATTCTTTTTTTTTTTTTTTTAACGTTTATTTATTTTTGAGACAGAGAGAGACAGAGCATGAACAGGGGAGGGGCAGAGAGAGACACTGAATCTGAAACGGGCTCCAGGCTCTGAGCTGTCAGCACAGAGCCCGACACGGGGCTCAAACTCACAGACCGTGAGATCATGACCTGAGCCGAAGTCGGACGCTCAACCGACTGAGCCACCCAGGCACCCCAATATATTCTTGATATTAACCCCCTTACCAGATCTGTGATTTGCAAACATTTTCTCCCATCCCTTAGGGCAACCTGTCTTTTGACTCTGTTGATTGTGTCCTTTGAAGAACAGAAGTTTGATGCAGTCCTGTTTGTCTGCTGTTGGCTTTGGTTCCCTGTGCTTTTAGTGTCCTGTGCAAGGAGTCATTACCAAATCCGATGTCATGAAGCTTTTCCCCTACGTTTGCTTCTGGGAGTTTTATGGTTTGGCTTCTTCCTTCTTTTCTTTATCACGGAATAGCATTCCATTGTACGAATGTGCCGCAGTTCATCTGTTCACCTGTTGAGGGACCTGTTGATTGCTTCCATTTTTTTTTTTGCAACTTTTAAAAGTGCCGTGAACGTTTATACCAGCATACGTTCTTAACTCATTCAGATAAATTCTTAGGAGTGTAATCGCTGGATCATACAGTTAAGAGTTATCTGTAGCTTTGTAAGAAACTGCCAGACTGCCTTCTAAAGTGGTTATTACATTTGCATTCCCATCAGCAATGAGTAAGAGTTTCTGTTGCTCCCTAATCTCTCCAGCATTTGGTGTTGTCATTTTGTAAAAAAAAAAAAAATCTAGCCATTCTAATAGGTGTGTGGTGGTAACTTGTTTTAGTTTGTAATTCCCTAATGAGACATGATGTGAAACAGGTTTTCCTGTATTCATTGTTCATCGTGTGTATCTTTTCTGATGAGGTGTTTGTTTAGGTCTTTTGCCCATTTGTTCATTTGGGTTATTTTCTTAATTTTTTTTTTTTAATTTTTTTTTCTTCTCAACATTTTTATTTATTTTTGGGACAGAGAGAGACAGAGCATGAACGGGGGAGGGGCAGAGAGAGAGGGAGACACAGAATCGGAAACAGGCTCCAGGCTCTGAGCCATCAGCCCAGAGCCTGACGCGGGGCTTGAACTCACGGACCGCGAGATCGTGACCTGGCTGAAGTCGGACGCTTAACCGACTGCGCCACCCAGGCGCCCCTATTTTCTTATTTTTAAATAGAATCTTACTTTTTTTAATTTTTCTAATGTTTTAAGTGTTGTGTATTTGGGATTCAAGTCCTCTCTCAGATAGGTGCTTTGCAGGTAGTTTCAGCCTGTGGCTTGTCTTTCCTTTTTCTTAACAGTGCCTCTATAGACCAGAAGTTTATGATTTTAATGAAATCCAGTTTTTTGTTTTTTTGGTCACGTTGTATAGATGCAACACCAACACTTTTGATATTGTATCTAAAAATTCATTGCCAAATCCAAAGTCACCTAGATTTTTCTCCTGTGTTATCTTCTAGAGCTTTTGTAAGTTTGCATTTCACATGTAGGTCTGTGATCCATTTTGAGTTGGTTTTTGTAAAAGATGTAAAGTTTGTGTCTAGATTCACCTTTTCACATGTGAATGTGCACTTGTCCCAGTGCTGTTTGTTGAAAAGACTGTCTTTTCTCAATTGTGTTGCCTTCAGTCCTTTGTCAGAAATCAGTTGACTGTATTTGTGTGTGTTTGGCTTTTGGCTTTGTCCAGCAAAGCCGAGGATGACAGCAGAAAGGATTACTCAAGACTCCGAGCAAGAGGTGAGAGGGAGGCTAGGGGAAGTCTTCCTGCACCCCTCCCAACTCCCCGGCTCCCACATTTATCAGGCATAACTATAGGGAAAACATTGTGCAGTGTGCCAGTGGCTGCGGGCAAAAAAAATAAAAACAAAAAACAAAAACAAGAAGAAACAAGACAACAAAAAAACAAGAAAGCAGGCAAAAAAAACAACATGGCATTCCAAAGACTACAAAAGAGCAGATGCTGAAAGCAAGGTGGAGAATAAGATAAGATACCCCGTTGATAACAGGGTCTAGGGAATTCCCGAGCCCAGGCAGGACCCACCCCCTGTATACAGATTAACTAGATACACGTCTGCTGTTTTCAGCAAGGCCAGAAAGTACTGTTCTGCTTTGCAATGCATTCCCTTTAATCTCCTTAACCAGGACATAGCTATTTGATTCCCCACATTTGTGGGGGTCTGTTTCTGGGCCTTCCGTTCTGTTCCTTTGATCTATTTGTCTATCCTTATGCCAGTACCACATTGTCTGATTAATGTAGCTTTAAAGTTGGGTACTATTGGTCCTACTCACTTGGTCTCCTTCAGTATTGCCTGGGCCATTCTGAATCTTATGCCTGTTCATATAAACTGTAGAATCAGTTTGTCGATAAGCACAACATAAGTTGCTGGAATTTTTACTGGGATTTCATTGAATCTGTAGATCAAGTTGGGAAGAGCTGACGTTTTGACGGTGTTGAGTCTTCCTGTCCATGAACGTGGAATATTTTTCCGTTTATTTAATTCTTTGATTCCTTTCATTAGAGTTTTGTAGTATCCTTCCCATGAATCTGGTATGAATTTTGTTGGACGTATAGCTATGTGTCTCATATTTTTTGATGCTGATGTGAATGGTATTATGTTTTTAATTACAAATTCCAGTTTATTGCTGCTTCATTGTTTTTCAAAATATGAAAATATGAATCCATGCTGATTGAAACAAAGTGAAACTGTGCTAAGATGGAAAAAAAAGTAAAAGCTACTTACCCTCCGCCTTCCCCCTCCCCAGCACCCAGCCTTAATGCACAGCCCACACTGTTTAAGACCTTTCTCCTTGCTTAGCCAAGCTCGCAGAAGTTACAGGAATGTGGTCAGATATGGATTTTTGTTTATTTTTACCACAGCAGAATCACACCACGTATGTTATTCTGCACCTTCTTTGTAGTGTTTAATAGTTTGTCGTGGCCAAGGCGTTAAGTAGGCAGGGAATGCAGGTTCTACTCCTTCTCTTCTCCAGTTCTTTATGCATGGATGTTTGTGGGCTTTTAAAGGGTTTTTTAATGTTTAGTTATTTATTTTGAGAGAGAGAGCGCACACGTGCACACGTGGTACACAGAGGGAGGAGCAGAGAGAGAGGGAGACAGAATTCCAAGCAGGCTCTAAAGTCAGTGCAGGGCCTGATGCGGGGCTTGATCTCATGACTGTGAGGTCATGACCCGAGCCGAAATCAAGAGTTGGACACTTAACTGACTGAGCCACCCAGGTGCCCCGCTATGCACGTACCTTTGTACACACAGATCAATTATTCTACGGGAATAAAGTCCTTATTATAAGGGATGGTACTTTATTACAATACACGTACGTATCTTTTGATCTACTCCCATCTCCACCCTTAGGTAACCTGAGTCAGTAACTGTATGCTGAGTGATGGTTAGGATGTGTCAGCTCACTGTCCTGGTTAGACACCAAGTTCTTTAAGTGTAGAAATGACATCATCTTGTACACCTCTCTGGGCTGGGCTGGGTACAGGGCAAAACATTTGCCAGCTGGTAGCCTAGAATTTGGTTTAGTTTCTTTATCTATGAGGGGGTCGTGGTGATAGGACTGTTTCATAAGATGTTTGGAAGCACGGAGAGAGATCATGTGTGTTAGCGGGCCTGGTACATAGTAGGTGCTCAGGAAATGTGAATTCTCACTGAGTTCTCTATTGTGGGTGACTGGGGCAGGAAAGGGGACCTGCCCCCTGCAGTGAGAAGAAGGAACCAGGCTGGGGAGGTCTCCCCTGGTGCGTGATGCCAGCTCTGTGTACTAGGGTGTGGGACCGTGACAGCCTGTGGGTGGAGGGGACATCTGGCCCCTGAGGACGCTGCCTGTCCTAAGTGTGCTCTATTTACTCCTCTCTGCTTTCCCAGGACAAGCAGCTGAGGATCTTCGACCCCAGAGCGAAGCCCGGGGCCTCCCAGGTGAGTTGTGTGGGCAGGGGGCTGGGTTGAGGCCCTAGTGGCTCCAACAGGTGCCGGCCGGGACAGGCTCTGCCTCTTGGCAGAGATTCTGCCACACCCCACGCCCCTGGCCAAGGCCTTGTGAGTGTGAAGGGGTCACCTGGGAGGTGGGCTCCTGCTGCTGGCAGCTCTTTCCGGGAGGCATGTTCTGAGTCCTGGGAGTACCTGGCTTTGATCACAGGGTGCGGTGCAGCCAGGCTGTCCACAGGCATTCAGTGGAGGCATCCTGTGGCTTTAGGAAGCTAATTTCAGAATCCAGCTTCCTCTCCTCCTTTGAGACCCCCATCCCCCCTACCTTTCCTGGCACAGTTGGCAGAAGCCAGCCTCAGAGGAGCCAGAAAGACACAGCTGCCCACCTCGTACCTGTCCAGTCTCACAGCCAGTGGACTCTCACTCTGCTCCTTTGGGTCTGTGGGATCTAGGCACTGAGCATGTTTGGTTTGTGTCTGTGATGGTGCTTGGGGTGCATGTGGCCCTTTGAGTGCTGAGCGGGGGTCTGGGTTCTGGGTTCATGCTATAGCCAGTGAGCCACTGGGGAATCATTCATTCATTCATACATTCATTCATTTGACATTGGCTCAGTGTCGAGCACGTGATGAAGGGGGCCTGTCATCTGGGCTATGGGAAGCCATTCGAGTTTTAAGCCGAAAGTGAGGTGAGCAGATTTACATTTTAAAAAAATACTTACTTATTTTTGAGACAGAGCATGCGCACACATAGGGGAGGGACGGGGTGGGGGGGGGAGACGGAGGATCTGAAGCAGGCTCCACGCTGACAGCAGAGAGCCCCATGTGGGGTTCGAGCCTACGAACTGTGAGATCATGACCTGAGCCAAAGTCAGACGCTCAACTGACTGAGTGCACCCAGGTGCCCTGCTCAGATTTACATTAAAAAAATTTTTTTCTAGGGGCTCCTGGGTGGCTCAGTCGGTTGAGCGTCTGACCTTGGCTCAGGTCATGATTTCACGGTTCGTGGGTTAGAGCCCCACATCAGGCTCACGGCTGTCAGCCTGCCAGCTCAGAGCCCGCTTCGGATCCTCTGTCCCCCTCTCTCTGGCCCTCCCCCGCCTTGCACTCTCCCCCAAATAAATAAATATTAAAAAAGAAAAAGTATTTTTTAGAAGTTGAAGAGGCTTCTTTCCTGAGGAAAGTAAAGATCAGGGCCCTGCTGACAGCTCAGGGGAAGAGCTCCGCAGCAAAGCCCCGGGCCCATCACAGATACCCTTTCCCCATCCCTAGGACTTGTTCCCTACCAGGGGTAGAGGGCACTTTGTCAGCCTACACCTGACCAGCAGTAGCCAGGGATGGCAGGGCTTTCCTCCCCCACCCCCACCCTGCACCCGTAGCACGTGTGTGTGCACGCGCACACACGGAATCCCCTTCAGGTAGGCCGTAGCAGCTTTTGGCCCCAGACGGCCCAGTCTGTTCCATTTCTGACTGGCTGAAGACCGGACGGAGGTCCCGTCCTGACAGGTGAGCCAAGCCAGGCAGGAGTGGTTTTAGCCCACTCCCCACTCCACTCCCCAGCGGCCCTGCTTCCCAGGGAAGTTGGCTTATGGTTTGTGGCCCTGTGGCTGGCAGGGCAGCAGAGTCTCAGAGCAGTGCAGGTATGATCAGGGGGCTTCGCTGGAGCTTTCTGTGCTCAGAAAGGGGGGTCCCAGGGCACTGTGCGTAGTACCCCCGTTCCTGCCCTGACTGGGCATTGAAGGGCCAGCTCCCCCAGCCTGAACATTTTCTTCCTTCCCTGCCTCCTCCGCCAGCAAAGGGGGGTGGGGGACCATGATGGTGCCGAGGTGGAGACAGAGTGGCTGCGGTCCAAAGGGCTCCACGTTTCTAGAAGAGGGGGGAGAGGATCTCGTTCTGGAGGAAGCCCCCCTGAATGGGGCTTCTGGGCCAGGGAGACCTGGGAAGAGCGTGGGTGGCTCCTGCCCCCTCGCAGCTGCTGGGCTGGTGCCTGTGCTCTGCCGCTGGTGCGCTGGTGCGGGGGCAGTAGGGCCTGGAACGCTGCCCTCCTCATGGCCCTGCCCCCCACTTCCGCCCAGGGCATCTGGCCCACACCTGGCTTCTATTAGGAAAACCGCTGCTGGCGGCCAGGGTCGGTGTGAGCTGAGGGGCCGGCTCAGGGGAGAGGCCTTTGGGGAGCTCCTTCTTTGGAGATCCTCCTTCCCCACTAGAAGGGGGGCTTTGTTGGGGGAGTCACGGGAGGATGCGCTGCCCTCCCTGCCCCGTTGGCTGTCACCGTAGCATGGAGGCTGGTGGGGAGCCCTGGGGGGGTCCACCTCCTGCTGCCTCTTTGGGCCCTGTGTGACCTGAGTTTGAGTCAGGGGATGCTTGGGCAGCTGTCTCCTGTTCACATCCCCTACTTCATTTCTAGATTCCATTTATGATCATTTATCATACTCCGGGCCCTTGGCACACACAGTCTTTTTTCACCCTCATGATTGCCCTGTAAAGTTGTCCCATTGGTCATTTCTGTCCCAGGGTCACAGCTGGGTGGCCCAGGCAGGCTCCGTCTGACACCAAAGCCTGTTCACGGTGCCAGAGCCCAGTGGGGGGGGGGAGGGGTGTGGAGGGGTGGGAGGGCAGGCCCTGAAGCCATGGGCATGCCAGGGAAGTAGCTTGCAGCAAAGCGAGTGTCCAGGGAGTTGTGAGGCTTCAGCACCCTCACCAGGGTTAGGACTGGCCTGGAGCGAGCCCTCTGACCTCTGGCGTGGCCTGGTGGCCCTGTGCCTTTTGTGTGCATCAGGCAGGTCCTGGGGCCAGCATCTGGAGGGAAGGAGAGGCCGGGAAGGAGAATAGGTGGGTGGTGGGGGTCTTACACCAGAGAAGGTCCCCTGGCCCTGAGGAAGGACCCCAGGAGCCCAGGGCTGCTCCTCCAGCTGCCCTGCCCCACGCAGGAAGTGTTGCCATGGTGACAGAGAGGTGGGATTTGGCCGTATGGCGGCTGGAATGCTGCTATGTGCCTGCTCCTGGTGCCCCTGTGCTGGCCAGTCAGCCCCTCCTGTTCTCTCCTTGGGGCCAGGTATGGGGGAAACACGAGGGGACTGTGGGGCTTCTCCCTAAGCAGGATGCCCTGCTGCCTCATCCCCTGTGGCTTGCAGGCTGGGAATTACCTCCTGCGGTTCCCCTCAGAGCCTCCTGGGACAGTGCTGGGGCTGCAGGGCTCGCAGGCTGCCTGGGGTCCAGCTACAGCCTCCCCCCTGCCCCGGAGAATGACAGTCTGGGGATCTGAGAGAGGGCTCCTCCTCCCTAGTCCCGCTGAGGTCAGGGAAGAAGAACTTGCCATTTCTGAAAATAAAAATTACTGTAGTAATCTGGAGATAGGGATGGAGGGGTGGGTGGCCACCCTTCTCCCGCCCATGGGGCTTCCTGTGGCCCCTGGGCACACAGAGCCAGGTGTGCCCACAGTGGGCACACTGGGCTCTGTCTAAGCTCTTACCTGGTCTCAGCTTCCTTGGTGCCTTCAGTGTTCTCAGAGACCAGTGCCCTGCTCAGAGACCGTCACCACCCTGTGGACATCCTGAGTCCCTTCTGGTCCCCGCTCTGCCTTCCAGCTGCTCAACTCTTCTCACCGCAGGTCCCTCTCACGCAGACCTAGAATAGTAACCTGGCCCACGGGGGGCAGGAGGCTCAGGTAGCTGACAGCTGTCTTGCTGGGTGACTGGATGCAGGTGGCTGCTTCTCCCTGAGCCTCTGGTTTCTCCATGTGTGAAATAGGAAGGTGGGAGACGGGCCAAGGTATGTTCCATCCCCAGCCTGTGCCTCTGACGCGCACGCCCTGCAGGCTCAAGGGCGCCCCTCTCTCCCTCGCCCCGTACCCCCTGCATCTTCACTGGCCTCTGCTCTCCCTGGCCCAGACTCTTCACAGGTGCCAGTTCCCCTGCCTGGTTCACACCTTCTGATCCTTCCCGTCTTATCTCCTATGTTACTTTAAAATCTTTTTTTTTGGGGGGGGGGGCGCCTGGGTGGCGCAGTCGGTTAAGCGTCCGACTTCAGCCAGGTCACAATCTCGCGGTCCGTGGGTTCGAGCCCCGCGTCGGGCTCTGGGCTGATGGCTCAGAGCCTGGAGCCTGTTTCCGATTCTGTGTCTCCCTCTCTCTCTGCCCCTCCCCCATTCATGCTCTGTCTCTCTCTGTCCCAAAAATAAATAAAAAAACGTTGGAAAAAAAAATTAAAATCTTTTTTTTTTTTTTAAGTTTATTTATTTTGAGAGAGTGCGAGAGTATGTGCGCGAGCAGGGGAGGGGCAGAGAGAGAGGGAGAGAAAGAATCCCAAGCAGGCTACGCACCACCAGTGCAGAGCCTGACGCAGGGCTCAAACCCATGAACTATGAGATCACGATCTGAGCCAAGATCAAGAGTCGGACGCTCAACCAACTGAGCCACCCAGGCGCCCCATCTGTTACCATGTTTTTAAAAAACATGCCTATTGGATGTGTATCAGACATAGCCCTGAGTGTTTGCCAGTGTTGACACTTCCCACAACAGCCCTCCAAAGGAGGACCCAATACAGTGCTCAGTACTCTTTCTACAGTTGAGGAAACAGGCACAGAGACGTCGGGTAATTCATGCTGGGAAGACATGCTTAGTGTGGCCGGGCAGGTTTTCACCCAGGCAGTGACTCCAAAGCTTGTGCCCACAGCCTTCCCTTTGCTCCTTCCTGGCACTTACAACAACGTGTAGTGACATAGGTATTTCTGTTTGGTTCGCCTCTATCTCCCGACTTGTATATGCTGTGAGTTTGGGGACCCTTTCTGTTTTGACCATGTCCCCAGCGCCCAGTGGAGTATGCAGTTTGAACACTCCACTCGTATTATGAAAGAACAAATGAATGAGCAGCCTGGTCTCCCCCATGTGACCATCCACCTGAGAACCAGCCAGCTCCTTGCATGGTACTTGGCCTGGGGAAGCCTCGAATGTCTGTCGAATGAATGAATGATGCATGATGCTTTGCCGGCCATCTGTTTTGCTGCTTACACGGGATATTTGCACACTGATGAGAGGGAGGGCCCATGTGACACTTCTCACCGACTCTGGGGTGTGAGGGCAAGGCTGATCTTGCCCTGGCCCCACAGCCCCCTCGTGTGGAGAGGGGTGTGGGGCCCTGGTTCTCAGGCACCAGCCCCGACTTCCTGTGCTGACTGCTGGGTGGGAAGGGAGCAGTGAGAAAAGCCCCTTAAACAACACGGGCGTTCCAGGGTCTCCCACGCTGGGGTCCGCCTCCGCAGGCTGGGGAGGGGGCGCTGGGCCAGCTCCTCCCAGGCCACCTCCCTTCTCTCATTCATTCCCAAGGAGATCGTGGGAAGCTTGGAGGAAGCTGGCCACAGTTTGGGGTGAGCTATTTTTGGTAACAGGGTCTTTGGTCTCAGGCTCCAGGGGCCGAGGTGACTGGGAGGGAGCTGTTTGCATTTCCTCTGGCCCCTTCTGCTCCTCCCTGCCTGGGCCCAGGAGACAGGGCTGCCTGGGGTGTGAACTTGCCTCTCCTCCCTGGGCCCAGGAAGCCTTCCTGCTGGCAGCTCCAGCACCGAGGGAGGGCGAGGAGGAGCACTTCTGTGCGTTCTCCGCTCTCCAGGGACCATTCCCTAGAGCCTGGCATCAGGCCCTCTCCCCAGCCCCTGGCACTCAGGAGGCAGCTGGGATGCTTGCTATCCCTTGATCTGTAGTAGGCCGGCTCTTGCATGTAGTGTCATTTGGTGCTCAGACAGCTCTGGGAAGTAGGCAGCCCAGGCAACACGCCCCATTCACAAGTGAGAAAAATGAGGTTCTGAGAGAGCACAGGGGTCCCCAGAGGCTGGGGTTGGTGACCGGCAACTGAGTGCCTCCCAGTCTAGGAACCTGCAAGGACAAGGATGTGCTGCTGGCCTGGCACCGTCACTGTGGCAGGACAGCCCAACAGTCCCCTTTGGAGGAGGGAGACTGAGCCCAAGCTTGGTGACCGGGTGGCCCTCTGGGTGCAGAGCTTTCCTCAGCCAAGGTGAGGCTGGGGTCCATCCTGTAGTGATACAGTCTTCCCTGTCCCCAGCTAGCCTCTTGGGGTCACCATCCTGGCCCTTCCTGCCCTCTGTAGGGCTCTCCGGCAGGTGTCCCCCCTGCAGGAGGACCTGGTGGCTCAGCACCATCTTTTGTGTCCTCCAGAGCACAGAGGCCCACAAGAACAGCAAGGATGGCTGGCTGGTGTGGACGGGCACCCAGGAGCACCTTGTGTCCAGTGGATTCAACCAGGTAGGGCTCCTCCCAGATGGGTGGGGTACCCACACCAAGAGGGTAGGAGTGAAGCCCAGGGGGAGGTGGGGGACGGCTAGCCAGCTCTAGGCTTGTCCATATACGGCCCTGTGTGCAGCTGGGTCTCAGAGCCCCAGGGGACCTCCAGCTGCTGAAAACTGGCAGATTCCATTTGCAATAGCTAAGCCTGACCCTGGGAACCGTGGCAGCCCCCCCCCCCAGGGGACCAGAGTCCATGGAGGGAACCGCCCCTTGTCCCTTGTCACCTAAGGGTTCTTAAAGGGGCCGGACATGCAAACCCAAACCCTCCCTCCCTGCCATGACTCACCCCCCACCGCCACCCTCCAAGCTCTGCTCTGGGGCAGGTGCCCCTGTGTCAAGGCTGTTTCCTCAGGCATTGGGTTCCTGGGGATGGGCCCCTCTGAGCCCCTCTTGGCTCCCTCCCTGCAGATGCGTGAGCGTGAAGTGAAGCTCTGGGACACCCGGCACTTCTCCAGCGCCCTCACCTCCATCACCCTGGACACCTCACCCGGGTAGGAGCAGCTGGCATGTTGGGATGGATCGGTGGGGAGGGTCAAGGGCTAGATGGTGTCTTAAGTCCAGGTCTGTAATGGACACCATTGGGGAGGGTTCCAAATGTGCCCTGGCAAGGCCCCCTGCGGAGTGGAGGGGCCCAGTCCAGCTGGAACAGGCCTCACCTGGTTCAGGTCTTGTCAGTGAGGGGCTGAGCACCAAAGCGGTCACGGTGCCTGAGCTGGGCTGTGGGGTCGCCTGTTGACCCCATCTCACGTGGACCCTAGCCACAGAGTGGGCCCTTGGCCGTGCAGGCCTCAGCCTGAGGGCTCATGTCGGCGTGTTTTGGCATTTGGGGGAAGGACTGTGACCCGGCAGACACATGGGTGGGAGACATGGACGTGCCCTTGATTTTGCTGTGGCTGTTTTGGTGATGCCGAGGGTCGAAGAGACCAAAGCTTTGATAGGGTGGACGTGGTGGGGAGGTGGGGGGGACATTCGGGCTGGCAGGCTTGCAGGCCTTATGGAAGCTCCTTAGCCCGGGCCACACGCCTGTCTCTGGTGGTTTTGGGGGGTGAGTGAGGGGGTGGGTGCGCCTGGGTGGCTTGGGACTGCATGTGCGCCTCATCTTTCCATCCTCATGGCAGTGTGTGCAGGAGGTTTGTGGGGTGCCGTGGGTCCAGGCCACGCCAGTTCCGTGCACGGGGGCCTAGGCTCACTGTGGCTTAGGCACAGGAGGCTCTCAGAGATGATTGCCTGTCACAGTGAGGAAACAAGGCGTAGGAGAGTGGGGGACCAGTCTGGCTGGGGTAGGAGGAGGCAGGGGCCCGGTTCCCTTTTAGAAGCCTCAGCCCTGCTCTCCCATGACTCTTGGAGGGGCTTGCTGCTCCCCAGGCAGAGATCTGTGAAGGTCAGAGCCAGGAGAAAGTCTTGGTCCCTTGGCTATCTATCCAGCCCCTTCCTCTTCCACTCATGACTGGGGAGACTGAGTCACAGAAGGGGGTGGTGACCTGTCCAAGCTCCAGGTGTGGCATGGACGTGTTTGGGAGCGGGGAAGTCTGATGCCATAAGAACTCTTGCCGAGTCACCCCCCACCTGAGAGCTCCCAGGGAAGGGGTAACAGCGGCAGTGACCCTCCACTCCCACCCCCCTCTTAAAACCCAGGAAGAGGCTGGGGAGCTGGTGAGGCCCATTTTGCAGATGGGGAAGGCAAGGCTGAGTGAGATCCAGTGCCTTAGAACCACACAGTGCAAGGCCTCTTCCTACTCTGGGCCCTGGGGTCCTGGTGACTGCCCCCCTGCGCTGGAAGAATAAGAGCACCCAGGCCCTGAGGCTGCATTGGTATCTTAGCCCCCATGCCTCCCCGGGCCAGATATCTCCTTCCCTACAGGGCTCCCCAGCAGGAGGGAGCTGGACCAGCCAGGAAAAGGGACCCAGCACTAGCCATCAAGTCCTCCTCCACCCACCACTTCCTGCCTTCTAGGCTCCACCCCTGGCTCCTGATGGGTCCCCCTCCCCCGCAGAGCAGCCCCCGCCCCTCCCCAGCATTGCCCTGGAGGAGTTAACGATGCCCAGACCCCACGGTGCCACTGGCCAAGGCTGACCCTGTAATTACAGCGGTTAAGAATAGCTTCGCAGGGCCAGCAAGGCCTGGAATTTCTCAAATCACTCCCAGATGGGTGGCCAGGCCAGTGTCCCGCCCCCTCCTTCCCCCCACTCCTGGCCCCTGCCCTGCCAGGCCACACCCTTGGCAGAGGAGTGGGGACTCTCCGGCCCTCCGTGAAGCTGGTGGACCAGGGTAGTGGTGGCACATGCCCTGCCCCCTCAGGCTCCCTGGAGGGTTAGGCCTGCTGAGTGACTGGGACGGAAGATGTCCAGGGTGTCAAATGTGGGGATAGCCGTGGATTTCCAGTATACCCGCCCTCCTCTCTCCCACTCTCAGTTTATTTTACAGCTTTTCCATCTCAATCTGAGCAAAGCAGTATGTGTTCTTATAGGAGCTAGAGGGGGCCAGGGCTCAGGCACTCACCTCTCCCGGTCATCTCCTAGGAAGAGCCCAGGGCCCCCCCGCCTCCCAGGGGCCCCTGTCACAGCCCCCACCATCACGTGTGGAGCATACCTCATCAAGAGTAGGGGAAGAACAGGACATCAGGGGCCTATGTGTGAAGCCAAGCTCAAGCAGCAGGTCCCTCAGATGTGCCAGGGGCTGTGTGCAGTGCGGGGTGAAGGTGGGAAGGTAGGCAGCAGGGCCTGGCACTGAAGGAGCAGCTCACATTGTAGACTGGGAGATGTAAAAATGCCGCCTGCCTCAGTCCAGTGCTTCTGGATGGCGGAGTGGTCAGCTGTACCCATCGTCAGCCACAGGCAGGTGGGGATGTCTCTCCTCCGGTTACTTCAGAGGCAGCGGAGGCCAGAGAAGTCGATCCTCTGTTGAGAACACCCCAGCAGCCAGGCTGTGCAGGGTGGAGGCTGGGGTTCAGTTTCTGCTGCTTCCCACTGCGGAGCTTCTGCTGTTCACAGTGGCCCTGCCCGTCTCCTGGACGCCCACGTGGCTGGCCACCCCATCCTGGGCCAGGGAGCCCGTGGTGGGATCCTATCCTCCCCTGCGGTGAGCAGGCTGCCAGCTCACCTCTCCCAGGCTGTGGTTCTCGTCTGGAGAGGATTTGCTGGGCATTAGTGGGAGCGTGTGTAGCCCGTATGGCACAGGGCCTGTGGCAGCAAAAACCCAGCAGTCAGAATTGGCGTTTTCCCTACATCTGTCCCTGGACCCTGCCCCAGAGCCGTGGGCATTGTCCTGGGTAAGGGTTGTATCTTGGCTTGGTCTCCCACTCTGCCCCTGCCCCCGCCCCACCCCTTCATCCCCTAGCTCCTGATCTGCTGGGATACCCCAAATCCCTTTTTTGGGAGGGCTGGAGTAAGCGTTTAGCGCCTTTCTTTAGGTCCCGCCTCCCCCCCCCCACCCCCCCGCCATCCCACTAGGCC
The DNA here is from genome assembly GCF_022079265.1 of Lynx rufus. Taxonomy (NCBI): domain Eukaryota; kingdom Metazoa; phylum Chordata; class Mammalia; order Carnivora; family Felidae; genus Lynx; species Lynx rufus. The sequence goes on from NW_025814838.1 coordinate 21,376,444, forward strand.
AGGTTTGGCTTTGCAGTGAAAACATTTATTCAGCAGCCACGCTGTGTTCAGCAGCGGCCCGTGGGCCCACAATGGCCCCTTTGACAGGGCTGCCGAGGGGGAGGGCAGGCCTCGCCATACTGCTCCCCTAATGGGACCCAGGCTCACAGGAAATCCACCTGGGCTGCCGCCGCTGCCTCAGGAAGAAGGGGCCCCACCCAGGCTCACTGCCACCATCCTCTGCTGCCCGACACGACCCACCGCCCACCTCCTCCCTTCCCATGCCAGAACCCTCAGCAGCCACTAATTGAATCCAGAGCCTCGCGTGGCTGGGCCTGACTCGGCGCTGACATCAACGCCCTGAGCCACAGGGCCTGCTCCCCAGACCTGACTGGGCTGCCTCCTTCCAGCCAGGGTGAGGCTGGTGAGGCCCAGGGGCCATGACCCACAGAGGAGACACAGGCACAGGGCTTCGGGGAGGCTCGCTCAGCAGTCACAGCACCTCTCTGAGGCCTCAGGGCCCACTTTGCCTCCTGTCCCACGGTCATGGGAGAAGGTGCTGTGTATCCGTCCCTGTTCCCAAGCTTCCAGCACCCAGTCTGGGCCAGAACTGCACTCTACATCCTTGGCCCTGCCCCCACACAGCCTGCGGCTTTCCTGGAAAACACTCCCACTTCCGGGGTTTCTGGAAAGCCTGGGCACATCCCAAGTGCAGAGAGTAAAGGGGCATCACAGGGCTACCAGGCCTTCACAAGCCAGGCTCAGACCTTTTGTCCTGTCCCTGGGCCACCTGCCCCAAACAGCCCTGGCTGGTCCCTTCACAATCACCAGAGGATTCCTGCCTTTCACGATCCATGCTGCCCCTCCAAGGTGCCTTGCTGCAGCTGGAACAGGAGGCCGGGAGCAAGCTTTCCCAGCCCGAGCCCATGCGGAAGGGCATCAGGACTGCAGGCAGGGCCGGGCTGTGTGTTGTGCCAGGCCCCGGACACAGGCTCCTGCTGCAGTAGGCGCACTCCCTCCGCAGAGGAAGGTAGGAGGTGAACTGCCTGTCAGGCCCTTCCCTGAGGAGGAGCCCTTGCAGACCCTCTCGGTCTTTCGGTCTTTATCTGCTACGAGCCCTCCCCAGCTTCACAGGGGCAGTACAGTTCCTGCTGGCTGACCACTGGGCCTGGGCAAGGTAAGGCTGCCCTCATGTTCCTCTTCTTCAAGGTTAGGAGCTGCCCAGCTCCCGTCTGGCTCCGGCCTGCATCCCAGTCTCAACAAGAGACTGAATCAGGCACCCCAGCTGAGGCTGGGCAGACACAGCCCAGGGCAGGATCCCGGGAGGGCAGGCCACCCTGGCATAGTCCTCAGCGGCAGCCCTCCCACCCTGGGGGTTCTGGCCTCCCGCTTACCTCCACACCCACCCAGGTACCCTGGGCCATGCCAGAGAAACACACTCATTTCATCTTTTATTTTTCTTACAAAAGGCCTTCATATCATTGTTTGTCTTACAAAAACCAAAGTCCTTGTCTCTGAATTTGAAAAACATTTTCCCAGAATAAGTGGGAAAGAATCTCTTATAAATATATTTTTAAAAACCAAAGCAAAACATGTTCCTAAGCGTCTGTCTTTCCAGTTTCTTTTGTTCCTTTGCTCCTTGGGGCCGAGGCTGGGCCACACACCCCATCCCCAGCCTTTCTCTCCCTCTGCTGTCTTTCTGGGGGCTTCCTTCACTGGCCCCCAGGATCTCCTGGGAGGGGGGCCTGGCAGCCCTGGGCCTGTGTTACCAGCACACGGCAGGGCCCGCCCCACCCTTCCCCAGGGAAGGTGCACGTTGCAGAGAACCGGGCAGATGCCGTCCTCGTAGGCACTCAGGCATAGCGCCACCTTAGAGGTGGTCACCTGCGTCCCAGGATCTCACAGATGAGGAGACTGAGGGGCAGGATCTTGCTGTGGTCACACAGCCCTCACCTTGATGTGTCCTCTTTGTAGGGATCCGAGAACTTCCTTGGTCTGGCAGCAGGAGGGTGCTGGCGGGTCCAGCAGGGCTGAGAGCCTGGCCTGGCAGCCTGTCGCTTCCGGGCTTAGATGTAGGGCTTAGTGGGGAGGGGCCCCTGGGGGCTGGCCCCCGGGTAGCCCATGAGAGGCACCTCACACTCCGGCCCACTGGGTGGAGCTTCCCCACCGCCCTCAGTCGCCTTGGGGCCCGGCTCCAAGGGGGCCTTCACCCCCTCCAGCTCCAGGGGCCCAGTCCCTGGCCCCACCTGTCCTTTGCCGTGAGTGGCAGCCGCTGCCGTCCGTCCCCGCCGCACACAGTAGGCTGCCCCCACGGCAGCCAGTGCGGCCAGGAGCACTGCAGCCAGGGCGGGAGCGATGAGGAGCGGCAGGTTGCCCTCCCGGGCCTGGGTGACAGGGGCATGGTTGGAGCGGACGGCTGGGGGTGTGCGGGCCTCCCCACAGGCCTCTTCGCCCTCGGGCACCCGCCCGGCCCCCAGAAGCCTGACGCAGATGGAGTAGGTGGCGTTGGGCCGCAGCTGGGTGACTGTGTACTCAGCAAGCGAAGCAGGCAGCCGCAGCGTCACCGGCCGCTTGTCGGGGCCTGACAGGTTACGGTAAGTGAGGCGGAGGCTCCTGAGCTGCGCGGTGCTGCCCTGCAGGTAGCGCTGTAGCCCCACGCGCAGGGAGGTGGGGCTCGCTGGCTCGATGCCAAGGGGCAGGGGCTGCGGCGGCTCCGGCGTGGCCGGGGCGGGGCTGGGCTGGGGCCCCTGCCTCACCCGGCTCTCGCAGTAGAGGCCCGTGAAGAGCTCAGGGCACAGGCACTCCAGGTGGCCGTGCACTCCCAGGTGACAGGTGCCCCCGTTGAGGCAGATGGACGCTGGGCAGTCCTGGGGCCTCGGGGGAGCTCCCAGAGTGGGTGGGGCGGCAGGCGGCAGGCTGGGGGCCTCCGTGGCAGGCTGCGTGGGGCTGAGCCAGGTGGGAGCTGGACTGGAAGGTGAGAGAGTTGGCCCCCAAGCCATGGGCTTTGTGGTGGGTGCCGTGGCCGTGGTGGTGGTGGCTGGGCAGCCAAAGTCAGCATATTCAAGGTCTAGGAGCAGCCGGCCAGCGTTCTTGGGTGGGAAGTGGCAGCGTGTCTCCTCCGGGCTGGCCAGTGCCACGCGGCTCTCCCGCACCCAAGGGCCAAACCAGCTCAGGGGACACACGCAGTTGAAGGGGTTGCGGGCGGCCGCCAGGAGCCGCAGGCGGGGGAAGAGGGTAGAGAGCTCGTGTGGGAGCGCCTGCAGGCTCAGGTTGCTCAGGTCCAGCTCTTGCAGGGCCACCAGGCCGGCCAGGCTCTCGGGCCGCAGCTGGGCAATGCGGGTGTTACCGGCCAGCCGCAGGCGCGTCAGCCCCCGGAGGCCCCGGATGGCCGGCGGGACTCGCTCCAGCTGGTTGTCGGACACATCCAGGTCGTGGAGGTTGCGTAAGCGGCCAAAGAGCCCCTCGTCCAGCCGCCGCAGTCCCAGGCCGGCCAGCCTCAGTGCCTCCACGTTGGCAGTGTCCAAGGTGCCAGGCTCCAGGGCCGGGAGGCTGTTGTGACTGAGGTCGAGCAGCAGCAGGCGCGGCAGGTGCAGCGGGGGCAGGGCCCGCAGCTCGTTGTCCTGCAGCTTGAGCTCCAGGAGGCTGTCTAGTGTGTCAAAGGCTCCGGGCTGGATGTGGCGGATGCGGTTCTTGCCCAGGTAGAGGCGCTCTAGGCGCCGCAGGCCGCGGAAGGTCTCGTTGGTGATCTCGCGCAGCCTGTTGGCAGTCAGGTCCAGGTTGCTGAGGTTGGCGAGTGGTTGGAAGACCCCGCCGGGCAGGCTGGCGAGCTGGTTCTGTGACAGGTCTAGGAGCTGCAGCCCTGGCAGGCTGGCAAAGCTGCCTGCATCGAGTGTGGTGATGCCGTTCTCGAAGACGTAAAGGCTTGCCGTGTCAGGGGGCACGTCCCGGGGCACTGTGGTTCCCTGGCGGGCGGCACAGAAGACCGTCTGCGGCTGGTTGCACTGGCAGCCTGTCGGGCAGCACTGCACCCTGGGGACTGGGGCCAGCAGCAGCAGCAGCAGTGGCGGCAGCATTGGGGGCAGAGGGATTCTGGGGTACATCTTCTGGGTCCTGGGAGCAGAGAAGTGGTAGAGACAGGAGACCATGAGTCAGGGACCCAGGGGACAGCCACACCAGGAAGGACCAAGAAGGGAATTCCCAGCCCCCTTCGTCACTCCCTGCCCCCAAATCTGACAGCACACAGTAGTTATGAGTCAGGTCCCCAGTGCCCCGGCCTCGTTCCTGCCCCGGCCCCATCAGTCTCTCACTGAGTGACTTTGAGCAGTCACATGACTTCGTTAGGCTATCGGTTGCTACTTCCTGCGCTGTCACCAGGGTTTAGTGGGCTGATGTGTGCACAGGGAGGCTGGCCCCCAAACACTCAGTGATCATGAAAATCCCCTTCTCCTTAACCCCAGCCCTCTTGCCTCTGCGGCTCAGGGAGAACACGTGGTCAGAAAGCATCAGGCTCTGTGCCCTCCCTGCAGTTCCAGCCCCACCCCTCCTCCCCGCCTCGCCTCTGCTGAGGTGGACAGGCCAGGAGGGAGCGTGGTGGGTCCTAGAGCGGCAGCCCCTCCCCACAGTGTCTGGGAGAGGAGGGGCGGGCAGCCAGCGCGTAAGCAGAGAAGCTGACTGCCCTGCGCCGCTGGCCCCTGCCGCCACGCTCTGTGTCCTCCAAGTGAGAGAGACTGCGGCGGGAAGACTTCACACGGAAACTATGGGATCGGTGTTTTTCCACTTATGAAGTCAGACCTGCCCCATATGGGAGCTGAGGGCCCGCCAGGACTTGGCCAGGGTGGGGGACGCTCCTGGGGAGGGGGCAGAGGAGGGCCTAAGCCCTTGGCAGGTGTCCCCTGGTCTTCAGATCTCTCATCTCTGAGGTGTGATGACAGATCTAGAGGTGGGGGTCCTGGCCTCCCCAGACTGACCCGGGGCAGGTGGAGGGACACTGGTTGCGGGGTGGCCCCAGAAGCAGGGCTGGGCCTAGAAACATTCTGCAGATTGGTTTGTCTGCTGTTTCTTGGGGTGTGCTCTGGCCAGAGCACTGAGAATGAGGAGCGGCAGGCAGCTCTTCCCCTTGTTGGCACACTGAGCATTTATGGTCCCCTCGCGTGGCACCCCCAGCAGCCACAGCAGGTGGAAACTATTCTCATTGCTCCCAGATGGCAGGAGAGAGGGGGGGCTCCAGGAGGTGCAGTGATTTGCCGTCCCACTGCCGGGAAATCTGAGCCGGAGCCCAGGTCCTTAACCACGTCCAGGTGCAGCTAGGCCTGCAGTCCGTGATGGTCCTGCCCTCCTGATGTGGGGCCCAGTCCTGCCCGGGGCGGGGTGGGGGGGTGCTCCCTCTGCTGTTCTGGGCCCCAGCTCGTAGTTGGAACTGCTCAAGACAGAATGGGGCCACAGCACGGGCCCCCCTTCACTCAGGCTCCTGTGAGGAGCCCAGGGGCCACCCTAGCAGCAGTCCCCACTCTCTGGGCCCCTAGAGTCCCTGAGAGGCCAGCACTCCTCCCCTCCAGGCGCCTTCTGCTCACACAAGGGCCTTTTGTGCTGGGCCTCAGCCTCCCCTTCCCCCATGCCTGCCAGCCATCAGGCCATGGCAGGTAACGTGCCCCCCACCCCAATCCAGCCTGTGTTCTGCCCCGCTGCCCTCCGTCGGGCTCCTCCCCCAGGAACATGGGCTCCAGCAATGTGAGGCAGAAGAGGGGGGGCAGGTGGTCCCAGGACAGACTAGACAAGTCACTGGGGAGACCAGCTCTAGGTAAAGGCCTGCTACCCAGGTTGGGCCCGCCCAGGCCCGGCCTGCCTGCAGGGTCCCCTGTGCCAGGGAAGAGGGGCCATCGGCCTCTGCCCCCCTAGTTAACACCGATGACCACCTTTCACAGGCCAGCCAGGGAGGCCTTCCTCGACCTCCAGCTGGTGCCCCTTCCCTGGCTGTCTAAGGTCCTGGCTCTACCATCCCCACCCTGAGGGGAGACCCTGCCTGCTCCCGTGTGTCCCAGAGCATGCCTAGCTCACCTTTGCCAAGTGAGTGCTGGGGCAGGGCCTCGTGCTGAACCTCAGATGACGCTTGGACCAGAACCTGGAAGGCTTTGTGCCCCTGCTGGCCCTGCCGGCACCGTCCCGAGGGGGCTGCGTGCACCGCACCCAGCCTCCTCCCCGGAGTGCACCCGTTCCACCCTCACTGACTCAGAAGGCAGTGGGTGTGGCCTGGCCTCCAGATGTGGGCTGTGTGCGACCCCCACCCCCCACATCCACGTGTGGGGTGAGCCGCTTCCCCCTGAATCAGCCCTCCCCGTGGGGCCGGCAGGGTCAGGAAGGGAGCAGCCAGGCTCCAGGATGGGAGGGGACCCTACACGTGGCCACCCCTGTGGCTTCAGCTCCCTCTGGGTTTTGTATAAGGTCGTAGTTAAGAGCTCATGCTCCAGTCAGGCAACCTGGGCCAGGGGCATCCCAGCCATGAGGCCATAGACTGCGTTTTTCTCTCAGAGCCTCTGTTTCTCCGCTGTCTGCCCAGGCGTTTCAGGCAGCACCTCCTACGACTGGAAGCGCTTAAACACAGAGCAGCCGGGCGTGGCCCCTGGGGGCCTGGGGTGCATGCTGGAGGGTGTTCCCCAGTCTACACGGAGGAGGCATCAGCCTGGGCTCTGGGCTTCACTCCAGAGTCTGTTGGCCCTTTAATCAATAAAGTCATCACGGGAGAGGGAGGCAGAGACGCTCGCTGTAGGTCCGTCTAGCCATAGAGCAGCAGTCTGGCCGAGTTGGTGGGGAGCAGGGGCTGGGTCACAAGAGCAATCGGCATCTTGGGCTGGGAAGACCCCAGCAGGCAGCAGCTAGGATGTAGAGCCCTGCTCCACCTGCCCAGTGAGGAGTCAGCATGGGGGCTTTGGGAAATGGGAAGGTGGGTGCTGGCGGCTCTGGGGGCTCCGCCGTGGGCTGTCCTGGCACCAAGAGGAGACCACAGAGTCCCCAGAAGGGACCCGGAAGGTGAAGACTGACCATGGAGGGGGTGGGCAGTAGAGCTACAGGAGATAGAGACCTGAGTGTAGGCCCAAGTTCAGCCCCTAAGTAGCTTCCCAAGTCCCTGTTCACTTCTGGGCCTCATTTTCACCCCAGCCCTGCCTCACTCTCTGGAGTTGTTCTGAACACCCAGAGTTGTAGTTGTGTGTTGTTCTGTTTGTTTTTAAATGGGGAAGTTCTTTTAACAAGTTCTGGGAGTGATTCTCCCTGTCTGGGCTCGTTCTGGTGTGTGTGTGTGCTTTGGGGGTGGGGTCTGTCATGGGAGGTCACGGCTTTCCTGGCCATTACAATTCCTGCAGCTCTGAAGGACCAGGGGCCTGGGCTTTGATATCTGATCTGCTGACCCAAGGCAGGGAGGTAGGACCTTTCCCTCTGCAGAGGGTGAGGGGAGACTTTTGGAGGCAGCCCTGAGGCTTTGGGGGGTGGGGTGGGAGGAGGGCAAAGGGTCCAGGTCTCTTCTCTTAAACCTGGACTCTGCAGACTTGCCTTGACCTGGCCCCACTGTGGTGTGATGGGAAGAGGCAGGAAACAGAGGCCCAGGCTCTTGCTGCTGGCCTTGCTGCCCTCCAGGGGACAGTTGCTGGGATGGGGCTTTAAAGTCCCACTGTCCGCAGTCCCAGCCTGGCTGTATGAGAGCCTGGCCATGGCCCTTTACTTCCCTTCCCATCTGTGAAGGCGGGAGTTGGGAGGGGTCCTGGTTATAGCGCCTCATTGTGAGGGCTGTTTAGTTTGTTCTTGGAGCACATGCTAAGTGCTCAGTAAACATTTGTTCCTGAAGGTGTTACCCATAAAACCTGAGCCCTGCCTTCTGCACATACAGGGTGAGGATGCCATGGTGTGAGGGGGGTTTTGTGCCACTTTCAGCACAGACAGGAGGTCCCTTGGGTCCAGGGGAGGCTTCCATGCAGAGGCTGCCCTCTGTCCTCCACCCTTGGGTGTGGGAGAGTAGGAATTGGAGAAAGCCGACTGATGAGGGGTGTATTTAGTTCTGGCAGTGGGTGGGGGAATGAGCTGACCTTTGGCCAGCCCCCCTTCAGCCTATGACCTGGAGGTGGGGAAAGGGAGCAGAGGGAGGAGCTCTCAGGGGGATCCTGGTGCCCCCACCCACCTGTGAGTGTAGGGGACACCTGGAGGCACCCACTAACACACAGGCACTGGGTCAGGCAGGGACTGGTGAGTGGGTGGAACCCAGGCATTTGTGTGACCACATCAGACCTTAGGCTGCTCATCTCACTGCTCCTGGGGAAGGCCACAAGGCTGGTGAGGGAATAGGGTTGGACAGATGAACAGATGAGGCCAGCACAGCCCCTTCCTGTGCCAGACACTGCAGAGTGGGCGCAGGGGTCAGGTGCTGCAGGTCTGACCCTGAGACCCTGAGACTCTGGGCCTCTGGCTCCCAGTGCTTCCCGCCCCCCCCCCCCCCAGGCTAAGTACTGCTGGCCAGGCCTGGCAGCAGCCCAGCCCAGGAGTCTGCCAACCCCCCAGGCAGGCGGGGACCATGCCGGCGGCCAGGACGGCTGGCTCCGGTTTCGCTGACGTGTCTGAGGAGGCTCAGAGCCTGGGCTGGGTCCGCCTATCTCCCCATCCCTGGGGCACAGCAAAGCCGAGAGGTCAGAATCTCTGTCCTAGGCCCTCAGGGGAAGGGGCTGAGGTGGGGCTGGGGGCCTTAGTCAGACCCTGTGATGAAGCTGGGAGTCTGTACTAGTCTCCGCCTCTCTGCCTTACTCTGTGTACCTCCCCAGCCAGCTCTGCTCATTCTACAGATGAGGCCCAGACACCACTTCATGACCCCATCCAGTTTCCTTCCCTTTCTGGGTTTCTGTTTCCCACCTATAACCCAGAGGTTTCTCAACCCCAGCTGCACATGAGAATCATCTGGGAAGCTTTGGAAAGTTCCTGATGCCCTCTGCCACCACCACTACCACCCCTACCCCTAACCTGGGGCAATTAAATGAGAACTTCTGGGATAAGGCCCCAGCAGAGTTGTGTAGGAGAGGCTCCTTGGGTGAGTCGCCCCTACAGACATTGGGGCAGAAGGTTGCAAAGGGGGACAGTCTGGATGTCAGTCTTCTCTCCCTGTCTGGGGAGGGGTGTGGATCCCCAACAAATGTGGCAGGTGTGGCTGGCTGGCTGGCAGCGCTAGAAGAGCAGGAGCTGGGCCCTCCTCCCCACTGCCCCCACTCCTCCAGGGCAGGAGCTGCCTGGCCCCAAGTGGCTGCCTTCTTTGGCACCATGGATGACTTGGCAGCTACCAGACCTGTCAGCCCAGGGCTGGGAGACCAGTGACTAAAGCCATTCTGCTCAAGTGGGCCCTCAGGGCGGCGAGATATGTCATTTCAGTCAGGAGAGGTGCCACTCTGTTGGGAGAGGACACCTGCTGCCCCAGAAGCTATTTGGTGGCTGCAGCCCAACTAGAAATGGGCCAGTCCAGATGCTACCATCCGCACACGCAGGTGTGATGCCACGGGGGCTGGGCCCAGTCAGATGCAGGGCTGCCTTGCTGCCCTGTCCCCACCCAGGGCCAAGCATTCATCAGGGAAGGCCCTAACCCTGCAATTAACCCTGAATTTGCCAGAGGAAGACCTTAGTCACCAAGGGAGGTCACCAGCCCAAGCCAGCTGGGCCCAGGTTGTCTGGGGCCTAGGCAGGGACTGAGAAGTAAGTGGCCCTAGAGGGGTCTTGCCCTTCTCATTTGCCGTGCCCAGGGTACTCAGTTTCCCTGTGGCAGAAATGGCCTTTTCTGGGGTCCACGAGTGGCTCAGGGGAGCCACAACCCTGTCCCCTGTGCCTGGGTCTCTCAATTCTTACTGCTGCCCATCCAGGCCCAGGGCCAGTAGGGGCCCCAGTGACTGCCCCAGCCCCAGCTCCTTCTCAATGCAAGCCAGTTCTCTCCTCCCTCTTTAATTAAATCTCTCAGGCAGCCGCGGAGGAATGTCAGAGCCTTATTGCATTCCCCTGGAGGAGACTGGTTGGGGGACCATCCCCAACCTGGAGAACTGGCCCCTTGCCTGCCTCTACCCTCCAAAACCAAGGTGGCTCAAGGAAGCCTGCTTCAGCCTCCTCATACCCAGAGAGGCTGGAATGAGGAAAAGTGGGGGAGGCTTGAGGGCCTGGCCGGCCAGGCGGACCAGCCAGCTGAGGGAAAGCAATCCGGCTGACTCTGGAATGTGGAAACCGATAAAAGGAAGAAGGCTGAGCCCCTGTCCGCCTGTGGTGCACTCAGACTCCCGCAGCACCCTTGCCCGCCCCCAAACACAGCCCTGTTCAGTCACGCGCGCGCAGACACATGCCCACGCCAGACACACGCCCATTGGGCTGTGCTCTGACACACACACACACACGCGCGCGCGCACACACACACACACACACACACACACACCCTCCCCCTTCTCCAAGAAATCTTGCAAATTCCACAGCAGTGAGGGGAGCTGGTTTTCTTGGCAGTGCAGAGCCTTGGGCTCCCTGGCTCAGGGAGGGACTCTTAAGGGGAGCTGAGGGGGGCTTATAGGAGGGGTCACTAACCGGGTTAGGTGGCACTGTTGCCCTTTCCAAGAGCTCAGGGCCTGCCAATGGTCAGGGATGCTTCTGTGGGACAGACTCACCCTAGCCTTCTCTCTGGTCCCCAAGGGGGCTGGCTGGCTGGCCTGCTGAGGTGGGAGCTGCCTCCTGGGCCCACCTGAGACACCATTTTCCTTTTCCCAGGAGCTACCCAGCTCAGGGATGGGGTTCACTTATAAGACCCCATGGGGACTCAACTATCTTTACGTGGGACTTGTTCCAGCCCCCCCCCCAAGGCATTAGTAGGGGTGTCAGGAATGGGAGTCAAGAGACTGTGGACCCGTCTCCTGCCCAGGGCATCTCCATGCCTGCTGGAGGAGGCTTCCTAAGGAGAGCACGGGTCTGGCTTTTTGTGTTCAATCCCTCCTCCCCCATTTCCAGAGTGTGGAGAAAGCAAATGCCCTGGGACAGCAACCCCCCACTGACCCCATCTGACCCTCTGGACCCACAGGTCCCAGGGTAGCTGTTTCAGTCTGCAACTGGGGGAGGTGGGGACAGGCAGTGCCCAGGCCCCCAGCCTGGCACGTGTGTGCTCATCCCCCCTCCCTGGGCCAGATAATGGTCTGGAGGGAATCCAGCTGGGCTGCTCATTACCAGAGCCCTCTTCCTGCCTCTGACACTCTGTTTACAGAAGCTCTGGGGGCTGAGTCCCCTGGGAGAAGACAGCCAGCCCAGGGGACTGCTCTCCCATCCCCCCACCCGCCTGCTTTATCCCTTTTGGGCCTTGCCAACAGCTGGGCCCATGCTGGACTTCGCTACCCTCTGAGTCAGTTCAAATGGACCGCACTTGGAGGGCACCCACCTAGCTACCCTTCTATGCTCCCAACACTCAAAGTCCAGCTGACTGGGAAGGAGCCTTTAAATTTTAGTACAGTTACCCAGCCCCAGAAGCTTTAGGCCTGGAGAAGAGGGCTCTGCATCCTGGTGCCTCTTCCAGAACCTCACCTGCCCTTGCCAAAAGGCAAGCGGGGGGACACTGGGACCCTCAGGGCCATTTCCTCCTTCCCACCTTTCAGACTCCACCCCTGGGCCCCAGCAGGAGAGGCAGTCAGTGACCCTGGTGTGGTAATCTTTAATGAATGGGGGCAAGGCAGAATGGTTGGCACCAATTGCCTGGCCTGCCAGTGACCACAGGGGACCTCAGCAGCCCTCAGGCCCCAGAGCTGCCAGCCCAGGGACACAAAGGACTAAGCTGGCTCCAGGCCATTGGGTTCATAGCCCAAGCAGAGCCCTGTCCATGGCAGAGGCAGAGACAGAACACCCTAATATCTGGAAAATGAAGGGCCCGAGCCAGCCAAGGTCTGTCCCTCGTGCCCCATGGGGCGTCAAATACCTCGTAGCCACCCCCGACTCCTCCTCAGGGTTGCATGCCTATTGGCCCCCTGCTCTGCCCTGGGTGACAAGGGTCCTCAATACCCAGGCGGCCGATCTGCCCAGATCTGCACAGGGGCACGGAGGGCTCCAGGCCCAGAACCAGAGTGTCCCACTCCAGTAGGTAAAAGTAACCCAAGACTATGGCTTGGCTATCCCCTCAAAGGGGTTTGATTCATAAAACTGGTCATGCCGGAGGGCCCAGCCGTGGGAGGAGGAAGCGAGGGAGGGGGTGTTTATTTTGTCTGCTCGCAGCCCTGCCGGCTACTGGCCCGTGAGCCTTGTGCGCGCGCGCGGGTGCGCGCGCGGCCGTGGGGTTGTCCGGGACTACAGGAGGAGGGGTTGACTCCGGCGCGGGCAGGGGGTGCACGGGGCCCGCCCGCCCTGCGCCCGGGTGATCGTGCGGGGCTGGGGTCCAGGTGTCGGTCCTGAGTGCGTGTGCGCGCGATAGGAGGGGTTCGCGCGCGTGATCGGCGCGTTGCACAGCCCGCCCCCTAGCGCCCCCCCGTCTCCGCCCGCAGCGCCCCAGCCCGGCAGACACTCACCGGGCGGCGGCGGCAGCGGGAGCCGGGCGGGGTGGGCCGGCCGGCCTGGAAGCGTCCTTGGTTCCAGGGTCCCGAGGCAGCAGCGTCGGTGTCTCCCCGCCCGGGGTTTGGGCTGCGGAGTCGGCTGGCTAGGAGGCGGGTCGCTCTTTAAGGGCCGGGGGCGGGGCCGCTCCCCATGGGGCGGGGCGGGGCGGGGCCGACAGAGACCCGCCTCCTCTCTCCGCTGAAGGGGTCGTTCCTCCGGGCAACCTAATACTCCACCTCCTGACCGAGGGAATCAGGAGTCCCGCGCTCCAGTCTGGTCTGCCACTAGTTCGCCCTACAACCCTGGGCGGGCCCCTGTTTTTCGTGTGAAAAAGAAGAGAATATCGAGGCCAAGAGTCCCAAACCCGGATGCCTGTGACACAACAGGCAGGTGATATAAGGGTAATACAAACTTGAGGAGCTGACCCCAGAGTTTGTGGGGACCTGGAGAGGCCGGAGTGGGTGGGTGAGGGTTGGTGTAAGGGCTCAACCCCTATGACCTGCCCCAGTCTGTGAGAGTTGCAGGTTTTTCAAGAGAAACTGGGAATCTGTTTTTTGGTTTTTTTCTTGTTTGTTTTTTTGTTTTTTGTTTTTTTTTTTTTTTTTAAGGTGAAATCTGTCAATGTGTTATTGTTGGTAGCTAATCCCAATTTCAAAAACTTTTGGGCAGGCCACAGAGAGCCCTCTGAGAGCCTCTTAAATACAATCTCTAATGCCAAATCTGAGTTCGGGGGTGCTTTTAGCCATGAGGGCTTTCAGGGAGGTGAGCATCCCTGGACCACATTCTCCACATTTTAGATGAAGGGACTGAGACACAGGAAGGGAAGTGACCGTCTGCCCAGGGCCCCACTTTTACCATTGTGCTGGACGGGGTGGGATGAACTGGGAGGTTGGGCCTCACACTCAGTGAGTGGGGCCTGGGTGCAGCTGATGGTGGCCCTTGACAGGCAGGAGGGGTGGGTGCCAGGGACTGGACTAGTCCAGAAAAACTCCCTGCCTTGGAGTATTCCAGGAAAATTCTCTGCCCTCTTGCTCCATGTTTGTGGTCAGAATCATGCCTCCGAGCCTTTGGGGACCAGCTCAGCTGCCAGCTTCCAGAAGGCCTTGGGGTACCCGCCATCCCCTCCAGCCTGGCCTGTATTGCATGCTTGTCTTGGTGTGGAGATGCGGGGCATGACTTGTGAACCTCTGCTCCTGGGCCAGTGCTGGATCTCTGGTGTGTTTCATTTGGCTCGTTTGGGACTTTTTAAAACTTTGAAGCCATTGCCAACATTGAAAAATCCGGTGGTTTCACATCAAAACGGGACTTCCCAGCTTGCCCTTCAGTAGGAACTCTGGGCCAGGGCCGAGGAGTAGCTGCCCCCTCTGATGGAAGCCGAGGCTCACTGGCCACCCCCGTCCCCACAACTCCCAGGTGTCTTCCACCAGGAGCACTCCACCCGCTCACATTCCTGAAGCATTTGAGTTTGCAGTGGGTACTGTGTGGCTTCAGTGAGATGGCCCTGTGTTCCCTAGAGCCCTCAGGAGCGTCCACAGATGCCCCTGGGGGGTGGTGCTGCAACCTAACCCTCCCTAAGGAACAGGACTTTGTGACAGGCCCCCAAGCTTCTCACCTCCCTGTCCGGTTGTTGCTGATGGAGAGAGCCCACACACCTGCCTAAAGGGTGCATCCCTTACTCCAGTGCTGGGCCTGGGCTTACACATGCCATGCTACTACTCACGCAGAGGTTCACAGGCAGCTTCCAGGGGACCCCCTCCCCAGTTTTTCCATTCTCCCCTCATATGGCATCAAGGTACCCCTCCCCTTGCCCCGCTTAGAACCTGGTTCTAAGGGAGTGTGGGGCTAGGCTTGGTCCAAGGGGGTCTCGGCTGCCCAGCCTGGGTGACACGGGCAGATCCAGGAGATCTGGACTACTTTGGACCAGTGGTGATGCCAGGATATCTAGGTTGGTGGGTCTGAAGGGGAGAGATGCGCTGCCAGGGAGAGCCGGAGAACTCTTAAAGCAGCTTTTCCTGGCAGGCAGTACTTCCTGTGCTAATTGCAGGAATATTAGGAAAGCTGATGAGATTATCAGGCACCAACCTCTCCCTCATGTGACCTGGTATCTGCATCTTCTGGGACTTGGGTCTGGAAGTAGGGGCCCACTCTAGGCTGTAGACCTTCTATGACTTTGGGTCTGGGGCAGACCCCTGGACCTGGGCCAGAGCCCTTTCCAGTGGCCAGCCCAGATGCCAGCCCTGCCCCATACCGTGACAGCGGGAGAGGTGCCAGCTCTTACCACCTTTGGTGGCCCTCTGCCAGGCCGGAACTATGTTCTGCATTCCAGACCCAGACCTGGCTTGGATCTCTTCACAAGGCCAGGGGTCAGGCCCGTGCCAGCTGTTGGCCAACCCTTGGGGCTGGGTGCCATGACCCCATTTCCTGCCCTGTGCCCGTGGACGGCTCTGCCTGAGGCAAGGAAGACTGGCCTGACCTGTTGGAGGAGCCAGCCCTGCCCTCCTTGACTTCCTGCCCCCGCGCCCCCCAGCACCTGAGTCAGTGGGCCGGCCCGTTGGGGCTGACGGGGTGGGGGTGCAGGGAGGCCAGGTGGAGCATCTCGAGGAGGTCGGTGTGGAGCACGGATGAGCCGTCTGTGCCACTCACAGGCCCGTTCCCCAGTTCCTGCTAAGGTGACAGGGGCGGGGTGCCTCAGGAGTCCCTCCGTCCCAATTGCTCTCTGACGGTGCCTGGAGCCCATCATTCTCATTTCTGCCCTCTCCTGTCCATCTCCACGTGGTGGTCTCTGTCCTGTCCCCCTTCACTTGAGACATGCCATCAGCTTCTTGTTGCTTGTCCATTGGAGGGAGGCAAGATTCCCCTCCTCAGGTACCAGGCCGCGTTCTGTCTGGCCCCAACCCACCCCATCCTGAGGCTCAGCCCCTCACCATCACTGCCCAAGCCATCACCACATCGTCCTTTGCCCTGTTCCTCACACCGTGAAGACCGTGCATCTGCCTACCACACCTGCAGGGCCTTTGCACATGCTGCTCTTTCTACTTGGAACCCTCCCCGCTTGGTTGATTCCTCCTTACCCTTTGGGGCATAAGGAACACCCCCCTCCCCTGTGGCCAGGGTCTGGTATCCTGGCTCCCTGCTGGCTGTCCTCAGGGAACTTTGCCTTCACGTGTTTTGTGTGTTGGGGGGAGAGGGAGCTGCATCTGCCTCTCAGGCCAAGCTGTGAGCAACTTGAGGACAGAGGTGGGGTCTTTTGCACTCACTTCTGGTCACACCTGCAGGCTGAGCCAAGGGCTGGGCATGGATAATTTGACAAGGGAATGAATGGGAATGGATGAGTGAGTGAATGAATGAAAGTCTTGTTGGGGCTGCTGAAGGGACTTGCTTCCATCCCCACTGGAGCCAGCATCAGCATGGAGGGCCATCCTAGGTCACACACCCACCTTGTCCCCCTGCCCACCTGCTCCCCCACAGAGAAGGCGATAGACCAGGTCAAGAAAGACAGTTCTGAGTCCGGCTCACCCTACCGGCTCAAGGTAATTAGAGCCCTTGTTACTCACAGGTGGCCAGCCCAGAGCACTCCAGGAAGCCGTGGAGACACCCACGGCCCCACCCAGTTTCCCAGCCCACTCTGTGGCTCCCAGCAGGGTGGGGAGGGGGGGGTGGGCAGCTGGCCAGAAGGGGACAGACGGGTGGGGTGGGGGAGCTTTGTTGCCTGGGTGAGGGTTGGATGCAGCTGCCACAGCTGGTGACCTCTGACCACTGGAACCATGATGAGGAAGGGGCTCTGTCTGAGGGTGAGTGGCAGCATTGGAGTCAGAGTCCAGGCCTTCGGGTCCAGGGACATGAAACTAAAACCAAGGGAAGAAACAAATGGATGAAGGCACCTGTCAGAGTTCTCTTGGACAGTGACAGCCCATTGGCCACAAAGTGGCAGGGACGCTGGGGTGTGTATTCCCAGCCACTGCCCCCCCACGCAGAGCCCCACCTCAGGAACACAGTGGGGACAGCAGGGATGCACTGTGGTGAAGGAGGCCCTGCTCCCAGCCCCTGGCTTAGGCTTGGGCACAGGGGCTCGAAGTCATGCCAAGGGAGGTTCTGAGTCTCTAAGATGTCATCAGGAGCCTGGGATAACTGAGGAGGTGGCCCCCAAACCTTTGTGCAGGCCTGGTGCGCCCAGGCCAACTGCACTGGGCAGGGTGTAGGTAGTCCCTGGGCAGGGTGTAGGTAGGTTCTAGCACGCCTACTCCTCTTCCCTGGGAACTCTGGCCTGATGCCCAGGTTGGCCAAGGTGGGACCAGAGACAGAACGTATGTGGTGAGCCAGGGATGGAGCTTGGGACTGAGGTGTGGAAAGAGGGGCCTGCTCCCTTATGCCCAGGGTCCATACAAGTCCTGGGATGAAAAGGGTGGGCAGATGGAGGGTGGGCAGGGCAGGAAGGTCTCAGACATGGGGATGTGCTTGGCCTGTAGTCAGCACAAGGAGAGAAGAGTAGCCGGGACAGGCTAGATGCAGCTAGAGGGACCGTCTCAATCCTAGCCAGTGGGGTGTGTGGCCTGAGCCCCTGTCTGGGGTCATGAGGCCCCCCCCCCCCCCAGCCGCCCCTCAGGCACAGTGGCTGGCCGCATCCTGCCTACCAGCCCTCTCTCTTAGGTCTCTGATGCCCCTCCTGGACCCAGACACCGGGCTCCTGGTCCTGGCAGGAAAGGTAAGTGAGAAGCTGGAGTGCCCACCCACATCAGCCCCCCAGGGCGGCCAGGCGAGGCCCCAACCTTCGACCTAGCTGGCCTGCTGGGAGATAGCAGGATGCCCTCCACCTCTGCCAGGCTGAGTGGCCTTCAGGTTGGCGTGACCGTAATTCCCAAGAATGTCAGCTTTGTGGACAAGGCCAACAATCAAGCAGTGTTAGCTCACAGCGGGCGTTCTGTAAGCCCCGAAGCCGCCCTGTTCTTACTCCGTGTGCAGTGAAGTCTACCGAGGAACTCAGCCCAGAGCACGGGGGTGGGAGCCGGTGTCTGATCTGGAGCACATGCGAGGCCACCAGGGCGCGGGTGGCGAGTGGCGCTCAGTCTGGGCTCCTTTCAGGGTGATAGTCAGTTGTATTGCTACGAGGTGACCCCGCAGCAGCCAGCGCTGAGCCCAGGTAAGCCCTGTTCCCTCCTCCCCGTCCCCCTGCCTTCCCTCCCCCACCTCCCTGACTCTCTTCCCATGCTCCCCACCCCCGCATCTCCCCACCTGTCTTCCCATGCTGTCCCCCACAGTGACGCAGTGCCTCCTTGAGAGTGTGCTGAGGGGCGCGGCTCTTGTGCCCCGGCGGGCGCTGGCTGTCATGGGCTGTGAGGTGCTCCGTGTCCTGCAGCTGAGCGACACGGCCATCGTGCCTGTCAGCTACCACGTGCCTCGCAAGGTGAGGGGGACCTGGGTGAAGGGCTGGGAAGGTCTAGGGGGCCTAGACCTGACTGGCCACGTATGTCCCCATCTGCCAACAGGCTGTGGAGTTCCATGAGGACCTGTTCCCGGACACCGCAGGCTGCATCCCTGCCTCCGACCCCCATGCCTGGTGGGTGGGGAGCAACCAGCAGGTAGGGGCCCTCACCCTTGCCCTCCAGCTTGGCTGGCCACTCCCAGCCTCCACCTGCCCCACGCACGCGACCCCACAGTCCAGCTGTATGAACTCAGCTGCCCTGTGTCTCCCTCCTTGTCCCTATCCCCTGCCTGGGACACCACGTTCTTCCCTCAGGTGCAGAAGGTTAGCCTCCACCCAGCTCGGCGGCCCCACCTCAGCTTCACTTCCTGCCTGGTGCCCCCCGCGGAGCCCTCCCCGGACCAGGCCCAGCCTGCAGACACTCCCGCGGGTGATGCGGATCCCAGCGTGAGTGCCAGGGCGGTCTTCCTTTCCTCTCCATCCTGCCACCATCCTGGTGCCTAAGTCAAAGCTGCCAAGTGTGTTCGCCTGCCTGAGGGTCTCTGAGCCTTTTGTAGTCATCATCAAGCATAACAGAGACAGAAACATGTGAAGCACAAACAAAGAACTTCATGCTGTTGTCCAAATTGAGCAAACCCTTAAAAAGCCAGACTTTCACAGAAAAATCTAGGTTTCTGGTTTCTCTTGAAGTACTGGCAGATGTTAACCATACGGGGCCTGCCTGTTCTCCTACCAAGCCAGGAGTTGGCAGCTGCCACCCACTGTCCCCACCGTCTAAAGTTTAGCTTGCCCTGCATGTCCCATAGCCTGGGAGGTGGGGCCCAGAGTGATGACCCCAGTGCCCCTTTCTCTCTGGCCAAGAAACTGGGGGCCTGCTGGCTGACCCAGGGTGTTTCTCCCCCAGGAGGGCTTCTCTTCCCCTCTCAGCTCGCTGACCTCCCCCTCCACGCCCTCCAGCCTGGGGCCCTCGCTCTCTAGCACCAGTGGTATCGGCACCAGCCCCAGCCAGAGATCCCTACAGAGCCTGCTAGGTAAGTGCATCAGGGCAGGAACTAACCCAGTCTACATCTGCTCCTCTCCTGGTGGGGTCACCTGTCCTTGTGGGATGGAGTAAGTCTGCAGTAAGAGGGCAGCCTGGATGTTCTCTGGAGGCCTGGGCACAGGTTGTGCACCATCCTGCTGTGATGTGAACAGGCAGGCCGGTGGGCAGGGCATTCTCACGTGGCTCCATCCCTGCCGCCTGCCAGGCCCCAGTTCCAAGTTCCGCCATGCTCAGGGCACCGTCCTGCACCGAGACAGCCACATCACCAACCTCAAGGGGCTCAACCTCACCACGCCTGGCGAGAGCGATGGGTTCTGTGCCAACCGGCTTCGTGTGGCTGTGCCCTTGCTCAGCAGTGGCGGGCAGGTGGCTGTGCTGGAGGTGAGAGACCCCACTCACATGGTGCCCTCCCAGGGCCCTGCAGGAAGTTAAGGGCATTGGGTACCCACACCAGCTCATACTCTCTGAGCACAAACTATGTGCCAAGCACCTGCCAGCATCCCCTTTGATCTTCCCAGCTGTCCTGCGGGGATACCACTCTTATCCCCATTTTACAGATGGATGAAAGCAGTGAGGCACAGAGAGCCTTAGTGACCTGTCAGGTCACACAGCTGTGTAAGTGGTGGAGCTGGGATTCGAACCCAGACTGCCTGAGCCCCAAGCCTGAGCTCTTTCCACCACTCCACGCTGTCCCCCTCGCTTTCTGGGACATCACAGTTGGCGCTTGAGGCTCAGAGCACAAGGCGGCTGAGGCAGAGAGCTTGGGCCACCCGGCAGTGGGGCATCAGCTGCAGAAGGTGGGGGGCCCAGGCGTGCTGCTTGCCCTGCAGACCCTGGGGACCGAGCTCTCCTGCCTGTTACTGATGGGCCTGCGGGTGGGGTTACCTCCCACAGCTGCGGAAGCCTGGCCGCCTGCCCGACACAGCACTGCCCACAATGCAGAATGGCGCAGCTGTGACCGATCTGGCCTGGGACCCCTTTGACCCCTACCGCCTCGCTGTGGGTAAGGAGGCTCGGCACTAGGCTCAAGGGAGGGCCCAGGGGTGTGAATGAGGGTAGGGGGAGCCCAGAGGTCTTGGGCACAGCAGTGATGAGCCAGCACTCTCTTCAGGTGGGGAGGATGCCAGGATCCGACTGTGGCGGGTGCCCCCAGAGGGCCTGGAGGAGGTGCTCACGACACCTGAGGCCGTGCTCACAGGTCAGGTGGGCCAGGGTGGGGGCTGGGAGACAGGCAGTGGCTCCTGAGGAACTCAGCGTTACTCCCTGCCTCACCCCCAGGCCACACAGAGAAGATCTACTCTCTGCGCTTCCACCCGCTGGCAGCCGACGTGCTGGCCTCCTCTTCCTATGACCTGACCATTCGGATCTGGGACCTTAAGGCCAGAGCTGAGCGGCTGAGGCTGCAGGGCCATCGGGACCAGGTAGGACATCTGTGGGAGCAGGCGCCCAGCCACAGGCTGAGAGGCCGCCTCTCACATCCATCCACATCTGCCTCCAGATCTTCGGCCTGGCCTGGAGTCCCGACGGACAGCATCTGGCCACTGTCTGCAAGGATGGGCACCTGCGGGTCTATGAGCCCCGGGGTGGCCCTGAGCCCCTGCAGGTGAGCAAGAGGCAATGAGGGCAGCCTTCAGACCTGACTGAGGGTCCGCTGCTGGCCCTCATGTGCTGTATCCCAACAGGAAGGCCCAGGGCCTGAGGGGGCCCGTGGAGCCCGCGTTGTCTGGGTGTGTGACGGTCACTGTCTGCTGGTGTCCGGCTTTGACAGGTGAGGACTCAGGACTACCATCCCCACACCCAGACTTAAGCAGCTAATTGTGTCCTTTTTCCCCAGACACGCATACACATGTTAGGCATCAAAAGCTGTTCCTGCTACTCACTTATTGGGTGCATGGATGGATGGATGGATGGGTTGGTGGGTAAGTTAGTGGATGGATGGGAGGGAGGGAGACCCAGAGGGATGAGAGCCATACCTACTGCCTGGAGCCCATGCCTGGCATGGACCGGGTGAAAAGCATGAAACAACCAAGCCTAGTGGAGAGGCCCGAGGGAGAGTATTTGGCACATTGGAAGAGGGATCAGGGAGGGCCTCCTAAGGTAGATGTCATCTGAACTGAGTCACAAAGGAGCTAGTAGCCAGAAATCCAGAGGAGAGGGCATTCAAGTGTGGGTGGAAAGGCTAGGAGGCTGACCAGCCTGGCTGGAGCAGAGAATGACAAGCAGAATGTGGGGAGAGAAGTACAGACAGCAGGCCACAGTGGCCACGAGACCCATGCTGGTGGAGGATCGGAGAACAGCAGAGGGAGCATTAGTAGGGGATGAGGCCAGCAGGTTAGGCCACTGTTGCAGGAGACCGGAGACAGTAGTTCTGAGAACTGGATCAGGAAAGAGAAGGGACGGAGGCACTCCTCAGGTGTTGAAGCCTGACAGGATCAGGGTCCTTGCTAGAGTCCTTTCCCTGACTCAGGTCCCTGCAGCTCTAAGGACCTGCTTCTGCTCCTGGGGTCTCCCTTGCAGCCGAAGTGAGCGCCAGCTACTCCTGTACCCCGCCAAGGCTGTGGCCGGTGGCCCTTTGGCAGTGCTGGGGCTGGATGTGGCTCCCTCAACCCTGCTTCCCAGCTATGACCCGGACACCAGCCTGGTGCTACTCACGGGCAAGGTGGGCTGGAGCGTGCAGGCGGGGGTGGTGGGCAGGTGAAAGGTGGGGAGAAAGGCAGCTTTAGCTGGCTGCCTCACTCTTGCCACCCACCCAGGGTGACACCCGTGTGTTCCTATACGAGCTGCTCCCAGAGGCTCCTTTCTTCCTGGAGTGCAATAGCTTCACATCGCCTGACCCCCACAAGGTGAGCCTGTGCGCCCTCCCTGGTCCTCCTGGTGGGTGCGACACAGGGCTCCCCTGCCCTCTCCTGGCCAGATGGGGAAGTGCAGGGGCCTGTCGGGTCAGCAGGTCACTGGGCCAGGGTGTGCCCAGCAGCTGTCAGGAGCTGGTTGTTAAACTCCACCATTATTAGAAATTAAACTATAAAACCTTAAGTTATATGAACCTACAAGTAAATTACATTGAAAACCTAGGCAGTAAACATTCAATGTATCACTTCTTAATTATTTTACCTGATTTTATGGTTTTTTTGTGCCGTCGAGGCTACTTACACCTGTGGGCTCTGCCAGTGGATAGACTAGATGCTGCTACCACACATGTGTTCCCCATTCTGCATTCAACAAGTCATGTTGGTGGTGAGAAATCACCATGGTGGGTTCTTACAACATGGAAATAGGCTAGTCAGAGCTACAAAACGGCATTTTTCCTCCAGAGAGCTACTTGTTAAAGATTTTTTTAAAATGTTGATTTATTTTGAAAGAGAGAGAGAGTGTGTGCGTGTGTGTGTGAGTGGGAGAGGGGCAGAGAGAGAATCCTAAGCAGGCCCCGCACTGTGTGCTCAGAGCTCGATGCCAGGGCTCAAACCAATGAACTGTGAGATTGTGACCTGAGCCGAGATCAAGAGTTGGAAGCTTACTGACTGAGCCCCCCAGGCGCCCCTCCAGAGAGCTAGCTGTTAAGCATCTGCTAGCACGCTCCCATCCAGGGATGGGCCTTGGTTCTGGTGGTCCTAAGTAGGGGTGCTGGCAGTCTGTGGGGGTGCAGGTGTCCACTCAGATCCCCCTGCTCTCCAGGGTTTCGTCCTCTTGCCCAAGACAGAGTGCGACGTCCAGGAAGTAGAGTTTGCCCGATGTCTGCGGCTTCGCCAGACCTCCCTGGAGCCCGTTGCCTTCCGTCTACCCCGAGTCAGGGTGAGGTTGGGGGCCTGACACCCCAACACCTAGTCCTCCTTCCCAGTACCTTTAATTTTTCTTTTAATCTTTATATACATATATTTATTTTTGGAGAGAGAGAGAGAGAGAGAATACGTGAGCAGGGGAGGGACAGAGAGAGAGAGAGAGAGTCACAGAATTCAAAGCAGGCTCCAGGCTCTAAGCTGTCAGCACAGAGTCCAACGCAGGGCTTGAACTCACGAACCGTGAGATCATGACCTGAGCTGAAGTCGGCCGCTTAACTGACTGAGCCACCCGGGCGCCTCCCCACCCCCACCAGTCCCCATAAAAGGGGCTTTGGGGCCCGACTGGCCCTGTCACCAAACTATCCCACTCACTGCTCTTTGGGGTGCCTGTTCCCTTATTCTGCTGAGATTCTGAAACTGGCAGAAACCCCAGAGTGGGCCCCGGATCTTACCTTACCCCCTTCCGAAGGGATGCTGATGCACCTTGGGCCTCTGGTAGGTGCCCCAGGGTAGCCCGTTTGTTCTTCCCTACAGAAAGAGTTCTTCCAGGATGATGTGTTCCCAGACACGGCCATGAGCTGGGAGCCGGTGCTCAGTGCGAAGGCCTGGCTGGGAGGTGCTAATGGGCAGCCCCGGCTGATCAGCCTACAGCCCCCCGGCATGACCCCAGGTAGGCTGAGGAGCTGGGGGGGTGGCAAGTAGGAAGCAGGGAAGTGAGTGGTGGGGGGGGGGGGCTGGAGAACGGGTCGAAAGGTCAAGTCCAAGATCCCCCCCCCCCCCCATCTCCCTGTCACACAGAAACCTCTGATGTTTCCAAGGATGGGGTGTTTGCATTTCCAGGCTCATACTCTGAGCCTTTCAAGGGCAGGGCCCAGGGTTTGTGTTTCCATCACAGTTCCCACCCCTGATGTGCACACATACGCTACATGGTGCCCACCGCAGCCTTGTGAGCAGAGGGTGGGGCAGCTGTTATTACCCTCTCTGGGGTCTCCGCCACAGGATTCCCTAGGGAATGGTACCAAAGGGTTGGGCAAGGAGTCCTCACCGAGGAGATTCTCTGATGTCTGATGCCTGTCCCTGCCCTACCCCAGTGAGCCAGGCACCCCGTGAAGCCCCTGCCCGTCGGGCCCCGTCCTCAGCACTGTACCTGGAAGAGAAGTCAGATGAGCAAAAGAAGGAAGAGGTAGGTAGGCATGGGAGGGGGTTGACCAGTATGGCGCACACAGAGTCCTGGCCGTACCTAACGACTGCCCTTCGGTTGTCTGTCCGACCCAGGCTGGGACAGGAGCCAGGGTCACACACCTCTCTCGATTGGGCAGCTTACTGGGGGAGACCTTCCAGAGCCCTGAAGTGGACCCATGGGGCACGGGACTCAGGAATCCAGGGAAGGGAAGAAGGAGGCCCCCCTCTGGCCTGGCCCATCCCAAACAGAGCCAAGGGTTTGGGACCCAAGTGCATTTGGGGCCCTGGTGCACATCTGAGCATCTGAGGCAGTGTGCAGACTCCAGTGCTGCGTGGCACAGAGTCTATCTCTGGCTCCCTAATATTGGTCGAAGTGTATTTTTTTGTGAAAACCATCCCCTTTGTCAGGGCTCTGATGAAAATGGCTCTTTCACACCCTTGACTGGGTTCAAACTGTGAAGGCCTGTGTTCCTGGGGTTAGCGGTCCTATTCTATTCCCTTGCCACCTCTTCTTCTGTCCACTCTTCTAGCTGCTCAGTGCCATGGTGGCAAAGCTGGGGAACCGCGAGGACCCGCTCCCTCAGGACTCCTTTGAAGGTGTGGACGAGGATGAGTGGGTGAGTAGATGAGAGGGCCCTGGCATCCCCTCCGTCCCTCCCTCACCCTGCAGCCTGCGACACCCCCCCTTCTCAGACCTCTCAACTCCCTCCGACTTGGTTTATCTCCCCAGGACTAGACCGCCCACCAGCCACCTCTGGCCTCACCTGCTGCCGCCACCTCCCAGAACCACCTGATGTGCCCGCTGCGCACCTCCGGTCTCCCCCTCAAACTGGAAGATGCCTCGTGGCCCTGGCACACCTCCTCCCCAAAGCCCTGACTTCCTTTGGGCCTTGGGCACTTCCAAGGCCTCTAGGTCCCGCTGCAACTCCCATGGATTGTCTGCACCTCTGCTTTCCCTGGGACTGGCTGCTTCTCCTCAGCTGCCTGCTAGCATGTGGAGCCAGGGGCACGGGAGCGCGGTGGGCTGGGAGTGCTGAGGGGTTAGTAGACGTCCCTGGGCTGGTCCCAGCCTGGGCTGGCTTTGCCCAGCACCTTCACTTAGCACGGGCAACATCCCATCTTGCCTGCTGCCCCCACTTCCAGGTAAGAGCCTTGGGGGCTGGCCCCCTGCCAGGCCGTTTGGCACAGCACCAGCCTCACGGGCCAGGGACCAGTTGCCCTCCTCCCCAGGTTTGAAACCAGGAGAAGGGGGACATCACGGAGCTGATGGCCCAGTTAAGGGCGGGGTGTGAGCCCCTCAGGGACTGGCCTGAATATACCCTGGATGTTTTCAGCAATTAAACTTTTCTGAGCTGGCTACCTCTTGTGCTGCTGTGGTCTCTTGCTGACTGCGAGAGTTCGGGGACAGGAGTATGGGTGAAGGCGGTTTGGCCCTGGGTTCCCCCTTGTTCCAGGCCTCACTTTGCTCCTCAGGCCTTTTCAGCTGCTATGAGTTGGTTCATTCATCCAACACATAGATACCCAACAGTGGTCTGGATGGTAGATACGGTAAGGGACAGGAGAGACCAGGCCTCTCAAGGCACTTGTCACTGTCCTCCTGTGCAGGGGAGCCAGACTGTGTGCAAGTAAGCAAACTGTGAAGAGAGACATAAAGAAGACAAATTAGGGGCACCTGGCTGGTGTAGTTGGTAAAGTGTGCGACTCTTAACCTCGGGGTTGCGTGTTTGAGCCCCATGTTGCGCATAGAGATTACTTAACCACAAATATATACATAAGGAAGACAAATTATGTGAAACAGAGCAGCAGAGATACAGACGAAGCAGGGTGTTCAGTCTGAGAGGTGACCTTTATGCTGAGAGCTGAGACCTGAAGGTCAGTGAGCCACAGAGCCATGAGAATGTTTCAGACGAAAGTCAGGTGGCCACAGCACCGAGGGAAGAAAGAATTTGAAGAGTTGGAGGAAAGGAAAGGGCAGTGGTCCGGGACATAGCACAAGGCAGTCTGACTTAACGTTCATTGAACAACCATGTGTTGGATACCTTCCATGTGCCAGCCACCCTTCTGGGTGCTGAAGTTCAAGAGTGGGGAAAAGAGAGAAGTCCTGCCCACCAGGGATCCACATTCTAGTTGCAGGAACAAGTTATAAACAATAAACATAAAGTACATGAATTATGCCTGGGTGGCTCAATCGGTTAACCGGCTGACTTCAGCTCAGGTTGTGATCTCACAGTTGCCGAGTTCAAGCCTCAAGGTCAGCTCTGTGCTGCCAGCTCAGAGCCTGAAGCCTGCTTGGGATTCTGTGTCTCCCTCTCTGCCCCTCTCCCACTCCTGTTCTCTCTCTCTCTCTCTCTCTCTCTCTCTCTCTCTCTCTCTCTCAAAAATTAAAAAAAAAAAAATGTTTTTTTTAAAGATGATTAAGAACTTCCGGGAAAAAAAACAGAGGGGACCAAGAATGGTAGTTTAAGTCAGACACAAAAAGCCACATATAGTTGGATTCTCTTTCCAGGAGTTGTTCAGAACAGACAAATCCTTAGGGACGGAACAAAGATTAGTGGTGGCCAGGCGCAGGGGGATGGGGCAGGGGCATTGGTTGCTAATGCGCAGGAATTTTTTTGAGGGGTTGATGAAAATGTTGTGGTGTCCTTGTGGTGATGGTTGCACAACTCTGTGACTATACTAAAAAGCACTGAATTGTGCACTTTAAAATGGTGAATTGGATGGTGTGTGGATTTTATTTCAATAAAGCGGTTACTATAAAACAATGCAGGACAAGGTTCAGCGTTGGTAGGGGATCGGGGTGGGCCTTGTTGAGAAGATGACACTTGAGCAAGAACTTGAAGGAGGGGGCAGTGAGAGGTCCTTCCCAGAGTAGAGGGACCCTAGCATGAAACTTATTTTGAAGTTTCCTGTTTTCTTATATATTTGTGAGACTTTGGCATCCTACTCCTTATGTTCGTGGGGTGTCGTATGTTTATTGCATATCTTTTAGTACCAAATATTTTGGCAAAATCAAGGGAAGAAATTGCTCCGCATTTGACAGTTGTATTTATTCTGTGGCATCTGGCACAGAGGGTAAGGGCGAAGGGCCGGGGCGAGGGCCAGGGTGAGTCCTGGGACCGCCCATCGCCCGCCCATCGCCCGCCCATCGCCCGCCCATCGCCCGTCCCCGGTAGTCTTGCGAACCGGAGCCCGGGGCCGACTCCGCCTACGGATTACGTCAAGGCACACCCCGCCCTCCGGAGGGAACAGTACGCATGCTTTGTGCGGCGTCACGCACGCGCTCTCTCCCTTGACCTCTGACCCGCCGGCCGCCCTTGAGCTGGGGGCCGCGGGGCCAGGAAGCAGCAGCTCACGACCCCGAGGCAGAGCGGCCACCATGGTGAGGCCCGAGATGGGCGCTGCCCGGGGGCGGGGGGGCCGTTTCAGAGCCGGGTCAGGGGCGGCGAGCTGCGGCCGGGCTGCGGGAGCCGCGCGCCGCCTCGTGCCGGACGGGAAGCGGGGTCCGGGGGCGTCGTACCGGGAGGACCGCTACGGGCGCTGGCGGCCTCGGGGCGACGGAGAGTCGTTTGGCCGGAAAGCAGGGAGGGCCTGGCCGGCCGCAAAATGCCCAGCGAGTGCGGTCGTGGGCTCCAGCCCATGAGCGCACAGCCCCAGCGGGAGGCTAGGGCCGACCCGGGAGCCCCTGCTTGGCCCCGCAGGTAGTTGGTGGTGTCGCCCTATTATTGTTCCCCTTTCGCAGCTGACCAAACGCTCTCCGAGACTTTGCCAAGGAAGTGGCAGAGCTAGGGCTTGAACCAGGCCCCTCGACACCGAAAACTGAGCGTTTCTGCGGTACCATTGGCACTTGGAGCCAATCCACAGACCTGGGCCACACTGGCTGCGACGGGTGCACCTGAGGACCCTATAAAAATGCATGGTCCTGAGCTCTGCCCTCGGAGGTTCTGTCAGTTCCCCAAGGGATTGAGGCAGTCAGTTTGGGGAACCATTTCTTACTATTAAGGATAAGGAAGCGGCTTGCAAGTGCCAGGCCCTGAGCTGAGGCCTTACGTGGGTTCTCTCGTGTAATGCTTATGAAGTTCGTACTGTCATTGTCCGCATTTCACAGCTAAGGAACCTGAATTTCAGAGTTTGATTCGTCTAGGGTCATTCATGCAGCAGTGTCTGGTTTTGAGCCCGGTTACTGCCATTTTTTGAGGACCCACAACGAACGGTTGAACTGGGTCCTTCTCATTTGTGCGTGTAACTTTGAGCCACCCTCAAGAGCAAAGTTAAAAGGTTGCTCTGGGGGAGTTTGTATCCTAAAGGAGGAATCAGGCAGGTCTGTGAACTAGAACAGCATATTAGTAGGAAAAGATTGTGCTGTGGGAGGATAGACATGGTAGGAGCCTGGGGAGGTTTCACTTGGGGGGATGGGGGTAACGTGTTTAGTGTTTTATTTATTTTGAGAGAGAGGAGACAGAGCATATGAGTGGGGGGGGTGCAGAGAATCTCAAGCAGGCTCCACACTGCCAACACAAAGCCCCACATGGGGCTCGAACCCACGAACCATGAGATCGTGACCTGAGCCAGAGTCAAGAGCCAGACGCTTAACCAGCTGAGCCACCCAGCACCCCAGGCTGTGTTAAGTTTTGCAGGATGTTGGGTTTTGACTATCAGGGTAATAGGATATTCAAAGTTAATGGCTCTCTTTTTTGGGGAGGGGTGGTGAAAATGTTCTGGAACTAGTAGTAGTCGTCCATGCATTTTAGTGTATTTACAGAGCTACGCGAATACTCTAAAAAGCACTGAACACTTGACAAGAGTGATTTGTATGGTGTGTGAATTGCGAGCTGCAGACATTGGGGTAAAGAAGTCAGAGAGCTTGATCTCGAAGTAGGTGCGGAGAGAGGTGAGGGGAGAGAAGACCAGAGAAGTTGTCTGTAGCCAAAGCTGAGAACGCCTGACTGAAAAGTGGACTGAATTTGCCGGCAGTGGCAATGGCAGAATTGTGTGTGTCTTGGGGGATAGCTGAAGCCCTCCAGCAGAGGGAGTGGTAGGCGTTTGGAAACCCCGTCTGGGGGCATGGCATTGTTGCCGACGGTGACCTGTTTAAGTGTCACGTTGGTTCACATACCAGTGGGCTGCTGTGCCGGCCATAGGCGGGGACCCCAGGCATAGATGTTCCTGACTGCCCTCCTGCTTAGTTGTGATGCCAGCAGCTGTTTGCAGGGGCTCTGGGTGAACAGAGCCCCCTCCTGTCTCAGTGGATCCTTGAGAAGGGAGTGAGTCTCAGTGATAGTCTCTGCCCGCCAGCCCAAGAACCTGGAACTGGGCTTTGAAGGGAACATTGCACATCGGTCTGTCTGAAAGCCAGGTCCCTTCTTGATGCACTTAACATGAGATAAGCCACATTCCCGAGTGTCCCCAGATGCTTTCCTGTGGCCTTCTGCCCCACCTGCAGAGCTTTGGTCCTTCACTGGGCTGTGTTCCTCAGATGAGAAAATGTATGTGTCCTCCACAGTGGGTTCCAGGCTTGGCGACCTGTGGCTCTGATCTCTGCTGCTTACCCTGAAGTTTGGCCTCAGTCGGATGCCATGGCAGCTGGTTGTTCTGGCCCAGGGTCTTCAGGCCCAAGTGCCAGTGAGTGGACTCTGGGATGTTTTAGGACTTTCTAGAAGAAACCTCACCCAGTGGCAGTCTTCTCCACCTCTTGTAGCTGGCAGAACTGTGAGCACATCTGACCCACGGCTGGCACTGGGTACTGAATAGGTGGATGAGAAACTTGGCTGCACTGCCTGGTCTCTAGACCACTGAGCACCAAGCAGGGTCTGGTCCAGAAGCAAGGTAGCTGCTGGGCTGCTGTGAACCTGCCACTGACTGTCTGCTTGGTTTTATGTGGATTGCCTCCTGAGGACCTTGCAGCCCCCCTATGAGGAAGGTATTGTTCTCCCCATTTTGCAGATTAGGGAATTGAGGTTCAGAGAGGTTGAGTAATTGGCCCAGGACCACACAGCTAGCAAGAAGACAAGCTGGGAGCCAGATTAGAGCTGCAAAGCAGCCCTCTCCCTCTTCTTCCATGCTGCTTTCCAGCTCCTTAGGAGTGTAGGCTGGCTTTTTGCAGCCTTTTCCTGTGAGGAATTAGTGGATCTATCAAATGAGTTGCCTTTTTGGGAAAAGCTTTGTTACTCCATAATGTCTGACCATTGTCAGGTTTTTGTGAAACAGTATATAATAAATGGAAACCAACATTTATTGAGTACTTATTGTATCAACAGGCTCCGTGCCAGGCAGTTTACAAGCATTATCTCATTAAATCCCTGTGACAGCCCTATCGTGTCCCCATTTTACAGGTGAGAAAACTGAGGCTAAGGGGACCTGAGAACACGTTAGGAGCACACAGCTGGGATTTGTACACGGGTGATCCCAAAGCTTGCCTGTATGAGCGCACATCATCCCCTGGAGATGCCCCCCACACGAACCTTGATAGCCTCAGTGGACCAACCAGGCAGCTCCCTTGGTCAGTCAGGGTACCCTCTGAAACTAGAGGCTATCCCCACCTTTTCTGCAGCCATGGAGCTCTGGCAGCAGGAACGACAGGGACACCATGCCACTGTGGTTTGAAGCCTGCAGGGGTGGTTAGGGGGGCTGCCCAGTTACACTCTGAGTTTCTAAGGTTCGTTATTGAGCAACAGCCACCATCCCGGGGCAGAGAAGTAAGTTGAAGGGCAGTGATGGGTGGAGCAGTGGCCTTGCCCCTAGGCGTGTGGCAGCAGGTGAAGGTGTGGTCTGAGGCCGAAGGGTGTGTAAGCCGTCACCTACTGGCCTGTCAGCCTCACTGTACCTCAGACGGGGCCAGCCGTCTACCTGGGAACCTCCAGTCCCACTTGGGAAGGGCTTCGGGCCTGGACGGAGAAGTTGGGAGGCTTCCCTCCCTCCAGTGCACACAGTATTGGTCTTGACTCCTCTTTGCACGCAGCCCCGCCCCTCCCTTTGATCCCTGGACAGAGCCTTCACTGAGCTTTGCTTTCTGGTGTGAAATAACAGGGCTTATGAAATTTCCATTTACGTGTGAAATCCAAACCCACTTCCATTTTTTAATTCCTGCTAATGTCCCAGAACCAACATCCCGCCCTGCCCATAAGGGCAAGTCCACTGGAAGCCACACAAAGCCAATTCTGGAATCCGGATTCCCCTGGCATCTCACAAGCCCCTCTTTGGCCTCTGGGTTGAGTCCCTGATCCTTGTCAGGTTGCTGAGTTGCCCTCCCTGCAGGATCCTCTGTGAGGTGGGCAGCCTGAGGATGCCATGGCTGAGAGTACCAATGTCAGGGTTTCCTGCCCACGTTCCCCCTGAGTACTAGCCGTGTCCTTGGGCTCGTCATTAAACCCTGCTGTGCCTTGGTGGCTTGAGGTCTTGGGTTAAATGGCACAGTGCCTGGCACCCAGGCTCAGTTGATACTTGCTGACTGATAGAACGTCTAACTACCGACAAGTGCAAGAAAGAGTAAGGGAAACCACGGGCATGTGCCCCCTGAGCAGTGTCGGCCTGCAGTGAGGCCTGTCTGGGCCCTCTGCCCGCCCTCATTTGTACCATCGCACACACCGGTCATTTCCGGTGTGCTGTCTGTATCGTCTTTTCTCCATAAGGGCTGTACGTTTTCCCATCCCGGCCACCTTCTTAGTCTTCTCTCCAACGACCTTACAAGTCCCCTATGCTCTTGGCTGCTCCCGGGACGGCCTTTACACTTTTCTCCTGGTGGGCTCGCCCTGGTTCCTCTGCCTAGAAAGCCCCAGTATTCCCATTGTGATCCTCTCTGCCCTCGAAATCCAGCCCAGTAGAAATCTCATCTTTTTCCAATGTCTCCGTCTCATTCCTGAGGTTTCCTTCCATTGCCTTTCTATACTTCTGGTCATGCTTAATGAGGCTCTGTGTGCCCCTGTGGTGTGTTGAATCACGCGGTCTGGGAGTAGAAAACCACCATGCTGTGCCCTGTAGAGGCTCCCCCTGCCAGGCCAGGCCAGGCCAGGCCAGGCGGTGTACGGGAGCTCTGAGGGCACCGCAGGGTTCCGTGTGTCCTTGTGCGACTGTGCTGGTGTTTGAACCAGTGGAGGAACCGGTGACCAGTCCTGTTTTCCCTCACCAGTTAGTTGTCTTAAATGCCTCCCTAGTGGGCTTTTTGCTGCTGAAAGGTGGAGCCTCTTTTTCTCTTTTGTTGTGTTGATTGCAACCTTCGAGAATAGTCTTGGGAGAATTGGGGTGGCTCCAGGCTCCCTGAGTTTCCTGCTGGTAGAACAAAGGTTGGGACCTCCAGTCTCAGAAGCACTGGGTGAGTTGGTGGCAGTGGCTGGTCTGGGACCAGCCCCTGGTTCTGGCTCCAGGCCATAGTGTTCCTTTGGAAGCTTCTGTGCCCTGCAGCCCCTTTGTTTTAGCTGTTCTGTCCTCGGGTCTGAAGGCCAAGGGAGGGTCCCACTTGCCTCTGGGAACACCGTCAGGTCCACCCCAGCCAGCTCTCCAGAGAGCATCTGAAGCCACCCAAAGCAGAAGCCTTTTATCAAGGTAATTTGGATTAAGTTGCCTGAGGCTGCTGCCCTGGACTTCATTACCTCAGATCTCCAGAAGCCTTGCCACTCAGCAGCCATTTCCAGGGTCCCATCTCTGGAAAATGCAACCTGCTAACCAGGTACCTGCTTTGCCCACAGGCCAAATACCTGGCCCAGATCATTGTGATGGGGGTGCAGGTGGTGGGCAGGGCCTTTGCCCGAGCCCTGCGGCAGGAGTTTGCAGGTAAGTTGGAGCCCCAGTCTTCCCCCTGGGCTGGGAGCTCCTGCCCCGGTGAGATTTTCCTCTTGTGTATGGCCCCTCACCATGGGTCCATTGGGATGCCAGCACCCTCTTCTGGCTGAGGTTCTGGCAGTCTGGGGCATTTCTAGGGGGTGGGGGTGGGGGTGGGGGTATTGGACTTCCCGACATTCTCGTGAAAGGGAAAGCTGGTTGACTTGAACATTAAGGCAGGAATGGGCAAACTGGTTCACCTGACCACGTGTTTTTATAAGTAAAGTTTTACTGGAACACAGCCATACCCTCTGGCTACTTTCAAGATTCGAGCAGTTGCAAACCCAGATTTTAATTGGTGCGCAGAGCCTGAAATATTTATTCTTTGATCCTTTAAGAAAAAGTTTAGTGGACCCTGATTCTAGGGTCATTGAAAGGGAAGGGGTCACCTGAGCCACCTGCTTGGCTGGCCTAGGTAGCTGATGGGCAGCCAAGTCTCAACTGAGCTATTCCTGCCTCTTCATATCTGTGCGGCTTCACTCTGCTTCCCATTGTAGCCTAGAGCTCCCTAACTTGCTGTGCACTGGGGATGACAGGGCAGGGGAGAAGAGAGGAATAGAACCATCTTGTGGTCTAGGTTGGGGACCAGACCCTGCCCCTGTCCTCCAGTGGAGTAAATCTGTCCTCACTTCACCGTCCCCCACCGCCCACCCCCCAAAAAAAGCCACTCCTGGAGAAGAGATGTACCCTGTCCCTTGTGTGTGTCTTCTCCCGTGCCGCCTGGCAGGCTGAGCTGCCCACTCGGAAGGCCCAAGGGGAACCTCTGGGCTGCTGAGGGCTGAGCACTCACCCATGTGTCTACATAGCCAGCCGGGCAGCAGCTGACGCTCGGGGACGCGCTGGACACCAGTCTGCAGCTGCCTCCAACCTGTCCGGCCTCAGCCTCCAGGAGGCACAGCAGATTCTCAATGTCTCCAAGCTGAGCCCCGAGGAGATCCAGAAGGTGAGGCCACTAGGCTGGCTCTGAGACAGGTCTTGCCTCAGAAGACCAGAAAGGGGGGGATCGGGCGGGAGGAGTCAGGCTACAAGGGTCTTCCAGAGTGAATGTGGCCTGGTAGAAAGGAGCAGGTGCTTGGACCCCTGAGTTACGGCAGCCGCTGTCACTCGTTTGTTTTTAGGCCCAAAGCAGGCAGTGGCAGGGACAGAGCGGTTGTTGGTGGTAGACAAGCCCCTTCCCTCTGTGGGCACCTGTCCACCTCTCTGTCCCCCAGCAGTCACATGGGCCTGCGGGGCGGCAGGGTTGAACCCTTTGGCTTTCCTTCTTTGTCATTTCCTAGCTCCCCCTGCCTCTGTAACCCAGAGCCTGCACACCCTCTCACCGTCTCCCCTCCCCTGCAGAACTACGAACACCTATTCAAGGTGAACGACAAATCCGTGGGTGGCTCCTTCTACCTGCAGTCCAAGGTGAGTGCTCTTTGATGCTGGGAGGGGACAAGTCCAGGGCCCTTCTCACTGGGGGGGGTCCCTCATTCCCAGGCCCTTCAGAGCTTGGCAGGCAGGCAGGTGTGCCGGGCAGTCCCTGGTGTCCCAGCCTCAGGGAGGCCCCCCCTAGGCTGCCACTCCCTCTGGCTGCCTCAGCTCCCTGGGGCCCAGCCAGTTGGGCTGAAATGTCTGGGCCCTGTGTCACTCTGACAGTGGCCCTCCCAGCAGCCATGGCTGTGAGGGAACAGGACCACTGGCGGGTGAAGAGCAGGGTGTGGCCGGGCCCTGTCCCCCTGGGAATGCTGGGCACCCGTAAAGGAGGCACTTGTGTTTCCCAGCTGTTGGCTCAGACATGCCCAGGGCTCTGCAGGGACTCGAAGCTGGAAGGACTGCGAAGGGCAGAGGCCCATCCCACTCACTGCCCTGCCTGATTCTAACTCCCTTCCAGGTGGTCCGAGCCAGGGAGCGCCTGCAGGAGGAGCTCAGAATCCAGGCCCAGGAGGACAGAGAGAAGGAGCGGATGCCCAAAACGTGACCACTTAGCCCCTCCTGCACCCTGCCCACCACCTCTAATTTATAGCTCGGTAATAAATGTCTGTTCCGCATTTCTCAGTGCACACATCCACATTCCAGAAGGCAGACTGCTCTTCCTGCCAGCAGGGAGGGGGGAAGCCAGTAGTACCGCATCCCTGTTAACATGACTTTGACACCCCACAGGGCTGGGGTGGGTGAGGTTGGCAAGAAGCCAGCCCAGCCCTGCCCTGCCTGCTGAGCTGTCACGTACTGGACAGGGCCACTCCTGCCCTCACAGCTCCAGTGCCAGGCCCCTCCTGCGATGAGCATCCCCGCCCTCAGGCCTGCCCTTGCCCTTCCCACCGGGTCCAGAGCCCCAGGCCCACAGGCCCACGGCTCAGTCACAGGCAACCTCTCCCTGAGCTGGGTTTGACTCTAGCATCTCTGGAATCTGGGTGGAATGCTCCAGTACAGGGAGAGAGAGAAGCCTTTGCCAGACTCTCAATGGACGAGTTGTGTCTTCCCAGAACTAAGGCTCTTATCAGGGTCACAGCAGGTGGTGGTAGGACCAGGTCCTGCGTCACCTAGAATCTTTTCCATCTCTGCTCCCTCAGCACCTGCCCCCTCTGGCCGCTCCCTCCCCGAGGCACCCACAGGGTGGGAAGGAAGCCCCAGAACAGGGCTTCTGGGTGCTGCGTTCTGGGGGTGGGTGACCCAAACCAGGCACAGGATGGTTCCCAAGCAGGGTGGCTCAGCTCGTGGCACAGCCAAAACAGAAACTGTCTTTGCAACTCAATTTTATTGTTTCTTTATAAACTTCCTCTCACATGGAGGAATATATTGTTATAGTCATTAGCTTATCTCTTTTTTTTTTTAAACTCTATGCTAACAGCAATGGAGCCAAGAGGAGGAAAAACATAAGCTACGATAGAAAGGCACTTAGAACCTGTTAAAATACTGATATCCTGGAATGTGCAACAACAAACCCACAACAACAACACGTACACCAGCCCTTTCGAGCCTGGTCTATCACCGAGTCACATGCTGAGCTAATGTCACCTTCCAGTGCCCTGTTCCTCTGCTCCCTGGGCTTGAGTCTCAAACCCCTCACCCCCAACTGGGGATTTAAGGCCTGGGTCCTGGGTGGGGCCCGAAGAAAGGAGACCAGCTCCCTCCTGCTTTGCTCACAGCCCCTTCAAGGGGCAGAGCCAGCACTGCGAGGCCCTGTCAGGGCAGGCCGGGTCAGGGTGACCCCTCTAGGACAGAAGGGCAGTCCAGGAAAGGGTGGGGTCTGCAGGCTTGCTAACCACCCCGCTGCTGGCCTGCAGCTCCCAGTCCTACAGCAGGGGAATGGAGTGCTTGGTCATGTGGCCAAGGACCGGGCAGGCCTTGGAGCCAGAAGTCCTGACTGCCAGGCCAGCACCTCCCAGGTGGCACCAGGCCACCTCCAGGGAGGAACAGCAGGGGCTCAGGGTGGGGAAAGCGTATGTGCTGCGGCCCCAAGGCCTGCTAGGGTCGGGCTGTGGGCTGTAGGGCATATGGAGCACCAGCATCCTTAGCTTATTCTGGCCCATGCCAGTGAAAGTGGGGGGCGGGGGGTACCTCTAGGACAGAGGCTCAGTTGGGAGGAGCCAAAGCCAAAGGAAACAATCATGTTTTAAATCCAGGCACCTTCCTCCAGCTTCCCCTCCCCAGGCACAGAGTTGGGGCCCTCCCATGGCCATCCCGGTTCGCTTTACCACCCCCAAGCCCGGGGCTTTCTGTCCATGGCCTCTGGAAAGGTCCCATGCCCAGCACTGGCCTGGAGCCCTACCCCTCCTGTGTGCTGGCTGTGACTTGGCACCCCCAGAATTGGGACTGTGTCCTAGCCTGGGGTTGTCCCCAGCCAGCCTCCCATCTCCTGACACCCTGCAAGCTTCCATGGTCCCTTGTGCGGAGTGGCACTGCCCTGGGCCAATCCTGGTCCCACTTGCCCCCTGAGCCAAGCAAGGGCCCCAGGTCCTGGCATCTCTCTTCCTCGCTTAGGGCTTTGCTCCCCACATCCCCAGGGCTCCCTGAAAGGAGAGGGAGAAGGCCCAGTAGTGAAGGGGCAGGTGAGTGGTCAATGGGCCCCTCACTTGGGAGAGTGTCCAGCCTGGACAAGGGGCTGACCCTCCATGCTGGCTCTTTCCGGACAGGCTAGTGGTGAGGGGCAGCTGGCAGAGCGGGCCTCCCTCTCGGAGTTTGGAGGCGCCTTGTCATAGGGATAAGGTGGCTTTTTCCTGTGGCTTTGCCTGCGTCTGTCTTGCTCTCCCTCTGGAGGGTGGGCCAGAGGGAAAGGGGTCCAAGAAGCCCCCAGAGCAGGGGCCCAGAGAGGCTAGGCAGGACGGGAACATGGCTGGCGGGTGGTCATGGCAGGGAGGGGACAGGTGACCTACCCAGGCTGGTGACTGGATGAGGGAGGATGGTGGAGGGCCAGGGCATCTGAGGACTAGGTGAAGGAGAGGGCAGGGGGTGGGCTGGAGGTGAGCGAGGCCTCAGCACCCAGGAGCACAGCTCTCCCTGGCTAGCAGGACCAGCTTCCCCTCCGGAGCCTGGGACACCACCAGTGACCTTCTAGCACCATCCTTGCTGCCCAGCTTGTCTGGGGCTGGGTCTGCCTGGGGGACACAGCCAACCAGGCCCCAGGGGCAGGAGGACATTATTGCTATTTCGCAGAAGAGTTTCCGTTCGTCGGGGGCAGGGGGCCGGGAGCTCCTAGCTGGGCCGCAGGTAGCTGTCCACCAGGCGGGTTCAGTTCACCACAGCCGGCTTGAGCAGCACGGAGCCTGGAGGGATGACCACCCAGCCCGGAGCGAGTGCCTCTGGGCTGCTGGCCGCCGAGCTGACGCCCGTGGACAGGTCCAGCACGGTGCCCGGCAGCAGGGGGAGTCCGTCAGGGCTCGGCCGGGAGCGGCTGTTCTCAGTCCTCTCGAGGGGTGTCTTGCGGCCCTCCACGCCCAGAGACCTGGCTGGCACTGCCACGCGCCCCTTCTCCCCCTCGGCCTTGCCGCCAGCGGAGCCAGCGAGGAGGGAGACCACAGGCAGGCCCAGTCCACCAGCCCCAAAGGGTGAGGGCAGCAGCGGGTTCTTGGCCAGGTTGAGGGGCAAGACGGGGCCCGGCAGCCCGGGGCCCATGCCCCCTGCACCCCCACCGCCCCCGCTATTGCCACACGCCAGGGCGCTGAGGTCAAGGGGGCCGGGGGCCAGGGGCAGGGGCAGGCCAGGCAGGCCGGGGCCTCCAAAAAGGGCAGCGGGGTTGGGGATGATGATCTGGGCTCCGCTGACATAGGGGCCGCCATCGGGGGTGGGCAGCGGTGGCTTGGGGGGCGGGCGCAGTTGCAGGAGCTCTTGCTGCTCGTGAGACACGAAGTGGCCGTGGGCCTTGATGTGCTTGCGCAGCGAGCTGGGGTCCGTGTAGCGCTTGTGGCAGCCGGGCATCTTGCAGTAGTAGGGCTTGTCCACGTAGTGGGTGCGCGTATGCTTGAAGCGGTCGCTCGAGTTGGAGTAGCGCTTGTTGCAGCCCTCGTAGGGACACACGTAGGGCTTCTCACCTGCAGGGCAGTGCCGGCGTGAGGGGCCTCTCCCCAGCCCAGCCTCCTCACTCTCCCCCCCCCCCCCCCGGCCCCAGAGAGCTCCCGGAGAGTGGGGACTCTCTGACGTGGGCGGTGGCGTCCCTGGCACCTGGCACGAGATCTCTTCCCAGCTGGGGGCAGCAGGGCCCAGGCGCTGAGCAGCTGGCCTGGTCCCCGGTCACACCCCAGCCCTGCCTGTGGCCTGGTGGTGTGCCCTCGGCCTCGGTCCCGTGCTTCAAATTGTGGGTGACAGCGACCACCTCCACCGGCAGGACCACACATTTGCTTCCACACTTCCAGGAAGACCCTGCTGGGACGTGGCCCACTGTGAGCGCTGCAGGAAAGCTCGCCGGGCTGTGTTCCGGCTCTGGCTCCGGAAAACGCCTCCACATTTACTAAACGTCGGTCGGGGAGCCACTTCTAGGCTCTGAGCCTTTGCAGTGTGGCCGGCCCCAACCAAGCTGTGCTGTGAGCGTAAAACACACGGGGTTGGGGGGGAGGGAATACACACCAGATTGTGATTCCACAGACTTCGTGCAATCTAATGTCTCATTGACAGTCTTTTAATATATCGGGTTTGAGAAAATACATCATTGCAATTCATTTCTTTCCTTTGTACTTTGTGTAATGCGGCAATGAGGATGGGTTTTTTTGGTGGTTGGGAAATTTAAAGTCAGGTATGTGGGCGTGTCACCAGGCTGGCCCCACCGTGTGCTGGGGCAGAGCCAGGAGGAGGCACGCGCCGCCTCACAAAGCCTCACAAACAACGGTGCTGAGTGCCTCTGAGTGCGGCACCTGGAGATGTGTCTGTGCCCCAAGGGCGGATGCAGAGGGGACCCGCGGGAGAGGCTTCGCCCAGAAGTGGCACTCGCAAAGCGACGACTGCACGGTGCGATGCGTCCCTCACCCCTTGACTGCCCCGGGGCCAGCCCTCCAGCCCAGCCACTCACCCGTGTGCGACCGGTTGTGGATCTTCAGGTTCTCCAGGCGCGAGAAGCTCTTGCTGCAGGTGGGGCAGCGGTGTGGCTTCTCGTTGGTGTGCGTGCGGATGTGGATGAGCATCTTGTACCTGCTCCAGGGAGGGCACGGTGCGGGGAGGGGGGAGGGGGGGGAACCTCGACTCAGTTCGCGGGACTCCGGAGCCCCTCTCCCCCGGCCCCCCTCTCGCCCTCCCTCACCTGGCGTTGAAGCCGCGGCCGTGGCGGGCACAGCCCTCCCAGTGACAGCAGTACCCTGCGTCCTTCTCGGGCTTGACGTGGTAGTCGTTGACGTGATCCACCAGGTCCTGCAGGAGCTCGAAGAGCTGGTTACACTGCGGGGCCGGGGAAGGTTCTGAGTCTACGCGGGGCTGTGCACACTGACCCCGGTCTTCCTGGCCACCCCCCCACTCACCTTGGCCCAGCGACACACCAGCTGCTTGGGCAGGGGTAGCTCTGGTGAGAGGCACTTGTCCTTGGGGGCGGTGAGGAAGGAGGAAGCAGGCAGGTGCAGGGCCCCCCCGGAGCCCAGAGGCAGGAAGAACTGGAACGAACTGGGGACGCCATCCAGATAGCGCAGCGGCTGGAAGTCCTAGGGGGAGAGGGGAGAGACAGAGCTGGTCAGTGCGCCCTGCTGGGCCAGCAGGTCCCCACCACCCCTGTCTCCTGTGGCGGGTTGTGTCCCCCATGAGGACATGTCCCAGTCCCAACCCCCTGTACCTTGGGTGTGACCTTAGTTGGAAATGGGGTCTTTGCAGATGCAGTCAAGGTCATACTGGATTGGGGGGCACTAAATCCAGTGACTGATGTCTTCATAAGAGAAAGGGGGATTTGAACACAGAGACACAACAGAGGGAAGAAGGCAAGGTGACACCAGAGGCAGAGACCGGAGTGACACAGCTACAAGGCAGGGAACGCCGGGAGCCAAGAGAAGCTGGAAAGAAGCAAGGAAGGATTCTTGCCAGAGCCTTGGGAGAGAGCACAGCCCTGTTGAGATCTCGATTTCAGACTTTAGTTTCCACAACTGTGACAGAATAATACATTTACGTTGTTCTAAACCACCCAGTTTGTGGTCCCTTCCAGGAAACCAATACACCTCTTTCCAGAGCCCTTATGCCCTCCTCACCGGGGCGGTGGGCACTGCAGGCAGGTCCCCATTGCCCTGGCGCTCAGGGGACAGCGAGCTGCTGCCATTGGGGGAATCCAGCCCAGATGGCGGTGACAAGCTGAGGTCCACCAGAGGGGCAGCCGAAAAGCGTCCCTCTACCTTCTCGGGGAACTTGGGGTTCAGCAGGAAGCCTAAGAGAGAAAAACTGTTCAGAGGTGCTGGGGCTGAGGGTCCTGTGAGTCTCCCACCACGACCCTGGAAGCAGATGCCACCCTCACACCCCTGGACCACCCTGGGACCCCACGCATCTAGCAGCAGGCTGCGCACCTGACCAATGTGGCCCGCATCACCATGAGAGTTCAGACATCGGTCAAGATAAAGAGTGGAAAGTACCCATTGAACAGGAACTTGAGGCCAGACCCCTGGCTTCCTGTCATACTGGTAGGTAGGGACCTTTCGGACTTTTCCTGGGCCCCTTCCTGATTCACTGCTCCCTTCTGGAACACCAGGCGTTGGGGCCAGGATGCCTCCAGAGCCTCACACCTCACATGTGTAGGTCGGGTTTTCAGGGTTCAGTGGAGGCAGAGTGGGAGTCCTGAGCCCCAAGCACCCCCTGAGAAGATCTTGCTGGGCTCGGTCCCCAATCTCTACTGACCTGACCTCAGAGCCCAGGAGTTGGGTCACAGGGCCTTGTCACTACTTGTGAATCCCCTGCCCCCTGCCCCCCCCCCCCCCACCGGCCCCTCTGTGTCCTCCCGGAGGCCTAGTTTGAATCCTGGCTCTGCTGTGCCAGCTTCATGAACTGGGCAGGTCATTTGCCTCCCCCTGGGGACAATGTCACTTCCAGAGACAAACTGCTAAGGATAAATGGACAGAGCTCTAGGCTGAAAGCTGCTAGGGGCTGTGGACATCCTGGTGGACACACCCTAGACATTCTTCCCACTGCCACGGCTTCACTGGGACCCGAGACCTCCCTGCCTACTGGGGGTGCTGTACCTGAGGGCGGGGAGCCTGGAGAGCCTGGGGTGGGGCTGTCGTCCACCAGGCCGAGCTCCCTGTGCAGAGCTCGGTGCCGGACTGCACTCAGCGCCCTCTCACGCTTTTCTCTCGCCGCCCGGAGCTTGGTGATGCTCAGCTTCAGGTCGAGCGGCTCGTCCAAGGAGTGCATGGTGATGGGGGCCTGGGTAGGAGGTGGCTGCAGGCAGCGGGGGGATCCCAAGCTGGTTTTCAGGCAGGAACCTGGGAGAGGACAGGAGCTGTGTCGTGAGACTGTGACCTCAGGCTTCTCCTCGGGCTGCACCCGTTGAAGCCCACAGGGGACGGAGCATGGATGTCCCGCAGTGTGAAGGCCATCTCCCTGGGAAGGGAGGCCCTCTGAGTGGCTCTGGTCCAGGGGGCAGGAGGAGAGCCAACCACCTACGGACAGCTTCCATGTCCGCTGCCCTCAGGTCTTTTCTGGAGGCAAAGCTCAGAGAGTCCATTCAGCCATGAAACTGAGTTTTAGAGACACTGCCTCAGGTCACAGAGCTAGAAAGTGGCAGAACTACCAGGTTCCAGGCCAGATCTCCCTGGAAATGGCCAGCCATGTCCCAAAGGTTATTTCTGACCGAGGGAAAAGTGCTCGGGATCACATGCCCGGTTTGAGCCTGAAGACCCAGAACCAGACCAGAAGAGCAACAAGTATCTTCCAAGGCAGCCGGGAGTGGTCCCTTAGCTACCAGTTGCCAAGGGCCCACTGTGCTGGGCCCAGGCAGCTGTGACCACCTGCAAGGGAAGGAGGCTGAGAGTGTGTCTCGGGCAAGCTGCAAAACCTGGCCCAAAGGATGGGGGTGCAGACAGGTGGCCTTGCCTCCCAGCTGAGGTCCAGAGAGGTGCCCACGGGCCTGGGACCCAGAGGGCTCTGGGCCACCACCAGGGGGCAGCAGGGGACTGTGATCCAGGCAGGCTAGCCAGGGACAGGGTTTGGAGGGAAGTGGACCAGCGCTGGTGATTAATAATAATATATATATATATGTATATATATATATATATTATTTATTTATACACACACACACACACTTTTTCAGTGGCGATGATATTCTTTTATTGTAAGTTCTCATGCTGTTATTTTCACTACTTCCTTACAAATTCTCAATGGTGTCATTTTCTTCACGTACAAATGACAGGAGAGCAAGATCAACTCTCTATTCCAAACTCAACCTTTTTCCAGGGGCAGCCTTTCGCATGTGGTCAAAAGTGTTTCCTTGCATTTGTTCATTGAGAGGATCACACCCTGAAAATCTATCTGCTGAACAAGCTAACACTGTGAGACACTCTACATCATTCACCAAATCCACGTTTGCATAATTCAACACAGGACATCCCTGTAACCACCACATGGTAAATGACCGTATATTTCAGTGTCTGTCAGTCTCTGCCTGGGAATCGGAGTGGCCCACACATGTGCAGACCTGCTTGATGCAGCAGGAAGGAGGAGGGCAGCCCCCACGTCCCCACTCATCCTTTTCCCAGGCCAGGCACCTCAGCAACTTAAAACAGTTTTCTCTGTTTTCATGTGTCTGCACTGACATGCTCCACGTCTGCCAAGACCCTCCAAACACACAGGGAACAAGGCGGCCCCCTCCCTCGATTAGGACCCTCTGCTTCTAGGACATCCCAAGACCCCACCAGCACATGGCTGATAGCAGAGCTCACGGAAGGGCAGCTGCACTTGGTGGTGGGGCCCCATCTGTGACTTGACTTGTCCCAGTTAAACTGCATCAGGTGGGAGCAGTCAGATCTGTCTGGATTTGCCCCCCAGGCCACGTAGGGCCAGGGACTCCCAGTGATGCAAGCAGGGCTGGCATCAGGCTGCCACCCTGTCCTTTAGGAGTCCCAGACCCAAAGTGGGCAGGTGGGTGAGTGACAGTGATGGATGGATCTGGGCCCCTTCCACTCTCCCTCTGGCTGGACACGGAGCTGCCCTCTGCCTGACCCCCCTCCCCCAGTTATGTCTGTCTGTGTGTCTGCCTGTCCCTCCACCTGTTTATTTTTAGACACAGGCCCAGTCCAACCTCCCTGAAGCTCCTCTGTGCTGGGAGCCTGGAAGGGGAGGAAGGAAGTAAATATTTATGCTGATTAAGAATTCAGGAGCCAGGAAGGGCTGGTGGCCTGGTCCTTCAGCTGGCCTAGGGCCACAGGCCTCCCCACAGCCTCTGTCTCCAACCCCCACCACCAACTGGACCTTCTGGAGAAGGGGACCATGAGGGCAGGATGGTTTGGAAACTGGGAACTCAAACTGACACTTCCATTGGTAACCCTGCCCAGGTAACATCCTTTGGCATCTGCCCTACTGGCTTCTGCCCCAGGCCAGAAGGGGTCCAGGGAGGGGCCCTAACCTGTGGGTCCCGCAGTGACCTGCGGGAGTCACTGTCTCAACCTAGAACTGGGGAGGGCCCTTAGAGGAGCCTGTTTCCCACAGCCGGGCAAGCACAGCACCCAAGGTGGGAGTGGGGACTCCAGCAGCCCCCTTAATCAGCAGGCTCAGTCCCCAGAAAACCACCTCCTGCGTGCACGCGCGCGCGCGCGCGCGCGCGCGCGCGCACACACACACACACACACACACACACACACACACTTCCTGCCACTGGGTTCTGCCCCCGGAGGCAGGGGTTCATCTGGATGGAAGCCAGAACCCAGCCCAGAAGCCCAGCCCCCCACTCCTGGGGAAGGAGCGAAAAGCCACCCCACAAGCCCACACTTCCCAGCACACCCAGCCCCAGGCTGGCCCCACCCAGAATTTTCCTCCGAAAGGTGGTCCCACACCAAGGGGAAGACCCCCATGACCGGTCTTCCGTCCTGACCTTGATCAGCCTCAAGGTGTCCCCTGCCACTTCCCACCCCCAGCTTGCAGGGGCCATTTCTGAACTGGGGCTCTGCTCTTTGTTCCGGGGCTGCGTGGAGTGGGGAAGGTGAGAGCCAGGGTGGCACGCTCCCGGGATTCTGAGGCGATCGGCATGGCCTGGAACCCTGGGGGCTGGCGCCGTGATCACCTCCGGTAGGCCAGCCACGCCAGCACCCGAT
Organism: Lynx rufus; assembly: GCF_022079265.1. Taxonomy (NCBI): domain Eukaryota; kingdom Metazoa; phylum Chordata; class Mammalia; order Carnivora; family Felidae; genus Lynx; species Lynx rufus. The sequence goes on from NW_025814838.1 coordinate 21,420,883, forward strand.
TCGACGCTCTGGACAACCAGGTGGGCTGGGGAAGCGGGCCCCCCGACCCGTTTCCCAGAGGCGGCCAGGGACGTTCGGAGGGGTGACGTGCCCGGCTCGGAGGGAGCAGGCGAGTTTCGGAACCAGTGGCGGAGCCCGGAGCCGGCAACAGCGGGGCAGCGACGCGGCGTCCGGGCTGCCGGGAGCGACCCCCCTCCCCGCGGGCGGGCGGGCAGAGAGGCGGCGCCGAGGTGGTCGCGCTGCCGGGCGCCGCGCCGCTGCTCCAGCTGCGCAAGGAACTAATTAGAGCCCAGGGAGCTGGAGGAAGCGGGGCGGCGCGGGGACCACCGGGGCGGCGGGGCGGGCGCGGGACCCCGGCCGGCCTCCCCGCGGGGCGGGGGTCACCCCGAGGGTGGGCCGCGCGGGACCCCCCGGGGCCCGGCCCCCGCCCGCCGCGCCCGCCCCGCCGGCCCGGCCCAGACAATGGCCGCTATTGTGCGCCCGCCGGCCGCCGCGCGCAGACGGCCCCCAGCTGCAGCGCCAGGCGAGCGCCCCCGCCCGGCCCGGCCTACCTGGCGGCCGAGCCCACCCGCGGCGGGCGGGGCGAGCGCGGGGGGCGGGGTGGAGGGGGTGGGTGGGAAACGGACTCCACCAGGGAGCTGTGGCCTGGGGTGGGACGCACGCTGGTTGGGGGTGGGGGGCGGTCAACATCCGTCCAACACCTACCATGTGTCAGGCACCGGCTGTCCATGGATTCTTGGAACCCTCTAAAACCCCTACTGGGAGTAGGTGCCCACGACGACCATGGGGAAACTGAGGCTCGAGCTCACCAGGCTCGGGAGTGGGCTGGACTCTGCTGTGAATAAAGCCCCTCCTTCCCTCCTTGGAGGAGGGCGGCTGGTTGGCCGGGAGCTTGGAGGGGTGCCTGTGTGGGTGGAGGGGATAGCTAGGCATACCCACCCTGAGAAGCTCTCAGGGGCTCCTTGCCGAAGCGAGAGAGAGAGAGAGAGAGAGAGAGAGAGAGAGAGAGAGAGAGAGAGAGAGAGAGAGGTCAGAACTGTCTGTAGGTTGGGGGCTCTCCCTGTGCACGCCACAGCAGCCTGGGGCCATATAAGAGTTACCCCTTATTCCCAAGGCAGTCCTGAAGCTGCCCTTTGGTCAACCATGCCCATCTAGCTAGAGTTTAGGGACAAGGGCCCAAGATGCACCTCTCAAAAGTCCAGTGGCTTTCTTGATATCTCATGAAAAGGGGAAGTAAGTCCCTTCCCCACCCCCCCACCCCCCGGCCACTTGCTCCATGGGTTCCCTGGTGTTCGGTGACTGGGTCATCACTATCAACATGCTGTTCTCATAAATGGGGAAACTGAGGGCTGGAGGGGGAAGCGAGCCCACTGCAAGCCATGAGCGAATATTACATTACAACAGGACCAACAGCCGGCTGTTGGTGGTGAGGCAAAAAGCCAGCACCTGTTAAAGCAGGTGCTGGTCATCTCTATTTTACGGATGCAAAACCTGAAACTCAGATTGAGTGACCTGTCCAAGGTCACACAGCTTGTCGGTGGAAGGACTGGCTTTCTAGCCCAGGTGAGTCCAGAAGCCCATGTTCACTACTGGCCCCTCCTGTGCTCACTGGGGGAGGGGAGGCGGGGGAAGGCAAAGGTGCTCCAGCCGGGCACACCCTCCCTGCCCAGGGGTTTGTGGGAGCTAGGTACAGAGCCTAGGAGGGGCAGCAGCAGTGGGTGGGCGTTGGAGGGGCCAACTCTGGTGGGGGGGGTGCACAGGGAGGCTTGGAGAGCTGAGGGCAGATATGCTGCCAAAGCAAACGGCCCCACATTCCTGGGAACCGCTCCGGCTCCCTCCCTGCTCTGGCCAAGAGCTCCACCCTCCTGGCAGCCGGGCAGCAGGGGCTGGGGGCAGGGGCGGAGCCCATGTCTCCGCACCCCCCCTTCCTGACCAGGCAGCAGAGCACGCTCCAAGTACGGGTCAGACCACCTGGGTCTCCAACTTGGCTCTGCTACTTCCTGCCCATGTGTCTTAGGGCAGGTCACTTCCCCATCTGAGCTTCATTGTCCCCACCTCTGAAATGGGATGACAGTAATAAGACACCCCTCACTGGGTTTTGGGTAATGATGCACACATCCTATAATTTCTTAATGTCTCCCATTATTATGTAATAATCATCAGTTAAAACAGTGCTGGGCACATAGTAGGTACTTGATCAGACTTGTTGAATGAACTGTCACCATCGCTGAAACCTCCAAGCTTTGGCTGGTCTGGAGCTGTGAGGACAGCTGAGTGGGGATCATGATCTTCCCGCTGTACCCAGAGACACCAGAGTCTCACTCTCACCTGGGCCCACATGGCCTTCATTTTACGGTGCAACTAAACAAGCTTGTGCCTCTCAGAAAGCTTCAGGCCTCTGCTGTCCTGTGGAGTGGCCACAGCTGACCCTAGCCACCTTCCAGAGCCTGACTGCATCAGAGACAGAGGGAGGCCCTGGAGAGGCGGTGTGCGGTCCAGGAAGGAGCAGGCCTCCTCCCGGGGACCCAGGGGAGGGGCTTATCCTGAGGCCTCTAGCAGCAGGCCCCGGGAGAGGGGCCAGGGCAGGCAGTACTTCCTGGAAGAGCAAGGGGGTTGCCCTCCCTGGGAACCTCACTCAGCAGGCAGGCCCCTCCCCCACCCAAGGTGGGCCCTCAGCCAGCCCCCTCCATCACTGCCCCCAGACTCCCCTGGGTGGGCAGACCCCACCCAGGTGGGAGTGCAAGTGCCCCAAGTGACCCCGCCAGGGATGAGGTCTCTGCCCTCAGCTCTGGGGGCCTCAAGAAAGCCCTCAGCTGGGCAGCACCTGAACAGGAGGGTGTGCCAGGATCCTCACTCCGGCATGTTTAGATAGTGCTACCCAGAGCCAGGCTAGCTGGTCCCAGTCCCCTGAGCTCCCACCCCTGCTGTGGGGCCTCAGATGGGTCCCTGCTGCCCCCTCTGAGCCTTGGGTGGAAACATAGGTACAGTATAAGGTGCCCGGCTCACTAGGGAAGGTGGGGACTCGGGACGCCCTGCAGGGAGAGCCTGGCCCAGCACTTGGTACACGGGAGGTGCCAGCAACCAGTAGCCCTGAAGATTCTTGTTCCTGGCTCTGGGCTGGGGGTGCCCCATGCAATCATTTGGCCTGCCAAGCTCACCCAGATAGTTCAGGCAGTGCTGAAGCTGGAAGGCTCACAGCTGGCTCCCCCACCCGCAACGCCCCTCACCAGTCCTGGCTTCCCAGGAGATGCACTTCCTTCCCTAGTGCCACCAGGCTGGGGGGTTAGGGAGGAGCAACTCCCACACGGGTCCGGCCCACATGTGCACACTCACACAGATGTGCTGGCCTGCCCAGCTGCGAGAGCCAGCCTGGCACACAGGCCCCCCAGGCCTAGTGGCTTCTAGGCCCCCATCTCACAGCCTCCACCCCCTACTGCCCGCCCGCCTGCAGCCACCTTTGCACAACTATGTCTGGTATTTTCCTGTCTGCCCAGCTTGCGGGGTAAGGGGGGGGGGTGCCTGGGGCTATGAGCACTGCCTGCACCTGGGCCTCAGCCAGGGGCGAGCCCGCCAAGCAGCCCCCACACCCGCCCCCGGGGTTGGGAAGGGAAGGGCTGGGCCCAGGCTGCCCAAATCCCTGGGAGGGGCTGGCATGGGGCTGGGGGAGCCAGACAGGGACACACACCCTTTGAGGCCTAGGCAGGAGGAGGCCAGGCCCTGCTAGGCAGCACTGCCACTCATGGTGGACAGGCAGGGCTGGGCACCCCGCCAGAACCCTCTGGGGCCAGGAAAGGCAACGGCCAGTGTCCCATAGGACATGGACGGGCACCCAGTGCACCCGGACATACAGGCATATGTATGCGTGTCACACCTGTGCTCTAACACCGTACACACAGGACATAGCACGGGACCAGCGTCAGGGGCTGGGACCCAGGAGTGAGGAGGAGCAGCGGGGATGAGGCCCAGTCCCCAAAGGGAAGGAAACCCTGCACTTCCCCAACTGAGTCTGGCTGCAAGACAACCCAGTGAGTACCTCCCGAGTCCGGGGGGCGGGGGGGCTCCTGCCCACGGGCCATCCGTCCCGCTACCCTGGGATGAGCACCAGGTCCCCTGAACAGCATCTGCCAGCTGCGGGCAGAGGCGGGCAAGGCGGGCAAGGCGAGCTGGACTTTGGCCCTTCCCTCCCTCCGCCTCATTTACCCCATCGCTCAGTTACGCATTCCAACACCAGGCCCTCCACCCAACTCAGTTCTGGGGGCCCACAGGTGAGCGAGGATGAAGGGCGCCCCGACCTCAGTGGGGGCAGGCTTGGGATGGGCTGCTCCCGAGAAGAGGGGATGTGGGGCGAAGTGCTGGGGCAGACGGAGCATCACATCCTAACTTGTTTTGTTTTTAAGTTTATTCATTTATTTCTGAGAGAGAGAGCGCGAGTGAACACAAGCAGGGTAGCGACAGAGAGAGAGAGAGAAAGAAAGAAAGAGAGCGCCACAGAATCCAAAGCAGGCTCCAGGCTCTGAGCTGTCAGCAGAGCCCGACACAGGGCTCAATCTCACGAACCATGAGATCACGCCCCGGGCCAAAGTTGGGCGCCCAACAAACGGAGCCACCCAGGGGCCCTCTAACTCGTTCTGAGAGCCAGACAGGCCAGTCTGCCACCCGCTCACCATCTCCATACACCCTCCCGGCCCTGCAATTTGGCTGTTACCCTTCCCATTTCCCAGAGAGGGAGGTGGAGGCTTTGAGAGCTTCAGTCATCTGCTGAGGTCACAGAGCTTGTAAGGAGCCCATCTTGGGGTTCACTTCCAGGCCCCAAAGCCCACACGCTTTCTGGGCCCAATGCTGCAGAGGCCTGGGGGGTGGCACCGGCTGACCTTCAGCAAACCTGCCTCACCCAGAAGAGGGGGCCCAAGAGGGAGGCTGGGCCAGGACCTGGAGGGCACCGGGGAGCCACAGAGTGTTCCACACAGAAAGTGCCCTCTTTCTTTCCAGCCCAGAGGCTCCTGTCCCCAGGCTCTTCCCTGCAGCACCTCCCTTTTCAGGATTCCCTTTCTCCCACGAGCTCGATGCTTGCTCGCCTCTCGGGTGCCAGGTTCTGGTGACAACCTTCCACATTCGCATATTCTCCTCCAGCTACCCGCCCCCTCCTGCCCCTTCCTGCAGCAAGTCTTTCCTGATTCACCCTGGCCAACCTCAGACTCTTGCAGCTGTACATGGGCTGTTCTTCCAGGTGCCTGACAGCTGAGCAGAGGACCTACTTCTGTCCCCAGGCTGCTGAGGGAAATGTTCCAGCCCTGTAGCGGCCCTGTGCTGCCTGCCACATTCATCTGGGGTCCAAGTCCTCACTAATGCCACAATGTCACCAGCTTTTTTTTTTTTTTTAAGTTTATTTATTTTGAGAGAGGGAGAGAGAGAAAGGGAGCGTGAGTTGGGGAAGGGGCAGAGAAAGAGGGAGAGAGAGAATCCCAAGCAGGCTCCTCACTGATAGAGGTGGCTTGAACTTACGAACCATGAGAACATGACCTGTGCTGAAGTCGGATGCTCAACTGACTGAGCCACTCAGACGCCCCAGTGTGAACGGTGCTTGAGCACAGCTTGGGTGCCTGGCCCACACACAGAGTGTCATATGCGCTGCCCCCGACCTTTGGCCCCAGGCACTTACCCCTGCACCTGTCATTCAGAGCCTCATTCCAAGAAGGGAGTCCTAGAGCAGGTGACGGCCTCATGGAACAGACAGAACACTGTACTTCTTCCCACGGCCCCTACACCGAGCTCACTCCTTCCACCATCGGGAACGGGGCAGGGATACAAAGTGCTGGGGGTGCAGAGCCAGAAAACAGGCCTGCCCCACTCTGATGTGGGCAAGGCTCTGAGCCTCAGTTTCCCCACCCAGGAAGGGAGAGGGCTGGCCTAAAGTGAACTGGAGCCCCAGCACCCTAAGCACTCCCTGAACAGCACCAACACACCTGCCCTCTGCTTTTCCTGAACACCTGGCACTCAGTGACCGTCTCCTGAGTGAATGACTCCATTTGTGGTGCCCACCAGCCAGGTGAGGTGGGTACGTATGGAGGGGCTGAGGCTCAAAGCAAGAAGTGGCTGGCCCAAGGTCAAGGTGAGGGGCAGGGCCTGGGCCTTGACACAGAGGGTTCCTTCTCCCTGTCCAGGGCAAAGGACCCGGGAGCAGACCTGGACAAGGACGGGGTACCAGCAGTGCCCTGGTTCAGCTGGGATGACTGGAAGGGCCTAGCTCCCCCAGCTTCTCTGCTGCCACTTCCACCCGGTGCCCGCATAGAACCCACCCCAGAGCTGCCTTCGAGCAGGCCCAGCAGGGGCCCTGCGCTGAACTCTGGACTCTTCCCCCCTCCTTCCTCCCTGCCACCGCTGCCCCCGCCCCTCCCCACTTGTTCACTCTGGGCAGCCGAGCAAGTCCAGAAGCTGGGGGAGGTCTTCAAACCCAAAGGGAAACATCCACTGAGTAGGGGCCTGCCGGGCCTGGCCTCCTTTGAGCCCATGTCCGCTCCTAGGACCATGCAGGGTGACCACTAGGTATCCTGAGGTGGTGCTGGGGGCCTGGCCTGAAAGAGGGTGGGGCTGGCAGGCAGACAGAACTGGGGGTGGGGGGGACTTTAGAACAGACAGGACAATGGAGGGCCCCACAGCCTAGGGGGAGGAGGACATCACAGCTCAGGGGCAGTCAGCCCCGCAAGTGTGGGGATGGGGGTTGGGGAGCTCTGGATGCAGGAGGCAGTAGCCCAGGGGAGAAATGGCTCAGGCAGGCTGGGACTTGCCAGCCAGACCCAGATGGACGATGGGGAGAAGGGAGGGAGAGAGGCTTCCTCCGGACGCAGCTGCCCCCACGTCATGCCCTCATGCCCCTGCAGGGGATGGGGGTGGGGGTGGACAGGAGTGGAGCTGAGGGGATTCCCTGGTTGAACCGGCATGTCAGGGGCCAGGGCCTGACGGTCTTAGGCTCTAGTCCCCCTCTGTCCCTCCCTGACCCCAAGTGACCCCAGGCCAAGCCCTCAAATCTCTGAGTTTCAGTCCCCCCCCCCACACACACCCAGCCCCCACCGCAGCCTCCTCACTCCCAGGGTCCCAGCGGGGCACTAGCCTGTGAGTGCATTTGTGCAAAGGAGACAAGACCCTCCTGTCAGCTGGGCAGGATTGTTTTCCCAGGGCTGACTCAGGCAGCTCAGCAGTCTCCTGGGGCCTCTGTAGCCTCCCACCCGCCCTTGGCCATGACTGGAGGAGGGGGCCAGGGGCCGGGTCAGTCCCCTCCCCAGACAGCCATCTGCCAAGGCGGGAGTACGTGTGCACACACATGTCACATGCTCCGTAGTGGGGCCCTCCCTGTGGCGAGTACTACCTGGCTTCCCAGACATTGAAGACAAAGGGCCTGAGGAAGCCCCTGCCTCTCCCCTCACCCCCACTGGAAGATTCTCAGGCCATCAGCCCATCCCCCACCAGGGGCATCTGGAGCAGATGGGAAGTCCTCCCCCCACCCCAACACTGGAATCACTTCACATCCCTGTGCCCCCCAGGCTCCTCCCGGCCTGACCACCAGTTAACCAGAACCTTCCATCCCATCTGGGAGGGGGAGAAGGAGCAGAAGGCCAGAGCTCCCACCCCTCAAGATGCCCAGAGCCAAAGCTTCCGCCCTGCCTAGCCTGAGGGAGCTTAGAGAGAAGCATCCTAGCCAGGATGGGAGGTCAGGCCTCCGAGGCTCCCCCGGGACCAGCTGTTTGGAGGACCCCACCCTGGGAGGGTCCCATAGCACCAGAGCTGGGATGGGAAGAAGGGCCGGGGACCCCTATGGACCTGGGCCAGACCTCACCTCCCCCGTAGAGCGGTCTGCAGCTAAGGCCAGAAGGGTGCCCGGGAAAGGGTGGAGTCTTGGGGCCCATTGTCCACAGCTGCTGGGGCCAGCTTCGGCTCCCCTCAAGAGCAGGGTCCCCTCTCATCTCAGGCTGGGAAACCGGCCACAAGATAGCCCTCCCCCAGCCATGGCAGACCTGGGAACTCGGGCCCAGAGGCCCACTGGCCCTTGTCCATCCTAAGCTCAGTCCCTTCATTTGTGAAATAGTGAGCACAGGATCCTCCTCACAAGATTAATGCAATTTCAGGTGACAGACGTCAACACCTGCAAAGTTCGCTGGGCCACTGGAGGCACTGTGCTGATTTTTTCAGGGAGTTGTTCCCCCTGTGAAGTTCTATCCCTCATCCACTTCACCAATCCCACCCCCACCTCCCCAGGGACCGAAGCTGGCATATTTTTATTAGTTGCAGCGACAGCAGGGGTTTCGAGGGCGGAGTTGGAACCCAGAGAGAAACCTGGGACTTTTCTAGGCTGAGGCCTTACATAGGAACCCCTAGCAGCACATCCTTTCCTGTTCTGGCATCAAAGCTTCAACCCCAGCCAGTCAGCAGAGCACTAGAGAGCCTAGGAGACGTTGAAAATGCTGAGTCCCTGCCCCTAGCTCCACCTGAATCAGAATTCACCAGGGTGATGCTGGAGCCACTGGGGCAGATGTGTCCCAAGGGCCTTGCAAAAGCTGTGGTCCCCCACACCCAGGCTAGGTGGCAGGCTGGGGAAAGGCTATGTGTCCCATCTCAGAGAGGTGAAATCCCAGACATATGTCCGGGCCGCCCATTTCTATGACCCTTTCACAAGGGAAGCAACCAGGCACGTAGGATCTGCATCTTTCTGGCTGGCCCTTAGGTGCCCCCTCAGCCGCCAGGAACACTCCCCACCTCTGGGTTAAGGGGGGGGGAACCACCTGGCACCTTCCACGGGTCACCCTCTGGCCTCAGTCATCTGTGTGAAATATAAAATGACAATAATAACCCTGAATGGAGGAAGGGGTTGAACAATAATCCTGAATAGAGGAAGGCTTCTCGGCAGCCTCAGAAAAAGCAGGGCCCCTATTCCACCCGGCCCAGGGCCTCTCCACTGCAAGCCCAGTTCCCCACTCGGGTGAGGGGCCTCCACAGTCTCCCCCTGGGACACAACCTGGAGAGGCATCCGGTGCGGCAGAGGAGAGGCAAGGGCAGCCATCTTGTCCCCTCAAACCCCAATGTGCCTCCCAGCACCAGGGCCCCACCCCAAATGCCTCCCAAAGAGCTTCACTGCAGGCCCCAGCCCCAACATCTGGTCCCCCAGCCACAGCTGTCGCCACCCTCCCTCATCCTGGGATTGCCCCAAACTCTGCCCGGCACCCCGTCCCCACCCCCTCGCCCAAGTGGGAAATTCGGATTCCAGGCAAGTCAGGGTAGCTGAAAATGCACATGGGAAAATGTCGTCAGGAAGACACATTCTTCCTTCTATACCGCGGTTCAGACCCTGGGAGGATTAGGTGGCAGAAGACACTCCCACCGCCTGGGGCCAAGGCCAGGCCAGGGAAGGAGGGGAGAGGAGAGTGGGGCCCGCAAGGTGTGGCTGAGAGGGGTCTAGGCTCCCCAACAGGCCCCGAGGAGGGGCCCTGGCAGAGCTCTGTCTTCCTGCAGGCCAGTGTGCCCTCCAAGGGCACTCCCAGCAAGGGGAGCCCAGGCTGAAAGCATTGCTGTGGCTACCCGTTTGCAGCTGGCTTTTGAGAAACAACAAAAGCTTTGGGGGGACGCGGTTCACACGATTGTTTGAAATGAGGTTTTTGGATGTCTGTGGCATCCAGTTATTCATACTGGCTCCACCCACGGATAATTGAGAGTTGGCTTTTGTTGGCCTGACCCCCCCTTCTCAGTCCCCGCCCCCCCCACCAAGTCTTCTCAGGGACTCCAGCTCGGGAAGCTCACCTTGTCTGACCTCTTTCTTGGTTTTGCAGATGAGGAAACTGAGACCCAGAAAGGGGAGGAGCCGGCCCAAGGACCCCAGGGAGTTGGTGGCCTGGCCAAAACTCAAATCCAGGACATCAGATTCCCAGGCCAGGGGCTTTTCCCACTCATCCTCCAGGCTGTGGCCTGGCTCCAGCGAATCCCCCAAAGCCACTGACTCCAAAAGCAGTGGTGGTGCCTGGAAGTGGGGTGACTCACTGTCTGGCTTTCTGGGGCACCCCCTCCCCATCAGTGAGGGAGGGACTGGCAGGTGTCCCTGTTTAGAGAGCCAGAAGCAGGGAGAGGCCCCCCAGGGGACCTGGGCCAGGGTCACCCAGGGGCCGAAGAGCCCCAGCTGGAGGGATTTAACACCAAAGGTCAAAGGTCACAGACAGGGAAGGGCGGGCAGGCACTAGGGGTCAGAGGGTCAGCGCTAATGGCAGCTCCGGAAAGGAGGGGGAGGGTAAGGAGCTAAGGAAAACAGGGCTGCTTCCAAGGGGTCCCCAACCCCCATAAACTGTGCCCCAACCCCCTGGCATCTGCCTCTGCTTGGCTGGTTGCAGAGAGGGCCAAATAGAGCTCTGGTGTGGGGTTGTAAAATGGGCTGGGCTGGAGCTCGGAGAGGGGTGTCCTGGGAAGGGCTCCCCAGGTGCAGCCCCTCCCCCAGAGTGGGCCAGGGCCAGCTGGGAGGCCCAGCCCAGACCCAGAGGGGAGAAGGAGGAGCAGAGGGGGAAGGCTCCGAGGTCACGGGGAGGGATGGAGGGATGTGTGGGTTGGGCTGGAACAGCTGTGGCACTGTGGCACAAGGAGTAGGGCTTGGAGAGGGCTGGGTGGGTGGGCAGACTTGAGGGGCCAGTCTCCCCTTCCCTGCGTTTGGGAGCTGAGGAAGGCCGGGGGGGGGGGGGGTGGGGCGCAGAATGTCTCCTAGCTGCTTTCTAGCTTCAGCGAAGCCCCACCTTTCGTCCAGGATGCCAGGACCAGGCGTGTGAGACCCTCAGGATGGCTGCCTCTAAAGACCACAGCTCGGCCCCTGTCCCTGGCCTAAACCAAGAGCCACGATGAGAGCCCAGGCCTTGGCCAGGTCCTGGGCTTCCCTGGCTGCCCCCTTGGTGTCAAGCGTTCCCTTCAGAGCCAAGATCCCAGGCTGTGATGGCCGGGGGCCCAGGGCTCCTCCCAGGATCTCTTCCCGCTTCCCAAGCCCCAGGGCAGGGCCAGGATCCCTGCAACCATCCCCGCCTGGGGGTGGCCAGGCCAGGCGGGCCCTCCTGGACCCGGGCACAGGCGGCATGCTGCCCTGCTGTGGCCTGAGTACCCGACTGGCCAGGGCAGAGTGCCAGGGGCTCCAGGTGCCAGCTTGGACTCCAGCCCCACTCCAGGGGGCCTGCGGGGAAGCAGGGTGCCTGCATCTCCCTCCCTCGGGATGCACCTGCCTCACCCCTCCCCCACTCCCTTCAGACCCTCCTTCAGGCCGGCTGGATACCCCTGCCCTCATCACTTTGCCAGGCTCTTCTGCTTCCCCCTGGGCGGCGGTGGACGAAAAAGTGCCATACAGGACTGCAGTGTCCCAGTCCTGACGCGGCAGTACCCCCTGTCCTGACCCCCAGGGACGCCTCCCTTCCCCTGCCCCCCCAGGAAGGGCCGGGGCTGGCCAGGGGCAGCAGGGGGGAGACTTTCCGGGACAAGGGAGGAGACACCTTTCAAACCCCGTCCTAGAAACAGCCCCAGCGCAGCCGTGGGAAGGGGCGGCTGCCCGGCTGCCCCAGACAACTTCGTGCCCAGGTTCCGGGGGCCCCCTCTCACCCCGCAGCGCGCCCCCACCGCGGCCGCCCAACTTCCCCGCCGAAGTTTGCTCCCGCCCCGGGCCCGGCCGAGGCTCGGCCCGGCCTCCGGACGGAGGGAGGGAGGGAGGGAGGAGAAAGACGGAGAGACGGAGGGACGGGGCCGGGGAGCCGGCGAGGGAGGGAGCGCGCGAGCGAGGGAGCGAGGGAGCGAGCGCAGGGGCCCCGGCGAGGGCTCACAATGGCCCGGGGCGAGGCGCCGACGCGGGAGGAGGAGGCGACCCTCGGGTCCCGCAGCCCCCCGCAGCCCCCGCGCGACAGCCCAGCCCCCCCGCCCAGTCCCATCCCCACCGCGCGACGCCGCGGGGCTTCCTACCTCGGCGGCGGGGGCGGTCGGGCTCCCGGCTGCGGGCTCCGGCGGTCTGGGGGCGGCGGGGGAGCGAGCGGGGGAGGGGCCGGGGCGGGCGGGGGCCGGGGCGCGAGGCTCACGCGGCGCGGGCTCCCCTGGCACGGCCGCCCGGCGCCCGGCCGCTCCGCCACATCTGCAGCTCGGGCAGGGAAGGTGGCCGCGGCGGCCGGGCCGTGCGGGGATGTCTTAGAGAGGGAGGGAGGAGGGAGGAGGGAGGCGGCGGGGAGGAGGGCCCGGCGAGCCGCGGAGGAGGGGGGAGGAGGAGGGGCGCGGGGGGCGGCCTCGCTCCCTCCTCCCTCCCCCGCTGGTTCCCTCGCGCCCGCCCTCCCAGCAAACCCCTTTCGCCGCCGCGGCCCCAGGCCCGGGGCGCCAGCTGCCAGGCGGGGCGTGCGCGTCGGGGGGGAGGGGGCGGACGGGAGCCGGCGCTGGGCCGGGGGAGGGGAGGTAGGGCGGCGAGGCCGCGGGGAGCGGGCACCGGGAGGGAGGGGGCGGCGGGCCGCGGCCGAGCGACGCGCGTCCTCCTCGGCCCCATCCCCGAGTCACCCCCCTCCCCCGCAGCCCCGCCCCCGGCCCGAGGGCAGCGCTGGGACACGGCCCGGAGGTGGCCTGGGGGTGGCGCGGGGCGGGGGGGTGGGGGTGGGAGGGATGTCCCGCCCTCGGGGAAGCCCGGGGAGGGGGCGGGCGCGCTGATGACCGGAGGGAGGGCGTGCGGGCCCAGAGGAAAAGCCCCGAAGACCGGGAAGATGGAGGAGGTCGCTGCGGCCGAGGGGGCGGGGGCCCCTAGCCTCCCTCCCGCGGGGTCACCTTGGCCAGGCCCCCCGCGGCCACGGGCGGCGGGGAGGGCGGCAGGAATGCCTCTCCGCAGGCCCTGATTTCTCCGCCCAGCCCAGTTCCAGGAACGCGCGGGCAGCGCCCGGCAGGCAGAGGCCCCGGCTTCGGATTCGGGGAGGCGCAAGCCAGGGTTCGAGGCCGGGATGAGCCCCTCCCTCCCGTCCCTCGCCGGGCTGGTCCCCGCCTTGCCCTCGGCCTCAGTTTCCCACCCCGTAGAATTAGGACGTGGTCGGGCCGGGAACAGTCCTGGCTTCCGCTCGGCCCCAGTCTTGGTCCCAGCATTTGGGACAACCTGCATCCCCAGCCTGAGCGCCGCGGGGGTCCTTGCTCGCTCTGGGACCTTCCGCGTCCAGCGCGGCGCCCGCGGTTAGGACGCGCGGTGGGAGTGGATGCCGGCGAGTGCGAAAGCCCGGCACCCGCACCCGCCTAAGCTGTTTCTCCCTCCTGATGTTGAACCCAGGCTCTGAGTTCCTGAATGTGTCTTGTTTGGGCCAATCTGGAGCCCCCGCCCAGTTATCTTCCTGCTGCTCTGCTGTCAGGTGGCAAATCTTGGTTCAAAAACAGTCCTCCTGCTATTGGCCAGCCTTGCCGCTTCACAGTTGGCCTTGAGGAGCCCAAGAGACGAAAAGCATCCTCTATAGGTGAGGCATCTAACTCCGGGTGTCATTACGCCTTCGTTCGTGTATTTGATGCTGCTATCTCCCGCCACAGCCCGAGGCCGGTGGGTCTTGATCACGCAACATCCTCAGCTCTTGGTACAGAGCTTGGCACCTAGTAGGTGCTCAAGACGTGTTGCACGGATGGTCATAGGGTAGGTGCTCATTATATATTAAGCGAATGTACATATAGTAGGTGCTCATGACTGTTGCGTAAAGGGACACAGCTGGTGCTCTTAAACTTTTGCATGGACACATGGTAGATGCTTATTATATTTTAGGCAAATGTATACACAGTTGATGCTTATGACGGTTGCATAAATGGACACATAATAGGTACTCACGATTTATGTGAATAGACACAGAGTAGGTGCTCATGAACTGTTGGGTAATACATGAAAGGCCTGTAGACCGAAGAGTGGCGATTTAGAGGTGACCTCCTCTGCCCCCACCCCACCCCACCCCACCCCGATTTCCCTCGTGTGGATAATGTGGAGCGAGACCGGGTTAAACATTAGCTGGCAGATGGGCCTGGGGGCAGGCCAGCTTTGGGACCTAGCACCTTTCAGGAGGGGGCTGTTAAGGGCCGACTCTCGCGGTCCGCGGATCAGCGGGTGCGTGGGGAGGGGTGAAGGCTGAGGGCCGCAGAGCGCCCCCTCCCGGCGCGCCGGGGATCGCGACTATGCTGCCCGCAGGGCGGCCTTGCATCCAGGGGCAAAGTGTTGTGCGATCTCGAAGGGAGGGGGAGGATGCGGGGGGGTGGGAGGGGGCGGGGGGCGGGGCGAGAGTGAAAACAAGAGTGACCACCTCAGCTGTCCTTGCCCTCAGGGGTCTTACAATCCAGTAGGACCTGAATCCAATGACCAGGTAAGTCCAATGACCTCTGCACCTTGAGGGGCACTTGACCATAAGAAACCTTCACCCTGGGAGGGCCTTTCTCAATGTTTTTCTACACACACTAGTTTTCATGGACAAGCAGGTTGCTCGCAGTTGGAACTCTGAGCTGGGATTTCCCACCTTGCTCCTTTCTAAGGTTGTTTTGGAGATTAAATGAGGTACATTCTTAACACATATTAGCCATCACTACCTAGTGTCCACAATTGCAGGACCCAGATGGAGTCCCCTTAGCTGCCAGTAACCCCCTAAATTTGGCTTTTGCAAATCCCACAAGAGTGAAGAACTATATAATATGGGTGGGGCTGACCCGACCCAGAAACCCCCAGTTCTCAGCCAGACGAGTTTTTTTCTCTGTACTGGATGGCTCACTTTTATTATATTCACTGTAACCCTGAGGGTGTGTCCTATTATTATTCCCATTTTATAGAGAAGGAAACTGAGGCACAGAGAAGTAATTGGGCCAAGGTCTTAGAAGCTAGTGAGAGACATGGTCCAGATTGCAGTCTCAGCTGAGCTGATTCCAAAGCTTGTGTTATAACACACTATCTCCCTGGGGCATCAGAAAAGTTATGGGGTGGGGGTGCAGGACATCTGAGAGGGCCAGGCTCTGAAAGGATTTTTTGTGGGGGGTTGTGCTTTTCCAGGAGGCAGCGCCTGCTATAGCAGTGACACCAAGCTTGGCTTCCTCCTTCTTAGTGAAAGGTGGGTAAGAGGGGATGTCCTCCCCCCCTCCTATCACCCTGGGCTTCCTCCCTCTAAGAGTCCTTGTTCTGAGCAACCATCCTTTGCTACCTGTTCCCCTCTCCTGTGTTATGAACTGTCACCCCTGCTAGTACTAAACCAGAAGTTCCCCAACTTACAGCAAGAAGGCAGCCATCTGCAAGCCAGGAAGAGTGTCCTCATCAGGAACTGAATCTGCCAGCACTTTGATCTTGGACTTCAGCCTCCAGAACTGTTGGAAATAATGTGTGTTGTTTAAGCTACTCCATCTATGTTATTTTGTTATAGTAGTCTGAGCTAGGATAATTGCTGAAAGATATATTTGGGGGGCTGAATCTGGTCCCTTAAACTTTCAACAATAAACATTTATTGAACATCTCAGAGGTTCCCATTCATTCAACAGATGCTTATTAAGCTCCTATTATGTGTTTATTCGTCAACATTTACTGAGGCCCTACATTGTGCATTGGGCTAGGTATGCCTATCCATGTCTTCAAGGAAATCTCTCAGTCTAGTGGGGACCCCTTACCTATCAGTATCCAGAGGGGACACAGCTCACTCATTCACACACATGCACACTGCAAGAAGGGTGTCCTGCACAACATAGGTGCTTAAATGACTTCCATGAATACACATGCTAGATTCAGCATTTTACACCACTGTACTTATGCACAGTTCCTGTCTTTCCAGAGCCTGTAATTTATTCAAGGAGCTGAAAGTAAATAATACAAGACAACAAAATAAAGAAGTGAGCCCTATGACCTACGCTGTAGCTGGAGGAGAGACCACAGGAACCAGGATGGATGAATGGCAGCAAACCCCAAACTCCGGCCCTTGACCTTAGGTTAGCCAAGCTGGATCTCTCTGAACCTTAGTTTCCCTATCTGTGAAATTGGTGATCCTCATGCCTATTATGGGACAGCGTGAGCCTCAGTGCAGAGGGTACTGCTTGGTGGGATGAAAGAGTGCAACAAATAGTAGCTACCATTGTTGTTATCAGTGAAGCCTGCAACCACTGTGAGTGGGGGCCCAGGCAGAAGGATAGAGTGATGGAGGGGGTGAGATCAGGGTGACTTATTAACCTTGAGCTGAGGCCTGGTGAGCTCTCTCCCGTTGGCGCTGGCTTGCTGTGCCTGCAGGGCTGGGGCTGACTGTGGGTGGGGTGTTTATTCTGGGAAGCAGCCCGGGCTGCTCCTCACACCCTGCTCCAGCAAGAAAAGAGGGCTTCCAGTCAGAACTGAGTCCTGTGCTGGGTCTGGCATGTATGAGCCAGCCCACCTGTTCAGGTGGCCCAGGGCTGAGAATGTCCAGGAGGCCCAGCCTCAAGGGCCAGCTGGGTGTTTCAGGTTTAGGACACACTGTCCCCACAGGACTCACCAGACCCCCACGAATCCAGTTCTAGATGGCCTGAAATGCTCAGCTTTTGGCGTTCTGGAGGCTGAGCCCTGGATGCCAGTGTGGAAGTGAGGGTCCTGGGCTGGGGTGTAGGGGTGAGTGAGGTGGCATTGGAGGTGGGCAGTGGGGGTATCCCTGCTGGCTTCTCAGCCCCGAGAAGAGCTGCTGAGCTACTTTATCACACAGGTTCATGGACATTCACCTGTGCAGTCCTGGTACTCAGCAGGGTCCATGTTTGGCTGAATATTCTGCCATCACCCTCTTGAAGTTCTTAATCATTTTGGAGTACAGGGCCTGGAATTTTCATTTTGCACTAGGTCTGGCAAATTGTGTAGCCTGTCCTGGCTTCATGCTTTGGTTTCCTCCAGTAGTAGCTTCTCCTTCAAATGGGGCATTCAGGTGCACCCCTCAGCCACCCCCAGCCAGCCATGAGTGCTTTAGGTAAGCCCAGTTCCTAAAAAGTGGTGGGGGACAAGCTTCTGCCCCTCGAACCCAACAGTACGAACCTTTCCGAAAAAGCTCAAGGCCAGCAGTGTGATAGTGGGTAAGTCACTCTTTTCCGAGCTTTTGGGCATGACAATATAAAAAGCACAGTGCCTGCAACAAAACGAGCACTCAATAAAGTATAACTATTATTTTGTTTTAAAAATGAGGATTATTACAAGCGCTAAATTGGAGGAAGGGAGAAAGGGAAGGGTCAGCCCATCCCTATGGACCTGCCCCAGGAAGGAGGAGCCGCCCCTCCCCTGGCCCCGCCCTCCTTGCTCTCCGAGGGTGGAGACCCCCCGCCCAGGGCAAAGACAAGGGGGCGGAGGAGCGGGAGCGACACATTTTTGAGTTGTGACCAAGTGGAAACTCCCTCCCGGAGGCGGAAGCCGGGGGCGCCCCACTGGGGCCGGAGCCTCCGCCGGGGAGGGATCGGCGGCCCGGGGGCGGGGCGCCGCGGGGACACGGGACACGCCCCTCGCCTGTCTTTATGAATATGAATGAGCCGGCTCGGGCGAGCGGAAGTGCGAGGCGGCTCCGGTCCAGTGGCCCCGCCCCCGCCGTGGCCCCGCGCCCTGGGGGCGTGGTCTGCCCAATGACGCCCCGCCCTCCGCCCCGCGCGGGGCCTCCTTCCGGCCGGCGCGCCCGGGATGTGACCTCGCGGGCGCGCGCCGGAGCCACCTTGGGGGAGGTGCCCGCGCGCCCCCCGCAAAGGTAGGGCCGCCCTTTGTCCTCCGCGCCGCCCCCGGGAGCCCGCGTTCCGCAGCCTGCTGAGGCCGGCGGCCCCCCGGGCGCTGCTCCTCTGGCCTGGGCTGGGCTTGACTGCCCCCCAGGGCGGGGTCGGCCCCAGGGCTAGGCACCCTGGATAGGACTCTCATTCACTCCTGGCGCTCGCCCCCTGGGTGGGCCGTACTGCGAAAGCCCTGCCCTCAGAGGGCTTACGTTCCAGGGCGAGAGAGGCCAGCGGGGTGACTCAGTAGGATGTCCAGTATGTCCGAGAGAGTGTTAAGGCTAGGATGAACAACGAACAACGTGGGGGGGGACCGCGTCAACCAGACGACTAGGCAGGGTCCCTGAGGAGAAGCCAGGGAACAAACCTATGCCAGGGGTTTTGAGGAGCCCCAGGGCACTGAGGCCTGTGTGGCTGGAGTGGAGAGAAGGGAGAACAAAAAGGGTGGAAGAATGATAAAATAGCTCAGGTGTGGAACGGGTAGCGGGCAAAGCGCTAGGTGCTTTATGCATATAATTTCCTTCATTCCTCGGGACAACCGGGACCTGGACAGTATCATTATGTCAGAGGAAATGAGGTTCCGGAAGGTTAAATAACTTGCCCAAGGTCACACAGCATTGGAGCCCAAGGAAATTTAGGTCATTGCCTGAAACACACCCAGGAGACCCAGGGTGGGGTGACCTTGCCCAAGACAGGTCCTCTATGCCCGACCTCAGTTTCCTCCCAGAGTCCTAAACGGAAATGGGGATGACTGACCTGGAATGAAGGATGGGCAGGCAGGGCCGGCTTTGCCAGCAGCCGGCCCTAAAAGCCAGCCTGCTGTAATGTATACCCAGCAATTGGGGCTCTGAAACCCAGCCTCAAATCAGTGCACAGGACAAGGGTGTAGTGGGCGCCTCCGAGCACGTCTGGGAAGCACTTGTCACCCCTCCAGGCTCTGGAGCAGGTACAAGTGGCTTCAGAGAGGGAGGGTGGAAGGCTGAGAGCCTGGGGGTGGAGGGCGGGAAGGGGGGCAGTATGGCCGAGTGCTCCGAGCAGTAACAAAGGCAGTGCCTGCGGTGCCAGGCAGGCAGGCCGAGTGTATTCACCAGCGACTGCAGACCACCAGAATCACTCCCTGTGAAATCACCTCCCTGTGAGCCTGCAGCAATGAAAACGTACGCATGAAACCCACCCAAGTCTGCCCTGACAAGCGGATTCCCTGACCGCTGCCCGTGGCGGGGAGGGTGGGGGGAGGGCCTCAGGGTTGCCAATCTGAGTTCTCTACGAACTGCTTTCTCTGCTGTGGGAAGGGGGGAAATGTGGAAAAAGGAGGTAGGTCTGCCTGTGCCTCTGGTTCCAGGAAGGCATGTGGGTTTCTACTGGGGGCAGGGATGGCGAATCATGCAATTTACTCCTTCGGCTGGACACACCTTCCAGTCTTGGCCCCGGGGCTGTGGCGTGAAATGTAGGCCTGAGGTTAGGAGTGGGTCCCAACCCTCTGTGTCCAAGCCTCAGGTCACCAGTCAGTCAGAAGTCCTGATGGTATGGGTCCACAGGGGGACTTACTCTTAGGTGCATTTCGTAGAGGAGACAGAGGCTCCGAGAGGTTAAGTGATTTGCCTGAGAGTGCACAGCTATAAAGTAGCCAAAGATGGGACTGTTGGACTCCCGAATCCTGTGCCTCAGGGAGCTGATTCATCCCCACAGAGGGGATATACTTTACTTTTGGCTTGGAGAACACCCCCCCCCCACACACACACACACACATATTCTGTGGGGATCATGACCAAAGGGGACAGAGACGCTTTGAGCTCTTCTTTCCTCTCTGCTCTGCAGTCCTTCGGCCTTGTCCCCAGGCCTTTGTGTCTAGGCCGGATGAGTCGGTCCTTTCTCAGGAGGGACTGGTGTAGGTGCGGCCAGAGACTTAGCGGACGCCTGGCAGGGCCATCCAGCTGGGGCTTCCTCCTCATCAAGTCTGGGGCTTTGGTTTTGGAGCTGGGCCCATCAGGCGAATGAGTCCACCTGGGCACCTGGGACCCATCTGCGTGCCCTGGCCTTGAACTAAGGGGGCAGCTGGAGTTACGGCCACTGACCAGGTGGGCTGCAAGTGTGAGGGTGCCCAGGTGGAGGGAGATAGGTCTGAGACTCATGGTGATAGCATGCCAGGACATGTGAGCAGGTCCCCTCAAGTAACCCCCAGGGACGGGGGCTCGTGGTGAACAGTCGCTCCCTGTGCGTTGTTTCCTATTGAGCTGGTCCTCCCCTCCCTGCGGACTTGTGCCTCTCTGCAATATTCTGAGTCTTAGAGCCCCAGCAGGTTCCCAAACTTAACCAGCTGACCCACTAAGTCTGAGGCAGAGCCCAGGGGTCTGCATGTTTAACAGGCTCCCAAATGGTTGTGATGCATGTGGTCCTCTAACTTGGCCTGGACCTCCCAGCCGGGCAGCCATGAGAAACCCCTTCCCTTCCAGCGCTTTCTAGCAGAGCGGAGCCTGATGTGGGCTGGATTCCATGACTGGATTTAAACGCATCCTAGTCTCCGTTGGAGTGCTGTCATCAGCACAGCTTCTCCCCTGTTTACAATAAATGATGGCGTCTCAAGCGATAGCCCTGTCTCCAGCCCTCCCCCGCCAAGTTTCCCCGAAGAGCCGAGCCGTCCGCCCTACGTCACCCACTTTCTTCTGAGCTCCCTGTCCTGAGCTTCCCTCAGGCAGTTCTTTGCACAGAGACCTCTGAGCTGCTTCTCCACCAGCCCCAGGTTGTGCCTACCGCCTCAGCCCTCTGGGCTCTATACTGGCTTCCAGTCTGCCTGTGGTATTCCCTAAGCTTCCGTCCTTGGACCTCCTTTGCTAGACGTGTGTCAAAGAGGCATAGCCAGGGGAACACCCATCTCTATTCAGGGCAATCCCCAGTGTTTCTACTCAGTCTCTGGGGTGTGCCAGGCTGATTTTTCTATGGGCTGCCCTGAGGTTTCCCCTAGGCTAGCCCACTGAGCTGTTCCAAATAGACTCTGATTTGAGGGGAATCTGGCCACACCTTCATCCTAAGGTGGTCCGGCTGGTGTGGGTTCTACATGGCTCCTTCCCAAAGCAGCACACCCTGATAGGGGAAAAACTACCTGCCGTTTTTAAAAAATATTTGTTTATTAATTTTTGAGAGAGAGAGGGAGGGAGGGGGGCAGGCAGAGAAAGAGGGAGACAGACAATCCCAAGCAGGCTCCACGCTGTCAGTGCAGAGCCTGATGCGGGGCTTGAGGCCACACACCGTGAGATCATGAGCTGAGCTGAAATCAAGAATCAGAATCGGACACTTAACCACCTGAGCCACCCAGGTGCCCCAGCACCTGCCTTTTTATTTATTTATTTATTTTTTGCCATAAAAAAAAAAATGTTTATTTTTGAGAGAGAAAGAGAGCGTCAGCGAAGGAGGGCAGAGAGAGAGGGGATAGAGGATCTGAAGCAATCTCGGAGCTGACTGCAGAGAGCCCGATGTGCGGCTCCAACTCACGAACTCAAGATCATGACCTGAGACACCCAAGCGCCCTAGCACCTGCCATTTTTAAGGGAGCCATCCAGTAGCCAGGCTTTCCTGCTGGGAACTTCTGACTTCTGTATGCTTTTCATGATAAAAGGATTAGTACCCTCTCATCTTCCTGACCATGCCATCTACCTGGCACCCCAGGCACTGGTCTCTTTGCACCTCTGTCTCCCATGTCTACTTTTTTTAAAAAAATTTTTTCTTAACATTTATTTATTTTTGAGAGGCAGAGAGAGACAGAGCATGAGCAGGTGAGGGGCAGAGAGAGAGGGAGACGCAGAATCCGAAGCAGGCTCCAGTCTCGGAGCTGTCAGCACAGAGCCCGACACAGGGCTCGAACTCAGGAACCACGAGATCATGACCTGAGCTGAAGTTGGACACTTAACCGACTGAGCCACCCAGGTGCCCCTCTAACTACTTTTTAAAACTATTTTATTTACTTATTCTTCCTTCTTCCTTCCTTCCTTCCCTCCTTCCTTCCTTCCTTCCTTCCTTCCTTCCTTCCTTCCTTCCTTTTCTTTCTAAATGTTTATTTTTGAGAGAAACAGAGGATGAGCAGGGGGCAGAGAGAGAGGAAGATACAGAATCCAAAGCAGGCTCCAGGCTCTGAGCTGTCAGCACAGAGCCCAATGCAGGAGAGCTTAGATTTTAGTGGGGTACAGATAGATGTGTAGGGCCTCCTGTCAGAACTTGCCTGAGGACCGCTTTCCTCCCTGTCTGCCCTGGAGGCACACACCGGGACCCCCCTCTCTCCTCTCCCCTGTTTCTTGTACTTGAAACCTCAAGTGGTAGACATTGGCTGAACTGGGCTGGCTATAGGTTTGACCCTTACGAGAAGGGAGGTGGATCAAACAGGACCTGATGTAGGGTTTGAAGGGACTGGGTTACTCAGGGGTTGGGGCAGCATGAATACGGAAGGAAAGGGAGAGCTCAGGGCACCGCAGGGCAGGTTTTAGGGAACTGTAAGTCAAACCCACAGTGAGATACCACTTTCCACCCCCCAGGATGGCTATAACAAAAGAGGAATGATAGTTAAGTATTGGGGAGGATAGGGAGGAATCGGAGCCCTCACACACTGCTGGTGGCAATGTCAAATGGTGCAGCCACTTTAAAACAGTCTGGCAGCGGGGAGCCTGGGTGATTCAGTCAGCTAAGCATCCAACTTCAGCTCAGGTCGTGATCTCACGGTTCAGTTCGTTAGTTCCAGCCCCACATCAGGCTCTGTGATGTCAGTGCGGAGCCTGCTGGGGATTCTCTCTTCCTTTCTCTCTGCCTCACCCCACTTGTGCTCTCTCTGTCTCAAAATAAATAAATAAACTTAAAAAAAAAAAAAACAGTCTGGCAGCAACTCAACATAGAGATACCACTTGACCCAGAAATTGCACTCCTAAGTATCTACCCAAGAGCAATGAAAACATATGTCCGTGCAAAAACGTGTAGAGGTATTCACAGCAGCATTACAACAGCCAAAAGTGGAAACAACCCAAATGTCCATCAACTGATGAATGGGTAAATAAAACATGGTCCGGCGCATCTGGGTGGCTCAGTTCAGCGTCTGACTTCAGCTCAGGTCATGATCTCGTGGTTCGTGGGTTTGTGCCTCACATTCGGCCCTCTGCTATCAGTGCAGAGCCTGCTTCACACTCTCTGTTCCCCTCTCTCTCTCTCTCTCTCTCTCTCTGCCCCTCTCCCGTTACCGCACGCGTGCTCTCTCTCAAAAAAAAAAAGTAAATAAATAAACATTAAAAAAAAACCAACCACGTGGTCCATCCATACAGTAGAGTATTATCAGCCATAAAAAGAACAGAAGCACTGGCACCTGTTCCATCACCGATGAACCTTGAAAGCATAAGTGCAAAGAAGCCAGACACAAAGGGCCACATACTGTGATTCTGTTGACAGGAAACACCCAGCATAGGCAAATCCACAGAGGCAGAAAGCACACTAGCAGGTGCTGGGGACTGGGGGTGTGGTGATGGACAGTAAATGCTAGTGGGTGCCAGGTGTCTTTTTGGGGTGTTGCAAATGTTCTAAATTGATTGTGCACAACTGGAAGCCGTTGACTTGTATACTTAAATTTTTTTTTTTAACATTTATTTTTGAGAGACAGAGAGAGCATGAATGGGGGAGGGACAGAGAGAGAGAGGGAGACATAGAATCAGAAGCAGGCTCCAGGCTCTGAGCTGTTAGCACAGAGCCAGACAAGGGGCTCGAACCCACGAATACTTGTATACTTTACACTTTGTATACTTTAAACTGGTAAATTGCATGATATGTGAATGCTATCTCAACAAAGCTCTAATTAAAGCAATAGAGGCGGACCTCCCCGTATTAATTCTGATAGAAACCTGAGGAAGCGACCTCAAGAGCTTGGTGAGTGGGGGCACCTGGGTGGCTCAGTCAGTTAAGCGCCTGACTCTTGGTTTTGGCTCACGTCATGATCTCATGGTTCTTGAGTTCGAGCCCCGCGTCAGGTTCCACAGTTGGCAGTGGGGAGTCTTCTTGGGACTCACTCTCTCCCTCTCTTTCTCTGTCCCTTCCTTGCTCTTGTGTGGTCTCTCTCTCAAAATAAATAAAATAAACAAAAAGAACCTGCCGAGTGCTAGGAGTTCTCTGGTCCACAATGCTGTAGTTCTCGTGAAATGATCACTGAGAAGTGCTTTGGAGAGGACGTTTCAGACCTCTGCTTACGAGTCACCCCTGAGAGAGGCCCCCACCCCAATACCCTCCCTCTGTCACTTGTCATCTTTTGCAGCCCTTCTGTCTTTCCTTTATAGTTCTTCCCACCCTTGGAATTGTTTTCTGTATGTGGACCCGATTTTGTCTGACTCGTGCTGGGCTGAGTTCCACGACACCAGGGGCTTGTCCACATCTTGTTCGTCCCCATAGTAGGTGCTCAGATACCTGCTGAATGGATGAACCCATGACTGCCGCTAACAGCTGGGGGAGGTCTGGGCTGGTCAGTGCTCGCTGCAGGAGAGAGAGTCAGCAGAGCAGATCAGGGTGTCTCCCGGCCCCAGTGGCTTTCTTTTTCTCTCTGTTGCAGTTCCAGGAGAATGTCTCTGGAAAGGAAGCCCAAGGCCTGGTCTGGCTGGGGAGAGGCGAAAGGGGAGGGGAGCAGGAGTGGGGGCCGGGCGGGCCTGGGGAGGAAGTCTGCAGCCCCAGGCTGCTGAGGGTGTGGCGTCTGTGTTTGCACCTTTGGAATGCAGCTGATTCACTCTGGGGGGAGCCTTGTGCAGCCACTGCTGCCGCCTTGGAGCTGACATCTGGCGGCTGAATTCCAGGAGGAGAGAGACAGATTCCTACAAGCAGATGCCAACTCTGAAGGTCAAACTAAGCTATGGAGCTGCTTTAGGAGGAGGCCCAGAGAGTCCAACACGGCCCCACCCCAGGATTCTGGGAGAGAGGTGAGGCCCCATCCCCAGCTGAGACCCGGGCCCTGAACTACCAGATCCTCTGTGGGAACAGCCTGGGGCAGGGAAGCCTGAGGTCTTCAGTCAGAGCTGGGTTCAAAGACCAGTTACTTAACAGCTCGTATAACTGCAGAAGCCAACGGCCTTAGCTGGTCCAGTGCTCAGCAACAGCACCGGGACACTGGCTCGCCTCCCCTGGCCCAGTGTCCTCTGTGTTGCTCTGCTTTCCGGCCAGTGCTTCCTGAAGCCTGAGAACTCCCAGCCTGCCTCTCCCTGGGGCTCCTGCAAAGTCTGGAGACTCCGGGTCCCAGCTCCCCCCAGATGCTGATTGGACAAGCCTGGCTCAGGAGCTTGCCCCGGGATAGGGCCAACACCCCTAGAACCACATGGAGAAAGTGGGAGTGAGGGGTCCCCCAAAGGAGCCAATGCCAGGCGCTGGGCAGAAACTGCACACATGCCCACCCTGCTAAGCTCCCTCTATAGGACCGGCTTCTGGGGCACTGTGCTCAGCTTTCTGTCTTTTACCTACTGGGTGTCTCACTGGCTAGGTTCCTTAGGCTCTCAGAAGCTCATTTTTTTCGTCTTTGAAATCTCATAGGATTCTTTTAAGGATTGAAGGAGACAGTGCGTGCAAATCCCTTGACACCTTCCTGGCCCAGAGGAGGGGCCGAGGCTAACTGGTTCCCTTTATCTTCCCTGTATGTAGGTTCTCTGTGATTCCATCTAGATCTCTGTGGTCTGAAAGGGCAGTGTGTGTGTGTATGTGTGTGTATGCACGTGTGTGTGCATGTGCGCACAGTAGGCCTGGCCCTTTCTCTTCTCCAAGGTGTTTGTATTGTTTGGCTTCTCCCCAGAGAGGGTTGGGGACTACACAAGGACAGAGGATGGAGGCAAGAGGGACCGGAGAGGGGTGGCAGGAGGAAGGGAGAAGCCTGTGGGCTCAGACCTGCGTCTGGAGTCCCCTCTGCCTGCCCTCAGCTCTGGCTGTGGCTGGAGGAAGGGCCCAGTCTCTAAGGAGTAGCTGGCTCCGTCCCTCCCGTGCCACATTATCAGTGTGTCTGGTCATTTGACACTGGGCGTGAGGGGTGCTGCCCTGAACTAGAGTTGCTGATCTCGTATGGTCTCTCTCCTGCAACCCTGGAACCTGGGGCCAAGTGTCCGACTTGGTCTCAGCTCATGATCTCACGGCTTGTGTGTTCGAGCCCCATGTTGGGCTCTGTGCTGATGGCTCAGAGCCTGGAGCCTGCTTGGGATTCCGTGTCTCCCTCTCTCTCTCTCTCTCTCTCTCTCTCTCTCTCTCTCTCTGCCCCTCCCCCACTCGTGCTCTGTCCCTCTGTCTCTCTCCAGAGTGAATAAACATTAAAAAAAATAAAAAAATAAAAAAAAAAAGAGAGAGAGAGAGAAGAGGAAGCCTCGTGCCCAGAGTAGTTCAAGCCTCTTGGACACTTGAGGAGAAATCTGGAGCTTCTGGGAGGGCACAGAGCAGGCCTCCTGTAAACTCTGCACCTGCTTGTGACCTGAAGTAAAGCACTTCCCATCACCTGCATGGGGCGTGCAGAGTACTAGAAGGGCTGTGTCACCCTAAGCTTGGCACCCTCCACCCCTGCGAGCCCTCCTCAGTGTCACACCTCTGAGCCTGCACAAGTCCACGTGTGCCCTTGTCCCCACTGAACAACTCAAGTCCTCAAAGTTGTGGCCTGTTCACTTCCTCTTAGGGAAGAAGCGTTTCCTGCCAGCCTCGTGCCCGTGGGTTATTCTCATTTTCACAGCCACGTGTTCAGGGCCTCTGCGTAGAACTGACACGGCAGTCGGTGGCTGCTACCAATGGTGACTCGTCCATGACCCGTGCACCCTAAATCTGCTGAGAGCATTCTGCCCAGTTCCCTGCTGGGTGTTGAGCATTTAAAAATACGTTCATCCTGTCTCTTTCATCATGGGACAGACTCTCAGAATTTGAAGGACAAAGTAATGAGAACTGCATTTTCTGAGCTCTTACCAAGTGCTTTAAAAAAAATTGGGATGTAATTCACATACCATAAAAGTCACCTTTTTATTTTTTCACTTTTCCCTTTTTTTTTTTTTAACATTTATTTATTATTTTTGAGAGGCAAACAGGGCGTGAGTGGAGGAAGGGCAGAGAGAGAGGGAGACACAGAATCTGAAGCAGGCTCCAGGCTCCGAGCTGTCAGCACAGAGCCCCAAAGCAGGGCTCGAACCCACCAACCGTGAGATTATGACCTGAGCCGAAGTCAGACGCTTAACCGACTGAGCCATCCAGGTGCCCCAAAACTCATCCTTTCAAAGTGTATAATTCAGTGGATTTTAGTATGTTCACATAGTTGTGAACATCAGCACAATCTAATTCCAGAAAATTTTCATCATCCCCAGAAGAAACCCCTGTAGGTTCACCAGTTGGAACAAATGGACAGCTCATGTGGACCGCTCATGTGGGTGTTGAGGATAGGGGAGGCTGTGCATGTGTGGGGGCAGCGGGTGTGTGGGAAATCTCTGTACCTTCTGCTCAGTATGGTTTATGAGCTTAAACCTGCCATAAAAAAAAAAATAGAATAGAACAAAACAAAGCCAAAAGGAAACCCTGAGTCCACTAGCAGGGCCTCTGCCTCCTCCCTCCCCCCGCCCCTGGCGACCACCAGCCTGCTTTCGGTCTCTATTCTGGGCATCTCCTGTAAATGGAAGCATACCATCATGACCTTTGGTGTCTGGCTTCTGCCACTGAGCGCCACGTCTTTGAGGTTCATCCACATTGTAGCAGGTGTCTCTATCCCATTCCTTTTTATGGCCAAATAATATTCCACTGTGTGGCTGGATCAGAAGTTGTTTATCCCTTCATCCATCCGTGGACATTTGGGTTGTTTCTACCTTTTGCGAACAATCCTGCAATGCTTTTGTGAAGGAGAAGGCTTTCAAACTGAGTGCTTTTTGAGGAACACCTCATTTAATCCTCATAGAAACCCTGAATGTCAGTGCTGGTATGTTCCGCCTCCGGATGAGGCTGCCAAGGTTCCGAGAGGTGAGTCAAGGTCACACAGCTGGAAGCCCTGGGATTCTCCCGCTCCTGGTCAGCAGGATCCCGTGATGCCTGCGAGGTGTTTCTGTTCAGTTTCAGCGGAGCCTTGCTGAGGACTGCCCCTCAGTAAATGCTGCTGACTCTTCAGGGGCCCTGCAAGCCTCAAGCCGCACAGCGCTCTGTGATCTGCTCACCTGCTCTGGGGACGCACCCGGGGGTTATGGGAGGTCCCGACTCCCCCAGATTCACCCATAGATCTGGGACCAGGCATTTCCCCTGTTGCTTTCCTAGGGGTCCCGGGGCTGCCTTTCTTGGATTTAGCACATAGACCCGTGTTCACCTGCTGGTGAACTTTGCTTTTCCCACCTTCCCCTGTGGCACGGAGGTAAGTGTGCCAGTCAGGCAAGCCCAGGTTCAAGTCTGCTCTGGCATTCTGACTGTGTGGCTTTGGGCAACTTTCTTTTTTTTTCTTTTTTTTTTTTTTTTTAATGTTTATTTGTTTTTGAGAGAGAGAGACAGAGTGTGAGTGGGGAAGTGGGGGAGGGACAGAGAGAGAGAGGGAGACACAGAATCCGAAGCAGGCTCCAGGCTCTGAGCTGCCAGCACAGAGCCCGACGTGGGGCTCGAACCCGCAAACTGCAAAATTACGGCCTGAGCCAAAGCTGGACGCTTAACTGACTGAGCCACCCTGGGCACCCCTTTGGGCAACTGTCTTCACTTGTCTGAGCCTGTGCTCGTTGGTAGTGGTGGATACTACCTGTGGACTTAGTGATATGGTGGATGAGGACTGACCAAGGGAAGGGAGATGAGGCACTCCCTCTGTAGCCAGCACCTCACACACTCGTGGGAAGGGACAGTCTCCTCTTGGTCCTCACTGCACAGGCAGGCTGGCAGCCAGCCCAGGGAGTGGACAGGGAGCTTTGCGTGTCTCCTTGCCCCTGGAGCTGTGGGAGGCTCCTGTGACTGAGTTCTGCTCAAGGAGGGGGATGTCAAGGCCGGGCCTCCGAGGTCAGGACCCCGCCGAACCTTCCCGTTTGCCCGTCTGCCCTCTGCCCAGCTCCCCCCCCCCTCCTCTGGCAAAAGCCGCACCGCAGGGCCCAGTGCGTTCTCTGCTGGTTGCCTGGGTACGGTCCTCAGCCCCTTCCCCAGAGCTGCAGCACAGACCTGCTGCCCCCTGGCCCGAGGGCTTGGATGCCGGCCATGACTGTGGACCACCCTAAGTGGTGGCCCACGGCATGAGGCAGGAAGGGCAACGTACTGAGGGGATGTGCGCCAAGGACGAGAGGACATCCTCTGGCCTGGCCGCAAGAGTGGAGCCTCAGGGTCCTGCCAGGGAAACCCTCTCTTCTCACTGCTGTTGTGGCTCAGCCTTTCAGCCTTTCCTGGCCCTGCCCCTCTCCTCCTGCTTCTCACATAGCAGCTTCTGAGTTACTGGCACCACCCTGTGCTGCTGCTTTTGCTGCTGCTGAGGCCACTGCACCAGACGGAAGTTAACCCCAGGTGTGCTGGTGCTGGCAGCCACGGCCGGCGATGAACAGCAGGGGCTCACTGGCCGGAGGTGCTGGAGGAGGAGACCAGCTGCTTTGCTCCAGCCTGGTTCCCCTTCTGGAGTGTTCATCTCTTCTCCTTCCTCTCTGTCTGCCCAAATTTGAATCCAAAGCCTGTCCTGATCCCCGGGAGTTGTTTCTTCCTTTGGCTGTCTGGGCAGTGACAGTTGATCACAGAATGTGGCTTCTTTCTCACCGTGTACTTGACCTTGTCATTTGACGCAGATCACGTTTTCTCCCTCGCGGCCCCATATCCTTCACCACACCCAGGTAGCCTCCTCTCTTGCACCTGGCCTTATCTGGCCAGGTGAGCTCTCGAGTCCTGAGGCCACTGGGAAAAACCATCCTTGAGGCCGGAGCGTGGGCGGTCGTGAGGGGTCTGAGGGAGCCAGGCGCTGGCTCTGACCATCTGGGATGATCCTGGGCAAGTTCCTAGGCTATCACGGGACTTCAGGTGCCATAGTGAGGACCAGACAGAATGGGAGTAAAGCCACCAGAGCAGCAGCTGCCACAGGGGCACCGGCCACTGATGCACACATACACACACGTGTGCCTCTCTACACGCTGGGCTCTGAGCCCACCCTTCCCCGGGAGAGCTGCTCCTGCAGCCCACCCAGGTCTGCCTTGTCACCAGAGCAGGCCTCTGTCCATCCCCTGACTTGGCCCAGCCCAGCCCATCCTTTTCTATCCTCACATGGGACTTGAAATCCTGCTTTCTGTCCCCCACCTCTGTCCACTCCTTCGGATGAGAGCTGGCTGCCCAGAGGGATGCTGGATACACTCCCCGAGCTCAACAGCGTCCTCATTTGTCCACTTCCTGTGCCCTATGCTGTGTACCTTTTCCTTGAACCCCAAATACTCCTTCCTGGATTTTTGTGTGCCTCTGCTCAGCCTTTCCCCTCTTGGTTGACTTGCTCTCCTTTTAATGTTGTCCAGAGGCCCCGAGGGCCCCGTCCCCATTTCCCCCTGAACTCCCCAGTGGGAAGGGCCCAGGCTAGGTGTAAGGTCCCACATTTCCCTGGGGGAGGGGAGGAGTCCCTAACAGAGTGGGGGTGGGGGTGGGTGTGAAATTTCCCCATGTAGTGTGAGGGAATGAGCTGGGTGCTGACCGGGTCCAGGACAGTGCGCACTGATGGAGGGAGAGCGGGGGTGAGGGCAGGAGCCCGCTCCAGTGCGCTGAAGTGTCAGGCCTCGAGACACCAGGAACCAGACTGGAGGTGGGGATAGGGGTGCATGCCAGAGATGGACTTCGGCCCCAGCCCCCTTCAAGGGCTTGCTTATGAATCAGATTTAGCTGGAGAAAGAAAGCAGGCATTGGGAGGCCAGGGCCTTAAGGCACATAGACAAGCCTGGAGCCCCCTGGGTCTGCAGGGCCTTGGGGGTGTGGGGAGGCCGGTAGTCTGCCCCTCCACCCCAGTACCTACCTTGAATTCCGCCAGGCTTGCACACAAAGCGTCGTGTGGGCCGGGCGCCCCCTAGTGGTTGGGGGACTCTAGCCTCGTTGACCTGGAGATCTCCCTGTCTAGGCTAGTAAAGGAGACCAGGGCATTGGGGACATACTGGGCTTTGCTCCAAACCCCAGGAGGGCCGTCTGACTCTTACTCGGCCTTCCTGGGAGCATTCAGGATCTTCTCTGTGGCAGGGACATTTTGCTTCTAAGGAGCCCCATCCCTGCTTTCAACAGCTGGTATCTACCCCCCACCGCCTCGCCCAGCAGGCCAGGGCTCAAAAGGCCATCTCGTGCATTCCCCAGCTCCTGGGCGTATTTGTGTAGAGGAAGAAGCCTCGAATTAGGGTTGGGACCTTAGGTTTCTGTTTGAGTTCATCTGCAGTTCTCTAGATATCCTTAGACAAGTCCCTCAACATTCTCGGGGCACCTCGCTGGTGTTCCCCACTCTGTGGTGGCAAACCCCCAGGGACATTTGCCCTTGGACCCTCCCCTCCCATTGAGCGTGGGCGGAGCCTGTGCGGAAGGTGTAACTCCCATGATTAGCTCATGTTGTATGGCACTGTTGACCCTGAGATAGATTAGTCACGAACCCCTTATTATTTTTATTACAAAAGTCTTTTTTATGTTTATTTTTGAGAGAGAGAGTGATGGAGGGTGAGCAGGGGAGGGGCAGAGAGCAAGGGCAATACAGAATCCAAAGCAGGCTCCAGGCTCGGATCAGGAGCCCTTTAATAAAAAGCAGAGATTTTGGGGCGCCTGGGTGGCTCAGTTGGTTGAGCTTCTGACTTTAGCTCAGGTCATGATCTCCAGGTTGGTGAGCTCATTCCCCGCGTCGCGCTCCCTGCTGTCAGCACAGAGCTCGCTTCTGATCCTCTGTCCCCATGTCCCCTGCTTGTGCTCTCTCTCTCAAAAATAAATACATAAAACATTTCTTTTTTTTTTTTAGTATTTATTTATTTTTGAGAGAGAGAGAGAGAGAGAGACAGAGTATGAGTGGGGGAGGGGCAGAGAGAGAGAGAGGGAGACACAGAATCTGAAGCAGGCTCCAGGCTCTGAGCTGCCAGCACCGAGCCTGACGTGGGGCTTGATCTCACATTTCGTGAGATCGTGACCTGAGCTGAAGTCGGTCGCTTAACCGACTGAGCCACCCAGGCACCCCAAATAAATAAAACATTTAAAAGCAGAGACTTTTCTCTCCGCTGCCTGTAGAAGACGAAATTAGAGATTCAAAGTGAGAGACGGGTCGTCATAAGAGACAGCTTCTGTTGCTCAGCCATCTGAGCTGAGGGGCCACAGGGCAAGACCTGAGGGGATGGCTTCTAGGAGCTGAGCCCGGTCACCAGCCAACAGCCAGCAAGACATCGGGGACTTCAGTCCTATAGCTGAGAGAAATGGAATTGCACCAACAGCCGGTGAGCCTGGAAGAGGACCGGAGCCCCAGATGAGATCGTAGCCTCATATCACCTGGATTTCAGCTGGTGAGACCCTAAGCTGAGAGCCCAGTCATGCCTTACCTGGCCATCTGACCTCTTGAACTGAGCGATGATAAGTGGGTGCTCTTTAAGCCAATACGTTTGTGGAAGCTTGTTACACAGCAGAAGGAAACGGACACATCCTCGGTCCAAAGAGAAGAGGAGAATTCCAGACACAGGCAGGATAAAAATTTAAAAATGAGAAAAATCTGGGGCGCCTGGGTGGCTCATTCAGTTAACAGTCTGATTCTTGGTTGCAGCTCAGGTCATGATCTCACGGTTCGGGATTTCAAGCCCGAGTCAGGTTCCAGCTGGCAGCGTGGAGCCTGCTTGGGATTCTCTCTCTCCCCTCCTCTCTCTCTGCCCCTCCCCTGCTCACTTTCTCCGTCTCTCAAAATAAATAAATAAACTTAAAAAAAAAGGCAAAAATCTATCTTACCCCCCCGCCCCCGCCCACAGGTGCTATGTGGGGTTCAAACCTGCAACAGCCGTCCTGCTGGCTGCGGTGCACATCCCACATCCCTCACGCAAGCTTCCAGCCAGCCTGGGATGAGAGGAGACAGAGCAGTGTTTGCTGTGACCAGGGCTATGCTGGTGGCACTGTCAGCAGCCAGATCCCGCTGTGGCTGAAGAAAGGCACTCTGAAAACCCACTGCGGGGCCGGGGGCGGGGTGTGATTTCTGGAACTCCCTGGACTTGTGGGCATCTTTAGGGTCTGTCTGAATAACAGCTGTATTAGATAGGATTCACATACCATATAGTTCACCCACCTCAAGTGTACGATGGGGTGGTTTTTAGTGTATTCACGGAATTGTGCAACCATGACCGCGATCAGTTTTAGAGCATTTTCATTACCCCGAAAGGAAATCCCCCTGTACCCTTTAGCAGTCACTCCCCCTTTCCCCCTGACTCCCCCTTATTCCCGGGGAGCCTCTTGTCTCTTTTCTGTCTCTATGGATTTGCCTGTCCTAGGCATTACATACAAACGGAATCCATGCTGTAGTATGTATCTGTACTTCACTCCTTTTGTTTGTTACCTTTATTGAGATATAATTCACATACCCTACAACTCACCCATTTAAAGTGTACAATTCAGGGGCATCTGGGTGGCTCAGTTGGTCGAGTGTCCACCTTTGGCTCAGGGCGTGATCTCACAGTTCATGAGTTTGAGCCCCGCATCGGGTTTTCTGCTGTCAGCGTGGAGCCTGCTTCGGATCCTCTGTCTCCCTCTCTCGCTGCCCCTCCCCCCCTCAAAAGTGAATAAACAGTAAAAAAAAAAAATACAGTGTACAATTCAGTGATGAGCACACTATAACATATAGGGTTGTCCAGTCACTATGGTGTGTACCTGAAACTAATGTAACATTGTGTGTCAACTATACTTCAGTAAAAAATAAGTGTACAATACACTGGTTTCTAGTGTATTCAAAGAATTTGTGCAACCATCTAGAATGTTCCATTCTAGAACATTTCATCTTCCCCAAAAGAAACCCTGTTAACTATTAGCAGGCACTCCCCATTTCCTCCTCCTCCCAGCCCCTGGCAACCATTCATCCACCTGCTGTTTCTGTGGATTTGCCTATCCTGGATGTTTCACTTAATGGAATCATACACTCTGTGTCCTTTTGTGACAGCTTTCTGTCACTGAGCATCCTGTTTTCAAGGTTCATCCATGTGGTACCACGTATTGGTACTTCATTCCTTTTCATGGCTGACTAATACTCTTCTGGATGGATAGACCACACTTTTTGTATTCTGTTGCTGACTCATTCACCCCTTCCACCTGGAATTTGGGGGTGGGGCTGGGGGAAGGGGAGCAGTGGGAGAGGGAGGGAGCTCGGTGGGCTCATGTTTGATAACATAGAAGGAGGGCCAGTGTTCTGAGTTGTCCTAGGCCATACTGCACTCACGGCTCTTTGCTCCAGGTCAAGCGGGCCCCCTCCCCATGCCTGCTTTCCAGAGCACTATGTGCCCAGGGTCTGCAGCCAGAGTTCGGCTGCAGGTGGGACAGCTGTCTGTGAGCTCTGCAGATGATGGTCTGCGTTTCTAACACAGATCATCCACTAAGCAGTTATTTGATTCCAGTCTTTACAGAGACCCCCCCCTTAAATTTTTTTTTAATGTTTATTTTTGAGAGACAGAGAGAGAGACAGAGCATGAGCAGGGAAGGGGCAGAGAGAGAGGGAGACACAAAATCTGAAGCAGTCTCCAGGCTCTGAGCTGTCAGCACAGAGCCTGATGCGGGGCTGGAGCTGGTGAACCATGAGATCCTGATGGGAGTGGGAGCCGGGAGCCGAAGTTGGATGCTTAACCAACTGTGCCACCCAGGCGCCCTGACGCCCCGCCCCTTTTAAAGGGCAAGTGGTCTGCAGGCTGATGGTCATACCACCTGATCCTATGTGAAGGCATCTACTGTAAAGCACAGCAAAGAACCTTCCAATACACTTGTTCCTCTTCACCTGTGGCAGATTTTAGCAGGAAGGGAGAAAGAGCTCGCGGTCCTCTGTCCCTCCCCTGCACGTCACCACCAAACCTGGTCGTTCTCACAGGTCCAGCTCAGATGCCTCTGGCTACTGCTGCCCGTGGCAACCTGGCATCAGTGATAACGGCAACTACCACTTATTAATGCTACGACGTGCCGGGTATCCCAGACTTCTTGCAATAGCCTGTAAGCTAGGTGCTGTTACAGCCTCTTTTACAGATGAGTAGAACGCGGATTCTGAACCACACCATACGGCTTCTGGCCCTTTCTGGAATCCTATCATCCAAAAAGCAGGGAGTGTGGGTAGACAGAGAAGGGGTCCAAGGACTTTGGCTGTGGGGGTGTCCCAGCTGCCAAGCAAAAAAGAACTTCACGAAGGTCACATATAATGAAGACAGAAAACAGCTCCTGGGAGGGGGCACAGTGACTTCAGCAAGAGTGGTTTTCCCAGACAGAGTAAGGAGAGAAGGGGAGAGGGAACGGAACGGAACACCCACTTCAGGGAGTTTTGCTGTAAAGAACAGCAGGGAGAGAGCGGTAGCCTGGAAGGGGTGGAGGGTTGTGGGTGTTTTGTTTTGCTTTGTTTTTTAAATGGGAATCACACAGCTTGTTCTCAGTGATGGAAACGGTCCAATAGAGGGCACACGGTGAGGACTGTAGGAGAGCTGCGGGGGAGACGTCTGCAAAGCATCCTCCTGGAGGGGTTCTCCATGCACAGACAGGGCACGGACCTTCTTCCAGACAGGGGCCGGGGACCGGATGGCAGGTTACAGGTGCAGATAGGAAGGCAGAGGCAGCAATAGGAGCGTGTGGGGCTTCTCTTCAAGTCGGATCCCTGTTCTCAGAGCAACAGGACCTGAAGTCCTGAAGCTGAGCGAGGAGAGGAGGTGGGGAGGTGATGACGGTCTTGAAAGAGAAGGTGGGGGGAAGAAGAGACCTGGGTGATAGAAGGCTCCACTGAGGGGTTTGAAAATAAGATCAGTCAGCTAGGTTGTGGGATTTCCTTTTCTCAAGGGTGTTTGGCTGAAGCGAGGGGGGTGGGGTGGGGAGCAGGGCAGGCGTGTTAGGCACGCGAGGGAAGGAATGCATTGAGGGGCTGTGAATTCTAAACTGGGTAAGGAGGGAAGTGAGACCATAAAGGGGCAACGCATCGGCAGGTCTATGGGTCAAGCAAACTATAGCCCACGGGTCAAATCTAGCCCACTGACCATTTTTCTCTTTTATTTTTAAAATT
Organism: Lynx rufus; assembly: GCF_022079265.1. Classification (NCBI taxonomy): domain Eukaryota; kingdom Metazoa; phylum Chordata; class Mammalia; order Carnivora; family Felidae; genus Lynx; species Lynx rufus. The sequence continues at coordinate 21,456,734 of NW_025814838.1, forward strand.
ATTTTTAAATGTTTACTTATTTTGAGAGAGAGAGAGAGCGAGAGCGCACACACAAGCAGGGGAGAGGCAGAGAGAGAATCCCAAGCAGGCTCTGCACTGTCAGCATGAAGTCCGACGTGAGGCTCGATCTCACAAACTGTGAGATCATGACCTGAGCAGAAACCAAGAGTCAGAAATTTAACCAACTGAGCCACCCAGGTGTCCCCATTTCTCTTTCATTATGGTAAAAGGTATATAGTATAAAGTTGGCCATTTCCACTGTTTTCTTTTTTATTATTTTTTGTAAAATCTTAATTCCTATTAAGAGCCTCTATTCTCTCTCTCTTTTTTTAAATTTATTTATTTATTTATTTATTTATTGGGGTGGGGGAGCCCATGGGGGAGGGACAGAGAAAGAGGAGACAGAGAATCCAAAACGGGCTCAGAGCTCACAGCAGAGAACCTGATATGGGGCTCGAATTCAGGAACCATGAGATCATGACTTGAACCAAAGTCAGATGCTCAACCAACTGAGCCACCCGTATGCCTCCCCTGCCACCATTTTAAAGTGTACAATTCAGTGGCAACAATTATGTTCCCAGTGTTGTGCAACTATCAATACTATTTCCAAAATTTTCCATCACCCCAAACAGAAACATACTCCTTGAGCAAGAACTCCCCCATTTCCTCCCCACCCCCAGCCACCTCACAACCCCCCTCAGGAACCTCTGATCCACTTTTTGTCTCTGTGAATTTACCTATCCTAGGTACTTCATGGTAGTGTAATCAAACAATATGTGATCTCTTGTATTCTGGCTTAAAAAAAAAAAACATTTATTTTTATTTATTTATTTTGAGAATGAGAGAGAGCGAAAGCAGGAGGGGCAGAGAGAGGGAGGGAGAGAATCCCAAGCAGGCTCTGCACTGTCAGTGCAGAGCCCGATGCGGGGCTCGAACCCTTCAACTGTGAGATCATGACCTGAGCCGAAATCAACAGTCAGACGCTTAACTGAATGAGCCACCCAGGCACCCCTGGCTTATATTTTTTTAAGTTTATTTATTTATTTTGAGAGAGAGAGAGAGACAGAGAGCACGAGTAGAGGAGAGGCAGAGAGAGAATCCCAGGCCGGCTTCACACTGTCAATGCAGAATCCAACTCGGGGCCCGAATCCAGGAACCATGAGATCATGACCTGAGCCGAAGTTGGACACTTAACCGGCTGAACCACCCAGTCACCCCAATCCTGGCTTATTTTACTTTTCAAGGTTCATCGATGCTGTAGTACATTTCAGCACTTCATTCCTTTTTAACGCTAAATAATATGCCATTGTACAGATAGACCACATTTGCTTATGGTCTCTCGTCAGTTGCGGGACCACAGGGGGTGTGCATCTTTAGTTACTGTGAGTAACGCTGCTGTGAACACTTGTATGTGATTACCTGTTTGAGTCCCTGTTTTCATTCTTTTGGGTACATACCTGGGAGTGGAAATGCTGGGGCATATCCCGACCTCTGCCAGGGTTTGTATGGCCCCTGAACTAAGAATGGTATGGTCCCCCCCAAGATGTTCACATCCTAAGCGGTGGAAGCTGTGAATAAGTTACCTTACGTGGCCAAAGGGGCCTTGAAGAAGATACAACTGAGGTAAGGATCTTGAGATGGGGAAATTGTTCTAGACTATCTGGGTGGGCTCAAGGTCATCATAAAGGTCAGAGTCTGAGAAGGAAATGTAATAGAAACGAAGGTTGCAGTGACCTCCTGGGGGGGGGGCTCCACCAGCCAAGAAACGTGGGCAACTTCTAGAAGTTGGAAAAGATAAGGAAAGGAGTCTCCCCTAAAACTTTCAGAAGGAAGGAGCCTTGTTGATGCCATGATTTTAGCCAAATATAACCCGTTTGGACTACTGACCTCCAGAGAATAAATTTGTTTCGGTTTAAGCCCCAAACTCTGTGTTAATTTGTTACAGTACCCATGGGAAACCATTACAAATAACTTTTAAATGCCCTTTACAGAAAAAGTTTGCCCACCTGGAGACTCAGGTAGAGGCTCTAAGGAATTTTGTAGAGGGCACAGTGGACCCCGTTTGGGAGTCCTGGGAATGGGGGACAGCCTGGAGTTTGAGGGCTTGTGTCACTTCGGAAAAGAGGGCTAAGTGTTGGGAGGGAGTTAGAGTGGGGTGGTGGGGGCAGGGATGGTATTTCAGGCCTCGGGGAGGAGCAGATGAGCCCCCAGCAGGCGGTGTTGGCACCTTTGGCAGAAATGGCCAGGCCAGTCTGAGTGACAGCTACCAGGCTTCACCAAGGCAGTTCTGTAAGAGAGGGGCAAGGGGTAAACAAACACACTTCTCCCAGCTCTCATTCATTCATTCATCCACTGAGGCAGCACAGACTGCTCCGTGTGTAGTTATGTGGCCCTGTATCCTATGTTGCCTCCCAGGAAGTCATCATTTCCTGAGCACATTTCCTGTCCCCACAGGCTTTCCAGGGACTGTGATGTTAAGTGGTTTGGGATCTGTACTTAGAGAAACTGCCCAACAGGTTGCTGCAAGGATCAGAAAACATGCAAGCAAAAATCTACAAGGTGCTCGCGAAATCTAATAATAATGATAATAGTTCCCAAAATAACTGTAACTTATTATTAGTAGCAATATTTTAATTAGGAGGCGCGATTTGGGCGGAACCTTGAAGGCGGATGGGATTGGGAAAGGCGGTGGGCAGGAGGGAGGACATTCCAAGGCAGGCGTGGTCTTCCTGAGCCCGGGGCCAACCCTCCAGGAGCCAGGGCAGGGGACTTGGGAGGGGGGGCGGAAGCAGGCCACCACGGCTTCCCTCCCTCCCCGCCCTGGGCCATCACCCGTAGTAAGAGCGCACCCTGGCGGAGGAGCAGGTCCCGTACTAATTTAGCCATGAATGAGAGGCGGCAGCCCTCCATCTGCGTCTGTCCAGCCTCCCCGCGGAGGGGGAAAGGGGGTGGGGTGGAGTGGGTCATAGGGGGATACCCGGCAGCAGCCACCAGACCTCCGGGCCGCGCTGGCAGCCTGCTCCCGTGGCCGCTGCCGTCCTGGCCCGCCTCCACCCTTCTTTCCCCACCGGGGCCCCCGTTTCGTAAGGCAGCCTCAGGATCTGAGGCGCCCGACGCGGCCCCCTTTGCTCTCTCCACCCCGGCTCCGGGATTCCCAGGCTCCAGAGCCCGGGCTAGGCGGCCAACTGGGCAGGCAGGGAGGGAGGGGGCTGGCCGGCCTCCGAAGTCGGCCCCAAGTTACATGTGGGAAGAGGTGGCTGTGACGCAAGTTTCCAGGGGGCCCTGGGCTCTGAGGGAGCGCGCCAGAGCGGCTCCTCTCCGTGCAGCTGCAACCGTGAAAAAGAAAAAGCCCCGAGCAGCACCCCAAACCGCCTTGCCACAGCGCGCGGGGTCCAGCTGCGCGCCCTCTGCCCCCCAGGGCCACCGAGCGCCCAGACCCTGCATCGGCCAGTCCCCGCCGGACCCCTGGCGCACGGGCTAGGCTCCCTCGCGGTGGCTGGCCCCTTTTTCTTCTTTCTTTTTTTTTTTTTTTTTTTGCAACGCTTGCCAACCTGTCAGCTGATGGACCTCATCACCCATAGTGGCGCATGTAGCTCGGCCGCAGCTCGCTCCATTCACGCCGCGCCCCCCCCAGCCGGCCCCCGGCCCCCGGCTACCGGTGCCGGGGGGTAGGCTCGCAGACTTTGGCCGCAACCAGCCCCCGGGGGCCCGCGCCCCTCTCGCCCGGGCCTCGCGCCGCCCGGGGGGCGCTGCAAATAGTCCTTTGTTTACATGCAATTCCTTACTCCGCGGAAGGAGGCCGGGGGAGTGCTGAGTTTTCACCAGCTGTTTCCCGCCTTGAAACAGACATCTGATCAGCTGCAAACACACACACACATACACACGCCCGGGGAGGCAGGCCGGAGAGACCTCCCTCCCGCCCCTCCCGCCCGCCTCCCTCCCCTCGCCGCCGCCGCCGCCGCCGCCAGCATCTGGGACCGGCCGTTTCTGCACCTCCGTCCGGCGCTGCCCTTTGATTCGGATTTCCATCTTGCATTCTCCGGCGGACCGCGGGACCCGGCTCGTGCAGAGGAGGGGGGCCGATCGCTATGGAGTATTTCATGGTGCCCACTCAGAAGGTGCCCTCTTTGCAACATTTCAGGAAAACAGAGAAAGAAGTGATAGGAGGGCTCTGTAGGTGTGTACTCCTCCTCCCCCCCACCCCCTTCCCATGATTGCAGCCCCTGGCCAGCCCGCCTGGGCTGGCGCGCGTGTGCGCACGCATGGCCCGCGCTGCCGACCCCGCTCGCCTTTCTTAGCCTCCGGGGCGGCTACAGCCCCGCGAGCTGGGCTTGCGCCGCCGGGGGACCCTCGTCCCCGGGAACGTGGGGGCCCCGAGCGGCCCTGGTCACTTTTGTCCGCTGCAGGCGGGCGAGTCGCGACGTTTGTAAATTGCAAACAGACCCACGTGGTTCTGCAGCAGTCCCGGCCATGCTTGGTGCTGGTGGCTTTTCCCCCCGCGCTTCCTCCTCCCCCCTCCCGCGGCGGCTTCCTTCCTCTCCCTCCTTCTTCGCTGTCTCTGGGTGCCTCCCTCCAAGGGGGCTTGGGGTGCGCGGGCCGCGCGTGGGGCTGCTGCGCGGTCTGCTACAATGCAGCCACGCCGCGGCTCTGGGAGCGGCGGGGGGGGGGGATCGGGGAGCCGGGTGGTGTGTTTGCTGGGAGCAGGGCTGCGGCGGGGTCGGGGGGCGTGCTCGAGTAGGGGCGCGGGGATGGGTGGGACCCTAGAGGCCGGCGCTGCCGGCCGGGGGCGCCGCGGACTCGGGCACGTTAGCGGCCGCTCGCCCGCTTGCCGCCCGCGCCCGGGCGCTGTTTACTAGCGAGGCCTGGACGTGACTCTGCAGCCCTCTTGGAGTAGGCGGACCTCGGCGCGCCGCCTCGCGGGAGCTGTAGTTCCCCGAGCCCCGCCGGCGCGGCATTGTGGGAGATGTAGGCGCGCCGGGGCCACGCTTTCCTCGCACAAAGCTCGGCTCCCGCGAGCTGGATGGGCCCGGCAGGCCCGGTGGAGGCGCCTTTTGAGGAGGGGGCATCAGAGGCTGCCCTTGGCCTCACAAGGCTGCTGCCTTCCACCCGCCGATCTCGGCTGCAAACTTTCCCATCCACACCCCTTTCCCCCCCACACCCCCACCCCTAGTCAGAAACCGAAACCGTTCAGTCTCCCAGCCGTGTGGGTGTGTGATTCCAGGTCCTCGGCCCTCCCCAGGAGCCACTTTCCAAGTTTGGTCCGGGTTGTTCCAGGTCCACCCTTTACCAAAGGGTGATGGGTGCGTGTGCCACTCGCATTCCATTTCCCTGGACACTGGTTAAAATGCACATGTCCGGAACTCTGATGGCCAGGAGAAGGGCTTGGGCGTCTGCACTGAGCACTGCCTGCGGGACACGGCAGTACAGCGTCTGGGGCTCTCCTGTGTGCCCAAGTGTGGGATCTGCAGCCCCTGTATGGCCTTGCTGCTCCGGGAGCGAAATGGCTCCCTAGGGCTGGGGCCACGTGCTTTGCCGCCCTGGGCAGGCTGGGCGGGGATTGAGGGAGGAGGAGCCGAGGGCGGTGTGGCCCAGGCTGGTGGACACCAGGGGCTGCAGAAATGAGGTTGGGGACGGTTGCTGCTCATGTATACACGCACCCCACCCGCCTCAGGGTTTCTACCTTAACAATTCTCAAGTTCAGGGTGGTGGGCAGCCAGAGGGGTGGCCCTTCCAGAAGGTCTACCTGGAGGACCTAGCTGTAATAAGAAGAAAAAAAAAATTCTGCTGCTCTTAATATGTTCTAGGGATTCGTTTTGCTGGATTTTTCTCATTGGATTTTCACAATCTTCCTCCTGAGTTTGGCAGCCTTGTGATTGCTGTGTGGCATGAGGACACAAGCTTGAGAAGCAAACAGTTACAGCAAGTGGTGGGGCTGGAACTTGAACCCTGATCCCGGAGACCCGTTCCGACCGGGAAGGGCTGGGCACTGGGGAGGTGGGGTTGAGCTGCTCCAGATGCTGTTTGGGCCTGACCCTGGTACAGGCCTGGTACAGTAGGGACCTCTGGCCACCAGGCCTGGGCCTTAGTTGAATCCTCTCTTGGCCTCCTAGGACTCTGGTTTCACTCTGTCCCTGTCCCAAGCCCCCCTTTAGGGGAGTCCAGCAGTCCCCAGGGGCCAAGTGCCATGAGCCTGCCTATCTGTGAGACGGTTGTAAGCCCATGTGCTGGGTGTGGAGTTGGGGCCTCTGGGTTTGTTCGTTTTCAGAAGGAGCTGTGGGGTGAGGTGGGATCAAGTGTGTGGGTGGGGCGGGACCTTTTGGTTGTGTGGACTGGCTTCTCAAGCTGGTGGACTTTGTTCCATCCCTCGGTGCCTGAAGGGCCCCCTGTCTCTCGCATCCTTCTCCCAGATCTACTGGAGGGGGCCGTACTGCACAGTGAGTCCCCGTGTCTCCCCCATCCCCGCATCCCCTTCATATCTGCTCCTGCCCAAACTGTGTGGTCTTGGACTTGTGTCGTCTCAATGATCTCTGCTTCTTTAAAATAGAGCGCCTGTAAAGGTTGGTTGTGTGTGTGGAAAGCACCTGGTATGTGTTCAGATGACACACTCTTGGAAGCAGAGGCATTGTGGTCTTAGAGTGTTTACCTACTGCCCTTGGTGGGGGTGGTGGGGGTGGGAGACCAGTTCCCAGAAGGAGTTAGAGAGCAGCTAGGGGCTTTGGAGTGTGTGCTGGGTCCTTGATCCGTTTTTTGTTTTGTTTTGTTTTATGTTTATTTTTGAGAGAGAGTGCGCGGTAGGGGCAGAGAGAGAGGGGGACAAAAGATAGGCAGCAGACAGCCTGATGCGGGGCTCGAACTCAAACCATGAGATCATGACCTGAATCAAAGTCGGAAGCTTAACTAACCGAGCCACCCAGGTGCCCCCTTGATCTGGTTTTTATGAGGTACTTACTCCGTGCTAGGAACCAAAACTGGCCCTGTCCTAAGAGCTCAGTCTCCTAGTGCTAAAGAGTTGTATCAGTCCCCTAAGAGAGAGCTTGGGTTCTCCTGGAGTCCTGGGTACAAACTTTGGAAAAACACATCATCCTCTTTTTCTCAGTATCTCTCTTTTTTCTTCCTCCCTCCCTCCCTCTCTCTTTTAATAACCTAAGCTTGCTTGCTTATTTATTTATCTTATTTACTTACCTATTTATTTATTTTAGTAATCCCTGCTGGGCTGGAACTCACGACCCCCAAGATTAAGAGTCACATGCTCTACCTGTGTCTTTAATTTTTTTAAGTTAAATTAATTTAATTAACTAATTAAATTAATCTTTAATTTTTTAAATTAAATTATTTATTTACTTTGAGAGAGAGAGAGAGAGCAGGGGAGGGGCAGAGAGAGAGAGAGGGAGACAGAGAATCCCAAGGAGGCTCTGTGCAGAACCTGCTACAGGGCTCGATCCCTTGAACTGAGATCATGACCTGGGCCAAAATCCAGCGGATGCTCAATAGACTGAGCCACTCAGGTGCCCCTTGTCTGTGTCTTTAGATTTCACCCTGATCCTGTGAAGTGAGGCAATGTTTCCCCATTTCACAGGTGGGGAAACTGAGGCTTTGAAAGATGAAGTAGCTAAGCATGGGGTTCCACAGCTAGTAAGTGGCAGGGGTGGTTTGTACTTGAACACAGTTCAGGGAGCTCCGTCTGAGGAGGGGAGGTGAGGGATGAGGTGTTTCTGATGGGAACAGCCTAGACAGGGTTTGTTCTGGGACCAAGGGTAGGGGTGGCAGGCTGGTCAGAGTGTGGTGTATGGATTCAAGCAGCGGGGCTGGGTGAAGGCCCTGGGTTGCTTCAGTACCTGCTGCAGAGGACAAGTGACTTGGACATCCTTGCTGAGGGTCACCTTCTTTCCTGCCTTCCTTTTGGGGTATGGGAGAAATCCCGCTTGGGCTTTCCCACCTCACACTGTAGTCACTGAGTGGCAGGTGTGTGAGTGACTTTGGGCAGTGTAAAATGAGAGTTCTCAGTGGCTAATCTGAGGCTGGAGGCCAGGCATGGGGGTATAGGGGGATGGGAGCTACATGCTTTTGGGCTGGGCAGAAAGGACAGGTACAGGTCAGGATCCTGTCTTGAAGAGTAGCTCCCTGGGTGCCCAGTGGCTCATTCGGTCGGTGTCCGATTTTGGCTCAGGTCATGATCTCGCAGTTCACAGGTGCAAGCCCGGTGTCAGGCTCTGTGCTGACAGCCTGGAGCCTGCCGCGTATTCTGTGGCTCCCTCTCTCTCTGCTCCTCCCTAGCTCACGTTCTGTCTCTCTCAAATAAATAAAAACATTAAAAAAAAAAAAAAAGTGTGCTCCCTTCCCCATAACTTCTGATTGGTATGCTGGTGTTATTCCCAGGGGGCTGTTTGAGGGTACTCTGGTACTTTGAGGGTACCGTGGTGGCAATCTTGGCACCCAGGGCTGGTACCCAAACTTTGCTTGGCCATTGGCTGCCCAGCTCCAGGAGACTGGCTGTCAGAGGGCAGTCTGGGAGAAGCAAGAGACCCTGGGTGTCAGTGGACAAGGCTAACTTCACTGCTCACCTCGGAGTCTGAAGTTGATGTGGAGGGGACAGAGGACCTTACAATTCCTGTAAATCATGTTTACGTGTGCAAAACTTAGAAAGAAATGTGAGAAACTTTCAGGCATTTGCAGAAAAGCCCACTTTATCTAGTACAGTATCTGCGGGATTAGCCGTCCATTATTGGAATCGCTGGTTGGTCAGCAGTCAGGACCCCTGGTTGGCCAGCACTCCCACCAATCAGAACTCCGGGTTTGCCATGATTCCACCAATCAGAATCCCGGATTAGTCAACATTCCACCAATCAGAAACCCTGGTTAGTCCACGTTCTATTAAAGAAACTGTCAGCTGGTACTTCTGGGGCTATTTAGGTGAGTTACCCGGGAGGGTCTTGGTGGCAACCCAAGTCCTCACAAAAAACTGCAGCTTTGGGGTAAAATCTGTTTTCTGGGACTTAAGGGTGCGCTAGGTTAGCCAGCAGCTGGTTTCTGAACCAGGAAGCTGGGCTGATGGACTGGGCAAGAGGGAAAGAATGGATAGAACATTGGGAAGAACCAGGATGAACAAGCCTCTGCTCCCTGCCTGGGTCCTTCATTCTCCTTTGGTCTCCCCGGCTCCTGGGCATTCTGGGGAGAAGGAAGGAGCTGAGGGTCTGCTCCCCAGGGCAGAGGTTTTCGTGGGCAGATGAGCTGGCTGGTTGGGGAAGGTGGGGCTGAACTCTGGTTTCTGGGGGGATGGGGCGGGCAGTTGATGGGACCTGGCTGGGAGGCAGTGGGGGCTGGAAAGTGCAGCTGCACCCTGCTCTGCCTGATGTTTCATGGGCAGGTCACTTCTGTGCCTGCCCCACTGTTTGTCAGGAGGGTCAGGGGCACACTATCTGCCGAGGCCATACACAGGGCTCTGGTAAGCAGTGGGGCCATTTGTGAGCCATCAGTGGTAGAGGGTGCCATCAGCAGGTGAGGGGAGCCGAGCTTTGGCTTGGCATCCGCAGGTGCCTGTTAAGCCCTGGTCTGGCTGTCTGACCTTGGGCTCTTCCCTTCCTCAGACCTTGGATTCCTCATTGCAACACAGTTACCCAGCTGGGTGTCCATGGGAGTCAGATGGGAATAATGTAAATGTTCTCCATGATGGTTGTGCATACCCCGTGCTTTGTCCTTTCTACAGGGTCAACTGTCATCTGTCTGTCTGGGTGTCTGGCTTTGTGGGACGGTGCAGAGCCCACTCTGTCCTGTGGGTAAGAGCAGGGCTCTGGGATCAGGGTTCAAGTCCCAGCCCCACCACTTGCTGGAACTGTTCCCTTCCCAAGTCTATGTCCTCAACCCACACAGGAATCATAAGGCCACTGGACTCAGGAAGATTGTGACAACTCAGTGAGAAAATTCCAGCAAATTGAGTCAGCATAGAACTCAAGACTTTTTTTTTTTTTTTTTTTAAGTAAGCTGTATGTCTAACATGGGGCTCAAACTCACAACCCCAAGAGTCACATGTTCTACTGAGCCAGCCAGGCTCCCCATTCCACCTCTGTAATCCACCCACTACAGAGGGTCTCGAGGGCACTTCCAGACCAGGGGAGCCTGGACTAGGTTCTAACGCCCCCAAGGGACAGGCAAGCCACTGCATATCAGGTCTCTGACCTGTATCCTCTCCATTGCTGCCTCCAGCCACCCCGTCCACCTGTCCACTTCCACTGTAGGGGCAGGGAAACTGGGAGAAGTGAGGTGCCCCTGGCCCAGAAGTCGGGACCCAGATGACTGGCAGTCTTACTCTAAAACTCTGTCCCATCTCACTCTGCGTCCTAAGCCTCATCTGTAAAGAAAGGGTTGTGGACCCCTTTCCCAGCATCGATATTCCATAGGCCCTGTGAGGAAGCTGCACCCTGAAGGAGGGGGCCCAGGGAGGCCTCGAGGGTGCTGGTGGAGGAGAGGGCTTGTCTGCGGGCCCCCAGCTGCAACTGATGTGGAGCCTGCTCTTAGCCCACCCTCCATGGACTACCCTCTCTGTCAGGAGAGGAGGCCAAGGCCCAGGATGGGGCAAAGACAAGTCCAGGGTCCTGCAGGCCTGCAGTGGGACAGCTGAGGTGGGCCAGGGGCGGGCAGGAAAAGCCTTGCCTCCCTCCAGCTGTTGCAGACTCGTTCTCCTGGCTTTCTGAGTAAATTTCTTTCTGTCTGGGAGTGGGCATGGGGGCTTGGGCACCTCTTGGAGCTCAGGGTTCCCATCAATGGAACAAGGCTGCCTGCGGTTCTTTCCCCATTCCTCCAGAACCAGGGGGGTGAGCTCTCTTGGCCCAGGCCTGGACCGGGTCACCCCAGGAGGGCCCCTCAGGAAGAAGCCAGGGCTGTGGCTTTGGGTGGGGCCGGTGGCCTCTTCTGGGAGCCCAGCATCTGGAAGCCATCAGGCCAGGGGCGGGGGGAGTTTCAGAAGAGGGCCGGGAAAGGGGGGAATGCCTCCTCCGGGCCACACACAGGCCCGCCCCTCGGGAGCAGTGGCGTTGGGCCCACAGGCCCCGCTGCCGTCTCTGCCTCCTGCCAATGCCTCTGGGCCCATAGCCTCTCCCCCTTCCGCTGGCTGCCTTCTCTCTCACCCCACCGGCTGCTGCTCCTGTAAGGTGCAATCACACGATAGGCAGTAACATTGCCCACTGCGTGCTGGGAGCCTTGCTCCTCTGGCACAGGGCCTGCCTCTTGGGGTGGGTGGGTTTGGGGGAGAAGTGTCTCCAGGGGTGGTGGGCCTGGCGTCCCCTTCTTGGAGTGAGTGGTTCCTGTCTCCGTTTTGAAGTCTTAGCGTGGGGTGTCTGGGGCCGGGCTGGGGACTGGCAGATGAGTGTGTGGCTGGAAATATGACTGTGGGGATGGGGAACCATCTTCCTCAGTCCTCAAGCCTGCAGTGCTGAAGGAGGGGGTCCAGGTGCACAGTAAGACACTCCGAGGTGTCCCAGGGACAGGTGTCTCCAACTGCTCTTGGGACCACCTGCATCAGAATCACAGAGATTCTTGTTAACCCTTCAGGCTTCCGGCCGCACCCACAGCTGCCACACACGGGGCCGGGACCTGGGGCTGAGTGCGTCCCAGGACGTACAACTCCATCACCCTCCTGATCTGCTGGGGGCATAGGCATCTGACAGATCTGGCATCTTCTGCAGTGGAGGGATGAAAGTTACACTGGAGTTACACTGGGCCCTCTGGAGATGAATTGTGAAGACAGGGTCCCATGGGGGCAGGGCACGGAGGGCACCCGGCCTGAGCATGTCTGTGTCCTTCCCTGCAGCCTTGCCAACATTCCACTGACCCCTGAGACGCAGCGGGACCAGGAGCGGCGGATTCGGCGGGAGATCGCCAACAGCAACGAGCGGAGGCGCATGCAGAGCATCAACGCGGGCTTCCAGTCCCTCAAGACCCTCATCCCCCACACAGATGGAGAGAAGCTCAGCAAGGTGGGCTGGGGCCCGGAAGGCTTCCTGGAGGAAGTGGTTGGCTCAAGCGGGGAGAAGAAAGCGAGCTCTGGCAGACGTTGCCTGCCTGGGTCCCTGACTTGTCCCTCCCACCCTCAGGCAGCCATTCTCCAGCAGACGGCGGAGTACATCTTCTCCCTGGAGCAGGAGAAGACCAGGCTCCTGCAGCAGAACACACAGCTCAAGCGCTTTATCCAGGTAGCGCCCCGCGGAGGCCGCCTGCTACCTCAGTGCCCCGCCCCGCTCCTGACTCCGTTTCCCTGGTGTGGGCGTGTCCCGGCTCAGCGGTGGCTTGGGACTCCCGTGTGGTTGCGGGTCGAATCTTCCCCACCGACCTGCCTACTTGAGGCATTTGCCTTCCTGCCTGGGCCTCAGTTGACCCATCGGTCAAGTGCAGTGGGCTGGGCTCTGGAAGGAACCAGGTGATTTCTAGAATCACCTTTCTGGCCTTTGTTGGATTTGCAGAACGGGGTTCCCTGGGCTTGACAGCCTTGGGGGGCTGTGAAAGAGCCCCCTGACTCCCCTGTTGGTGGTGGTGGTGTCAGTAGTATGTGGGTGTCACGGCGCACTCACTGGCCCCTTGGGGTCTCCAGGAGCTGAGCGGCTCATCCCCCAAGCGGCGGCGGGCAGAGGACAAGGATGAGGGCATCGGCTCGCCGGACATCTGGGAAGACGAGAAGGCAGAGGATCTGCGTCGGGAGATGATCGAGCTCCGGCAGCAGCTGGACAAGGAGCGCTCGGTGCGCATGATGCTGGAGGAGCAGGTGAGGCTCTCGGGTGGACCCGGCTTCGCATGGGGGGGCTCAGTGACCTGCCCTCGGGGGGTCACTGTCTGCATGGGTTTGAGGGACATGCGTCAGAGGCTCTCACGGGACTGGAATAAAACACGGCTGCAGTAAAGGCCGCGTGCCAACGGTGGGCACCAGGGAGGGGGATTGGGCCGGTTCCAGAGAGGCTGCTTCACGGCTTCTCCGTGCAAGTGACTGGAGCCAAGGTGGGGAGGTCAAGTCTCACAGTTAACCACGCGGAGAGAGGAGAAGGGTGCACCACGCAGCACAGCAGGGGCCGGAGCCTCGAGATGGGAGGGATCAGGGCATGAGGGAGGCCATGGCTGGAGAGGAGATGAGTCACGGCGGGTCTGGCAGGCTGTGCTAAGGACTTTGGTCTCTACCCCGAGGGTGGACCAGCTCCATGTGAAGGTTTGCAGCGGGGGCGAACGGCCTCTTGGCGAAGGGCAGAGCTTGGGGAGGCTGACCGCAGCAGTCCCGCGGGCCCTGCACAGAGGCTGGGGGGCGCTGGGAATGTGGTCTGGGGCCCGTCCCCCCAGCCTGTTGCTCTGCCCCCAGGTGCGCTCGCTGGAGGCCCACATGTACCCAGAAAAGCTCAAGGTGATTGCACAGCAGGTGCAGCTGCAGCAGCAGCAGGAGCAGGTGCGGCTGCTGCACCAGGAGAAACTGGAGCGGGAACAGCAGCACCTGCGGACCCAGGTGAGCAGGCGGCATCTGCGAGGGGCTCTGCGCCGCGAGCGACATCAGTGCCTCTGGGGCCCCGCGTCCCTGGGTGCCCAGTGTCCTGCACACATTATTGCATTGAGTCCTCCTAGCAGCCCTTCGAGGCCTGAGCTTTTATTCTCCCCGCTTTACTGGTGGCAAAACTGAGGCACAGAAAGGTTAAATTCCATGCCCACTCACGACCCTCAACGACGTGGCTCTCTGAACGCAGAGTCCACGCTCCTGCCCACCACTGTCCTTGTTAGATGTTGACGTGCTTGCCTGGTGCTGGAGAGGGAAGGGGCCACAGGATCTCAGATGACCGGAAGCCCCTCTCTGCACTGCCTTTTCCTCATTTCTTAAAATAAGAGGGGTGGGCCACACACTGGCTGGCCCCTTGGGAGTGAAGGAGTTCAAAGGTGGTGGCGGTTGGCAGAGGCTGTGTCTAGGCAGCGGGCAGAGTGTTTGGGGGCCTTCCCGTGCTCTCCGTGAGGGTCCTCAGGGAAAGGGCAGTTCCTGGAACCTTTGGAAAAAGACTGAGGGCCTCTGTCTTGCAGCTGCTGCCCCCCCCGGCCCCTACCCACCACCCTACAGTGATCGTGCCGGCGCCACCCCCTCCCTCCCACCACATCAACGTCGTCACCATGGGCCCCTCCTCGGTCATCAACTCTGTTTCCACGTCCCGGCAAAATCTGGACACCATCGTGCAGGTACCTGGGCTTAAGGAGGAGGCAACATGTCGGGGGAGCGGGGGTGGGGGCGCGAGATGTGTGAGAGCCACAGGCTGTAGGGGATCGAGACGGGGCTTGAATACAGCAGGAAGAAAGGCTGGCAGCTGAATGTCTCCATTCCCTAGTTTCCCTTTCTGTGTCTGCCGTGGGAGGTGGCTCTGGAGAAGGTTTGGGGCAGAGACGGGGACAGCATGGCCTGGAAGACCCTGTCTCTTCCTCCTTGGGGTTTGCTGAAAGGGTTCTTTGCTCCCGAGCCCCCTAGTGTCAAGTTCCTGCATCTAGGTCTTGGTTGGCTCCAGAGTCTCCTCTCAGCTCCATCTGCCAGGACCTGGGATAGGATGCAGGTGGCAGTGGCTGGGTGGGGGACAGATGCAGCCTCCTGCACAGGACTGTGCAGCCTCCTGCACAGATGATTGGCACTGTGGGTCAGGCCTGAAGTCTCTGCTGTGCCCCACTCAGGGTGGCATCCCTTGGGAGAACCCAACAGCATCCCAAAGAAAGAAAAACAATGAAACAAACAAACAAAAAAGCCCAAATGAAAAAAAAGCCCATCAACCCCTGCAACTTTACTTGCACATAAATGCAGCAAATTGAAGAATAAAGTTAATAACAGAGACCTCCCATAAGTGAACAGGCAGACTTTGAAATGTATAAATGAGAGATGCATGTGACTTCCAGGCGGCCCTGAACTGTGATCTCCAAGGCGTTTTGCAGCTCAGCAGAGGAGTTCCAAATGTTTGTTTCCCCCGTATTCTGGCAGGCCGGCCACTGTCTTGCCAGGCTTATTTCTGGATATTTCTGTGTGTGTGTGTATGTATGTGTGTGTGGGGGGGGGGGAGGGGGGCATAGTGGCTGTCCCAGTGTCCCCAGCCACCCTCATCGCAGCCTGCCACCTCCCCCCGCCCACCAGGCGATCCAGCACATCGAGGGCACCCAGGAAAGGCAGGAGCAGGAGGAGGAACAACGACGAGCCGTCATCGTGAAGCCAGGCCGCAGCTGCCCGGAGGCCCACGCCTCCGACACTGCCTCCGATTCGGAGGCCTCGGACAGCGACGCCATGGACCAGAGCCGGGAGGAGCCAGCAGGGAATGGGGGGCTTCCCTGACCACCCCCCAGCCCTCCTCTCCCCTCTTGGAGCTGGAGGGGGCCGGGGGGCAGCTACAGGGAGCAAACGCAGGTGAACGAGTGAGGAATTTTTACAAAATTACAACGTCATTTGGGTCTCTTTTATGACCTCTTTTTCAATACTGTAAATCGACCTTTGAGCGAAGCCACCCGACCTGAGGTCCCCGGGGGCTGGGGTGGCAGGGGCATGTTGAGCACCGGGACACCTGGGGCTGGGCCTCGCCCCGGAGGCTGGGGGAAGCTGACACAGGTGCCTGGCCTCTCTCCGCCAAAAAGCATTTTTTCATTTAAACATGTTTTTAAGAACAGGGAAAAATCAAACAAAACCCCAAGGTATGCTGCCCTCCCCAGAGCCAGCCCTAGACCGGCAGTTTCTGACTCCTTCCCTCCTCTTTTTGTTTTTTTCCTTTCTCCTTTAAGCACTTACATGGGTTGGGGGTCTGGCTGGGTCGGAGCTCTCTGGGGACCCCGGGGGTCTACGTTGCTTCTCGGTTGGGGTTTGCTGCTGCCCTTCTCCCCTCCCCTCCCGGCCTCGGCTCAGCTCGAGGATTTCCCCACCACCACCCAGCCCCACCCCTCCCTCCAGGTTTCCCATCTTCTACCCCAAAAATGTCTTTGTCTCTCTCTTTTTGTTGTTTGTTGTTGGTTCCTTTTGGTTTTGGTTTTTTATCTTTTTGTTTTGTTTTTGTTTTGTTTTTTTTTGTTTTTTTTTATTTTTGTTTTTTTTTTTTAAACAATTTTGAGGTCTTTGTGTTCAAGGAGAAGCTATTATATTTTGTTAAGAAAGTGGGGGGAAAAACCAAGAGGCCACCGTGCCTTTATAAAGAAACAAAATAAAGTTTGTACTTTGTTTTTTAGATTCTGTGTCTGTGGGGTGTGTGCTGTCCTGAGGAGCCGGGAAAGGCTTCCCAGACTAGAGTATGGGGTGCTCTGGGGGCCCACAAGAGGGGCCTGGATGTGGCTGAGCAGTGACTTTCCCCAGCTGGAGTGTGGTGTTGTAATGAGATATCAGGGCCCCCAGACTCCCTGGAATGATTCCTGGGATTGTCCAAAGATGGGAGATGGTGTTGGGAGTGGGAGGGGTGGCTCCTGGCTCCTTGGTGGGGGGCAAGGAGAGAAGGAACCACCAAGCCACAGCTTCCTATCTCTTAGAGAAAGGACACAGGATGTTCAGGGGTCCTGGTAGTCCCTGGGCTTTGCCACTTCCTCATCTTGCGTAACCTCCCTGAACCTCAGTCTCCCCACCTATAGAAAGGAAGTCAGTTCCTCCTTGGGCGAGCTAGTTGATCTTTGGGCATCAGGTTCTTCATCTGAAGTTGGAAATTACTGGCACAGGGGCATTTCGTCTTATTGGATAGGGAGGTAGACTTTTAACTTTTTTTTTTTTTTTTTTTTAAATCTTGTGAGAGAGAGATCAAGAGCAGGGAAAGGACAGAAAGAGGGGGAGAGAGAGAAAGAATCCCAAGCAGGCTTTGCGCCATCTTTGCAGAGCCTGACACGGGGCTTGACCTCACAAACCCTGACCTGAGCCGAAGCTAAGAGTTGGACACTTAACCTTCTGAGCCGCCTAGGTGCCCTGGACCTATAACTCTCTTAATCCTCTGTGGCCAGAGCCAGCTTTACAAAGTGTCCCTCTTGGCTTGCTTTTCCTCATGCGCATATTGTGACAGGTATGTGGGCACTGAGGCCAGAGCAGAATAGCGAGTTCACATCTCGTCCCCACAGTGAATGCTTCTAGACATTGAATAGAAGGTAGGCAGGAGGCTGAATTTTTTTTTTTTTTTTTTAGAAATTGTAATTTTTTGTTGTTGAAATTCACATAACTTAAAATTAAGTATTTTAAAGTGAACAATTCAGAGGCATTTAGTATATTCACATTGTTGTACAACCGCCACCTCTGTTCACTTCCAAAACATTTCTATCACTCCGAAATGAATTCCTTATCCCCTAATGGGTCTCTCCCCATTCCTCCCTCCTCCCAGCCCTTGGCAAACACCAATCAACTGCTTTCTGTTTTTAGTGTTAAAAAAAATTTTTTTTTAACATTTATTTTTGAGAGAGAGAGACAGAGCGTGAGCAGGAGGGGAGGGGCAGAGAGAGAGGGTGACTCGGAATCCGAAGCAGGCTCCAGGCTCTGAGCTGTCAGCACAGAGCCTAGCCCCGGGCTCCAACCCACAAAGTGTGAGATCATGACCTGAGCCAAGTCAGATGCTTAACCAACCGATCCACCCAGGCGCCCCTCTGTTTTTAGTGTTTTAAAAAATGAAGGTGTAATTTCCATTTGGTGAAATTCACTTTTTAGTTTTTGGTTGTGTGAGTTTTGATAGATACATACAGTTGTGGAACCATCACCCCAATCAAGGTATTAGTTTCCTCCTCACTGTTCCCCATTGTCCCTTTGTGTAGTCCAGACCCCGGCAACCACATTGATCTGTTCCTATGTATGGTTTTGCCTTTTCTAAAATGTCATATAATTGGGATCATACAACGTTTAGCCTTTTGAATCCAGCTTCCTTCAGTTAGCATTCTAACTGTAATTTTCTTTTTGGGGGTCTATCTAGCTTAATTCACAAAGTTACATTAAAATGCGTGTCTGAAGGGAGGGGCTTAGCTAGGATCTGAGTGGGGACGGCCCTTTTCCAAGGCCAGTCGAGCTACCCTTTTCTCTGCCAGGTGCAAAGCGCGCTGGACGGGTTCCGTCCTGCTCCTAAGAGGATCAATAGAGGGCGCCGTGGGCCCAGAACGCGAGGCCCAGCGAGGGCCGAGGCTCCGCCTCTTTCCGGTGCCCGCGGGTCTGCTCAGCTCCTATAGGCCAGAGGAGGAACTTGGGGGCGGGGCCGGAAAGTCCCCTCGTCTGACCCGCAGTGGCGCGCCCCTAGACTCCAGGCGAGCTCCCCAGCAGGCGGCGGAAGTCAGGGGCGCGGGCGCGGCCCCGCCCCTTCCCGGACTAGTCCCCCGCCCCCACCCCGGCGCGCATGCTCTTTGGCGCTTGAGGTGGCCTTGCGCGGGCTCCGGCCCGCCTGTTCCTCTGGTCCCGCCTCTGATCCCGCCCCCGCGCGCTCTCACGCACGCCCCGTACGCAAACGCCGCAAACGTGCGGCTTCCTCGTGTTCCCCGCTCGGAGGCGCTCGCCCACTTAATCCTGCGCCCGCCTGCGCCGAGGACGCGCCCTGCGGAAGAGGCCGCAGTGAAAAGAACAGGTGACGTTTATTTTAAGCCACAGTATCCGCAACATTGTGATTTCAGGTGATGAATGTAAGAAGCTACGGACAAAATACCTCAGTCTTTTCTTCCTGCCATGTTTGGAAACCTTGTATGCATCCTGCCCTGACCGCATCTACGTAGGGATGGCCATGGGCCCGAGGCTAGCAGCCACGCGTGGGGCAGCAACAGGGTCCGGGGCCAGCAGCCACGCGTAGGGAAACGACAGGGTCAAGGGTCAGCAGTCACGCGTGGGGCAGCGACAGGGTCCAGGGTCAGTAACTACATGTAGGGTGGCTCTGGTCCAGGGTAAGCAGCCACGTGTGGTTTAGAAACAGGGTCCAGGGTCAGCAGCCACGTGTTGTGTGGCTCCGGTCCAGGTGGCCACCCACCTGCGGGCCAGGCCTGGTGGTCTGGAAGGGCATGGTGTCCTGCAGGCTTTGTGCATACTGGCCTGGGAGGAGGGATAAGGGAATATGTGGCAATGGGTTGGTGTAGGACTTCCAAGTCCTGCTAAGAAGCTTGGATTTTATATCTTGTGAGGGGTTGGGCATCTAGGAAGGACATGATCAAGGCCATGTTCAACAAAACCTCTTTTTTTTTTTTTAAAGTTTATTTATTTATTTATTTTTGAGAAGAGCACAAGCAGGAGAGGGGTAGAGTGAGAGGGAATAAAACAGAATCTGAAGTAGGTCCCAGGCTCTGAGCTGTCAGTAGACAGCTCTGATGCAGGGCTCGAACCCACAAACGGTGAGATCATACCTGAGCCGAAGTGGGTTGCTTAACCGACTGAGCCACCCAGGCTCCCCAACAGAACCTCTTTACTGAAATATTGCATGATACATACTCAGAAGTGTAGCTTATGTGTTTAGCTCCGTGAATTTTCACAAACTCAATATATATCCATGTACCCAGCACCCCACCCAAGCTCTCAAGTGGTTTATTTTTTCTAAACTTTCAAAACAATTGTGGAAATAATTAGAGGTACAGGGAGGTGGTACTGTGTACCCTTCCCTGGACCTCCACCAGTGGTAACATCTTGGATTCCTTAAGTACAACACCAAAACCAGGTAATTGTGATTGGTGCAGTGCACTAGGCTTACTCAGATTTTACCGGTTTTACGTGCTTTCGTTTATGTACGTGTGTATGTAGTTACGCATCATTTTGCACCAGCCATGTGTGAGTTGCTCTTCATCCTTACCAGCAATCGATATTGTCAGAACATTATGACATATGGGGCATCTGGGTGGCTCAGTTGGTTAAGCATCCGACTCTTGATTTAGACTCAGGTCATGATCTCATGGTTCATGAGTTCAGTCCCTAGGTTGGGCTCTGTGCTGACAGCTTGGAGCTGTCTTGGGATTCTCTCTCTCCCTCTTGCTCTGCCTCTCCCCTGTATGCAAGCATGTGCACTGGTTCTCAAAATAAACAAACCTAAAAAACATAATGACACATATTCAGCCATTCTGGTAGGTGTAGAGTGAAACCTCCACTGTTGTAATTTCTATCACTATGGACTAGTTTTGCCTATTTAATTTAATTTATTTATTAAAAAAGTTTTTTTAATGTTTATTTTTGAGAGAGAGAGAGAGAGACAGAGCATGAATGAGGGAGGGGCAGGGAGAGAGGGAGACACAGAATCCGAAGCAGGCTCCAGGCTCTGAGCTGTCAGCACAGAGCCCGATGCAGGGCTCGAACCCACAAGACTGCGAGATCACGACCTGAACCGAGGTCGGATGCTCTGAGCCACTCAGGTGCCCCTAATTTTTTTTCATGTTTATTTATTTATTTTGCGAGGGAGAACGGGGGAGGGGCAGAGAGCATGGGGGAGAGGCAGAGAGCTTGGGGGAGAGAGGATCCTAAGCAGGTTCTGTGCTGAAAGCCCAACACAGGGCTCCATCTCATCCAGGAGATCATGACCTGAGCCTTAATCAAGAGTCGGATGCTTAACCGACTGAGGCACCCAGGTGCCCCTAGTTTTGCCTATTTTAGATCTTCATGAAAATCATATAGTACTTATGCTCTTCTTGTCTGGCCTTTTCTGCTCAACACAGTGTCTCTAAGGTTCGTTTATGTTTTTGTGTGTATCAGCAGTTTATTGATTTTTATGGCCAACTGTATTCCCTGGTGTGAATATACCACAGTTGATTTAGGCATTTGCCCAGCAGCAGACTTACAGGTTGTTTCCAGCCTACAGCTATCATGAATATGTTTTAGAATATACTGTCCTCCAAAATAGATTGTGCCAATTTCCCCTTCTCCTCTCTGAGTGGGAGCTGGGAAAGTGGCACTGGAGGAGAAAATACATCCTGAGCACGTACCATTGACCCTCTGTGGTGGTGGCTTCTTTGGGAAGGGACTGGGCATTCTTGGTTCCTGGTGGCCTCCCCTGGCCTATTTTAAGCGTTTCTGTTGGGAAAAACCTCATGGAAACGCTTGTCTGCTCTGATGTACTCAAGGATCAGTGCATTTTACGGCATCCTTCTTAAGAAAACCCTCGGAAGAAATTCCTGTGGAGGCTCAGTAGCAGAAATAATTTCATTTCTCCTGAGCTATTGGTTTGTTCTTATTTTAAGGACACCGTGAATTGGCAACTGATCAAGTTACACACGTGCGAGGTCCTTACATATCAAGTGCCGTTTGCTTTTGTATCAGCTTTACGAATCGCTCCATTTTGTGTGCTGGCCTCTGTGTAGTTTTCAGTCCTTGCTTTCCTGTTATACTTTATGAATACCTGGGAGCCACGTTTATGCTTTTCTGTCGCAGGTGGGGTGTAATGAATCAGTCACTTAACGCCATGACTCGGGGGCATCTTTGGCAGAGGAGCAGTTGCCCTGGCTCTGGGTGGTGTTGGAAGGGTTGTCTAGCAGAAGTGGGAGCCTTCCTGTGACCTCAGCCTCCTTGGCTGTTGATGAACTGGCCTCATACTGGCTTCAGACAAGCATGTAAAGCACCAGCAAACCCTCCAGCTGCCTCTGAAGCTGGCTGCCGTGTCATCCTTTGCCCCAGATTTTGTTGGCTCTGGCTCCACCTTGTCCCACCCCAGCCCTTCCCAATGTCCCTTCTTACCCCGCTGCCTGTGTGCCTTCTTGGATGCTGCTGACCTTGTCATGTCTGTCATTTTCATTCTCTCTTGAGTTTTGCTCCCTCTCCCCTTGCCCTACAAGTCCTTGGCTGGGAGTAGAGTTGGTATCACCCCTGCCTTGATCCCCTCTCTTCTCTGGCCCTGCCATATTCCAAGTTTCTTGTGTTGATGGACAGGAGCGTGTGCTGACCAGGAGGAGGGGGTAGGACCGGGGGCTGCGGCTCCTAAATGCAGCAGCTGTAGAAAGGAATGTGCTCCCCAAACCCACTCTCCCCCTGCCACACCCTGGGTGCTGTAAAGGAGCTGGGAGTGACAGCTGCAGAGCTTCCTGAATTAGGGGGCCTAAGTCACAGGTTCCCCCGCGGGGCCGCCTGTTTTAGCGGATAGCCTCAGGATCAGATTAAGGAGGAGGCAGGAAAGTGACTGGAAGAAGGCTGCAGGTGCTGCACACGTCTCAGAGATCAGCTCTCTCATTGCGTCTCGCCCTGTGGCAGATAAAGAGGATGTTCCGAAAATGCCAAGAGAGAATTGATGAAAATCTCCTGTTCTCCTATTGAGAGAAGAATGTATTAGTAGGGCTGGGCAGGCACTGAAGGTCAATGGGGGGCTGCTGGTTTGAGATCAGGGGAGAGGCATTCTCCATTCTCCAGGGAATCCTCGTGGTGCCTGTCCCTGGCCTTCAGCAGGAAGGTGGGGTGGCAGGTGTGGTGACCTGGAGCACTCTGGCTGGTTCTGGGCCTCACATCGTATTCAAAAGAGCAGAACTAGCACTCTCTGGTAGTGAGTTCCCTGTACCCGGAGGTGTTCAGTCGGAGGCTGGATAGAGTTTTTTGTGGAGGGGATTCCTGTAATGGATGGGAATTTGGGTCCTTCTAAGGATAAATGGGACAATATGGTGAAGGTTGCTTTCTGCACTGTGTTAGCACTGAGTATGGAGCAGATCCAGATGCAGAGGCCTGCCTGGTAGGGTCCGACCTCGTTTTCTCAGTCCCTCAAGGAACTGTTGAGGTACGGATTGACCTAGGAAAAAAATCAGTGGCCAAAGAGGGACCAAACTGCAGGGACTATGTGAGGCTGAGGACCCTTAGGCAGAGGCTCTGGCAGCTTCTGTCCAAAGAACGAGCTGGGGAGAGGGCCAGGCCTTGCTCTGGGCAGACAGCGGCAGCCCCGGAGGGTGGGTGATGTGGGGTGAAGCCGGTGTGGAGCTCTTACAGGGCAAAGTGAGGTCTCTTTAAGAATTATGACCTGGTATGGGAATGCAAGCTGGTGCAGCTACTTTGGAAAACAGTGTGGAGGTTCCTCAAAAACCTAAAAATAGAACTACCCTCTGACCCAGCAATTGCACTACTAGGCATTTATCCATGAGATACAGGTGTGCTGTTTCGAAGGGACACACGCACCCCCATGTTTATAGCAGCACTATCAACAACCAAAGTATGGAAAGAGCCCAAATGTCCATCGATGGATGAATGGATAAAAAAGATGTGGTACATTTATACGATGGAGTATTACTCGGCAATCAAAAAGAGTGTTATCTTGCCATTTGCAACTACGTGGACGGAACTGGAGGGTATTATGCTAAGTGAAATTAGAGAAAGACAAAAATCATATGACTTCACTCCTATGAGGACTTTAAGAGACAAAACAGATGAACATAAGGGAAGGGAAACAAAAATAATATCAAAACTGGGAGGGGGACAAAACAGAAGAGACTCATAAATATGGAGAACAAACAGAGGGTTACTGGAGGGGTTGTGGGAGGGGGGATGGGCTAAATGGGTCAGGGGCATCAAGGAATCTTCTCCTGAAATCATTGTTGCACTATATGCTAACTAATTTGGATATAAATTTTTAAAAATAAAAAATAAAATAATAAAAAAAAGAATTATGACCTGGGAGGGGCACCTGGGTGGCTTAGTGGTTTAAGGGTCCACGGTCCGACTTTGGCTCAGGTCATGATCTCGCGGTTTGTGTTTCGTGGTTCGAGCTCTGCATTGAGCTCTGTGTTGATAGCTCAGAGTCTGGATCCAGATTCGGATTCTGAGACTCTGTGTCTCCCCCTCTCTGCCCCTCCTCCACTTGTGCTCTGTCTCTGTCTCTCAAAAATAAATAAACATTAAAAAAGTTAAAAAAAAAAAAAAAAAGAATTATGACCCGGGAGTTTCTCTTCAATTGAGTCTACCCTCCTTTTTAATCTCTCACTTTCCAAACCGGGTGCCTTTTACTTTGATGTTTAAAAATTGTGGTTAAAATTTACCATTTTAATCCTTTGTGATTTTTAATTCAGTGGTATGAAGCACATTCACAGTGTGGTGCAACCATCAGCACTGTTCTTCTCCAGAATGTTTTCATTATTCTAAATAGAAACTCTGTATCCATTAAACGCTAACACCCCCCCTCCCCCCCCCCCCCCCCCCCCCCGTGCTCCCTTCCCTCCACCCCTGGCACCCACCATCTACTTTGACTTTTTTTTTTTAGTCTTTTTGACTTTTCTAGATGCCTCATATAAGTGCATTCATGCAATATCTATCTCTTATGAACTGACTTGTGTCCCCCCAAAATTCATGTTGAATTCCTAACTCCTAGTATCTCAGAATGTGACTGTACTTGGACACAGGGTCTTTACAGAGGTGATTACGGTAAAATGAGGTCACACGGGTGTGCCCTGGTCCAAGGTGATTGGTGTCCATACAAGAAGAGGAGATTAGGACACAGATGACACAGACCAAGAGATGACCATATGAGAAGGACACAGTGAGGAGACGCAGTGGCTCCACAAAGCCAAGGAGAGAGGCCTCAGAAGAAATCACACCTGCTGGCACCTTGATCTTGGACTTCCAGCCTCCAGAACTATGAGAAATAAATTTCTGCTGTTTAAGCTGCCCGGTCTGCAGCGTTTTGTTATGATGGCCTCAGCAAACAAATACATTGCCCTTTTGTGACTGGCTTATTTCATTTAGCATTAGCATTTCGGACGCTCATCCGTGTTGTCGCACATATTAGAATTTCATTTTTTTTATAAATTTTTTTTAACCTTTATTTTTGAGACAGAGAGAGACAGAGCATGAACGGGGGAGGGGCAGAGAGAGAGAGGGAGACACACAATCGGAAGCAGGCTCCAGGCTCCGAGCCATCAGCCCAGAGCCCGACGCGGGGCTCCAACTCACGGACCGCGATATCATGACCTGAGTTGAAGTCGGACGCTTAACTGACTGAGCCACCCAGGCGCCCCTAGAATTTCATTTTTTATGGCTGAATAATATCCCACTGTAGGGATAGACCACATTTGGTTCATGTGTTCATCTGCTGATGGACGCTTGGGTTGTTTATTGTGCTGCTGTGAACATGTCTCTGCAAGGATCTGTTGGAGTCCAAATGGGGTGTCCTGAAATCACATGCAGTGAGCCCTTTATACAGTGCGCAGCTCACATTTTCCCTTCCAGCCTGGTCTGGAGTCTGGCCCTTCAGCCTGTGTCTCCCTGTTCTCCCCCACAACCCTCCACCACCTTTCACCAACACACCAATTCCTCTCTTCCCCTGATGGCATTCACTCCGATCAATGGGAGAAGTTGTGGCTTTGTGAGTCAGGCACGTCCGGGTTCACATTCAGACCACTCCGCTCTTAGGAGGTGATGTTGAACAAGTTACTGCAGCAGTCTGAGGCCTCAGCCTTCTCATTGTGGCATGGTGGTGGCATGCCCACTTCTCGTGACAGGTGAAGCGCCTGGCCCAGAGCAGGGGCATCATTGACTTTGACTTCCTTTTCTCTCCCAGGTCCAGTACTGCCCCCTCCCTTCATGGTTGACGGAAGGCTCAGTGCTGGTGTGTTAGGGTTCTCCCAAGAAATAGAGCCAGTAGGATGTATGTGTATAGAGAGAGGTCGAGGGGACCGGAAGGTTGGAAATCCACAGGGATACCTGGTGGCTGGAAATTCTCGCAAGAGTGAATGTTGCAGTCTTGGGTCAGAAAGCAGTCAGAGGAAGCATTCCTTACTGTTCCAGGGTGGGGAGCTGAGTCTTTTCTCTTAAGGCCTTCCACTGATTGGATGAGGCCCATCACATTATGGAGGGTGATCTGCTTGACTCAGAGTCTACAGATTTTAATATTAAGTGCATTTAAAAAATACCTGCACAGCAACATTCAGACTGATACTTTCCAACTAGGCACCCTAACCTAGCCTAGTTAACGCATAAAATTGACCATTGCAGTTGGTACCTTGTCAGTTTTCTTTAGATTGGCCTAAAGATTCAGTGTAATCCCTATTAAAATCCAAGAAGGCCTTTAAATAGCAATTTGCAGGCTGATTGCAAAATTCATACAGACGTGTAAAGGAACTACAATAGCTAAAGCAACTTTTAAAAGATCTAAGTTGAGGGAGTCACACTACCGCATTTCATGACTGATTAGGAAGTCACAGTGGAAGGACAGACACGTAGATCAGCAGGACAGAATATAGTTCAGAAATGGCTTTAAACACATACCGTCAACTGATTTTCAACATGAGGTGCGAAGGCAGTTGAGTGGGGGAAGGGTGGTCTCTTCCAGTGCTGCTGGAACCGCTGGATGTCCACATGTGAAAATCCTAACTTCAGTTTTTACCTGGCAACCTATTGAAAATTACACAAAGTGGATCACAGGTCTAAATGTAAAACCCAAAATTGTTACATTTCTAGGAGAAAACAGGAAAACATCTTGGGGACCTTGGGTTAGGCAAAGAGTTCTTTGAATTTGATGAAAATTAGGAATTTCTGCTTTTTGAAAGATACCTCAGTGCATGAAAAGACAAGATGCCAATGGAGACAATTCTTACAGATTACGTATCGGATGAAGGGCTTGTATTCAGCGTATGTATATAAAAAAAAAAACCATCAAAGCTCAATAGAAGGAAACAACCCATCAAAAATAGTTGAAAGTTTTGAACAGGCTCTGCACCAAAAACACACGAAAGAAAAGTGGATCACAAAAACACACATGGAAACGTGCTTAATATCATCAGTCATGGGCGCCTGGGTGGCTCAGTCGGTTAAGCATCCCACTTTGGTTTAGGTTATGATCTCCCGGCTCATGAGTTTGAGCCCCGCATCGGGCACTGTGCTGACAGCTCAGAGCCTGGAGCCTGCTTCAAATTCTGTGTCTCCCCCTCTTTCAGTCTCTCCCCAACTCACCCCTGCCTCTCCCTCTCGCTCTCAAAAAATAAACATTAAAAAATTAAATATCAGTCATTAGGAAAATGCAAATTGAAACTACAATAAGATATCACTGCACACCTACAAGAATGACTAAAATGTGAAAGACTGACCCTACCCAGGATCAGCAAGGATGTGGAGGAACTGGTGGCAGAAATGTAAAATGGCACAGTCACCTTAGGAAAAAGTTAAACGGACCCCCCACCATGTGATCCAGCCACTTCCCTTCTGGGTATTTACTGGAGAGAAACGAAAGTGAACGTTGGTAAGTGGAATTGTATACAGATGTTCCCAGCAGCTCGATCAGTAATAGCACAGACTTGGAGACAACCCAGTGTCTGTCATGAGGAGAATGGATAGCAAATTGTGGCCAGTCCATACAGTGAAGTACTGTCCGGAATACAAAGGAATGAACTATCGATACACAACTGCAACGTGAGCACATCTCAAAGTAAGTATGCTGAGTGAAAGAAGCCAGATAAAAAACACATACGATGTGGTTCCATTTACATCCACAAATACAGACTAACGTATAGTGAAGAGAGCAGCTCAGGAGCTGCTGGGGAGGGGGCTGGAGGGGGGAGGCATGAGGAAAATTGGGCAGTGAGGAATCTGGTCACTATTTTGATTGCGGTGATACACATATGTCAAAATGAATCAGATTTGAATAGCATTCTGTGCTGCAGGTGGATTAGACCCCAGCGAAGCTGTGTTAAATGTAAAGCCCATAGAAGAATGGCCAGTTGACTTCATTTCCTCTTCTCCGTGACCGACTGCCATCCTCACAGTGACACCCTCCCTCCAGCCTGACAAGCCAGTGTCTGCATTCCCTCAGCTTCAGAGAACTGGTTCTTAGGGGCTGTCATGTGCCATTAGGAAAACTGCATCAAACATCACATTGCAGACACGACAGAAGGTTCTGGAACCCCCATGTTACTGGAAATGGATCTCTGTTCACTGTCTTACATCATAGCACGGGACATGTCTCCTAGCTTCCCCTTTGTCCTTCCGAGGCATCAGCATTCTGTGTTTTCCAGAAGCCTGAGAAGGTTAAGCTCCTAGCCATCTACCTCAAAGGTCAGACGTCACAGGTTTCCTTAAGCAGCTATTGTGGCTTCACCCTCCTGACCGACCTGTGGGGGCGGGGGTGGGGGGGTGGGGGTGGGAACGGCCGAAATGTCTGTCAGTGGCTGTCAAATAGAATCTCTCTCGCTTTGCCCTGTGGCTCCTTCATTCAGAAAACTGAGGCAGGTCAAGGTCAGTGACTTGGCCCAGACTTTAGATCAAGTTAGCACAGATGCTGAAAAGGCTCGGGTTCCTAACCCCTAGACCTAACCCAAGGGATGCCCCACTTTTTCTCTACCACCCCTGCCCTGTGACCCATGTCACGTGACCCCAGGGCCGCTGGGGGGAGAGAATCCGGTCCGGGCTCTGCCTTCCGGGGCCTGACAGCAGGCACAGCAGTGGTGGAGCCAGCCTCTGCATGGCCTGTCAGGGTCTGCGCGGCTTCCCCATCACGTCCACCCAGTTGCCCTAGTGACTGTGTGACCCTTTCTCCCCCACCCGGCGCTGCCACCAGCCCTATAAATAGAGGCGAGGAGCAGCTGGGCTCTCTTGGCAGTCACCATGAGGGCGCTGGTCCTGCTCTGCTGCTTTGTGGCATCGCTCCTGCTCCCAGGACAAACAGGTATGACCCTTACCCCTGTCAGCCAGGCCAGATCACGACCCCCACGTGCCCTGAGGTCTTATGTTTACTGAAGGGGGGAGGGGGGAGAGGCTCGAGCGGTAGATGGTGAGGCCTCAGTGGTTCCTGGGGTTGATGGCAAACGTGGACTCCTGGCATCGTCTCCATTCCTTTCTCCCTGGGGCCCAGGAGGAAATGGTACGGAGAACCTGAGAGACGTCGGGGGCTCCATGAGAGGCCAGAGAAAGTGGGAGCAGTGGACCGAGAGGTGCAGGCAGGCATGAGGCCTGAGCCAAGGGCTGGGAGCCAGAGGACAGGTCTGGCCAGTAGATGTTGGGGAAGAGGACCCCAAAAGTCAAGACTAGAGGACCCTTCTAGATGGGCGAAAAGAACCCGGTCTTGGAGCTGGAGGGGCCCCTGGAGGTCTGAGTTGGCTTGACCCTCCCCCCCGGTGGGGATTGGGCAGGGGCTGGCTTTGCATGACTGAACACCGGGCACAGTGCACAGAGTTGGGGGTTGTCTGGGGAACAGCAGGGTAGAAAGGAGGTCGGTTGGGAACAGGTTGGAGATGGAGTTGGGGATTGGAGCCAGAGTTTGGGAGAGGAGCAGGACCCCCTGCAGGGTATCCCTGGCCTGGGCTGGGGGCTCCACTGGAAGGGGGCTGGGGCATGTGTGCACGGTCTCCCTTTGATATCTCAGCACTTTGTGTGGCAGAGGCGGTGGCTCAGGTTACAGCGTGGGGGTTATTTCTAGGCATGGAGGGGACACCAGATCATTTGTCACCTCTCTCTTCCTGAGACTTCTGTGGCTGGGTCTCGCTTGGTGGTGCTTTGGGGGTGATCTGGGGACCCCCAGGCCTCTGGGTCTCCTGCTTTGTCTTTTCATGAGTGGCCGTCTTCATCTGCACCGGGGACCACAGGGCCAGAGCCCCAGCCGCTCGGGTCTTTGAGATTCTGTGTGTCAAGGTCCTCGACCCAGCCAGGAGGGCAGGTAGCAGGCAGGAGCAGAAGCTGTTCCCTCAGGGGGTTAGGGATCTAGGTGGGGGGATTCAGCCTTGCGAACACCGCTGGGCCCTGCCCTTGTCTGCCCTTGAGTTAATTTGGGCCTTGCAGCGCTGCTGTGGCTGGAGCGGTGAGGATTCCAAGCGGCTGTCGGGTGGCTAAGTATGGAAACAGCCATGTAATTGGATCCTGAGCCCCAAGCCACTGCTGCCCTCTCCCCTTCACAGCCCCTGCCCTGCTCCGCCCAGCCCCAGCTGCCGCCTTGCTTCCACACAGCAGGCCCTTAGCCTTTTAGGGACATCCTTCATCTTTCCTCCCAACAAGGGAACTGGACATCTGGAACGTTCCATAAGGCCTGCCTGGGGATCTTGCTGTGGGGGAAAGGAGGCAGGCAGGCATTTTGTGCGAAGATCCTCTCTGTGCGTGCTCCTTCCTTCCTGGACTCTGCAGTGTGGTCCAGTCCTGGCTTCCAGGGAGGGTTTGTCCACCATGTGCAGGGTCCCCTTTCTCCTCACTCCTGCTCACCACTTGGGCTGTGGGCTCTTCTCCCGGGGGGTGAATCTTATCACTCTACCAGCTGTAGATTACCGCAAAGGCAGCTGTCTCCTGTACCCGCTAGGAGGTTCCAGCCGTAAGGGTGGCTTCTCCCTGCCCCCATGATGACAGTCCTTCCTACTGGTTGATTTCCCACTGGAATTGTGCCACGAAGTAAATGCCACCTTGCCCAAAGGCAGCAGCTTTGCTCCTGAACTTCCCACCCTATTACTGGACCCTCATTTCCATCCCGCTGCTGGCTGGATGGCAGGCTGACCTTCTGTCTAATCCAGCTTCCTGCTCCCCGGGGATGGAGGGGGCCCTACAGAGCCGTGCTTCTGTCTCTTGTCCCCATGTTGCCCCTGTGGTCCTCTAGACCGAGGCAGCCTCTTCTTGTTCCCTAGCAAGGGACCAAGTACCTCTCCTGATGCTAGGACGCAACCAGAACTGCCGTGGCCCCATCACCAGACACCTTGTAAGTCTCCACCCCCTGACCCATGGCCTCTAGGCATTTTGACCATTGGGGTCCTCCTCTTTGTCTTGGGGACTTGGCCTGGTCACAGGCCTGCTCAAGGACAGGGGAAAGCAGCCTCGAGTATTGTCGAGGTAAGAGAGCAAAAGCTGGAGGAACCAGAGATGTGTACAAGGTCAGGCAGTGAATTAGGGACAGACAGTCTCACCCCCTCCTCCAAGAGTGGGGTGGTGGGGGGTGGCCAGCGCTGAGAGAGCATTTGGGTTCAAGTTGCTGGTGTCTGTTAGGCTGGGTTTGGGACTTCTTTGCTTCCTGCTGCCTGCATGATGCAGAGGTTGGGGTAGATGGGGATTCTGAGTCCGTTCCTTCCTCCAGCCTAGCCCTGGTTTGGCCTGCTTGCGGCCTGCTCTGGCCTCCACCCTGCTGTCCCAATAATGAGAAGTTGGTGCACGCTGGGGCTGACCCACCCCTCTGTGAGAGATGAGGGTCTGTCAGGAACCCCTTTGTGGCCCCTCCTCACCCACCCTAGGCTGGCTATTTCCAGAAAGAGGCTGTGTTCATGTTCCCTCAACAGGGCAGCCCAGCTGCTGCGATCTCCACCTTGGGGAGGGGTCATGAGCTCAGGGGTTTTGGGGAGAGGACAGAAGCCTTTGCACTGCCCCCCGCAAGGTGTGATTCCTGGCTCGGTGCAGCCAGATGAGTCCACAGGGAGAAACTAGTCTGCCCCTTCCCACATCGAGTCTCCAAAGCATTCAGTGAGATTTGCTAATGGATGTGCACACCTTGCTTAGTGGCCTGTGGAACTAGAGTTTGGGAAATGCTGTTTTTGACCCTCGCCTGGGTGTGGCAATAAAAGTCAGAGAGCTGGTTCAAGGCAGGTCTGAGCTGGAGTTCAGGTGTCCTTGCTCCCCCGGAAGGGGGTCCAGATGAGGCCAGCTGCATCCATCTGGCTGTTTGGTGCTCACTTAGGTGTGGTGGGTTGGGAAGGAGCCTAATCTCTACAGACACAGGAGGCAGATGGCTGTTGCTCTCTGCCAGGGTCCCAGGGCCAAGGACAGGGTCTAGGTGCTGTGGCTCCTGGTCTGGAATAGGGGTACAGCCGGGAGAGTGGGCAGGGGTGGGGTCTGCCACTGTGGGGTGCTGGGCTTAGCTCTCTCCAGGACACCTTCCCTGCTCCAAATCCCAATCCAGACCCACTCACAGCACAACCCCTTATGTTTAAATGCTGCCTGGGTGCAAAGCCTTTTCATTCAAACACCTCACCACATCTCACTGTGTACTAATCATCCCAGATTTATCAGGTACCTCCTGTTGTTTAGGTATGGTACTGGGGGAGTTCACATGGGTGTTTCGTCCTTGGCATGCTTACGTTCCGGTACAGGAGATAGGGTGTCTTCTGCCTTGTGGCCACACATGCACACACACATGCGCGTGCGTGGGCCACACGTGAGTGTCATGAGGGAGGCACAGGTAAAGTGAGGTAGGGTGGAAGTGCCTGGGGAGATAGTTTTTAACTGAGTGGGTCAGGAACTGTTTACAGATGAGGGAATGTTTGAGATGGGCCTGGAGGAAAGTAGCATCGAGATGTGGAGTGACGGAAGGAAGAAGATTCTACTTTAAGGGAGCAGGATAAGCAAACTCATGCTGTCAGGAGAGGTCGGGGCTCTGGGGAGAACTGGGCAAGGATAAGGGCAGGCAAAGCAAAGTGGGGGTCATGGGGAAGGTCCTTGGAAGG
Source organism: Lynx rufus (assembly GCF_022079265.1). Classification (NCBI taxonomy): domain Eukaryota; kingdom Metazoa; phylum Chordata; class Mammalia; order Carnivora; family Felidae; genus Lynx; species Lynx rufus. The sequence goes on from NW_025814838.1 coordinate 21,488,966, forward strand.
CTGGATTGGGCCTCTGAAGGGCCACGTGTGGTCGGCTGATGAGGAGGGCTTTGCTCTGTGGATGGTGGGTAACCTTTGAGAGCTTTGGAAGCATCCGTCCAGCAGGTGTTTGGAGGGAAGGGGAGGACGAGGGAGGCTGACTAGAGGACCTCGTCAGAAATGCCAGTTGGAGTGGGTGTGAGCTCCGCAAGGCAGTTTGGGGGGGTGGGCAGAGAGGAGGGCCAGACCCAGCAGGTAGCTGCGGTGAAGTCCACTGGACCCCAGCGAGCCAGGGCCAGAAGGAGGCCTTGAGGGTCTAGTGTGGGTCACTGGAGGTGTGATCTTGCCAGAAAAATGAATGAATGAATGAATGAATGAATGACCAGGAACATTAAAGAACAGATTTTAAAGGCTCAGTTTGGGTCATTATGAATTTGAGGTGCCAGGGAGACATCTGGGTGGATCCTGGATGTTGGAGGATGGAAAGTCAGGTCTGGAGGTCCGGACATGAGATTCATTTGGGTGAAGATGAGGCTGTTGCAGAGAGAGAAAAAGAAAAGATACAGGGATGGTCGTTGGGCAGTGCCACATTTGGGCAGTGAGTGGATTTCAGGAAAAGGGGAAGAGACCTGGGAAGACGCAGTGACCTGGATGGAAGCCAAGGGAAGGGAACATTCTGTGGTTTTTGTTTTTTGTCTTTTTAAATTTTTTAACATTCATTTTTGAGAGACAGAGACAGAGCACAAGCAAGGGTGGGGCAGAGTGAGAGGGAGGCACAGAATCCGAAGCAGGCTCCAGGCTCTGAGCTGGCAGCACAGAGCCTGATGTGGGGCTCACACCCACGAACTGTTAGATCATGACCTGAGCAGAAGTTGGACGCTCAAACGACTGAACCACCCAGGCACCCTGGGAAGGGCGCATTCTAGAAAGGCGGTCGGAGGGATGAAATGCCAAAGAGATGCCGGGGAAGATGAGGCGTTAGCTTTGATACCCTGAGGTCACAGGCAGAGCACGAGGGCCTTATGTGCATCTAGCGAAGGCGCAGAGGCAACACATTTGGACAGTGGGCTCAGGAGGGATAGAGACGTGAGAGTAAGTGGGCAGGGGGTTTGTGGATATAGCAAATTTCCTTTTCAACACTAGGAAGACGAAGTGTGTTTATGGGCCAATGGCAAGGGTCCTAGGAGAGACAAGGACTGACAGACACAAGGTGGAGAGGAAGTGACCAAGCTGCCAGACGTGCAGGAAGGGTGGGATAGGTCTTAGGAGACACGCCATAGCACTGTGGAGACCTCAGAGGGACACTGCACATTCCAGGCAAACTCAGGAGCCAGCCAGGGAGCTAATATAGGGTGTAGGGATCCTGGCCTACACTACGATTGCCGTGGAGGGCCTGGAGGGTCACCGGGTCGGGGGAAGGAACCAGACAGATGTTCCAAGAACCCATGAGGTGGAAAGGGAGGCCCATTGCCCCAAGTTGCATGGTATGGAACAGCAGGGCCGAGACCAGAGCCTGGTCCGTGGTGCTGAAGGAACACCCACCAGGCAGAGCCCGGAGACGAAATCAGTGACCCAACCTTTTTGTGTCAGTGAAAGTTGGTGAACGAGCCCCCTCAAGCCAGATGCTGTGGAGAATAGGGCAGAGTCTGATCCCAAGCTCCACCATGTAAGGTGTACATTCAGCAAATGTCCCCTGGGCCTGCAACGGGAAAAGCTCTGTATTTGGACTCCATCAGGATCTGTGACTTAGCGGGAGCTGGCTGGGAGGCACGCGGTGAGTTCCTCGGATGTCGGCCTCGGTTCTCATTCTTCTTGTGGAACAGAGACAGTCCCAGGCTCAGGTTTCCTCTGGGGTTTTTTCCTGGCTGGGAGGACTTGGCCGCGCCCATTGGCGGGGCTCATTTTGGGATCGGGGAAGTCCTGTCCCATTTGGTTTCAGCCCCATCCTTCTGCAGCCCTGAAGGTGGTTTTGTTCAGAGTCAAGGTCCCAGGCAGAGACATGCCTGCACTTGTCAGTTCCCTATCCTCCCTCACAGAGGGCTCCACGGCCGCCTTTTCTGAGCTGCCTGGTCTTAGGTGGGGGGGCTTGGGCTGCAGAAGCAGTCCCTGCTGTTAGGACGTCAGCCGTTCACACCCCCCTCGCCAGGGCCTGCAGCAGCCAGCTGTACAGAGAGCAGGCCACCCTTCCCAGCCGCTCTGGGGTGGGTGTGCCCAGGGGCCTGATCCTGAAGAATCACCACCATGAGACTGTGGTTCCGGCAGCCAGCTCCTGCCTGGCACCACCCCAGAGGCCTGTCTTCCCTGGGACTACCTCATCAGAACCACACGAAGACATAGTCTCCATGGCTCTGTCCGCTCCGAATCCTGGTCCCCAGAAGGATTTCGAGTAGAACGCTGGCTTAGCCGGGGCGGGCTCCCTGGCTTCACTGCAAGAATGTTATGCAGTGAGAAAAGGCTTTTCTCCTTCGACACTTTGGGGGACCCTCCCCCCAGGGGTCCTTGTCCTTCACCACCTTGGCAGGACCCTCTTGTCCTCTGTCACTCAGAGCGCTGAAGGGCAAAGAGCAGGTGTGGGTTGTGTGGCCAGCTCTGGGGAGGAGAAGGGTCCGGCGCAGAGTCAGAAAGGGGAGACGGGCCTTCCGTGGGGAGCCCGCCCTGTGTTGGGAACAGAATGGATTCATGATTAGGGGCGAGGAGCAATGTATGGTCAGCAAGTGATGTAAGAATGCAACTGCCTTATAATCTGGGTACTTGCCCAGAGAATACAAAGTGTGCTAATTCAAAGGGATACGTGCACCCCTGTGTTTATAGCAGCACTGTTAATACGATAGCCAAATTATGGCAGCAGCCCGAGTGTCCCTTGATAGATGGATAAAGACGATGTGGTACACACACACACACACACAGTGGAATGTCAGTCATAAAAAAGAATGAAATCTTGCCATTTGCAACCACACAGATAGATCTAGAGAGTATAACGCTAAGCGAAACAAGTCAGAGAAAGACAAATACCATGTGATCTCGCTCATATATGGAATTTAAGAAACAAAACAAACAAGCAAAGGGAAAAAATAGAGACAAAGCAAGAAACACACTCTTCACTACAGAGAAAACACTGATGGACACTAGAGGCAGGGGATAAGGGGATGGGGGAAATACAGGGTGGGGATTAAACCGTGCGGTTGTGATGGGCACCGGGTGTTGTATGGAAGTGTGGAATCACTCTCTTCTGCACCTGAATCTAATATTACACTGTCTGTTAACTAACTGGAATTAAAATTAAAAAGTTAAAACAAAACAGAAAACAGAGGCGCCTGGGTGGCTTAGTTGGTTAAGTGTCCAACTCTTAGTTTCTGCTCAGGTCGTGATCTCATGGTTCATGGATTTGAGACTCAAGTCGGCTCCAAGCTGCAAGTCAGGAGCCTACTTAGGATTAGCGCTCGCTCTCTCTCTCTCTCTCTCCCCACCCCTCCCCCACTCTCTCTTACTTTCTCATTCTTTGTCTCTTTTGAAATAAACGAACATAAAAAAGACAAGCGAGATATGAGGTGCAACACAGATCCGGACACAGCGGCAACCGAGAGGGGGCAGGACTGGAGAGAGGCAGGAAAGGGGGTGATGATGGGGACCCCTCTCTGAAAAACCAGCTTTCTGGCCTCAACGCCAGGCTGTGTTCACCACGAGGTCCTGGTCAGCCACACTGCTCGGACAGGAACAGGCTGTGTCTCTGCCCCAGGAGCTGACTTCTATTTGGGGAGATGACACACACTGAGAGAAAATGTAACTAACACCCGGGCAGCTCTAGTTGGAGTTCAGAAGAGGGCTGGAAGGTCGGCCTCACGGAGGGGCAGGGTTTCAGCTGCACTGGGAGGAAGGGGGACAGTCGCTGGACTGTCAGCTCTGAGAGGGCACGGGCTTCGTGTTTGGTTAATTTGCTCACCGCTGAGTCACCAGTGCCTAGCCTGGCGCTTGGTTCACAGAAAGCCCTTAATGTCTGATGAATGAGGGGGTGGTTTGTGCAGGCAGAGGAGGAAGAGCATCTGAAGGTGGTGATCAGAACCAGGAATGGAGACGGGGGCATTGTACTGGCAGGGGTAGCGATGAGCCCAGCTCTGGCTCGGGTGTGGGGCTCCTATTGGTGGGATCAGACCCCCTGATGGGCGAAGGGCCTGGAACACTGAGCCAGGTGGCTCTCCCTGGGCCCTTGGCATACTGCAGCCCCTCTCCTTCTCCTTCTCAGATATTTTTGGATCCTTCTAGAGCAGGGACTGCATTCTGAGCTCAAACAGGTGCAGGCAAAGTCTGGCCTGGAGTTCTGAGCCCACAGGAAGTGGGTTGTGTTGGGAGCTCAGGCCAGGGGAGAGCCCTGGGGTTTGGGAGCCCCCTCCCCCCCGCCTTTCCACCAGCTCACCGCCAAAACTGTGGCCCCTGGTCCTCCTCCAAGTGGCCATTTGGTTAGGACTCGGCCAGCCCAGTTGTTTCCCATAGAAGTTTCCCTAGGTGGCAATAGTTAAAGACTTGACAAAGCCATTGCCTTGAAAATGACCTCTCTGTCCTACGGTTCCCCAACTGCCTGTTCTGTGCACCTGCACCTTCCAGAGAGGCTTCTGGCCACTTCGTTGGTCCTTTTTTTTTTTTTTTTTTCCCTCCCACCCCTGCCCCCGTGTTCCCTCCTACCCTTTATTTCAAGTGTCAGGTAGTAGAAGATCATTTATTTCTCTAGCTTATCTCAGGGGGTCGGGACACCAGGAAGGGGTCTGGAAAAATTGGAGAAGGATCACAGCACTTGCTGTGGCCTGGGGAGCCCCTCCTGGCCTCAGGAATGAGCCTGGGTACAGGCTGTGAGGGGAGTAGAAGCCCAGTGGCAAATCTACCTTTCTCCTGTCTTCAGTTTCCCTCCTGAATTGGTAGTTAGACCAGCAGCCTCTTCACCGGGAGCCCTGTCACCTGAGGCTGCCCGCATTGGGAGCAGAGCAGCCTGCCTGGGGTGGGGCACACAGCGACATTAGGGCCGAGCAAACACTGGCTTTGTCACAAATTTGCCACCAAGCCCCTTACCATTTTGCACCTGTTTGTTTGCCCATAAAACAAGATAATTATACTTGCCCTATTTACAGCATGGGGTTGTGATGTGACTAAAATTTAAAAAAGGCTATCAGATGCTTAAAATGTTTTTTTGATATTAGACACTTTTTAAGGTTAAAAGGACAGTGACAGTAATTACAGGCTATCGCTGCTGTCCCTGGTCCTCTGGCTTGACACCTGCCACCGGTTTCCTCAAATATCACGAAATATGAACACTCAAGGGAATCCGTCAGCATCTCTGCCCCTTCTCAGGGCTGTTAACATCCTTTGGATTCTCTGTCCTCAAAGAGCTTACAAACCAGGCTGTGGGGGGAGGCAGCCCCCATTCATGACCGGCTGAGGGAACCGTATAAGGCACATGTCACAGGGTCTAAAAATAAGTAGCCTGAGTGTGCAGAGAAGGGGAGTGGGTGGGAGAGGGCCGTGGGGCTGGTGAGAGCACCACCGCTTAGTGTGAGGGGGCGTCAGGAAGACCTCGTGGGGCCGGGCCTCAGCGCTGTTCCTGTGTTCCCCTCCTGGGGCCATCGGAACCAGTGACCGTAAACCTCACGCCTTCCAACAACAGAAACTTAACCTCTCGCAGTCTGGAGGCCAGAAGTCAGAAATCAAGATGTTGGCAGGCTTCACAGGAGGATCCTTCCTGCCTCTTCCAGCTTCTGGTGGATCCTTGGCCTTCCTTGGCTTGTAGACGCGTCTCCGATCTCTGCCTCTGTCCTCACGTGGCCCCTCCTCTATGAGTCTCTGTGTGTCCTCTGCTTTTCTTCTAAGGACATCAGTCATCGGCCTTAAGGCCCACCCTAATGCAGTATGGCCACCGCTTAACTACTTATATCTGTACAGGCCCTATTTCCAAATAACGTCACATTCTGAAGTTCTGGAGGGATGGGAATTTGGGGGTGGAGGCTCCATAGCCTTGGACCCAACGGCTGAGTGGTTGTTGGCTCTGAACATATAGTTCCCGTCTCTCTCCTGGGTGGTAGCCCTCTACTGGGCACAGATGGCACCTGTTTCCTCCGTCCTCTCTCTGGCCCCACCGCCCACACTATTGCCGTAGCAGCTAATTTGGAGCTCTGCTGACACACCCAGTACAAACGTGTTGAACGAATGGACCGACAGCTGGCCGGGGGCAGGCGATCCCAGGAGGCCGCCTAGCCTTGTGGTGGTACTGGGGAGGATGGCGGGGGGCATGTTCCAGCTCCTTGTTGGGTGTGCTCAGGTATGGAGCAAGATAGAGTGGGCCTGTCCTGGGGACAGGGGGCTCTGTTTCTGGGCTGGTGTGTGGTGGAGAAGAGTCGCAGGCCAAGAACCCAGAGACTGAGGCCCAGCAGTGTTAGGCCTGGCTCTCCCTCTCCGGGTGGGTGCCCGGCCCCTTGGAGTCTCCCCCACCCCAAGTGCAGCAGGAGAGTAAGCGGGGCATGGAGTCACTTCCTAACATTCTGCAGGAGGTCCTTGGAGAGCCAACTTCCAGATGAAGGTTTGCATCCTGCTGTCTCTGCCTTTCTGCCCCCTCCTTGCCAGCAGCAGGAACGCCCAGCTGTAAGGACGGACATGCGGGTGTCCTCGTGGCAGACTTAGGGGTCCCTGACCCCGAGTCTGGGGTGTCAGGGCAGCTCTGGAAACTGGTGGATGTGGCTCTACTGCCCTGTCTCTGCTTTGTCCTGGTTCTGGAGGAGAGCAGGGTTGGGGACAGGTCTCCACTGTCTGCTAGCCTTTCTAGAAAAGCTGACCGCACCTACCCTGGCATTCCTTGCTCTCCTCTGTCTGGCTTGTCCCTCCAGTTAGATGCTGTGTGCTTAAGGGGAGGGTCTTAAATTCAGGAATGAAGTTCATGGTTATCACAGTAACCTTTTGAGTTGATAAGGCAACTACTCCTAGGACCCTTTGATCACAAAAAGAAAGAAAAAAAAAAACAAAAGAAAAAAATAGGCCTGGGCTGCTTAAATGACTTAACCCATGGGTACTTCTGTGGTTATGAATCCCAGTCTCAAATCTCCTCTCTTCTGGAACTCTCTGCCACTGAGTTGAGGGAAGGTCTTATATTTTGCTACCATCATCCATCCATCCATCCATCCATCATCCACCTGTCCATCCATCCATCCATCCATCCACCCATCCAAAGTCTGTTCAAGGCACTGGGAAACAAAATCTCTGACGAGGAAACCAAATAAGTAAGTTATTTAGCTTATTGGACAATTATAGGTGCAGTGGAGAAAAAGATTAGGTTGGGGAGAGGGGAAGGCTAGTTGGGAGACAGTGTCACCAGGGTGGTAGGAGAAGGCCTTGCAGAAATAGTGACTAGGAGCCAAGATGTAGGGGAGGAGAGTGGAGAGCTGGAGAGCTGTGGAGAGCTGGAGAGAGTGGAGAGCTGTGTGGGGAGGGCATTCCCAGCAGAGAGCACGGAGGCCCGGTGCGCTTGCTCATAGAAAGCAAGCCTGTGTGGAGGAGGGGGCCGCCAGAGCATGTGCAGAGAGGGAGCATGTGTGGGGAACAGAGGGCCTGGCGCTCAGGGAGGAGCAGTTTCACAACCCAGGTGAGAGATGTCAAGCTAGGGGTGGGAGAAATGATTAGGCCGAGGATAGATTTGGAAGGTAGACAACAGGTTTTTTAAAAAAAAGATAGCTTTATTGAGACATAATTCAAATACGTATAATGTGTCCATTTAAAGTGTGCAACTCAGGGGCGCCTGGGTGGCGCAGTCGGTTAAGCGTCCGACTTCAGCCAGGTCACGATCTTGCGGTGCGTGAGTTCGAGCCCCGCGTCAGGCTCTGGGCTGATGGCTCAGAGCCTGGAGCCTGTTTCCGATTCTGTGTCTCCCTCTCTCTCTGCCCCTCCCCCGTTCATGCTCTGTCTCTCTCTGTCCCAAAAATAAATAAACGTTAAAAAAAAATTAAAAAAAAAAAAATAAAGTGTGCAACTCAGTAGTTTTTAGTGTTTTCACAGATATGTGCAACCATATCTCGAGCAGGGAAGGAGCAGAGAGAGAGGGAACCACAGAATTTGAAGCAGGTTCCAGGGTCTGAGCTATCAGCACAGAGTCGGATGCAGGGCTCGAACTCACAAGCTGTGAGATTATGACCTGAGCCGATGTCAGATGCTTAACCTACTGAGCCACCCAGGCGCCCCAATGTTTATTTTTGAGAGAGAGAGATACACAGAGTACGAGCAGGGAGGTGCAGAGAGAGAGGGAGGCACAGAATCTGAAGTGGGCTCCAGACCCTGAGCTGTCAGCACAGAGCCAGACGTGGGGCTCAAACTCATAGGCCGAGAGATCATGACCTGAGCTGAAGTCAGCCGCTTAACCGACTAAGCCACCCAGGCGCCCCTTTTCCGTTTTATTATTGATGAAACAGGCACAGAGGAGTGGAGACAGAGGCTCACGTTTCCACTGCTGATTAGGAGAGCAAATTTGGCCCCTAACTCTGTCCTTCTCTCTTTCTCCCTGAGGGTCCCAGGGGTCCCAGGGCTGCTCCCTGAGCTGGGCAGCTGTTTTCAACCACCAGGCTTCCATTCCTCAGGCAGGTTCTGTGAGAGCCTCCCATCACCAGCCACACCTGCTTCTTTGTGCTCTTCTCCTGGGAATATCCCCTGGCAGGGTAGCAAGGCCAGCTAGACCCCAGACCCGTAATGTCCCCACAGCTGATAAGCATCAGCCTTGCAACACCACCCCCCCCCCCTCGCTGAGTGCAATTCAGTGGCTTTGAGGAATGGCCCAGGAATGGAACTTTTTTTTTTTAATTTTTATATGTTTTATTCATTTTTGAGAGACAGAGACAGAGCACAAGCTGGGGTGTGGCCGAGAGAGAGGGAGACACAGAATCAGAAGCAGGCTCCAGGCTGTCAGCACAGAGCCCAACGCAGGGCTCGAACCCATGAACCTCGAGATCGTGACCTGAGCTGAAGCCGGACGTTTAACCGACTGAGCCACCCAGGCACCCAGAATGGAACTTCTAACTAAGCTCTTCTCTCATCCTTTTTGCAAATGGCCTTGAGCCACGCCTTGAGAAGGGCTGACCCAGGAAAGAGGCTCACTACTCTCTGGTGCCTCAGGGCATCCAACAGACATTTGCTGTGCTGCCAGGCCCCGTGCTGCACCCCTGCGATCCCACTGGGGAAACACTGCAGGCCTTGGCCTCAGGGGACTTCTCTTCCATGGGGACACGAGTTAAAGGCTGCCATAGGGAGTGCTATGGGAACACAGAGCAGAAGCATCTCAGTACTGGGAGGCCCCAGGAGGCCTCCCAGGGATGGGCTTCAAAGCTGAGGTCTGATGTGTGAGCTGGAATTAGCCAGGTCCAGGCAGTGGGGGGTGGGCGACAGTGAGTCTGGCAGGGAGGATACTGGTTGGAAATGCACAAGGGCTGAAAACGGTTTCTTAGAGAATTCTGCAGGTGTTCATTGTTTGAGTCCTGGAGCTCATGGCGTTCTTAGGCACTGTGGGGACACGAAGAGGCTTTGGGGCCACAGGTGCACCAGCCAGAGTCAATGACAGCCTAGGAGGGAAGATTGGACACACGCACCCCTGCCCCCCCGAAGGTCACAGCCACATGGGACAGGGTTGCGTCACGTGGCTCAGTATGGACAGTCATGGACACTGAGTCAGCTGAGGTCAGTGAGGGGACCACCCAGGTGGCTTGGAGAGGTGAGAACTGGAAGACGTCATAGAGGCCGCGGGACGGAGGCTGGCAAGAGGGAACAGGTGAGGCCAGACCTGCTGAGAAGCAGGTAGTGGTGTGACCTCTTATGGGTTGGTTCTCAAAAGGTATGTTGAAATCCTAACCCCCTCCCCATCCCCCCCCCCGCCCCCCCCCCCCCCCCCCCCCCCCCGCCGTGCCTCCAAATGTGGCCTTATTTGGAAATCGGTTCCTTGCAGATGTGGTTAGTTAGCCTGACTGGGTGCCCTTTGAAGTGGAGGAGGAGAGATGCAGAATAGAGACACAGGGAGAAGGCCGTGGGCCACGGAGGTAGACATGGGAGACACATGTGGATAGGCCAGGGACTGCCGGGAACCAGCAGAAGCGGAAGAGGCAGGAAGGAGCCTCCCTGAGCACCTTTGGTAGGAGCACGGCCCTGCGGACACCCTGAGTTTGGACTTCTGGCCTCCAGAATAGAGAGATAATAATACACTTACGTCTCTCTCTTCCCCTCCCTCCCTTCCTCCCTTCCTTCTTTCCTTCCAGTGTTTTATTTGTTTCAGGTGTACAACATAGTGATTTGAAAGGCTTCCCTGACCAGGAATCGAAACATTCCTGCTGCTTTAAGCTGCCCAGGTTGTGGTGCTTTGTTATAGCAGCTATGGGAAATGATACCAGAGCAGGCTCAGGCTTTGGGGCAGGGATGGCGGGGGGGCTGCGTGGCCAGCCGGCAGGCAGGCCACTGGCTGGAGCTCCTCGATGTGGCCTGGCAGAGGCTGCGTGGGGCCCTTGGTGTTGATCAGGAAGGGTCATCCCGGGGACAGTGAGTGCGGAATGTTCGCTTGCTCTTGCCCCGCCCTCCGGCCTGCCCTTGGCTTTAACCTTCCTCTCCCCAGGGGAGCCCCGTGGGAACCAGAAGAGTGCTCACCCTGACCTGCCTGGTCACCAGGCTGCCGAAGGAAAAGAAAGGTCTGGGTAGCAAGAGGCTCATTTGCTCTCAGTGTTTGAAGAGACGAGAACCCAGACCCTTGGCGACACTAACTCCAGCAAGAAGCTTCCTTGGGGGTTTAACTTCCTAAAAGGATTTCTCCCTAGGGGTGGGGATTTCCAGAGAGGGGGGCCCTTTGGGAGGGAGAGAGCCACCTCTCACCGGGAGAGTGTGGCCCACGTGTCTGAAGTTCAGTGGGCTAGGACACTTGGGGATACAAACCGGCAAGCCTGCTCCCAGGGGAGACATAGGATTTCTAGAACATCCTACCATAGATCGGCCTGGATATTCTTTGCCTGTGGCATTCCAAGCTCTGAAGTCCTAACTGAGGGTAATGGATGGGTTTGCTCTAGAGGCTTTGGGAGTTTGTACCGTTCATGGAGCGGGGAGAAGTCTTCCTTTTCCCTTGTGACCCAGACTCTGGAAGCCTCTTCTCGTTGGGGTTGTTTGGCCTCTGCAGTCCTGAACTCAGAAACTAAGAGTTGATCTCATGTAACTTTCATGGAACCAGCTGACCTTTGTCCCCCGATGACGGGGACAGTGAATCCCTCCCTGCATCCCCTACCCCCACCCTACCATGATACCAGAGCACCCAGAGTGATGGGAAACACAGGGCTGGGCTGGGTGCAGATGGCCTCCAGGAGCTTGAACCTTACCCCAGTCCTTCCCAAGGTCTCCATCGAGATCTGTGCTCTGGGACCCAGCCTGACGTCAGAGTCCTCAGCTGGTACTCACTGGGAGGCCATGCCTTATAGGAGCAATGAGGGGGAATGAATGAGCGATCCCAGGAATGCTGGGTCTTGGGGCAAGGGCAAGACGTGGGCATAATGCATTAGAAACGTCAAGGAGAGAAGAAAGTCGTAGCTGGGTGGAACCCCATGTGAAAGACCAGGGCGAGGGGTACAGAGACCTTGGTTTAAGTCCAGCTTTTGCTCATTAGGCGGCTTCCAGCTGGCACTTTTAGCTCTCTGTGCCTCAGTCACCTCTGCTGTGAAATGGATGGATTGGGCTAATTTCCAAGGTTTCTTCAGCACTACAAATCTCTAACGTGAAAATAATCAAAACAAGAATGAGGTTTGGCGCCACCAACGTAAGGACCCAGGAGTGGAGCGCATGTGCTGTGAACTTGGTAAAGTCCTCTGGGAGAGAAGCTGGAGAGATCTGGCATCTTGTCTGGATAGCGGTTTTGCGGGAAGGGTCTATGGGCCGGAGTATGCAGGGCAACTCACGGGGCACAATATTCGTTATTGCTGCTCTAGCCTCTGCCCTTGGTTTGACCTTCCTCCATAACCTTCCCTGAGCAGACTTGGGGGGAAACAGCTTCTCGGTCTTCTGGAGGTAAGATCTGCTCAGGACACCTCACCGCCAAGCAGGTGTGGGGCAGGCCTGGCTCTGTCATTGGGGCTGCCTGTGGTCGTGCAGACCCTTCAAAGCTGTGAAAACATTAGCTCTGATTTCAGCTGAGCGGACAAGCCGAGTGCCATTCTCTCTCTCTGTCTCTGTGGTGCAGTCAAAGCTACTTTCTCAAGGCCTGAGTCATTTCTAAAGGGCTTATCGCCCTGTGCTCGCTTATTCCAAGGACGACGAGGGCGGTCTGTCACGGTGGTGGCCTCTCTGGTTGTGTTGCCGCCTCTGAGAACTGAGAAGGAAGGGCCCTTAGTTGCTCCTCCTGCAGACAGCGCCTCTCACCCGTCCTCACACACAGCACACAGAGTGGGCTTCGGCACCCCCTGAGCGTGCATTTGTGCTGGGGGCGACGTGTGGGGTCACTCCTTCAGTGGTGGGGCAAAGGGATCTGGGAGGCAGGGGAGAGAGAGGAAGCTATGCATTCCTTCAGAAGTTTCTGGGTGAGGGGCGCCAGGGTGGATCAGTCAGTTAAGTGTCTGACTTCGGCTCAGGTCATGATCTTACAGTTCATGAGTTTCGGCTCCGCGTCGGGCTCTGTGCTGACAGCTCAGCCTGCTTCAGATTCTGTGTCTCCCTCTCTCTCTCTGCCCCTCCCTCCCTCCCTCCCACTCTGTCTCTCTCTCAAAAATAAATAAACATTAGAAAAAAGAAAGAAGTTTCTGGGTGAGTCAGGGCTGACTGGAAGTGGAGGTCGGTCATCACAGGAGTCAACATGGGGCTCAGCAGGGCGAGATCTGGACTCCAGGAGTGTTGACAGCTGAGGCCCATTCCTGTCCCCGGGCCAGCTGGAACCTTATGGAAAGAGTCAGGCTACCCCCAACACGCCCACAACTCCTTGTCCAGGCTGCTTCTGGCCGCATAAAGGGGATGAAGAGCCCCGGGCAGAAAGACCACTGACCTACCCCCCACCCCCCCATCGAAACAGCGTGTAGGAAGGATTAGAGTGAAGGTGAGCCAGCTTGGCTCCTGTCCAAAGCTTGTTCTGTTTTGGCCCACTCAGCGAACTTGGGATTTGGCCTGGCATCTTTGTTCTTCTAGGAAATGAGCTTTATTATATCTAACATTGTAGAATGCTTTTAAACGTTATCTGATGCTTAAAATACTTGGAAAGGGTTGGCAAAGGAGGTAGTATTACCTGCATTTTATGGACCAGTGGAGTTGGTGCGGGGGCGGGGGGGAGGTGTTGAGGAGCAAGGTCACACTGCTGGTTAGTGAGACACTGAAGAGCTGTCCTGACTTCTGACCACATCCAGAGACCAGTCTGGCTCTGGGTCTCCTGGCAAAGGGAAGCCCCGAGATGTGGTTCTGGTCCAGGTTGGGAAGGCATCACGTCCATTTTCCAAGCTTGAGAATTAAGCAGACTTCCCCTCACTTCCCCCCCGCCTTGGGGTTGAGGTGGGTCTGATGTCATTGTTACCCCCACATCCAAGCCTCTGGTGGTTCTGATCTGATCTCAAGGCATCCGTCTGACTGTGACCTCGGGGAGCCACATTGCTTTGGCTCTTAGCGGGTGTCTCCATGCCTGGTGACCAGAAGTCCAGCCATAGCCCTCCCAGAGGCCAGCCTCCGGATTTCAGGGGGATTCCATGTCATTGGGTGGGGAGGTGGGGGGGTGGAGGAAGCCAGGCACCTGTCTCAGGATCCAGCCTCCATCTCTCCCTCCTTCCTTCCCTCTCCTGCCCAGCTCAGTCCCTCTGAATGGAGGAAGTATAGTCCAGTGACTCCTACAAGGATTTCTGTTCACTTCAGGAAGGGCTGATCTCTGGGAAAACTGGATTTTCCACAGGGTATCCTGTTGGTAATTAAGTCACACTGAAGGGTTAGGACTTTGATGGTTTACTTCTTCCAAACTCATTTGCCTTTCAAATGTGAGTGCTCATCCACATCCATGAATCCTCTGGGCATCAGCAACAAGAATGGTTGTGGGATTGTGGGTGATTTCTCTCTGTACCCCCCGAAGCAAGAATTCCCAGGAATTAAGGATGGGGAAGGGGGATGGAGTGCTTCTGTCAATTCTCTGGACTTTGTGGGTTAAAAGCGATGGTCTTGAAGTCTTAATCCTTTTTAAAGGGAGAAGGAAGAGGGTACAGTGAACAGTTGCTTATCCTGAGGCTGGCTCACCCCCTGTCCTTTCTGGGAGTTGGTGTCCTGGTGCTGGGAAAGCCCATGGACTCAGAGTTGGTGGAGTTCTGGCTTCTAGAACCAGTCCACTGCTAATTGGTTTAACCAGACCCGTGACCTTGGAGCAGTCACTCCTCAGAGTTTCAGGCTCTGGATCACAGTGAAATCAAGTGGCTTGGTCTGTGAGGGGGTCCCTTTGGACTCCCAGTCCCATGGTGTCCTTGTCATTGTGTCCTGTCTCCTGGGTGAATCATTTTGGGGCCAGAGTCCAGCCAGGGACTAGCTGTCCTGGTGGGATTAACCTTGACTTCAGGAGCTTGGCCAGGAGGCCAAAGAAACCTTCCAAAGATGGCTGCCTCACTCACTGCACCCTGGTCCCCTTGTCCGGGGTAGAAGAGGTAAAGGCTAACAGAATGGCGAGAGAGAAGGCCTCAGGGTTCTGGGAGGATGTGGACACTTTCTTCTAGGGTCCTTCTCAGTGTTGGCATCTGCAAAGCTGTCTGAAGACTCATCCAAGAAGCGAAGGAACAAAGGGCCCTGAGTGGTGAGCGTTTGCTCTGTAAATAAGGTCAAGAAAAAAATGTCTAATCCTAAAAGACACCAAAAGAGGCTGCTGACCATTGGCCCGTCCAGGAGCGTTCAGAGACAAGACCTAGGACACAGAAGGGGTCGGTGTGCTGCTCTGACTCCGTTTCTGAAGGGTGCACTTGAGGCACGGCCAATGAGCTGTCTGAGTGTTGGGGTGAAGGACAGCCTGGTGAAAGACGTGGGACCGTCTGGATGCAAGACTGGTATTCCTGACTCCTGGGTACAGATGTGTCCAGGGTTAGAACTGGAAAGTGATTGTCCCCCTGGGGCTTTATTACTGATGACTCATCTGCATAATTGTGTATGAGTGACAGTCAAAGGTATTTTACCTGTGTGTGACTTTGGACTCAATAGTTTCAGTTGGATGAGAAGACGTGGAGGATAACCTTGGCCAGTCCTTAGAAATGTGTGCTGAGGAGTCTTGGACAGGTGGGATTGAGTTTACCTTCTATTCCGTGGAGGCGCTGAATAAATTCAGCACCTCGAGGTGGGTTCAAAACAGGTCAACTAAGCAGCCTCTCGGGTTCTGACCTGCCGATCTCCGGCTTCAGCTTCAACACAGACTCCCTGATGCCTGGCACGGAGGGTTGTCACATGTTAGTGCTTGTTAGAATCACCTTCTGAAACACGCAGATTCATGCTGACCCAAACCTCAGAGGTTGGGCGTCTGTGCTTGGAAAGCCCTGCAGCTCTTGGATACCACCCGCATGTGGCCCGGGAGCTCTGCTTTGTTTCTTGGCCCAAGTTCTAGCCCATCCCTGGAATGCTTGTTGGGCAAACAACTGGACTTTCCCGTGTCTGCTTTAAGAACATGAAACTCCTTTGGGAAGCGTGAAGTTCTGCGTGAAGGAAAGACACCACCCAGCTCCGTGCTGGGCACACGATGGTCAGCAAAGTCAGCAGATGCCACAGTGGGGGATCCTTGGGCTGTTGGGGAAAATGATCAAGAGGAGGCTAGTGGAAATTTTAGGGACAAGGCGAGAGAGGCAGAAGCAGTGGCTGTCACCCCCCCTCCTTAGGCAGTGGGACTGAATAGCTCCCAAGAGGAGCTGCTGGCAGGAAGTAAAGGGGTGGCTGAACCCCAGTTCCTTTATCTTCCTGCACCCCCTAACCAAGTCCGTGGAACTCTAGCTTTCATGGGACATGGTTTGTAAGCTACATGGGAGCAGAACAAACTCTAGACTGAGGGCCATGAACCTGGGCTGTGTCCCAACCCTACCTTTGACCTTGGGAAAGTCTCTAAAGCTCCCTGGCCAGAGCTTCCCCCTCTGCAGTTGGACGCAGCAAGGCCCTTGGTGACTCCACAGTTTTGAGTCCATGTGGAAAGTGCTTTGGAAAGGGTTAGGAACTGGGAACGATCAAGTGTTTGGTTGGTAGTAGAAAGAGGAATTGAGCCTGGGGTCCCTGCTGGGACTGTGGAGGGGGCGAGCCACCGAAAGGCTGACCACAAAGATGGCAGAGGTGGTGTCAGGAGAGAAAGCAGAACCGGTTTATGCCATGCTCTGCCCGGAGTGTGAGTGGGGCTAGGGCCTCAGGCTGTCCAGCACGCGGGCCTTCCCATGATCTCTGGGGTGGAGCTGGGGGCTTGCTATTCATGTACTCTGACGTAAGCACCCGGGCCTGTCCAGGGGCAGGGCGGCTGCCTTGGCAGCCGCACCTACAGTACAGTACTGTGTGTCCTGGGGTAGACCAAGACTCATCTTACCAGGCTCTCAACTCATTCAGGGTATCCTGGGGCCTCTGTGCCCTCTCCCACCTCCTCCAGGGGCCATTGGGGGCTCCAGCTAGATGCTGGAGAGATCAGGGAGGAAGGGAAGACCCTGGATTTGATTTCATGGAATTACACTGAATTTAATCAGAGGCTCTTGAAGCCTTTGACTGCCTCCCAGAGGAGAGATCAGGCCCAATGGCACAGCTGCTTCCTGGGGATTGGGCTCTGGGGGCCCGATGGCATAGCTTGTTTCACGGAGGGACTTTCTGTCAGAGATGTTATTTTTAGCCTGGAAAAGAAGGTCACAGGGCATGAAGGCATCACCCTTGGTCTCTTTTGCTCCAAATTGCTTAGCAGGTCAGTGACGGCTTGGCATTAAATCATAAAACCCAGGAAGGGTGTGGATATAAATGGTATACACACACGCACATACTTGAATTCCTGTCCGGGTCCCAGGAGTGGAGTGAAGTTCGTGGTAAGCCCCCAAAGTCTGGGGTCCTCATTTTCCTTGGGATTACGTAACCCTTTTACTCTTACCAGGGACAGAAGGTGTTTTATTAGAAATTAGAAACTTATTAGAAATTTATTAGAGAATATTAGAAACACCTCAAGTGGTCAGACCCAGAGTATATTCCACCCACCATCCCCATCATCACCATTATCTCCACCATCACCATCATCACTGTCACCACCATCATCATCATCACCAACACCATCACCACCATCACCGTCCCCACCATCATCATCACCAACACCATCATCACCATCATCATCATCAACAGTAGAAGGCAAAAGGGACCCGTGGAAAGGGCTGGATTCACCAGAGGAGGAGCCTGGATTGCTGCTGTTCCAAAGGCACATGCCAAGCCTTGGGTGACTCATCCAAATTGGAAGCCCCCCGTGGGCACACGAGTCAGGAGGGCCAGGAGCAGAAGCCTTGGGTTTAGGATTATTTGGTTTATCAGTGGTTTGCAGCTTTGGCTGCATGTTAGAATTACCAAGAAATTTTTTTATTAAAGTTCTGATGCTGGGGATACATCCTAATTCAGTCAGAACTTCTGAGGGGAGAGGAGGAGTGGCGCAAGAACTGGGTGATTCCAATGTCCAGCCAGTGCCCAGAACCACCGGTTCAGACGCAGTTTTATCAGGTGGTGTAGACTAGTGCTTCTGGAAACCAATTGCCTGGGCATCTTGTGAAAATGCAGATTCTGATTCAGTGGGTCTGGGCCAGGGTCCCAGAGCCTGCATGTCTCCCTAGCTCCCAGGTGATGCCGGTGTTGCAGGTGCCCGGACCACACTCCGAGGCGCGGTACCCTGCTCCAGGGCCAGGCAGTCTCCTCTGAAGCTCTGTGGTTAAACGGCCTCAGCCAGTTACCAGCTGCGTGTTGGGCAAAGCATTCAGTGTCTCAGATTTCAGTCCTCTCAGCTGTAACACGGGGATAAGCGTAAGACTTGTCTTACAGAAGCAAGTGACATTAAGTACATTGAGTAAGATCAGTTCATGTTTTATTTATATAAAGTGCTTAAGCATTGCCTGGCGCCCTGAATAATTGTGCACATGTATCTCATATGAAATATATTACATGTGCCTTGCTGCTGAGAAGGACTGTCAGTCTCTTTGGGTTAAACCAAGTTCCCACCATAGATTTCTCTCCAGGGAGTCGAGGGGTCGGAGATGCAGCAAAGAATCAGGACATATAGGTATTCTGGAGGCAATGAAGGAAAATTTTAGTGAGTAACCTCCAGTTCTCCCTCTCTGAGGGACCAGAAATTCTTATTGTACCCCGATGTCACCACAGACCTCTCCGTAGCACTTTCTGTGGGCCAGGCAGTGTCCCAGGCTTGGGGAACACAGGGAGGATTAAGCCTTGGCTCCCATAGTTCAGGAGCGGAGAGAAGGCATGTGCAGGGAGGGTTGCGAAGGGATTCTCCTGTGCACCCCTAAACATAGTTGGCGTGGAAGGCCTGGATGAGGAGTAGGTAATTCTGGGTTCCAGTCACCCAGATGGTAATCGAGGAGGTCGGCTGAGGTCATGAACGTCAAAGTGTCCTATCAGTGTAAGTGGTTCCTTTATAATTAAAGGCGTCTGAATTTCCTCCTTCTGAATTTGATAACAGGTTGCCACTGTGGGGATTAATGCGAAAATATTTGTTCCTCGACCCTGGAGACTGCCCCAGCTTTCAGGAAACAGGATGGGTGGGTACTCAGAGGCGAAAGAGGGACCCCAAGAAGTGGCTTTTCTTTGTGGGATGTAGAGATGGGAGTACCAGGCTGTCCCCAGCAGAGGTGGGATGCTGCTTCCTTCAGAAAGCATCTCTGTGAGTCAAGGGAGCCCTGGGGCTGTCTCAGCTACCCCAAGGCAAGGGGCCAGTGGCCCTTCATCTCTCTATGCCTGCAGAGCCCCCTTTCTTACACAGGTCCTGACCTGAGTGGGAGGGGTCAGAAGGGATAGGCCCAGTCCTTTCTTCTGACCCCATTTTGCACATGAATCACACTTTACTCCTGAGAGAGGTCTCCCACACTTAGAAGGCCCCTACCTCCCTCTCTTCTGCTGCCTCTGTGCCCTCAGCTCTCCTGGTAAAGCCATCAGTCCTTAGAAGGGGATCCCCTCGGGAAGGGGTTGGCTAAGGCTGCTGGGAAGCTCTTGGCCCTGCCTGTTTTGGATATCTCCTCCTCCTCCTCGGGCCACATCCCCTGTAATCTAAGGTAGCAAGGCCAGCAAATGCCTGCCCTGAAGGGGACAGAGTTGGATGTGTGACTTAATAAGGCTGAGAGCCATAAGTAATCCCCTAAGTACTTGCCGTGTAACCTAAGATGATCTGGCCCGCATACACCTGTTTTCACTCCTTTGCTGATAGCAGTATAAAAAGCATGCTGGTTAATGACTCTAGGAACTGACAGGGGCGGAATGTCCATGCATCTGTCCTATCTTGGAAAGGTCTCCTGGTGAGCCTGGCTGCACGTGCCTGCTGCAAGGTTGAGGAAGGCCTGGAAGGGATCTGAGTTTCCCTCCCTGAAGCCATCGGGACCCAGCAGAGGCTCGAAGAGTCAGGGCCAGGGTGGGGCCCTCAGGGTGGCTCAGCCATTCACTCCTCCAGGGGTGGACAGTGGTGAGAGCTGCCTTCCACATCTTGGGAGGGAGGCAGAGAAACACTCACTCTGCTCGCCTCCAAGGGCAGTTACGAAGAGCAGGAAGGTGCGTCGCCGCACACCCCGGTCCCCGCCTCACTCCTGGAGGACAGGAGCTAGGTTGCGTTAGAGTCTTTAGAGAAGCAGAGTCAGTGCCAACCCCGTGAAACTGACCAATGGTGTTCTAATCATTTAGAACTGCAAGTTTCCGCCTCGGGTGGCACAGAAGATGTTGGCAATTTGTTGGAGAATCATTTCTCTGCTGGAGATGCAACTCTAGAGGAGAAGGAAAGGGCACTTTATGCGGAGGCCGCCCCTCGAGAGAAGACCCTACTCCTTCACTCCCCGGATGGCAGGGAGGCTGAGGGCTCGGAGCAGACAGCCGCCGGGGCCCCCGCTGCTGCTGCTGCTGCTGCCGCCACCGGCCCGGGCTCTGGTCCCGAAGCCAGCCTCTCCAATGCCTCAGCCTCAAAGTCAGCTGCCCCCGGGGACCCTGCGGGGCCTGGGCAGGAAGAAGCAGGCCCACCAGGAGGGGAGGATGGGCCTGAGGAAGAGCTGGGTTTGGGAGAGGGCCCAGGACAGGAGGGGGTTTCTGGGGAGGCCGAAGGACAGACTGGGAGTAGCATGGTCCCTGAAGAGGCCAAAGAAGTCGTAGGCGACCACGCCGAGCAGGGGGCAGCAGTAGGGACCGCACAGCTTGAAGGCTCGGGGGGCATAGAGGTCAAGGAGGCCCATGCCCCAGAGACACAGCAGGAGGACAGTCCAGGGCCTGATCAGGAGCCAAAGGTGCCAGACGGAACCTTGGACCTGGACACAGAAACTGAGGAGGGGGCTGAGGACCACGGGGAGCCCACCCTCACCCTGGCCTCGGAGACCGGCAGTGCACAGAGCTTTGAGGCGGGGGGCACCCAGGAGGCCCAGCGCTCTGAGGCCCAGGCACCAGGGCTAACTGAGGAGGGCCTGGATGTCTCCTCTGAAGAGGAGAGTGGTGACCACAGCGGAGATGAGGAAGGAGAAGGCGCTGTGTCCGAAGAATCTGAGGAGGACAGTGGTGATGGGGCTAGTTCAGAAGAAGAAGAGGAAGAAAAAGAAGAAGAACAAGAACAAGAAGAACAAGAAGAAGGGGGCACCCTGGAGGAAGCCGGGGAACCCCAGGAAGCAGCAGCAACCGCAAGCCCTGGGGACGAGGGGACCCAACTGATCTCAGAGGAATCAAATACAGGGCCTGAGGGGGACGAGACAGAGGAACCCGACGAGGGGCCTCAGGGTAGGGGGTTCCCGGAATTGGCAGACATATGTGTGGTGGGACAGGGCGTGGCAGGGGAAACCCCCAGTCAGCTCCGGGTTTGCTGGATGGAGGCTTGGCCCACCGGGTACCTGCGGGCTGCTCCTTAGCCACTAAGCCCTGTTCAGAGGGACCAGTGGGAGGCCGCACAGTGGAGGGGCCAAAGGAACCTGGTCACTTGGGAGTTGGGCCCTCAGGAGCCTCCCTGCACTTAAACGGGGACCAGTGCAGGTCCCCTGAAGGACAGGTGATGTAGTGGCAGGATTTGAGGCCCTGTCGCAGCAAGCTGGTGGAGAGAGGTGCAGGTAGGGTGTGGTTGGGAGCCCCTTGGGGTCTCCCCTTGAAGGCTAGGCCAGGTCCGGTGGGGTGAACGGAGACCAGGGTCAGGATGGTGATAAGAAATCTCAGGCTGGGGGTGACACTGATGTCGTGCAGATGCTCACCTGGAAAAGCAGCAGCCTCCCCACTCATAATGGGGAGTGGGGAGCAGGGGAGGGAGGCATAGCACAGCCCACAAGTCGCATGGGAAGATGCTGGCCTGGACCAGAGCCCAGCTGGCTTTCAGGGTGGAGGCATGGGGCCCGGCCCTCGCTTTCCAGCATGGCTTCCCCACAGTTTGCCCTGTGGGATTTAGTTTCCGCGCTGCTTGTCGGGTGCTCGCACACTCCCTAAGCCAGCAGGCGCCCCCCCCCCCCCCCCCCCCCCGCTTTTCCCGCCTCCCCTCTGTGCTGCCCAGGCTGATCCCTGCGGAGAATCCCACTCTCGAGCTGCTGCGTGAGGCACATGGATGCTTCTCTGCTCCCTTCCTTTGTGGAACCGGTCTCCCTGTGCCCCTCACGCCCATGTCCATCCCACCCAGCACAAAGGCTGTGATATCAGAGGCCCACGGCATGGGCATCCCTCCCTGGGAGCCTGCAGGCAGTCATGGGCATCTCCCGCTTGGGCAAGAAGCAACGGTGCCCCCTACCCACCCCCGCCCCCAGAACTCCCAGGCAGAGCTGCTCCTGCCCATGCCCCACCGAAGCCTGTGTGAGGCTGATAAAATTCTCATTTCATCAGGGCAGTTATTCGCTTAGAGCCCAGCCCTGACTTCCAGTGCTCTTAGGGTGACAGGCAGACTCCTATAAACCACTCCTGTCTCCTGTCCTCGTCTTCACCCAATTCAGTCCTCACAGTGGGCTCTTGGGGAGGTTTTCCAATGCCCCCTCTGAGACCTCATAGGCACCCTTCTTAGCCCCTCACAGCTTCTGGGCTCTTTCCTGCCGTAGCCACATCACAGACTATAATTATTACCTTAGCTTTCGAGAGGATTTCTCCCTGTGTCTCCATCGGACCGCAGGAAAACTCCCCTAGGGCAGGGGCTTTGTTCTGGGCACCACTGCATCCCCAGCATGAAGCTCAGTGCCTGACCCTTGGTCGGTGCTCAGTCAGTATTTGTGGAAAGTCCCTCCTAGAGCCAGAACCCTGTTCAGTTGAACTTGGCGAGCCTTCCCGCAGCACTTCCTTATGCCCTTTCCAGTCTTCCAGGGGCTTAGAGCCCTGCTCCTAGCTTCGCCCTAACTCTGCTCTCTGTTTCTCTCCCCAGAAGAGGTGGAGGATGTGAGTGAAGAAGTCCCGATGAGGGACCGCTCCCACATCGAGAAAACTCTGATGCTGAATGAGGACAAGCCTGTTGATGATTACTCTGGTAACCAGAGGAAGGATCTGGAGCTGGGGCTGGGCAGCTACATAACCATTGGCCAGGCAGAGCCTCAGGGGCTGGGCTCCGAGGCCAGCGGCTACCCAGGCCTGAGAGCCCTGGACATGGGGAGCTTCATGGAAGATGCCCTGAGAGCAGCATCCAAGGCTGGGGTGGGGGCTGTGGATTGGCAGGGAGGAGAAAAGGCGATCCACACAGAGGGGCCACTGCAAGGGTAGGGGACCGATCCCAGTGTTGTCGTCTGGTGCCCTGTGCCAGTCTTCATGCTGTGGCCGGGGAGACTTGTGATTTTTACAGTTTTTGAGGCTCTTTTATTTCTGGGATTTCATCCTCATAGTAACCCAAGACTTTCAGTGGGGCTTACTGCCTCCTACTAACTGATGAGCTAGCTGGGGCTCAGAGCAGCCACGGTTTGCACAGGGCACATGGTTGGACGGGAGCAGAGGGAGGGGAGGGTCAGGTTTTCTAGACCTAGCTTCTCCTTCTGTGCCTCACATCATGTGGGCTCCCAGTTTTGCCCTGGAGGGAGAAGAAGATTAGGTTAAAACAATTCCAGGAGGTTCTGAGGGTGGGAAGTGAATGCCTTTTGGTTAAAGATTTCTGAGGGTTGGGATGTGGACCAGGTCCCTCCAGGAATGCTAATAGATGGCATGGTGAGGCTGCCAGTGGGGTCCCTGCTCCCCACCAGCCTGGGGAGGAGCTGCCCTGGGGAGTGAGCCGAACCCTCTCCCTTCTGCCTCTCCCTTCACCCTTCTCTGCTCCCAGTGGTGCTGCAGCGGCTTCGAAAGATCTACCATTCGTCCATCAAGCCCTTGGAGCAGTCTTACAAATACAACGAGCTTCGGCAGCACGAGATCACAGGTACCCCTCGTGTCTGATGTCCATCCACACTCCCCACGCCCTCTGGAGCTGTGTGAGTGGTGGGCGTGAGGACACGGGGAGCTGAACTCTGCTGAATTCTCTGATGCCCTGGCCACAAGATCATCCTTCCCCTGCAAGATCGCCCTAACCTGCACAGGGTTTTGTGGAGATCACTTCTTTTGCAAGCGTTCACGCTTCAGTGGCACGGATGTGGTTTCCAAGGACAGCGATGCCCGTTTCCATCCCTCCCTTGCCAAAGGGCCCACGACAGCTCCCTGACTGCTAAGGGATCACGTATTAAGCCCCCTAATTGGCCTGCAATCCTTTCCTTCTCCTTATGGCTTCTTCAGTTGGTTTTCCTTGTGTCTAGATTCTTAAAAAAAATTTTTTTTAACGTTTATTTTTGAGAGACAGAGAGAGATAGAGCATGAGTGGGGGAAGGGAATAGAGAGAGGGAGACAGAATCCACAGCAGGCTCCAAGCTCTGAGCTGACCGTACAGAGCCCGACTCGGGGCATGAACCCACGAACTGTGAGGTCATGACCTGAGCTGAAGTCGGTCGCTTAACTGACTGAGCCGCCCAGGCACCCCTAGATTCTTTTAAACATCGATTTTCAGAACAATAAACACAAGGTATACTTGTCCCCGTAAAAAATGAATAACCAAATAGTGAAAAACAAGTACAAATGGAAAAATAAAAATCTCTGGGGCGCCTGGGTGTCTTAGTCGGTTAAGTGTCCCACTTCAGCTCAGATCATCATCTCACAGTTTGTGAGCTCGAGCCCCGCATCACGCTGTCTGCTGTCAGCACAGAGCCTGCTTGGGATCCTCTGTCTCTCTCTCTGCTCCTCCCCCCTCTCAAAAATAAATAAATAAATAAATATGAAAAACAAAAATCCCTTTCTTTATTTCTAGTTTCTCCACTTCACTTGCAGACACTCCCACTGTTACAGTTTCCTACAGATACTTCCAGACCAGACATTTGCTCTGTGCACGAGCACATACAAGTGTGTCCTTCTCTGTTAGTTTGACACGATGGTATCACATCACACAGTCGTGTGTGTGCAGCCCCACTTTTCTCTTGAGCCTCTGCACGCACCACACAAGATGGGCACTGTTCTACTGATGGACCACGGGGTGTTTGCCATGTTCCATTTTTATTGTTTTTAATTATTACTTTTTAATTTCTTTTTTGAGGGAGAGAGAATGTGAGCAGGGGGTACAGAGGGAGGAAGAAGGAAAGAGAGAATTTCAGGCGGGCTCCATGTCTAGTGCGGAGCTCTACGCGGGGCTCGATCTCACGACCCTGAGATCATGACCTGAGCCGAAATCGAGCCGGGCGCTCAATAGACTGAACCGTCCAGGTGCCCCGCCATTTTTAAAAACGTTATAAACACTAGTATAATCGTTACATATTCCACGCAAATATACCTGTGGGAAATATTTTAAAAAGTGGAACACGAGTTAAGCATTTTCAGAGTTGTCCCTAAGTTGCCTTAGGTGGTGCCAGGCTGAGGCCACAGTAAGGTGTATGAGAGCTCTCGTCCTCCTGCAGCCACACCCTTTTGGGGAGTCAATCCTCTGAAAATTTTCACAGTGGTGTTGCCATATTATCTCATGTGATGTGCCTGATGGCTATAAAGTGGGTTGGGTATTTAGGATGTACGTTATTCCTGCTTCAGGAACAGGAATAATGGGACCTGGTGCCCAGAGAGATGCTGGGTACCCAGGATCGCACGGCTGGAACCAGGAGCCGGGACTGTCTACTTCTCCTCCGAGAGAAGGCTGTTTTGTGACTCCCCGACTGCCTCTTGCAAGCCTAAGAGCAGACCATCCTCTCGGGCTTCCCAGGGGCTGTGTGAGGTGGCGGTCCCCCGTGGCTCTCCTGTCCTCTGCGCTTGACTTCTCCCGCAGCCCCAGACCCAGCGGCTTGGCCCAGGAGGCTGCTGGGCGGCAGGGGAAGGGCGCTCTGCAGGGAGGGCGTTCCGGGCTCCGGATGCCACTTTCTGGGCTTGGCTTCTCTCTCCTCACCTCCCCCAGTGCTGGGGACTCCACCGCAGTGCCTTGGGGCCGCTCTGAGTCTCACCTGTGGCCTCCTGCAGATGCCAGTAACGCCCCCTGCTGCAGACAGCCGAAACAGCAGCCCCCAGAGAGCCCGCTGCTTGGTCTCCTGGGCCTGGGTCTCCTGGGCCTGCTGGGTCTCCTGGGCTCTCAGCCAGGAGCTGGAAGGTCCAGTTCCCTTTCTGACTCCTGGGCCTGGGCAAAAGACACTTCGTGTAGGATCTCTGTGGCTATAACTGGGGACTCCTGCCACCCCTCAGCCTGCCTCTCCCTCCCTGTCCTCAAGCCAGGGGTTGACACCCAGAGACGTGAGCATGTATTTGCAGGCAGGGAGGAATGGGGCAGGGCCATGGTATCAATTTCAGGCAATTATACGTGTGCCTGCCACTTACGAGATGCCGTCGTGGTCTTCTGGGACTTAGTTTCACCTTACAGAAAGAAAACCAGCACAGTAAGAAGCAAGGTGCTGAACAAGAGGAATACTGTACTCCTGTTTGTATATAAAAAAAGAGGAATGTGATATCTGCTAATATTGCTTCTTCCGTATGCATTAAAATACCTGAAAGGTGGGGCACCAGGGTGGCTCAGTCCGTTAGTGTCTGACTTCAACTCAGGTCATGATCTCACGGTTCGTGGGTTCAAACCCCACATCGGGGTCTGTGCTGACAGTTCAGAGCCTGGAGCCTGCTTCAGATTCTGTGTCTCCCTCTCTCTCTGCCCTCTCTGCCAGGTGTCATGGCCTAGGCAGATTGGGGACAGGTATACTTCTGATTTTTTTTTTTAATTAAAAATTTTTTTTTTAGAGAGAGAGAGAGTGTGTGTGTGTGAGTAGGGGAGAGGGGCAGAGGGAGAGAGAGAATCCCAAGCAGGCTCCACGCTCAGTGCAGAGCCCAATGCCGGGATCACGACCTGAGCCAAAATCTAGAGTTGGATGCCCAACCAATTGAGCCACCCAGGCGCCCCTATACTTCTGATTTTTGAAGCAAGAAATTAAATACTGTACATCATAACAGAAAAAAAAAATAAATGAAAAAAAAAAAAGAGTTCCTACCGTTTGGGGCCTCTGTACCAGACTCAGGGAGACAAAGAGGTCTGGAGAATTTGAGGTATAAACTAGGCAGGGCTGGCCCTCCGTGCCGTGGCTCAGAGACGAGCTGCAAGAGTGGAGAGCTGCAAGGCAGTGGCCAGTGACCACATCCCTTCTGCCCCCCTGGTTTTGGAAGCTCTGGAGGAATCTGCCTTCTCTTCCTAGGGACCCCAGCTGGCAGGGCCCAGGCAGTGTGTGCTTCCCGACACTGCCGAGAACCCAAGAATTGCCTACTCAGTGCTTGGTCTTGGGACCTGGCAAATATTTCGTGGTCTCTAGAGGCTAATTTGAGACTGGCCTTGAGCCCAGTGTTGGGCCGAGCCTGAGGTAGGATGTCAGGGGGCCCCCGTCCAGGCTGTCTAAGATGGTGTGAGTCTCTTTCCTGTCTCTCTGTTTTTTCTGTTACCAATCCAGATAGCAGAGTTTTAACCCCTCGCCGTGGGGTAGCTCTTTTCTCCCCTTCTTAGGAAGGGGATGTAAATCCAGATGTAAACCAGGAGGCCTCACCCAGAGTGAGCTCTGAGTCAGTATTTGTTGATGTCACTTAGCTCCTGCTTCTGGTGCCGCTATGCAAAGGATCTGTGTAAGGCCAGCATCGTGTCTTCTGGTTTTAACTGGGTGATCGCACTTACATAGCGAGAGGCGAGCCGCTGATTGCCACCCCCTGTCTTGTCCAATGTGGAAATCTGTAACTCATTCAGATGGACCGTGTGATGCTGTGTGACGCCCTGTGTCACTCCCGTAGGAAGAAACTTCATTAGTCACTTCCATTTCTAATTCCTGCTGCCTACAGATGGGGAGATTACTTCCAAGCCAATGGTGCTGTTCCTGGGACCGTGGAGCGTTGGCAAATCCACCATGATAAACTACCTCCTTGGGTTGGAAAACACTCGCTACCAGCTCTATACAGGTAATAGTGAGAGATTTTTTTGTGTGTTTGTTGGTATCTCAATGTCCTGTGTAAAAGCACTAGGAAACATTCGTATGTGTCTTCAATATAATCATGAAAATTACACCCAAGAACCTAGCAGCTACAGTCCATGTTCACAGCAGCATTTTTCACAATGGCCAAGAGGTGGAAACAACCCACCTCTTGTGATGGATGAATGCATAAACAAAAGGGCTATCCATATAATGGAGTTTGGAGTATTATTCAGTCTTAAGAAGGAATGCATTTCTGGAACATGCTACAAGATGCATGAATCTTGAGGACACTATATATTAAGTGAAATAAGCCAGACACAAAAGGACAAATATCCTATGATTCCACTTATGAGATGCCTTGAGTCCTCAATTCATAGAGACAGGGTAGAGTAGAGGTTACCAGGGGCTGGGAGAGGGGAACGAATGGGGACACTTTCAGTTTGGGAGATGGATGGTGATGAGGGCTGCACAACACCATGAATGTATTTCACGCCTCTGAACTGTCCACCTGAAAATGGTTCACATGGTAAATTGTGTTATGTATATTTTACCACAATTGGAAAAAGAAATAGGATCCTGCTTAGCAAGTGTAGTATCCAGTTCTCATGGCAAACCCTCCCTGGAACCCCTTGCTTACCCGCTTACTTTGTAGTAGGGTCTCTTTCCCAGAGAGGACGGCCTTCCTACTAACCTCATGCCCATGCTTGCAGGTGCTGAGCCCACCACCTCTGAGTTCACGGTCCTCATGCACGGGCCCAAGCTGAAAACCATCGAGGGTATTGTCATGGCTGCTGATAGCGCCCGGTCCTTCTCCCCCCTTGAGAAATTTGGCCAGAATTTCCTGGAGAAGCTGATTGGCATCGAGGTTCCCCACAAACTTCTGGAGCGGGTCACTTTTGTGGATACACCAGGCATCATCGAGAACCGCAAGCAGCAAGAAAGAGGTAATTAGGCACTTGTGTTTGAACAGCGCGAACTTTGTCTTAGAAAGCTGCTGGGCAGTGGGTGGTAGGCAGACAGGGGAGAGGAAGCGTGGCCAGCATTGTCCAACACCAAGGGGTGTAGTCTTTGCTGCCAGTCCCTTCTGGTTGTCACCATGGTCCCACTTAGGTGTGGAGTACCATGTTCTTTTACCTCCCCGAGGGCTGATTAGTTTGGAGGCAATCCATATTTTCCCAAACGGTGGGCTGGTCGTCTCTGTAAGTAGCTCCTTGAGGTCCATGCTGGGGCTGAGCTGTCTTGGGGAGGCTCAGACTTTCCCGAGGGATCAAGGGCCTGGATTACTTGGATCCCAGTCCAGGTGTACTTGACCTCTGGCTAACTTGGGTCTGGTTTGAACCTGACCTTAAACTCTTCCTGGTCCAGTGTTGCTTTACAGGCCTGCTTCACATAAGCCTGTGTCAGACCTTCCAAAGTTCTACCTGCCTTCCAGTGGGAGGGGAGTGCCACTTGGGGCCCAGCAGGCGCTGGGTTACAACACAGGCCACCGAGTATCGCCATGACACAGGGCTGAGTCATATGAGATGAGTCATAGCAGGGCATTTGGAGGACTGTATGACCAGATGGTGGATCTCAGTTTATAACTCTCATTTTGGTTTTATTGCTGTTTTATTACTAGTAATAATATTATCACTAATCATTATAATAGTAAATTAACCTTTATTCTTCTATTATGCATCAGATAATTTTATGCATTATTGGCTGATTGTTGTAGAAAAATTAAAAGACAGGTATTCCTGGTCTCCCCATTTTGGAAGGAAGAAGTTGAAGGAATTAAAATATATCGAGCACCTCCTATGACATAGGCAGTTTTAGTTAGGTGCTTTGCTTTATTTATAACATGATAATCTTTATATCAACTTAGGTATTCTTATTCTTCTTGTCATTTTGTAGCTAAAATGCTAAAGCCTAGAACCATTTGTTACCCTGGTCTGGCTAGTAGCAGAGCTCAAATTCCGGTCCTGGTCTTAGGCTGTCCTTGGTTGAGGGTTGACAAGGCCCAAGAGATACGTAATTAATTCTTTCAGTCTTCAGAGACCCAGAATATCCCTAGTGCCGTGACTTCCTTCAACCCAGGCAATGCTTTGGTTCTGGAAGGGGGAGGGGGGCGCGGGGTGGGGGGGGTTAGGGTGAGCCTGCTCTGCTTGACTTCTTGCTCCCCCCTCCCAAGGTTACCCCTTCAACGACGTGTGCCAGTGGTTCATCGACAGGGCAGACCTCATCTTTGTTGTCTTTGACCCAACCAAGCTGGATGTGGGTCTGGAGCTGGAGATGCTCTTCCGCCAGCTGAAGGGGCGCGAGTCCCAGATAAGGATCATCCTGAACAAGGCCGACAACCTGGCCACACAGATGCTCATGCGGGTCTATGGGGCCCTCTTCTGGAGCTTGGCCCCGCTCATCAACGTCACAGAGCCCCCTCGGGTTTACGTCAGCTCCTTCTGGCCACAAGACTACAAGCCCGACACCTACCGGGACCTGTTCCTCAAGGAAGAGATCTCACTCCTGGAAGACCTGAACCAGGTGATCGAGAACAGGTTGGAGAACAAGATCGCCTTCATCCGCCAGCATGCCATCCGGGTCCGCATTCATGCCCTCCTGGTGGACCGCTATCTGCAGACTTACAAGGACAAAATGACCTTCTTCAGTGACGGAGAACTGGTCTTTAAGGACATTGTGGAAGACCCTGACAAATTCTACATCTTCAAGACCATCCTGGCAAAGACCAATGTCAGCAAGTTTGACCTTCCCAACCGCGAGGCCTATAAGGACTTCTTTGGCATCAACCCCATCTCCAGTTTCAAGCTGTTGTCTCAGCAGTGCTCCTACATGGGGGGCTGTTTTCTGGAGAAGATTGAGCGGGCCATCACACAGGAGCTCCCCAGCCTCCTGGGAAGCCTGGGGCTGGGGAAGAATCCCAGTGCTCTCAACTGTGACAAAACAGGGTGTGGCGAGACCCCAAAGAATCGCTATAAGAAACACTAGGTCGCCGTGTAGCCATTCTTGGGTTCCTGTTGGTGGCTGAGCTTGTGTCCTAACTGTCTGAGAAGTCCTGGTTAATTAACCCTTTGAGCCACACTGGTGAGAATCACTACGTGTTGGAGATTTGGGAGTTCATTGAGGCCAGTGGTGGGGGAGGGTGTGGGTCGAGGGAGGAGAGGAAACTGTGAATTATAGTGTCTTGTTGCTTCAGTGAGGGGCCTGAGTGAGGCCCCGCCGGCTTTTCCTGGGTCTTATTGCAGAGGACAGAGAGCAGCTATTCTAGTGTATACTGAGGTGATGAGTGTCAAGCTAAACTCAGCTGAAATTCCTTTTTCCCCTATAAGCTGGGAAAAGAGAGAAGACTTGGTTTCTGTAGGGCTCAGGTCCCTTGTAGCTTCCTTCCACACAGTCTCCTGCTTGTCCTCCAAACCCCCGTCTGCCTCCTCAACTTGGGTTGACTTCAACAGGGGACAGTCTTTTGAGTCTGAATCCACCTGGGTGTTGAGCCTCCACCATCCCCCCCACCCCACCCCCATCCCCAGGCCCTCTTCCCTGTTTCCTCCAGGGGTGGGAGGGAATGGTTTAGGATACCAGAATGCTGAGAGAGAACAGGAGTCCCCAGGCTGGAAGAAGGTTCTGCCTCCCCCATGCCATTTCTCCCAAGCAGTCTTCTAGGCCAGCTGGGAATCTCGGTTCCTTTATCAGCCCCGACAGGAGGCCGAGTGTTCCGTGGATTCAGGTCATTTACTTCTTGGAAGTGACTTCAGTAAAAATACTGGAAGGGCTCAGAGGGTTAATCGGTTTGCAGTGTGTCTTTGTCTATTGCATGTCTTGGAAAACTCAGACCCCAAAGGCGTTGGGTTTCAGAAGGGACGATGGAGACCTTGCTCCTTTTCATCAGGGTCTTCTCTGGGCAGCCCATCTCCGCCCCCCAAATGTAGGAGGAGGCAGTTTCCACAACTTCTCTGCAGAAGAGTCGTTCCCTCCTGATTTTCATGCCATGGTTTTTCCTTCTCCCTCTTCTCCACGCCCTGATGCACAACATTCAAAACTCCGAGCGATTTCCACGAGTTCAGAACTGGCGCCAGCCACTCCGTGTCGGCTGCAATCAAGGCTTGACATGCGGTTTTCCACCTGAACTTGATACTGATACCCATGCGCCACAGGGAAGCCAGGGCCTTCAAAAACCGATGAGTGTGACTATGTGTGTACCGCATTGTGCAAGAGAGATTCTGAGATCGCAGACGCCAGAGGCCGTGGAGAAGGAATGTGTCGTGAGGGTCCTGCCTGGCTGGTGTGCCACCTCGGCCATCTCGGAGGGCGGCAGGGGATGGAGGGAAGGAGCCTTTTGACAAAAAGCAGGTGGCTGACCAGTTTGCACAAATCCAGGAGACCCTGCCCAGGGCTGCCCGGAGGGGCTCCTTCTGCCCTAGTGAGCCAGCGTCCCCTGGGAGCGAGTTATCCGGGGGACTTCCCCAGGAGGCCTGGGTCAGGGCCCCCCTGACCAGGAAGTCACCTTGGACCAGAAGGAAAGCGAGTGAAGATGAAGGCAGAGAGGAAGCACTCTGGGGGCGAGGCAGTGGAAACACATGGGTGATTAGACTAGGTCCGTGTGGAGAATTCGGAATCCCTGCTTAGGATTATCAACGCTCTGATGCATGCTGCAGCGGACGCTGCTTCTCTGGCTTTGTGCAGGACCTGGAACCTTCCACAGGACAACGGAGGCCCCCCAAACCTCCAGGACATTGTTTCCAAGGACAGAGCCAAGCAGAGAAACAGGGCCCTGCCGGGGCATCCAAGGAGCCTGGTGAGCAGGGCCTGAAAAGCTGCGTTTCTTCTCATTACAAATCACCACTCGCCTTATCTCGCTGTCATGTACCCTCCCCACAGTCCGCCTTCCCCTCTTGCTCCTAATGCCCCTGATGCCCTTGAGCTGCTCTCGGCGTATCTGTCTTTCTCAGTGCAGTTGAGGACGTGAACAGGGCAGAAGTGTACAGGCATTGTCACGGCGGCTGATGTCACCATTGCTTTGGGGAAGCAGGTGGAAGGAGGCTGATACATTCATATGGCATCTGTATTTTGGGGGGGGGACATGATTGGTGTGATCTTCTCTCTTTTCGTCCCATCCATTTTCCTTTTCTTACCCCCATTCCCCTGCTCACTCGTTGACCCACCTTTTCTCCATGCAGCCTGCAGGCTGGTCAGTTGGTCCCCCTGGGCTGTCAGGGCTGTTTGGTCCCCACTCTGTGGATGTGGATTTCAAGCAGGATTCTGTCTTTTGGGGTGGGGAGGAAGGGTTGGGAACTGGGGGTAAATTTAGGATCCAGAGATTCCCCTAAGAGGAGTATCTGTTAAGTATTTGTGCCTGAACAGTTGCTGTCTCTCTCCAAAGTGGAACCTTTCCAGGGTTCTTTCCATTCTGATTTAATCAGGGAGGAAGTCTCAATAAAGTTCCAATCTCTCTGTAACACCGTGTGCTTTCTGACCGCCTCCGACCAGCTTGCTCTCTTTATCTCTCTCTTATCTAGTAGTGGATCGGGTTCGTATTAAGACTTCATTGTTTTTCAGGCAGTTTCAGGTTCATAGCAAAACTGAGAGGAGGGTAGGGATACACCCCCCGCCCCCACCCCGTCCCGGGGCCTCCACCCACGCACAGCCTCCCCCATTAGCAACCCCCACCCCCAGAGTGGGACATTTGTCCAACCTAGTCACCCAGATTCCACAGTTGACATTAGGCTTCGCTCCTGGTGGTGTGCATTGCTCGTGTTTGGACAAATGTATCATGACACGTGTCCGTTGTTGTAGAAGGAAATGAAACGCAGAGTATTTTCACTGCCCTAAGGATCCTCTGTGCTCCACCTGTTCCTCCCTCCCGTCTCTTCCCAAACCTGGGTACTAATTGGTAAGTTTCTTTTTTTTTAATGTTTATTTCTTTTTGAGAGAGAAAGAGAGAAAGACAGAGACATCGAGCGTGGGAGGGGCAGAGAGAGAGGGGGACAGAGGATCCGAAGCAGCCTATGTGTTGACAGCAGGGCTCGAACCCATGAACTGTGAGATCATGACCTGAGCCGAAGCTGGATGCTAAACTGACTAAGCCACCCAGGCGCCCTCATTTTTAAGTTTCTTAGGGATAAACTGACAATCCATGAATTGCCCACTCTTGTTTTAGACGTCCCCGGTGCCTTCTTCCCTAGATCCCTCCTGCTTCCAGCCCCCAGTGTCAAAGATGACTTTGAAACCGAGGTTTCCTGTTGTAGGATTGAAAATTAAGAAATAGGGGCATGACCCCAGGCCTCCTCCTGTGCCTATTTGTTTGTTTATTTTTATTTATTTATTGAGAGAGAGCACAAGCAGGGGAGGGACAGAGGGAGAGGGAGAGAGAATTCCAAGCAGGCTCTGAGCTCAGCATAGAGCCTGATGCAGGCTTGATCCCATGACCCTTGGATCATGACCTGAGTTGAAATCAAGAGTCTGAGGCTCAACCCACTAAGCCACCGAGGCGTCCCCACCCCCTTCCCCCCGTACCGTACCTGTTTTTAAAGAAACCCTACCTTGTCCTTGGCTCCCTGAGCCTTTGTCCTTCAGATCAGAACTCCTTTACTTTGAAATATTACTTCTGGGGTCCTCTTGAAGACTTCACACCCCCAGTTGAGAGTGTGTTTGAAAAGGAAGAAGCTGGGGAGTCACTGGGAGGTTGGCAGAAGGGGGGAGTGTGAAAGTGACAACATGCTATTGTGATGGCGTCACCTCAGAGAAGATGCAGAATTCAGTGCTGGGGCCAGCTGCCCGGGGTTTTCCTAAGTCGGGAGGTGCTGATCTCAGGGAGGAATGAGGAGGCAGTTTGGCTCACTGCCTCCCTCTCCCTTGCCTTCCTCCTGATTCGAGGGTCCACAGTCCACAGTCAGTGACTGATAAGACTGACCTAACTAAGGCCACCACTGCCCTCCCCCAGGTCAGCTCTCCCACCCAGGACGGCAGCCAGTGTTTTCCCAGGACTGGGAGAAATATGGAGCTTTGCCAGGAAAAGGGAGGGAGGTGATGTCTCTTTTGAAGATAAACATAACACACCAGAACCTGCCAGCACGTCCAAAATTGTGCTGTTTCACAAGCCTCGTCCCCTACCATCTTTACATCGTCTGCCGTTGAGAAAGCAAAATGCCATGGAGGAAAGCAAAATCCAAGACCATTCTGAACATAGTCAGGGGATATAAGGGGCATGAATGGAGAGAATGTCTCCACAGGTATGTGTATGTATCTGAATATGTGGGGGTTACCTGTGGTTACACGTGAAAGGGCGTGCAAATACCTGCATGTAGAATCTGTGTGTGTAGAAACCAAAGTGTATGTGAGTGTCTGTGACCAAATGATCTCTGAGTATGTAGCACAGTGCCCAGCACACAGGACCCATCACCTGTGTGCCATCACAGTGAATGGCAGAGTGAGCGGGTTTGGGAGGAGTAAAGAAAGTGTCTGTGCACCGAATGTTGTGGGTAGAGGGTCCTGGGGAAAAAAGTATGTCTGGGGTGAGCAGGTGGGTGTGGCTACGGAGAGGTAATTTTATGCATGATGCGTGGATTACAGGTCGCGGGAGCTTATGTGTAGCAGGTGTGTGCATGCGGTGAACCAGATGCCCGACCCAGGGTGGAGACCCGGGAAGACCCAGCCATAGGAGGACACCTACCTGGCCCTGGCTTTGTGGTTGCGTCCCACCCCGGTGAACCAAGGGGAAAAGTCTGAGCCTTGAAAAACTCACAAGCACTGGCAACATTTCACGCCAATTCCTCCGTCTGTGACATTAGGCTCACGTTTTTCCCAATCCAGGGAAACCTTAATTTTTCTCTAGAAGACCATAGAGGCAGTAAAAAGGAAACGTAAGCAAAACAAAATGGAGTAGAGGCATGAATTTGCCTGTACCAAAGGTGTATTCCACAGGTTCTGAGGGATTCCCTATACTGACCTCTTATCCAAAGGATAAAAAAAATAACATGCACAGATGAGCATTTTCTGTGTCTGCTTGCACTGTGGAACCTTTAATGTTTTTTCAAAATTTCAGTGGGGAAGAGAACCAACTTCTAGAGTATTCTTCTTGCCAGGAACTGGGCTATAGACCTATAGACATTCCTACACTTATACCTTGACATAATGAGGTAATTCTAGCAGCCACAAACCCAAGGAATAGGCCAGGTGTTTTTCATGTATTATTTCATGGGATCCTCACACAGCCCCTCAGGGAGGGAGCCACCTCCCACGGAAGAGTAGAGACTCTGGAGTCAGATCGCTTGGGCTTCGTCCTGGGCCCCACCACTTAACAAGCTGGGCCACCCTAGCTAGGCAAATGACATAATTTTGTGCTTTAGTTTCCTCACCCATAAAATGGAGACACTAATAGCCCCTCTCTCTGTGGGGTTGTTGCCAGGATTAAATTAAAACACGCAACATGCTTGAAACAGTACACAGCCCACAGAAAGCGTTCTGTAAATGTTATGATTATTACTCATATTTTACTGATGAGGAGACTGATGGTCAGAGAGGTTGAGCTGCCGGAAGTAGGAGGGCCAGAATTCCATCTAGCACCTGACTCTCGTGAGGGCACGCTAGGCTACTTGACCAGGCTTACCTTTGGTGACACTGTTCTTGCTGATCTCAAGGCCTTTCCCTCCTCTTCAGAAACTGGCAAAAATTTAGAATTGCTGGATTTTTCTAATGGCCGGTCAGCACCTTGACATGTGTTAGTAACAAAATTTCAAACATTTAAACGTCATTTGCTTTAGACTATTCTAATCCTTATTTATTTTTGAGAGAAAAACAGCATGTGAGAAGGGGAAGAGCAGAGAGAGAGGGAGACACAGAATCCAAAACAGGCTCCAGGCTCTGAGCTGTTAGGACAGAGCCCGACATGGGGCTCGAACTCACGAACTGTGAGATCATGACCTGAGCCAAAGTTGGACGCTCAACCAACTGAGCCACCCAGATGCCCCTGCTTTAGACAATTTATTAAGGTCGGGGTGGGGGGAGCCTGGTTGGCTCAGTCTGTGGAACATGTGACTCTTGATCTCAGGGTTGTAAGTTTGAGCCCCATGTTGGATGTAGAGATTCCTTAAAAAAATAAAATCTTAAAAAAAATTTATTAAGGATTATTTCCTGAACAACAAAAATACCTTAAAAAAAAAAAACAAAAACAAACCCAGAAACCCTTAACTCCATTTCACATTTGACCCTCACTCTGCTCATGTAGATGGAGAAGGCATATTTATTATCCCTAAAAACAAATCCAGCATGAGGAAGCTGCATCCCCAGAGAGGTTAAGCCCCAGTTCACCCAGCTAAAACATGACAAACCAAAGGGCCAATTTTCTACCCATCCAACTATCCCTTCTACATTCAATCACATTGATTTGTGTTAGTCTGGAGCCTAGACCGATTGTGACAGTACATTTTTCTGACACACTGAAAAGAGTGATTTCGTATTTGTGAAGAATGCAAACACACTTGTTGGTTATATTTCCATTTTCTCCAAACTTCTGAATTTTGTCCTACCAAAATTTCAAAAGATTTAGAATTTACACATATTTGTGCAGGCATAATCTCTGCTCTGGAGGAGTGAATGATCCAGTTAGGGACCCAAGACATGGAACTGGAGTGACTGGGTAAATCCTGGGGGATAAAGTAGCCATATGCCCCTATCATAACCCAGGTCACATGGTGGGGGGGTGGCAAACGATTTTCTTTCTCACTTGTAATTATTTGAGAAGTTAAACCCATGCACTGCAGACTTTTTATTTAAACAGTTAACAGATTACCTTTATGGAGGAGAATCCGTTTACATAACATCAGGACTCCCCTGGGAATACTGAGACACCCAGGGGGTTCTGAGCTTAGAAAGGGAGTGGAATTCTAGCTCCACTCTGAAGGCTGGACAGGTTTGGAAGGGCAGAGACCAGGGGGTCGGATCCTGGGGGGAAGATCAAGGGCCCAGACTCTGAAAGGGAGGGAGCCATTTGTGTGTGGCCAGTGAGGAGTCAAGGTGAGTTGAGGTGGGTTAGGGAAACCCTTAGATGGAAGGTCAAGAAGTCTGGGCTTGAGGCCACTGCAAGTTTCTAGACAGAGAGGGCCATGAACAAGCAGGGAGGGTCAGGCGGGCAGCAGCACTGGGGCTCACCGAGGGGCGAGAGCCTGGCATCAAATCAAGCAGCCGATTTTGGCAACCCAGACAGCGTCCCTCGGGCCGTGCCCCTCAAACCCGCGGTCCATGGGTTGCCGGCTGGAGGGCTCCGGGTCTGCGTCCCCCCCAGACACCGCCCCACTGCTAGGAGCTGGGGGCCAATACGGGAGCCCCGTAAGGAGGCGGCGGAGGAAGCCCACCTCAGCAGTCTGGCCCTACTTAGGACCCCCGTTGGGCCCTGGACCCCAGCTGCTCCTGGCCCCCGACTCGGGTGCAGATTATCCGGCGGGACCGGCTCCCGGAGGGGGCGCATCTTCCGGGCTCGGGCGTCCTCACCGCCGACGGGTCCGCTTTTCCCGCTGCACCCCCTCGCCTTCGAGGGGAAACTGAGGCCCCTAAAGCAGGGCGGTTTGGAACAGGAACGAAAGGGTGGGAGAACCGAGCGCCTGGCCAAGCTTGGCGTGGTCTCGAAAGCCCGCTCCTCAGCGCAAAACGCTACCGCTGAGCGAGGCTCGTCACCGCGACCCCCAGCACCCACCGCCGGGGGAGCTGCTGAGCTGAGTCCCAGCCGAACCCCGCCCGCGGGAGCCCGCCCCGCGCATGCGGCCGTGGTCCCTCCCCCGCCCCCGAGTCACGTGCCAAGACTCGCGCAGGCGCGCGGCGGTGCTTCCTGCGGACACAGGCGCTTCGAGGCGGCCAGGGCGGCGGCTCAGCGCTGGGTTTCGTCCCCTCCCCGCCCGGCCCGCGGGCTTCGCCGCCTGTGTCTTCCCTGGGCCCCAGCCGTCCCGTGCGCGGTCTGGCCGCTGGAAGCCCGGAGGCTCTCGGAAGTTTTGATTTGGAACCAGGAAAGGGTTTGAACTCTCTCAGAGTTGTGGGGAGAGGCCACGGTTTCCGGACGTGAAGAACGTCGAAGAAATTGTTGTTGGCGGTTATTAGGTTGCGGTTTTCACAAGCGGCCAGCCCAGGAGCTGAGATTTTAAGAGATTATCCCTCCTCCCTTACCCCGCCAGAAACTTAGAAGTTGGTATCCAAAGTGCCCTCTCCTGCTGTCCTTAAGGATTAAAAACCCAGCCTTATGCTGGCACTTGGCCCTACCTCTGGGTGAGGGGAGATGGGAAAGCGCTTGGGGCAGGTGAAACTCCAGATGGGGGTAGGGGGCGCTAGGGAGGGTAATCTCATTAGAATGTCTCTCATGGCTCCTGGGGTTCCCTGAGTCGCTAATTTAGGAGCTAAAAAGAACTCCAGAGATTCTGTAATATCCCATGAAATGGTCCTCAGCCTCTCTTTGAAACGTGTCCAATGACAGACCTCAATTGTAGGTTTTCTGACAGGATGTTGATTTGGGTGGCTCCCTCTGCCCTGGATACCCACCAGTTGTGAGAGGGCATCATATCCCTTTGCAGCCCTGTGGAGAATGCCTGGGTGGGAGTGTGCACCTGCCTCTTGGCCACACCACACCACACCACACCACACCACACCACACCACACCACACCACACCTTGGCCCGCTGTGCATAGCAGAAGCTGGGAAGGGGCCTGTGTGGCTAAATCGAGGTTGGCTGGTTGGTTACTGAAAGGAGAGAATTCACTTGTAATTTCCTGGGTTTCCTTGGCTGTTTGTTTGGAGTGGAGATCATTTGGTTCCCGGGGAATCTGGGAGGAAAAGGGAAGTCCTTGGAAAGGAGTTAGGTGCCCTCCCTGGGTAAGAATGAGTTGGCTAACCTGCCCTCTGCACTAGGAAGCCTTATTCCCTGATATGCATCCCTTTTCTGGGTTTAACTTCACGGAACACCCAGCAGTGGCGGGGAATTGTAATACAAAAAAAGAGCTATGTGGTCCCACCTGTTCTTTTTACAGATGAGGACGCTGACACCTAGTAAAAGAGCGTTCAGGGTCACAGAACTAGCTGGTGGCAGAGGTGGGACTCAGGTCTCCTGATTCCCAGGCCTATTCTCTCTCTCCTACCCCGTATATAATAGGGGCCAGCACGAAACAGATGGCACATTATGAATGGGTAATTTGAGGCAGGGTGTAGGGAAAGAACCGTGGATAGTGAAATGTTCTGGGGCTTGTAACAGAGGGATCTTACCATCTCTACGCCTCGAGGCAGAGAGGCTGTGTGGAGGGTCATTTTGCTAGAGCTAGGACTTCAGGTCAAGGGGTTCAGGAAGGCAGTTGGGAGGAAATAAAACCCCTCTGATTTGTCAAGGCTCTCCATGTACTAAACCCCATGGGAAGTCAGAGGGCAAAGGAGACTTGATTAGTCCATGCAGGAAAATTCCAGAACACAGTACAGATAGAAAAGGATGCAGAAAGTACCTAGAGGAGCAATGAAAGGTATCCAATATAACATGTGACCTTACTTCCTACACACGTAGGATTAGGTGGCAAAGCTCCCTGAAGACCCTTAGTGTGCCTTCCTCCATGAGACTGGAGGCTCTCTGCAGAGGTGAGTCCTGTGCCTGGCGGTATCTCTGTTGCTGGCTTGTAATGAGCCAGGTATTCAGGTTAAAAGATCAGGTGTCTAGATGTGCAAAAAACCTTGGGCTTCTGGGCTTTCCTAGTGGAAGTTTTTGGAATTAAGCAGTTTTCTCTCTCGGTGCCATCTTGATCCAGTCCTGATTTCTGATGCCCCCACAATCTGGGCAGGGGTCCAGCGTGCTGCCTCATCTCTGCTCGGCTCCTACCCATCGCTCCACCTACAAGCTCAGTTCTGCTCCTTGCATCACTGGTGTCGATCCTGGAACACGGCGTTC
Source organism: Lynx rufus (assembly GCF_022079265.1). NCBI lineage: Eukaryota > Metazoa > Chordata > Mammalia > Carnivora > Felidae > Lynx > Lynx rufus. Next base: position 21,529,418 of record NW_025814838.1, read on the forward strand.
TTCGGGGAGAAACCACCTACCAGCGTGGTGGGGAGTTTTAGCAGCATCCCTACGGTGGCCTGCCCTGGAGCAGAAAGCTCAGTGTGGAGGCTTTGTTTCCCTTCTCCGCAGTCCCTCTTCCCTCACCATCTCCTCGCTTCAGAATCCCCTTGTATTGGCCTCTTCCTTCCTCGAGGGCCCCACACAGTCTTTCACTTGTTCACTGTCCAGTCTCCTCAAGCCAGGAAGGAGAGCCTCACATAGACTGATCACTTGCCCTGCCTGCCACCGTGCCTCATGTGTCCTCTCCATCATCTCATTTCATTTCTTAGTGACACGCTAGGTAGGAAGTGTCAGGGAGCGGCCTTGCAGACGGGAAGACCTAGACTTCGGTTGGGTAACTTGTTCAAGATCACACAGCTGTTGAGGGTAGAGCTGGCCTTTGACCTCTGGCCGGATTCCAAGGCCATCCTGGCCCACTTCTCGCCCCGAATAAGTCCTGCTGCTGCAGTATTTACGTTCATGTTGACCTTTGCTGTTCGGAGCATTTTCCCTGTGCCTTGGCCTGTGCCCCTGGGGCTTGGGCCTGTCGGATGTGCTGTTTCAGCCTGCCCTGGTGGGTTTCCACACGGAGCTGCCTGACATTTGATTCCACCCACAGGCCTTTGCTGACAACACCTCCTCCATATGGAAGGCCATTTGACGTGCTTCAGAGTGGCAATATCCAACCCGTTCTCTAAAGCCCAACTTCTGTGCCATCTCCCGAACGATGTCCCTCTAAACTCATTCGCCTCCAGATTCCCAGACTCACTTTGTGAACCTCCTCTGAAGGATTTAGCACGTTATTTCCTGCATGTACAGTAACTCGCATATGCAACTTGCTTACGTGGTTGAGGGCAGGGACTGTACTGCAGTGGTGTTCGTATCTCTCCAGCTCCTAACAGAGGAACTTACACATGGTAAGTAAGCCCCCAGTGAGTGAAGGCCTTAGGGGAGCTCGTGGTGGTGAAAAGAGTTTGTAAAATGAAGATTTATCCCTCAACTTTACATGCTGACTTTGCTTAAAACAAAATTCAACTGCAGTATAGATGTCCTGGTTGAGTCTGGGGGATGGGTGGTGGAGGACACCTTGTGTTTCTCTTGAGGAGCTTTGAATTTAGGGAAATGAAGTGACATGGGTGAGGGCTGGCGGTGGAGACAGGCTGTGTGGGTGCAAGGGGTCCAGATGGGGCCCCAAGAGCGGCGAGCTGAGTCCCTTGGCCATTACCACGGCTGCAGCTTCTCTGAGGCCATCCCCTGTGCTCTCTGAGTCTCTTTATGTTTCCTGCTTCATCACCATGGGTGAAGGGTCCTTGGCCATAACATCAGCATCCCCCTCCCTGGGACCCGAGTCAGCTCAGAGTACCCATTTCCCATATGACCACAGACACACAGACGCTGGGGCCCTTCAGTAGAGAACGGGTGTGGGCTGGGATGACTCACCTGCTCTGTCGCCGCCTACAGCTCGGTTTAAAGCCTTTTCGAATCAAATTTCTTCCCCGGGAGAGACACAGGAGTCTCTCTTTACAGTTAGCAGCTTGGTGCTAACTTGGGACAGTTGATGCCCGTCACTGTCCCAGTGTCTGAAAGTCCAGGTTAGTAAGGAGCCATCCAGGTGCGTGTAGAAAAACTGGTAGAAGCAGCCTAGAAAGCAGTGCCTTGACCTGGGCATCAGACAACCTCGACCTTAACTGGGCCCCACCAGGAACTCACTGTGTGGCTATAAAGGAAAGGGGTTTGGGACACCTGGCTGGCTCAGTCCGTAGAGCAAGCGACTTTCAGTCTCGGAGTTGTGAGTTTGAGTCCCACACTGGGTGTAGAGATTACTTAAAAGTGAAAACTAAAAAAAAAAAAAAAAAGGAAAGGTTTCTTCTTTCAGTAAACATGTTTTGACCACCTACTCCTGCCGTGCGAAGTAAGGACAAGGTGAGCAATGAGAAGGCAAAACCAATCCCTGTTCCTGGTGGCCTCTCAGTCTCTGTAAAATCAGTTCGAGTCAGGGTGATAAATGCTCTACGGAGGTGTTTTGGGAGCATGGAAGAGAAAGTAAACACGTCTTTCCTGGGGGAATGAATGAGCACAAGGAGATTTAACTGACCAGGACACATTTGAGCTGGACCTTGGAATTGAGATTCTCCTGGCAGACGGGAGTAAGTCTTGCAACTTTGGAGAGTGTTGTGCAGGACGTTGTTGGGGAGAATGACGTCAGTGGGGTGTAGAGAGGAGATAAGACTCCAAACCCTGTCTGGATCTAGCAGAGAAGGCCTTACTGGGTCACGCTGACTTCGGACCTTCTGAATGTGGAGGGGAGACACTGAACTGATCTGTGTTGTGGAAAGATCAGTCTGACAGCAATATGGAGGATGAAGTGGAAGGTCAAAGACGCAGAGAGACACCGAGTAGAACAGGGTTAGACTATCACAGGAAATAACTTTTTGTTTTTGGTGTGGATTTCTTAATGTTTATTTTTGAGAGAGAGAGAGAGAGAGAGAGAGACAGAGTGCGAGTGGGGGAGGGGCAGAGAGAGAGGGAGACACAGAATCTGAAGCCGGCTTCAGGCTCTGAGATGTGAGCACAGAGCCCAACACAGGCTCAAATTACTGAGCCGTGAGATCATGACCTGAGCCGAAGTCGGGTGCTTAACCAACTGAGCCACCCAGGTGCCCCAGGAAAGAACTTTTTGAGAACCCCGCCTGTGGGATTAAAGAGGGTTGGATTAGAAAAATCCCTAAAACTAAAATTCTCTGCCTCTGAACCCACCTGGGCATTTGGTTCTTTTCACCTACCCCATCCCCCAACTCCTAGCTGATGATGTTCATTGCTTGCCCATGCTCCATTCTGGGTGTGCTGTGACCTGTTTGGGTTTTGACCCTATCCAGTTTCCCTGTTTGTAAAGTCTGTCCACCCAGCACTTCAGCTGAGACTTTGGCTCCTTGGAGACCAACCGGTAGGAGGCTGTACTGTGCCCTGGGGTCCTCACCACCCCCACCTCTTGCCCTGACTCTGCTCTCACCTCTGGCATCGTCCTCCAGTCTCTAGACTGGAAATGGCAACTATGCCAGCCTTTCTGTAACTCTTTTCAAGAGGAACTATGAGACATTATGTTTCATTGGAAGATGTTTACAAGCAGGAACTAGAAAAATGGATTAAGGAGACCTTGGGACATTGGTCTAAGAGAGAACAGAATGTGAAATACAGGGCAGTCCCCCCAGAGTGACCCCGCAAGTCTAAGCCCCTTGATTTAAATTTAGATCAGTTCTATAAAATGTAACCTTAAAGCCAGAAATAATGTGTCTTCTGCTAACCCCTTCCCTGTAATCCCAGGCTAGGGTTACAAGTACTGCCCCTTCTTGTCTACCTCTTTGTACAGTTGTCGTGATACTTGGGCCTGTAGACTTCGGCAGCCAGTCAACAAACAGGTTGTTGGGCCTACTGTGTGCCCACCTCATGCTGGCTGGGATGGGATATGGGCACGCCTTGCTATGTTCTCAAGGAATCAGGAGACCAGTATTTTAGTCTAGTTGGGAATGCAAGACACATGTGAGAACCAACTAGAGAGCGGAAGAGATGAGTTGTGAAGAGGGCAGTTAACATTTGGCGGGTGGGGCTGCAAGTCCACAGAACCTGGAGGACGGAGCAAGTGGCCCCAGTCTCCTGGGTTCCCTTGGGATGGGGGCGGGATCCAGCCTAGATCTAGCTGGGGGTCTAAGCTGGATCCCAGCCAGCCTCAGTGGGAGGTCGGGGGCCAAGTGGACTTCATGCTGCCCTCACAAGGGACTATATCCTTAGTTCCCAAATGTTAGTGCTGTTTTTACAGCCTGCATCTTCCTACTTGTCAAGATTCTCCAGTCATCCTTCCGCTTAAACACCTCTTTTTTCTTTTACTTTTTAAGTTTTTTTAATTTATTTTGAGAAAGAGAGAGAAAGAGCAGAGGACAGGCAGAGAGAGAGCTAGACAGAGGATCGGAGAGCTGGCTCTGCACTGACGGCAGAGAGCCTGATGCGGGGCTCGAACTCCCAAACTGTGAGATCGTGACCTGAGCCGAAGTTGGAAGCTCAACTGGCTGAGCCACCCAGGCGCCCAACGCCTCTTTTTTCATGAAGACTCTTCCTTCCCACCAGCCAGCATGATGCTGACCTGCATGCAGCCCTTTGCTTATAACTGTGTTGTGACATTTGTTCCATCTTGTCATGTACTAGTGAATGTCGTGTACCTTGTCACGTACGTGTTTGTGTTTTCGCCAGTTCCACTAGATCAAGATCGTGAGCTTCTGTTAGGGAATATGCCTGAGGTATTTCTCAAACTCCCAGTGAGTAGCCTAGAGTGATACCCTGCTCAGAAAATGTGTGTTCAGCGGGTGAGCAATAGTCTAGCAGATTCCATTCCCCCTGGTGTATCGGTTACATAAGATTAGTTTTGTGGGGCGCCTGGGGGGCTCAGTCAGTTAAGCGTCCAGCTCTTGGTTTCAGCTCAAGTCGTGATCTCACAGTTTGTGAGTTCGAGCCCCACATCAGGCTCCATGCTGACAGTGTGGTGCCTGCTTGGGATTCTTTCCCCCCTCTCCCTCCCCCTCCCCCACACGTGTGTGCACTCGCACGCTCTCTCTCTGTCTCTGAAAAGAAATAAACTTAAAAAAACATTGGTTCTGTAAAAGCAGTCCTAAAACCAGAAGGGGGAGGGGCCTGCTTTCTGGGCCCAGTTTCTGGCAGGGGATCACATAGGGAAATGAAAGGTCACTGTAAGTTGGACCTGTGTGGCCACACAAGAGAAGGGTATCCAGTGGTCTCTTGGTCTTGACCCTTCAGGGCCAAAGGGACGAAAGGAGGGTCTCAGTGGCAAGAATGCTGTCCCTTATCTTACAGAAAGAGTCTTGGAATCAGAAAAGTTGGGGACTAGTCCTGATCCAAGTTTTGATGACAATATACTTGTCTTGTTGACCTTATGGGATTGTTCTGTGAACCAAATGAGACAAGAAATATGTGAGTTCTTTGAAAAAGATGAAATATTACTAGAATATGAGGCACCATTGTACTTTCTTTTTGTTCCTGATTCCCAGCCTCTCCTTCACTCTTTCTATAGAGAAACTCTCAAGGCACCAGCTGTGAAGGCCAGCTGGGGAGAGCCTAGCCTGTCTGTGCTGAGTTCCCATTTAGGCCCAAAGACTAGATCCAACGTGGAAGAACATGGTTTTTTGGCTTCCAAACCAGGTAACTCTGGGTAAGTCACTTCAGCTCCCTGAGCCTCAGTTTCCTCATCGGTAATTGGGCGATGATAATCTACTCCTCCTACCTCTTAGGGCTCCTGGGAGGATCAAATGAGACAATTAATATGACAGTGGCTTGTAAACTGTAAAGGTCTGTCCAAATGCTATGGATTTACTTTTTAATCTGTGCTTGAGGGCTTTGGATAAAATTGGCCAAGACTGTTGCACATCTAGACAGTGACATCATATGCGTGTTATTGGAGTCCAGGGTGGGGCACAGAAGGCGTCCCCAGAGTCCCTGGAGCAGGACAGAATGCAGAAGGGAACCCCACCCATTGCCTGCCTGTAGGAGACCTGATTCTGTGGTCCGACCTGAAGAAATCCAACCTCCTAGTTTCCAAAGTGTCAAAGACTCTGCTATGACCTCTGTGCTCAGGGGATACTTGGATGACAGCCCAAGAGTAGGGGCTATTGTGATTTAGCTCTCTGTTTTTGGGGTCTCACCATGCTGTCTGGACTTGGCAGGCATTCAGGGTAAGGTTGTTGTGGAACAAAACACAGGTAGCACATTTTGTGGGACCTCATGTCATCCTATTCTTACTTCCTCTGTGTTGGTAAATTTCAGTTGTAGAAAAACATTAAAAAAAAAAAACTTCAGAGAAATGGTAGCCCAACTCATGCTGAAAAACGTGACTGGCCAGTGTTAATGAAAAGTCAGGCTTCAGAAATGGGGTATCACCATCTCGGTGCTTTGTTAGTCTCAGGTGGTGGTGAAGCCAGTCTTAGGGGAAAGGCTCTCCATGTGCCTGTGGCCACATCAGGTTTGAATGCCTTCATTGGCCTTGCTGGTCACTGGAACTGAAAGGAAATGGCTTAGTGAACAAGAATTTGTGGGCTAGTTTATAGTGTGCTTGGCCCTGTACTGGGAGCTTTGGGAAAGATGAAAAAGGTCAAGTTGTGGCTTCTGTGTTGGAAGTCCTTAGACCAGATTTGAGAAAGCGAGATGACTGGGGATTCGGGCTGGCAGGCCCTTGTGCGCAGGGCCAAGGGAGTGGCAGATAATTACCGACAGAGGAAGACAGAGGCGAGGATCCGCAAAGGCTCTCGGGAGGGTGGCGGGGGAGGCTTTCTAGAGGAAGTGGAAATATGTGAAAAAGACAAAGTCAATCACTGAGAGTCATCTCTGCTCCCTAAAATGTCTTCTTTCCCTTTCTGGCCCCAATTAGGAGATCCAATCAGTCCTCTATTGCTTTCTAACAAATGATCCAACTTAGCGGGTTAACACGACTCATTATCTCCCACCTCTGCTGGCCATGCTGGTCATGCGTCCAGGCAGAACATGGTAGCTGTCAGCTGGGCGTGGCCCCCAGCTCATGGAGGCCACTCTTAGTCTTTCCCATGTGTCCTCTCCATCTTCAGTACAGCAGTGGGGCCTCAAATCCCCCCTTGGTTTGAATCTCTGACTTCCTCTTCTGTTATCAGCAGGAGAGAACCCTTTGCTTTTTTTTTTTGTTTTTTTAATTTTAGAGAGAGAGAGAAAGTGCCAGTAGAGGAGAGGGGCAAAGGGAGAGAGAGGGAATCCCAAGCAGGCTCTGCCCTGTGAGTGTAGAGCCCAACACGGGGCTCGATCCCAGGACCTGGGATCAAGACCTGAGCTGAAATGAAGAGTCAGATGCTCGACTGACCGAGTCACCCAGGTGCCCCCAAAACCCTTTGCTTTTAAAGACTTAAGTGTGATTAGGTGAGGCCCACCTGGATAGTCTCCTTTTGATTCGCATAAAGTCAACTGATAGGTAGCCTTTAGTACCATCCTCACCATTTTTTTGAGTGTACAGCTCAGGGGCATTAAGTACATTCATATTCCCGTGCAGCCGTCACCACCACCATCTCCAGAATTCTTTTCCTTTTGGAAAACCGAAACTCTGTATCTATAAAACACTGACTCCCCATCCCCCATCCCCTGGCAACCACCGCTGTACTTTCTGTCTATGAATTTTACTACTCTAGGTACCTCATGTAAGTGGAATCACACAGTGTATTTGTCTTTTTGTGAGTGTCTTCTTTCAGTGAGCACAGGGGCTCCAAGGTTTCTGCATGATGTGGCACGTGTCAGAATTTTCCTTTTTAAGGAGGAGTAGTATCCATTGTATGTATATACCACATTTGTTTATCTACTCATCAGTTGTTGGACTCTTGAGTTGCTTTTATCTTTTAGCTATGGAGAATAATTCTGTGTATATAATAATTATATGAACATAAGTGTGCAAATGTCTCTCTAAGATCCTGCTTTTTTTTTTAACGTTTATTTATTTTTGAGACAGAGAGAGACAGAGCATGAACGGGGGAGGGTCAGAGAGAGGGAGACACAGAATCTGAAACAGGCTCCAGGCTCTGAGCTGTCAGCACAGAGCCCGACGCGGGGCTCGAACTCACGGACTGCGAGATCATGACCTGAGCTGAAGTCGGCCGCCCAACGGACTGAGCCACCCAGGCGCCTCTAAGATCATGCTTTTTAAAAATGTTTATTTATTTGGGGTGCCTGGGTGGCTCAGTGAGTTGAGTGTCTGACTTCAGCTCAGGTCATGATCTCACGGTTCATGAGTTCAAGCCCCACATTGGGCCAAGTGCTAACAGCTCAGAACCTGGAGCCTGCTTTGGATTCTGTGTCTCCCTCTCTCTCTCACCCTCCCCCACTTGCAATCTGTCTCTCTCTCAAAAATAAATAAACATTAAAAAAAATTTTTAAGTTTATTTATTTTTGAGAGAGAGAGAGAGCATGCGTGAGTGGGAGAGGGGCAGAGAGGGGAGAGAGAATCCCAAGCAGACTCCACACGGCCAGCATATAAGCCCTATGTGGGGCTCAAACTCAAGAACCATGAGACCATGACCTGAGCCAAAACCGAGAGTCAGACACTTAACCAACTGAGCCACCCAGGGGCCCCACTAAGATCCTGCTTTTAATTATTTTGGGTATATACCCAGAAGTGCAGTTTCCGGGTTATATGGTAATTCTAATTTTAGTTTTTGAGGGAGCCACCATACTGTTTTCCACGGTGGCTGCACCATTCTGCATTCCCGCCAACAGTGCACAGGTGTTCCAATTTCTCCACATCCTCACCAGCACTTGTTATTTTCTGTTTTTTGGACGATAGCCATCCTGAATGGGTGTGAGGTGGTATCTCGTTGTTGCTTTGATTTGCATTCCCCTAATGATTTGTGATGTTGAATGTCTTTTCTTGTGCTTGTTGGCCATTTGTTTGTGGGTCATGAGATCTTGATTAAGACACCCCTGTCATCTGCTGCATCGCATACCCTCACGGTAGGGAAAGTGCGTGTCGGGGTAAAATGCTCTGCAGATTACTGTTTGCCCAGGGCCGGTGGGTCCGGGGGAACGGCAGGGGCCCTGAGTGCTCCTGGGTATGGGCTTTCTTTTCAGGGGTAATGAAATGTTCTAAACTTAGTGGTGATGGTTTCACAACTCTGCACACGTACTAAAAGCCATTGAATTGTGCAGTTTAAATGGGCAAATTTTATACCATGTGAAGTATCTCTTAACAACTCTCTTCAAATGCTGCCTTTTGAACGTAGAAGTAAACCAGTACCCACGATAAGAGCAAATGTTACTGTTTCATTAGCCAGCTCTGCGGAGCAGGAGTGAACCTCACCCAATTGTGGTGAATCTGCATTCCTACCCAGAGTTCCAGTCACCCCGTCTCCCTCCGGTTTCCCTAATCCAGTTTTATTCCTTCAGTCTGATTCTGTCTTAGGTTCTTCTAACCCGGGGGGACCTCCTTACTGCATCTTTGGGGATGAGCAAACCTCTGTATTTGGCAGAAGTGGAAAGTGGCAGAACCCACCAGCCTGGGGCGTCTCTGGGCCTCACGCCCTCACCCCGGATTTGCAGGGGCTTACGGGAGGGAGAACATCAAGGTTGGCGGATGCCACCAGGAAAGGGGCAAGCGGTTGCCTGAGCTGTATTACGTAGGGCCCTAAAAGTGCCCCTCCGCCATTCCCACACCTGTTCTGTGTCTGGTCACAGCAGTCTGAGCGGAGCAGGGTATTGAGGGCATAAGAATCGAGGCTTTTTCAAGGGTTGGGGAAGAGGAGCCTGAAGGGGTTCTAGGCCATGCAGCCCTGGGCATGTTACTGTGGCATGAAGCCAGCCCCGAGCCGGCCAGGAAACCTCACCAAGACCTTGTGCTTTCTCAGGCTGAGAGCCTTTGAAAGTCTCCAGTCATAGAATTGCAGGTGTATGGAGAGCTTTGCTGAGGCTTCGCTCTGCATGATTCTGACCCAGCCCGTCTGTCCCGGATAAATCTGGAGGAGGGGGCCCCTTGCAAGCTTCCTGACCCAGTAAGAAAGGTCAGCGGCCAAGGAAGCTACAGGGAAAGCGGCAAATACCTGAAAGTTAGAAGTGCTAGAAACATATTTGGGCAGGATCGGGGGCAGAGGTTTGTCAAGCCCCTCTCGTCCAGCAGTGGTGCTTCTGTAGGTCCCAGACATTCCCAGAAAGAGTGTCAGCCCGCCACACACCATCCTTTGCAAAATAAGGTAGCGGATCCAAGAGAGGAGGCGGCTGGTCCAGGGCTGCGGGCCGATTCGTGATAATAGAGCCAGAGTTCCCAGTTCCCCGGCCCGCCCGGCCCACAGCCTCTGGTTCTGGAGCCTTCATGGCAAAGGAGCAGCCAGGACGGTGGACACCAGGGCGCCTCTGTGCACCCGAGCTGAATCGTTGGCCTTTCCCCACAGTGCTCTTGTCCCTTTGTTCCGAGTGGGCTTCTCTCCTGGTGTGCTTTCTCCCCTCCCTGCTCAGCCCTCGCAGCTTCCACGCCCGCACCATCTGGAGGGGAAACTGTCCCGAGGAGCTCCGTAACTTTGCCCACCCCCCTCCGCCACGTTCTGCCGAGCGTGGGCCCACACCAACGCAGGTTTCCCGAGCACAGTGAGTTCTCCTTTTTTTAAAATTTCTGAGGGCTCAGAGAGAATGAAATGTTGCTTCTCAGACTTGAGAGTCTTCGCACTTAAGCAGTGACAATTCAAAAAAAACTATTTGCAAAATCTTCCCCTTGGTATTTAACACAGTTCCTCACGTTCCTCTGCTCTGATTTGCATGACGGGTGAGGTGTGTGGCCTCACTGGGTTAGAGGCCCGACTGTGTCCCTGTGGCTTCACAGCCTGCAGTACTGCCGTGGCACAGATCTTGTCCCCTGAGGTCAGGGGTCCTAGAAAGCTCTCTGTCTGGGACAGCCTGAACTGCATCCCTTGTGCAAGGGCAGGTGTCCACTCTTCCGGCTCTCCACCTCTGTCCCCGTTGCCCCCTCTCTTCTCCTCCTTCCCTCTGTGCTTCCCTTCTGTTCTTCTTTGCATCACTTCCATCTCCACGTTTCCTCACCCTTGTGACCAAATGTCATCTGGCCACGCCCACATGCAGTAGTGTTTCGGCGCTGTGGCCGTTGTTGGCTCGTTCCTTGTCGTGGGTGATACCAGCCATCTGGGGATGGCTCAGGTCAGGAGCCAGGCTGTTCCCAGGGTGGGAATCACCTCCTCCTTAGGTTGCTCATGAAAGTAAGCAATGGGAAGACTGTGTTGTCTCTTGGTGCCAGGGGCAACAGGGACGCAGGGCACCCCGAAGTCTGCATGTAGTGGCAATGTCACCTGCAGTGCGATGAATCGAAGGACGAGGTGTCACATGGGGCAGACAGGGTCAGAGTGCTTAGCCGGGTGGTCTTCCCTACCTGGAGTGTCTCCTTTGGGTGCTGTGCTGTCTCTTGGAGCTTGAAGGCTCATGTTGTGTTTGCACCAGGGCTGCCCCTCGAGCCCTCACCCATCTCTGCCGCGAATCTTCCTGCTGCTCCTGGCCTTTTAATCTCACCGAGGCAGGGCTGAGAAGGTGGCCATGAAGCAGTTGTTTCCACCTTGTAATCAGGAAGCACCTGTCCCAGCCTCTGGTCCCTGTTTTGGCCATGCTCACTTCACCTGCCGTTCCCCTAGACCAGCCGTATCTCCTGCCACCTCCGTTCTGCTAAATGCAGTTCCATTTGCCTGCCTTCCCCCTCGTCCTGCCTTGTTGTGCAGCCAAGACTCCCTGTGTTGGACCATTCCATTCTCAGGAAGCCACACCAGCTGGCTCTCCCCTGTGCTGCTGTGTTCCCCTCTTCCTATCTCCATTAAGGGTTTGTCACCTTGTGTGGTGACTGGCTGTTGACACGTCTGCACCCCCCACTGGATTCTGAGCTCGCTGGGGGCAGGGATGTCAGTATGGATCACAGACCTCACTCTGTTCCTGTCATTTGCTAAGTGATGAACGAACAAAGTAGCAGATAATGTAACCACATTTGTTAACCGTGCTTCTGCATTCCGACTCTTTTTGATGGCATGAAATCTCCGGAGGGAAGTAAATGTACCTGTTGGGGCTGGGAAGAGGGGATATGTAGGGGCTATGTGTAAGTTGCATTCCCACTGATTCTGCAGTGTGTGTTTCCTGTTATTACTGTAACAAGTTACCACACTGAGTGGCTCTAAACAACACAATTATGTTATCCTGCAGTTCTGGGGTCTGAAGTCTGAGATGAGTCTCACATGTTGGAAACCAAGGTGTCTGCCGGTCTGTGTTCCTTCTGGAGGCTTGCATTTCCTTGCCTCTTAGAGTCTGAAGTCAGCCTGCATTCCTTGGCTTGCGGCCCCTCCCTCCTGTCACCCCAGCCTCTGACTCCTGTGGTCTCCTCTACTCTGTACTCCGACCTCTTGCGTCCCTCTTACGAGGACCCTTGTGTTTATATTGGGCCCAGTGAGTAATGCAGGATAATCTCTCCTTCTCAAGACCCTTAACTTTATCACATAAACAGAGCCCCCTTTTCCATGTTAGGTGACATATCCACAGGTTTGGGGGGATTAGGAGGTAGGCCTCTTTTGGGGGGCATTGTTCACCCTACCCTGTGCAGGACCCCCACCCAGAGACCCAGCTTCTGCTGTGTGTTCCTGTTTGCATGGCTTGCTTCTTCCCATCGTTCAGGGCCTTGTGCTGGCTGGCCCTTGCAAGAAGTCTTCCCCAAGCCCCCTCTCCCTCCAGCCAGATGCTCCTCAGCCTTTGTTCCTGTAGCTGCACCGACCGTGAGCATGTCTCTGGTCAAACCGAGACCTTCCTTGGTCTGTGCATCTTTCCACTTCTGTGCGGATACTGGGAGGGCCTTTCTTTCTCCTGTCTGGAATGTCCCCAGTTTGACCTCACGTGTCTCCCCTCTCCCACTGTGCTGCCCCCACTGTCAGCCAGAAGCTCCAGGTTGGCAGAACTCAGACGCCCCGTCACTCTAATGACGACCATGGTGCTTTCCAATTCTGGGTTTGCAAGTTAGTCTGCACCCCTGGACCACGAGGGAGCATCTTGGAGCGTGGGGCCACCCCTGATCAATCCTGGCTTCCCGGGCCCCGACACTTAGCATGTGGTGACAGATTGGCATGAAGTGGCTTCTCTGCTGTTTGAGCTTTCACGGTGTGATCTGTAGCTCGCACTGGCATGGCACTTGGCGTCCGCCACCTCAGATTATTTATTATCACTTATTTTTTTCTGCATGTGCCCTGCTGCCCACCCCCACCCCAAACACAATTAGAACAGAGGGTCGCCAGCCCCACACAGAATCTTACAACCAGTGGATGGCCTAAGGGTTGAGCGGAATGAAAATGCCTGCTGTTTGACCATCTTTAACCTGCAGAATACTAGGTGTCTTTTGACCAGGAGACAGAGTATTCATTGGCCAGGGTGTCTCCATGCAGTGGTGGCCAAGTCCTCAGGCCTCCTTCCCTGCCGGCTGCCGCCTCCTTCCTCCCAGTGCGGAAGCTTCTCCTTCCTCCCTAGGGACTGAATGGCAAGCCAGCCGTGAGTGTATCGATTTACATCAAGAGCTAGAACTGCCATGCCCACCAGCTGCATGGCAGGCAAAAGGGAGTGTGCTCAGACTCGGGCCCGCGTGGGGGTGGGCCAGCCCAAAGCAGACGCCCTGCAGCCCAGCTGAGTGCCTTCTCCAGCAAGCTGGCAGCACAAGGCGGGTTCTCTGCAGGAGGGAATGTGCCCTGCGAGCAGCATGATCTGATTTTCTCAGGGTCACGGGATGATACTGGCACAGCCCAACGCTTACTAGGAGCAGTTGCTACAGCCCACAGGAAACCAGGGCTGTTGGCCTGGGTGATTTCCCCTCCCTCCCGGCCTGGCCGGCCTGCCTGCCTGCCTGCCTCTCTCCCTTCCTCCCTCCCTCCCTCCCTTCTTCCCTTCCTCCCTCCCTCCCTCCCTCCCTCCCTCCCTCCCTTCCTCCCTCCCTCCCTCCCTTCCTCCCTTCCTCCCTCCCTCCCTCCCTCCCTTCCTCCCTTCCTCCCTCCCTCCCTCCCTCCCTCCCTTCCTCCCTCCCTCCCTCCCTTCCTCCCTTCCTCCCTTCCTTCCTTCCATTCTGCCTCCCTCCCTTCTTCCCTCCCTCCCTCCCTTCCTTCCATTCTCCCTCCTTTCTTCTCTCCCTTCCTCCCTCCCTCCTTCCCTCCCTCCCTCCCTTCCTTCCTTCCATTCTCCCTCCTTTCTTCCCTCATTTCCTCCCTCCCTCCCTCCCTTCCTCCCTGGATTCTCTCTTTCTTTATTCTTTTCTTTCTTGGGCTCCTTTTTTTGAATTATAGTTTCCTCACTAAAATAAAATGCACGTATCTTAAGTCCTCAGTTCAATAACTTTGACTAATACATACACTCATGTAACTGCTATGTTAATTACCCCAGAAAGTTTGTTCCCTTGTACCTTTTCCAGTTAAGCACCTCTCCAAATGTCCATCAACTGAAATGATCAATGAATGGGTGAACAGAATGTAGTCTATCCATACAACCAAATGTTGCTCAGCAGTAGGAAGGAAGCTCTCGTACCCACTACAGTGTGGATGAACCTTGAAAACATGATGCTGAGTGAAAGAAGCCAGATGCAAAAGGCCTCCGAGTGTGTGAGTCCACTTATGCACAGTGTCCAGAATAGGCAAATGTGTTGTGGCAGAAAGCAGATGGATGGTTGACAGAATGGTGTGAGGAGGCCTCTCTAGGGCTGGGCAGGGCGGTGGGGGGGATTGGTTGGGGCTGAGCTAGTGGGTATCTGGTTTCCTCTGCATCTAGACAGTGGTGATAGTTGCATAGCTCTGTGAATATACCAAGGTGAACGCCATGGTGTTTGACATATTGTTTCCATGAAACTATTATTTTAAAACAAAGACCTGGAACATTCCCGGCACCCCAGAAAGTGCTTCCATGCCCCTTCCCAGTCCTACTCGACCCACAGAGGCAGCCACAGTGGTGTCTTTTTCCAATCATGTCTGTTCAAGAACTTCCTATAATTGGAATCACGTATTAGGTACTCATTTGTGTAAGGCTTCTTTCACCAAGCGTAAGGTTTTTGAGATTTGCTCATATTGTTACGTGTTTTTTTTTTCTTTTCTCCTGAGTAGAATGACTTTACCATAGTTTCTTATAGAAGGAGAGCTGGGCTGTTTCCAAGTTATAGATATTATGCATAAAACTGGTATGGCTATTCTTTTTTTTAATGTTCATTTGAGAAAGAGAGAGATTGCAAATGGGTGGGGGCAGAAAGAGAGGGAGACAGAGAATCCCAAGCAGGCTCCAGGTTGTCAGTGCAGAGCATGACGTGGGGCTCAGACTCACAGACCGTGAGATCATGACCTGAGTTGAAATCAAGAGTCAGACACTTAACCCACTGAGCCACCCAGGCGCCCCAAAACTGGTGTGGATATTCTTGTAAAAGTATACCGGGGGACATATGTTTACTTTTTTTTTTTTTTACCTAGAAATGGAATTGTTCGGTGTACAGTTGTATTTTTAGTTTTATGACAAACTGATAGACTTTTTTCCCAGATTAGTTATATCGTTTCACACTCCCATCAACACTATATGAGAGTTTTGGTTGCTCCATATCTTCACTAACATTTGGTGTTGTCAGTCTGTTTTTTTTTTATTTTTATTTTTTTAGTGTTTTTAAAATTTATTTTTGAGAGAGAGAAAGACAGAGTGCGAATGGGGGAGGAGCAGAGGGAGAGGGAGACACAGAATCTGAAGCAGGCTCCAGGCTCTGAGCTGTCAACAACAGCCCAACACGAGGCTCTAACTCATGAGCTGTGAGATCATGACCTGAGCTGAAGTTGGACACTTAACCAACTGAGCCATCCAGGTGCCTCGGTGTTGTCAGTCTGTTTAATTGTAGCTATTAGGGTTGGGGTGTTGAAAATTTTAAATTTTTTTAAATGAATTTTAGTTATAAATTTTTTTTTAATGGTTAGTGCTTTTAGTGTTTTGCCTAAGCAGCGTTTGCCTACTTCGAGGTCATGGAGATATTTTCTTTTTTTTTTTTTTTTTTTTTATTTTTATTTTTATTTTTATTTTTGGAACAGAGAGAGACAGAGCATGAACGGGGGAGGGGCAGACAGAGAGGGAGACACAGAATCGGAAACAGGCTCCAGGCTCTGAGCCATCAGCCCAGAGCCCGATGCGGGGCTCGAACTCACGGACCGCGAGATCGTGACCTGGCTGAAGTCGGACGCTTAACCGACTGCGCCACCCAGGCGCCCCGAGATATTTTCAATTAAAAAAAAAATTTTTTTTAACGTTTATTTATTATTGAGAGACAGAGCATGAGCATGGGAGGGGCAGAGAGAGGGGGAGACACAGAATCTGAAGCAGGCTCCAGGCTCTGAGCTGTCAGCACAGAGCCCGATGTGGGGCTCAAACTCACAAACTACAAGATCATAACCTGAGCTGAAGTCGGGTGCTTAACTGACTGAGCCACCCAGAAGCCCCAATATTTTCTATTTTTTTAAAGATGCTGTATTTCCTTTATGTCTAGGATCCAGCTTAAGTTTTCCATGTGATACATGGAGTTGTGGTTCACTTTTTCCCTTTTGGGTAGATAATTATTTCATCCCATTTGTTGAAGATATTTGTCTTTCCCCATTGAATTATCTTGCTTTCTTTGTTGAACATCAATTGATCATATATGTGTAGTTCTATTTCTGGATGATGTTTCCTGTTCCATTGGTGTCTTTGTGTACCCTCATGCTAATACCAAACTGTCTCGATTATTATTGTTTGTAGTAAATCTTAAAAGCAGCTACTATAAGCCCTTCAACTTTATTCTTTATTAAGACTATTTTGGCTATTCTAGTCCTTCTTATTTCTACAAAATTGACTACTTAAATTTCTACCTAATTGGCTGCTAGTCAATTTCTAGAAAAATTCCTTCTGGAATTTTTATTGGGATTACATTGAATCTATAGATCAATCTGGAGGGAATTGACATTTTAACAATATTGAGTCCTACAATCCATGAACATGGTACATCTGTACATTTATTTGGGTCTTTCATTTTCCTCAATAACATTTGGTGGTCTTTAGCAAAGAAGTCTTGTACATCTTTGGTTAAATTTATTTCTAAGTGGCATTTGTATTGTAATAGAGGAAACTGGACACCCCAGAGGGATGAAAAGGTGGTAGATGGGTAGACACTGGGGCTGCTGTTTTGGGTTCATCACCAACAAGAAGCAGCTGGTCACATGGGATGTTTCTTAGTGAGTCCCCTCCATCTGGACTTCAGAATTAAGCCTATTCTCTGAGGACATAACAGCCAAGAGTCTGTGTTCTCTTATTCCCTCCACGAACTGAGATGAACACCTTTTTAGTCGTCCCTTCTGGGCACCAGCTGTACTATGAAGGTCAGGCACAGGCTGGTCCTGCTCACTCTCTCCCCATCCCCCTCCCCACCGAGAGAAACTGCAGTGCCTCCAGCTCTTGATGAGCCTCCGTTGGCTGTTACCTGAGCAGCAGTGGCCAGTGACCTCCGCAGGGTCCTGGCTAGGAGAGCTGTGCCTTAGTGAACTGGGAACTTCGGCAGAATCAACCACATACTTGGAAGAGGAGAAGAGAAGAGATGGATGGGAAGAAGCAGAGTCTGAGAGGAGAACTCTGACTGATTCTGATGGCAGAGCGCTGGAGCAGGGTCTGTGAAGGCCTGCTGCTTGGGGGTCTACCAGATGGCCTAGTTTCCACAGCTGCCTTGGATTTCCAGTAGAAGCCTCACTTTCTTGGGATTCCTGATCTCATAAAATTCACGTTTGATTTTTCCAAGCGGTCCTTGAGGGCTGGCCCTATGGCTAAGGCTCCTCTGTTCCATATTTCCACAAGTAGTCTAACATATTGCCCACCCACTTGCATGAGCTAACTGGAGAGAACTGCTACTTCTTACATCCAGGAACACCCAGCTAACACATCTGAGTTTCCCTTTGGGTCTGTTGTGTTACCTCAGTTTGGAGCCTTTTGCTTTTCCCTCCCTTACTAGGGTGTGTGTGTGTGTGTGTGTGTGTACACAAATAGCATACACAGGCAGAAGTCTTACTGATAATTTGGAGTGGGCCCATCAGAGGCATCCTGGAAGTTGGGGTGGGGGGATGTGCATTGAACATCCTGCCACAAGCATGACTGAGAGAATTGGAGTCCTCAGGAGATGCTCAAGGGCTTGCTAGACAGCCTTGAAGATGGACCTTTGTCCCCAGTGCCATATGGGGAGGGGGAAAAGCTATGGGAAAATATTTTGGCTTAATATAAAGAACTTTACAGGAGCCATATATCCATGGAACAGCCTTCCTTTCCTGATTACGCTTTTCACATCCCTGGAATATATAAGCAGATACTCAGAGACTCCTGCACTGAGGAGGATAATGTGACCTTGAAGATCCATTTAATTCTGTGCCTGACACTTTACCAGGAGGTGATGAATGTTCTCCTCCCAAGAAGACTTCTCCTGGGGAAAGGAGCCCAAAGAAAGACTTTTTTATGTAATACCAACACTTTGAACAGTCGACACTTCTTCCAATATGTACAGCCACTTCTGATATTTATCAAGTTTCCATATTTGAATGGGTTTTGAGTTCTCTAGTCAGTTCATTGGTCCATTGTCAACCCCTGTGCTATTAGAACCACATTGTCCTTGGTAATGCAAGCTAGTGCAGTCACTTTGGAAAACTGTATGGAGGTTCCTCAAAAAACTAAAAATAGAACTACCCTATGACCTAGCAATTGCACTACTAGGTATTTATCCACGGGATACAGGTGTGCTGTTTCAAAGGGACACGTGTACCCCAATGTTTACAGCAGCACTATCAACAATAGCCAAAGTATGGAAAGAGCCCAAATGCTCATCGACGGATGAATGGATAAAGAAGATGAGGTATATATATATACAATGGAGTATTACTTGGCAATCAAAAAGAATGAAATCTTGCCATTTGCAACTATGTGGATGGAACTGGAGGGTATTATCTTAAGCAAAATTAATCAGAGAAAGACAAAAATCATATGACTTCACTCATATGAGGACTTTAAGAGACAAACATGAACATAAGGGAAGGGAAACAAAAATAATATAAAAACAGGGAGGGGAACAAAACATAAGAGACTCATAAATATGGAGAACAAATAGAGGGTTACTGGAAGGGGTGTAGGAGGGGGGATGGGCTAACTGGGTAAGGGGCATCAAGAAATCTTCTGAAATAATTGTTGCACTATATGCTAACTAATTTGGAGATAAATTAAAAAAAATAAATTTAATAAATTATATAAACATTAAAATTACACTGCGTGAAAGAAACCTGTCATAAAAGACTAAATACTGTATAATCTTATTTAAATAAAATTCCCAAACATAAACTCACATATAGTCATGGAAGTGTGAGAGTAGTGGCTTTTAAGGTGAGGGAGATGAGGGAACAGAAAAAGAGACACAGAAGAACTTTCTAATATGATGAAATACTTGTATATGTTGTTTTCTGTGATCACAGCAGTGTAAACAATTGTCACAACTCTTTTATCACCTAAGATCTCTGCATTTTTTGTATAAAAATATTATACTCGGATTTTTTAAGTATCAATTAAAACATGTATTAGCAGAATACCATGTCTCAAAAGTTTTTAATGTTTTTGAAATTTTATGTAAATATGCTTAGTAGCATAACAAAATTCTATATTCTTTGTCCTAAGAATTATTTGAAATAGGAATATTTTTGCAACTCTATTTAGAATCCTATAACTTTCTTCAGGAGAGACAATTCTTGATATTTTCTTTTCAGGTACCCTAAAATATTCTTGTGATAGGGAATAACTGAATAAAGGATTCTCAATGCTAAAAGAAAAAAAAAAAAGAAACACACTGCCTTAATCGTTATAGTGCTACAATAATTTCTGATACCAGGAGTATAAAGTCTTCCCACTTGGTTCTTCTTCTTCACATTTTCTTAGACATTCTTTAGTCAATGATCTTCTGTATGAATCTAAGGCGAATTATGTCAAGTCCCATGGAAAAACAATGCTGGGATTTTGATTGGGATAACAGTGAATTTGTGATAGTTATAAGGCTGATAACTTTATGAGAAAGACATTTTTTTTTAATTTTTAAAAAAATATTTATTTATTTTTGAGCGAGAGAGAGAGAGAGAGAGAGAGAGAGAGAGCGCCGCGGAGGGGCAGAGAGGGAGACAGAATCTGAAGCAGGCTCCAGGCTTTGAGCTGTCAGCCCAGAGCCTGCTGCGGGGCTTGAACACATGAACTGTGAGATCATGACCCGAGCGGAAGTCGGATGCTTAACCGACTGAGCCACCCAGGTGCCCCAAGAAAGCCATATTTAAAGGTGAAATCTCAGGAGTATTGACATCCGCGGGGATAGGTTTTTCTGTCAGAGTTGCTGTTGCCCCTCACATTATACTGTGGCTTGTATCCAAGAGCAGCCACGCTCCATTTCGCCCTGTGGAAATGCCTTTCCAGCCAAAACCCTCGCCAGTCATTTGGTTGGCCGAAGCGAGTTCTCCCAAGCCTGTTGGGATAGGCCGCCTGCTTTTTTGCAGCCTCTACCCACAAGAAAGTGCCAGAAGGCGTGGCATCAGGATTGGAGGAGAGAGTGGGGGATACGGCTGCAGGAGACGCCTACTCAGGCACTTCACAGAGGGCACCTTTCTCTGAGAATCAGCTTGGAGCCAACTTTTCTTTCTTCTTATGACTCAACCATCATTAATTAGGAAAGCTGCCTGAGCATTCTTCATTTGAGTCAGAAGCCCTGCCCGTGCTTAAGCTGTCAGTGCTGTAGGAATTTGCTCCTTTGTCATTTAAGGGCTCATAGAAGTCTTGTCCTTTCCAGATAGTCCTCTTTGGAGGGACTCCCCAGCCCCCTTTATGGTTCCTGTGGGGTGGAGGGTAACACATTTCCTTGTGCTTTTCGCTGGTCCTATCATTGGTGTCTTTCTCAAGATGTACCTCTGGGGTCTTCGGTGGGGGAGCAGGGGGCGGGGCTGGAGATGAGGAAGGCATCACTCCCCATCATGGAAGGAGAGGCATCATGGGTGAACGAAAACAGCTTTGAGGTTGACAAGCTCGAATTTGCTAATTCTGATACTAATTAGCTGTGTGTCCTTGGGTGGTCTGTCTAGTGGCTCATCTGAGCCTCAAGTTTCTGCATTTGTGAACATGAGGTGATGGCATCTCTTGTCCTTGATCGTTGAGATTATTATTCATTGAGATACTATGTGTGGAAGCACCTACCGTGGTACTTGGCTTCGAGTAGAAGTTCAATAATAAATGCCACCTCCCTGACTCTACTTCCCACCACTGTGGAGCTCAGACCCGCATCCCATCCAAGGCCTTCTAAGTGGCCACCCAGCAGGCACAGTAGTGGTGGTGGGTGGCGAAGGGGAAGTCTTACTGTATGGAGAGTCTTGGCACCTTTTAGAATTTCCTGGGAGAGCAGTAGACTAAGTGGCCACTTCATGCTGTTCCAGAGCGTGACCCAAGGAGTGGACAGAAGACTTGTATCTGTTGTTTAGTCATAGCCCCAGTGTGGCCTGAAACTTCTCCCATTAGCCAATTTCATTTGTAAACTTTCTTCTAGAATTGCTAGATTCACCTGGAAAATAGTCTGCAGTCTGCAGGCTGGAGTGTAGAAAGCCATTTTTCAAGGGTGATGAGGAAGGCCAGCTGTGTTGGTGGTCTCTCATTTAGTAGCACATCGGACCCTTTCATATGGAGATTCGTAGATTCGGCGGGCGGCGTTGGAGCAGCGACTGTCATTTACCTTTGTTCACTTTTAGCTGGAACCCTGCCCACAATAGGAGGTCATCAAAAAGTTGATGTCTTTAAAAATTGTATGATTCTGGGGCTCCTGGGTGGCTCATTCAGTTAAGCGACGGACTCTTGATTTTGGCTCAGGTAATGATGTCACGGTTCGTGAGTTTGAGCCCCGCGTTGGGCTCCACGCTGACTATGTGGAGCCTGCGTGGGATTCTCTCTCTCTCTCTTTCTCTCTGTCTCTGCCCTTCCCCTGGGAAATTTTGCTCTCTCTCTCTCAAAACAGATAAGTGAACAAACAAAAAAAAAATGTGATTCTGACACGTGCTACAACATGAATGAACCTTGAAGACGTGCTAAGTGAGGTAAGTCAGACATGGAAAGACAAATACTGAATGATTTCCCTAGAGCAGTCAAGTTCATGGAGACGATGTAGGAAGGTGGCTGCCAGGGACTGGGGGAGGGGAAACGAGGAGTTTGTGTTTAATGGAGGTGGACTTTTGCTTTGGAAGATGAAAAAGTTCTGCAGGTGGATGGTGGTGAGAGTTGTATGACATTGTGAATGTGCTTCGTGCCATAGAACTGGTACTCAAAAATGGTTAAAATGGTAAATTTTACCTGTATTTTACTACAATAAAAAATAGGTGCCTGTCATACAGTGTCCTAATTTTTTTAAGTTTATTTATTTAGGGAGAGAGAGAGTGAGAGCAAGAAAGCAAGCATAAGCAGGAGAGGGGCATGGGAGCGCTAGAGAGAGAATCCCAAGCAGGCTCCGTGCTGTCAGCGTGGAGCCCGATGTGGGGCTCAAACTCACAAACCATGAGATCATGACCTGAGCCGAAAACCAAGTTGGACACTTAACTGACTGAGCCCCCCCAGGCGTCCCCCAGTGTCCTAATTTTTAAACTTAGAGCATAGTCAGTGAGTACCCAAAGGCAATTAGCATTTGCGAGATGTAAAAATGTCACTGGATTTGCTCGTTTATTCAGCCAACACTTCTCTGCTGCTGGCTGCATCCAAACTTCCGAGCCAGGCTGGAGGGGTCAGGTTCAATCCCGCGCGTGCGCGTGTGCTTCCAGGGCTGGACGCTGAGGGTGAGGACGCAGGGGCCCCTGGCTCAATGAGCGCGGCCTACACATGGGAGGGGAAGACGGGGAGAGCTGCTTAGTTCCCTGGTGTTGAAGGGCAGGATCCTTGGGGGGAGCTGGAGCCTGTGGGGGGAGGAGGGCCCCCGAAGGAGGGGGGGCTGGGTGCTGTGCTGGTGGGGGATGTGGCACCAGCCTCACCTTAGTCCCCTGGCAGCTGGCCACCTTAGCTAAGTTTTAAAAAGTCTCTGTAGGGGCACCCGGATGGCTCAGTCGGTTGAACGTCTGAGTCTTGGTTTTCGCTCCGTTCATTATCCCAGCGTTGTGGGATCAAGTTCCATGTCGGGCTGAGCGCAGAACCTGCTTGCTTAAGATTCTCTGTCTCCTTCCCTCTGCCCCTCTTCCCTGCTCTCTCTTGCTCTCTCTCAAATAAAAAAAATACAAATCAGAAAACACGTGCAATGTGTTACACTGAGATCGTGTCTGTATTATCTATTATCCATATATCTATAGCTGTCTTTACAGATCATCTGTCTCTTTGGTGTCTGTACACACACACACACACACACACACCCACTCAGGCAATGGATGGGTCAGGGCAGGAGAACTCTGAAGGTCTGGAAACAAGTTTTGATTTTTTGCAGGTTTCACTTCTCTGTTTTGGAGCAGGGCGTTTTGGCTCTGGCGAGTGGTGAGAACATCCTGGGTGTGTCCAGCACCCTAGGTCCCCCCAGCCCAGCCTTTAGGTCAGAGGGAGCAAGGGGTCCAGGGTGGAGGATGTGGGTGGAGCGTGAGGGTGCCTCCGGGGTGGGTGTTGATGCTGGGAGAGCCCGAGGGCTCTGTCCTTAGTTACTGTGTTGGGGTCCAAGCCAGAAGTCCAGTCCCTCAGGTGGGCTGGTTTGCTTTGCTGCCGTGCAGACCACACTGTCTCCCCAGGGACCCATCCTCCTCCTTCCTGGAGAAACAGTTTGGGAGGCAGCAAGGTCATTTTCCTTGAGGAAAGTTGATGCGTTCACATACCCACGTAGCGGTGAGTTCAGATGACTTCGATGTGATAGAGCCTGAAGCAATGATTCGTCCAAGAACAGGCAGCAGAGGGAAGGGGAAGGAGGGGACATGCTGAGGCTCCATTAGCCACTGATCACTCAGTTTGAGTCAGTTTACAGGACCTTAGCTTGTCATCTGTGAGGACAGCAGAAGGCTGCATGGGGCTTAGCCAAGTATTGGGGCCTTGGAGAGGAGGGAGGGAAGTCAACAGGGAAACCACAACGGATGGCTTTTGTATTTTCTAACACGTCTACTGGCATTTGCAAATAACTGTAGTCGCCAACATTTATTGAGCACTTACTGTATGCCAGGAACTGCACAAAGTGTCTTCTATCTTCATGAGGTTATTTTGGATGGGAAAAATTACATCTTTGTTTTTATTAGCTCCTAATGGATATTTCATACTTCCTTCAATTGTGAATACAGGCATCAGACCACAATCTTCTTATCAGACCACAACATTAGTATTTGCCACCTTGGACATCACAGGTACAGAGTCAAAGAGGACCAGCACCGCAAATCCGTTGAAAAGGCCTGGAGAGATGCCTGGATTGCTCCCAAAGAGGAGGCAATATGGGCATAATTTTCAAGTTATCCCTGATGGAAATTTCCATGAATGTGTCTTTGGATTGAGGGGTCAGTTGATTGGATTCATATGGAAGTCTGCAAAGGGCTCTGAGTAACCAGTCTCCTTCACTTTTTTGTTTATGTTTTTCCTCTTCATTCACTCTTTCTTACTGAGATATAATTCACATTCCATGAAACCCTTTTAAAGTGTGCGATTTGGTGGCAGTTATCATATTCACAAACTTGTACAGCCCTCATCACCATCTTTCCAGAACATTTTCATCACCTCTGAAAGAGGTGATGAAACTCCCCACCCACCTCAAGCCCCCAACCCTGGGAACCACTAATCTACTCTCTGGTTTACAATGTTTTGTAATTTTCGTGGTACGAGTCTTGCACTGCTTTTGTTGTATTCATTTACTTTTTTTTTTTTTTTTAATTTTTTTTTTCAACGTTTATTTGTTTTTTGGGACAGAGAGAGAGCATGAACGGGGGAGGGGCAGAGAGAGAGAGAGAGACACAGAATCGGAAACAGGCTCCAGGCTCCGAGCCATCAGCCCAGAGCCTGACACGGGGCTCGAACTCACAGACCGCAAGATCGTGACCTGGCTGAAGTCGGACGCTTAACCGACTGCGCCACCCAGGCGCCCCTTCATTTACTTTTTTAAAATGATTATTCATTTTAGAGAGAGAGCATGAGTGAGGGAGGGGCCGAGAGAGGGACAGAGGATCCAAAGCAGACTCCATGCTGACAGCAGACAGCCTGATGTGGGGCTCAATCCCATGAACCATGAGATCATGACCTGAGCTGAAGTCGGATGCTTAACCAACTGAGCCACCCAGGCACCCGTCAGGTTTTTTCTACTTCGCTGTTCCTCTGTCCTTCGCAGAGACCTTCATTCTCAAGCCTCTTGTCTCATGATTGCAAAGTGGCTGCTGCACTGCCAGGCCTCACACTTCCATTCCAGGCAGGAAGGAAGGAGGAAGGGTGAGAGGATGCAGAGCTTTCATTTAGCAAGTCCTTATCTTATTTAGGAGGTGACGCCCTCCCTCAAGCTTGGGAAAGCCAAGTGTCTTCTTTTATTAACTGTCTTATTTAATCTCTATTTTAAGTCTCAAGTAGGTAATATTTTCCCTGCTTTACAGATGTGGAAGCATAGAGAACTTAGTAACTTTCCCAAGGTCACACTGTCCGGGGCCGAGCTAAGACTAACAGTAATAACACACTACATCTTTCCAGCCTGTGTTCCGCTATTGCATACAAAGCACTTCCCCATTTGTTTCTCCATTTGGGTCTTGCAAAACTCTGAGATGGGCAAGGAAGGTATTGGAATAGCCTCATTTCGCAGGAGAGGAATTTGAGACGCAGAGAAGTAAACGGTGACTTACCCAAGGCACCCAGCCAGCAACTTTCATTCAACTGGGTTAATCTCAGGTCTAGTGTCCTGTCTTCTGGACCCCCTTGAGAGGTCAAGGAGCACTTTCAATGAGGGAGACAGACACACAGAAAAGGTGCAAATGGATTTCATGTGCTTCAGGTTTGCATAGGCTCAGCTTTTGGGGAAGGGAATTACTGGTTTTCCATGGCAGCTGTGCCAATTTACGATCCCACCAACAACGCGTGAGGGTTCTCTTTTCCCCACATCCTCACCAACACTTGTTATTTCTTTTGTTCGTTTGTTTTTCATGTTTATTTATTTTAAGAGAGAAAGAGAGGGAGAGAGAGAATCCCAAGCAGGCTCTGCGCTGACAGCCCCAACGTGGGGCTGGATCCCACGAACTGTGAGGTGATGACCTGAGCCTCGGTGATGACCGAGGCTTCGTGGACTGAGCCACCCAGGCGCCCCTCGACACTTGTTATTTCTTATGTTTTTGATTTTAGCCATCCTGACTTGCATGAAGTGACGTCTCACTGTGGTTTTGATTTGTGTTTGCCTGATGATGAGTGATGATGAGCATCTCTTTGTGTGGACCCTGGCTCTGACGTTCCCGCAGGGATGGGGGCGGTGTGTCTGGGACCAGGAGGAGAGGCACCAAGACTTTGTCTTAGAATAGACTTGGCATGCAGAGGGGGTCTGCATCACCTTTCTCAACCAGTGGGTTTCACTCTTTGCGCATGTGTTTTCCAGCTTCACTTCCTGAGGCATCTGCTGCTGGAAGGGGGGTTTCCTAGACTGAAAAGTCAGACTCCATCTTAAATATTATCTTCCTCTTCTTGAACACAGGTAACACAGAGGAGTGGATGTTTCCTGACAACCTAGTTTGATTACATGGTGAAAGGACAGAAGAGAAGACCAAGTCCAGGTGAGTTTTCTGCTGGCCTTGATAGAATTAAATGTGGTTGAAAAACAAAACAAAATAACACTCCCAGCTCATCCATTTTTTTCGAGCCTGTGTGTATCATGACAAATGTGACACCTAGCTCTGACCTAGGTGCCTGGGTCATGGGTCTTTGAGAAAAACCTGTTAGTGGTTTATAGAAGAGCAGACATGAAGGCTCCAACTACAGAGAATAGATGAATTCAATGGATTGCTGTGTTTGGATATAAATATGCCCATTTTAAAATACAAGTATGATATTTTGATAGTGTTAAGTAAGAAAATGATGGTAATCACACAGTGAACAGACTGGTATTATTATGGCCTTACCATGGTTCTCAGTATGGAGGCACATAGTAGGTACTCAATAAAATATTCATTGACTAACTTTTGGAGCCAAGCCAACTTAATGACTTGATCACTGGAATTTGGACACCACAAAGAGTTAATAATTGTAAAGTATCCTGTGTATTCTGTGGTTATTCCATGACCTCAAATCATCTCTCAAATAAGCTATTGTCAAATCATTGTTGCAAATTACAGGACAAAAGTCCGAACTTAACTCCACTTTCACGGAGGGAACCTCACGCGCTAATCATTTCTTTCCCACCTTTGCTAGTGGTCTGAAATGCGTGCCGCACTGGCTGCTGACATAAGCAAGCACACTGCCTGCTGGTTCAAGGGGCTGCCCCGGGAGCTAATTACAGACACGAGGCCGTGTGGCCGGCAGACCGCGGCTGGATGTGATTAGAGGGTTTTGGAGTGTTGCCATCTGCTCACTTTCATGGACACAGGGGAAGCAGCCAGGGTAATGTCCCCCTTTAGGCCTGTCTGCCCCCATCCTCCAACCTTCCAGCTGCTCCGGCTGATGGCCTTGGAGGCGTCTTGACTCTTGTTTCACATTCTTCATCAGATCCACGAGCAGACCGGCTGGCCCTGCTTTGAGCATGTATGTGTCATCTCACCAATGTTACTTGCCTCTGCTGGAGTTGTGCTGGACCAGGCTCCCGTCATTTCACAACTGGGGCTACAGAAGCAGCCTCCTGGCTGGTTTTCTTGCTTCTGCTCTGCGTTTTTTGTTTTTCAAATTTTTTAATATTTATTTTTGAGAGAGAGAGAGAGAGCACAAGCGGAAGAGGGGCAGAGAGAGAGGGAGACACAGCATCTGAAGCAGGCTTCAGGCTCCGAGCTGTCAGCACAGAGCCCGACGTGGGGCTTGAGCCCACGAACCATGAGATCATGACCTGAGCTGATGTTGGACCTTCAGCCGACTGAGCTACCCAGGCGCCCCTGCTCTGTCTTCTTATGCTTGGTGTTCAACACAGTGGGTAGGGGGATCCTTTTTACAGATTTAAGACATCATGGAACCGCTCTCAATTCTTCTCTGAATTCTCCAGATCCTCGTCCTGCTCAGAGGAAAACCTCAAGTCTGTCCAGGGGCTTGTCACCTTCATGGTTCTTTGAATTGATCTGCCACTCTCCCTGGCTTTCTGGACTTAGGCCACACTGGCCTCCTTCCTGTTGCTGGAGCACGTCAGGCAAGCTTCGGTCTCCACACCATTCCTGCTGCCCTGATGGCTCCCTCTGCCTATAACATGGTTCCCCAGATAACCACATGGTCCCCTCTCTCACCTCCTTCAAATCTCTGTGCAAATGTTTCCTTCTCAGTGAGACCTGATCACCCTATTTAAAACTGCAGCTAGGCCTGAAGCCAAGACTACATTGTGTATTAACTGACTTGAATATAAATAAAAAGAAAAAAAAAACAGAGAAGGCGGCAAATCATAAGAAACTCTTAAATAGAGACAACAAGCTGAGGGTTGATGGAGGGGAGGTGGGTGGGGGGAATGGGCTACATGGGTGATGGGCATTAAGGAGGACACTTGTTGGGATGAGCGCTGGGTGTTATATGGAAGTGATGAATCACTAAATTCTACTCCTAAAACCAACACTACACTATATGCTAACTATCTTGAATTTAAATAATAAAAAAAGATTGGAAAAAAATAAATAAAAGATAAAATGCATGGAAAAGAAATAAAGCTACAGCTATGTATTTAGAACTGTGTGTTAGTTTTGCTATAGGTTTTTTTTTTTTTTGCAGATTTAATAAAACCTTGGTTTGTGAGCATAATTCGTTCCAGAAACAAGCTTGTAATCCAAAGCACTCACATATCAAAGTGAATTTCAAGAACCATCGGCTCAATTGTGATCACGTGACATTCGGTGTCACACATTACTCATATTGCAAGACATCACTCATTTATTAAGTTAAAATTTATTAGAAATGTAGGAAATAATAAGCATTTATTAGAAATGTAGGAAATAAAAAACTAAAAGGCAACCGACAGAATGGGAGAAGATATTTGCAAACGACATATCAGATAAAGGGTTAGTATCCAAAATCTATAAAGAACTTATCAAACTCAACACCCAAAAAACAAATAATCCAGTGAAGAAATGGGCAAAAGACATGAATAGACAATTCTCCAAAGAAGACATCCAGATGGCCAACTGACACATGAAAAAATGCTCAATATCACTAATCAGGGAAATACAAATCAAAACCATAATGAAATACCACCTCACACCTGTCAGAATGGCTCACATTAACAACTCAGGCAACAACAGATGTTGGCGAGGATGCAGGGACAGAGGACATCTTTTGCACTGCTGGTGGGAATGCAAACTGGTGAAGCCACCCTGGAAAACAGTATGGAAGTTCCTAAAAAACTTAAAAATAGAACAACCCTATGACCCAGCAATGGCACTACTAGGTATTTATCCAAGGGATACAGGTGTGCTGTTTCGAAGGGACACACACATCCCAATGTTTACAGCAGCACTATCAGCAATAGCCAAAGTATGGAAAGAGTCCAAATGTTCATCAATGGATGAATGGGTAAAGAAGATGTGGTATATATATATATATATATATATATGTATATATTCAATGGAGTATTACTCAGCAATCAAAAATAATGAAATCTTGCCATTTGCAGCTACATGGATGGAACTAGAGGGTATTATGCTAAGTGAAATTAGTCAGAGAAAGACAAATATAGTATGACTTCACTCGTATGAGGACTTTAAGACACAGAACAGATGAACACAAGGGAAGGGAAGCAAAAATAATATAAAAACAGGGAGGGTGACAAAACATAAGAGACTCTTAAATATGGAGAACAAATAGAGGTTCCTGGAGGGGTTGTAGTAGGGGGGATGGGCTCAATGGGTAAGGGTCATTAAGGAATCGACTCCTGAAATCATTGTTGCACTATATGCTAACTAACTTGGATGTAAATTAAAAAAAAATAAAATTAATAAAAAAAATTTATTAGAAATGTTTGCTCGTCTTGCGGAACACTCACACAATAAGTTACAAGCAATCCAAGGTTTTACTGTATTTTCTTTTTAAAATATTTATTTATTTATTTATTTATTTTTGAGAGAGAGAGGGCATGAGCACGATTGGGGGAGGGGCAGAGAGAGAGAGAGAGGGAGAGAGAATCCAAGCAGGATCCATGCTGTCAACACAGAGCCTGATGCGGGGCTTGAACTCATGAACTGTGAGATCATGACCTGAGCCGAAGTCAAATGCTTAACTGACTGAGCCACCCGGGCACCCATGTAGGTACTTTTTTGTTAGATTAAGGAAGTTTCTGTGCCTAGTTTGCTGAAGCTTAAAAATTATTGAGTTATTGAATTTCATTGATGTTACTGATTTTTCTTCTTCTGTACTGCGGTTGTCATGTCCTCGTTTACTAGGTTACTGTGGTTAACTGTATTAGTTTATTTCCTGATATTAAGCCAGCCTGCATTTCTGGAATACCCGAGGGGCCCATTAGGGAGACCACAAGCAGAGCATGGCACTCTTGCCAAGTTGAGGAAACAGACATAGGCATGTGGAGAGTCTGAAGCAGCTGGAATTTGCAGAACAGAGTCCCAGAGAAGAGAATCCTATGCAGAGAAAGAGTTCTAAAAATCTGGAGACTATTCCAGAATACTAATGCTACACATGCACAGAGTGAAACTCCACAAAGCAGGTCAAGGGACGACTGCAGAGCTGTAAACTGAACCATGCCTGGGAAATACTCCAGGTCCGACCAGACGAAGTGGAGAGTCCTCACTGAACACATGGGCATTTACAGAGACCCCAGAAGGGTCAGCCTCACTAGTTGAACTGAATTGTTTCTACAGTAAAGACTATGCAAGACATGTCCAAACAAAGCCTAAAAATACTCTGTGAGAGAACTAACCTCATCTGTAAATAACATAGCTTCCTATCAGAATAAAGCCTGATACTCTCGAAAATATGGCAACAAATCCCGTGACTCAACAATGTACAATTCATAATGTCCATCATCCAATAAAAAGTTATTTGACATGAGAACAGGCAATCAAATGTGATCCATAATCTGGAACAAAAACAGTGAATGGAAATAGACTCAGAAATTGTAGAGGTGATACAATTAGTAGACAAGGACTTTAAAACACTTATTGTAGGGGTGCCTGGGTGGCTCAGTCAGTTAAGTGTCCGAATTCGGCTCAGGTCATGATCTCGCAGTCCGTGAGTTCAAGCCCCGCGTCGGGCTCTGTGCTGACAGCTCAGAGCCTGGAGCGTGTTTCAGATCCTGTGTCTCCCTCTCTGTCTGACCCTCCCCCATTCATGCTCAGTCTCTCTCTGTCTCAAAAATAAATAAACGTTTAAAAAAAATTTAAAACACTTATTGTAAATATGCTCAAAGACTTCAAGGAAATTATGTAGTGTGGAGAAGAGTATAAGGTATAAAAAAAAAAATCCTAAGTGGTCCTTGTGGCACTGAAAATTTTATCAGATGGGGTTAACAACAGATTAGACTCTGCAGTAGAGTAGATCAGTGAACTTGTAAACACAGTAATGGATTCTATCCACACTAAAAAGCATAGGAAAAAAAAAAGAAGAAGCAAACCCCACCAGATCCTCTCGGACCTGTGGGATATTGTTGAGCAGGATGTATATGTGTGATCGTGTGTAACAGAAGTCCCAGAAAGAGGAAGGTCAGGAAAGAAATAGATTTGAAGAGATAATGGCCAAAGTGTCTTCTTCATTTGATGAAAACTATAAAGAGAGTTATAGACAGATCTAAGACACTTAAAGAATCCCATGCAGAATAAACATAAAACCAAAACAAGACACATCATAACCAAATTGCTGAAAACCAGTGATAATAAAAAAAATGTTAATTTTTGAGATAAAAAGATACAAAATACAGAACAAAGGTTAGATTTACTCCAGATTTCTTTTCATATACGACGGAAGCCAGAAGACATCAGAACAACACCTTTAAAGCACCAAAAGAAACAACGATCCATCTAGAATTCTATATCCAGTGTGGTAAAATTATTTTTCAAAAAACATTTTCAAATACGCAAAAGCTGAGAGTTCTTTCTTGTAGATAATGTACTATCAAATATTAGAGAATGTTCTTTGGGCAGAAGAAAGTGATACCAGATGGAAAATTAGATGTATATATAGAAACGAAGACCACTGGAGCAGGGGAAATAGACAGAAACGTTTCTCATTTAAAAATTTTCTTTAAAAGATAATTGACTATGGCAAGGGTGCCTGAGTAATTCATTCAGCTGAGCGTCTGACTTTGGTTCAGGTCATGATCTCAGTTTGTGAGTTCGAGCACCACGTTGGGCTCTGTGCTGACAGCGCGGAGCTTAGAACCCGCTTCCAGTTCTGTGTGTCTCCGTCTCTCTCTGCCCCTCCCGTCCTCATGCTCCATCTCTCTTTCTCTCAAAAACAAATAAACATTAAAAAAAAAGAAGATAATTGACTATGGCAAAGAAATCTTGTGGTGTGGAGTTTATAACATATGTAGACGTAAAGCGAGTGGCAGCAATAGCATGCAGATTTGGAGAGGACAAACAACAAAACATTCCCTCAACCCTTCTGTAATTTGGCCATACGACTGTTCTGATCAGTGTGATATGAGCATAAGTGCTGTGTGCCTGCCTTTCTTCTCTCCTTCCTCCTTCTTCCTGTCTAGAGTTCCAGAAACTGTCTTAGACAAAAGGGTGACCTTCAGATATTGGACACTGACTTTTCTTTCGTTGGACAATGAAAGAGCGACAGGATCTAGGGAGCCTGGCTCTCCGTCTGGATTGCCAGGCCAGTCCCTGAATGAGCCTTCTGCTCATATCACAGTGAGAATGTGGGAAGCTGCTGTAATTTGGAGGTTTTCTCTAACCTGGAGCTGAACCCAATTCTAACTAATATGATTAGATATTTGAAAGAGTAGCAGTTGGTAAGTCTCTGACAAGACAATCTAGAAAATAAGATGACACACATAAATTATATGAAGATTTCATTTCTTTTTCTTTTTTTAATGTTTATTTATTTTTGAGGGGAGAGAGAGAGAGAGAGAGAGTAGGAGGGGTAGCGAGAGAGGGAGACACAGAATCCGAAGCAGGCTCCAGGTTCTGAGCTGTCAGCAAAGAGCCCAATGCAGGGCTAGAACTCATTATGTGAGATAGTGACCTGAGCCGAAGTTGGACACTTCACCAACTGAGCCACCCAGGCACCCCAATAATATGAAAAATTTAAAGAAGGATATAACCATAAATGCAGCAGAGGTCACAGGGATAATAGACTATGAAAAAGCCTATTGATAATTTTCACATGCAAAAAAAAAATTCTATAAGAAAATCACTAAAATGAAGTCAAGAAAAAGCAGAAACTCTGATGTTCGTAGCAGCATTATTCACAAAAGTAAAAGGGTGGAAACAATCCCAATGTCCGTTGATGAGTGATTGTGGGACATACGTACAGTGGAGTACCTTCAACCTTGAAAAGCGATGAAATTGTAACACATTCGACAATATAGATGTACCTTGAGAACATTATGCTAAGTGAAATAAGCCAGACCCATAAGGACAAATAGTGCATGATTCCTCTTATAGGAGGCACTAGAATGGTCAGATTCGTAGAGACAGAGAGTAGGACAGATGTTACCAGGGACTGGGGGCAGACAGAAACTAGAGATGAGTGTTTCATGGGGACAGAGATTCAGTGTGGGAAGATGTAAAGTTCTGGAGTTGGTGGTGGTGATGGTTGCACAACAATATGAATGTACCTAAAAAAAAAAAAACAAACCCAAACAACC
This sequence comes from Lynx rufus, assembly GCF_022079265.1. Classification (NCBI taxonomy): domain Eukaryota; kingdom Metazoa; phylum Chordata; class Mammalia; order Carnivora; family Felidae; genus Lynx; species Lynx rufus. Next base: position 21,562,941 of record NW_025814838.1, read on the forward strand.
TTTATTTGTTTTGAGGGAGAGCATGGGGGAAGGGCAGAGAGAAGAGAGAGAGAGAATCCCATGCAGGCTCTGTGCTGTCAGTACAGAGCCCAACATGGGGCTCGATCTCACAAACCATGAGATCATGACCTGAACAGAGATCAAGAGTCAGAAGCTTAACCAACTGAGCCACCCAGGTGCCCCACAATTTTTTTTCTTTTTAGGTATTGTGGAACAGGAGGATTTTTCAGTGTATCCAGGCCTCCATGCTGTTACAAAGGGAACAGGGGCCGTGACATTCTCAAGCTTCTAGCCTAATGACCTCTGCTCTGTGCATATCCTTTCTTGGCATTTACATAACTGGAAGAATGGGTGCATATATATAACATTAGAGTCACAGTTATTAGAGATCTTTTATTATTTTTTAAGTAATCTCTACACCCAACATGGGGCTTGAACTCACAGCCCCAAGATGAAGAGTTGCATGTCCTACCGGCTGAGCCAGCCAGGCGCCCTGGTAACCGGCCATTAGAAAGAGCAGACCTCGCTTCGTGACCAGCGGGAAGCCCTCTTCTGAATGACCGCCCCTTGTCCCCAGGCCTTTTCGTCATGGTTATTGGCAAGCGAAGTCTGCTTGGCCTCCCTGTGTGATCCAGGCTTACCAGCCAGGGGCCACTTTTAGAGCCGCCGGTGGGGATGACATCCGTTTGTCACCCGGCTGTGAGCTCTTGGGTGAAACCAGCTCCCGCTGCCCGCCTGTCAGAGCCTGCGTGAGAAGGATGCCGTTCTTTCCTGACAGCTTCTACCTTCACAATCACCTTAGCCTCAAAAATGCACCAGGAATTCACGCGGCAGCGGCACATTCCAAATCCCTGCGTAGGGTGGCCGCGCCCAGATTCCACAAGAGAGCCTCGGCAGACCTGGCTTCCCCCGCCTGCCTTCCCCACCTCCTCAAGTGTCTCTGCCTCGTGACTTTGAGCCGTGGTGCCATCAGGCAGGGACGTGTCTGCGTTTTTGAATGACATCATTGGTCCCAGATGAGAGGTAGGTTTCTTCTTCACCCCAAGCACATTTCTGCAGCCCTCCTGGTTCCACCTTCGTAGGCAGAATCAGCTGGATGGGGGGAGGTCTGCTGAGCTGCTCTGTGCCGAGCCTCCTCTGCAGGGGCACCCCAGGTACCCGCACTCTGCCTCGCGGATCCTCCAAAGGCTTCTGAGACTCTTGTCCACACGGTCCCACCCTGCCCATGCTGCTTGCTTGGCTCATGTCCCCTCTGCGCTGCAGTCCAGCTGGCCTGCCCGACCTTCCCAGCACAGCCCGCACCTTCAGAGTCCCCCGGAGGCTCCTCCCCTCCCAGGGCCCTCCCGGCACTTGCAGGGCTTCGAGGCATTTTCTCTCCCCACCCGTGTCTTATCCCCCTTCCGTGCTTGCTGGGAGCAGACAGTCGGGCTGCTGAATATAATGGCAGTCCAGAATTGCATGTGGCCAGTTGTGTCTCTGAGCTCCACCTGGAGCCAGTGAGGAAGGAGACCCGCCAGGTCGCTGCCGTGTCCCTGTGTCTGCAGCCAGGGCGCTCCTGCATGGCCACCGTCTCTGGCCGGGCACCGATGGGGTCACACCTCCTGTAGACAGGACTGTGGCCACAGCCTCAGTGGATAAGGACTCAAAGGAAGCCCAGCTCGGGGCTGAGTTGTCAAATGAGGTTAGCCCCTCCCCCCGCCCACCCTGGAAGGGCACTGTGGCCTGGCTGCAGCAGAGACAATTAATACTAACTCCATCTTCTCGGAATGCGAGTTTAGGCTGTCCTGGCAATGCTGCCCGGGCTCTTTAGGATTTTCTTTCCCCCCCTCTCCCTGAATCTTAGGGAGTGCTGACTGTGCCCTGCCTGGCCCTGGGCTGTGTATGCTTGCTGCCCTGGGAACCAGCACACCGGCCCTGTCCACCTGTTGTTGGATGATGGGTCCCACTGCCTGCTTATCCAGTATGTACTTGTCCCAAGGTTGTAGCAGGGGCAGCTACCACCACTCTCCTGCCCCCACTGAAAAACAAACAGGGTGACACTGCAGGTCTAAACCTGCCTCGTACGTACCAGGAACCCAGTACAAAGGAGCTGGATGGAACAGGAGAAAATTGAACGCAGCTGAGTTAGAAGGGGGCATTCAGGGACACTCCTGAGTTCAAATCCCCCTAAACCTTGGTTTCTTCAAAGGGTGATTGAGGATGGGGGCGCCTGGGTGGCTCAGTCAGTTAACTGTCCGACTTCGGCTCAGGTCACGATCTCTCAGTTTGTGGGCTCGAGCCTCGAATAAGGCTCTGCACTGATAGTGTGGAGCCTGCTTGGGATTCTCTCTCTCTGCCCCTTCCCTACATGTGTGGGCTCTGTCTCTCAGAGTGGATAAATAAACTTAAAAAAAAAAAAGGGTGGTTGAGGAAGGAATAAGACAGTGAATGGAAATGCCAGACACAGAGCAAGCGACCACAGTGGTAATTATTGTTCTCAGGGTGGGACAGAGACAATAGTGAGCTAGACCCACTTCTGTCGGGGAATGGCTCTGTGGCGGTGGGGGCCAGCCCCAGCTTGGGTGCCTGCCTCTGTCCTGGGGGCATTTGCATTGTCCCCTGACCTCCCAGCACTGTTCTGAGGATCAAAAGAAGGAGCACGGGGGCAAGCCTCTTGCAAACCATAAAGTATTTCATAAACCCCAGACGTTTGTATTACGATGGACACGGTGATTATCTGTGTCCCAATGCACTTCTACGCCAGTGTCTTTGAATGTGCCTTTGAGTAACTCAAGGTGCGGGGGAAAGGTGGTTTCCTAGTTTTGGATGTTGCCAGGATTTGAAACGTGCTTAAAGTTGGCTCCCAGACTGGCTGAAATTAAACTGTGAACACACGTTCCCTGTCCAGCGGCCTGGGATTTTGCAGCTGGATTGCTGCTTCTCATAGCTTTCTGTCTATCCTCCTGTGATTGCCAACCAGCTTCTATCGGCAGGTGCAGGGAGTCGGGGACAGGTTAGACGGGGGCTTCTAGACCCTGCAGCCCGGCTGCCCCAGTAGCAGACCTTTCTGTGCCCCATCTCTGCCTCCCAGGGGTAGAGGGCCTTTGAAGAGCTATCCACGTATCTGATTTTTATCTTATTAAAAATTTTTTTAATGTTTATTTTTGAGAGAGATAGACAGAGTGTGAGCAGGGGAGGGGCAGAGAGAGAGGGAGACACAGAATCCAAAGCAGGCTCCAGGTTCCAAGCTGTCGGCACAGAGCCCGACGGGGATCTTGAACTCATTAACGGTGAGATCATGATGTGAGCCAAAGTCGGACGCTTAGCTGACTGAGCCACCCAGGTGCCCCCCATGCATCTGATTTTAAGTTGCAGTATGGTTGATAACACAAGCATGTCCACGTTGCTAGGGAAGCACACGGAGGGTCAACTTCTCAGTCTTGAGGAAGGGGGCGGAAGTTCACAGCTTTCCTTGAGGCTGCTCCTGCAGTAAATCCCACCTCCAGCACCCAATATTCCTGTCCCTGAATATCCTTGGCTGGAGAGACACAAAAGGGGCAATTGCGCAGGGTGTGTGTGTGTGGACGGGGTGGAGCCACAAAAAACGATTGGACGGAGGCAGTGGAAAATTTAAAATAGATTTGTTGTTTTATTCCGCTTGTATATTGATAGGCTTATGAACGATCATTATTATTATTATTCATTGTGGTGGAATACATCTAAAAAACTTACCATCTGTATTAGTTGGCTAGGGCTGCCGTAACAAAGTACCACAGACCAGGCAGCTTAAACAATAGAAATTTATTTTCTTCCCATTCTGGAGGCTGGGAACCCAAGATCAAGGTGTTGGGGGCATTGGTTTCTTCTGAAGCCCCTCTCCTGGGCTTGTAGACGGCTGTCCTCTTGTGTCCCTTCAGATCATCTTTCTCTGTACATGTAAGTGTCCAGATTTCTTCTTGTGATGAGGACGCCAGTCATCCTGGGTTAGGGCCCGCCCTAATGACCTCATTTTAACTTTTTTTTTTTTTAAAGTTTTTATTTTTATTTTTGAGACAGAGAGAGAGACAGAGTATGAACGGGGGAGGGTCAGAGAGAGGGAGACACAGAATCTGAAACAGGCTCCAGGCTCTGAGCTGTCAGCACAGAGCCCGACGCGGGGCTCGAACTCACGGACCGCGAGATCATGACCTGAGCCGAAGTCGGCCGCTTAACCGACTGAGCCACCCAGGCGCCCCGACCTCATTTTAACTTTTAATCACCTCTTCCAGGAGCTTATTTCCAATGCAGTCATATTCTAAGAAACTGGAGGTTTGGACTTCAGCATATGAATTTGGGGGAGGGCATGATTTGGCCTGGAACACTACAAATTGCCCGCCATACCTAACCACTCTCCCAGGGAGCGGGAAGGGCAGCAGAGACACCAAAGTGGGGACCACTGGCTCTTCTTTCCAGGCTCCCCGTCTCACAGTTGCATCTAAGAGAGGATGTGGATGTTGCCCCAAATTATAACACTATTCTTAGAAATCATGAGCCCCAAGACCCTTTAAAAAAAAAAAAAATTAATGTTTATTTTTTGAGAGAGACAGAGTGTGAGTGGGGGAGGGGCAGAGAGAGAGGGAGGCACAGAATCCAAAGCCGGCTCCGGGCTCCGAGCTGTCAGCACAGAGCCTGATGGGGGCCTCAGACTCACGAACCGCGAGATCATGACCTGAGCCGAAGTCAGACGCTTAACCGACAGCCACCCAGGCTCCCCAAGCAACAAGACTCTCAAAACCAAAGGCGTCTTATGTGTTAGAGTTGTAGTCAAGAGCGCTCTTTGGAAAGACGGCAGAATCTTCTTCAGGCTGTGCTGCTCACTGTACGTGAGAAAGGCTCGTCTCTCTCAAACAGGCCTGGTGGGTTTTTATCATGACTGGTGTGAGGACCTTGTTGTGAAGCGTTGAAACATGAAGCATAAATGACAACAGCACAGAGATCCCAGAGATTCCTCCTCCAGGAAACACTGTGCTGGTTGCATGCAGCCGGGACTCAACAGCATGGAGCTTCTCACATACTGAGAACTGTAGATGGCACTGGGCACTTCCTCCTGGAATGGTTTGTGTTGGAAAACAATCGTTATTTATTGGCATTGTGGTAACACTTGTCTGGCTCACAACTTTTCTTTCTGAGTAGTGTCAGTAAGAATCCGATAGGATCGTGTGCCTAAATATACCCGAGTATACGGGGATCCACCAGGATAGATACGGATGGATGAAGCTTAACAGTTTGCGGGTTCATCATGCACACGACTGTCCTAGCAAGGCTCCTGAGTAAAAGCCAGCAGCTGTCCAACAGCTCAGAACCATCCTGAATAGTGTTTTGCTAAGGGAAGGTTTAGATGCTGAATCCTCAGTTTTCCTGCCGTTGTTGCTTCTCAGCTGAGCGGAAGCCAGGCTTAAAGAGCCTTCTCTGGAAAATCTGACTAATCCAGGGAAGGGCACTTGGAAGTGCTGACATGGGAGGGGGTCCCCCACAAAATGTCCCAACTACAACATTCTAAGGCAGGAAATGATCATAAGAATCACCTGGGGAGGGGGTGCCTGGGTGGCTCAGTCGGTTAATCGTCTGACTCTTGGTTTCGGCCCAGGTCATGACCCCGAGATTCATGAGTTCGAGCCCTGCATCAGGCTCCACGCTGACAGTGCGGAATTTGCTTGCAATTCTGTTTCTCTTTCTCTCTCTCTTGCTTTCTCTCTCTCAAAATAAATAAATAAACTTAAAAAATTAAATAATAAAAAAAGAATCACCTGGGGAGGCAGTGCCTGGGTGGCTCAGTGGGTTGAGCACCGGACTCTTGATTTTGGTTCAGGTCATGATCTCACGATTTGTGGATTGGGACTCTCTCCCTCTCTTTCTCTGCCCCTCCCCACTCATGTGCACTGTCTCTCTCTCTGTCTCAAAAATAAATAAATCAAACTTAAAAAAAAAAAAAGAATCGCCTGGGGAGGTTTGAAATGCCCTCCTATACTCCTTCCTATCCCCAAATGGTTACATCAGAATTTATGAGGCTGGGGTCAGGTCATTAGTGTTCAAAGCATCCCAGTGGTTGTAGCAAGTGGCTGGGCTGAGAAGCACAGTGCAAAAGGGAAGCCTGTTCTTGGCAAGTCCTACCACCTGCCCTGAGTTTCTGGTCAGTTTTTTTTTTTTTTTTAATGTTTTTATTTTTGAGAGAGAGACAGAGCATGAGCAGGAGAGGGGCAGAGAGAGAGGGAGACACAGAATCGAAAGCAGACTCCAGGCTCTGAATGGTCAGAGCTCCAGGCTCTGACTCCAGGCCCTGAGAGCCTGACTCAGGGCTCCAACCCACAAGCTGTGTGGTCACGACCTGAGTCGAAGTCAGATGCTTAACCCACTGAGCCCTCCAGGTGCTCCTAGAGACTCTGTAAACAGAAGTGACTGGATTCCTCCTCTTTCTTACCTCACTGGTCGGGGCTGACCTCCACCCCCCGTGTGGCCTCGGGGTCTCCTGCAGCTCTGCAGCTCTCAAGATGTTAGAGGTTTGCTCTAGTCTGCTGTGAAGCAGGCAGAGTCCCTCCTGCCGTTCATCTTCTGTGTCTGCACTGTCAGAGGGGTCACCTGGAGTGCCCATTGCACCCTCACTTGCAGAAGGTGATGAAACACTTTGTAGGAGTTTCCCGGGACTGCCACAGCAAACTTGGTGGTTTCAAACACCAGCATTGTATTTGCTCATAGTTCTGGAGGCCAGAAGTCAGAACTCAACGTATGAGCAGGGTCAGCTCTCTCTGAAGGCGCTCAGGGAGGCTCCTTCCTGTCTCTTCCAGCTTCTGTGGCTCCTGGAAACACTTGGGGTTCCCTGGCTTGTGGACGCATGTCTCCAATCTCTGCTTCCGTCTTCCCCATGGCTTTCTTCTCCCTGCGTGTCTCTGTGTCCTGGGCACCAGTCACGGGATTTAGGGCCCATCTGAATCCAGTAGCACCTCATCTTAACTAATTCCATCTGCTAAGACCTATTTCCAAATATAAGGTCATAGTCTGAGATTCTGGATGGACACGAATGGGGCGGGGGTGCTCTTCAATCCACTGCACAGCTCCCAGGCAGTCTTTCTTACACCTACTCCATGTCTCCTTAGCATTGCCCATGAAATGGGATGGAAGTGACAGTCCAGCAGGAGCTGGGCCAGGCTGCAAATCTGAGTGACACTCACCAGGTTTTACCCAGAATTCCCCATCCTCTCTTCATCAACCTTGTTGGGTCAGCCGACCAGCTCCCTACTAGAAAATGTGATTGCCCCTGGGCTGGTTCTCCCTGGCCCCATGGGGTCATAAATATGCCCATCATATATTTCAGCTTTAGGTTCTAGCCAGAGCCTCTACTCTAAGATGTAGGTGGAGAGAGCTCTAAACTCACAAGCATTGCATCAAGTATTACTTATTTTGGTTATTAAAAGCAACCAAGAGCTTAACTATTTCACACACATCCTCTCTTACAATTCCCATGTGCATTCATTCCATAAGCTTTTTTTTTAAGTTTATTTATTTATTTTAAGAGACAGAGAGAGAGAGACAGAGAGGGAGAATCCCAAGCAGGCTCCACACTAACACTGAGGAGCCTGATGCGGGGCCCGAACCCATGAACCATGAGGCCATGACCCGAGCCAAAATCAAGAGTCAGATGCCCAACTGACTGAACCATCCATGCACCCCTCAGTAGGCATTATTGAGCTATGCACCAGGCAGGGCAGGATTTGGAATTGATATAGATGGTTAGATTGAAGACTCCTGGGTTATAGTAGGGCCTGCCAGAGATTTTGGTGATCTTCCCTAATCAGCCTTCTTTTACTTTGCCTGGACATGTGACGTTCTGCCCGTGAGGAGGCCAGCCAGTGGGCTGGAGGGAGAAAATGTGGGTCTGTTCCTACACACTCATCCTTACCACGGGAGAGAAAAAGTACTCAAAGCTTGTTAACTACGGCTTGGGACGCTTGACTGGGTGAGAGCAACGAATCCCACCTTCCAGTGGGTGGTTCTCCGAGATGATTGCCCACCCGATAACCAGAAATAACGTGGGCACTGCTCAGGCCTCAGGGACCAGCATGACCAGAATGGCCAGAGCTCCGTCCGTGTGCTGTTTATTTCGAAGCCAGGCATGTTGTCACCCTGTGCAGCTTGAGATAGTTTGGAGCCGACGCCCTCGAAGGTCAGGTGAACGTGTGTATGAGGGAGGGCGAGGGTGATATGATGAGGCTGGCAACACTCGCTGAAAGCTCGGGTAGAGTTTGTGTGGACACGGTCTGATTCACAGTGCATCTGGGTGGAAGTTCTCTGCGCATCACAGAGAGAAAACCCTACAGCTCTGGCAGCAAGTTGGTTGGACGGTTTGAGAAAGCTGTTGCATCTGTCCTGTATCTGCTGAGTATTAAGCAGCATTCTGCTGTCTGGGGGTCGAGGAGAAGGGGCCCAGGGCTCTCTGGTGATTCTCTCTCTCTCTCTCTTTTAAAACATTTATTTACTTTTGAAAGACACCAGTGGGGGAGGGGCAGAGAGAGAGGGAGACACACATCTGAAGCAGGCTCCAGGCTCCGAGCTGTCAGCACAGAGCTCGACCGGGGCCTGAACCCATGAACCGTGAGATCATGACCTGAGCCGAAGTTGGATGCTTAATTGTCTGAGCTACCCGGGCACCCCTCTCCAGCGATTCTAGTGCAGGTTTTAGGAGAGCATGATTAACCTTTTTTGTAGCGTTCTCCCTCACATAAAATGATTCCATTTTCTTAACCCATAGCCTTTCCCAGTTTCTTTCCCAGCTACTATAAGCCCATTGAAGACACAGATAGTGTATCTTTGGACACCCAGGGCCTAATGCATAGTGTCAGGAACATTATCCCCAATCCCAAGGGCTTAAGGAATGACTCACACCCTAACCTAGAGATCAAGGAGGCTCTGGCAGTATACAGGCTTCAACAACAGAGAATGCTGTCCAAATGCTCCCAGAAGACATACGGGAGAGAAGGAGGAAGGTGGGCATGATCTAAAATCATGCCCGCACCCAAAAATCTGACATGACTAATTAATTTACAAATGCCAAAGTCACCACAAATGGTGGGTGGACTGAGATGATTAGGGGAAGGGAGGAAAATCACACAGCTCTTTCAGATTATTGAGGAGTGCAGGGTTGCATTAAATGGGGGAAATGTAAACCTTCAGCACGGTCTCCAAGGGCTTCCTGTCCAGCTTGGTGTGTTGGTGTGGGAGATGGTGGGGCAGGTAAAGGGCCACCATGAGGCTTGCAGAGGGTGGTGCCAGGGCTACTGAGAGCACCATGGCCTCTGGGGTCAGACCCGGTTTTGAGTCTGAGCTCTGTCCCTAGACTGTGTGACTGTGGGCACATCACTCGTCAGTCCCCAGTTTCACATCTCTGAAATAGGGAAATAACATCTACCTCATAGGGTTGCGGTAAGGACCAAATAGGTCACAAGTGAAAGCATCCAGTGGTTTCTAGCCCTTACAACATGTTCAGTCAGGGTAAGTTTACTATTATTATCTTACTTTACTGGCTTGTGCAACACACTCTTCTGAATCTGTTTCTTCATCTGTAAAAATGGAATACATCAGAGTTGTCTGGCACACTGTTGATGCTCAAGAAAGGTTTTATTTTTAACTTTTTCTTACTTTTTGTTTTGAATCAATTTTAGACTTAAAGTTGCAAAAATACTAGAGAGTTCCCCTTTACTCTTCAGCAGGCTTCCCCTAATGTAAAAGCTGTAAGCAATCAGAGTACACTGATCAAACCCAGGAAATTAACATGGGCATGATGCAATGACATTCACAATACCAGGACCCCATGTTCCATTTAGTCCAATTTGGGACAGTTCCTCACCTTTTGACTTTCATGACCTTGACACTTTTGATGATTACTGGCCAATTACTCGGAAGAAATATTTCTCAACGTGGGTTTGCCTGATGTTTTCTGGTGGTTAGATCAAGGTTATGTCCTTTTGGCAGGAATATCAGTCATGATGTTGTGTTACTTTTGTTATTCTTTTATCTTTATCATGGTAAAACACATGAAACATAATATTTACCAAACTATTTTAAAGCGTACAATTCAGGAGCATTTAGTACCTTGACAGTGTTGTGTACCCACCACCTCCATCTAGTTCCAGAACATTTCTATCACCCTCAAAAGCAACCCCTTCCCTATTAGCAGGCAAGCCCCATTCCCATCACCACCAGCTCCTGACAATCACCTACCTACCTGCTTTCTGCCTATGGATTCGCCTATTCTGGGCATTTCATGGAAATGCTATCATGCAATATGCGGTCTTTCCTGACTGGTTTTTCTTCACTTACTATCATGTTTTCAAATTTCATCCAGGTTGCTGCATGGATCAGTACTTCATTCTTTTTTATGGATGAGTAATATTCCATTATGTGAACAGACCACATTTTATTTTCTAAATCAACTGTGAAACCTGGCGTGGGCCCTGGGCTGGGCCTGGAAAGTGAGGGAAGGAAGGAGGAGAAACCCTTGTGATTGACAGCAGGTACTAAGTGTGGGGAGCGGGCAGGACTGATGCACTAGGGAGTACAGGACTGTATTTACACTTTGCCGGTAATATTCATGGAGGCCACCATAGTTCTGCGCTTTGGGTAGCTAGCTGACTCCTTTGAAAGTTTCATTTGTGGGAGGGTAAAAGCAGTTGTTGCTGAGGATGGGGAGAGGACCCAAGCAGGGGAAAGGAAAGTCTCTGGGGCTGGAAGAGCGAGCCGTTGGTGGCCCCCCCTTGAGGCCCGAAACCCCCTTCCCCCAGCACCAGAGCCTGGGGTTCAGACTGCAGTGGTTGCGGGAAAGCAAGCTAAAGGAGGGGCTAGTGCCCCCGGGGCCCGTGCTTATTGCTTAGAGAGGAAGGGGTACCTCCTTTTCGGCAAATGCAATAGTTGCGAACTTGCATTTATACAAAAGGGTGTGCTGACGGAGAGGCGAACATTTTGATTTCCTAAACGTCGCACCCCGGCCGTTCCTTAACTAGCAGGAGCCCCTGGTTTTCGTCCAGCGGACCTGGGGTCCCAAGCCGGGAGGAAAACGGGTGCAGCAGAACCCCGTCGCCTCCGCAGCCCCCGCACGTCCCGCAGCCTTGGAGAGCCCGCGGACACGGCGTCGACCCCGGGGCGGAGGGCGGAGCCTCAGCGCGCCCGCCCCGCCCCCGCCTTGTAAGCCCCGCCGGCCAGGCGCGCGCACCGTGCGCGTGCCCTGAGCCCGGCGGCGGCGGCGGCGGCGGCGTGCGAGGGCCGCGCGTGCGCGCTGCGGCGGGGCGAGGGGCGGCGCGGGCGCGAGTCTGTCAGTGACAGCGGGAGGGGGAGGGGGCCGGAGATGGTGGCGGCCGCGGCGGAGGCGGCGGCGGCTGTGGCTGTGGCGGCTCTTCCGACATGAGGCAGCGGCAGCGCGGGGCACGGCGGCGGCCGCGGCCGCGGCGGCGTCGCTAGTTCGGGAGGCCGCCCCGGGCGTGGGCGGGCGGGCGTCCCGGCTCGGCGTCGCAGGAGCGGGCTCTGCCGCAGCGCCGCGCAGGGCGGCCGGCTGAGGGGCCCGCGCCCGCCGCGCCCTGCGCTCGGCGCCCGGCGTCTCTGGGGCGCTGGGCATCCCCGCCCGCTGCGCCGGCCCCGGAGGCCGGGAGCAGGCCCCGCTAGACGGGCCGCGCCGACGGGGGACGGCCGCAGCGCCGCGGACTCGCAGCCGGCCCGCAGCCTCCCGCGGGGCCGCCGGCCTTTGACGCAGGGGAGGCGCCGCGCCGCGCGGCATGAGGGGCCCGCCGCCGCCGCCGCCGGCGGGAGAGCGGCGCGGGCGAGAGCGGCCGGCGGCGTGAGAGGGCTCGGCAGGACTTGCGTCCGGGGCCGCGGCGGTCGGAGCAGGCGAGTGCGCGGGGCGGGCGGCGCGGGGGGCTCGGGGGGCGCCGCCGCCCCGCCGGCCCGGGGCTGCCGGGTCCTCCCGAGTGTTGCGGGCGGCCTCGGGGCGGGACGGTGCGAGCCCCGGTTAGACGTTAGCCGCGGTTTTTTGTGAGCATATGGTGCCTCTCCGAGGAGACCGCCGGGGCCACCACCGAGCACGCTGGCAGAGCTCGTGGCCTTCAGGGGAGTGTGCGCCTGTGTAGGGATAAATGCCGGTGTAACTCTGGTCGTCTCGCCGACAGGTACCAGTGACCCCGGCCGGGAAGGTCCTGAGCGCTCGGCAACATGGCTTCCCCGCCCCACCAGCAGCTGCTGCAGCACCACAGCACGGAGGTGAGCTGTGACTCCAGCGGAGACAGCAACAGCGTGAGGGTCAAAATCAACCCCAAGCAGCTGTCCTCCAACAGCCACCCCAAGCACTGCAAGTACAGCATCTCCTCCAGCTGTAGCAGCTCTGGGGACTCGGCGGGCGTCCCCCGGAGAGTGGGCGCTGGAGGCCGCCTGCGCAGGCAGAAGAAGCTGCCCCAGCTGTTCGAGAGGGCCTCCAGCCGGTGGTGGGACCCCAAGTTCGACTCGGTGAACCTGGAGGAGGCTTGCATGGAGCGCTGCTTCCCGCAGACCCAGCGCCGCTTCCGGTATGCGCTCTTCTACATCGGCTTCGCCTGCCTTCTCTGGAGCATCTATTTTGGGGTCCACATGCGGTCCCGACTGATTGTCATGGTAGCCCCTGCTCTGTGCTTCCTCGTCGTGTGTGGGGGCTTTTTTCTGTTTACCTTCACCAAGGTGTATGCCAGGCATTACGTGTGGACCTCTCTGGTTCTCACCCTCCTGGTGTTTGCCCTGACCCTGGCTGCCCAGTTTCAGGTTCTGACGCCTCTCTCAGGACGTGTTGACAGCTCCAATCACACCCTCGCCACCAAGCCCACAGACACTTGTTTGTCTCAAGTGGGGAGCTTTTCCATGTGCATCGAAGTGCTCTTTTTGCTCTACACCGTCATGCACTTACCTTTGTACTTGAGCTTGTGTTTGGGAGTGGCCTATTCTGTTCTCTTTGAGACCTTTGGCTATCACTTCCGAGACAAAGACTGCTTTCCCCCACCCGAAGCAGGGGCCCCACACTGGGAGCTGCTGAGCAGAGCCCTGCTCCACGTCTGCATTCACGCCATTGGGATCCACCTCTTTATCATGTCCCAGGTGAGATCCAGGAGCACCTTTCTCAAGGTGGGACAGTCAATTATGCACGGAAAGGATCTGGAAGTGGAAAAAGCCCTGAAAGAGAGGATGATTCATTCTGTGATGCCAAGAATCATAGCTGATGACTTGATGAAACAGGGGGATGAGGAGAGTGAGAATTCTGTCAAAAGGCACGCCACCTCCAGCCCCAAGAACAGGAAGAAAAAGTCTTCCATACAGAAAGCCCCTATAGCGTTCCGCCCTTTTAAAATGCAGCAGATCGATGAAGTCAGTATTTTATTTGCAGATATCGTGGGCTTCACCAAGATGAGTGCCAATAAGTCCGCTCACGCCCTGGTGGGTCTCCTCAACGATCTGTTCGGTCGCTTTGACCGGTTGTGTGAAGAGACCAAGTGTGAGAAAATCAGCACCCTGGGAGACTGCTACTATTGCGTGGCAGGGTGTCCAGAGCCCCGGGCTGACCATGCCTACTGCTGCATTGAGATGGGCTTGGGCATGATCAGAGCCATCGAGCAGTTCTGCCAGGAGAAGAAAGAGATGGTGAACATGCGTGTCGGGGTTCACACGGGGACCGTCTTGTGTGGCATTTTGGGCATGAGGAGGTTCAAATTCGATGTGTGGTCCAATGATGTGAACTTGGCCAATCTCATGGAGCAGCTGGGAGTTGCTGGCAAGGTTCACATTTCTGAGGCCACTGCAAAATACCTAGATGATCGGTACGAAATGGAAGACGGGAGAGTGACTGAACGGCTTGGCCAGAGCGTTGTTGCTGATCAGTTGAAAGGTATGTGCATTTCTTTCCCTTGTCCTCTTCCTCCCCGGTCCTGTTTGTGTTGGGGAAAATAAAAACCAAACAATCTTTTTCTAGTGTCAGTATCTGGAGGCAGATCAGTTGTCTCAGGACACCTCACCATGGGGGCATCTCAGGGCTGGTGAGACTTTTCCTCTGGTGAGTCAAATATCACAGATCTGTTCACACTGTGGCAGTGCTGACCTAGATGAGACCTTTAGGAGGAAGGACAACTTTGGAAATGGGTATCCTGCCAGTCAGCTGTTACTGTTTCTGAAATTGTGCGGGCAGGTCCTATGAGTGTAAGAGGCTCTCGGAGCCCTTCAGCAGACCGAACTTGGAAGTACTTTAATTGATTGTCTATGTTCATTGATTGCCTCCCAGTCCCTTCAAAACGTGTAAGATGTGAAGAATAAAACCTTTCTCGCCTTGAGGCCTCACTTTGCTGGAATAAGGAAGTTGGCTTAGCCCTGCATGACTCTTGAGAATTAGATAGAATTATATACCCCCCCAAGTGCACACTGCTTTTGCCTTAGTCTCATTTTAAAAAATGTATTTTCAGCCTTCAACTTTCATTTTGATCATGGTGTTTGTCTTACCATATAGACCACAGCATTTTAGAAATACGCCCAGAGCAGTGTTTAGAACCCTGCCATCCCCAACCCCTCCCGATTTGTACCTGGTCCCTGTCTCTGTCTGAAGCTTGTACTGTTATTCTTGTTATTTTCAATGGGCTTTTTAATTTTTATTATCTTCACAAAGGACAAAAATTTTGTTTACACCTGGGAAGTGATTTATAAGCAAGTGGGACTGAAAGTGAGGATTCGAAACACCTAACTCCCACATCCACCTCCCTTTTTTATTTATTTATTTTATTTTATTTTTTAATTTAATTTTATTTAAAAACAAATTTTTTTTTTTTAACGTTTATTTATTTTTGAGACAGAGAGAGACAGAGCATGAACGGGGGAGGGTCAGAGAGAGAGGGAGACACAGAATCCGAAACAGGCTCCAGGCTCTGAGCGGTCAGCACAGAGCCTGACACGGGGCTCGAACTCACAGACCGCGAGATCATGACCTGAGCTGAAGTCGGACGCTTAGCCGACTGAGCCACCCAGGCGCCCCCACCTCCCTTTTTTAAACAGTCTTTATGTTTTACTAAGATCTCTGGGCTGTGGAGAACCTGTATTTTGGAAGTATGTGTAAAGCTTCTTGTGTTGTGATGCCCACACGTTGCGTGATCATGCAGTAAAAAGCTCCAGGAAAGAGTCCTTGGGAGATGTAACAGCTCAAGTCAGAGATGGGAGAAGCAATAGTGTCAATCAGAGACAGTAGGTGGTTTTCTTTCTCTGCTTGTGATTAGAGTTCTCCATGTCATTCCCTTGTAAACTGGCAAGAGTGCTTTATCCTTCTGACTTTTCTTTATTCTGTTAATTTTGTAGGAGTTGAAGAATTTATCGGTATATAAGAGAAATATTTTCACCTGATGATTTCCTCTTGTCTAGAGAGCTCTCAATGCTACCTACACTGATGAGATTAGACCCTACTTTTCACAGTTTACCTGAGAGATTCTGCCATGGCAGTTGTCTTTCCCTGTAGGAGAGGGATTCCTGCTCTCAGAGTCTAAAGATGCCGGTGGAGTGCGGTGTGGATGTAATCCCTGCTCGACGCTTGGACATCTTTAGGGTCTGAGTGTTGCAGGCTCTGTCCTCAGGGGCTGTGGGACAGATTCCAGGGAATGGAGTTGTGCTGTACAACATTATGAAAACGATAGCAGTTTTGTAAGTGGTAGTTTGAACAGTGTTATTACTTAAATATCAAAAATAAAAACAGATGTCATCATTAAGTATGTCTGGAAGCCGCCAAGTCTTTGACTTTTTGGCAGTACTCTTTTTTGTTAATTTATGGGTAATTTTATTTTCAATTTATAAGTCAAGGGTCTCAAAAAATGGTAGAATGGGTTTCTTGAATTTTTTTAACTTCAAATAGTGTAAATTTGGTAAATTAATTTTTTCTTTCAATTTCTGTACACTGATAGGGAAAAGTTTTACTCCTGGATGGGAGGTAGGGAAAGATGGAAGGCTTAGTTAAAACAGTGGTATTTTCATATGGTATTCCCTCCTCTAACTCTTTCCCTGAGACCATGATTTTTGTTTTATTCAGCTCATTTTGGAAACCTTTGTGGACAGGACTCCAGTAATATAGGATGTCTACACAACTTCCTGTCTGTTTTTGAAGCTGCAGTGTTCTCCTGTCATTGTACAAATGTGCTAAATTGAGAAGATAGCACAGTTTGTAGAAAACCTTTTTTATATATGAGGTTAAAGTTATATATTTAAAATTTCTATACTTAGCTGACAGGGGAGATACCATGATCATGAAGTTGGTTTTTCCAGGATGAGATTTACCCACTGCACTCCGGATGTGCTGACCCCTTCGATTTCCGCAAATGTGGGAAACTTGACTGCATAATTTGTGGTAGTGGGGGACTGCGTTCATGCTCTCCTCTATTTTTAAACAAAATAAAATAAATAAAATACAATTTCTTATTTATTTATTTATTTATTTATTTATTTATTTATTTATTTATTTTTTTACTTCATTTTTGAGAGACAGAGAGAGACATAGAGCATGAATGGGGGAGGAGCAGAGAGAGGGGGAGACACAGCACTTGAAGCAGGCTCCAGGCTCTGAGCTGTCAGCACAGAGCCCGAGGTGGGGACTTGAACCTGTGAGCCGAGAGATCATGACTTGAGCCAAAGTCAGACGCTTAACCGACTGAGCCATCCAGGCACCCCAAATACAATTTCTTTTAGCCTGTCTTGTAGTTTGTGGCAGATATTTTCTCTACAATGTTGGGCATTAACCTTTATCTCTGCTCCCCTGTTTTTATAATGGGTTTAAAAATACCCAGTAGAGGACTCTGTAGAAATGAACATCGGTGAATGGGACACTCCAAAACTAGCAGTGTGAAAAGTAGCTACTGGTCTGTAATTTATCTGAAAGGGTTTGTGGAAGGGTGGACTTTGATTATTTCTGCATAGCCACTCCTTGAAACTCTTTGTGCTCTTATGTCCCATGCTGTGGATGCACAGATGGAGTCACGATAGTTCCTGACCTCAGGAAGCTTACAGTTCTAAATATAGAGTGTGCACTACATGGAGGTGTACCTACTGAGGTGGGGCCTGAGACCGAGCGGTGGCTCTCCAGGTGGGTAAAAGAACATTCGGTGGAGTGGGATTGGCATGGGCAAAGGCTTAGGATTGTGTTTCTTGGTGGGTTGAGCATTTGTAAGTACAGTAGTTCGTTAGGACAAGGAAGGCTTTGGGTCACATGGGAAGGAGTGTGTATAAGATCCTGTAGGTCAAGGGGAGCCACTGATAGGCTTTAGGTAGGAGGTTTAGGTGATCTAATTTGCAAGTTTAGAAAGCTTACTCCTTCAGTTCTAGGGAATGTAGGTTGGAAGGTATGAGATGGGAGATTAGGGCGTTGTTTCAGTAAGTCCCAGGCAGGGTGGATAGTAGCCTTAACCAAGGTAGCGACAGTGGCAGTGGAGGTGGTGAACAGATATGTTCAGTAATAGGATGAACTTGGTAGAACATTTTAAATTTTTTTTTTTTTCAACGTTTATTTATTTTTGGGACAGAGAGAGACAGAGCATGAACGGGGGAGGGGCAGAGAGAGAGGGAGACACAGAATCGGAAACAGGCTCCAGGCTCTGAGCCATCAGCCCAGAGCCCGACGCGGGGCTCGAACTCACAGACCGCGAGATCGTGACCTGGCTGAAGTCGGACGCTTAACCGACTGCGCCACCCAGGCGCCCCGGTAGAACATTTTAAACAGACAATTTAGGAGATGAGAGTCTGGATTATTTGAATGGGAAGTGGCCTTTCAGGTTTTTGGAGTTGACCTGGGGACTGTTTGGAGTCAGAAATGAGTGAGACCTTTGAAGTTTCTGTGGAATGAATGGAGAATGAAAAATTGAGTTGTAGAATATGAAACAGGCCAGGAATCCCTGGCGTGTTCATTCATTCAACAAATAAGTTATTTTGTGCTGGGCACAGTTCTAGGTGCTGGGGATACAGCAGTGAACAAAACAGACAAAAATTCCTGCCCTCCTGGTGCTTCTGTTCTAACGGGGCAGTCAGACAGTAAGCAAATAAGT
Organism: Lynx rufus; assembly: GCF_022079265.1. Classification (NCBI taxonomy): domain Eukaryota; kingdom Metazoa; phylum Chordata; class Mammalia; order Carnivora; family Felidae; genus Lynx; species Lynx rufus. The sequence goes on from NW_025814838.1 coordinate 21,581,012, forward strand.
AAAACATTTCTTTCGTGTTAAGTTTTAAGGAAAACACATAAAGCGAAAAGGAGGATATGGGGTGTGTGTGTGTGTGTATGTGTGTGTGTACTTTTAGACAGGGTGGCCAGTCACTGAGAGAGAAGGTTGAAAGATAGGATTTTGGAAATGATCCAAAAAGTGAGAGACAGTTATTATTATTTTTTTTATTTAAAAAAAAATTTTTTTTTAACGTTTATTTATTTTTGAGACAGAGAGAGACAGAGCATGAATGGGGGAGGGGCAGAGAGAGAGGGAGACACAGAGTCGGAAGCAGGCTCCAGGCTCTGAGCCATCAGCCCAGAGCCCGACGCGGGGCTCGAACTCATGGACCGAGAGATCGTGACCTGAGCTGTAGTCGGACACTTAGCCGACTGAGCCACCCAGGCGCCCCGAGACAGTTATTATTAAAGACAAGATGAAATAGTGTGGTACAAAGTGACAGGAAGATGCATCCTTTCACACCATCTGGGACAAACCCCTGGGCCCAAAGGGGTGCTGGCTGTTCTGTTCTGCCGAGGGCCACGAGCCAAAAGAATGAGGAGGATTGATTATCTGGAACTGCTGTTTTTTCCTGTCATAGAGAATCACAAATACAGAAGGTGAAACTGTCAGAAGATGTCTACAATGTCTAATTTTCCCTTCTTAAATATTAGGAAGATAAAACAGGGCACTCAGTCCTCTAGATTGACAGATCATGTTTTTACAAAGGGAGTGTCCGGTAGCTTTCACGTTGTTAGATGCAGGAATAAAACAAGACTTTCCTCCCAAGCCAACTTTTGAGGCTCATGGAGCAGCTGGGGGAGAGATCTGTTGATGAGCATTCAAGCAGATAATTCCCCACTGGCGCCAGTGACCAAGACCTTCCCCAAGTGCTAATAGGTAGCACTTCGAAGAGTTCTTGTCTGGCCTCCTGCTGGGGCCATTCCTCAAATTGATGGGGGAGGGGTGGCGCTGAGGCACTCTGCTTTTAGCCTTTGCCCACGGCTAGCCCAAACTGGCAGTCTGGGCCCCTAGCTCCCTGCCCCCTGGCGTGTAAGAGCCAGGTGCCAGTTTTAGGTGCAGTTTGCTTGCTCAGGTGCACTGCTTGTTTTGCCTGACAGCTTGGACAGCTTGTTCCCACCTCAGCTCGCACCCTTGCCACTTGTAGAGCTAGCCTGGAGCTGACAGCTCAGTGCCTACTCTTAAGTCACGTCCACGAGAAAGCCTGTGCTCACCTGCACCCTAGAGCGGGCTGTCTTGTGCGCGTTGAACCATAGGCTCTTGGATAGCAAGTGGCAGAGATAAGATGGAGCAGAAAATTTGGCTTGACATCCAGGATTGGAGGCAACCAACACCTGTGGAGTTGATGCTCAGGCAGCCCCCGGTGACAATTTATTCAGGCTCCTTCAGGCCAAATTTTGTGCATTCCAGCAAAGAGCACACAGCTGTTAATTCTGAGGACCAGCTTTTGAACAGAATTAGCCTTTGGCAAAGAAAGTTAAGGGTATGGTTTGGTGAATGGTAGGTGGAATGAAGAAGGAAGGAGGGTAATCTTTTCAGATAGAATTAACTAAGGGGAAAACTAAAAACAAGCAAATAGCATAAGTGAAGAAACTTCAGAGTTCTCTACTAGCCAGCCTGGTTCAAATAATGATTGTGTTTCTACCTACTGGTCAAGGTCACCTGTGTATTTTTCTGTGGAAGAATAATTACAGCAGTGAAAGAAAACAGTGAATTTCCTATCATGTGTGCATGTGCGTAAATTTTCCTCTTTCGGTTGGTGAGTTCAATATCAGTATTTCTGTTGGGATTTTTATAAGACAGTGATCATTAATCATTAGAGTTCCACAGGTCCCCTCTCCTGGTGGTGATAAGAGTCTGCTGACCATGAAAAGAGCCAGACCGAGAGGCTCCTCATCCATGTGACTCATGGCATCATTTGTACTTTGCGTATGAGACACTTAAAGACCTTTCTTCCCCAGCAGGAACTAGCATCCTTGGAGGGAATTTTATAAGGAGGTGAGAATTTTTCAAAAAGGAAGGGCACTGCCACGTGAGTTCTAGACTGGCCAGGCTAAGATGTTAATGCAGGAGGTGAGGGAACCGAGTGCCTCCCAGATTCACTGGGACTACCACAGACAGAGGAATGGGCCAAGGGCAAGGGTGGTCTTCCCCTAGGAAGGCTGGATAAGGCCATGACATTTGTCAGTCTTATTCATGCCCTGGTAGACTGTACCAGCCAAGCCAACCTGTGGCCAACCTTGGGTCAGCTTTAGCGAAATTGTACTTTGTAAAACTTGGTTGGTCTTGTAAATCAGGTTTTTGTTGTTTTCTCCAACATTTGCTGTATTATGCTCGTAAGAGAATGCCCCGCATGCTCTGCTGAGGTAAGGAGAGAGCTTATGTCCTTAGAATAGGCTGGAAGGTCAGTCCCCCAAAGACTGGTGCTGATAGTGGCAGTAGCAGAACCTGAAAGGGAGTGAGGGACAGGAGCAGCTTTGCTAGGGGGGTGGGTTCTGGGACTGCGATGAGCAGGATCTGCTGTAACCACCTTATGAGCCTCTCTGTCAGCCCATCGTTTGGTTGCAGGACCCCTCTACACCCCTAAAAATTACTGTAGAAACTAAAGAGGGCTTGTTTATGTGCCTTATTGATATTTATCATATTAGAAATTGAAACAAACTGAGATGTTTAAGAGAATCTTCCCTTAATTCAAAACAATAATCCATTATACCCATCGTATGTTAATATAAATAACATTTTTATAAAACAGTTGTAGTTCAGGTCTCCTGGGTGGCTCAGTCGGTTAAGTGTTCGACTCTTGATTGTGGTTTACGTTGTGTTCTCGTGGTTTTGCGAGTTTGAGCCACATGTTGGGCTCTGTGCACTGAATGCGGGGAACCTGCTTGGGATTCTCCCTTTGTCCTCTCTCTGCCCCCTGAGCAATTCAAGGAAAGGACTTGTTAGCATAGTGCATAGTGACTCTCGTCCTACTCTGTCTCTCTCTAAATAAGTAAACTTAAAAAAAAATTACATGTTCAAAAATAGAACTATTGAAAAATTTTATTTTAAATTTCAGTATAGTTCACGTACCGTGTTTTTTTACTTTGGGACATACATTATAGTGATCCAACAATTTAACTATATTTTCAAAGTCAGAGAAATTTGGTGACAAGAGTGGTAGTTTTACATTTTTGCCATTAAGAAATGTCTAGGTTAGGGGCGCCTGGGTGGCTCAGTCTGTTAAGCATCCGACTTTGGTTCGGGCCATGGTCTCACGGTCTGTGAGTTCAAGCCCCACGTCAGGCTCTGTGCTGACAGCTCGGAGCCTGGAGCCTGCTTCAAGATTCTGTGTCTCCCTCTCTATCTGCCCCTGTTCATGGTCTGTCTCTGTCTCGAAAATAAATAAACATTAAAAAAAATCAAAAAGAAAAAGAAATGTCCAGGTTAATAAGAAACTGCTGACGTAAAAAAAACTGTTAAAATACACATTAAAAATTTACCAGTTTAACCATTTTTAAGTGCGTCAGCTGGATTTTCTTAACTACTTTAGCATTGGTTTGCAGTAAGTTGGAGAAAGTGTAGAAAGTCTGACTTCACGGAGATACCTATTTGGGTAACAGAGGAAGATTTTAATAGCCTTTTTAGGTAATTGTGGATATTTTTCTTTGACTCTGCACCAACACCCAATAAGTGGTTGTATCTTAAAGGTTAGTTACAAAATGGAATCTGAAATCCTATTTGGTCAGGTTTTTGGTGTGCTCTTAAACCCTCATTTTTTTTTTTTAATTTTTTTTTTTTTACGTTTATTTATTTTTGAGACAGAGACAGAGTATGAACGGGGGAGGGGCAGAGAGAGAGGGAGACACAGAATCGGAAGCGGGCTCCAGGCTCCGAGCCATCAGCCCAGAGCCCGACGCGGGGCTCGAACTCACGGACCACGAGATCGTGACCTGAGCTGAAGTCGGACGCTCAACCGACTGAACCACCCAGGTGCCCCTTTTTATTCTTTTTTAAGTAGGCCCTACACCCAATGTGGGGCTTGACCTCACGACCCTGAGATTGAGAGTCACACGTTCTACTGACTGAGCTAGCCAGGTGCCCTGAGACCCCACTTATTTTGGAATGAATATTTACCCAGGTATGATTTTGTAACATAATGCATTGGTCATTTGGAAAATATTGGTTTCTTGAGTTACTCAGGTCTTCCAAATGTTGGCCTAGGCAAAGTCTTTAAATACGGGAAGGTGCTGACTTCCCAGTGTCAGAGAGGAGCTTTCTAGTCCTCGTTTTCACTTGAAAGTTTGAATTTTGTCACCAGCAAATACTGTCAGCTGTTTTCCTTGAAGCGACAGACTCATTGTGTTCATTTTTCAGGAACAGTCTGCTAGATACGCTAGTCTGAGTGACCACAGTTTGTAGGTCAACTAGAAATGATGTTCCATCCAAAAAGCAGCCCAGGCAGCTGCAGGGTGGTGCCCTTCTTGACGCCGTTGCACTTGTGTGTGCCGCTGTGTGCGGTGTGCGGTGCTGTGGCCGTGTGTCCCGTTTTGTCAGTCCTGCAAGGTTGAGATTTAACCCAATTCTGCATTTTTACTGCATCATCAAAGGACCTTCTTAGGTGAAACCGAGTATTTTTTCCCCCCTTGTTCGAGTGTGTGGTAGTAAAGAACACATTGGCACCATGCACGGTCTGGAACGGCTGCCTTGAGTCCCCACGGTTTCACCCACAATTGCTTTTGTGCCATCGGTGCCAGTGCCAACACTGAAAAAGGCAAATGAAGTACTGGTTTTGTTATGGGAATAGTTTTGACCCCACAGGTGCCCTGCAAAGGTTTCAGAGACCTCTGGGGGTGTGCAGAAACACTTTGGGAACTGCTTCCCTAAGCTGTAAGATAGGAAACGTGAGGATTTTGTACGTGCTACCCAAACACGTGTTCTCATGCGTGTGCAACCACTCAGACTGGAATTGTGGTAAACGTGGCACGTTTATTGTGAGAGGACCAAATGACTTTAGTTCATACCTTGATGTTTTTCTCAAAAAAATCCTCTGTGACTCTGACACATTTTTGTTGCTGGTATTTTAGGGCTCACGATGAAGACCATCGACTTTGTTTTTGGTCTTTCAGCTTTTTTTGTGGGGCTTCCTTACCCTTTGGCAGTATAGTGTACTGGGTGACTGTGTAGATTTTGGTTTCTGACCTTTTGCATTCAGTTCTCAGTTTTGTGATTTCTGAACTGAGGAACCTTGGGCAAGCTATGTAGGGACTCCCAATTTGCAGGAATGCTGCTACCTCTGTCGGAGGGTTATTTGGAGAATCAAAGGAGCTGATTCAAGGAAAGCACTTGTTAGCACAGTGACTCTCACACAATCACAACAACCGTTCAGGAAATAATAACCAACTCCTCTGCCTGCGTGAGTCACATTTTATACTGTACTCAAGGGTGTTTCTTTTTTCCTACACTCTGTTTGGTGCACATCTTGTATAATTTGGTACTGAAACCCAAAACACACGAGGGACTGGGATTGTGTCGGTTTCTTGAATTCAAAAGGGCAAGTGTCCAAAATACAAAACACTGATAGCTTGCCCTCGTTAAACTGTAGCTGCCAAGTTTGGCAACTTCGTTACTGAAAACCCCAGGGCGTTCAGGCATTGTTGTTCTTGGGCTGCTTCTGGTCCCCAGAGTTTAGGGGTACTTAAGATGATGTGGCCCTTGATAGTTGAGGAATTATGGGGAAATCTTCAGCTGTGTGACTCTGGAGATACTGGCTGAAGTTTGAACTGGAGGTTATTCAGGTCTCCCATATTCTAGTATAAACTCATGTAGTTATTCAGTAAATATCAATTGAGTTCCTGGACCAGATTCTGCAGATAGAGCCCTCTGCTCTCTCCGGGCACACAGCCTAAAAGGGAAAGTAGACGTTAATCAAATTATCACCTGAGCAGATATACACTGGACTTACTTATCGAGTTACGAATGGGGCTGAGAAGTCCGGACACTTACATTTCCGTTGTGTGGGTGAGGGAGCCGAAGCACAGAGAGATGAAGTAATGTGGAGTAGCCACACAGCTAGAACGAGCTGCTAAGTGGTGGAGCCGGTGTTGTGACCCAAAGGGCTGTATTGAAAAACACTAGTGCCCACTTGGTAGGGTTGTGGTGAGCAGTGACAGAGACGATGATGTTGAAAAAAGTATTTGGCACCTGGTGACGCTCAGCAGAGATTACTAGCTGGTGAAAGTGGGGGCAATTTTCTTAGCGGGAGCAACGGCAGAAAAACAACCGTACCTTTGTGTGGCCCTTCCCAGTTCCCAGTGTTCCCATGTACGTTGTTATCTTAACTGCCACGAAATCTTCATATCATGGGAACTGCGTATGTTTACTGGTTTATATTTTATTTGCTTCCTTCTTTCCCATGATGGAGTTTTCAGACTGAGTTGGTTTCTTAACATCTTCCAAAGGTGACCAATGGCTTATTTCAAGAATCCCTATACATTTTTAGGTTGTAGCTTTTTTGATATATTTCACTCTGTTGCAGAGATCATTATTTTTGATGCTCAAATTGTCCCATCTTGGGCCCATGGGAGCCCCTTCAAGTTGCCTCTGAGTCCTTTTCATACGACCCAGTAGTCTTTGATAGCTTTCTTACACATTTAGTAACATTTTAAAGGAGTAGAGAAATTATAGGTGCTGAAATCTCATTAATTCGTGTGTCTTACAGGTTTATTCTGACAGACTGAGCTAACGTTTTCCCTCTCCTTTTTTGAAAAGAAAATTAATAGTATATATGTGTTTATATGAAGAAACAGCACTGAAGAAGAAATGGTTCGTGCTGCCTCAAGCTCTTTGGAAGCTTTAATTTGCATTCTCACAATTGAGAATTATACACCAATGCAGCATTTCTTTGTACTATATCCTCCCACTAAATGCCTGTCGAGGATCAGGTGCCTGTGAATGTGGATAAGTAGAGATAAAGGAATCCTAAACCAAAAGGTAGACTGTTTGCAAACTGAAGAGTGCCCCCAGCCCAGCAAGCTCCAGCCCCCAGCACAGCTGTGGAAGGTTCCAGAAGGCCCAACTCTAGGCATTCCCTTCATGGGAACCTTGTTCTTTTAAAAAACGTTTTTTAAAATGTTTATTTATTTTTGACAGAAAGAGAGCACAAGTAGGGGAGGGCAGAGAGAGAGGGAGACACAGAATCCAAAGCGGGTTCTGGGTTCTGAGCTCTCCACACAGAGCCTGATGAGGGGCTTGAACTCATGAACCATGAGCTCATGACCTGAGACAAAGTCCGACACTTAACCAACTGAGCCACCCAGGCGCCCCGGAACCTTGTTCTGAATAGTGCTTCCTGGAATTACTGCCCTGCCATTCCCCTATCTTGCATTATGTGTATTTGACTGACTGACTTACTCACTCACTTATTTATTTATTTATTTATTTATTTATTTATTTATGATCTGTTTTCATCCCACTAGAATGTGTTGAGAGCAGGATTTTCCCCATGTTTTATTTTTTTCTTTAAAAAATTTTTTTTTGTAAATGTTTATTTATTTTTGAGAGACAGAGAGAGAGTGCGAGGGGATGGTGCAGAAAGAGAGGGAGACACAGAATCTGAAGCAAGCTCCAGGCTCTGAGCTGTCAGCACAGAGCCTGACGCGGGGGTCGAACTCATGAACCGTGAGATGTTTTATTTTCTGCTGTATTCCTAGCCCTGGGAACATAGCCTGGCGTATAGTAGATGCTCAATAATATTTGTTATTGACTGACAATGAATGAATGAATGAATGAATGAATGAATGAATGAAAACTATAACTACTTGCGCTCTGCATGTGGGCACTCTCTTGTGTGCGAAACCCCAGACATCCACACAGAACAGACCAGAATGTAGAGGGAAGGCAGTGACTGCTTTTTAGGGAATGGTTGAGTGGTTTATGAAATAGAGGCACAGGTAGAGTCTTGAAAGGACCTAGGCAAAGAGACAGAGGGAGAGCAGCCCAAGCACAGGGCAGGGCCTGGGAATGTGACCCAGGGTGCTGGGAGAGCAGACAGCCTCAGGACTGAGGGCTCCAGGGTGCTGGCAGCAAGGCTGCTGGGTAGGGCAGCTGGGCCGTAGGGCAGGAACTCAGGTCACTGAAACCCCAGTGTTTATTTAGGGCCCAGGAAATGTGGGGTTGAATGGCTTAGTTTAGGCAATCATTTTTAAGCTTTTTAAAATGGAGATTTCAAGAAGTGTATTTATCTTTAATAATACTGTAGCTGTTTATAATTCTTATTTGATTATCATGTATGCACATGAAAAACCACCATATCCTTCTTTTGGCAAAGCTCCAGGACAGTCTTTGTGCATAATTTCCAGGATTTTTATGTAATGCTATTAAATTCATTTTTTTTCCTTCCACAGAAAAATGTGCTACTGAAAGCAGCTTTTGAATCATTTTATATTCATGTTTGAATTGTTTGGGAAATATTAACTTCAGCTTTTTGCCATTTAGTTTGTAGAGAGGAAGAAAACCCATATGCATGTGATTTATTTTCTTGTATATGGATATTAAAATACAATAAACCATTAAGGCTTTGACATTTTAAGTAAGATAGTCTATTGCTCATTGGTTCAGTGAGTTTTACCCTATTGAGTGTTAACATTCAAAGTGTGGATTGCATTGTATTCTGTAATTTCATACTAAGTTCTTTTCCCCATGAGAAAATGCTTCTTATGGTCATTAATGTTAATTTTTGTTTTGTGAATGAGCTGTCTAAAATTGGGGGGAATTAACTTTTTGTCTTAAGATATTTTTCTCCACTAACTAAATACTTTCTTGTTCTGTTTCCTCATATTTGTCAAACATGAAATTTGAACTAGAACCCCACCATTCGCTCAGAGAACCTCAGCTTCTCACATGATTGGGAAATAGTACTCATTCTTAATTCGAAGACGTTTCTTCTTCATCCATTCGTTGAAACTATGAGCCCTCATTTAGACAAATCTAGCATATGGAAACTCAGATTTACAGAACCGCTAAATTGCAGGGCAGGTGTGAGAGTCTTCATTTTCTAGAGGATTCTTTACTTGCTTCACATATAAAGTTGAGTTACAGGAGTATCATTTACATGTGGTTTTTTTGAATCACATTACTTATATAACAAACAGAAAGCAGAATATCATCATTAGAGGAACCCCACTTGATTGTGAAAATTTGAGAAACCCTTTTGAAATGGCTTGGAGAATTGTGAAGTTATTAAATTTTTTAAAAATATGCTCTAATTCCTGTTTGAACATTATTTTGGAGAGAGATTGGAAGGTTAGTTGCCAATAAAATTAACTTCAGTGTTTTGGTAAGTTTTTCCACTAGTAGAACAGCGCAAATATTGAATTTAATAATGTTCTTACTGATTATTCCATTAATAAAAGACTCACTTGCTCCTGATGGTGAGTTCCTTGACCTGCTGACTGTTTATTTCGTGCACCAGAATCCTATATATTTACTGCTTGTATAGCATGAGTCTAGTAGTCCAAAAATTAATGTACCTGGAAAATGTCTACCTTAGACCTTGTAATTAGAAATTAGAAGCCACCAGTGATAAAAGAAAACCCCTAGATTTAATTATAAGGGATTTATAAAAGATTTTGAATGGTTTTCTTATCCTTTCTTAAGAATAGTAAAGCAGCTCACGGAAAGTAATATAATATTTGCTGTGATGTCTGTGGCTGGTGAAACAAACTGGAAAAGGAAAAACACTCTACTTTGTCCTGACAGACAGTGTTGTCCTTGGGTACATATGTCATCCGACCTGAGAGAGAATTTCACCCCAACAAAGACCCACCTTGTGAAACTGTAGCTTCCCTTAGAGAAAGTGTTATTCACAGCCTGTTGGAGTCACATGTTTTCTAGGACTGAAGTGACTGACTCAGTGTGTAAGTAACTGCAGAAGGTCAGAACTCTTACAACGACCATACCAACAGAAAATTTCTTTTTTTTGTCTCTGACATACATTTCACGGCAGAAATAACTTCATTAACTCTGTGTTCTTTCTGGCTCTTCAAAGAAAACTGTGATCATGAGCACTTTCAGAGCCGATGATTCTAAGATACCAACTTTGTCCCTCTGCCATTGGAAGTTCACATGGAAATGTTTGCTTTAATGGCCCCAGTCATGATGTTACTTTATTTAGTTGCTATTAAATTTCCAATTCCATATACTCCCCTGGAGGTATTCCAGTTTGCACTAAGGTTTCTGTTTCTTTCGGCAGCATTGCAGTGGTGTGTGGAACTTTCCTGAACGAGGAATGTGAACCAGAGTGGATGATTTTAAGTTTTTCTTTTCTTTTTTTAATAACAGCTTTTTTTTTCTTGAGATATAATTCACATACCATACAATGTATTCGTTTAAAGCCTATAATTCGGTGATCCTTAGCATATTCACAGATCTATGCATTAATACAATCAATTTTAAAACATTTTTATCACCCTGAAAAGAAACGCTGTGCTCTTCAGCATTCACTCCCCACTTCCACTAAACCCCACTGGCCCCTGGCAGCCAGTCTTCTCCCTCCTGTGTCTGTAGATTGGCTCATTGTGTGCATACTGTATGAATGAATCCTACAATATGCAGCCCTGTAGCAGGTGTTAGTGTTTGTCAGCATTTTCATGGTCCTGGAATATTCTACCATGTGGATAGACCATATTGTATTTGTCCATTCATCAGTTGATAGAAAAACTCTTCTGTTTTGAAACTGATAGGCTGATTGTTTGAAAATGAGTTGAGAGGATTAAAAAAAATCTCTTATTATTTAATAACATACCTTGACCAAATTAAGTCTTTCTATTTTCACTGATGTTTATAAGTTTTCCTGGAAGGCATAATTAGATGAGATTGGATGCTGAATTGTAATTTAATATAAATGTTTCACACAGTTTTGTTTTAAAACAGCTATCCTCCTTTCTAAGCTTGATCCAGGCTGATAAAATATTAAATTCTCTGATCCTTTCCTTTCCTCCTATCCAGATCCCTAGCAGACAGCTTTAGGGGAAGCATATGGTTGAATATGAAACCAGCCTTGTTGGGCATGTTGTTAGATATAGGTATCAGAGCAAGTCTTTCTGGATGGTCGGGTTTTTCCGAAGAGCTGAGGATTTTCCCCTTTGGTCAATCAGACTTCTCCTCTTTAAACCTGATTGAACATTTGGTTTTACATTTCTGAAATGTATAAAAATACTTTCTTACCTTGGTAAAATGAAATATGTCAAATAAAACTTCATTTTCTTGATGATGTATTTTTATTACCTGTTATTCAGCTTTTAGTGATATAGCAATTTCCCTATAAAAATAGGGATTTTTGCTTTATTTTAGATAAACTGAGATTGCTCTATTTTTCTAGTTCTTATGTTTTAAAATAATTTTTTTGCTTGCTTCCTTACTGTCAGTTTATGTAGCCATTAGTGTAGTATGCCTTTCGGTAACAGTTTTGCTTCTGTTTTTTACTTTATTACATAAACCCAAATAACCAAGCTTATTAACCCCACACATACAGTTTGATTAAAGGGACTAAGAATTAGGTCTCCGTGAAATTTTTTGGTTGTCAGCTATATATTCTGAATAAGTTGCTAGGTACTGAATTCAGGATAAGTGAGATGTTATGACAGTTATTTTTAGCACATTTCTTAAAGGGGAGGAGAAAGGGAGATTTGAATCAAATTTGCGTCTTTGTAAACAGAGCATGTTTTCCACAAGACCCAAGTATTTCTTTTGAGCATGTGGAAATAGAAAATGGGAATTGTGGTAACAGTGACTGTATAGAGATTTTTGTGTGTTTTTTAATATACCTGCCAAGGAAGAATAGGCTACATTTCTTCATCTTTTGTTTAAGCTGAAGGCATGCATAGATTTTCATCTCAGGAATTTTAGTAGTCTGGCACTGAGCAATGCTAGCTACTTGTTGTTGTTTATTCTGGGGAGATTTGTTCTTCCTGAAGGGGCTGGCCAGGTGCCACACTGCCCAGTGGGTGCTCAGCCGGGTCTGTGCTCTGCTCCCCACTGCACAGGTTATGTGGACACATCTGCCAACTCATTGGCCTTGCAGTTTGGTAAGGCTGTTCTTTTAGATTAAAAATTAAAGTGGTTTCGTTTCTTAGGAATATGTATTGTCAGCTCTTAATTTAAAAAAATTTTTTTTAATGTTTATTTTTTTTTAAATTTTTTTTTAATTATTTTTTTTCAACGTTTATTTATTTTTGGGACAGAGAGAGAGACAGAGCATGAACGGGGGAGGGGCAGAGAGAGAGGGAGACACAGAATTGGAAACAGGCTCCAGGCTCCGAGCCATCAGCCCAGAGCCCGACACGGGGCTCGAACTCCTGGACCGCGAGATCGTGACCTGGCTGAAGTCGGACGCTTAACCGACTGCGCCACCCAGGCGCCCCTTAATGTTTATTTTTGAGAGAGAGTGAGAGAGACAGAGTATGAGCAGGGGAGGGGCAGAGAGAGAGGGAGACACAGAATTCGAAGCAGGCTCCAGGCTCTGAGCTGTCAGCACAGAGCGTGATGCGGGGCTCGAACCCGCGAACCGCGAGATCATGACCTGAGCTGAAGTCTGACGCTTAACTGACTGAGTCACCCGGGTGCCCTGATTTTTAAAGTAATTAATATGTAGTTACTTAATAAATGGCAGCCTGAGTATTGGTTTTCTCTTGGGGGGATCAAGTTGCCTAATCTGAAGGGTTTCAGTTAAATGAGGGGATTAAATGAGATAATGCATGTAAGAGCACTTGGCACATGGTAGGTATTTAGCAAATGTTGGCTTTTGCCCTACTTCCTCCCAAACATGTTGTTATTACTTTTTTTTTTTTTTTTTGAGAGAGAATGCGTGAGTGAGAGAGAACAAGTGGGGGAGGGGCATAAAGAGAGGGGGAAGGAGGATCTCCTGTGGGCTGTCTGCTGTCAGCACAGAGCCCCAGTGCAGGCTCAAACTCACGAACAATGAGATCACGACCTGAGCCGAAGTTGGATGCTTAACTGAGCCACCCAGGCACCTCCCAAATGTGTCTTCATCAGCACTGAAACCCATGTAATCAGTGTTCTCCCATAATCATGTGTGAGAAGTGGGAGCACAGTGGGAGCACGAGCCCTATAATGACGAAACTGCATACCTAGCATGTGCTAGCAGCAGGAGCTCAGCGGCCCCCACTGTGATTCCAGGAAGAAGTCAGATGCAGACTTCCCTCATATGTAGAGAGAACTCATTTTTCGCACTCACCTGTGCTTTATATGTATTTCTTGGAGCCCCGATCTTAGCCTCTCCCAGGCCATGGGTGTGAAGCACAGTGTGATCACAGTAAGGGAGACCATAAAAATGAGTAGACAAGAAGCCGGACGGTGTCCTGTAGTGGTGGGGCAGCGCAGAAAAGTAAAGTGAGGTGAGGATATGGCCACTGATACTGGTGATTTTGTATTGAGGGGCAAAGGTGCATTCATCTTTCTGAGTAGATGTTGAGAGATTCAAGACCATGAATGCAATACTTGAATTCCCTCTTTCCACCTTTTGTTGATAAAGGAAAATGTTTTTTCACACGTCAGGTATTCAGTTCACCGGGGAATTAGGAGCTGCTAGTCCAGTGCCTGGACTCTGGGGCGGGGGCCACATTTCTTATGTTAGTCTTTGTCAGATTGTCTGAAAAATCCTTGGGTGGGGGACTTGGGATTTATCTAAACCTAACCTGCCTCCCAGTCTAAACTGCAGGCCTGGTAGTGCTGTCTTGATTGATTTCATAAACTTCCTCTGACACTGGCCTACGATGGGCTTCTTGTGCCGTATCTAGAACTTTGTGAAGTCTCACCCCTCCCCTTGCTTTTATCCTACAGTTTCCTGATGCTCTGTTCACTTTTTAAAATTGATGTGAAATTTATATAACATAAAATTAACAAAATTAACCATCTTAAAGTTAATAATTCAATGGCATTTAGTACATTCACAGTGATGCACAACCATCACATTTTTAGCACCCAAAAAGAAAGCCCTGTGTCCATGAGCAGTCATTGACCATCCCTGCCTCCTCCCAGCACCTGACAATCACTAATCTCTCTGTCTCTATGCATTGGCCTGTGCTGGGTATCTTATATGAATGATTCATACAATATGTGACCTTTTGTATCTGGCTTCTTTCCCTTAGTATGTTTTCAGGTTTCCTCCATGTTGCAGCATATATTGGAGCTTCATTCTTTTATGGCTGAAAAAGATTCTGTTGTATGGATAGACCACATTTTGTTTATCTGTTCATCGGGTGATAGACATTTGGGCCGTTTCCACCTTTCGACTCTTGAGAGTCGTGCTACTGTGAACATTCATGTACACATTTTTTTTTTTTTACTACGTTTTTAATTCTTTTGGGCATTTGTCTAGGAGTGGAGTTGGTGGGCCATGTGATAACTATGTGTTTAACTTTTTGACAAAACCTGTACCACTTTTTAAAATGAGAAACTCCTCAGAAGGACCCTGTAAAAAGTTACATCTACCAGTCAGATGTTTCCAAAAGCATTTTCCAAGTTCTGAAAGGCTCTCTTCATAGAGTCAAGCTGGTAATAGGTAATACTATGCATTATATATCTTGCTTGAAATAATGACTTTGTTCACTGTAACTTACAATGGTATTGTGATCAAGATAAAATTATAATGTAGATAGGACATGTTTAGAGACCTTTTCTTTCTGATAAACATATGGATTTTGGCTGTCCCCTTCAGGCTGGTGTTGGATTTGGCAACTTTGGAATTGTGTGTTAGATAAATAGTTGGTATCTAGGGCAAGCTTAAAAAAAAAATTTACTATTTAAATATTGACCAAAAAAAAAAAAACAAAAAAAAAAAAACCCACAACCCCAAACAGCTCTAGGAACTTTCTTGTTCAAATGAATTTCAAACTGTCTAAATACAGCATGGTAAAATTAGTCTTCCCCTCTGGTTTCTGTGGGGTCGAGTGAGCCCATGAGCCCCTTGTGCCCGTCTGGGACACACTCTGCTTGTTAGCTATCCTTAGAACACAGGGATGTGGGATAGTGTCCACAGCCAGTAGTGTTCCCACAATGCGTCCTTAATATAGAACATTTTTCTAAAAAAACATTGGCCACTGAAAGAGCTTAACTCCCAAACATGGCCATCGGTTCATAGTTCATTTTTATTTGTTTTTATGTAGTTAAAACAAGAAAGAGTATGTAAACTTGTCAGTGTCACCAAGCGTCAGTACTTTTTAGGGAAGAAGAGGAGAAAAGTGAGTTTCTAGTCAGAAAAACAGTATTCCTCCTTTAGGGCAAAGGAAGTGGTCCAACCACAGAGGGACATGAGGGAAGAAGAGAAGAAAAGTGAGTTTTTGAGTACCTACTGAAGATGAAGGATATGAGGACGAACAAACTGTAATCCTTGTCTCCAAAACCTCCCAGACTACCCCTGTGTGCCGGTGGGAATGTTGAGTGACTACAGGCTGCGGGAAAGAGCTTGGTGGCTCCTTTAAACATTAAACACAAAGTCCCCAGGTGACCTAGCAGTCCCCTTCCAGGTGTACACCCAAACGAATGGAAAATATAGGTCTACACAAAAACCTGTGCGTGAGTGTTCATAGCAGCGTTACTCGTAATGGCCAAAAGGTGGAGACGACCCAAATGTCCATCCTGCGCTGAACAGATCAACAGATCAAAATGTGGTCTCTCCATACAGAGGAATATTGTTGAGCCTTAGAAAGGAAGGAAGTACTGATTCATGCCACAACCTGGGTGAACCTTGAAAACTTAATGCTAAGCGCAAGAAGCCAGCCACAAAAGTCCACGTGTTAAATGATTCCGTGTCAAGTGTCCAGAACAGGTAAATTCATAGCAACAGAAAGTAAATGAGTGGTTGCCTAGGGCTGGGGAGATGGAGAGAAAATGGAGAATGAGTGCTAATGGATGTGGGGTTTCTTATTTGAGGCAATGAAAATGCTCTGAAATTGATTGTGGTGATGTTGCACAACTCTGTGTATTTCCTAGGAAATCACTGAATTGTATACTATAAATGGATGAATTTATGGTATGTGAGTTGTAGCTCAGTGTGATTTGGTATGTATTTGGAGGATTGATTCGTGCTAATTATGGGACTGATGTATAAACTAGGTGCCAGTGTGTCAGTTTACTTTTGGGGAGATGGTGTGCTTTTCCAGTGGCTAGAATATTCATATCTACTGCCTGGGGCACTTCCTCCATGATATCAAAATATCTGGGAGGGCCTAATTAATAGTTACAAGATTGCCTAAGTGGAAGAGTATTGGAGCACAGGATCTTAGTGTGTGGTATTTTATTTAGCCATGGGGAAGTCACAGAGAGTACATCTTACCAGGGACTGGAGCACTTAGGTCCTCCAGATTGAGTGCCTTCCCTGAATTGTGTGAGTACTGCCAGAGCTCTTACCGTGTGCTTTCCTTGAAGAAGGTGAGTTGTTACCAGACAAGTAAGTATACAAAAGAAAACCTCAGCATAAAATAGAAAACTCCCTGTTTTACAAGGGATGCAAATATATGTAGAAATGCTTACAAATAAAGTCAAGATGGTTTCAGAGTAAGAGTGTGAGAATTAATGAAGACCAAAGAAACAAAGAAATTTATTATCTCGACAAGAAGTATTGCAGTTCCAAGGGTGGTTAAGTCAGTATTTTGATGATATTTTCAAGGACCCCAGTGCTTTCTGTCTTTGTTCTCTGCCATTCATGCTATGTGGGGGTAGTCTTCCCTCACGGCATAAGGTGGCTGCTGCCGTTCCAGGTTACACAGTGACGTTTAGTGAAGAAGAGGGCATTTTCCTCTTATGCGTCTTATTTTTTTTTTTTTTTTCAACGTTTATTTATTTTTGGGACAGAGAGAGACAGAGCATGAATGGGGGAGGGGCAGAGAGAGAGGGAGACACAGAATCGGAAACAGGCTCCAGGCTCCGAGCCATCAGCCCAGAGCCTGACGCGGGGCTCGAACTCACGGACCGCGAGATCGTGACCTGGCTGAAGTCGGACGCTTAACCGACTGCGCCACCCAGGCGCCCCTTATGCGTCTTATTTTATGTGCCATGTCCTCACCAGTCTCTGGCAAGGGGAGTGAGGTCCCATCGGCCTGGACTTACCCAGCTCCATCCACTGGGACCATGCGCATGGCAAGGGGGTTTCGTTCCTAAATAGGTGGAAGGAGGATTCCCCCAGAGAGAATCAGGTTCTGCTACAGAAAGGATGGGTGGTGGGGGCATGAGCGTGAAGAAGGGAAATGGTATTAGGGATGCAAAGCATTAAAACTGTGACTTTAGTTAAAACATGCAGTATTTTTAAAATGAAAATTTAGGTGCTTGTTCTTAAGGGGAAACTTGTGAAAATGGATCTTGCAACCCAGTCAACCTTTGTATTTCTCTTCCCAGTTCTCTAAGATGGACCCAGTCCCTTATAACTTGCATAGCAGTTTTCTCCCCCTAGAATCCACACGCCAACCAGTTGAGTTTGCTCAGCAGTGCTTCTCTGCAGCCCTTCCCTCTCCTTAGCCTCCAGAGTGAAATGACTCGTGCCCCTTCCACTGTTCCCGTTAGCTCTTACCTACCTACCCCTGCAGACACAGCTGGTCTCCTCCCCCACTGGACTGGGGGCTCACTGCAGGTGCTCTCATGTCGACCTCATGGGTGTGAACACACAAAAGGGAGACATTTAGACTTGATGTGTTGGGAGGTAAAGCACTCTTGAGGGTTTTTGAGTGGTGCTCTGAATGTCAAGATGAATATGGCTTTAACAGGTTTTGAAGATTTATTTTTTAATATCACCTGTTAAGTGTCTTAGATTTTACTTCTGTGTCTTTTTAAAAACACTTACATTAAACATATTTCTTAAACTTAGGTCTGGAGCTCTGAAAAGTGTTGGCCGTCCTGCAGGGATGATGATTGTCTAGAGCAAAAGCCACTCTTCCGGAGCTGGGGAGTGTCCCCGGTTCTATGGACAGCTGGAGGTGGGGGCAGAGATGGTTTCATGGTCTGGTGTGTGCCGTTTACAACATTTTCTTTAATGTTAAATGAATAGAGCCCTCAAAAATACTCTATAATTATTGGTCCTAATTTGTATTCCATGAGAGAAAATATGCGAAGTGCCAGTGGTTCCTGGAATATAAACATGCAGTGAAAGTATTTTCTCTTCCCGAGTCTCCTGCCCCTACCCTAGGCTGTTCCATCGACATACATTAGCGCGCCTGTCTTCCTTCTCCATAAAGCACAGGCCTATAAATATTTCTCAGTTTAAAAATAACATTTTCCCTACCATGAGTAAAGGTTCATTTCTCGTCTATCTAATTTTAGTTCCTTGTTTTTATGCACTTGAAATGTTTTCCTTAACCAGAAAATAGAGAAGAGCACACACACAGAGATGAACGAAACTTTTTACTGCATTTCCCTGTAGTATAGACATTTCTGCCCCCCCCTTTTTTTTTGGTAGAACAGTTTTATTGAAAAACAAAATTGTAAACAGGAGTTTAGAGAGGATAGGAGGGGAACAGAGTGCTTTCTGTGGGCCATTTGTTTCTACGTGGAATGTTTTTGGGCAGTAATGTTAGAGACCTATAGAATGCTGAGTGGTTCTGGAAAGTGTTTTTTTTTTTTTTTTATCACCTCTGTTAAACTAATTTTATATGAAAAAGTAATGAAAAGGTAAACGTGAGTAATTAAGTCTGATGCCTTAATTGACCTTTCTTTTTAGGACTGTAACTTCATATTCCTAGGGACAGACAGTAATTTTTTCTTGGTTAGAACTGATGTCAGTCAAGTTGTGTTTTCATGTTCTGTTGCTGTTTTCTGTTGATTTTCTGTGCATCCATATATTTCACATATTTTTATCTGTATGGAGAATGTAATACTTCTTGGAGTGAATGACAATATGTTTAACCATTTCCTGTCTGAGCTTTCAGACTGTTTCGGGATTCCCTCCCCTTGTAAATATTGCAGCCTTAAGGAATGTGTGCCTTTAGAAGACTTACATTTAGACAGCTGACAAGATGGGTAGACACCTTATTTTTATTTTTTATTACAAGAGTGAAATATGTTTGTGATCTCACCTTCAGAAAAGATAGGGCAGCAAAAAGAAGATAAAAAAACCTCTTTCCACCCAGAGATAGCCACTGGGACATTTAGATTCAAGGCTGTTAGACTTTTTCAATGCACACATATAGATCAGTAATGATCTCTTAACAGAATGGTGTCCCATTAAACATACTGTTTTATAATCTCCTTTTTCACCTAATAGATCATGAACATATATATATCTGTATATACATCTATATCGTCATTTTAAATGATTGTAATATTTTGTTATTGGGGTATACTATAACTTATTTGGGACATGTCCCTTGTTGGAAATTTAGGTTGTTTCCAGTTTTGTATTACTATATATCATGATACTGAGATGTACATTTTCCAGACACCCCTCATATTGGGATGCATCAGACAATTTAAGGTCATAGTTTCATTGGCAGTATTTCTTTAATTTTCTGATAGAACAAAAAGTAGTGATGCTTCTTACAAGTAGCATCTCAGATTTGATGAAATATAGTACTGTAAATTATGGTGATGTGATAGACATTCTTATTGGTAACTGTCTTTGCTCACATGAATTACTAGTGAGGCCAAACCCTGTTTTCATATGTGTATTGTCATTGTTTCTTCTTTTAGTAGTTACCTGTGAATGGAGCTATTTGTCTTTTCCTTATTAATTTGAAAAGTTAAATTTTGTCTTTCTGTTTTTATACATTTATTTTTCCAGACCAAAGTTTGACTTGCTGTTTTCTCACAAATGCCCTTCGGCATTTGATTCAGTTTCTTTTAGGTTACAGATTACTTTGACATCTGTACAGTTTTGGGTCTTCTCATCCAGCAAGCTGGTAGATCTTCATTTATACAGGTCCCTCTTCTGTAGCTCAGTAAAGTTTTGTAGACATTTCATGAGGCCTTACATATTTCTTAAATTTATTCTTAAGTTTTACTGGTTTTCGTTGCTACTCTGAAGGGGATCTTCTCTCATCTTATTCTGTAGCAGTTACTGTTGGTGTGTGGGAAAGTTGCCCATTTCTATGATTTGCATGATAATTGAACCCCACCCATTTTAAGAGCGTGCTTCAGTGAATTTAACAGATGTTTGCAATCGCCTGATCACTACCACCCTTGACAGATGGTGCACTGTCATCACTCCAGAGGTTCCCTCGCACCCCAGCGCAGACAATCCCGTTCCCATTCCCAGCTTGTGCTGACCACTGATTTACTTTCTGTCCCTATAGTACTGCCCTTTTCAGAATGTCCTAGAGATCACACAGCATGTGGTCTTTTTGGTGGCTTGTTTCTTTCGCTTAGAATTAATGCTTTTGAGATGCATCCATGTTGTTGTACCTGTCAGTGGCTTGTTCGTTTATTGCTAAGTAGAATAGTATTATTCCTTTGTGTGGACATCTCACCGTAAAAAAAAAAAAAAAAAAAAAAAATCCTCTCATCAGGCAGTGGATGTTTGGGTTGTTTCCAGTTCTTGACTATTATGAATACAGCTGCTATGAACATTCACAAAGTCTTTTGTGGACATATATTTTCATTTCTCCTGGTAAAATACAGAGGAGTTGAATTACTGGGTGTATGGTGTGTTTAACTTTATATGAAATTAGAAAGCTGGAAATGTTCTTTTTCTGTGTGACTGGCCACTTTATTGAATGTTTTTTGGTTCTGATTTTTAGGTCAGCTAGTCTTAGATTTTTTTGGGATAGAAAATCATATAAATTTAAAATCCTTTCCTTTTCAAAAGTCTTTTTAAAAAAAGTTTATTTAGAGCAGGGGAGGGGGAGAGAGAGAGAGAGAGAGAGAGAGAGAGAGAGAGAAAGGGAAAGAAAGAGAGAAAATCCCAAGCAGGCTCCACGCTGACAGTGTGGAGTCTGATGTAAGGGTCAGACCCATGAACAATGAGATCATGACCTGAGCAGAAACCAAGAACCGGATGCCTAACCGACTGAGCCACGCAGGCGCCCCTCCTTTTTCAGTTTTTGTATCTCATTTCTCACTAAACTGAAATGTAAAGGCCAAAAATAGCATTACAGTAACTATGATTGTGGGGTGTGTGTGTGTTTTCTCTCCCTAAGAAAAGAAAGGTGATAAAGTGCAGGAAATAATCATAATGAAGGAAATGATGTCCTATTTCTTAAGTGCTCATTGCTGCTAAACGGGTCATTTAATTCCTAAAGGAGTTTGGGGAAGGTGTTTGATCTCTCCTAAGCCAAAAGACCTCATAAGCAGACCAGAGACAAAAACTACCCTTGAGAATGTTTTCTCCCCTGTACTCAGATGGCATTAGGAATTGTGTTTGGTGCTGTTTTTCTAGAACAGAATGAGTCTGTGTTACTCTGTTCATTTGTGATCTTGGGCCACTTCCGATGTGAGTGAGTTTGAACAAAACTGTAACTCCCCTGAATAAGTTGTAACTTTTGGCCCCATTTTATACCCCGTAATCCAGTTGAAATCCAGTTGTCCGTGTGTTGGCCATGGAAAGCATATATAGAAAGCAGACTGATTTTTTAAAATACATTTTTAACGTTTATTTATTTTTGAGAGAGAGAAAAACAGAGGGCGAGTGGGAGAGGGGGAGAGAGAGGGCTTCAAGAATCTGAAGCAGGCTCCAGGTTCTGAGCTGTCATCACAGAGCCCGATGTGGGGCTCGAACTCACAAACCATGAGATCATGACCTGAGCTGAAATCGGAGACTTAACCGACTGGGCCACCCAGGTGCCTTGAAAGCAGACTGGTTCTTAATTATCGCCGTCCTTTGGATCTTTTTGGGGTATTCCTGCCAGATGTCTCCTTGGTTTGTCAGTGCATCTATAGCAATCACGTGAATCGAGGGCCTGTGGCGACTGTGGCTGCTGACTGGGTGCGCCTCTCATTGTTTGGTAACCAATACGGGTATTTTCTTCTTAAATCCCAGGGTGCCTCACCTCTTGCCGGTTATCACAATACCACTTGAGCCCCAAAGGTGAAAGCTGGAATATTTCTCATCTGCGGGAGGTGTCACTCACCCTCTGTGTGACCCGACAGATGATGTCAGCCAACAGAATGGGAGGTGGATGGTGGGAGCTCTTGTCCTTTGAACAGAGAAGATGCAAAGTCTATATCTCTTGTTCCATTGAATTTTTAAGTGGAAGGGTTTATAGATTTGCCACCATAAATCGTGGGTTTGACTTCTCAGTTTCTCTTCGTGGCTCTGATTAGCTTTTCTAGCAGAGATATTATAGATGAACAACCAAGCATGAACCTAAGGGACTGGGCTCTGATTCCATTGTACATTTGATTTGTCATCAATTACTGCTTTTCTGCCTTCTTTTTCTCCTCACTAACTGGGTATCTGTCACTTAAATGCATTTCAAAATGACGGGACTGAGCCAACCTTTCCAGACTCTAGAGTTGGTTACTTGCTCTAAAAACCCTGACTACATTTCTCCTGAATAGGGCAGGCTCTCATATTTGCCAGGTATTTATGTGCATTGAGCCCCTGCTCACCTTCTAAGAACGAGCTCTAGTATCTTCTCCTTTGTGAAACCTTTTCTCAGCCCCCAGACAGAGTGCAGGATTCCTACCTCTGTGTTTGCACAGAATGAATTCTAAACCTCTATTCAGGTCCTGTTGCCTGGTCTTTCCTCTTAACTGGACTGTAAGCTACGGGGACACAGTTGACGATGTTTTAGTGTCACCAGCATATGGTGCTCAGCAGGTACTCAGCACTTAGGTGTTCCTGGAGTTGATACTTCTGGCAGAATAAATTGTAAGTACATCCAGTTTTCCCTTATCACTTCTATCATACATTGATAATCCTCGGGGGCTTAAAATATTAATTGAGGGATTAAAAGAAGGGGGTAAAAAGTATTAACAGTACTCAAAATATTATCACTTTTTGGGTTTTTTTTGAAGTACATAAATAATAAGTGCCTGTGTTACATGCTTCTCAGTATTGGCAGTGAGATTTCTAGCCCATTTTGTCAATATACTACATAGAGTAGCTTTTTTTTTTTTTTTTTAATTTTAGAGAGAGAGACGTAAGCGGGGGAGAGGGGTAGAGGGAGAGAGATAAAATCTGAAGCAGGCTCCACACTGAGCACAGAGCCTGACACAGGCCTCAATCCCATGACGCTGGAATCATGACCTGAGCCGAAATCAAGAGTCAGATGCTCAACTGACTGAGCCACCCAAGTGCCCCATAAAGTAACTTTTAAAAATAATGGTTTTGTTTAATTTTTGTTAGTTTCAAAAAAGAAACCTTTTAGAGTTTTCATACAAAGAAATATTTCGTTTCTCTTCCCTCTGTCATTTTTAAACCTTCGTCTTTATAGACAGTCTGCTGCTACATTTTCTTCTCGTGCTGGACAAGAGGGAGGATGCAGGAGGCTGGCGATCAGTGTCCACTCCTGGTGGGGAGGGCACTTTCCTCCATGTCTGGGACATGAGTTGTCCAGCAACCAGTGAAGGTCTGACGACAATTACCCACGTGTGCCTGCATTGACTGGTCTCTTCCTAATCTTACATCTTATTTGTTCAGCTGACAGCTGGGCACCCCATTAGGATGACCAGTGCACCAGACGCATTGTGTTTGGCAAAGTGCTAACCACACAGACATTACTGACGCCAATATCAGGGCAAAGAATCATGTAAGACCCCTACCCTGTTTTATCAAGAGCTGGTTCTTAAAGTGCATTTGCCACTCAGTTCATAAACTTTTCAAGTACAAAAACCTGTTGGCTTTAGTTGAGTGGATATAGGGTGGACTTTGGGGTTAGACGGATCTGAGCTTAAATTGAATAAGCTTTACTGCTTATAAACTGTGATCACCAGCGTAGACACCTGTATTTGCACATTTCATGGCATTTTGCTGTCTGTGAGGCAGCCCAGTGCTTTCCAAATGCAAAATAATTCTGTATATATAGTGAAATAGTATGAAGTCTTCTACCTGCGTTGTGGTGCCAAAATCAATTTGTCAAGGCAAAAACTTCCTTGGTTATTTTTTTCTCTGATTTACAATAAAACTGATCGAGCCCTGTGTCAGGCTCTGTGCTGACAGCATGGTTCTCTCTCTCCCTCACTGCGCCCCCCCTTCTCTCTCAAAATAAATAAACATTTAAAAAGATAAAACTGGTTTAGTGAGGCATAATTTATATACACCAAAGTTTTGCGTTTTTAGCTATATAGTCTGGCTGTTGGGAACGGGTATTATTGCCTGTCCCTGTGTGTTGTTTCTTTTCCTTTTCTTTTTTTTAGATTGAGTTTTTTTTTTTTTTTTATGATTCTATTTTTGTGTCCTCTAGTAATTTAGTAGTTGTATCTCCTTTTCTAACCTACTTTAGTGATTTCCCAAAGCTTACAATATACACCTTTAGCTTATCTCAGTCTGCATTGAAATATTCTTTTCTATCTCTTGTAAAAGAACCTTGTAGGAATTTTTAATGCTATTGTCATAATACTGATTTTACATGTTATGAACCCTATAATGCATTGTTATTATTTTTGCTTTGTACACCAAATTACCTTATACAGGGTGTTGTCCAGTTGGACTTCATGCAGCCTCAGAAATATTTGTATCTGTGATGTACAGTGTGGTAGCTACCAGCCACATGTGATTCTTGAGTATCTGAAAAGTGGCTGGTTGTAACTAATCAACTGAGTTTTAAAATTTATTTTAATTTATTTTGTACTTTCTTCTTTTATTTTTTTTTTAATTTTTTTTTTTTTAACGTTTATTTGTTTTTGGGACAGAGAGAGACAGAGCATGAACGGGGGAGGGGCAGAGAGAGGGAGACACAGAATCGGAAACAGGCTCCAGGCTCCGAGCCATCAGCCCAGAGCCTGACGCGGGGCTCGAACTCACGGACCGCGAGATCGTGACCTGGCTGAAGTCGGACGGTTAACCGACTGCGCCACCCAGGCGCCCCTGTACTTTCTTCTTTTAAAACTATTTTGGGAACTCTTAGTTTCTTGCGTAGATCTAGGTTTATTTCTCACATTATCTTTTTTCTTTCTTTCTCTTTTATCTATATGAGATGAGGGATGTGAACCAAGCTTCTTGTGGTCACCATTTCACAATATACGTAAGTCAAGTCATTGTGCTCTACACCTTAAACTTTCGCAGTGGTGAATGTCAATTCGGTTTCAATAAAACTGGAAAAAAATAGAATTCCCGTATGATCTAGTAAATTCACATCTAGGTATATACCAAAAAAACAGAAAGCCAGGTTTCAGATATTTGCACACCCACAGGCATAGCAGCACTGTTCACAATAGCCAAAAGGTTTGGAAGCAAC
The DNA here is from genome assembly GCF_022079265.1 of Lynx rufus. Lineage (NCBI taxonomy): Eukaryota > Metazoa > Chordata > Mammalia > Carnivora > Felidae > Lynx > Lynx rufus. The sequence goes on from NW_025814838.1 coordinate 21,606,352, forward strand.
CCATGTGTCCCTGATGGATGAATGGATAATGTAGATGTGGCATATCCATGCAGTGGACTATCATTTAGCCTTTAAAAGGAAGAAAATCCTGCCACCTGCCACAGCATGGATGAACCTCATAGGGACCGTAATGGAGAACATTATGCTCAGTGAAATAAGCCACTCACCACAAGACAAATGCTGATTTGTCTCTTTATAGGAGGTACCTGCAGTAGTCAAGTTACAGACAGAAAGCACAAAGTAGGGGCTGGGGGAGGAAGAAATGGGGAGTTGTTATTTAATTGGGAGAGAGTTTCAGTTTTGCAAGACAAAAAATTGTGGAGGTGGATGGTGATGACAGCTGCACGGCAGTGTGAAAGTACTAGTGCCACTGAGCTGTACCCTGGATGCTCACGTCTACCGTGGGGGTCCAGTTCATACCTGGGGCTGAAAACGGGGGGCTGATATGGGCCGCCGGCTCCAGAGACACTGTCTCCACCATCAGCAGCACACGGAACAAACTCAGCACCCAGTGCACATTCAGCTGCGCTCCGGCCATCAGACCCCCAGGGCCTGGCCCTTACTCTCTGCTTCCCCTTTTGCAGTGTTTCACTTGCAAGCAGCTGGTAGCTCCAGGGGCCTGTTAGCTTTTCCTCTTGTCTGTTGTTTTTTGTTCAACGTTTTTTTTTTTTTTTTTGGGACAGAGAGAGACAGAGCATGAATTGGGGAGGGGCAGAGAGAGAGGGAGACACAGAATCGGAAACAGGCTCCAGGCTCCGAGCCATCTGCCCAGAGCCTGACGCGGGGCTCGAACTCACGGACCGCGAGATCGTGACCTGGCTGAAGTCGGACGCTTAACCGACTGCGCCACCCAGGCGCCCCATTGTCTGTTGTTTTTTGGAACTTCACTTGGCACCGATTTAGATCTGGACATTCCAGGTTTCCAGTTCAGTCACAGCCATGTATGAACTGTGTGGCCTTGGAGAGAGAGGTCACTGCACCTCTCTGAGCTTCTGATTCTGCATCTCAAGCTAGTCCTTGGACCTGCAAACCCTGAACCTTGACTCCAGGGGGCCTCGTGGCCTTCCTGTCCCCTCCTGGCATGTGCTGCCTGACCTTCTGCCTACCACCCCCCACTGCTGTCCAGGGTGCTTCCCCTGCTCTCTCACATTGTCTTTGGACTGAAGAACTTCCCTTAACATTTCTTATGGTGTGGGTCTTCTGGGAATGAATCCTCTCACCTCTTGTTTGAAAAAATCTTAATTTCATGTTCATTTTTTTTTAATTTTAATTTTTAAATTAATTAATTTTTAAATTTACATCCAAGTTAGTTAGCATATAGTGCAACAATGATTTCAGGAGTAGATTCCTTAATGCCCCTTACCCATTTAGCCCGTCCCCCCTCCCACAACCCCTTCAGTAACCCTCTGTTTGTTCTCCATATTTAAGTTTTGTCCCCCTCCCTGTTTTTACATTATTTTTGCTTCCCTTCCCTTGTGTTCATCTTTTGTATCTTAAATTCCTCATATGAGTGAAGTCTTCACATTCATTTTTAAAAAAACATTTTTTCAGGACATAGACTTATGTGTTGAATCTTTTTCTTTCGGTATTTAAAAGATGTTGCACCATTGTCTTCTAGCTTGCGTTGTTTCTGATGGTTCCCCTCTTTGTTCCTGTGAATGTAACATGTGTCTGTAGTTCCTTCCCCTGCCCCAGCATCTTCTGAGGGTTTCTCTTCAGTTTTCAGCAATTTAGACGCGATACGATTTTGGTATTTATTGCATATGGGGTACTCTATACCTCTTGAGTCTATAGTTTGATGTCTTTAATTATGTTTGAAAAATCCCTGGCCATTAAGTATCAGATATTTTTACCTTTACATTCTTTCTTTCTTCTGAGATTCTCTTAGCTGTTTTCACCTTTATTCCTTCTTACATGAGCTTCGTGAGTCAGTCTCTAGTACTATCTTTGATACTGTGTTTTTTATTACTGTCATTTCCATTTGATTCTTTCTTACTGTGTTCTTATCTGCTCCATCTTTCAGTCTGTTCATCCATGTTGTCCACATGCTCCTCTAGGTGCCATTTGTACTCTAAGCATGTCTTTCTTGTGGGCTCTGCCACGATATGTGGAGACACCCTTGTGCCTCTTCTCTTCTCATGTGGGCGTTATCTAGGACTTAAGGCTAGTTGGTTGCCTTTGTGGCCTTAGTTCTTTGCTGCATTCAGGAAGAGTTGTGATTTTGTAGCTTTTCTTGGTTTAAATTTTTATGAAGATGGGGTGATGTTCTTTCTAGCTTCCTTAAAATAATTTCTTGGTTATTTTTGAGAAATTTGGTTAAGCTCAGAAATTATATGAGACTTATCAGATAATATTATTTTAAACTTTTATTCATATCTTATTTTCCACTGGTAGAAAAAAAGTCACATATAAGAAGTATGCATGTGTTTATTTATAAATATATAATACTCAATTTTTCAGTGACTGCTTGTAAAAGAAGTTGGTTGTCTTGGTTTATGATTTGGAGAAACACATATGCATGAAAATTATATTTGATAATGCTTATTTTCCAAACTATAAGTAGTGAATAATATGGAAAATGTATATTCTTACTAGTAGTTTTAAAGCACAAATGAGAATGTTTTGAAGTACCATTATTTACTTTTTATTTTTTATTTTTATTATATTTATTTATTTATTTTAATTTTCAAGTTAAAAAAAAACCTTAAAGTTTGATAGGTGCATATTGTTGCTAGTTGGTTTTTTTTCCCTCAAGAATAAAAGGAAGAATTGTAACACTTTTCAAATCCTGGGAGAATAGCCTTAGAAAATGGTCCTAGAGAAACCAAAGAGCACTTTCCTCAAAGAATGCAGGGCAGCTGATAACAGTAAATACTGAACAGTGTTCAAATTCTCAGCATTGGTGGTTGCTGAGATAATCCTGGGAAATCTGCCTGATAGAATGTTATATTTACCCATTGTTCAACAAATCTTTGTTGAATTCCCACTGTTTGCCAGGCTCTGTGCTGAGAGTCCTAGCTGCATTATCTCATGAGATCTTCACAGTTCCCCCAGGAGGTAGACTTTACTCTTATCTCCATTTTACAATCAAGGAAGCTGAGTCGTGGATAGATTTCATACCTTCCCAGGGTCACACATCTGGTAACATGGAAAGCTAAATGCACAATCTCCCTAATAACTAAAAGAACAGATTGAAATAAGCATGATGAGTCTTAATCTCTTTCATTTGCAAAGATGACAAAGATTGGTTGTAGTTGTGAGAGGGCAGGAAAACCAGGTGCTCTGAAACACTTTCGGTGTTTGGGAGTCTCAGTTGTAAAACCCTATTTGGAAGACATTTTACATGATACACTATTTGACAAAGCCATTCTACTTTTAGGACTTTATGAAAATACTTGCAGATGTGTGCAAAGAGGTATTTAGGAGGATCTCAGTTATCTTCTTACCTTCTTACTTATAATAATAGGAAACTGGAAATCTTTTGAATATCCATCAAGTGTAAATTACAGTTGGTCTGTCCATGTAGAAGAATACTTGTCAATATTTGTAAGAAAGGGGTAGATCTGTATATATCAATATGGGCAAAATAGCCATCATTAATTGTTAATTGGAAAAAGCAAGTGATTGTGTCCTATATTTGAAACATGATTTCATTTTCCATCACAAGATGTGTTTAAGAATATGTGTACAGGGACGCCTGGGTGGCTCAGTCGGTTAAGCGTCCTCCTTTGGCTCAGGTCATGATCTGGCAGTTCGTGGGTTCAAGCCCCCATCGGGCTTTCTGTTGTCAGCACGGAGCCCACTTCAGATTCTTTGCCTTCCCCTCTGTCTGCCTCTCCCTCTCCTTCTTTCTCTCTCTCCTAAAAATAAAGATTAAAAAAAAAGTACATGTATGTAAAGCTGATGATAAATGTGTTAAAGGATATACATAAATCTACAGATAGTGGTTGTCATTAGGGTGTGGTTAGAGGAACTTACAGTTTTATATTAAAAAAAATTTTTTTTATAATTTAACTTTATTTTTTAAAATTTACATCCAAATTAGTATATAGTGAAGCATTGATTTCAGGAGTAGATTCCTTAATGCCCCTTACCCATTTAGCCCATCCCCCCTACCACAACCCCTCCAGCAACCCTCAGTTTGTTCTCCATATTTATGAGTCTCTTTTGTTTTGTCCCCGTCCCTGTTTTTATATTATTTTTGTTTCCCTTCCCTCATGTCATCTGTTTTGTCTCTTGAAGTCCTCATATGAGTGAAGTCATATGATTTTTGTCTTTCTCTGACTAATTTCACTTAGCATAATATCCTCCAGTTCCATCCACGTAGTTGCAAATGGCAAGATTTCATTATTTTTGATTGCCGAGTAATACTTCATTGCATGTATATATATATATATATATATATATATATATATATATATATACACCACATTTTATTTATCCATTGATCCATCGATTGACATTTGGGCTCTTTCCATACTTTGGCTATTGTTGATAGTGCAGCTATAAACATGGGGGTGCATGTGTCCCTTTGAAACAGCACACCTGTATCCCTTGGATAAATGCCTAGTAGTGCAATTGCTGGGTTGTAGGGTAGTTCTGTTTTTAGTTTTTTTGAGGAAACTCCGTACTGTTTTCCAGAGTGGCTACACCCGCTTGCATTCCCACCAACAGTGCAAAAGAGATCCTCTTTCTCTGCATCCTCACCAACATCTGTTGTTGCCTGAGTTGTTAATGTGAGCCATTCTGACAGGTGTAAGGTGGTATCTCATTGTGGTTTTGATTTGTATTTCCCTTATGATGAGTGATGTTGAGCATTTTTTCATGTGTAAGTTGGCTATCTGGATGTCATCTTTGGAGAAGTGTCTATTCATGTCTTTTGCCCATTTCTTCACTGAATTATTTGTTTTTTGGGTGTTGAGTTTGATAAGTTCTTTGTAGATTTTGGATATTAACCCTTTATCTGATATGTCATTTGCAAATATCTTCTCCCATTCTGTCGGTTGCCTTTTAGTTTTGCTGATTGTTTCCTTCACTGTGTATAAGCTTTTTATTTTGATGAGGTCCCAGTAGTTCATTTTTGCATTTGTTTCCCTTGCCTCCGGAGACGTGTTGAGTAAGAAATTGCTGCGGGCAAGATCAAAGAGGTTTTTGCCTGCTTTCTCCTCGAGAATTTTGATGGCTTCCTGTCTTACATTGAGGTCTTTCATCCACTTTGAATTTATTTTTGTGTCTGGTGTAAGAAAGTGGTCCAGGTTTATTCTTCTGCATGTCGCTGTCCAGTTTTCCCAGCACCACTTGCTGAAGAGAGTGTCTTTATTCCATTGGATATTCTTTCCCGCTTTGTCAAAGATTAGTTGGCCATACATTTGTGGGTCAATTTCTGGGTTCTCTATTCTATCCCATTGATCTGAGTGTCTGTTCTTGTGCCAGTACCATACTGTCTTGATGATTACAGCTTTGTAGTATAGCTTGAAGTCTGGGATTGTGATGCTTCCCGCTTTGATTTTCTTTTTCAAGATTGCTTTGGCTATTCTGCGTCTTTTCTGGTTCCATACAATTTTTAGGATTATTTGTTCTAGCTCTATGAAGAATGCTGGTGTTACTTTGATAGAGATCGTGTTGAATATGTAGATTGCTTTGGGTAGTATCAACATTTTCACAATATTTGTTCTCCCTATCCAGGAGCATGAAATGTTTTTCCATTTCTTTGTGTCTTCTTCAATTTCTTTCATCAGCTTTCTGTAGTTTTCAGTGTATAGATTTTTCACCTCTTTGGTTAGATTTATTCCTAGGTATTTCATGGTTTTTGGTGCAACTGTAAATGGGATTGATTCCTTGATTTCTCTTTCTGTCGCTTCATTGTTGGTGTATGGGAATGCAACTGATTTCTGTGCATTGATTTTATATACTGCGATTTTGCTGAATTCATGAATCATTTCTAGCAGTTTTTGGTGGAATCTTTTGGGTTTTCCATATAGAGTATCATGTCATCTGCGAAGAGTGAAAGTTTGACCTCCTCCTGGCCAATTTGGATGCCTTTTATTTTTTTGTGTTGTCTGATTGCAGAGACTAAGACTTCCAATACTATGTTGAATAACAGTGGTGAGAGTGGTCATCCCTGTCTTGTTCCTGACCTTAGGGGGAAAGCTCTCAGTTGTTTTCCATTGAGGATGATATTAGCGTTGGGTCGCTTGTATATGGCTTTTATCATCTTGAGGTATGATCCTTCTATCCCTACTTTCTTGAGGGTTTTTATCAAGAAAGGATGCTGTATTTTGTCAAATGCTTTCTCCGCATCTGTTGAGAGGATCATGTGGTTCTTGTACTTTATTGATGTGATGAATCCTGTTAATTGTTTTGCAGATATTGAACCAGTCCTGCATCCCAGGTATAAATCCCACTTGGTTGAGGTGAATACTTTTTTTTAATGTTTTGTTAGATCTGGTTGGCTAATATCTTGTTGAGGATTTTTGCATCCGTGTTCATCAGAGAAATTGGTCTATAGTTCTCCTTTTTTTAATTTTAATTTTTTTTTAACGTTTATTTATTTTTGAGACAGAGAGAGACAGAGCATGAACAGGGGAGGAGCAGAGAGAGAAGGAGACACAGAATCTGAAACAGGCTCCAGGCTCTGAGCTGTCAGCACAGAGCCTGACGCGGGCTTCAACACCCGCGTGAGATCATGACCTGAGCCGAAGTCGGACGCTTAACCGACCAAGCCACCCAGGCGCCCCTATTTTAATTTTTTTAATGTTTATTTATTTTTGACAGAGAGAGAGAGAGAGAGAGACAGAGCATGAGCGGGAGAGGGGCAAACAGAGAGGGAGACACAGAATCCGAAGCAGGCTCCAGGCTCTGAGCTGTCAGCACAGAGCCCGACGCGGGGCTCGAACCCACAGACCACGAGATCATGACCAGAGCCGAAGTCGGATACTCAACCGACTGAGCCACCCAGGCGCCCCTATAGTTCTCCATTTTAGTGGAGTCTCTGTCTGGTTTTGGAATCAAGGTAATGCTGGCTTCATAGAAAGAGTTTGGAAGTTTTCCTTCCATTTCTATTTTTTGGAACAGTTTCAAGAGAATAGGTGTTAACTCTTCCTTAAATGTTTGGTAGAATTCCCCTGGAAAGCCATCTGGCCCTGTGCTCTTGTTTTTTGGCATATTTTTTTATTACTAATTCGATTTCCTTACTGGTTATGGGTCTGTTCAAATTTTCTATTTCTTCCTGTTTCAGTGTTGGTAGTGTATATGTTTCTAGGAATTTGTCCATTTCTTCCAGATTGCCCATTTTATTGGCATATGATTGCTCATAATACTCTCTTATTGTTTTTTATTTCTGTTGTGTTGGTTGTGATTTCTCCTCTTTCATTCTTGATTTTACTTATTTGGGTCCTTTCCTTTTTCTTCTTGATCAAACTGGCTAGTGGTTGATCAATTTTGGTAATTCTTTCAAAGAACCAGCTTCTGGTTTCATTGATCTGTTCTACTGTTTTTTGTTGTTGTTTCGATAGCATTAATTTCTGCTCTAATCTTTATTATTTCCTGCCTTCTGCTGGTTTTCGGCTTTATTTGCTGTTCTTTTTCCAGCTCCTTAAGGTGTAAGTTTAGGTTGTGTATCTGAGATCTTTCTTCCTTCTTTAGGAGGGCCTGGATTACTATATACTTTCCTCTTATGACCGCCTTTGCTGTGTCCCAGAGGTTTTGGGTTGTGGTGCTATCATTTTCATTGACTTCCATATACTTTTAAATTTCTTCTTTAACTGCTTGGTTAGTCCATTCATTCTTTAGTAGGATGTTCTTCAGTCTCCAAGTATTTGTTGCCTTTCCAAATTGTTTCTTGTGGTTGATTTTGAGTTTCATAGCATTGTGGTCTGAAAATATGCATGGTATGATCTCGATCTTTTTGTACTTACTTAGGGCTGATTTGTGTCCCAGTATATGGTGTATTCTGGAGAACATTCCATGTGCACTGGAGAAGAATGTATATTGTGCTGCTTTAGGATGAAATGTTCTGAATATATCTGTTAAGTCCATCTGGTCCAGTGTGTCATTCAAAGCCATTGTTTCCTTGTTGATTTTTTGATTAGATGATCTGTCCATTGCTGTGAGTGGGGTGTTGAAGTCTCCTACTATTATGGTATTACTATCCATGAGTTTCTTTATGTTGGCGGTTAATTGATCTGTATATTTGGGTGCTCCTACATTTGGCGCATGAATGTTTACAGTTGTTAGGTCTTCTTTGTGGATAGACCCCTTGATTATGATATAATGCCCTTCTGCATCTCTTGATACAGTCTTTATTTTAAAGTCTAGATTGTGTGATATAAGTATGGCTACTCCGGCGTTCTTTTGTTGACCATTAGCATGATAGATGGTTCTCCATCCCCTTATTTTCAATCTGAAGGTGTCTTTAGGTCTAAAGTGGGTCTCTTGTAAACAGCATATAGATGGATCTTGTTTTCTGATGCATTCTATTACCCTTTGTCTTTTGATTCGAGCATTGAGTCCATTGACGTTTAGAGTGAGTATTGAAAGATACGAATTTATTGCCATTATGATGCTTGTAGAGTTGGAGTTTCTGGTGGTCGTTTCTGGTCCTTTATAATCTTTTGTTGCTTTTGGGGTGTGTGTGTGTGTGTGTGTGTGTGTGTGTATGTGTATATATATTTAATTTTTAAATAATTTATTATTTATTAATATATATTTATATAAATATATATTTATATATATTTATATATATATATAAATCTTTTCTCCCCTCAGAGAGTCCCCCTTAAAACTTCTAGCTTTATATTACAAATTTTAAATATAAAAATTTTCTGTCAGCGCAGAGCTGATGGGGTCTCAAACCCACGAACCAAGAGATCATAACCCGAGCTGAAGTCAGACACCTAACTGACTCAGCCACCCAGGCGCCCCTAGTTTTATATACTTTTTGTTTCAGTTTTTTTTTTTTTTTTACACCAGACAGGTGTTACTTTTATTAGCAAAAAGGAACTATTAATTTTTAAAAAAGCATTATATGAGTTATCCTAATTGGTGGGAATGTGTGTTAAAGACATGAAAGTGAGGAAAGATGAAGGCAGATTAACTCTGATGAGATACTGGGTGTGGATCGGATGCAAACTTGTCTTGATGTGAGAGTATCACATTCTATACATTTTTCATTTATTTTTAAACATTTTTTTATTAAAAAAAATTTTTTTAATGTTTGTTTATTTTTGAGAGAGAGAGAGAGGGACAGGGCATGAGTGGGGGGGGGGTGGGCAGAGAGGGAGAAACAGAATTTGAAGGAGGCTCCAGGCTCTGAGCTGTCAGCACAGAGCCCGACGCAGGGCTCAAACTTATGAACTGCGAGATTATGACCTCAGCTGAAGTTGGATGCTTAACCGACTGACCTACCTAGGCGCCCCCATACATTTTTCATTTCTTAAACTGCTTAAATTATAAATTGTAGTATTCAAAGATTTGTTTTCCCCACAAACAGAAAAACTCTGACAGACCTTCAAATCCCAAAAGTGAAAGAAGAAAAAATGTTTACCTCCCCCCCCCCCCGCCAGCCTATTTAACTGAAGAAAGAATCCATTTTTCACCAAAAGTGTGACTGTAGAGTTAGTTCAGCCACCAGAAGAAACAGGTTCAGAGATGTGATTCTGCTGACTCAGTGATGATAAGCAAATTTACGAAGTAAATGTTTGCATACATTAGTTCACAGTGGGGGAGTATGTCTAGGGAGATGACCTCTCACGTGCTGATGATAGACATCCCATCCTCTTGGTCAGCTCTGGCCGCAACTTAACCTGCTCTTGAAGGTCACCTGGAAGCTGTGTGGATTTTTGGACTCCTCTGGGCGTCCAGTTCTATTTAGAAGAGAGCATAAAATGCAGCTGTCCAGGATGCACAGGGTTACTCCAGAGCAGGCATTTAACCTTGAAATGGACTCAGCTGCCTGTGTAGGATGACTCAGTTGAGCCAGAACTATCTTAATTTGATAACTATTCTAATATGAACCAGAAGTCTTGAGTTTGACCCAGAACCATCTTGGTCTGCAGTGGAGTTGTGTGTATAATGCTGTCAGAATATGTTCATTGTTAGAAGCCTGGAGAGAGGAAGTGACTTGCTTGGCCAACACAAAAATAGCCATAGTACAAGAAGGATTTTAAAAATTAGCATTTTACCATACTTGTGCAATAATGTTGGTTATGAATATTATTTCAATCTGTTTCATAAATTCGTTAAAAAGAAAAAAAACCCTACACTCAGAGCAGGAGCTCATGTTTCTAACTTGGAATGCATTTTTTTCTCATCCCCTCCCTGCTGTCCATTAGTCTAATGGTTTTAAAGTTGTCATTTCAGTTCTTAAAACTCTTTTTCCTTAGAGCTGAGCATCAGAAAGTTGTCTAATTCTGTCTCAGATGATGATTTCCAGTTTAATTGTATAAAAGATAAGGAAATTGAATAGTGAAATTGCATTTGCTTTGATATAATAAAGAATCTTTCCTGCATCCAAAGAAAATTGAAATGTCTGGAAAAGTAAATCCTTTCTTTGATTTACATGTAAATGAGAAAGTTGGCATGGACAAGGTTATGTTTCACTAGGCATTTTTGAAATTCTGATTGCTCTTACAAGTGCGAGTCTTTTGTTTTTCACTTTAGAGAGAAAGTGGACTCACTTTAAAGGACTCACTTTAGAGTCCTGTTCCAAGAGCATGAGCACAAGCAGGGGAGGGGCAGAGAGAGAAGGAGAACAGAGAATCCCAAGCCGGCTCCATGCTGTCGGCACAGAGCCCAACTTGGGGCTTGATTTCATGACAATGAGATCATGACTTGCGCTGAAATCAAAAGTCAGACCCTGAGCCACCCAGGTGCCCCAAGTGGGAGTCTTTTAAAGCTAAGTGTTTTGATACAAATTATTTATTCTAAAGAGTGATACTCACCTTTTTCATGGTTCTCATGGAAGTGTTAATGGACATATGACCTGTATCATTAAAAGGTAAAACTATTGCTCTAGACTAGGGAGAAGAGAGAGAAAATTAAACATAGTCAAGGAGTAGAAGGACATTTGTAGTCGTAGATCAAAATGAGAAAACCAAGTGTGCTTTTTTCAGACAAAATATTTATGGGGTATTATATGTTAGAACTATTTAGTGCTATTTAAAACTTCAGGATGTCTTTATAAGTTTTTTAAAACTTCAGGATGTCCTATGTCTTTATAAGTTTTTTGGGGGGATTCCATGGTAAGTTGCCTATCACAGACCATTCAGGTGCATTCTTTTTTAATTTTTTTTTTCTTCAACGTTTTTATTTATTTTTGGGACAGAGAGAGACAGAGCATGAACGGGGGAGGGGCAGAGAGAGAGGGAGACACAGAATCGGAAACAGGCTCCAGGCTCTGAGCCATCAGCCCAGAGCCTGACGCGGGGCTCGAACTCACGGACCGCGAGATCGTGACCTGGCTGAAGTCGGACGCTTAACCGACTGCGCCACCCAGGCGCCCCTATTCAGGTGCATTCTTACCCATTCCTAGATCAGGGATCCTTATCTGTTTTGGGAAGTGTCCCCTGTGCTTTGAGAGGCAGCAGCAGGAAGAGGAAAGTACATCCCACTTGTTAATAGTCATGGTCTGGAGGGCTGGATGCTGCCATGTGACATTGGACTTCTGCCATTACTTTGCACTTAACACCTGCCCTACCTGTGTTGTGGTGGTTTGGTAAGGGTCTTAAGAGGAGATGAATGATACTTTATAAATGTAAAGTATTATTCTATTAGGGAAGGTAGGAGTAAAATTGGAAAGCACCAAATATTTGGAAGGAAACTAAAATAGGTCTGCTTTCCCTTTTGGCCAGGGCTTTATAGTGTGCACTTGGGGATAGAAAGTGAAAGGAATGTGCAGGTGTTCCTGACAGGATGGGGTAGGGCAGTGAAGATGGCAACTTTGAAGATCTGGATGCTTTGATCTTAGAGTACCGCTAATTTGTACTTAGCCCACATCCCAGTAAATTACTGTGCAATTGTCATAACAATAGAGGAGCATTTTGTAACGGTTCTCTAGTAGCTTCCAGTCTGGCACGTGGTTCATTAGAGACTGACATGTGCAGTTGTGGAGTTGCTATAAGCTGCCAAACATTTTAAGCCTGGTGATGAATTAGACCACACGAACGGCTGTAGCAAATGCATGTGATTTTTCGCTTATGTTCCCTTTGTCAGTCTGTTTGGTCTCTTAGTTTTCCCTCCTCACCTGACCTTTGCACTGGCCACGTGCACAAAGAGTGGACTCAGCAAGAATTAACCTATAGGTGAGTGATACAGGCCGAGGATGAAGAGTGAGGAGTATTAAGGCAGCGCCTGAAATTAATTGCTTCTCCTTAGTTGTTAATTTTTTTTCTTTCTTCCAGCACTTTTTTTTTTTTTTTTAGCAAACAAAAAAACCCCACTATCCATTATTGTGGATCATTTCAAACATACAAAAGTGAAGAGAATGTTATAATGAACTGTCAGATGCCCATAACCCAGCTTCAAACAATTATCTACTTATTGGCCGTTCTTGTCAGTTTCTATAAAAAAACTTCCTGGATTGGTGTTGAATCTGCAGCTCTGTTTGGGGAGAATTACCATCTTAACAACACTGAGTCCTCCAATCCAAGAGCACAGTATCTATCTCCTTCTACTTATTTAGATATTATTTAATAACTCAATATTTTTCAATACATTTCAGTATTTTTCAGTACTTTTCAGTGTACAGTTTTGCACTTCTTTCATTAGATTTATTCCTAAATATTTATTACTTTTGATGATGTTGTAAATGGAATTGTTTCTTGATTTCCTTTTTGGATTGTTCATTGCCTGTATATAAAAATACAGTTGGTTTTTGGATATTGATTTTATATCCTGTGAACTTGCCTAACTTATTTATTATACTAGATTTTTACGGGGTAGACTCCTTAGGATTTTCTGTATATAGGATCTGTGAGTACTCACTTCTGTGACTAAAGAAGTTTTACTTCTTCCTTTCCAATCTGTGCATTTAAAATTTTCTTTTCTTGGGGTGCCTGGGTGGCGCAGTCGGTTAAGCGTCCGACTTCAGCCAGGTCACGATCTCGCGGTCCGTGAGTTCGAGCCCCGCGTCGGGCTCTGGGCTGATGGCTCAGAGCCTGGAGCCTGTTTCCGATGCTGTGTCTCCCTCTCTCTCTGCCCCTCCCCCGTTCATACTCTGTCTCTCTCTGTCCCAAAAATAAATAAACGTTGAAAAAAAAAATTTAAAATTTTCTTTTCTTAAATCTTCAATTCCTTTCTTTTCTTTCATATTATAGTGGCTAGGAACTCCAGTATAGAATTGACTAGAAGTGATATGAGTGGACATCCTTGCCTTGTTCCTGATCAGAGAATGAACTTTTGGTCTTAATCAATTTTATTTTTTTCTAATTCATTAATATCTACTCTAGTATTTATTATTGCCTTCTTCTGCTTGTTTTGCGTTTAGTGTATTCTTCTTTTTCTAGTTTCTTAAGGTGGAAGTTCATATTATTGACTTGAGATTTTTCTTTTTCTCCTACAGGCTTTTACAGTTATAAATTTCCCTCTCAGCACTTTCCAAAGGTGTATTCTGTAATTTTGATCTGCTGTGTTTTTATTGCCATTGAGTTTGAAGTAGTTTCTAAGTTCCCTTGTGATTTCAATCTCTTTGACTCTTGACTTATTTAGGAGTGTTTCCTATTCCAAGTATTTGAGGATCCCCAAATTTCTTTGTATTCTTGATTTCCAGTTTACTTCCATTGTGGTAGAGAATATGCTTTAAGTTATTTTGCTCCTTTTAAATGTATTGACACTTGTTTTTTGGCCTAGCCTGGAAAATGTTACGTGTATTCTGCCATTGCTGCTGGAAGTGTTCTCAAGATGTCAGTTAGGTCAAATGGTTGACAGTGTTGTTCAAGCCTTGTGTATCCTTGGTGATTTTCTCCTTGTTGTTCCATCATACTGAGACTGGGGTATTAAAGTCTCCAAATGCTATTTTGAATTGTCTGTTTCTCCCTTCGGTTCTGTCGGTTTTTGCCTTGTGTATTTTGGTATTGTGTTAAGTGCTTATGTGTATATAATTGTCATATTTTCCTGATGAATTATAATTATAAAACTCTTCTCTTTTTCTCTGGTAACTTTTTTATCTTAAAGTTTATTTTGTCTGATATCAGTAGAGCTATTGTAATTTTCTTATGGCTTATGTTCACATAGTACATCTTTTTCTTATTTGTGTCTTGTATACACAGCATATGGTTGGATATTGTTCTTATTTGTTATCTAGTTTGATAGTCTTTGCCCTTTATTGGAGTGTTTAATCCAGTTTAATTATTGTTACAGTTGTATTCCATCTACTATTTTGCTCTTGATTTTCTCTGACTCATGTCTTCTTTGGTTCCTTGTTGCTCTCTGTTGCTCCTCACTGTCTTTTGTGTTAAATAGGTATTTTCTAGCATTCTATTTTAATTCATTTGTTGAGTTTTTACATTCTTTCTTGAATTCTATTTTTAGTGGTTAGAGATTATAGTATGTATCTCATGATGGTCTACTTTAGATTAATACTGGCTCATTTCCAATAAAATATAGAAACTTTTCTCCATTAAATGTCTTGGTTCATTCAATGCACAGTAATATTAAATACAAAGATGCCATTTTGTGTTATAACCACGTTTTAACCAATAGAGTGTACTTTTCCAGAAATTGGGTATATTCTGTTTTGATTCTGTCAACTCCCAGCTAGCAGTCTCTTTTCTGAAGCGTTATTATTGATGCTCTTTTGAAGTCAAGGTTAGCAGGTTTAGGACTTAAAAAAAAAAGACCTCATCTATTTTAAGTAAATATCTTCCTTACCTGCTTGGAAAATGTCTTTCTTTATTTCTTTTAGATAAGTAGCTTATATATGTAGAGAGAGAATCAGATGTGAAAAATCTTCCCACTCTACAGATGTTGTAGACAGGTGAACTCCCTCCTGGCATTCCTAGGATCAGAGTATTTTGAAGAGCCAGAACACCACATCAAAGACCAAAAAAAGGTCTCTCTTTCCTCCCTCCTTTGTGATATTATTATTATATATATTCTACTTCATATCTTATGAGTCCCGAAATGAAGGTCTAGAGTTACTGTTTTATGTACTTTTAAATCAGTTACCTGTAGAAGAGACAAAAGTATTTATAACTCTCTTTTATATTTATCTATATGATTACTGTTACTAGTGCTCTTAATTTTTTTGGTGGATTCAGGTTACCATCTGGTGTCCTCTCCTGTTAGCCTGAAGGGCTTCTTTTCGTATTTCTGGTAAAGCAGCTCCACTAGCAACAGATGATGTCAGTCTCTTTATCTGGGAATGTCTATCTCTACTTACCTTTTGTCCTGGCCATCCTTCCTTCAAGGCTTTTTTTTTTTTTTTTTTTAATGTTTGTTTATTTTTGAGAGAGAGAAAGAGAGACAGCACAAGTGGGGGAGGGGTAGAGACAGAGGGAGACACAGAATCCGAAGCAGGCTCCAGGCTCCGAGCTGTCAGCACAGAGCCCGACGCGGGGCTTGAACTTACGAATGGTGAGATCATGACCTGAGCCAAAGTCACATGCTTAACTAACTGAGCCACCCAGGCGCTCCTCTACTTACCTTTTGAAATATAGTTTTGTTGGATATAGACTTCTTGGTTAACCATTTTTTTCTTTCAGCACTTTGAACATGTCCTGTCACTGCCTTCTGGTTTTTATCATTTCAGATGTGAAGTCAACTGCTAATCTTATTGTGGTTCCCCTTTATATGATGAGTCACTTTTCTCTTGATTCATTTGAGATTATCTCTTTGTGCTTGGCTTTCAACAGTTTGACTGTGAGGAGTCCAGCAGTTATCTATGTTAATCTTCCTTAGAGTTTGTTGAACTTATTTCGAGTTTGTTGGATGTGAAGATTAATTTTTTAATTTTTTTAATGTTTATTTTTGAGAGAGAGGCACACACACACACACACACACACACACACACACACACACACACACAGTGCGAGTGGGGGAGGGAGGGGCAGAGAGAGGGGAGACACAGAATCCGAAGCTGGCTCCAGGCCCTAAGCTGTCAGCACAGAGCCTGACGCGGGGCTCGAACCCACGAACCATGAGATCACGGCCTGAGCCGAAGTTGGATGCCCAACTGAGCCACCCAGGTGCCCCGAGATTAATTTTTTAAAATTGAATATGGGAAGTTTGGACCATTGTGTTTTTTTTTTTCAAATACTTTTCTGCTTTTTCTCTTCTTTTGACTTCCTTTATGTGCATGTTGATATTCCTGATGGTATCCCTCATGTCTCTGAGATCTGTGTATTTTTCTTTATTCTTTTTTATTTCTTCATCAGATTGGGTAATTTCAAGTTTGCAGATTCTTCGGCCATCTCAGGTCTGCTGTTGTGCCCCTATACTGAATTTTTCATTAGTTTCTGTACTTTTGAACTCTAGAATGTCTATTCAGTTTTATACTTTTAATCTATTGACATTCTCTATTCGGTATGTCATTGTCATCATGCTTTCCATTTATTCTTTAAACATGGATTCTTTCAGTTCCTTGACCATATTTATAATAGCTATTTTTCATCTTTGTGAATCCAGCACCTGGGCCCCTGTAGAGTTTGTACTGCTCTTTTTCCTGAGTCTAGTTCCCAATACTTTTTTGTTTCTTTGTGTGTTTCACATTTTATTTTTTAAACTGGATATTATAGTTCATATGCTGTAGCAGCTCTGTATTCTGACCACCCTTGGCAAAATCCAGGTTTGTTGTTGTTCCTTTTTGTTTATGCCTTGTCTGGATTAGTTCTGCAGAGTCAGCCTTCCCAGCGGTGTGCAGCTGATCCTGCTCAGTTTTTCTCTTGTTTTTATATTTAAGCCCAGTATCCTAAGGGTCACCCCTGCACGAATAGAGCTTACTGATTCACTAGTGATTGGTTAGGGGTCTCCTTAAACAACTCAGGCCATGAGAGCTTTACCGTTTCGCAGAGGATCTGTGTTTAGGTTGAGGAACACATTCAGAGTTCAGGTTATTTACAGGTCTGTCTTGGCTTACTCTCTGCCAGACCTTCTTATGTCTCCTCTGTGCACGTGCTGGGTCTCACTTCAGCCAGGTTGAATGGAGAACCAGGGCCCTCTCCAGTCTCTCCTGCAGTTGTGCACCCTTCCAGGATTCCAGGGACATGTGGCAGCTCATCACTATCGTTCTCTTAATCTTTGCATCTACTTGTCAGTTTTTTTTTACTTGTCTGCTGGTTTGTTGCTTGCCTCAGCCGGTATTACAACCTAAAGCTAGCTAAGGGGTTGGTCTATAATTGCCCATGGTCACTGATGTTTACAGCAATGCCCTTGGGTTTGTCTGTCTGCTTCTCATCAAGTCAGCCCGTCTCGCGGAGGAGCCACCAGTTGTCAAGGCTTGTCCTGCCCTGGTGGATCTACCACCACAATAAGGGGGCAAGCTGGGCTGAGGGGTGAGAGCACCCCAGGCTGGCATCCTGCATACTGCCATTGTTTTATGCAGTTCTTCTTCAATAAATACTTCTCAATATGTTGTATGGCTCTGGTTGATTTCCAACCCTGAAATGGTTGTTTTGACAAATTTGTCCATTTTTAACATTGCTTTTTGAGGGAAGTTTTGTGAAGCTTCTCACTATTCCAGAAAGTCTGCATCTTCCCTCAAGGCTTCATTTATGTGGGTTTTTTTAAAACTTTCTAAGTAGTGTAAATAAGCTTGTTGTAGAAATTTACCAATATCAAATAGAGAATGTGGAAATGAAAAGCACTTACGTCCCTTAGAGATAACCTCTGCTAATAGCTTAGTGAATTGCTTGAAAGCCTTAAGTTTAATCATTGCATTTTTGGTTGTGTCCTCTCCCCACACAATTCCCTTACCCCTCACTACACGGTTTCTAATTCAGAGACTTCTTTTAGCTCCCTGATTCAAGAAGACAAACTTAATTGGCAATAATTCATTTGACTGAAGCCCAGGGCCCCTCTCCTGGTGAGGCTAGAACACTAAGGCTGGTGTGAGTCTTACCCTTGAAGGAGACCCAGGTTTGGCCACACCTGTCACAGCATCATGCCTGTCTAGTCTCCTCTGTGCTGCAGTGTTCTCGTTCCCTGGCTCTTTATCCTGCTCATAGCACATCCTTTCCCAGGCTCTGCAGGCAAGTGCCTCATCTGTCGTTTGCCCCCATGATGTCACTTTGGCTCGACTGCATTTTAGAGAGTTCTCTGAAGGGAGAGGCAGTGTAGTATTGGGCTAATGGCATGAGCTTGGCATCACATTGTTTGGGGTTCGAATTTTAGGTCTCTTTGTTCTAAACCCTTGGGACCTTGGTTCTGGTGGGCCTTGGTTTTTTCATCTCTACAGTGGGGCTGGTAGTAGTCCTTCCTGTACTGGCTTGCAATAATGATGTGATGGGACACCTTGTGTAATGTACAGAACAGTGGTTGGTACTCTGGAGCACACGGTAAATGCTTTCCTCTGTTGTTATTGTCCTCATGATGTCAATTACATTATCATTATTACCCTTAGCAGTGACATTTCACATGGGAGAGAAAATTTTGAATGGGACCTCTTCTGTGCTCACAGAAGCTTTGATATTATTAACTCCACTGAGTGGAGTCGGGACTTTTCTACTGGGCATGGGGTGGCGCTAGCTGGGAGATGGTGGATTGGGAAGAGGGGCTGGAGTTTGGAAGAAAACAGAACAGGGCAGCTGCTGGGCAGACCCAGAAGAAGACAAGCTGATATGACGGAGTGACCACTGAAGGATGCAGAGTATCTTTTTGGGATGTTGGAAATGTAAATCGATTGTACCAGTGGTAGCACAACTCCTTAAATATACTGAAAGTCACTGGATTGTGCACTTCCAGTGGGCATGTTGTATGGTATGTGACGTCCATCTCAGTAGAGGTCTCATTAAAAAAAATTGTGGAAAGGAAATGAAGAGGGGTTGATCTTTCTGGCTGCGCTTACTGATCATCATTATTTTTTTTATTACATTACACTTTTGGCTTTTTCAGCCTTTCCAGCAAAAAAAAAAAAAATATATATATATATATATATATGTGTGTGTGTGTGCGTGTGTGTTGCCTTTGAAACGAGAAAGTAAGCATCAGTTTTGTTTTTTGTTTTTTTAAAAGGATGGGCGCCTCGCTGGCTCAATCTGGAGTATGTGACTTTTGATCTAGGGATCCTGAGTTTGAGCCCCATGTGAGGTGTAAAAATTACTTAAATAAGAAAAATTAATAATAAAAAAATTGGGCTCTGTGCTCACAGCTCGGAGCCTGGAGCCTGCTTCCGATTCTGTGTCTCCCTCTCTCTCTGACCCTCCCCCTGTTCATGCTGTCTCTCTCTGTCTCAAAAATAAATAAACGTTAAAAAAAAATTAAAAAAAAAAAGGATGTTATTGTGGCCATCAAAACCTACTATGGACACAAAATAGTAGCAGAATGAGCCTGAGGTAGGTTTCCTGGGTGCGGGTTTCCTGGAAGAACCGAGTGCCTGGGCAGAGCTCTGCGGGGATAGCTGCGTGTCGGCACCAGGCGTGGCCTTCGGAGGAGAGCTTTGGCGGTTTGCACTGGTCGGTTTGCACTGGTGGGGCCCAGGGCCTGCACTGGGAGGTGGGTGCCGTGGTGAGGCGGCTTTAGAGATTGCAGCAGGAGGGCATGGGTGCGGTGAGTGTGACCAGCCTGTCTGGGAGCCGATGCTGAAAACGCATACTGAGAAACCTGCATGTCTCTGGCCTTCATCATACTCACATTCCCGGCGGAGCGTGAATCAAAAACACTGATGTGGAGATGAGTTGGACTCTGGGTCTGCCTCTGCAGGTCATAGGCTGCCTCTTGGTGCCCCCAGAGAGCCCCAGTTTGAGGTCAGAACTGCTTTTTACAGTGAGGGCTGGTTTTGACTCAGGGGAGGACTAATGCCCCTTTCAGTTTTGCTTTGTAGCCACAGAACTTTTGTGCAGGTAGCAAAACGGCTGTGCCTGAAGTGGCTATACTGTAAACGTTTTGGGATCTAACGATGAGGAAATTATTCAGGAATGCTCGGATTCTTTCCGAAGACGACCTCCGAGGGGCAAATACATAAGTTAGGCAGTCAGTCCGTCTCTGGTGGAACTTGACCTGCTCCCTCTTAGCTGAAGACTCTCGCGTTCCCAAGCCCTGACTGGGAGCTCCCTGTTTCAAGCACTGCTTGCTGTCGGTTAGGAAGGTGGCTTCAAAACCATTTGCTCCAGGTCCTCAGTAAACCAGTCGTGGCCATTGTAGGTGCGGAGCTTTGTTGCTCCTCAGGCATCTTTGACGAAGAGGAAATGACAGCTTTATTCTGCTAGCGAATTGCTCCTTCCCAAAAACATTTCTAAAGGCTTCTTCACCTGTGAATTCTGAATAGAACCAGCTTTCTGAGTGTGGCTGACCCTTGTATGGAAGAAAGGCTTTGCAGAATTTGCCAGAACAGCCCTTGATCCTGATCCCAGTTGGTCTCCTGTCCCTCTCTGCCCTGTGTCCCTCCTCCCCTTCCATTGGGGCTCTGCTCTGTGCCTCTTTCTGACCTTCTAGAGTTTCTGGGTAGGGGGTGTACTGGGAGTTTTATTTACCTAAAATAGATTTTCATGATACACTCTTGTAAAACCCTGAAAAAAACTAAAACCTTGAGAGTTGTTGTACACAGTACTGTATTGTTTTGTGTGACATGATAGTTTTTAGCTACACCTTTAATTAGGGCCACACTTCATTAGCTCAGGGGCTTTGCATGTCCAGCATCTTTAGCAGGAAGGTTTGTCGGATGGACGCACTGTGATCTAAGAGCTCCAGAGACACGCTTTGAGTGAGTATTATTCCAGAATTGAACCCTGTGAGGTCCTAGTCTTTGCATCCTACCACAGTTTGAGAAAATCGGGTATTTTAAAAGTCTATTTCTCTTTTTGCATGCATAAATGGTGAACAAAACCCGCATGTTTGTGTGTGGTTGGGGGAAGAGGGTGGCATCGAATTCTGGAATCTAATATCAGACATCAGTATCCCCATGTGTTTCCTGCTACCATTGTCTCTGCTATTTAAATTCGGTAATTTCCCAAGTATGCACTCTGTAAATATTATGTGCCAGGCAGGAGTCTCAGGTCTATAGATCCATCAGAGAACACAACAGACACGAAGCCCTCCTTTTCTGAACCATGTATAATAGAAGGAGGTAGTTGAAAATCGACACATATATTAGAAAAATATGTAGGGTGTCAGTGGTAAGTGCTTTGAGAAAATTCAGGGATGGGCAGGGGCTTTGGGGTGGTGTGAGGGCAGCAAAGAGGTCTGACGGTCGTGGTTACAATTGTAAATAAGGTGGTCAGGGAATCCTTGTTCCCTTAGGTATTCCCTATGAGGAGACCCTCTGCAAACTTACAGAATGGGGTTTTATTACTGGGAAGGAGGAGTTGGTGAGCTCTCTGAAGCAAATAACTTTTGAAGTTGGCATTGGCAGGATGTTGTGCAATTGGGCTGTTGGCTGAGCCCCAGACCGCCGCATCTGAAGTGAACCACAACTTTGCAATCATTCCCCGTGCCATCCAAAAATATTTTGTGACCTTGCTGGTTGGCAGTTTTTTTAAATGTTATTTTAAATCTCAAAAAAAGGGAAACATCAAAGTGCAGGCTGTCCATGGCTGCCCTTCTTGAGGCACTCAAACAGCTGCATAGTACAATCAACTATTGTAGTGACATGTGCCCGGCTGTTATAAATAGATGCGAGGCTTGAACATGAAATGCTCCATTCGAAGGGCAAGTGTTCTCTTGATGAATGCAAACTGCTGTTCCCTTCTCAGACATCAATATTATTTTTTGTTTCACTGACTAAATTAAAAAAACAACAACTGTGTTTTCTGCAGAAGTGCTGCATAATTTAACTATTTCCGATATTGTAATCCAAATGTATTTCACTCTTTACTATCAATCACAGATTTATCTTGCCCACTTCACTACATTTTAAAATTTCCTGTGGTCAAATTTTAAATGATGGATTTGTATATAACTGTTGTATATGTGGAATGATTCATGGCTGGAAATGCATGACCCTTTTTTATTTTAATATATTTTTGAGAGAGAGAGAGAGAGAGTGAGAGCAGGGGAGGGGCAGAGAGAGGGAGAGAGAGAATCCCATGCAGGCTTTGCGCCGTCAGCACAGAGCCCAACACGGGCTTGAACCCATGAACTGTGAGATCATGACCTGAGCCAAAATCAAGAGTTGGACCCTTAACTGAATGAGCCACCCAGGTGCCCTGCATGCCTCTTAAATATCCTGTTCATTCCTGGATTTTTAGCCCCTATTCCAAGAAATTTTTACTGTAGTTTATTTGTAACGTGTCAGAACATCTGAAGCTGTGCCATCTATATAGTAGGTTGTCTATAATTTAAAAATCTGGGGCACCTGGGTGGCTCAGTGGGTGAAGCGTCTGACTTCAGCTCAGATCATGATCTCGCGGTTGGTAAGAGCCCCGCATCGGCCTCTGTGCTGACAGCTTGCTTCGGATTCTGTGTCCCCCTCTCTGTCTGCCCCTTCCCACTCTCTCTGTCTCTGTCTCTGTCTCTCTCAAAAATAAACAAATCTTTAAAAAAATAATAAACTGTTAAAAAAATCAGTTTGTCTCTTAAAAAAAAAATACAGTGTGCACCTCGCTAGTCTCTGACATTCTCCACTGTTTGAGTGCTGATCAAGAGCAGCTTAATGTTGTAAAGAAACTGTACTTATGCAGTGTGTGGTTTAAGGTGCTAAGTCAGATTCATTTAGCTGAAATACGAACACATTAAAGTGATTTTACCGTAATGAAGTTAACATGTTAAGTGAGGTTTTACTGTAGTTGAAAAAGCCACTTTAAATATTCTGTGACTAGTGTATTCATTTCGTAGGGAGCGGTAAAAAAAAGTACCACAAACTGGGTGGCTGCAAACAACAGGAATTCGTGCTCTCACAGATCTGGCGGCCACAAGTTGAAGATCAAGGTGTTGGCAGGGCTGGTTCCTTCTGGAGGTTCTGACAGGGAGTCGGTCCCCTGCCTCTCCCCTGGCTTCTGGTGTCTGTGGGCAATCCCTGCTAGTTTCTTGGGTTGTCGACTCATCACTGTAGTCTCTGCCTCTGCCTTTTACTTTGCCTTCTTGTGTGTGTCTCTGTCCTTTTTTCTATCTCTTGTAAGGATTTATGGCCCACCTAATCCAGTATGATCTCACATTGATCCTTAACTAATTACATCTGTAAAGACCTTCTTTCCAGATAAAGCCACATTCTCAGGCTCTGGGTGAACATGAATTTCGGAGGAGACATTATTCATCCTACAATAAGTAGCTTGCATTCAACATGTATCTGTTGAGCGCCCGCTATTTGAGAATTTACAAGGCACTAAGTGTGGCTTGGGGGTAGGATCCAGAGACGGTTGACATAGCCTTTTCCTCGGGAGTTTATGGTGCCCAGTTCCTCACCTTGACATTGGTGATCCAACACCATTTAGTATTTAAGGTAGCCCAAGTAGATTATTTGAAGGGCTGTGTGTGGTAGGTGTAACCACAACTATGTAATTGGGGTGCCTGGAGGTACCCACCGACCCTGTGCTGACCCTTCAGCCACATTCCCTAAATTGTTAACATCCTAGCACACTTGTCTCTTTCTCCACACATAAACTCACACACTTCCCCCCCCCCCCGCCCCCAGAACCATTTGAGAATAGATTGCAGACAGTGTCCCTGAATACTTTGTGTGTCTTTCTTAAAAATAAGGATGCCTTCCTGCGTAGCCACCACATACTGTCAGGAAATGAACGTCTCCATCATACACCTCCTAATCCATTGGTCCCCTTTACATTTTGCCACTTGTCCCAGTAGTGTCCTTTATGAACCCAGGAACCCAGCCAGGATTGCGTGGTACATGAATTGTCTCCTTCAGTCTAGAATAGGTCCTTAGTATTTGTGTTTCCTGACCTTGACATTTTTGAAGAGAAGAGGCTGGTTACTTTGTAGAATGTCCCACGGCCGGGCTCGTCTGGTGCCCCCCACGATTAGATTCTGGTTATGTGTTTTTTGGCAGGACGGCTCAGTTTTGATTTGCCCCATTTCTGGAGGTGCTAACTTTTGTCATTGGTTGAGTAGATGTCTACCAGATTTCTTCACTGCAGAATTAATGAATGAGAGCATTTTGCAGCTATTAAGTATTTTGTGGGGAAGTATTTTGAGATTATGTAAATACCCTCTCATGAAACTTTGACCCACTACTTTTAGCATTCTTTGATGATTCTGACCTGAATCAATTAGCATGATGGCTGCCAAATGATTTTCTGATTGCCTCATTTATTTTACACTTATTAGTTGGTCACCTACTGTTTCTTTCCTCTTTCCTCCCTCCCTTCTCTCCTAGCAGTAGACTCACAGGTTCCTATCTTATTCTTTGGGCTGTAATCCATTACTATCATTATCTACTTTGATGCTCAGATTATCCCATATTTGGCCCGTGGTAGCCATTCAGTCTGGCTCTTGTGTACTTTTGATATGTCTGCATCATTCTTTGAGTACTTGCTTCCTTTTTGGCCCAACACATGCAGATTTATCTTGAACCTTCCTTGCCCCAGCCCTGGAACCAGCCATTTTTCCAATAAGCCCCGGTTTCTTTGAGTGAAGAATGGTTTTTAGAAACCAACATGGGGCAGTAGGTGTGTTCACTGCCACTGGGGCATCGTGGCTACTAAGCCTCCTTGGTGGATTTCGTTAGAAAACTAAATATATGTCCATGCTCCCCTCCACACACAAGTATGTATGTATATGCACGTGTGCACACATTTATAATTCTCCATCCACCCACATAGCTGTAAGAGCTGTGATGTGTCCACTTACAGTTCATATCCCCTGGTTTGTGTTAGCCCTTCCCCCTTCCCTGCTCCTACCTGTCTTCTGCAGTGATAAGAGTAACAGGTGGCTTCCATCATCTGCAGTATCTTCATTTATCTGATCAGCCCCTTGTCTCCAACCAGTCTTCTCACATATAGGCCATCTAGACCTTGGCACTTACCCTCTGGCCCCAAGAGTGCCCCCTCCTACCTGTGCCCCCAGCAGTGTGCAGGCTCCCGGGGCCTGTGCCAGCAAACACTACATGCACTTTTAAATCTACGCATTTGCCTTAAAATTAAAAGGCATCCCATCAGTCCAGGGGCAGGTTTTTTAAATTTTTATTTTATTTTTTATGTTTATTTCTGAGGGAGAGAGAGACAGAGTGTGAGCTAGGGAAGGGCAGAGAGAGAGGGAGACACGAAATCTGAAGTAGGCTCCAGGCTCTGAGCTCTCAACACAGAGCCTGATGCGGGGCTCAAACCCATGAACTGCAAAATCGTGACCAGAGCCGAAGGTGGACGTTTAACCAGCTGAGACACCCAGACGCCCCCAGGGGTAGGTAGTTCTTTACAGCAACAGCTGCAGCGGAAGAACATATCCAACATAAGAGGATAAAAAGGCCTTCCTTCTCAATGCTGATTTCTAACCCCGGTCGAAAGGTGTTGGCACTTGGAAGAATCAGCTGGCTCTGTTGGTGTCAGGCCCACGGAGGCAAAAGTGCTTTGGAAGAGCTGGATTGGAGGTATGAGGTGAGTTCACCAGAGGGTCTTGAAGGCAAATCTGTGTGCACCGAGATTGGGTCAGAAGTGACCCAATCTACTTAGAGAGTAGATTGCAGAGATTCAAGTTGATGTTTCAGTGACTGTTTTTGAGGATCATCTGGCAGAAAAGTGTCCAGTATCTTGTTAGCCATTGTCCTTGGGTCTGATGGGGTCAGGAACACCATGGAGGGTGTGTCCAGCATCGGTGGGATGCCACTGCCAACCCACATTTGTTCCTTCGTCTCTGGAAGACCCTGGGGCTGTATTTCCCCGGCCCTTTCATTTGTGACTCCAGGTTAGGTTCTGTTCAACTGTGGGAGGCAGAGGAAACATTGCTGTGTTGTCTGTGGCCCTTGAAGCAGACATGTGGCAGGTGGCACATGTGAGGCTCTCTGAAGCCCTCTGCTTCCCTGTATTTAAAACCTATCTGATCTGGGGTTACTGTTTCCTTATTGGAGTCATGACTGATAGAGGACCTTGGTCATATCAAGTCCTGATGGCCCCAGGGACTTTTTGTTTGTTTGCTTGGGCTTTGAGTCATGATCTGGAGACCTGAGGTTTCATTTGATGGGGACATTATTGGGTTTTCTCCAGGGAGGTCCTGCCCAGGTGGCTCCTTGGGAACCCCAGGGTTATGAGTAGTCTGGGGAGTGGAGCAGCCTTGCTAGAGGGTCGTCAGTGGAAACACTCAGCGATGCTGGGAATGAAGCATTTCCCAACATTACTGAACTCTTGCTTGGTGCAAGATACTGTGTCAAGGTCTGTGGAAAAGAGAGTGGTGAATAATGACACGTGTTCCTAACTTCAAGGCATTTGCACTTCATCTGGAAAGGGCTGAAGCAGGCAACTCTTAGGAAGGTAGGGAGTTGGATGTGGCCCTCTTCTCTGTTGTTTACCATCTTGGTTGTCCTCGGTGGGTAGAATGAGGTGCCAGTCTAAGTGGTTCTCGACAGTGCGCCCATGTTTCTTCTCACCTCACCCATAACCTTTTGAAACTAGCAGAGTTATAGCATGTGTTATTCTTAGGTAGGTTTTTAATGGATCCATTTTCATCTTGACATTGTACCACCATTTGTTAAACAAGGAGAAGTTACATAAACCACAGAAGGGAGAAGCGTGGAGAGGGGACAGCCTGCTGTGTTTCGTGGTCAGTGTGTGCAACAAGCTGAGGATGATTTTTCAGGGTCAAAGAAGCAACTGAGATTTGAGCAATATGTAGTCGCTCGCTTTAAACTTCATTGAAGTGAGACTTCATTTCAGTGTTGTTAGTGTTCTCTGCTTTTAAAATGGCAGTGCAAACACAACTTGAAAATAGTCTTTATGATTAATTAGATCTCTTTTACACCTGCCTGACAATTTCTGATTGTTAAGTATTTCCTTTTCCTTGCAGAATGACAGGGAACAGCAACCATTAAAACATCTCTGTCTGGCGCCCTTCCCAGCTTCAGACCTGTTTCCATCTAGGATGAGCACACTGGAGAAATGGGTCCCCTCGTGGGCCTGAGGGGAGGATGGCATTACAAGTCCAAGCGGGCCAGGGTAGGGGCCCTGGCGAGAACAGAAGCATAGCTTGAGAGCCAGTGTCACCAAGAGGCCTCATTGCTCCTGAATAAGAAAGGTTATGGGGATATCTGCAATTTAAACAACAGTGCAAATTTTTGAGGGGATGTTTCATACCAAAACAAAGATCTTTTTCTCTTGCATTCTTGGAATATACTGTGCAGTTTTCAGAAACCGTAAGCAAGGTCTGTGGGTAACCCTGGATCCAACTTCCACCATACTGTTCAGGAAAACGTGCTGCCTGCCGGTCCTTGAACCTGCTGTGTGTGCAGAGTTGGAAGCAAGAAATGAAAGGTGTCCAAAATGCTATTTATTTTTTTAAAAAGTGTGTGTTGGAGGGGGTGGAACTGTTGCAGTGAAACGGTTCAACCAAAAGCAGCTTTCTGATGACCTGCATGCAAGGTTTTAAAGATCCATTGTAGGCCTCCGCATCACGTTGCTTTCCATCCGGAATGAGCACCAGTATGCAACTCAGCTTCCACAGAAAGAAAGGGGCTGGTTGTAAAGGAAGCTTCCTAGTCAGTCCAGTTGTGCCCCCTTAAAAGAACTAAATTTCTGGGGGGCTCCTGGGTGGCTCAGGCGGTTGAGCGTCTGACTCTTGGTATCAGCTTAGGTCACTGTCTCATGGTTGAGTTCGTGAGATTGAGCCCCGCATCAGGCTCTGTGTTGAGCATGGAGCCTGCTTGGCATTTTTGTCTCTCCCTCTCTCTCTCTGCCCCTTCCCTGCTCATGCTCTCTCTTTCAAAATGAATAATGAATGAATGAATGAATGAATGGATGAATGAATAAATAAACAGACTTTAAAAAAAGAAAGAAAGAAAAGAAGACATATATCAATGATAAGCATAGCATTTTTGGAGAGTCTTATTTTCTTTAGGGCTCTACTAGAGAGGCACACCTACTAGATTTAAATGAAAGGACAGAAGAACAGACTCAGTGCTTTTCCATCAAGTGTGACATTTAACACTGCCTTGGAAGTAGCTACTAGTCTCCTCCTTTAGAATTAATGATTCCTTCTGGATGAGTGGAAACGTTGTTGGTTTCTTCACTTCTGTCTTTAGGGATCAAAACATGCAAACCGGGCACACTTACACAAGCAACAAAGTTTGCTGGCCAGTATCCTTTTTTCCTTACTTACAAAGCTAATAAGAGAATTGTAGCTGTGTTCATGCGTGAATGTGCACAAAGTATGTTGATTGCTGGAAGTTTGGGAAATAGGAGAAAATGCGTGTGTTGAAGCTAAGCCTGTCACTTATTACTTAGGTGACCATGGACAGAGATTTCAAGCTTAGGTTCATTCTTATCATTAAGAATGAATTCATAATTCATAAAGATGTTCAAAGCTAGTTACTCCTTGAGATCTTTTTCCTCTCTTTTTAAAAAATTTTTAAAAATGTTTATTTATTTTTGAGAGACAGAGTAAGAGAGAGAAAGAGAGAGAGAGGGAGACACAGAATCGGAAGCAGGCTCCAGGCTCTGAGCTGTCAGCACAGAGCCTGATGCAGGGCTCGAACTCACAAACCGTGAGATCATGACCTGAGCCAAAGCTGGACGCTCAACCTACTGAGCCACCCAGGTGCCCCATATCTTTTTCCTGTCTTAAATGAATCGAGAAAATTGGGAAATGAACTTTTTTGGCTCTTTCGTAATTAAAACAGAGTTCAGACTGCTTATTCTTACCGGGTTTCACTTTTTTTTTTTTTCTCAGTAGCCACTTTATTTTGGTCTTATTTTCATCCTCAGATCCCCTCAAATATCATCAAAAGATCTAAAAACGAAACTTGGATTCACTTCAGGACTTTGTATGAAGAGTCACTTACAACACATTTGTAATCTGTACTTAGACCCATAAGTTAAGAAGGTTATATTAATTTATATGAGTTTACCTTAACAAATATTTATCACATACTTGCTTCACAACATGCAGAGCCAGCATGGCCTCAATTTACAGTCAGGCAGGGGAGCTGGGGACCAGTCACTGTAATGCTGGGAGGTGGTAGTTTGGGGAAAGATTTATTATTCCAGGGGCAGCAGAAGCGGGATGGAGAGAGTTCATCTGCCTGTCCAGAGTGCTGGAGTGGCCTCCAAACGAGGTCCTGGAAAATTCATGGGATTTACATGCAGACTCTCAATCTGGAGACATCACTTAAATGTATGAAGGCTTTGCTACTGCTTTGTCTTTTCAGAGTTGTATGCTGTCGCAATCAAATGCTCCTCGAGTTTGACACTCAATCTGAGAATTTTAGAAGAGTCTAGCCTTTTAGAAGGAAAAAGTAAAGGTAGAAACAGAGAATTATGAGTGGGGGCCAGTTCCCTTGCTGAGAGTGAGTTTCTACCCAGACTTTGTTCTAGAACTTCCTGTTCTGTAGGAAGTCTTACAGCACTGCTGATCTTTAATGCTCTATGATTTTCCTCTCTCGGCTTTGCTTTTCTGCCTTTATCTTGTGTGATCTTTTCCATCCTGAAGTTTTGGATGGATATTTGCCTCCAGCTGAAAACCAGAACCCTGTGGCTCAGCACTGCCGCTGGTCTTGCGCACCCCCTTTGCCGTTTGAAGGCAGAATCATTTCACCCGTCTCACCGGAAGATGGGATGACGTAACGGAGATGCAGAGTGCCACACAAGTACAGTGATCAAAGACAGTTCAGTCAGTGGGAGAAATGACTTGTAATGGTGTATTTAACTTGGAATCAATATCTTACACTTAGTAGACACTCCTTAAATGTTTGTTTTGTTGCGTCATTTGAATGAGCAATTGCTGTTTAAATAAGGAAGAAACCAGGAGATATGCTAGTGCTCAGCACCTTTGCTAAATGTTTGTAGTGATACCCAGCATGAAGAAGAGTCCCAGAGAGTATTACTTGGTAACTTCCTTGCTCCTACAGAAGCTTTCTTGATGAAATAAAAATGCAAAAAGAGAGGAAAAATATACCCTTAATGGCTACACAAAAACCATTGTAGTTTGAGTTCATTGTATAGCTTGGTGTCCTTAAAACCAAGATCCTTCAGACACTTTCAGATTCAGGAGCTCTGACTATCTGTCTTGGAGCACAAATGACTGTCTAATTATTAGTAAAATGCTACGTTCACAGAAATGAAAATTTTAGACTAGATTAAGGCCATCATTGGAGTTATTTGTGTGAAAGAACATGTAAACGTAGAATTTCCATTTTCAAGAGTGAAGTCCTGCACTCAAAGCAATTTTTACGTGTAATTGGAACACTTAAAAAGACAAGAATTGGAACATTAGCGGAACTCCTAAAAAGGCAAGCAGGGAGACCGCACCAAGGCTGTGACAATGTGACAGCATGTGGGGTGCTTGGCAGATAGCACTGTAAGTACGTGGGGAAGAGGCGAAGATAACGGGTGTGGGAGCTACCTGGGGCCAGGTCACGAACAGCTTTGGATGCCATGTTGGTGATTATACTCTATCCTGTTGTCAGTAATTTGTAATAGCACCTACTTGAGAGGAGGGTTCAGTGCCATGATCATGCATGTTAAGTGCTCATCACAGTGTTTGACACACAGTAAGTGTTCTTTAAATGTTAGTTACAGTAGTAGTTCTTGCTATTACTATTTTTATAAGAGCACACCTTATAAAAAGTGTTTAGAGCAAGGTCTGTTGGGGGGTTTAGAGCAAGGTCTGTTGGGTGACAGTGTAGGCAATGAGCTCGGAAGAGCAGAAACTGGAAGACGGTGCACTGGTGAGGAAGCTGTTGGCTGGTGATGTGTGAAGTTCAGGCAGTGGGCATGGAGAGAAGGTGATGGGCTCTGCAGGCAGACTGGGCAGGGCGTGATGGGAAGGGAGAGGACAGAGAACAGGGTTACATGGAGCTGGCTGGTTGGGATGACTGGGGAATGGCAACCCCTAGGGAAAGAGAGACAGGTTTGTGGGGATAGGACCCAACTGTTCTGCTCATCCTTTCCCAAACAGTGCTATGCAGACTACATGCTATAAGGGTTGTACAGTTACAATGCACAAGACTTGGGAGGGAGTGTGGCACATTGGTGAGATCTTAAGCTGGAGATGACCAGACTTTGTGTTTGACAAAGACAAGATGGCCTGGGGTCCCTTGGAATGTTTAATTCCCCCAGGAAGTAGGAAACCTGGCGATATAATCATGAAATGAAGTCAGAGGAGAGCCAGAAGAGGTGAGTGTCTGCTGGAGAAGGAAGGAGGAAGTGAGGGTTCCAGGTGACAGGGAAGTTGCTCAGTATTCCTTTCTTTCCCTTTGGCATGCATACAGGCTTACAGGGAACCGGAGAATGTGTGCGCAAGTGTTTTGTGGGTTTGTCTGTAATGCATGAATGTGGCTAACTTTTGAGTGAGTGTACATAATCACTGAGTATGTCCAATACACCCGTGTCAATGTACTCATCAATTTCAGAACAATTACTAATACATAATATTTAATACATTATTGAATATTATATATTAAGTAATTATTAAGATCTAACAACCTCTTCTGTGGTTTTTCCCAATTCACTCTGGCAGAATTCTGACATTTGTTCCCTGGAGTCAGAGCTGTCACAGTGTGAAAGGCCAGGTGGAAGCCTCTGGAACTGCTCTGCCCATTAAAATAGTTCGCCAAAAGCAGCATCATGTTCCTGGCAGGGTGGCAGAGATTAGTGCCACCATCAGGACTCGAAAGATGTGAGGGTGATGATTCCTGCCACATCTCCAGCCCACCTGCATGGCTGGTGCCATTGGACAATGGCAGTGGATGATCATGAACTTAACCATGTGGTGGCTCTGGTTGCAGCTGCAGTGCCAGACGTGGTTTTGTTGCTGGAACAGGTTGACACAGTTCTGGCGGATGGTGTGCTGGTGAAAGCTTTTTTCTTCTCTACCTGGCAGGGTCCGCCATGCTCCTTCACATTTAACCCTCAGGATTCTAGCTCTTCATTCCGGAGGATATAGATCAAAGGGGGAGCAAGTCCTCTAGAAGAGATGTGAACTGTAAAGGGACTTGGGAGCCTCTTTTGGAGAGAGGGTTACCATGTTGTTTTGCTGCGAGAGGGATAGTTATGTTCTATTAGGCAGAAGCCTGATTTTACGTTATTTGCCAGTTAAGTATGGTTAAAAGAGGTGTGTATATGTATATGGATCTCAAGTTGGCAAGGGGTGATCTGCAGTGGGTTTATATTGAGTCAGCTTGGCTAAATCAGAAATGTGCGTGTAGCTTGGGCCACAGGAGACAGTTGTCATCACATCTGCTCACACTCAAAAAGTCCACCCAGCGGCAGAGGGAACTACTGCAGCTTGAGCACGTCGGCTTACCTTCTTGGCACGGGGCAGGGCGGGTGTGAGGCCTACGACTCCTCCAGCACCCACGAGCTTTTGTTTATTCCTCCCATCCGCGTATGTGGTAAACAGCTTTCCTTGGTCTTCATCCAAGCTATTGACCAATCGACAGTATGTTTTCTGGCCACAATCAGATACATGCGCTATTTATTGTATGGGGCAGCACAGCACAGTTATACTGCAGACACTTACTGAGTGCTCACTGAGGGCCAGGCACCGTTGCAAGCATCTGTCACGTGTCATTTACTTCTTCTGCTAGCCCTGTGAGCTGGGGACTCCCGTTGCTCCAGCTTTACAAACAAGTAAACGGGGCACAGGGAGACTTAGAGAGTAGCTAGTTCTAAGGTGGTAACATTGGTGCTGAGAGCGAGACAGCTTGAGACCAGAGACTGCATTCTTCAGTTCCAGGGTCGTGCTTCTATCTGGAGCCCTCTCTTTTTAAGTTGCCTTTGATGCTTTCAACCACGTTCTCTGGGTGTGGTGTGGAGCCCGCTTATTTCCCTCATTTATTTCAATTCTGGCTTTGAAGAGACACTGATACAATACTTATATGTGCCAGGACCTTCTGAACACATACCAGGAAGTCCTCATAACAAGCCTGTGAAGTAGGTGATGTATCATGCCCTCTCAGATTAAAAACCGGAGGCCCAGAGATGGTGACGGATCTGTATGAGTTACACGGTCTCCATGTAGCAGGATTGGGGTGTGAATGCAGGCAGGGCAGTTCTGGAGTCCACAAGCTGAAATACAGCACGGACAATTGTTAGCTTGTCAAGAATGACCTCAACGAGAGGGGTACTTAGGTGGCTCAGTCGGTTGAACATCTGACTTTGGCACAGATCACGATTTCACAGTTTGTGTGTTCGAGCCCTGCATCAGGCTCTCTGCTGTCAGCACAGAGCCCACCTTGGATTTTCTGTCCTCCTCTCTATCTGTCCCTCCCTTGCTCGTGCTCTCTCTCCTTCAAAATGAATAAATAAACTTAAAAAAAAAAAAAAAGAATGACCTCAATGAGAGACTGTCAAGGGTGTCTCCATCCTGTGTCTGGAGAGAATTTGTCCTCAACATGGGATCTTGCATATTTAGTCCTGCAATAAATGAGTCTACTGACCAGTGCATTTGGAACTAAATTCCAAGCAGCTGTAAACAATAAATATTTTGTTTCTGTTATCTTTGTAGCAATAGCAGGAGAAAGGAATTAAGGACCAAAACTCTGGGAGTTTTAAATATTTTTGGTAAGTGTTTATACGTGATTTATGGGAAAATAACTTCCTGGAAAACAACCTTGTTTCACAAAAAAAAAAAAAAAAAAAAAAAATGACCCATCTTACAACACCTTTAATAAATCAGTCTGCAGTACAAGTTAGGTGTGTTTTCATAGCAACCGAATTGTGAGAACATTTGGCAGCTAAGATCCAGCCGTGCTGTTATGATTGTGTAACCACACCAGAAGCTACACTGTGTGGCTGGCAAAAGCCACGGCAGCTGGGAGCTGCGTGGCTGAGCCGCCGTCCCCCTCCGTATCCGACCGTGACCGCCCCTCATACACCATACATGCATCTCTGCCTTGTTCAGTGTCGTCTTTAGGAAAACCACAATTTTATAAATACAGTGAGATTTGAGCAGAGGCAGAGTACCGCATCATACTAAAGTACAGCCTGATTGCTGTAAAGTGAACACCCTTATGTCTACTAGTAGCCAGGCTGAAGAAGAGGACACTGCCAGCCACCCAGATGCCCCCTCCTGTCGCCTCCCTGCCAAAGGCAACCTCTTCCCTCTCTTCTCTATGGTTTTCTTACCCAAGTGTGTGTCCTTAAATACTTGTCTTAGGTTATTTGGTTTTGCCAGATTTGGGGTTTGCTTTTGCTTCTTTCCACACTTTTTGTTTTGAAGAATTTCGCATTTGCAGAAAAGTTGTTTGGTATAATGAACACTAATATGCCCTTCATCTAGATTCACCAGTTGTTAGCATTTTGCCAAATTTGCTTTCTTGTCTGTCTAAATGTACATGTGTATATATTTACACATACACACATATGTACGTTTGTATATCTTTTCTATACACGTGCCTGTATATGCATGTCCTGTGTGTATGTGTCTCCTGTCTCTTTCCTGAGCCATTAGAAAGTTGCAGACATCATGGCCCTGCACCCTTAAATTCTTCAATATGTATCTCCTCAGAACAAGGATGTTCTCCTTTGTAGACAAAATAAATGATCACACTCAAGAAATTTAATGTTAGCAAAATACTCTTATCAAATATATAGTTCATATACAAACATCCCCAGTTGTCTAGTAGTATCCTTTAGAACTTTTCTTATTTTCTTTTATAAATTTTTAATTTTGTGTGTGTGTATTTATTCTTGAGAGGGAGAGAGAGATAGGGAGAGAGAGAGAGACAGACAGACAGACAGACAGACACCATGAGTGGGGGAGGGAGACACAGAATCCGAACCAGGCTCCAGGCTCTGAGTTGTCAGCCCAGAGCCCGACGCGGGGCTCAAACTCACGAACCATGAGATCATAACCTGAGCCGATTTCGGATGCTTAACTGACTGAGCCACTCAGGTGCCCCTAAAGTTTTATTATATAGTTTACACACCATAAAATAACCTCTTAAAAGTATATAGCTCACTCTCACTTACTTGTAGAAAATTTGCAGAATTGTGTAAGTGTCACCGTGATCTGCTTTTAGAACATTTCTATCACCTACAGGCTCACCATGCTCATTTGCAGGTGGTACCTGCTTTCAGACCCAGTAACCCGAGAATCTACTTCCTGTCCTTATAGACTTGCTTTTTCTAGACATTTCACATCATTGAAATTAGGCAGTTTGTGGGTTTTTTTTTTAATCTGGCTCCTTTCATTTAGCACATCGTTTGAAATTCATCTGTATTATAGCATGGATCAGTATTCAGTTTCTTTTTACTGGTCAGTCAAGTTTCATTGACTAGATAAACCATTGCCTGTCCATTCACCGGCTGTCTACATCTTGCCTCTAATAAGTAAGGCTACTCTGGACATTTGTGTATCAATCTTAGTATGGATAGGTGTCTTAATTTCTCATGAGTAGAGACTTGGATTAGAATTGCAAGGTTCTGTGGTGTTCCTTTTTGTATAATTTTATTTTTTAAATTGTCATTGTGCATTGATTGACCTTCTTCTTTTGGTGTACAGTTCTATGAATTTTAACACATGCATAGATTTTGTAGCCACCGGTACAATCAAGATACAGAATAATTCCACCCCCAATCTTTTTTCTTGTGTTGACCCTTTAGAGACCCCCCCCTCCAACCCTCTCTGTCCCCTCAGCAACAACTAATCTGTTATCTGTCCCTAGTTTTGCCTTTGGGAGCATGTCATTAAAATGCCTGGGTGGCTCAGTTGTTGAAGCATCCGACTTTGGCTCAGAGCATGATCTCACAGTTTGTGAATTCGAGCCCTGCCTCCAGCTCTGTGCTGATGGCTCAGAATCTGGAGCCTACTTCTGATTCTGTGTCTCCCTGTTTCTCTGCCCCTCCCCTGCTCACTCTCTGTCTCTGTCTCTTTGTCTTGAAAATAAATAAACATTAAAAAAAAATTAAAAATGGAACCATAGAGTATATAAACTGTTAAGACTGGTTCCCTTCATGTAACTGATTGAAAGATTGAGATTCGTCCTAGTTATTGCATGTGTCTGTAGTTCATTCCATCCTGTGGATGCACCCCCTGAAGGACATTTAGGTTGTTTCCAGGTTTTGGCGGCTGTAAAGAGAGTTCCTGTAAAAATGTGTGCACAGCATTTTGTATGAACAGAACGTTTAATTTCTCTAGGGTAAATATCTAGGCTTGGAGTTGTTGGGGCATTTCATCAGTGTGTGTTTGTTTAGCTTTATGACTAACTGCTGCGGATATGTGCAGAGTGGTTGTACTATTTTGTGTTGCTGCCGGCAGCATGTGAGCATTCCTGGTGTTCCTCGTCTCATCAGTGCTTGGTATCGACAGAACTTTTCGTTTTAGCCGTTAATAACAGATGTATGGTGACATTTCCTATTTTTAATTCGTGTTTCCTAAATAGCTAGTGGTGTTAATATTTTTTCATGTGCATACTCACCAGCCCAGGGCCTTGGGGGTGGCTGTAAAGGAAGCGACAGATATCCACCCCGAACTGAGCACTATTTTTGAAAAGGCCGTCCTTTTCCCATGCTCCGTAGTGTCGCTTTTGTCATAAATTATGTCCATATGTGTGAGAATTTGTTTCTCAGCTTTTAGCTGTTTCATCCGTTTGCCTACCCTTCTGTCAGTATCTCCTGCCTTAACCACTGTAGCTTCGTAAGAGCTGTTAGAGTCTGCAGAACAGGTCTCGCCTTTGGTTTTCTTCAAGCCCTTTCATAATGATGCAGTCATGCAGTACGTGACGTTTTCAAGGTTCGTCCGCGTTGTGGCATCAATCAAAACCTCACTCCTTTTTGTGGCTGAACACTTGTTTCATTGTATGGATACACCATTCACTTCATAGAACTCTCGGTGGTTTTTACCTTCTGGCAGTTAGGAGTAATGCCGCTGTAAACACTCATGTACAGGTTTTTGTGGGGACCTGTATTTTCATTTCTCTTGGGCATGTACCGAAGAGGAGAATTGCTGGTAACACATAGGGCGACTCTGTTTAGCATTCTAAAACAATGTTTTGGACAGAGAGTGAGCATGAGCTGGGGAGAGAGGCAGAGGAATAGAGAGAGAATCTTAAGCAGGCTCCACCTCAGCCCGGAGCCCAACACAGGGGCTCAATCCTATGGCCCTGGGATCATGACTTGAGCCGCAATCAAGAGTCAGACGCTCAACCGGCTGAGCCACCCAGCGCCCCTGTGTTTATCATTTTGAAGAGTTGCCGGAGTGTTTTCTATGGCGGCTGAACCATTTTACGTTCCCGCCAGCAGTGTATGGAGACTGCACTTTCTCTTCATCCTCATCAACACTTGACTTTGTCTTTTTAATTGTAGCCATCCTCGTGGATGTGGTTTTGATGTGTGTTTCCCTAATGGCTAATGA
Source organism: Lynx rufus (assembly GCF_022079265.1). Taxonomy (NCBI): domain Eukaryota; kingdom Metazoa; phylum Chordata; class Mammalia; order Carnivora; family Felidae; genus Lynx; species Lynx rufus. Next base: position 21,643,888 of record NW_025814838.1, read on the forward strand.
CGTTGAGCATTTTCTCATGTGCTTGTTGGCTGTGGAGAAATGTTTACTTGGATGCTTTGCCTTTTAACAAAATGGGATGTCCTGTTATTGTTGTAAGAGTTCTTTGTGCACTCCACCTTCAGGTGTCCCAGCACATCACACCACCGCACTCTCCTGCCTCCTCTGCCTCTGTTTTCTTCACACGCTTTAATTTGTGAGTTGATTTCTTGGTGCATCAACTCATTCATCCAGTCAATATTTATTTATTCGACAGATGTGTAAGCGCCTTAGTTGTGTCTTTGCTATTTCTTCACCTTCTCGATGCTGTTCTAGAAGAGCTAGTTCCCACTGTCATTTAGCTGGTAGCACTATCATCTTGAAGGTTCTAGATAACTACCCACGAGAGCATCTGTGCAGATCTGAACCACACGTCACCTGAGGTGACTTCCTTTCAGCCACAGCTATACGTCACGTTCTACTATCCTGGCCCCATTCCCACCAAACCAAGTGCACTGACACCCTCCTTGAAAATCTACCAATAGTGTGTCTTTTTTTTTTTTTTTTTTTTTTTCTTGGAGAAGTTTGATTCCTTCTGGTTATGCCCAGTCCTCTATTTGAATTATGGGTTCTACCTTTTCCCCTTTTCAGCAACTTTGCTTTTTAGCTGCCTTCCTTTTCCCGAATCTGTAATCACTCCCCTCTACTGGACTATTCCGTCAGCCCACAACAGTTTCCAGCACCTTCGCTCTGCACGGATCCTCGCAGGATGCCACATCGCCTACCTCTCCGCCTTACTTTGTGGCCAGACTTCTCTATAGATTGAGCACACAGCCTTCTCCACTTCTCATGTCACCACTATCCTGCCCTGCCCCAGGCCTGGCCTGTGTTCTCCATCACTCAGCTGTGTCTCTGCATGTCACGGTATCAGCAGTCTTCCTACTGCCAAAAGCAGGACCACTTTTCTAGCCACGTCATACTTGACGTAGTGGCCCATTCCTTCTCCTCGAGACACTCTCCTGTCTTGACTTTCTTAGGTCTTGTTTGTCTTACTGTCCTCTGACCCCACTTATCCCCCTCAGACTTTGTTGCTGGATCCCCCACACCACACCGTCTCTCGACCTGGAAGGTCTCTAGACTTACTTCCTGGCCCTTTCTTTCTTTTCATCCTCTCCAGCGTGGTAGTAGAGACATCTCCTCTCTAGCCCAGATCTTCCCTCTGATTGGGATGATTTGGCTGCCCCCTTGACATCTTCATATGGCCATTTCATAGGCATTTTAAACTTAAGGGGCCCAAAACTGAGCCTCTGAACTTGTCCCTAAAACCTTTACCTGCTTCGTGAGCAGGGGAGGGCCGGAGAGAGAGACACACACAGAATCTGAAGCAGCTCCAGGCTCTGAGCTGTCCACACAGAGCCCGATGTGGGGCTTGAACGTGTGAACCGTGAGATCATGACCTGGGCTGAAGTCGGATGCTCAGCTGCCCCCCAGACGCCCCTACCTACTTCGTCTTAACCCAGTAAATATATTTTCACCCATTTACTTTGGGCAGAACCCAGGGAGTCATCCTTGTTCTCTTTCCCCTCCCCCCCCCCCCCATCTAGTCTGTTGGCACAGACTTACCTGTTCTGCCTGGATGTTACGTTTTGAGTCTGTCTGCTTCATCCTGCTGTCCTCGAGGCCAGGCTCACTGCTAACCCTTTGCCTGGGCCACACCAACAACCTGGGAATGAGTCCCTGCTACTACTCTTTTTAATTTTTATTTTTCCTGCTACTGTTCTTGATACCTCCCAAGCCAATCATTTATCGCCTATAGCAGAGTGGTTTTTTAATTTTTTTTTTTTCAACGTTTATTTATTTTTTGGGACAGAGAGAGACAGAGCATGAACGGGGGAGGGGCAGAGAGAGAGAGAGAGAGACACAGAATCGGAAACAGGCTCCAGGCTCTGAGCCATCAGCCCAGAGCCTGACGCGGGGCTCGAACTCACAGACCGCAAGATCGTGACCTGGCTGAAGTCGGACGCTTAACCGACTGCGCCACCCAGGCGCCCCCAGAGTGGTTTTTTAAAAAGGCAGTCCAGGCTTGTGGGATCCTGGAACAGAAATCAGACCAAAAATTGTTCAAATTTGAATAGTCTGTAGTCTAGTTAATAATATTGTACCGATGTTAATTTCCTATTCTTGATTACTGTTCTGTGCTTGACGTAGTACAGTAAGGTTAGGACAAGTGGAGTGAGGAATATGAGGGAACTCCTTGTACTATATCTGGAACTTTTTTGTATGTATACGTTAGTTCAAATTACAAAGTTTTTTAAAATATTTTTTTTTAGTGTTTATTTTTTTTTTTTTAATTTTTTTTTCAACGTTTTATTTTTTATTTTTGGGACAGAGAGAGACAGAGCATGAACGGGGGAGGGGCAGAGAGAGAGGGAGACACAGAATCGGAAACAGGCTCCAGGCTCTGAGCCATCAGCCCAGAGCCTGACGCGGGGCTCGAACTCACGGACCGCGAGATCGTGACCTGGCTGAAGTCGGACGCTTAACCGACTGCGCCACCCAGGCGCCCCTTAGTGTTTATTTTTGAGAGAGAGACAGAGAGAGTGCAAGTGGGGAGGGATAGAGAGAGAGGGAGACACAGAATTTGAAGCAGGCTCTGGGCTCTGAGATGTCAGCGCAGAGCCTGACACGGGGCTTGAACTCACGAACCGCAAGCCTGAGCTGAAGTCGGACGCTTAACCGACTGAGCCACCCAGGGCCCCCAAATTACAAAGTTTTTGAAAATTAAAATGCAAAAAAAGAAAGAAAATCGGATTGTGCACGTGTAAGCTTACAAATCTGTCGAAGCCTTCCACATGCCTAGCACCTGACTCAGAAGGTTCTCAGCGGCTCCAGGGCCCTGCCCGCCCCTCCAGCTTCCTGTCTGTGACCCTCTTTCAGCCAGGAAAAGATACGATGATCTTTTCTATACCGGTCCCCCCTCGAGTGTGGCCTCCCCAGGCCCACACCGTGACCTGCTCCTTCTCATCACTGACATCTGCACTCCCCCCACCTTCTCTTCATGGAAATATCTCCAGTATCCATACTAGCCCTCCTGTTCACTTGCTGCTATCAGTGGCAGGAACCCTTTGTTTCCTTCACGTCCTTATTCACAGCTGGTGATTTGAGCACCCGTTCATCCTTCCCGCTGCTGGTTCCTTGGCGTCAGGGCTGGTGTATACTAGGCTCGCAGTTTTATCATCAGTGTCTAGGCTGGCATGTAGTGGGTGAGCAGGTAGAATCTACAGACAAGTAACTTCCTGTTCCTCATTGTGTAAGGAAAGTTACTCTGTAGTTCAACCTCCAGAGAAGTTACAGGACTTTCAGAATTTTATTCTGCCCTTCCTTGATGTTCCTACTGTTTGCACATGGACCACTACTTTACAGAAGTGATTCAGTTCTTCACGTACCTGAATGTCCTTTGTGTTAGGGCTTCAGCTAGGCACTGTAGGTGCTGAGATCAGTAAGGCATAGTCAAATGTAAGGTATTGTTAGCATTTGTAATAGGACTCTCCACATTCTTGGCAGATCTCAGGAGCACTTTATTTGTTGAAAGAATGAGTAGGATAAGTTAAGAAATAGTTTCCTTTTTAAATTAAGGCAGATACGTTCATACATACTCATGCGTTATATATACAATCATGTAGCAGATACACGCATACAGGATTGTGGAATTTTTAGCCTTCAAGCTGGTTCTCTCTTGGCAGGGGCGGGTTTGGGAAGAGAGCCACAGGACGGGGGCTCTGCTGCTGCCCTGCCTTTGCCAGGCACCCACTGCTGCATTCTAGGGTGGCTTGAAGCAAGGCTGCACAGAGAGGTGTTTGGGAAGTTGTTAGAGGTGTTTTTTTTTTTTTTTTTTTTTTAGCGGTCTCTGTGATTAAGGGTTATATACTGTCCATAAATTTAATTTTATTTAGGATGGTAAAGAGGACATTACAAATGAAGTATGTAATAAAAATGTAATAAAAAGGAGCCATTGGGTCTGATTGGGTTGAGAACCTATGGTTTCAGGAACATGTTATTAGGGTTCTCAAGGAATTTGAAATCTTTCAAAGAACCCAGCAGGAGCATCATGATTTGTGATGATCCCAGGTGAAACAGAGTTTTGTGCTGGAGCCTGCCACTGTGGCGGGAGGCAACATCATGTGATACAGGAATATCTGGGATATGACTGGGCACTAGATGTTGTCACCTGCGTGCAGGTCAGGAAGGCATAATATGCAAATAAGTCATGTGACACCGGGGCTTGTGGAAGTAGAGGGCAGGAGTCCCTGGTCTCAGCTTGCGTGATTTCACGGTGCTCACAAGACCCTTGATCATGCCTGGCTGCTTGGTGAGCGCTCACGCAGTACATAGGCTGGAAGGAGAGGCATCTGGAGGCAGTGGGACCCTGGAGAGGCAGAAAGAAAGGGGAGGTCGGCCAAGGTGGCCAGAGTTTGTTTACCTGCTTTACTAATTTGCCCGGGGCTGAAGCCTCAGCAGAAGGGTCAGTGACTCCTGAAACCTTGGCCTGGCCTGGCTCAGCAGTGTGTGCCAAATCCTGTTAGCACTGTGGCTGTGTGCCTAGTTAAACATTCAAGCCCCGTGGAGTCAGAGAGAACCCCCACGAAATGGCAATGTGTTCAGCGGTGTGTTTTACTACATGTGTTGCTTTTAATGGGTGTGAGAGATCAGAGAGGTCCCATGTTCGTTTCACAGACTGCTTTTAGGAATCATGTAGTAAAAGGTGAAGTGTATAAAATGTGGAAAATACGGCACATCTTCTAAATAGGCATGTGAAAAACATTTTTTAAGGGATAATATATGTCAAGGAAGGTTGAGCTATGTACGATGGGGTCTGAATTAGATGTTTGAACTACCTTTTCAATCCATTTTCATCTTTTTGGAATATATTCAGTGCTTGTCTCCTCTTTTCCTAGAGATGATCCTACCATTTTGTTTGATACAGTATCCATTCCTATCCCATTTCCGGTCTGCTCCCCTGCTGTTAGTGTACAGCGTGATTTCTCCCCTGCACTTGCTGCTAAATGTCGTCTGTAACAGATAAAAGTCAGTACTTAACTGGTTTCACATGCAGTTGTCCTCTTTATTCCACCCATTTTTCTTTAGGTCGTTCTTACACCTCTTCTCTATTTAACAAAGTTAAGAAAGAGCTTTCTGTTGCCAGTCCGTCCCTTCTCTCTAGTAAGGAAGGATGTAGATCTTCACCATTCAGTACAGTAGCAGCTGGCCACATGTAGCTCTTGAAAATTTAAGTTACAATGAAAAAAACATTGGAAATTCATCTCTCCAACTCACACTAGCCACATTTTGAGTGCTCAGCAGCCACTTGTGGCTGGTGACTCCCCCGCGACAGCCATAGAACATTTCCATCATCGTGGGCTGTTCTTTTGGACAGCTGGGTCTAGATCCCTGTAATACACTCCAGTAACTCACTTCCCATAGTATCTCATCACTTTCAGTTGCTTTCAGGGCTTTGATGCAAGCCTCTATGGTTTTCTGGAACCATCCAGAATTTTCTCCTCTGGTTCCACCTCTCATATCTCTAAGTCCAGCTGTGCGTGGACGAAATATCGGGCCGAGCCGTATTGCCGAGCCCATAACCTGACTGGGCCTCCTCTGTCTGCCTCTAACCTGGCTGTGAGTCAGCCCGGTCCTGGTTTATTCCCCGGGGCCCTCTGTCCCTTTGTTAATTGGGGTAAGTGGCAGGCATATCGGCCTAGATCTGCAGTGGTCATGAGGACTTTCTTGACCAGGGACAATGGAGTTGTTAACTCTCAGCCTTGTTAACTTGCAGTTTGAAGAGCTCTGTATTCCTTTATTTCATTTCTCCCTCTCTCTCTCTCTCTCTCTTTTTTTTTTTTTTTCCATTTCAGTGTGATTTTGTGGAGCCTGGCCCTGCCACCCTGAGCTTGATTTTGTGGACTTGTTTCCAGCAACTTTTCTCTCAGCCTTGATCTCTTCCCCTGATTTTTTTTTTTAAAAAACTTGTCCACACAAGTCCCATTTCTTTATTACATTTATATTTATGATGTATTCTTTGATCAGTGGTATTTTTGTGGTAAGTGTGTCTTTGCCCTGTTTATCGTATTTCTTTATTTTTAACAGAACACAGTTTGTAGTGTTAATTTAATACTTTCAGTTTTTCTTTTTTAAGTTGTTGTATATTTATTCAGTGGGAAACTTCATGGTATCGAAAATAAATGAATGCAATTCATTCAGTTCCATAAGGATGAATCTCAAACACGATGCTCAGCCAGAAAAAGCAACTTTCACAAGAAAACTTGTAAAATGTCATTTATTCAAATAAAAACCCTTTAATGCTGCGTATTGTTTAGCATTACACAGCATAGCAACTTGGGATTCAGAATAGTTATGTGCTCTGTCGGGGAGAAGGGTTTGCAGTGGAGGAAAGTCCACGGGGAGCCTTAACAGGGCAGATGACATTTTATTTCTTAACTGGTGGGACCCTGATGCTCAGCCTATTTTTCCTTACATGTCTCTATGTCTAAGATATTTTGTAAAAAATTCAAATATTCACACTTATTTTATTTTTTATTTTTAATTTTTTTTTTAATTTTTTTTTAAAATTTTTTTTTCAACGTTTATTTATTTTTGGGACAGAGAGAGACAGAGCATGAACAGGGGAGGGGCAGAGAGAGAGGGAGACACAGAATCCAAAGCAGACTCCAGGCTCTGAGCCATCAGCCCAGAGCCTGACGCGGGGCTCGAACTCACGGACCGCGAGATCGTGACCTGGCTGAAGTCGGACGCTTAACCGACTGCGCCACCCAGGCGCCCCTCACACTTATTTTAAAGATAAATAACAAAAATACCTAATTTACAAAATGAGTATTTCCCATTATCCATTTTCCTCTTAATATTTTAGTATATTTCTGTGTTTCTTGTAATTAATTTTTTCAGCTTCATTGCGGTATAATTGACCAATATTGTAAGATCTTAAAGTGTGCATTATGATTCTTTATCGCGTGTGTGTGTATAAGAAAATTAAGTTCTACCCCCTCAGCACATTTCAGTTAGACAATACAAAGTTGAGACTGTGGCCACCACATTTTATGTGAGGTCCTCAGTGTGTGTTTCTGTGTTTTGAGTCTAGTGTTGCTCAGAATAATTCTTTCTTCTCCTGAGGAGTTATCTGCTGCTCTTCATGTATTCCTTCCCCAAGCACCCGGCTGTGTGGTTTGGGGCTGGCACTTCCTGGCAGGGAGCGACTTGCTGCCCTGTCCAGAACCTTCCTTCCCCAGGGAATCTGAACGCACTACTGTCTGTCCTTCAGGTTCTATAGCAGACCTCCACTTTCCAGTCCAGGACAGGTGACTGCTGAAGACTTCTCCACCTGCTTTGGTGGACGAGGGGCTGTTGATTGTCACCCCAGCTCTGTGTGTCGATGTGCCCTGTCCCCTGTCCTCTTCTCCCACGTGGGCACTCTCTCCCCACTGCCTTGGTTTTGCTTTCAGTTTTGCTTTTTCAGGAGTGTACAACATAGTTGTGATGTTCTGGAGGCACAGATTGTGGCGGGAGTCTGGCCTGGGAGAGCTAGTCACCCGGCCTGTGGCTTCCCCAGTGGCAGTGTGGCCCCACTCTGGCTTCTCACCTCACACCCAGCAGCACTTGTAAGATTATTAAAGACAGACCTCACAAGCACAGCTTTGGATCTTCTGGGGAAGGTCTAGAAAGGGGAGACTGCCTCCGGTGCTGAAATGAAATGAGAGAAATCAGAGATGCCAGAGAAGATACAGCTTCTTGATCAGAAAATAGGGGTTTTGGGTTTTTCCATTGTCATGGCTTGAGCGAGTGTGCCATGTGCTCTGGGGAACAAGGAGATGCAGTTGGGGAAGCTGTTTTGGTCCCTGTTCCGGCCAGCATGCAAAACGCTCCTCAAAAGAGAGAGGATGACGTTCAACCTTGATGTGAATTGAGAACTGACTTGCAAGGTGAGGAAATTCACAGCAAGTCAGTACCACGTGGTGGTACTGCAGATGGGATTTGGAGTCCAGCTGGAAGGCCGGATCAGCATTTCTATGCAGAAACAGGTGATGAAGGCACAGGTGTGGCCACTCCCAGGGAAGTCTAAGCAGGAATTTTAAGAATTGCATGTTTTTCTTTGCATGGTGGGACCCTTCCAGGTGCGGTAAGGTGAGGCCGGCTATGTTGCCCTTTTCCCAGCTGAAGATGCTCACAGGAAGTGTCTCTGCGGGTAGCCTGACCCTGTGGCCGAAGGAAATGCCTTTGCAAATGAATCTAGTCTGGCTGAAAAGCGAACAGCGGTGTTGAAGGCAGCCAGGGAAGCCAGGCAGCCAGGGAAGCTGAGCCGAGCCTTCCCTCTGTCGCCGTGAGTGAGCCGCGGGCTCTGTGCCGCGCATGGAGTGGAGGCAGAGGTCGGTAGTCACAGCAGACAGTGGGCCCGGGTGTCGCCTGGCTCCCTGGGATTACACTGCAGCTGTCAAGAGTGCAAATCTGATGATCCTGGGAGGTAGCTCGTGAAGGTCACACTTGTGTTTTGTTTTGTTTAATCTCTTCCAGACTTCTGAGCTCTTGCCACGTCGAGTTTTTGGTTATTCAGGGTGATTCAGCCTGTTTCTTATACATATATGTTTTCCTACCCTAACTTTGGCCTGTTAGCTACTTCCCAGTCTTTCTGTTTTTCTTTTACCTGCCACCGCCCACTCCTTTACCGTGAATTCCCATGGATAGTGTGTGTATTCTGTACTGGCCTTACCTCTTCTCTGTATCTCAGAACGGTTGCATCTTGAAATTCACATAACTTTCTTTAAAAAAAAAACAAACCACCTACCCTGAGGTATGATTCACACACCATACAACGTACCACTCCAGCACACACAATTCTCTGGTTTTTCGTACATTCGCAGAGTTGTGCAGCCATCTCTGCTAACTGTAGAACATTTTCATCACCCCAGAAGGAAACCCTGTGCCCCCCTCCCCCCGCCCCTGGCAACCAGTCATCTGCTTCCCGTCTCCATGGATGCAACTCTTCTGAACATTTCATAGAAGTGGAGTCACACGCTTCATGGCCTTTGGGGACTGGCGTCTCTCTCTGAGCATCAGTCACATGGCTTTATTTCTATTTTCAATGTATTCTTTTGTTTGGTTTTCTTTTTCAGGTACTGGCTGCCACTATCCTCAGATCATAAATTGAGTCTTTCGTTCCTAGAGTCTCTTTTTCATCATCTATGTTCTGTACTTAAATCTGCAACTCTTAAGTTACTAGTTTAACTATTAACTATTGAAATCAACTGTGATTTCTCAGTTCTCTGGGGGAAAGAAAGAGGAGTCTGTGACTCCTCTTGTGCCTGCTTCAGACTTAAGCTGACATGCTCCCTTATGTCTGGTGTTGCTCCATGTTACCCTCTGGTGAATTGCCATCTACTGTTGCTCTCTTTCGGCTCCTGACACGTTTCCTTTTAGCCCTCTTGTTTCACGGCCTCTTCTGAGTATTTACATTATGTTATATTACAGTATTCCAAGATAGTTATCATAGACCTTCATATTTTTGGTTAGTTTTCTAAAACTCACTGTTAGAAAGCCTTTGTCACGTGTGAACATCCCATCAGCACACAGACCTGAATGCACGTAATTCTCTCTTCTTGCAGATGTGTGTAATCACTTACTCATTGTCCTCACACTCACTGACATCCTTCCATGCCCCAGTTGAATTTTTTGTGAACATCACTTCCCGCCTTTCCTCAGTTTACTCCTGAGTTGCTGCTGAAGGTGCTCTAAGGAAGAGCACCGTCTCTTCCTTTTTATGTGTGTCAACTCATTTAATGCTCACAAGAGCTCTGTGAGACACTATTACTGTTGTGTTCCTAGTGTTTCCATGTTACAGATGAGGGAACTGGAGTCAAGTGTTTAAGTCACGCTTTTCAACCCACGCTCAGTCTCTAAAACCAGAGTGTTCTTTTTTTCCTCTCCATTCCCTTGAATACTACTGTCTAGTTCCTAACCCTCAGTAAGTATTCAATAAATAGTCAGTTTGTTGGGTAAGTGAACTGAGCACATGATGAATGAGATAGTACCTGGTGGGCTCTTTATGGGTATGTCAAATGTTTTCCTTCAAAGAACTTACTTCTGTAGCCTTTGTGAAGGCCTGTGGCATGAAACCATAATTCAAGAGTGTTTTAGAGGTGGGAGGAATGGATCTCTGAAGTTTTCACCACTGGACTCTGCAGTGTTAATACTCGGCAACATAGCACATAGCGGAATAGCATTTAGTAAGGCCAAATTTGAAAGCGAAGAAGACAGTACATGGGAACACGGTCACTAAGTGCCTGGTCATCACATTTGGCTGGGATGGCAGCATATTTACTTATTACCAGTAGAGAGAGGGAAGCTGGGTGCAGAAAGCACTTGTTCCCAGAGCAGGATGTAGAGCGCGCGCGCGCGCGCGTGTGTGTGTGTGTGTGTGTGTGTGTTCAAAAGTTTGTTAGCCTAAAGTTTTAGTCAAAACCAAGTTAAACAGGCATGGTGCCCAACCTTTGTTTCTTTCACCTGCTTGAGTGGCTGTTTCATATTTTATTATGTGGGACTTCATTTTTTAAAAAGAGGTTAAGTTTTACCAACACCCATTCACCGTACGAACTTGTGATTTATTGTCAAGTGTTGCGGGAACCAGGATCAATCAGTCCTTGTGATTAGTGGTTTTACGTAGGAGCAGAAAGGACAGAGACCCATCGAGAGTGTTTTAATGTTAACAGGGTGAAAATGTTTTGTTTTCCACACCAAAACTTCTGGTCTTCTTAAGCAGAAGCAACGGACAGTTATGAAATATTGTATCTATAGTTTTATAGAACCTGGTTATTTGAGAGATTAGGTACCCTTTTAATCTTTATTTTCCTTATTGACTGACTGTATTTTAGTTTAAATAATCCTCATGCTACTCGGCCATTGCAGACCTAGTTATGAAGAAAAATAGAATACAAAGTGGAATAACTTTTCAGAATGTTTATGAACTAGGCCAAACCGATTGCCTCTCTTAGGTTTATTATTTCAAGTCATGAGTGATGCAGGTGCCTAGGCCTTTGTTATGCTGCTGACTCCCAGGGTTGTGTCTCAAAACATCCTTTCCTTCCTGATCATTCTCCTCTTTCTGCTAAACTGACATTCAGGTCCTTGATTCTGGGTAATGGAGCCTGTCTCATTCCAAAGCAAGGTCCCCGCAGGAAAAGACCATGATAAAGAAAGAAGGCCTCAGTAGTCTTTCTTTTCCAAAGTGGATTTTGGCATACACTCAAATTACACTACGATCACCAAAACTAGGCACTGATTTTGTGCACGTGACAATTTTCATCCTCAAAGAATTGATGATGTGCTTAAGAACGTTAACCACATCAGTCTCCTTCATGCACGCAGCCACAGACCAGCCCCTCCTCTAGGTAGAAGCATGGTAGGAAACATGTCCCCCCTTCTCTAGCCTCTGCAAACCCACGCTGATGAAAAAAGGCATCAATGCTGGTGAGGTTTAAAATCAACTACCGAGAAGGAATATAAGAAATCTTATTAATCTCCTGTTTATACTTAACAAAATAAATCATTTAGCTGCCTTATTTTGACCTTCTGCTCCAAGAGAGCCATTCTTTTGAACTTGGACCCCAGAGTCCATGTGTATTGTGGTTACTCATTAAATCCTTCTCTCTTATAAACTCTTTTCACTAAAGACTTTGATGACACTGGGGCTCAGTTGTCCAGTCCTGATACGTTGCTGGGATAGTTCACACCAGGCTGCCTTACTTTATCGGGCCGGTTTCGCTCTAGTTTTGGCAAAAAGTTTTACTTTCAATTTGGTTTTCCACATTGAAGTATGGACACTTAATGGGTTTACCCATTTTGCCTGTTGTGGACACATACACATATCAGATCTTTGAAACACTAGCAGCATTGTGGGTCATCAGGGGCTCTCCCTAAAGAAAAATTTGCGTAGGAAACAAAGAGCAACTGTTGATTTAACAGTTCCTCAAATGTTTTTATACATAGAAAGAACATGGAGAAGACTCCCAGTGATAAGCATGTCAAACACGCATGTTGAGAATAATAGCCGGTGTTACTGTTTTACTGTGTGTCAGGCACTGTTGTAAAGGCTTCGTGCGTGTGACTCAGTCTTTGCGTCAGCCCTAGGGAGCAAGTCCTCTTCCCAGCCTCACTATGATGAGGTGTCTTCTCTTGCTCCAGGTCACCAGGTGGAGCGGTGGCAGGCCCGAGCCCGAGGGCCCCTCTGCAGAATGCACGCGCTCACCCATCTCTGCGTGGCCCGTTGTAGAAGTGTTGCTACCACCACTACGCTTTGGGGAAGGTGGGTTCCTGTCCCCACCACTACTCCCTGACTGCCGTGTCCCCTGACTCCCTTATCACCCACTGCGGCTGGCGTTTCCACAGCTCCTTGGCCTCTCCTCAGCCTCATGCTCCCGTTACCATCTCCCCCTACACGCCTCGTGGCCCCCAGCCTGAAGACTCCCGGAGCTGGTCTATGTGGTGCCCTGCACGGGCCCCTGCTCCTCCCCGGCCGCTCTCCCACATGTATTCTCTGTTCCAGCCATACTAAATTCATTTCCATCTCTCAGCTCTGCCTGCCAAAGGCTCCCTTTCTGCAGGGCTTGTTCACAACCCTTACAGCAACACCCACGGCCTGATGGCAGCTGCCCCAGGCCCTGGCCCTTTTGGCTTTCACTCTGCATCTTTCAACCCTCAGCTTGGAGGGCCCTTCCTCCAGAGGCTTCCCTAACCACCCCCTGGTCTGCAAGGCGCCACCCTCCTATGCTTCCCAGGGCACCCTCACTTCCTTGTCCTAGGACTTTGTACTCACACGTGCCCACTATCTAGATCCCCGCTCAGGTGACAGCTGCATTCAGGTAGGGGTCATGGCTGACGTGTTCACGCCTGTTGCGTGAACGCACCTATCACAGCGTATGGTGGACACCTTGGTGAGTGATGAACGAGCAGCGACTAGGTAGTCACAGGCGGGAGGAGCGGCAGCGAGCCTCGGGGATGCGCACCCCCTGCGGCGTCAGAGCTTGTGATGCGGGGCTGGGCCGTGTTGCTCACGTCCCCTGGTGAGGGGCACGCCTCGACTTTCATGTGTGGCTTCAGCTTCATGCGTGTATCTGTGCGGCAGAGTCTGTAGCTCTTGCGGTCGGCTGGCTCGGCCTCGTGTCTGCCTTAGTCGTCACACCTCCCGGCAAGTCCTCCCTTACTAGCTCTTGCAGGTCTGGGGCTGCGTGGTGGGGGTGGGCAGTTACCTTACCGGGGACTCTTCCTGGGTTTGAAAGAACCGAGAGCAGTGGTAGCTCCTCACACCCTACCTTCCTCCCCCCTCCTCCCTCCTTCCACCCCTGCCCCGGTGGCTTTCTGCAGCAGCACCGCATGCTGTCCCGGGTCTTCCCCGCCTGCTGCCCCGCTGCCTGTCGTGCAGTCAGGGGAGAGCCCATGAGAGCAGTTCCGGGGAACAGGCCTTTCCACGGAGTTGTAAGCTCTTCCAGCATGGAGCCTCCATAACAGGTCAGAAGTAGAACTTTTCTCTGGCTAGCTCACAGAGGTGGTGTTTTTGTTTTTATTTTGTTCTGTTTTAATTTTTTTGTTGTTGTTTATTCATTTATTTTGAAAGAGAGAGAGCAAGTGGGAGAGGACAGAGAGAGAGGGAGAGAGAGAAGTCCCATGCAGGCTCTGAACTGTCAGCACGGAGCCCAATGTGGGGCCTGAACCTACAAACTGTGAGATGATGACCTGAGCAGAAACGGAGTCGGCCGCTTAACCGACTAGCCACCCATGTGCCCTTGTTTTCGTTTTAAAGTTTATTTATTTATTTTGAGAGAGAGAGTGTGAGCAGGGAAGGGACACAGAGAGAGAGAGGGAGGGAGAGAATCCCAAGCAGGCTTTGTGCTGTCAGTGAGGAGCCGAGCCAGACATGGGGCTTCATCCCATGAACCGTGAGATCACAACCTGAGTCAAAATGAAGAGTGATGCTTCACCATCGGAGCCACCCAGACACCCCAGAGATTTCATTTTTTGACCCTCCCAAGGCAAAATGACAAGTGAGCTCGGTGTCATCTGTGATGCAGTTGGAGGAATTCATACAAATGTACTTTTACTCCTCTGTCAAATTCCAGTTGATGCTTCCATTTCTTTCTCTTTCTTTTTCTTTTTCTTTTTCTTTTTCTTTTTCTTTTTCTTTTTCTTTTTCTTTTTCTTTCTCTTTTTCTTTCTTTCTTTTCTTCTTAAGTTCATGCTTCCATTTAAAGGTTATACACATATTTCGTTATGAATGTGATTGATCCTGGACATTGTGTGCTTTTGTTGAAGAAAAAAAAAACATCCAGAAGTTTAGGACCTTAGTTAAAAGTGAGCATTTTAGGGTCTCCTTTGGGGTCAGCAGCTGAAGTTACTTATCTCAGTCTTTGGATTTCCACCTGTGACCTGGATGTGCACTGGGATTTCTCTGGGTGTTTCCAGGGCTCCTGTCAAATTTTCAGTCTCAGAACAGGTGACTTGAAAACACCACGTAGTATTTTTATGAGGAGATAGGTAGATGACAACTGACTGAATGATGAAATGGTGTCCTAACCATAAAATGAAGAAAGACAATTGATTCAGGATCTTTAGGTTGTTTAATTTTTTAAAAGTATTTTATTTATTTATTTACGTACTTCCTTACTTTCTTATTTATTTTAGAGAGTAAGAGAGAGTGCAAGCCAGGGAGAGGGGCAGAGGGAGAGAATCTCAAGCAGGCCCATGTTTGGTCGGGAGCCCAGGGCAGGGCTCGATTCCACAACTCTGGGATCAGGACGTGAGCCAAAATCAAGAGTCAGATGCTCAACCACCTGAGCCACCCAGGTGTCCCAACTAATTATTTTTATTTTTGTTTTTATTTTTTTAATGTTTATTTATTTTTGAGAGAGAAACAGACAGAGCATGAGCGGGGAGGGGCAGAGTGAAAGGGAGACACAGAATCCAAAGCAGGCTCCAGGCTCTGAGCTGGCAGCACAGAGCCCGACGCAGGACTCACACTGACGTGTGAGCCAAAGTCAGACGCTTAACTGAGCTACCCAGGCACCGCCCAGCTAACTTTTTTAAAGTAATCTCTACCCTCATTGCGGCGCTTGAACTCACAACCCCGAGATCAAGAGTCACATGCTCTACAGACTAAGCCAGCCAGATGTTGCCCCCACTTTCTTTAAGTAATTAGGTAATTAATTTTAAAGCATTTATTAAAATGTACTGAATATAAGTATCTGTATGGGTTTAGGAGTGTAGATACCTCATCTCTTGATCAAATCTTTGTGTGATGCTTTTCCATTACCACCTTCTGCTGGAGCTTATAACTCTCCAGGACGGGGACCTATTGTGTTCTTGATTTTATTCTCTAGGAACAACATACCCTAGTCCTACGATAAATGTTTTTTAAACAAATTACATACATTCCCACTCCCCTTAACAAATTTGCAGTCTTGTCAAATTTCAGTAAGGACTAACAATGGATTCATTTAAATAAGGTTTGCTTCATTTTCAGAAATGGCTTGAGTTCTGTCTGAAAAAGCTGCTCCTTAGTATTTTCTCAGCAGATAGTTCTTCTGAATACCCACAGCAGGGAGCTACCTGCCCATTAGAGCTACTTCATGGTGTGGCGTATGTTTCTGTTATTTCAGCCTGTAACGAGAATTGTAAAGATGTCAGTTAATTGTCCATTTAACTAACTTTTTTTTTTTAATGAGGGTTTTGTGAGAGAATTAAATTCTTACAGAGTACAGGTTGACAGAATCCATGTTCTAGATCCACCAGAAGACCCATACTTAATAATCTGAATCAAGGGAGGTTTTAGTTACCCCTGTTGGTGCACATTATGGTCTCGTTTTTCGTGGCAGTTTTGCAATCCTGACATGGTAAAGTGGTCCGTATTCTAGATCACCCTTACATAGAGACTGACCGAACAAGTGTCTAGGGTGGACTGTCATTCCGCTCGGCTGCTGTCACAGAGCGGTCATGTGACCCTTTCATGGAGGAAGTTTTTAATGCTCATTTCAGCCCTCAAGGGAAAATGTGCAGCCAAAATTCAAAGAAAACATGATATAAGAAAATGGTGTGTTTTGGAGGCAAACATTCTCCCCGAGTCAGCACGTCTCTGAAAAGATCACGGAAATCAGTAGTAAAATATGACATTCATATTTTCACTTTACTCTCCACTTTTCAGGATCATGTCCTGCATAGAGAGCAAGATCGAGCTGCATTTCAACCAACGGTGGTTTCCATCTGTGCTGATTGTAATTTTTATCCATAGGTTTGAAGACATACCTGATAGCGGGTCAGAGAGCGAAGGAGTCTCGTTGCAGCTGTTCAGAGGCCTTGCTTTCTGGCTATGAGGTCATTGACGGCTCACGGGTGTCCTCAGGCCCTAGGGGACAGGGGACAGCATCGCCAGGGAGTGTCAGTGACTTGGCGCAGACTGTCAAAACCTTTGATAACCTTAAGGTTAGTTTTTTTTTTTTTCCTACTTCTTAAACTTTGTATTAATTCTGCAGTAGCACATGTGAAATGATAAGCGGCCTTTGGGTCTGTGGCAGACGACTTGGAACGCCCTGCAATTTGGTTTTTGCAGTTTTTAAATTTAGTCTGAAGTCACCAGCATTTTGCCTTTTTTAATACCTTTGCTTTTTTGACATATATGCACCTCCATTTTCTTTCTACGCTGCATCAATTTGCTTCTTACTCGAGTTGTTATTTTCTTTTTCTGAGACCTACGCTGTCTTTTGGGATTTTTGAAAGCTAATGATAAACGACAGTAAAGGGGATTCTTCTCGCATCTTGCTTGTAGAGCTAGTTCGTATCCTACTGCAGACACCATTTTCTCAAGTGCTCCTAACGTCTCTTGAAATCCAATGTCTTATGATTATTTTAACTTTGTTGGTGTGGATGAATCTTGTGGCGTAGCTCACTTTAAGAGTGCATTCTTGCCAGGAATGTTATAATATTTCATTGTTGGAACAGAGACCTCCTGGCGACTGTCTAGAAGTGCCCATTTCTGTTATAATAAACTACCACGGGATTAACATGGCAGACAGACCGTGGGCATTTGAAACCACTCCAGTTTATGAGCTGCTCCTCGGCTTCCACATTTGATTTCATTTTCCCTACTGGTATCTCTGGTTTATTTTTACGGTTGAAATATTTGAGGTTTCCATTTAATAAAAAAAAAAAATGAAAGGGAGAGAGAGAGAGAGGCACTGCTGACAGTTCCACTTCACTGTGTTGTGTCCTCGAACAGGTCAGGACGATGGCCTGGTGTTATGACTTTAATCCAGTGTGTCCCTGCTTGTCCACATTCACTCAGCGCTTTGAGAGCTAGCTCAGAGGGGAACACAATGTGGGCGTCCAGGTCCTTTCCCTCTGCCAGAATCCATAGTCCCTGCCGTCCAGTTATTTTGTGTAATTGTGCTCAGTTTTATTAACAGCACTCTGGTATCATTTTTATCGTGTGCTTTGTTAAGTTAGTGCGGGATTTGCCACCCTCAGCACTAGGAACGTTTCGGGCCAGGTAACTCTTCGTGGTGGGGGCCATCCTGTGCCCAGTGGGACATTGAGCACCATCTGTGGCCTTCACCATCACGTGCCAGGAGCGCCCCCTCCCCCCATTATGGTGACCAAGAATGTCAGACAGTGCCCAGTAACCCCTGAGACTCCTGAGGGGTGAAGGAGGGTGAAACCCCCTCTGGTTGAGGACCCACGGGGTAGGGTGCTAGACCGCCTCTTCCCCATATGCTCTGACACGTGCATGACAGCTAAGGTATCTGATACTTCCTTAATGCCTGCACACTTTGAAGACAGCCTCTTCGCGTGGGGCAGTGACTTGCAGCGGTCAGAACGCGGAGCTCCGGGCTCACGGGCTGTCCCTGCACACAAGCAGGGGAGAATTGTCAGGGGGTGAGACGTTAAAAACACCGTTTTCCAAGTACAGTTTCATTATTTGGAGAGAAATTATTTCCTCCAGGCTTCAGACTGAACTGCATTTAAATAGAAAAATAGAGCTCAAATCCAAAAATGAATGATTTGTTGTGTTTGCCTGATATGTTAGATTACGTGTATGTGTGTTTCTATCCGTAGCACATACCTTCCGATGTTAGTGACAGCGATTCACTGCTAAATTACCCTAAAAAGGTTTTCTCTTATCCCAAAAGAACATTTCTTGTTCTAGTTATATGTATATAGCTATAGTTATAGATATAAATGTCTTTATTTTTAAAATCTGGACAAAAACTATTTAGCGTATTCTGTTGCTGTGTATAAATTTTCCAAATAATCATTGAAAGTTTTCTGAAAATCTTGTGATCTATTAAGTTAACTGTGTCTGACAAAAGGAATTTGGGGTGGTGGGAGATCTTTGTGCCCTTTTCAGGAGGGAAGATCTTGAAGTGTAACTTCGGGACATTTTGATGGTGCAGGGAGGGTAATGGCATCTGAGTCTAGGGCCGCCCCGCGCTTGGAGTGGAGAGGTGGACGGCGCGGTCTCCACTCCAGGCCTTGCTGATCTAGGGCAGCGGGGCACAGGCTCGCCCCTCTGCTTCGGTTTCTGCGGGATCAGGTGAGAGCAGGCCTCTGTGAAAGCCTTGCAAATAGGAAGCACTGGGTGACTTAGGGAGTCCTTAGAGCTATTGTCCTGAGCTGGAAGGACAGAAAACTGAGGTCTGCTTGAAGGGTTATATACACTCTAATGTACGTGTAAGGCCTTCCTTCGAGTAAGTTTTTGCACAACAGAAAAAATACTGGCTGCCCGCTCATAGGTTCTTAGGGCGGGTTTAACCCAAACACCTGTCAGCACCTCACACGAGCCATTGGTTTGTTGCCTTACGTGGTCTGTACTCCGGTCAGTTTTTCTAGTTAGCTGGAAGCACTGACTGCTTCCTCCTTCTCCTTCGTCAGGGTCCGTTGACTCTCCCTGGGAACGCACTTCTTCCCTTCGTGGCTGCTGCTGCCTCCTCCAGTGAGCGCAGCTCTCATGTAGGTTTGTGTGACCATCCTCGCATCTCCCCACCCACTGTGGGAAGCCCCGGCTCGTTGGAGGGGCCTGTGCCAGGCACTGTGTCTTTTGAAAGTACCTTCCCTTGGGGCGCCTGGGTGGCGCAGTCGGTTAAGCGTCCGACTTCAGCCAGGTCACGATCTTGCGGTCCGTGAGTTCGAGCCCTGCGTCGGGCTCTGGGCTGATGGCTCAGAGCCTGGAGCCTCTTTCTGATTCTGTGTCTCCCTCTCTCTCTGCCCCTCCCCCGTTCATGCTCTGTCTCTCTCTGTCCCAAAAATAAATAAAAAACGTTGAAAAATAAAAAAAAAAATAAAAAAAAAAAGAAAGTACCTTCCCTTGAGCAGTGGTTTCTCAGGCCGGAAATAGGCATCAAGTACGGACAAGTGTTGTGTGGTCACGTAAACCTGCGCAGTCTGGGCTGCGTGCAAGAGAAAGGGTCTCTCTTCTCCAGGGCTGTTCAGAGCCTCTAGCGTGCTGACAGCCACGTTGGGGCCTCCAGAGGGATGCGGAGGCCGTGCTCTCAGGCCTTGGTGACCACAGACTTCTTTTTTCAAGCAGCACCTTTCGGAGGAATGACTGTCTAGTGGAAGGAGTTTCTCGCAGGAACCAAGAAGCTGGGGAAAGGTGTTGAGTGAATATTCCTCAAGTGAGAGCATGCGTGTCTTGGTCCTCCCGTCGCTCCTGTCACCCGTGGTGCTCCTCACGTCCCTTCCCTCTGGGCTTCTCTTCCTCGCCCCATGCGGCAGAACTGCAGCTTCCTGTGTGTGACCCCTCTGGCTAACTGTGCTGTCTCCCCATCTCCAAATCCATGGTCAATTCAGCTGTAACCTACCCGTTTGCTTGTTTCTTGGGCAGCTTCCTGTGAGCTCTTTGAATGCGGGAGGGCCCCAAGTGTTAAATAACGTATGCTTTTCCCAAGTGTGCACTCTGGCATGTGGTAGATAATTATAATTTTTTTTGGCTTACGTTTTTAATTCTTTTTTAAAGTTTATTTGAGAGAGAGCACATGAGCAGCGAAGTGGCAGAGGGGGGCAGAAGGGAGGGAGAGAGAGAATTCTAAACAGGCTCCTTGCTGTCAGCACAGAGCCTGACGCGGGGCTCAAATTCATAAACTGTGAGATCATGACCTGAGCTGAAATCAAGAAGTCGGTCGCTTAAATGACAGCCACCCAGGCGCCCCAGGTTTTTAATTCTTGAATGAGACACAGAGAGCTGTAGCTCTGCAGAGTTAGGCCACAAGTAGGACCGCACTCAGAAGCCTGAGCAGGACTGAATAGGAGCAGGTAATGTCAACACAGTACTCTTGTCTACCCCCTCGACGCGTGTCCCATGCAGGTAGTCTCCCAGTTCAAAGCTGGGGTAGTTTTACATAATGTTTCATAAATTCGTCTGTGATGACCTACCAAGAAAAAGTAGTGACGTCAAAGGATAAAGGGTTTGGCCCTGATGTCATAGATCAGAGGGAGTGCTTCCCACGCCCAAGTCTTGGCTTCTTGAGTGGGGCAGTGAGGGTTTCTCATCAGGAAGGCCCTGCCATAACCTGTTGCGGGACGGGTTCGACCAACACCACAGCGCCCAGCTGTCTGAGCCTGAGCTTGCAAAGAAAGCTCTAAGGTTTGGAGTAGAGGAAGGAGGAATCAAGAGGGGAGCCAGGGAAGGAGACAAGGACTCTAAATGTCAGTGTCATGGAAGGGAGCTTTAGTACCACGGAAAGAGCCAGAACTTAAAATCAAAGAGCCCTCCCAAAGCCTTGTCACTCAGTTTCTCTGTCCACAGTGCAGTAGTGGATGGCGAGCTCCCAGGGCTGCCGTGAAGAGTAGCCGAAGTCATGCCCATGAATGCTAGGTTTGGAGGCTCACTTACTACCGGACATATGTTTGTTCACTCCATGTGGAGAAGTGGACGCTGACCACGGTGGGGGGGGCGGTCAAGAAGGACAAGAGGAGGCAGATCTCTGCTTTGATTTGCCCACAAGGAGTCACTGACTCTCTCAGGAAGGTCTTGCCTTCTCTATGTGTTCCGACTCCAGGGAGGTTCTTCAGATTTTGCTGTAGGGGACGTGACCATGTCATAAATGTGATATTGGAGCAGGAGCACCTGGGCCTGTGCAGTGTGACCTGAGCTCTGCAGTAGATGTCTACTGCTCCTTCTCCATGAATGCTGTGGATGATGGATGGATTGAGACTACACATGCCAGTAAACATAGCTGGTCAGACGTCTCTGCGAAGAGCAAAAAAACGAAAACTGAAATGTGGATGGTTTTTTATCACATCAGTCTTAACCAGTGAACTGCGTGTGTGAGCTGTGAGAGCATCTTGGTTCATCTGTGAAGGACCTCATTGGCAAGACACCTGCTTGCCCAGTCTCTGTGAATTTAACCTTAATCTATTATTCAGAACCCTGGGGCTGCACGCACACAGGGAGTTTCTGCATGTTTACAGTCAGTAATGAGGCTAACGGTGTGGATTTGCCTACATGGGGGCAATTCATGGAGGATCTGTCCTGTTATCAAAAGGGCAATACTTTCCCTTTGAGGTCACTAGCTCTGGGGACCATCCTTCTGTGGTGTCACTGAGACTTTTTTCATGACTCTAAATAAATGGTCACTCTTTTATGTCCTTGTTATTTTTACTCAAAATTATTACAAGGAGGCTCCGTGGGCTCAGTCTGAGGAAGCGGCCATTCTTCTAGTTCATTACAGAAACAGGAAAGGTAGTATCTGTCTGTAGTTTAGACACTACATATTTATTATAACTGGTGGTTTAATTGGTAGTGGTGATGGTTGCACAATTCTGTGAATATACTAAAATTCACTGAATTATATACACTTTAGATGGGTAAATTGCATGGTACATAAACTCTATGTTAATAAAATTCTTACAAAATAAATAGTCTGATTCCAAAATGTGAATATGAAGTAAGTTTAAAAAAAAAAAAAGACTCCAGGTTGTATCTCCATTTCCAGTCCCGTGTTTTTCCTTCTGTCAGAGGAAGCCTGTCCCATGGAGGTCGGCAGTTACCCTCACAGAAGAGTTCCAGCTGAGGGAGGGAGAGAGCCATCACTGGGACACCACCATGGTATTTTCTGCAGGCAGGGTCCCTCAGTGAGTTCTAAATTAGTAGGTAGAAGTTTAAGGAGAAGCAGGATATTTGCACAGCCTCCAAACACCCCCACCCCCCGATATTTATTGATTGCAAAGAGAAGAATAGTAACTCCACGGTGGAAAACCTGGTGGGCCCTGCCTCACTGGGTGATGAAGGCTGGCATGTCTATTAATAAGGCTCTCAGTGTCACGTGCATGCCCCCGCACCCTGCCGTGTGATGTATTGACAAGGGCACGTCACCTCTGTGGGGTTCTTCTCCCAACTCCTAAACCTTGGCCAACTTGTGAGATCACACTGGACAAGTGCAGATTTGAGGCCGGTCTACAGAGCACATGACACCTGACCATGACACTGAAGGAGTGACAAGTCACCAAAGACGAAAGACAGAGGACCTGCCACTGGCTGGAGGAGACAAGGAGATGCTAAATGCAGCGTGGGATCCCGGAACAGAAACCGGACACTCAGGGGAAAGCTGGGAAATCTGAGCCTGTAGCGCAGTTTAGTAGTTCTGTGCAGTGTTAATTACTTAGTCTTGATGAGCGCGCTGTGGTTGCTGTGAGGTGCAGACGTCTGCGGAAGCGGGGACTGACATGTGGTGGGGACGGTTGGGGACGACACGTGGCCTGCAGCTCTCTGGACTCTTTACCACTCTGCGTTAAGTCTGTTGTCTCACGATGTAAACGTGTAATGTATGTGTACTAACTTTTTACTGTAGTTGTGCTATTCTAATCATACTATGTAATATAAGTATACCGTGTTGACTGTATTTCTGTGATATATCACATGTGAATTGAACTGGAAGATGTGTCCAGCGTCATTTAACTGGTATTATTAGGCAGTAAAGTACTGCACGTAAATGAAATTTCCCCAAATAACCACACATTTTCTTCTTTTGACTTCCTGATGGAATATTTCCACAGCACAGTAATGATCTGCTTGCCTTATTAGCCTCCCTTAATAAAGCCAGTGGTCGTTTAGGGCCCAGGAATCTGAGCAGGGTTCTATGACTCTGTGCTCTACGACTTTGAGATCTTACGTCTGATTTTTACAGGTTTTTGTTTTATTTTGTTGTTGTTTTGCCTCCCGTACTCTCAGACTGTGCATTTTCTGTTCTTAAAGCTTCTAAGTTGCCTTACTTCTTCTGTAACAATTTCTGCTTCTATTTTCCTCTAGTATTTTGTTTGCAGAAATCATCTACTTGGAAGTGTTCATGCTTCTGCTAACCCACTAGCTTCCACGATGCTGCACTGGCCCGCCAAGGATAGGAGAAGGCAGGTGACTTACTCCTGCTCCCTCAGAGAGGCCACATGCTCGGATAGGGTCCAGGGTGCTGCCACCTGGGCTTCAGCTCCCCTCTGTCATTTTCTAACTGCATAACTCTGGGCAAGTCCTTTCTCTTCTCTGCCTCATGTGTAGAAGGGAGCTGATCACAGCGTCTGCTTCCCGGTGCTTCTGAGGACTACGGGCAGAGAATGCAGAGCCCTGCGTGGGCCTCAGGAAGTCTGTCTGTCGTTACCGTTGCACATTGCACGTTCCTGTCTGCCACGCTCAGCCTGGGTTTCAAGTTTGGGAGCACATGCTGCCTTTCTGGGTCCCAGGACAGCTCACTGAAGTCACACTCAGCAGGCCAAACGGGTGAAGCCAGGCCTTTCTGATATTTCCTCTTCGATTCTCAGAAAAGAGGTCTCCCTGCTCCCTTCCTTGACAGTTATGAAAAAGGACAGCTGTTGGCTTGGAAGTGATGTATCTCGTGAAGAGAGAGAGCCTTGAAGAAAAACCTGTTTTTTACCTCTATGACATGTATTCTGAACAGAATGGAGCATGTGTACATTGAAATGGGTTTAAAACAAATGCATTTATGCTCTAGTGTGTTGGAGAGGTAGTTATAATCTCCGCTCCAAAGCTGACGTCCATGCTGGGGCAGGAGCAGACATCATCTGGGAAAATGTAGAGTGTGTTCTTGGGTGTTCTCCAAGGGATCTCGGGTTTCCGAGGCAGCAGCCAGCACACTCCGCCCCTACAGCTCTGTTTTGGGGACCCTACCTGGTCTTAGTAAAGCTTCTCTTGGTGCCAGTTGCCAGCAGTGCCACTTAACCAGGAGGTGGTCATCTGCTTGGGTTACTTCAGGGGAGTGAGGCACAGGAGATCACAGTGCCAGAGTCATTCCTGGGTCCTCCCCGTGTTAGGAACGGAGGCCAGAGAACGGCTCTATGGTGGTAAGCGACCACGAACCTGCAGTCTGACTCCCCCTGTTGATGAAGCTTTGTGTCCCCAGAGCGGCCGCATGGTCTTTTACGAGGAGTAATTGTCAGGCACACGGGACCCCAGACACTGTGCGGATAAGGACCTGGTTTTGTGCATTGCTGTGCCCTCAGCACATCGGGATTCTCAATCCCGTATCGTCGTATCGGGCTGTTGGACACCTTGCCTCCCAAGGTGGTAAGGTACCCCATAGAGTTCCCTGAAGTCCGAAATGCTCTTCCTAGTGAGGACTTCTCCGTAGGAGGAGAGCCGGGTGTTTAACGGGTGGGGAAACATCTCAGAGGTGTCTCGTGTGCTTCGCAAAAATCAGTTTAAGAGATGTTTTCACCCAGATGAACACGAAGCTGGAAAATAGTTAAAGATTCTGTGGGTGGTGGAGAGGGAGACAAGCCCACCTTCTGTGGCCTGCAGGGGGCTCCCTGGCGCAGAGGGGATCCTCACCACACAGCAGAAGGGAGTGTTCGGTTGTGAGGAAGTCTCCATCAGTGCACAGACTTCACTAAGGTTTTTTGTTTCATTTGTTTTAAAGATTTAATCAGTAAAATTGTCCCCCAAAAGCAAAGTAGATGAGGAAGAAATAGAAGGACAAAGAGCCACGTTTTCAAAGCACTGCGCTGCAAGTTCCTGGGGCTGCTGGTTCTGCCGCCCGCTCCTAGGGCCTACACTGCCTGCACGAAGCTGCTGGGGGGATGCAGAGGGACCAGTGAGCACTGTTCAGGCCACTGGGAGTCCCGACCACAGGGCCTGCTCTCTGCTGCTTGACGCGTGACTCTGACAAGCCCCCGAACCTCCCACAGCACAGTCTCTAGAGCATGATGACCATTATGTCTGCACCTTTGCTCCCGGAGGTTCTTTTGTGGGCCGGCCACCTGACCTAACCTTTGTATTAGAACATTTTATTACGGGAGGGAACAGGCCCCGTGGCCTCTCTCTGTCACAGAGATGTAGACTTGGGTTGCCCAGTTGTCCCAGGCTCCTGAGATCAGCCAATCCCCCTGGACACTCCTGGTCTCCACGGGCTTCTTCCAGCCCCTTCGCAGTCACCCTTCAGAGAGAGGGTGTGTGCCTGCGAAGCGTATCCAGGGACTCCTTCACAGAGGGTGTGTGCCCTCTGGTGTCCAGTAGGTTTGATAGCCACTGTTGCATATTTGTGGCTCTGAGTGCTTAAAACATCTTTCATGTGTGACGCCAGGGTGCCATGGGCAATGTCTGAGAAGCACAGGGCCTGTTTTTAAAGTACATGTTCTGTGCTTGAGGAGAGAAAAGTACTCAGGAACAAACGATGCCAAGAGATAATGAGGTTGGCTGCTCTGTCTGTGACAAGGACATTAAAGGACCAGATGTGCTGTCTTTAGAACCCGAGGTTTTACTGTTAAGGACCAGCATTTGCTGAGTGCTCACTGACGCTGCAGGCACAGCCCAGTGTGGTGAGCACATGTGCGCTCCCGCTCGCTCGAGCACAGTCCTCCCACGGGGCCAGGACGGGGCTCCCTCGTCCTGCTCAACTGTATTTTGGGAGGTCAGTAGCGGGAGACACAGTCCTGTTTCAGAAAGGAGGAAACAGGCCAGGGAGTCTCGTACCTATTACGTGTTAGAACCAGGATTTGGTCCATGATACGGCCTCTGATCACTGTGTTACACACCAGTAATCACTATAGTAACTTCTAGAAGCTAGCTAGAACTACTATTGTTATGCTACTTCTCTAGCCTTGGAGTTTAAAAAGTGGCCAGAGAGGTAGCTGTTACTCTTTCATTGTGTCTTCAAGAGGTTGGGGAAAGCCCCAGACCCTCAGGGTATGACCCAGCTTAGAGTCTCTCTGACTGTCCCCTGCACCGGATTGTACCCCCCTCTCCCCCTAGGCTGCCAGTTGGCCTTTGTGAAACCAGTGTGGCCCTAAAGGAGCAGCCACCCCTGCCGCTACCAGAGCCACTTACTCCCACCCTCGCCCACCACAGGACACCCTCGGGAATCCTGCTGGGCCTGTCGGAGGCCTGCTGCTTTGGTGTATATATCGCCACTTTGCAAATGAATGTGAGTGTTCATACTTGTACATTGCATCAGATTCCCAGATGACACAACTCTTTAGAATCTTTATTTCTTTTATTTAATATAGTAGAGGCCTGAAATCTAACTTCAGATGTGATGTAAGTCATATCCTTGCCCTTGGACCCTAAATGATACTTATTTATTTATTTAGTTTAGTTTAGTTATTCTGAGAGAGAGAGAGAGAGAGAGAGCGCGAGCAGAGAGAGAGAATCACAAGCAGTCTCCGTGCTGTCAACAACACGTGAACCATGAGATCATGATGTCAGTAGGATGCTTAACCGACTGAGCCACCCAGGTGCCCCTAAATGATACTTATTTATTTATTTAGTTTAGTTTAGTTATTCTGAGAGAGAGAGAGAGAGAGAGAGCGCGAGCAGAGAGAGAGAATCACAAGCAGTCTCCGTGCTGTCAACAACACGTGAACCATGAGATCATGATGTCAGTAGGATGCTTAACCGACTGAGCCACCCAGGTGCCCCTAAATGATACTTATTTTAATTTTCTAAAATAACGTCTAGCCTTCTATAATGTATTCCAGTGTTTAACGGTGCTTAGTATGCTAGAAATTGTTCTAGAGTCCCGCTAGATCTGTCCTGCTGCCATTCGTCTTCTCCACCCGCAGCCGTTAGTTGCTGTCTTGGTGGCGGCTGCCGGCACGCAGGATCACGTCCATAGTAAGAGTACGTCGGTGCAGCATGCACTGAGCGCCGGGAGCAAGGCCACGAGTCGCCATCTTCCTCGCTTAGTTCTTCCCACACGTCTGCAGCAGCCATCCCCACTCCTGTGTGTAGGGGAGAGGACTGAGGTCCGCAGTCTGAACAGGGAGCTCCACGCCCTGGCTGTGAGAGGCAAAGCCTGCCCTTTCTACTCCGCCTGTCCCTGCTGAGCCTCCGCCTGTCTTTTCTGGGTCAGCTAATTGCTCAAGCTTCGGAGAATTCCTGCGTCTGTAAACATGTCCCTCTGACTTTTCAGCCCGTTGTATACAAACAGCTCACCGTCACACACAGCCTGAGAAACTTGTGTAGGCTAGTGGCCGGTCTGTTGGCTTAATAACAGATCTATCGAGATCTAATTTACACTCACACAAAATGTACCCTTTTAAAGTAGACAATTTGGTGGGTTTCAGTATACTTGCAGGACTGTACAGCCGTCACCACAGTCCATTTTAGAACATTTTCATCACCTCCCAAAAGAAACTCCACATCCTTTAGCTCTCTCCCCATTCCTTCATCCCCTCATCCACTGATCTCCTTACTATCTCCATGAACTTGCCTTCTCTGGACATTGTATATACATGGAATCATGTAATAATGTTGTCCTTTGTGTCCGGCCTGTGTCACCTATCAGTGTTTTGAAGGCTCATCCATGTTGTAGCACGTGTCAGGGTTTCATTCCTTTTGATGGCTGAATACTCTTCCATCCTGTGGATGTTCCACACTTTGCTGATCCTTTCATCCATTGATGGACATTTGAGTTGTTTCTTTTTGGCTGTTATGGATAGCGCTGCCCTGAGTGTTCACGTACCAGTCTGTGTGGTCGTGTTTCCGTTTTTCACTTGGCCAGTTTGTTTTTAATTCATGCTCAAGTGGCTCAGTAAGCCTTCCACTTGGTTAAAACCATTCGGCGCCACAACCAATTGCACCTGATAGACTTGATTGGATTACAGGTTGTGGCTGTGCTTTCTGGGTGTGTTCCTACGGCATGTGTTTTTCTTGTAGACCTGCCCTTCGTGCGGAATCACGTTCGCCCCCAAATCGGAAGCTGGTGCAGAAGGAGGAGCGGTCCAAAACGGCTGTCAAGAGGAGCATAAAAACAGCACCAAGGTAACAAGCTCATGGCTGTTCTTTCCATCAGCTCCTCTCCAGGTGCATCCACCCTTGGTGACATTCCTGTCTTGTCGGCTTCTCACTTCTGAGAATAATTCCCCGTGGGCGACACCATTCCATACCTTCTCGTCCTTTGGGTTTTGACTAGACCAGTAAGATCGGGTTGGAGAGTCAGGACTCACCCTTGTGAAGTGGAGTAATCACATGCCTGCCTTCGCAGGCACTCAGAGCTTCAAGATGCGGACTGCTGTAGCCAGGGAAGGTCTGTGGGGTCAGAGCACGGGGCAGAACATGCACATGCAGGGACACGAGGGGGCTCTGCAGGAGCAGAGATGTGTCGTGAAGAGAGGCTTGGGGTCAGGGCTGGCAGCGAGGACACTGCCACTGAAGTCTCACCCAGAGACAGAGTCAGGACCGCAGAGGAAGGGAGGACAAGCACCAAACCGGGAGCCCTTTGAATACAGCTTATAAAGGCTGACTCTCCCGGGAGGCCTGCGTCTGTTATCCTCCGCCCTCCCTCTGATCGATCCCCGTACCGTATCCACCGCCCCAGGCCCCCACCCCCCCGCCCCCGCCGCTTCCCCCACAGCCCTCTGCAATGCCGATTCTGTGGTTGGCAAGCTCCGAGAGCCTCAACTCTTCCTTGGCCTTCTCTCCACCTCCTTACTGGTCCTTCCCACGATGTCACCTTCCTGGCTGCCTCGACCCCTGGAGGTGCAATTTGACAAAATAGCGGGGGTGGGGAGAAGCGGGTGGGTGGGGAGGTCGAGCGTCAGATCAGAACAGAGGTGTGAGGGTGCTGGTCAGTCGTGCGGCAGGGCTGGTGTGGTGGAGGCCGGGATGGAATAACACTGTGACATGCCTGCACTTCAGCCTCTGTGTCTGCCTCCCACTCCCCTTGTCTTGAGGCAGGCTCCTGGAGCTCCTAATTCCAAAACTCAAAATGGACTTCTGAGTCCTCCCCACGAAGAGAAGCTCACCAACAGTCAGACCTCCCTGTGTGAGATCTTACAGGAAAAGGGAAGGTGGGCAGGAGTGAGCTTGGACCAGTCAGCTCTCCTTCCGCTGAGATTCAAGAACATCCGGGAGAAAACAGACGCCCATTTTGTTGATGTTATCAAAGAAGACAGGTAAGCATCAGCCATTCCCAGTGAAAGTGAAGGTTTGCAGGTTTGTAGGTAGAGGTCTCTCCCTTTTTCTGAATTTGCTGATCCCCATGTATTTGCCCTCCACTGTCAGTAATTTACTTTATTTTGAAGTAATTTGAAACTTGCAGAAAAGTTGCATGGATAATACAAAGAATTCTCGTTCTACTCTTTGCCCAACTTACCAACTTGTAACATTTTACTATGTTTGTTTTATTCTCTCTCTCCTTCTTTATCTTTCTATGAAATTTATGTTTTATTTTTTTTGGAACCATTTGATAGCAAGTTGGATACATCATGCCCTTTGCCCCTAAATTGTGTATTTCCTAAATACAAAGATGTTCTTTTACATAACCATGGTTCCTAAATTCAGGAAATTTAGCACAGATGGAATATTTTATCTAATCTACAGTTCATATTCCAGTTTGACCAGAAATTTGGGCCACAGAAATGATGTGTCCTTCTCAGGTTCCCTATCCAGAGGCACACGGCGCCCTTTGTCTTCCATCAATGGTAGGGATTCTGAGTACCCAGGCCGGTGCTGTTGACTTCTCCAGTCTGTAGTTATTGTCTCCTCGAGACTACTAAGTGGGACTTGAAGACCACACACGTACTCCATTCCTCATCAGACTGCCCTAGATTTCATCTCCTTTGATGGTTCTTGCCTGGAACGGTCTTTGCTCTGGTGGTGCAAAGTGTCAGTTTTCCTACCTCGGCACCGACTGCACACTTCTCATTAGGCCCTTGGCCTACCGCAGGGAAGAAGAGCCCCTCCTTACTTACTACTTTTTGCGTCCATCTATTGCCAGCCTGGACTCAGGGAGTCCTCTTGGATTTCATAGGATGCAATCTCACCACTGGCCTTATTATGTGTGATGCTCCAGTTGTCCTGAATCTGCCAGGCAGAGCGCCCCTCGGGCTGGGCCCCATGTCCTTTTGACACCCCCCTATCCTTTGTTTTTCAAAGTTTCTGGCACCCTTTTCTAGCACAACAGGATATTCCAGGCCCATTTTATATCTCCTCTGACCCTGCTCAAGAATCGGCTATTTCTCCAAAGAGCCTTGCCTCCTTTCAGTGAAGAATGGTATTCAGATATGTTAGTTGTTAATGTCTGATTAATGTCCTTGTAGCCAAAGACGTACTCTATGTGATTTCGGTCCTTTTACATTTATTGATACTTGTTTTATGATCTCACATGGGTCTCTTTTGGTGAATATACCATGTGCACTTGAAAAGAATATATTCTGCATTTTTAGGATGTTATGACCCATAAACACAAGTAGGTCCCAGAGGTTGGCAGTATTAGATCATCTGTGTTTTACTTTTTGTCTATTATTCTATCATCGTGAAGAGAGGGATTTTTAAATCTGTCACCGTGACTGTGGAATTGTTGGTGTCTCTTTTTAGTCCTGACAGTATGTGTTTCAAGTATTTTCAAGCTCTTTTTGTTTTAGGTATATACACGTGTATGAGTGTTATAAATTCCTGGTGAATTGGTCCTTTTGTCATTTTGAAGTGTCCCTCTTTATCCCTGGTAATACTGTGACTCAAAAACCACTTTATCTGATACTAATGTAGTAACTCTAGCCTTCTTGTTCTTACTGTTTGCCTGGTATATCAGTTTCCATAAAAAAATTTCAACCTGTGGGGCGCCTGGGTGGCGCAGTCGGTTAAGCGTCCGACTTCAGCCAGGTCACGATCTCGCGGTCCGTGAGTTCGAGCCCCGCGTCGGGCTCTGGGCTGATGGCTCAGAGCCTGGAGCCTGTTTCCGATTCTGTGTCTCCCTCTCTCTCTCTGCCCCTCCCCCGTTCATGCTCTGTCTCTCTCTGTCCCAAAAATAAATAAACGTTGAAAAAAAAAATTAAAAAAAAAAATTTCAACCTGTCTTTATATTTGAAGTGTGTCTCTTGTGGGTCTTACTTTTTTTAAATCATTCTAAAAATCTCTGCCCCTTAATTCCATTTTAATATATTTACTGGCTTTTTAGCCATACTTCTTTGCATTATTTTATTTTACTTTTTGGTGGTTGCCTTAGAACTTACAGATAAGCATCCTTGAATTTTTATAGTCTTCTTATGGTTAATGTTGTATCATTTCACTTTATATTTTTTTTAAGTTTACTTATTTATGTAACTAATCTCTATACCCAGTGTGGACCCCAAACTCATGACCCCAAGATCAAGATTCACATGCTCTTCCAACTGAGCCAGCCAGGTTCTGCTGTATCATTTCACTTAACATGTAGACATCCTATAGCTGTATAGATTCATCCTTCTCTTCCAACCCCTTATGCTGTAGTTTTTACACGTGTTACATTTACATGCATTATAACCCCAGCCTCTAATGCCATTCTCTTGGTAATCTCACATTGGTCTCCACTGATGACTTTTCTGTTGAGTTGGATCATATTTTCCTGTTTCTTTGCATGTTGTGTAATTTTAGATTGTGTCGTGCTTAGAAAATCTGGATTCTGTTGTATTAATCTGAAGAGTCTCAATTTTTTCTTTCTTTCTTTCCCTCTTCCCTCCCCTTCCCTCTCCTTCCTCCCGCCCTCCCTCCCTCCCTTTCTTCCTCCCTTTCCTCCCTCTCTTCCTTCCTTCCTTCCCTCCCTTCCTCCCTCCCTCCCTTCCTTCCCTTCCTCCCTCCCTTTTTCCCTCCCTCCCTTCCTTCCTTCCTCCCTCCTTTCTTCCCTCACTTCCTCCCTCCCTCCCTCCCTCTCTCCCTTCCTCCTTCCCTCCCTTCCTCCCTTCCTCCCTCCCTTCCTTCCTCCCTTCTTTCTTCCCTCACTTCCTCCCTCCCTCCCTCCCTCCCTCCCTCCTTCCCTCTCTCCCTCCTTTCCTCCCTTCCTCCCTCCGTCTGTTCTTTCCTTCCCTTCCTTCCTCCCTCCCTCCCTTCCTTCCTTCTTTCCTCCCTCCTTTCTTCCCTCACTTCCTCCCTCCCTTCCCCCCTCTCTCTCTTCCCCCCTCCCTCCCTCACTTCCTTCTTTCCTTCCTCAGGCAGTTCACTTCCCTAAACTCAGACACCGAACGTTGCCTCCCCTGGGGTAGGCAGCTGCTCTTTTTTTTTTCCAGCCTGAATTAGGCTGCTCAGAGTCTGCTGTGCATGTGCACACCTCAAGCGTCAGCCAGAGACTTGAGCAGAGCTTATATGGTGAATGTGGGGGTGCCCCTTCTCTATTTTTTTTCCTCTGGGATTTTCAACCTCATTTTCTCAACCACAAGCCCCCAAACATTGTTTCCTGATTTTCCAAGACAGCGAGATTGTGGCTTTTCTATCTGAGTTTTAGCCATCCTGCATGTGTTGCTGACTAATGGCGGTCTTCAGGCCAAAAAAAAAAAAAAAAAAGGGAAATTAAGCTGGTGCTGTTCCCTTCTTCCAAGTCTGACTCTCCTCCATCTTCTGTCTGCTTTGGTTAGTCTGTACTGCCTTCCAGGAGTCATTTTTATAATCTTGTCCAGGGTTTATTGTTATCTGAGAGGGGATTGGTCCAAAAGGAGCTAATCTCTGTTCCCAGAAATGGAACTTCTCAGTATTAATTTCAGAGGAACAGCACGGCTTCTGGCTGTGTGGATCCTGTCCCCTGACTCCTAACTGTGGCCGTTGCACATCATCCTTATAGCCGCTGTGTTGATTTTCCTCTGTCTACACTTCCTGAGTGGAAGGGATGACGAGGGTCAACATTTGGGGATGGAATTTTCTCTCTTCTGAGTGTACGAGTATAGTGAGGTCCTGAGCACCTGTCACAGAAGGAGAGAGTCCACTGTGCTTCAGGGACAGGAGGGAGCGTGCCTATGTGAACCCCACTGTGTGTCAGGCACATGGGAGGGACTGTATCTGTTTTATCTGATTTAATTGCAGAAGTTATTGTCTGAGGGAAAGAGACTACGCTCCCTGGTTGTATTTGCCTTCTGAAAACATGTCAACACTCTCTTAAATTTATAGTAATTTTCTGCAGAATAAAAAGGATTTTAGTATTTGCTAGCAACCCACAAAAGAATGGGAGTCACATAAAGCAGGTTTGATTTCTCTGCTATTAAAATCCTTGAGTGCTATTTTTCAGGTTTCACACGCAATCTGCATATGTGACAATAGCACCCCAGTTACACTAACTCTGTAAACAGTTTTGTGATAACAGCCTGTCTGCTGTGACAGCGGTACTGACTGTCAGAGCTCTGAATGGCAGGACAGCAGCTCCGAGTGAGGTTTTCATCAGAAGCCTTGGAATCAGCCTAAGTCTTCTCAGTACAGGATGTCTGCCTCTCCAGAAGCAGTTGTTTTCTAGCACAATAGAGCTACCTTCTTCCTCAAACACTGAGAGATGTTTCCAGAAGCAGGGTTCTCACGATGTATGCTGTAATGACAGTGGGCAGCCATTGTTTTTTTGGAGAGTAAACACAACATGTGTTTTAGAAATACAAAGCACTTTCCAGACTTGTGTGTGTCCTAAGGGAGTGGTCTGGCGGGGTCTATCACATAGTGACCCTCAGACACTGTTTTTGTGACATGTTTGGGGAACGGTGTTGGGGCAGCAAATCGCGGTCTGATAAAGTCAGCACAATGACTGTGCGCAGTGTTGATCAAACGCATTTTTTGTTTCTTCTAGCCTGATGAAGGATTATTTTTTCAAGCCACCCATCAATCAGTTCAGCTTGAACTTCCTGGATCAGGAGCTAGAGCGATCCTATCGGACCAGCTATCAAGAAGAGGTGCGTTTCCCCTCATACTTCTGTGAAAGAAATTTATTGTTTGTGCTGGACACTTTGCTACCAGCTTTGTGCTTTGGCAGACTTTTTTTTTTTTTTTTTCGCCTTGAGTGACAGGACACTGAAGGCTACTCCTGATTTCTCACAGTCTGTAAGCCCCAAGCTGCGTCTGCACCTGAATGTATCCACGCAGGGAAAACAACCCCGATCTTTCTGTGCTCCATCATTTAGCATCGCAGGCATGTCTTTTCTGGGCCCCCTGCTCATTGCTGGCTGGCCTTGCCCTCATTTTCTCCCTCCTTCCCTGGGACTCCCTAACACTACATGCGTGTCACTTTGTTATGTTTACCACAGCACCCTGACATTTCAGATCCTGTCTGTCCCTACCATTAGGTTGTGAGCTCCCAGCGCCTGCACAGGGCCAGGCCCCGAACAGGCTCTTGACTGAAGGCATGAGCATCTTACTATCTGTTGATGTGCCCATGCTTTCGTCTGCTGCAGCTTCAGTCCCTGCCTCTTACTGCTGACATGAAGCCAGCTGTCACACACCCTGAACCTGGGACCCAGTATTCAGTGGAAGCTTCCAGAAAATGGCTTCTGTTACACGGCTTCACAGACACAGAGTCGTTGCCTTTGCCAGTCCATAACCCAC
Organism: Lynx rufus; assembly: GCF_022079265.1. Taxonomy (NCBI): domain Eukaryota; kingdom Metazoa; phylum Chordata; class Mammalia; order Carnivora; family Felidae; genus Lynx; species Lynx rufus. Next base: position 21,678,677 of record NW_025814838.1, read on the forward strand.
CTTTCAGGCTCAGTATGTAACGTGCTTGTGAGAACTTACTGGTTTGTAATTGCTTGCTGTGTGACCTGGGGCAAGTTTCTTAACTGCTCTGTGCCTTAGTGTCCTCGTTAAAAGCGATAGTAGAGATGGCCTGCCTTAAAGAACTTACACCTGTACTCGGTCCAGGGTGGGCAAGTACTCAACAAACGTTGGCTTTGTCTTTCGTCTAAATCCTACTCTGTGGCCATCTGCCGCAGCTCTGGTTCACGCCTCCCGCTTCCCACACACAGGTTATAAAGAATTCTCCCGTGAAGACTTTTGCCAGCGCCACCTTCAGCTCCCTCCTGGATGTGTTTCTGTCGACGACAGTGTTTCTGATTCTGTCCATCACCTGCTTCCTGAAGTACGGGGCTGCTTCCATGCCTCCCCCGCCCGCCGCCCTGGCCGTCTTCGGTGCCGCCCTGCTGCTGGAGGTGCTGTCCCTCGTGGTCTCCGTCAGGTAAAGGCCCACCTGCAGGGCTCTTTCCGGCCTTTAGCCTGTAGCTCCCTCTGCTGGCTCCGTAGTTTATGGCTGCGCAGTTGGCTTGCGGCTCCGCTGACCCGCCTCCTGCCAGAGGCCCCTGCAAGCTCTCCTTCTGGGCGACTGGTCCTGTCCCCTCCCCTCCTCCAGCTCCACTGCACAGCATCCTCTCCGCAGACCACGGCCCTCAGCAGAGGTGAGCATCTTCCTTACCAGAGGGGGTCCATGTCTTCTGCAGCCCCACAGCTGCCAGCCAGCCCCTGCGTCTCCCAGCTCAGAGACTTAAAGAGAGCAAGTGGAAAGACAGGGAATTAGAAAGGGAAGAGAAACAGAACAGAAGCGTACGGGGCTCACGTAGTGGGTGGCCACTGGCAAATCAGTGGGTGCCTCTTCTAGATGTGAGAGCAAAACTTCCAAAATGTTGGTAGGAATCATAGGCTTCCATCTCCACCAGCTTGGGTCAGGCAGTGCTTTCTCAGGACACGGAAAGCGTGAGTGGCCAGAGGAAGAAGACATAAGTTAGGCCTCGTCAAAATTTAAAGCCTCTGTGTTCCAGAGAACGCCTGTTGTTTCTCGGGTCTGAGTGAAAGGAGCCTGCAGGCGGGAGAGTATTTGCCAACCGCAGCTGTGGTGAGGGTCTGCCATCTAGAATGTAAGCTCAGCAATGAAAAGACAAGCAACCCATTTAGAAATGGATAGAAGGTCTGAATGGATAGCAGGGACCCCTCAGGGAAGGTAGGCCCTCAAGACCCATTCAGCCCGATGTTGGGGTTCAGCCCAGCACCTGGGGACGCTCACAGCCGCTCTGCATATTTCCGACTAGATGCAAATGCACAGGGTACTCTGTTCACACGCACGCCCTCTGCTCTCCCCCGTCTGCCTCCTGGGCACCGAGACCACGTCCTCTGTCCAGTCCTGTCAGTCTCACCTGGCAGTCCCTCTGCTAATTGCCCCCAGAAGCTAGATGTAAAACAGAAACGGGGAGAAGGGCCCTGACCTCGAGTGTCTGCTCTGCTTCCCCAACACCCCAGGACAGGAAGCGGCAGCCTCGGGCCTCGCCCTCAGGCCTCTGAACACTAGGCCCCTGCCGCTCCGCTTTGGAGTTTATGGTCTGGATCGCTCTCCCCATCCCCATGCTCACCATCCCCTTATTCCCCCACCCCGGCCCCTACCCCTGGGGCTCTCTGCTGAGGGCCTTCTCTGGCTGCCGGAGGCCTCACACTTGACCTTCATGTCTCCTCCAGGTTGAGGGAACTGCAGGGTGCATCTGCGCTCTCCACCCAGATTCCCCACCAGGACTGAGCCGCGCTGCGCTGAGCCAGGGATTCCTCCCTACGGGCCCCTGCAGGGCGGCTCTGCACCCCTTACTGAGCTGCCTGGGAACTACTCCCAGATCAGCTCTGCTTCTGGGATCCCAAACCAAGGCATCTTCAGGCCCCTGGTTTGTCTTTTCCTTTTTAATCACGTACTAGAAATTCACTCGTGTAAGTGTACAATTTAGTGATTCCTGGTAAACCTACAGAGTTGTGAAAATATCACCAGATAATTTTAGAACATTTCTGCCACCCCCAAGAAAACCTGGTATCCACCTGCAGTGGGTCTCCTCGTGCTCCCTGCCCTGGGCCCGGGTTTTTGTGTGACACAGGTCCTGGCAGCTAGAGAAGGCTCCTGCTCGCTCAGAGGCCAGCATTGTCTCCATGCCTTTTTAAAAAGCCCTTTACACCACTGTTCCCTGTTCCACTGGAGCTAGTTCTACAGGGTCTGGGCTAACCTGGAGACTGCCAAGGGCTGTAGGCCACAAAGATGCCAGGCCTGGCTGCACCCCGGTGGGCTCTGGGCCTGGCACACCCACGTGCTCTGCAAGCACCTTCAAATAAGGCGGCCACTCCTCCTGAATGACCACTGGTGTGACCTTAAAAGTCCACTTCGCCTGTATCATCAAAGCTTGGGAGGGGTCGGGAACTTGATGGAGCTCCTCTCGCCATGCAGAGGGCATTTTTAGGATCCCAGGTCAACAGGAGCCCCGTGCTGCAGAATATGTGGGTGCCCCAGGGAGGCCGGTTCTGCAGCTGCTCTGGTGGCTGGCCTAACCCTCCTCCACAAACCTTCCTGCATCGCAGTCACAGCCCATCCTTGCACTCCCTTCATTTTGTGCTGAGCCCAGGCGGGCATGAGCACAGTGAGTCTCATCCTCAGAGCTCTGCCATCCTGGGGACCTTCATGAAGGGCCTGTCGGTCCTGCCTTCTCCCTCTTGGAACTTGGCTCCCTCTGCCTCCTCATGGGGCTTATGTATTCTGCCTTTGAGCATATTTGTGGTTAGTCTTGGAAATATTCCCAGGACTCCATTATCCATTTGAGTGTCAGGAGGCCAGACCCATCCAGGCCCTAAAAGGGTCAGACAGGGCCTGTCTGGCTCCATGTGGAGAATGGCCAAGATTTGCGGTTTCCTGGTGGAGGTCAAGCGTACGTGCCTGTGGCTGCTGCGCTGAGGTGTCCGTGACAGAAGGCACGGGCACCTGGCTGTGTGGCAAAGGTCTTGGAGGGGAACTTTTGGTGTCAAAGCTGAGCAACAGTGCCTGCACCACCACCACCCACCCCACCCCCCCCCCCCGCCAGAGGTGAGGATAGTGGGTCTGTCCCTTCTCCTCCTCGCTAGGGCCAGGCTTCAGAGAGAGGGTCTATGTGTGTGGGTCTCCCTCCCAAGCTGAACCCCGGTGGCCCTCCTCCATCTCCCCCTGCTGGCATCCAGGTACTGGCCCCTCACCCCAAACCGTTCTTCCTCTAGAACAGCGGTTCTGCGCCCCACATACTTGCTCTCCTTTCTTTATGAAGATTCTTTTTGTGATGTCCACATCACCATCCTGAAATACAGCCTACCTACCCATACACACAGTTTCAGAAGGGCCCATGAAATGCCCTCACTCTGACACGAAGGAGAAAAGTCAAGAAAACCATTAAAAATAAAATACATCAAGTACATAGTGCTTCACCTTGTATTTGCCAGGGCGGCACCACCGGGGAGGTCATAACAGAGTTATCAGCTGTGTCCTCAGGTGTGCGATCGCCACAAAGGGACCCCTAGAGGTGTGCGGGTTTGGGGGCATGGTGCTATGAGCTGGGTTGCAGCCTCTGACCTGATTTCTGAACTGCTGAGTGAGCCTTGCTGAGGCCCCAAACAAAGCCAAGGGCACTTCACACAGTAGTCCGTTCCTGGAAGATAACTGCGATAGTACCACCCAGAAACCACTTTCTGTTTAAAAACGAGATATAACTAGGCTCTAGGCTGAGGTCAGCAGCAGCAGGTTTTTCGCCTCTGTGGGTGTCCAGGGGGCAGGTGGCCGTTGTGCGGAACGCAGGGTAGAGCCTCCTCTCCCTGGCTCCTGCGCACTAGATGCCAGCAGCACCCCTCAGTCCCCGTGGCAACCAGAAAGGCCCTGCCAAATCCCCAAACACCTCCAAAGTGCCCAGCCCCCGGACCCCTACCCTGGCAGGCTGGGACAGCAGGTGGGGCCTGTTCATGTTCCCGTGCCTGGTTCTTCCATGCTCCTTTGAGACCCACAGAAGCTTATGCTTGGCTTTCTACAAACACGTGTTATCAGGAGGCAACAAATGACCTTCGAATAAGGTCTGATGAGCTGAGCAAGTCGAGTTCCCTTGGTATCTTCCAGAGGTGAGGGGCCAGGGCTCTGCGGCCCCCACACCCACGGCAGCAGCCTGTGGGTCTCCTGCCCTCATCTTCCCCGGCAGGCTGACCTGCCCACAGACACCCCTTTTCTCCTTGTCCCAGGATGGTGTTTTTCCTGGAGGATGTGATGGCTTGTACCAAGCGCCTGCTGGAGCGGATAGCTGGCTGGCTCCCGCGCCATTTCATTGGGGCCATCCTGGTGTCACTCCCTGCTCTCGCCGTCTATTCACATGTCACCTCTGAATTTGACACCGACATACACGTAAGTAAAGGCCTGGTGCCTGTTTCTGGGCTCTTTCGCACAACTTCGTGTTTTTTTTTTGTTGTTGTTGTTGTTTTTTTAAATAAGTCTGATGACTTGGGACAGCAGTTTAAATATAGGCCTCTAAAGAGGGACAAACTCTTTGTCACCACCTTGTGCTTGTCTTCTGAAAAGACTTGCCTGAAGCAGTCAGGGAGGTGAGCACGTGGCCTGTCACTGACCACAGTCAACAGGGCTGGGTACGCGGCTGCCCTGCCCGGTTGACATGTGCCCTCTCCAACCTCACCTGCTCTTTGCTGAGCTCCAGATGAGCTGTTTGCTTACATGTTTCACCAAGCAGCATCAGCCCCACGTTTCCAGACAAGTACAAGATAACATGCTCGTCTGTAGGACCAGCACAGCTGTGTGACTGGCCCCTGGATCGGCTGCTGTTGATCAGGGAGGAGCTTCCTGGTTAGACCCCAGAAGGAGTGAATTAATGCCCTTGTGGAAGGTCATGTTTTTGGTGAAAGCCAGTGTGACCCGAGCTGGGTGGGCTGACTGCATTTGATACCCCAAATTACATTTCTGCTGGCACCTAGCGGGATGCCTGAAGGAAGGCTTCTTAAAGGTAACCACTTACACGGCGGTGGTTTTCAGACTGGTGGCCTGCCTTCCCTTTCCTCTGGCGTGACTCATGCCGTTCCCACACATCTGGAGAACTTTGGTGCTAGTGCAGACTTGCAGCCTAAAGCTCTGGGCGATTAACGCGACAGAATGCCGTCCGTCCCTGAAACTGCCAGACATTAAGCGATTTTTATTTTGAAAGAAAGATAAGTGAGTGAATCCTTTGATGGCAGAACGGGAGTGAGGCCAAGGCGGGGCGGGTCACTGACCACGCTGGCCCCTTGTTACAGTTCACCGTGTTCGCGGGCTCCGCCATCCTGACCGCTGTCGTGCACTACTGTAACTTCTGCCAGCTCAGCTCCTGGATGAGGTCCTCCTTAGCCACCGTCGTCGGGGCTGGGCCGCTGCTCCTGCTCTACGTCTCCCTTTGCCCGGACAGGTACGTCCACCACCACGGTCTGAGTCCGGCACCCTCGCCGGCTGGGACCCCTTTCCCGACCTCACCTGTGTCTTTCGTGTCTGAGGCGATGCCCTCTCCCTCTGCTCTAGCAGGTACTATCACAGCACGACAGCTCTCACCAGACACGACATACCCCAAGACTAATATGCAAGAGAAAGAAAAGATAATTTTTGGCAATGTAGTACGTATTTGCGTATAGACATGCTTGGGTGACTACCCCTGCCCCAGAGGACAGAATGCATTAAGCTTGTGCTTGAACTTCCTTACACTGGAGAAGTAGGACCAGAGGCTGTTGCATATGAGCCCATCAAGAAAGTGAAGGAATCAAGGAATAGGTAGACCAAGAATGCAAAGAGGAAGCCGGTTCCAACTTTGTTTGAGTAGGGGTAATGTACCCAGACAGACTGCAGGCTGCTGAAGGAGAGGGAGTGAGGGGGTATGGTGCTGTTGCCGGCGACCTGGGCCTTATTTATAAATATTGACTCCCTGTCGTGACACACATCATGACATGAAACAGAGTACTGACCAGTCACTGGAAATATATCTTTTGTCTTGAAATCCTCCCACATTTGAAGAATACTTTTCATTCCCAGGTATTCAAATGGCCTTCAAAACCCTATCACTGGTAGGCTCCAAGAAATAGATTGGACGGTGTGGGAAAAGAAAGAGGAACCGTGTGGAAGACCCCAAGGGATGGGACCAGTTCTTGCCGTTATGCTATGAAAAATTAACAAATAGAAATATAGAGGATGGCAGTGATTTGTGCTGTATTTAAAACATTCTATGTTAATGAAATCCAGTAAGATCCCTGTCTTTATTTTGTCCTACTAACCAAATAATGTTTGATTCTTAGTGTGTTAAAAACAAGTCTCCTATTGATCACTGCGCATTTGCAACTGGTTTTGTGGCTATTAGCCTTTTTCAGCTAGCTGTGTATTTGGAAAAACAGTGTTACCTTAGATAGCAGAATGCTCACAGTGATTAACTTAGAAATTTCCGATAATGTCCTTAAGCCATTAAGCATTAAACTTCTCCTAAATATTGGACTTTTTTTGGTAACTGCATATAAAAACATTTTACTGTTAGCACATATTAAAGAACCAGCTTTTATAATTACAGTGGGTTTAGGCCAGTAGACTGTCTCAAAGTTATACAGGGCGTTCCTTCATTGTGCTTTGCAGGACATCTAACATTCCTGGTTCCTCAAATTACTGGGACAACCAGAGGGAGCCCCAACAGTTTAGAAATGCCCCTAGGAATGGCATTATTGTTGCTGAGAACCATTGCTGTAATAAGTTCAGAAGTAGACAATGATCTAGTTTGTTGCAATAGCAGATGAAACCGCCATCGTGTACCTGTGGACTTCACCAGAGCAGTGGTTGGTAACGGACAGAGTAAGCACCCTTCTCCTCAGTTTATTTCACATAATAATGACGACATGAAAGACGCTCAAGTTCTCTGCAAATTAAGATCAAAAGGGAATTTTAAGTAAAGCTGTCCTTCAGCATCTAGAAGGAAACCTTATTAAATAGTTAAATTACTTTAAGCAAAACACATTGTACATTTTCCTTTCTGAAGGTATGGCCATCTGGAATCAGGGTCATTATAAAACTCTCTCCCAAGAGCACGGGATTCGTCCTGCCTTTTAACCTTTTAAGAGAACCACCACAGATCCCCCATCAGCCGTTCACAATGTCCTTCAGTCACTGGTGCCGGGCTTTTCCACTGGGACCAGAGTGATCAGGGACTACTTCCATCACCTTTGTCCAGAATTCAAAGAGCAGATATTGGGGTGCGGCTGGCATCCTGAGTCTCCCCTGCACCCGGTAGTCCTCCCTACTTGCAAAATCCTTTGAGCCCATCCACCCTGTCGGCCCCACTGAGCCTTGCAGGGTCACAGGGTAGGAAGCTGCCGGAGTGATGAACAAGCCCCCTGTGTAGGGGAGGGGACTTCCAAGAACCGCTCCAGCCTTGGGGGGATGCAGATGTGAAAGAAGGGCTGTGCACACGTGGAAAACCAGTGTCACCGCCATGTCTGGGCAAGGAGAGGACATTCAGACTCAGAGCAGTGTCTCTGCTGTCGCTCTTTCTCTCCTTCTCTGTGACATCATCTAATACCTCCTGTGATGGTGAAAGTCGCTCTGAGCTGTCCCCTGGCCTCTGCTGCCCAGGGGAGCTGCTGGCAGAGGCTGTGTAAGGTCCCCCTTCATGGTGAGCAGGGCAGGTGGATCTAGAGGACCAGGAAATGTGGGGGCACGAGGCTGATTTGCTGGCCTGGGGGGAAGCTGGGTGCAACAGGACCCCAGAAGAGGCTATGAGGGATGTGGAGAGGATCCTGCAGGTCATGGGTCCTGCTCCAACACCGAGAGGGAGTTCTTTATAGTCTGTGGTTTCTGTGCCCCAAACTGGGACTTGATTGCTGTGGGACCACCAGCTTCTCGGGTAGCCAGCGTCTCCTGAATTCCTCTCTAACAGATTTTTTTTTTTTTTTTTTAGTTTATTTATTTTGAGAGGGACAGAGAGAGCACAATCAGGGGGAGGGGCAGAGAGAATGAGAGACACCATCCCAAGCAGGCTTCACATCATCAGCACAGAGCCTGATCCAGGGCTCGAACTCATGAACTGTGAGATCATGACCTGAGCCAAGATACGAAGTCAGATGCTTAACTGACTGAGCCACCCAGGCGCCCCTCCTGAGCTCCTTTCTAAATCGGTCCTTTGTGAACAGGCATTGCTGTTCATCATGACTGGTGTCTAGCCTTTGGGAACCCGTAGATGAGTCCTAACAGTCACATGAACGCCTTGGAGACTCCTTGTTAGATGTCACTCTTTGGTGACGGTGCGTCTGTTCCACACCTTACATGAAGGCCTATTAGCTATGTCACTGACTTTGCCTGTTGTGATTTTTTTAAATTTTTAAATATGTATTTATTTGTGAGAGAGAGAGAGAGAGCGCGAGCGCATGAGCGGGGGAGGGGCAGAGAGAGAGGTAGACACAGAATCTGAAGCAGGCTCCAGGCTCTGAGCTGTCAGCACAGAAGTCAGACGCTTAACCGACTGAGCCAGCCAGGTGCCCTGCGCCTGTTGTGATTTTTAGTTAACACCCAGCATCAAATTATAATAAAGAATTAACTATACTTAGTTATCTAACTTGATCTCCATATTTGAAAAAGGAAAATTGTTTATTTAAACTCTTCTCAGATCACTTTATGTAATGCCTTCTTTGCTTTTTATAATAATATTTTTCTGCATTTTAATTTCAGTTCCGTAGTAATTTCACACCTGGATGTGGGACAGAATTTCAGGTAAGCTGTTAACATCATGCTTGTATCTGAACAAACGAGAGTAACTTCCGAAAAAGCAGTTGTATCTTGAAGAAAAAGAACCATATGTAATTCTTAAAAGAATAAGTGGAAAGTATGTACCTGTTGAAATAACAGATCATAGTTACAGTATCTTACTGGAAAAAATGAAATGATTGTTAAGAACATACTAGATTTGGCTCAGTTTTACATAAGATTTCAGCATGTTATGAAGGAAATCTGTGAAGTCTAGGACAGTACTTACTTTAATTCCCTAAAATATTTTGAAATTGCTAACTAGAAATTTGAAATAATAAACGTTAGACCCTTGTTTTACTATAGACATCAAAGTAAGATCTAAATAAACTGAAGAGTTAGAAATAAGCATTAAATTATATAAGACTATATAAAAGTCTAGAAAAAATAACATTAGTTTGCAGGCCTCTAAAACAGATAACTTTCCAGTCTTACAAATAATAAAGCCACACACGCACAAAAATAAAAGGCTGAATGACACACCAATGGGGTGTGGGCACACAGATAGCTGTGGGCCGTCACCTAAGGAGCTGGTTAGGGCCTGCATAAATAAAGGACAAAAAAACAAAAAAATTCACGGGGGGAAATGTAGGTAGAGGCCACATAGGTTACTCCCGAAGTCGTCGGACGTTTAAATAACTACACACCTCCTTTTGGTCTTTTAAATTGGACGTTCACAAAGTTACAGTGTGCATACCCACTGCGGGTGGAGGTGTGGCGCGTTCCTACCCTGCCACTGTTTATTTTGTTAAGCTACCAGGCACTTAAAATACATGGCTTATTTAATTCTCACAGTAGCCTGACACATCAGGCGGCTTTGTCCCCGTTTTCCAGATGAGGACGCTGAAGTTGAGAGAAGTTAAGGAGCCTGTCTGTGGTCACACAGCTAGTCATTGGAAGTGTGTGAACCCTGGCGTCCCACACTAGTGGGCCCCCCTCTTTCTGCCATGCCTCATCACTCCTCAGAATGGTACATAGTTTTGGAAAGTAATTTGGCGATCCATCTACCAAAGTGTTTATAGCCTTTGACGTAATAATTCTATTTTTGTTTATCCGCTGAGGAGACAATCCAGAACTTCAGTTGCCAGTAAAAAGAAATGAATTATGATACATGTACTCAAATATTGCCACTGCTAAAATGCACCAATAAGAAAAACACGTATGTGGAATTGGAAACATCCTGTCAGATTTCATTATACATATGAAAAAAATGTAAGATATGCAATAGTTATGATCTGGTAATGAGTGATGAATGATTTTTTTTCTGTTTCTACAATTAAAATATTGAATCTCTGTGGACCTATGGACACTGGGAAGGAGATTTAAAGTATGGAACAAAGGCCCAGTGCACATGTGTTTCTGTTACCATCACGACTATAGTATTTATTTGGAAACAAAACACTTACCACCTTTTTTTAAGTAAACTTTTTATTGATGAATATATAACATGTGCGCTGAAAAGTACCCAGATCATAAGAATACAGCTCATTGACTTTTCATAAGTGAGCACACCCACTAAACTGCCGCTCGGACCAAGAAATGAAACATTCCCAGTGCCCAGAAGTACCCCCGTGCCACTGCTCAGTCACTCCCCCAACCTCCCATCTCTAGGCATAGATTTAAAAAAATTTTTTTTTCAACGTTTTTTATTTATTTTGGGACAGAGAGAGACAGAGCATGAACGGGTGGAGGGGCAGAGAGAGAGGGAGACACAGAATCGGAAACAGGCTCCAGGCTCCGAGCCATCAGCCCAGAGCCTGACGCGGGGCTCGAACTCACAGACCGCAAGATCGTGACCTGGCTGAAGTCGGACGCTTAACCGACTGCACCACCCAGGCGCCCCTCTAGGCATAGATTTTAAATGGCACCGAATACACCAGAATGTTAACAGATCCCATGTTAAGCTGGTTAGGACCATGAGTGATCTTTTTTTTTTTTTTCCATTTTTCTTGACGTTTTAACCCCTTTTCTCTGTGATCATGGATATACTGCATTTTTCTCAACTTCCAATTATGACTTAATGTCCCACCGTTAAGTCATAGATTGACTCTTGCATTGAGTCATGTAGAATTCCTCTTTTTGGAACTGACCTTTGCTATTCGAATGTAGGAATAAGACCACCATCTTGGCTCCTTCTGTGGCGGAATGAGAAATACTGGTTATGGATGGGAAGTAATTCCTTCACCTACCCGTCACACATCTCTTCTGCTGCACATCAGCCCCTTGGGCACTAAATGTAGATCTGTGGATTGGGGCTCTCCTTTCAAACAAAGGAGAAAGCACATGTCACAGTCTGGTGCCCTTCTCCCTCATGCTGGCCTACGTTCCAGTCTTCCCCTCCTCTGTGCAGCGGGACTGGCCTGTGCCCCTCTCCGGAGTCAGGCCACACTGCTGGCTTTGGCCACAGCACAGTGAGAAAAGCATCGAGAGCAATAGCCTGCTTGAGGAGACCCGGACACATCACCCATGTCTGCCCCAGGGCTACAAAGCCCGACTGGACTGTGAAGATGGTGGTGAGCCTCGGTGACATGTACTTATAAAGGGGACTGTTCCTTAATGTCACCACTTTGCAGAAACAGAAAGAAAGTTTCCCTCCTCACCCACCGAGATGGGCCCACACAAGAGAAGGCCTTCTGCCTACTGGGGCAGATTCTCTCTCTATTCTCAAGCTCGTTAGAGGGCTTGCAAGGCTGAACACAAATCTGTTTCGGTCATTTCAGTTAATTGTTCAGTACTTGAGATTCATAATCTGTGTTGCCATTTGATTAAATGACCATTGGAAGAATAAGTAAGTGTGGTGTGTCTTACCACAGAGGCCTTTTTTGGTTGCCGGCTCACAGGGAACTTATGGCAGGGATCCCCAAAACCACCCCCAGAACCAGCAATTTGCTAGGAGGATTTAGGACTCAGCACATAGTTGTACTGTGATTTATTACAATGAAAGGACACAAAGCAAAATCAGCAGAGAGAAAAGGTACATGAGATAGAGTCCAGAGGAGACTAAGTGCCAGCTTTCAAGAGTGCTGTCCCTACCACATAGTCTGGGACGTTCTTAATTCCTCCAGCAATGAGCTGTGACACAACAGGTAAAATGTTGTCCACCAGGGAAGCCCATCAGAGACTCTGTACCCAGGGTTTCTATTAGAGGCTAGTCAGATAGGCATCTCTGCCTGGCATCAATCAAAACTCCGGACTCTCGGAAGGAAGGCAGGTCCTCAGCATAAACCACCTTGTTTACACAAGCAGTGTAGACGCGGTGAGCCCCTTTTATCAAGGGGGGCAGGAACCTCCCCAAATCCGAGATCCTGATGCCAGGATCCTAGGGCAGTGCTGCCAGTAGGCCTTTCTGTGGCTAGCAGCCTCAGGCCTGCTCTGTTAACTCCTTTCGCATAGAACCTGAGGCCAGGAGGGACTTAGCAATACTCCAGCCCATCTTCAGTTTACATGTGAGGAAATTGAAAGCTAGAAATCTTGCCCAGGGTTCCAGAACTCCGCAGTAGTCAGCTGGGACAGAGTCTGGGGATTCTTATTCCAAGGTCAGGGCTTCTGTGACTGTGTTTCATGGAGGACCATTATGGCCAGATTGGTCAGTTTCGTTATTTTTTATAATATTCTTAAGTCACAGGTAACAGTAAAACTTCTTAAACATTCTGATTACACGATTGAGTTTTCTGTGCCATGGAGCTATCTAAACTGAGGACCTATCCATTTTATATAGAATCATATTTATAGTGACTCAGCCCATTGCTACATAAGATCTAGAAGACCACTCTGTGTGCTGTAGAAGCACATGAGAGCCCAGAATTGACATGAACAGAGCACTCACAGCTCTGTAAACAAACAGAAGACAGACAAGGAAATGCCATGCTCATTAACAGTGATTGCCTCTGCGTGGTCCATGATGGCCAAATCTTTTCTTTCTGCGTTTTCCCCTCCATTTGTTCTCATGAGTATGTAGTACTTTTAAATGGAAAAGCTGCGTTGGGCTCTGGGCTGATGGCTCAGAGCCTGGAGCCTGTTTCCGATTCTGTGTCTCCCTCTCTCTCTGCCCCTCCCCCGTTCATGCTCTGTCTCTCTCTGTCCCAAAAATAAATAAACGTTGAAAAAAAAAAATTAAAAAAAAAAATAAATGGAAAAGCTGTATCTAAAAAAGGAACTTGCAAAGAGACCGTGCTCCTGGCACTAATCTTCAGTCACACCTGTTGCTGGTCAGCACCGTCCAACTGCAGAACAGCCCCCCACCCCCCGAGAGCCCCCCGCCTCGAGAGCACGCTGTCATCAGAGGGAACAGAAATGAGAAAGGCAATTGGAAAATTTCTGCTGGAATTGTAAATGTGCAGTAGTTGAAGTGACTCCGTGGTTCCGGCTCCAGTAGTTTGTCCCACAGACAGACTCCCTCCTGTGCACAGGAGCGTCCCTGCGGTGTTCGCCAGTAGTAAGCGGTGGACGCAGCCCCAAAGGCCCAGGGTTGGGGTCTGGTTGTTACAGTACATCCATGTATTAGAATTTCTTGCAACCACAAGAAAATCAATACTTCTCTGAAGGAAAGACATTTGTTTTTTACCACTATTTATGCTGAGTTTCTCACAATGTGCTACTCTTGAAAGTATACATACTATTTTTTAAAATGTTAACATTGTCTTAAATGACTTTGGCAAAATAGAACTAACCCAGAAGGGGCTAATGGTATGTTGGTGGACTTTTATACAGGTAGACAGTAGAGAACTTACCAAAATCCTTTGTAAAAGTACACATCTTTCAGAACTAACATTGGATGAGAAATCTAAAAAGGGAGTGCGTCAGAGAATGTTAAATTTCTTGGGTATGATGATGGTAGTTTGGTTACGTTGGGAGACGTCCTTATTCTTAGAAGATAGGGACTGAAGTATTCAGGATCCAAGTGTCATGATGTCTGCAGTTTACATTCAGAATGTTCAGTGGGAGAGGCGTGTGTGCATGAGTGTGTGTTGACAGGGAAAGAGCAAAGCAGGGAAACATCAGCAATTGTTGAATCCAGGAGAGGAGCGTATGAATGTTTTAAGTAGCCTCTTAACTTTCCTGTAAGGTTGACGATTTTCAAAATAGAAAGTTGGGGGTAAAGAAAAGATGTTAAAAGTCCAGGAGCTGAAGGCTCCTGAAGAACCACAGTCACCAAGTGCTTACTCAGAAGCCAGTGGCAAAGGTCAGCCTTTATTTCTGCACCGCTCCAGCCAGCCAGCTAAACGGGAGCGGGGCGCTTGGCGGCTGCGTGCTGTCGATGCCCCAGAATTTGGTGCCGAGTGCTAGTTAGCTGGGCTGTTTCAGAACCCGCAAGTCCTGAGCAGCAACCTCTCCCTTAAAAGGTGCATTTAAGAAGGTACATCGGTTCTCTTCTCTTTACTCTCCAGTTCCAAGGGGAATCCGTGCAACAGTTCCTTGCCGCGTGACGGCAGAGCAGCCAGCCTGATTGGCCAGGAGGGGGTTCTTGTCTTCTTTCTCCTGCTCTTGTTGGTCTGGTTCCTGAATCGAGAATTCGAGGTCAGCTACCGCCTGCACTACCACGGGGACGTGGAGGCGGACCTCCACCGCACCAAGATCCAGAGCATGAGGGACCAAGCTGACTGGCTGCTGAGAAACATCATCCCCTACCACGTGGCTGAGCAGCTGAAGGTCTCCCAGACCTACTCCAAGAACCACGACAGCGGGGGCGTCATCTTTGCCAGCATCGTCAACTTCAGCGAGTTCTACGAGGAGAACTACGAGGGGGGCAAGGAGTGCTACCGCGTCCTCAACGAGCTCATCGGGGACTTCGACGAGCTCCTGAGCAGGCCGGGCTACGGCAGCATCGAGAAGATCAAGACCATCGGAGCCACGTACATGGCTGCGTCAGGCCTGAACGGCGCGCAGTGCCGAGACGGCAGCCACCCGCAGGAGCACCTGCAGGTCCTGTTTGAGTTCGCCAAGGAGATGATGCGCGTGGTGGACGACTTCAACAGCAACATGCTGTGGTTCAACTTCAAGCTCAGGGTGGGCTTCAACCACGGGCCGCTCACGGCGGGGGTCATCGGCACCACCAAGCTGCTCTATGACATCTGGGGCGACACCGTCAACATCGCCAGCAGGATGGACAGCACGGGGGTGGAGTGCCGGATCCAGGTGAGTGAGGAGAGCTACCGCGTCCTGAGCAAGATGGGCTATGACTTCGACTACCGAGGGACGGTGAACGTCAAGGGCAAGGGCCAGATGAAGACCTACCTGTACCCAAAGTGCACGGACAGCGGGGCCGTGCCGCAGCACCAGCTGTCCATCTCCCCGGACATCCGAGTCCAGGTGGACGGCAGCATCGGGCGGTCTCCCACGGACGAGATCGCCAACCTGGTGCCTTCTGTCCAGAGTGCGGACAAGACGCCTCCGGGTTCCGAAAACAACGTGCAGGCCAGGGATGGTCACCTGTCCTCTAAGAGGCCCTGGAAGGAGCCTGTCAAAGCCGAAGAAAGGTGTCGATTTGGCAAAGCCATAGAGAAAAGCGACTGTGAAGAAGCGGGCGCTGAAGAAGCCAGCGAGCTCACCAGGCTCAACGTTTCTGAGAGCGTGTGACGCAGCGCCCGTCGCTGCCGCGGTGCTCTGCTCCTTGAAACCCAGTCACGTTTGTACTTGCCTGTTGTGCGTCCCGAGCACCACAGCCTCTGTCCCTGGACGTGGTGTCATGTGGTCGTGGCAGCCCTGACGTCTGTGCGGACCACAGCTATTCAGGGGTCGTTTCCATCCGTCTCGTTCCTTTTCTTCCCCGGAGCCCTATCCCCTGGGTGTGACCGTCCAGCAGCGTGGAGAACAAGTGCCTTCGGGGGCTGGCCGCGGCGTCTAGTCTGGGGACAGAGACCGCCGGTGGAGATCATGGCATTGGGTATTGCTGGACTTTTTAAACAGAAGCTGTGGTTAAGATAGCGTTCTTACTGCTTTTCCTCACAAGACACTTTGGGTTTTTGTTTTGTCGTCGTTTGTGTTTTTGTTTTGTTTTGTTTTTGCTAATACAATGTTTTTGCGGTTTATTTTTTTCTGTGTACGTAATAGTGTTTCCCAGTGCCCTGATCTTTCTATGTAAACATGTACACGCACACACACTTTCATTTATGAATCTGAGATCAAGTGCCAGTAACTCACTGTGAGGGGCGGTGGGGGGGCGTGGGGTGCGAGCAGCTGCCAGCCTGGACGGCCCGCGCCCTCCCCACCTGCGCCTTCCAGAGCTCCTGGGCCCTCGGGGCTGGGGGGGCACCGCTCCCCGGCCAGGCGGCGTTAGGGCTTCTTCCACGTGCAGGCCCAAATTCCAGATGCTAACCAGGGATGAGCTCGTGAACCCAGGCCTCAGGTATTTAAGAGCCGTGTTTCATTCTGCCCCGGAAACCAAGGGGTCTTCCAGCTGGGAGCGAAGGGGTTTGTCTTTGAAGCCGAATCCTCTGAGAGGGAAACTCGAAATAAACGTCTGAGGGTTGCATTTATTTATTTATTTATTTATCAGGAAGTGCGTGTTTCGGGGGAGGGGCTGCCAGGTCATTGTGGTGAAGGGAGATAGGCTGGGTCGGGGAAAGGGGGTCTGCAGAGCACACAGCAGGGTGAGAAGATGCCCACTAGTGCTTTGGCTGCTTTGGGCCACGTCCCCACACAGGGGCTGAGCAGGACCTGGACGGACGTGGCCAGAGCACTCTGGGCCAGAGATGCTCCCAGCCACGGTTTTCAGCCTAACTAACGCAGCCGCTTCTGCCCTGCGAGCTGCAGATCAGTGCCCACGGGGCCTGCCTGCCGCAGGAGTCGAGTCAGAGCCCTGCTCTGTATGAGGCAGGAGGCCTGGGCAGAGCACAAGGGTGGGCAGGCAGTGCCGGCAGGGGCTTGGCTCCCACACAGCCCAGAAGTTTCTCATCCTTTCCCATTCTTGGCTTGCGCTGGGCCTCTGTGCGGCAGGATTGAACCTAGTGAGTGAATCTGAGCCCCCTTTAGGTGGAGTTCTTACACTGTGCGTAGAGACAGAATCGTCCACGTGCAGATGAGGTGTTAAACCAGGGCAAGTGTAGAAAACCTAAGGAAAATCACTTCTGGGCCCTTTGTTGCTAATCCTGCCTGTGATGACGTTTTGCCATGTTGAGTCTGGAGCGTACGTGGTGTTGAACTCAGGCTAGAGTTGCCTTGTCATGGTCATTTTCCAGGTGACACTGGCATACAGTTCACAGGATAATTTGAGGACTAGCTCCTTCTCTGTTGAAGGTCTTTACCGGCATGCCCTGTGCATTTTCTTTTCGCTGCTAAAATCTCTGTGTAACTGTCACATCTACATCAGGTCCCATTATCAACCCCGCCCCCCAAATTCATACACAATCTGCCATTTCCGGTATCAGGAAATACTGATTCTGATCGGCCAGCTCTCCTTGGGGACATGCATGGGTCCCAGCAGTATGGCCACAGCCAGGGTCTTGATGTCCAAGCGAGTCAGGAGCGCTCTCAGTAACCAAGATCTTCCTTCAGGTTTTACTGTCAGTTTGTTGGTCTTCCGATGCCGGAGAAAGGATGGTGTGACAATACCTCTTGCTTCTAAAGAATGTATTCTTACAAGATCCTGCAGAATTTGTATTTTTATTTTTGTTTTAAAACACTACCCGATGCTGTCCTTGCCCATAGGGAAGGTGGGTGTTAGGGGCTTCTATCAGTGTTAAGGCGTGTATCTGAGTGTGGTCCTGTCCCTTTGCCTTCTTTTCCCAGGCTCCGTAGCTCTGGCAGCAGCTAAGGGGCTGGGCAGTTGCTGACTCGTCAGCTGTGTCTCTGCTGTTCCACTCAGAGCACGCCCTACAAGGTTCATCTCTGCACATGCGTCCTCCCCAGCACATTCTCTTATTCCTTCCCCTGCTGCAAGGATGTTTGTGATTCCTGACCCTGGGAAGCTGCAGACGGCAGGGAGAGGGTCTAAACATCTGGCAATCTGGTCCAGCAGTGTGCAAGTTGGAGCCTTTGATGGATGGCTCTCCCAGAGTTTTAAAATTGTCTTTTAAAAAAACACCCTGAGCCTTCCTAAATAACTAGTACAGATGTTCTCTCTGGGCCACTAGGCGACATGGGTCCTTCCCGGTTCCCTGCCCTGAAGCATACCTCAACGCAGGACCACAGAATCTCTGCAGCGGGAATGCCATGCGCCCAGCTCTGTTGGCGTTGAACAAATAGTCACTGAAGACAGGTCCCTAAGAAGCAGTTCAAGCGCTACCAGCACGATGGATGTATTCTTCACAGTGGCAATACCTCTTACGAACTTAGGTCAGGAAGCAATACTTCAGAACTGAATGTGTGTAAATAGTTGCTTTGAGTTGCAACTGCTGTTTTCTTCTTGGCCCCAAGTCAGATTGAATTATACATACATACATATATATATGTATATACATGTATATATATATATATATATATATATATATATATATATATATATAAACAAGCACACACACAATTTTATCCAGTGCAAACAAACGTAGAGCATCAGTTATGAAGCCCTTAAGTAGCTTGAAGAGTCACACAGATTATGCAACACCTGCACATTTGCACTTGACACTGAGAGCCAGAGGGCCGCGTGCTTCCCGCTACGTGGACTGTAATAATTTGTAGTTTCCAAAGATCTGTCTGCGTTTGCATTTCTAGATTTTTGAGATAAGCATTTTTTGGTTGATTGTTTCAGAAAATCACATCATGCCTAGAGCCTAAAGTTAAATTAGCAAGAACCAACTGTTTGCATTTTTCCATCGTTCCTTCACTCTGCTCTTTTTAAATTGTTAATTCTAATTATTTGAAAATGCATCCACTGAAGAAATGGATATTAAAATATTCTAAAATCTAAATCCTTGATGCCTGGTATTTCCTCATTGAAAAGATAGACGTGTAGCACTTCAGAAATTGGGGCACTCCTGGTTTCCTGCAATTTGTGGCTGAACTAAGAAGATCTGCTTTTCTTTCACATCATGACTCTGAAAACAAGGCAACTACAAAAAAAACTCCTATTTATGTATGTGGTTTCTTTTTTTTTAATGGACGTATTTGCTACAGTTAACTTAGGTTGAAAAACATTTATTTTTACATGGAACTTAAAAAAGGATAAAAAGCAGGTTGCAGTGCAAGTTTCGCTAGCAGCTATCCCTGTTTCATTAGGCCCTCTCAACAGTTTCTCCTGCAAAATGTGAAGAGAAGGAATTGGCTGAGAAAATGAAGTAGGTTTTCTGAAAAAATGTGCCCACATAGCCTCTCCTTGCAGAGTTCCGGGGTGTCCGTATCAAGGGAAGTCACAAACCCATTTCAGAATCAGTTTAAAGTCACAGAGCCTCTCCTCAAGACACGTACATGCCCTTGGTACGTATCTCGGGGGTTCACAACACCTCCTCTGGAGCCAGACTGTGCATCTGCTCAAGTGTAGAGGCTTTTCCCCTAAAAAAGTTTTTCCTGGTGAGTGCAGTATTTATGAACACCTTCAGAGCACAGGATCCTCTTGTAGGCTCTGTGAAGGGAAGTGAAGATGCGGCCCCCCAGTCCCTGCTCATTGCTTCACAGGGATCAAGCTTCTAGTTGGTTCTCTGCGTTCTAGAACCTGGTACCAGTGAGGGCACTATTCGTTGACGTGGGCGTCCTTTCCTCCTGAGCCATAGGGACCTTTCAGGAGGTTAGGCAGTGATGGTCTGTGCTGCACTGAAGGTCTTGTGGGAACATGGGTCTCTTTTCTAGAAAAGGCACCTGGGGGTCTTGGGAAGACTTCTCAGTGAAGAAACATGGCCCCGAATTTTTGCAGTAGGACTTAGCCTTTGTGGCTGCTCTTCTCCAGTGTGGGGGACCTCCTTGTGGCACCTGGAATGGATCCCGAGTGCCAGGAAAAGGAAGCTAACTGGGGAAGAGATAAGAAAGAGGAAGCGATTAAGAAAAGCACACAGTTGCACAGCATCTATGTGTAGATTAAAAATCCCCCCAAGTGTCTATTTTTATACAGTTCCTTTGTAAAAATTGTTGTGTTTTTTTTTTTTAATTACATGACTCCAAAGAGTTGTCACTGTAAACTAGACTAATGTAAGCTTGGGGAATTCTGTTCCTGCTGGGCCCGGACGCCGGAAGGAGAAGTGAATTAAGCTGTCATGTATCGAGCAAGCCGAGTGCCTCCTTAAGTCTCAGTCATGGAAAGCAGTGATCTTAACCTTTCTTGGCTCACAAAGCCTTTGATAATTTGATGACAGTTGTGGCTCTTTTCTCCAGCAAACAAACAAGCAAACACAGAAAACACACGCATACACACACACACACAAACAAACCCTCTTAATGTTGCGTACGATTTCAGGAGTCCCTAGATCCAAATAAAGTACCCACGATCTGCAGTAACTAGAGGGATGATTTTTTATTAGAACTCTCTGCAGGTGAGGTTTCCAAGCATTTCCGGACGCCATTGGAAATTCGGTTCGCCACGTCAGTGCTGCTTGTTTGTACGTGGATTCCCAAGCAAATGATATGTTAGTGTTTGATGCCTGAGTTATTTGATTATATTCAAAGAGCCACTCAAAGAACTTTACAGTTTTACAAAGTCAGATTCTTCCCAACAGATAAGGAACATTCAGCCAGTAACTACTGAGTACCTACTACGCGCCCAGTAATTGCAAACCTCCCTTTGTGTGGGTTGTTGATGTTGTCACAAGGCTTGAGAATATTTGAGCAGCCGCTGTGGTTACAGACTCTGCTTTTCCTGTTGCTTTCCCACTACAAATTCGAGGACAGTTGGAGGGATCTGGGTTTGCGTAGCGACATCTTCTCCTTACTGACGTTTTTAAACAGTGGCTTCTCAGTGTCCTCTGTAGCCCATGAGATGATCTTTGTGTTCATGGTCTTAAGGAGTATTCAGTCTCCCGAGAGAGAGCGACAGACAGAGAAGTGTTCAGAGAAACAGCTGCACCCGTATCGGGTCGGTCCCTCACGGAGGGGTGAGGCCACTCCACATGCAACCCATAAAATCATATGCTCTATTTTTAAAACCGTCCTCTCCAGATGGCAGTTGGGGCCCCAGCACAAGGGTGTCAGAACAAGGCACTGGCTTGGACTGATTGGGCTGGTGGGAGCCTTTCAGGAACACCGCTACCCAGTAAAGTGTCTCCCTGCCCTCTCCAGGAGGAGGGGGTCCAGATGTCTCTGACCTTCTCGTCTCTGCCCTGTGCCCTGTCGAGAGGTGGGCCGAGGCAGCTGGCAATCTTATAAACGAATTGCTCTTCTAAACGTCTTCCTCTGACTTTCTTGATCTTCTCAGCAAATAAAATTCTTGCCACGTAGATTGGGAGGGCAATGGATGGCGTCAGAAAGGAGGAATTGTTTGGACTTGCCCGTGTGATCCCAGGAAGAGGAAGTGCTGAACACCTGCACACTTGCAGCAGCCCCTTGTGACATCCCTGGGCCCAGGGCCGACCTCACAGCTCGCTGCGCCCGTCCTTGGGAAGACCTCCACTCACATTCTCCCTGGCTTCCAGCCTCTCAGCTCTCCAGAACTGGCTGCTGGGGAGACCTCCTCCCACCGAAGACCAGCCAGCCCCAGCTCAGGGACAGCCATTTCTCTCCAAGGACACACGTGCCTCCATCCATTCCACTGCCGCCCCAGCCCCTTGCGCCGGTAGTGTTAACCTCCCAAGTAAGGTTTCATTTCATGCCATCCTCACTGTCTGACTACGGGAATATGGACAAACCTGCAATGACACGGTGAGCAGCCAGTTTATTGACTTAAAGAAAAGAACCCTTTCGCTGCTAAATTCACTTCTCACATATGCAAACATGCCCCTCCACATAAAGCAGTTTCCCCTTACAGCTTTATACCAAGGAACTCAAGACACAGGGAACCCCTTTTGTCTTCACGACGCCTCGCCAAAGGAGGTAGGCAGAGAGCTTTTTTCCCTCTGCGACAGATTGAGAGCTGAGCGTAGCTGAGTGGCTTGCCCCCCGGTTCAGCTGGAGGCTGCCCCTCGTTCCCAGCCACACAGCCAGAACACAGAGCATGCTGCCAAATCCAAATAACTAGATGTCTGGACCTCCGCCTCCCTTTGCCGGGAAAAAGCAAAGAATCCAGGTAGTGGAGTGCGTCATCACGCATTTAAATGGTGAAATCAGACAGCAGGTCAGCAAGTGACCGACAAGGTGGAATACGTCTTCTCTCCTCTCCCTCTCCCCTTCTTTTTGTGAGACTGGATGCATGACTTAAATGTAGGATGTTTATTAGCTAGCATATGCTTAAAATGGAGTTTAGAATTATTCCAATGTCCATATACTAACCAAGACTCTCATCAGAAATGAGGCAAAGTTTGCAACATGTCAGTGCCTTCAGCAAGATCAGCATAAAGCACAGGTTGTTATGTTGCTGTCCTATACTTCCTGCCAACAGAACAAATAGATTGCATACTTTTAACATAAAATCAGGGTTTTTATCCCCCTCTAACTGTTGATTACACAATAAATTCTTTATTATGTATACTGTTAGGTCATTTTTGAAACACCTGTATCAGATATCTGCACACCTCTGGTATTTCAGGGAAGTATTAGAGGGGAAGAGAAATAAGAACAACTTGGCTATGTAACTTGAAGTAACATAGAATGTCATTTGCATTGTCCACCAATGTGGGGCTTTGGGGTAAAAAATGGACTTTGTTGGCTATTCACAAAGGACTGAGGAAGCCAGTAGTTTACCTTTTAGCGGCCAGTCATGTAGCATGGTGGGTTGGTGGAACTTTTCGTTGGTAATTTTGGTTTGCCAGAATGATGCCTCTTCCTCCTCAAGAGTAAAGATTTTTGATGGCATCACAGATACGTTTGGAATGTTCATGTAGCACAGAAGAATATGGTTGAACATGATCCCCGATCTCCTGTTATTAATTGCATGATGAGTTGCACTTTCCCAAAATTTCATTCAGGGACTTCTGTCGACTTCTAAAGATCCTAACCTACCATGATACCCAGAGAGCGTTTGGATTTGTTTCTTTGTTTTTAATATTTAAAAAATGCAATTTACATGAACTTTCAGGAAATTAGTTCAATTAAAACCTAAGAAGATAAGGTAAAACTATTTGGAGGGGGAAAAAATTTGAAGCAGTCATCCAGACAAATTAGGATAAAAGCATCTTTTTTCCTAAAGTATTTCTAACGAGACAGAGTGAACATACTGCACAAATCACATAACAATCCAAATTCTTCCATTCGCGCTTCTTACGCAGCCAATATGATGGGCCACTTCGATCTTTTCAGGATCTCATTTCCAAATTTCCTCCTCTCCTTCTTCAACTGCCCGTTTTGTTGGCAGAATGACAGTAGGCTCAGACCTGTGTGCTTAGAGAGAACACCCAGTGTGTTCTAATGAACTAGCTGTTCGTTAGTTCCTGGACCTCCCAAGAGTTTGCCTGCATTCCCAACCAGTGGCTCCTGTCCTGCATTCCCAACCGGTGGCTCCTGTCCCCGCCTGAAACAGAAGACCTCTGTCACTAGTGCCCATAGCAGCAGCCCCTTCGATGACTTCTAGCAGGAGCACAGCCACTGCCACAGCATGAACGTCCCGCGTGCCCTGCGACAGCCGGGCCCCACCCTCCTCCAGTCCTCCTGAAGCGCAAGAAGGCGATGTCTGAGCACTACAATGGCACCAACCCTGCGGCCTCTCCGTCTTTCTGGAGAATTCCAGTGTCTTTCCTGTTCCACTTGTCACACTCTTCCCCGTCCACACCTCACACACTGGCCCAGTTTCAGACGCCCTAAGCCCCTTGCCATGAACTGCCACCAGGGCCCAGGCAAGCCTGTGGCATCCACCGCCCTTCAGGAAATAATCTGCAAGACCCTTCTGGTTTTAACCCCAAGGAGCTGCCAGAGTCACAAGTTGGGAGTTGGAGCCTGGTTCACAAAGAGGATTGTCATCTCTCTGCTCCTGGGCCAACCCTGGGCAGCAGTGAGCCAGACCCTCAGAGACCCCCCACCAGTCCCCAGTATCCTGGGATTCCCCAAAGCTATCCTTGGACTTGGGGGAGGTCAGGGGAAGAGCAGAGGACCACCTGGGGATGCCCAGAGAAGTGGCTGTCCACAGAGAGTAGTTCACCAGTGTTCAGTGACCTAGCGCAGCAGGTCTTGGATCCCCAGCAGCCCTTTGCCACCCCTGCGACCCTCAGATGTCACAGCAGCAGGTGTGCCAGGCAGGGCCTCCAGGTCCCCCTCTTCGCACTACAGCATTAAACCAGAGCACCAAGAACCGCACACTGATGAGCGTCGTGTGAAAAACCCAAAGCCTTAACATCCTCGTGGAAATCCTCTGTCGATGTCACAATCCATCACAGACGGCGTTTTCGGATTAGCCGTCCCTGAGACGATCCAGAAACTACAATCAACTTCCACTGTCTCAATCCATGCACCTATCCTTCCAAAACCAACTCTGTGAGGCACGCGAGTCCTAACGTAACACGACACGCCAGCGTGGCCCCGTCCAGCTTTGTCCTGACAGTTGCCAGGGCGTGTGTCCTTGCTTGTGGTGGTGAATCACCGTGGAAGGGTTCCTTCAAGCAGCCTTTGACTTGTGGACGGTCGTATGTCCTACCCTGAAACCAGCCTTCCTTCACACACGCTGACAGAGGCTGCCTATGCATGGGCTTTGTTTCTTGCTACCCATGAAACAGAAAGAAATCACGGATTATAAATAGGCTTCCCCTTCCGAAAGCATGGATAGTTTTATTTTTAGATACTATTTTCTAGAAACTGCTTGTGGTTCTTTCTTTCATCCCCTCCAAACACGTTCCCCTCTTCTCTCTTCTGACAGAAGCTGAGACGGGGACTTGAAGTTTACTTTCAGTTCAAGGGAAGGGGCCTAAGTGTAAATAAAAGTAAATAGAAGAGTAAAAGTAAAGTAAGAAAGAAACTGCTTACGTTTTGCCAACAACCAAAACCAAGAAGAACTGTATCTATGAAATACTAAGCGACATCTGTATATAGATAAAAGCACGTTATCTGTAAGTCATTACTACAGACCTTGTCATCTGTCGTGTACTCAAATGTTTCACTGTATTAGAGAAAACTTCACACTATCTATCGAGGAAAGCTGGGGAAAGAATTCAAAATACAGTATCCTTGACTCAAATTTTGTTGTTTATTTATTCTGGGCTTGGCACAATTTCAAATAGGAAATGCGCTGAATGTAAATTATGGATCAGAAAATGAATTTATCTGCAGGGATTCTGAAACCTCTCTTTAACACAAGACCAATTCATACGGGTTAGCCCTGTGGGTATGCAGTCCACTGGTGGGGGTTGGGGGTCAAAAGCAGGTGGGTGCATTTTAATACCAAATGCAGGCACTTCCGGGAGAAGGGGGTGGGGGTGCTGCCATCAGCTCTCCCTAGCTTGAATCGAAGTGTCCCGAACACATAGCGTGACTGCAAGTTTCCGGGCCTCAGGTGCAACTCTCGGGGTTGGAAGGTTCATTTAGCCCCTCTCCTCAAGCAGGAACGTGTGCAGACAGGCAGATAGAGAGCGAGGAAGCACTCCCTCCCTGGGAGTCTCTCTCCCCACCTCTGAAGAAGAGCAGGTGAAGCCTCTGGGAACTGTGGGTAGGACACACTCCTGCATGTCTGGCGCGAGCTTTCTCTGAATTCTCTGGAGTTTGTTGGACCGTGAGCTGAGCTCGCAGACGGGAGCGAACCAAAACTTGTTTTCTTTGGACTGCTTCAAGCAAAAATGGAAGAAAGGGGCTCATTTTTTCCAATGACTTTTTTTTTTTTTAATCGATAGTACAGATCCAAAGTAAGCATTTATTCACTGGCCCAGCTTCCTAATCTTTTCACTTAGAAGCGTGACTGCCGATCCCCTGAGTTGTAAGAATATGCTGAAAAACGAGTCGACAGGCTTCGGAGCCTGGGAATTGGGAATCGTAGAAAGCTCTCCCCTCCTTTGGTTGGGTCAGCTTCCCTGGGGAAGACCGTTAGGTGTGTACTTCCCAGTACTTTTTCAGGTGCCTTTGGGCAGACAGGTGTGTGAAGCTGGTTCGCAAACACAATACCAAGAGGAGTTTGGTAGCCTCCTTGGGAGGAGACCCGGCTTGCTTTCATTTTTGTTTTAAAATGCAGCCCAACTATCTAGAAAGAGAAAAGGCTTGCTTTCAAATGCCCTGGTGGCTTTTTTTTTTTTCTGTCCGTGAAGGAAATGTCCACCTTCTTTTTTTTTCCAGTTATCAAGCGCATTTGAAAATAAGAAAGCATCTATTGACATAGAATCATGCCCCAGCAGGGACTCCTTTCCAGCCCAGTGGCTTTCCTGAGATTGAAACAGTCCTCCCAGGTGGCCCTTCAGACCTTCCCCGTGAGGTCAGAGACCAAGAGTTCCTCGTCCAAGAGACCCTTCACTTGACTCAGCCAGCATACCAAGGCTGTAACCTTCTTTTAAAAAACAAGAAAGTACCTTGTATAACGAATTCTTCCAGCCACAGGGACGTGGGAGCAAAGATTAACACTTGAGGATATCATTCTCGGTTTTGAAGTGGTGTTAGTTTTAGTTTTAATTTATCAGTTTTTCTGGAAGGGTTTTGTTTTGCTTTTCAATCAAATTAGTCGCTCTGGTACTGTGGTGAGGCCGTAACTTTAATTTCAAGGTTTTCATAAGTTTACAGGAACATAAAAATTTGATGCCGGTGAAATTTATTAGAATTCTCCATTATCTTGTGGATCTAGTACCCATCTGTCTCGCATATGGATGTTTCCAGGGATGGCTGACAAGGGTCCTCGCCATATACTGGTCCCACGCCTCCTTATTCTGCACACATGGAAACAGCAATGCATCGAGACCGGAGGATACCGGTTGTAAAATGAGGCCGGCTCTGAGTTGGATTCAAAGCCCCCACAGAGGAGAGTGCCCCCCCGAAGAGTGTACGTACACTGGTGTGCTCTCGAGAATAGATTTAGAAACAATCCCACCCGCTCAGCAAATGTCATTTTGTTTCTGTCTGCTCACCCTTCCAATTTGCAATAACCTGACAAAAAGTGCCAGAATGAAATCAGGAATGTTCGTATTTGAAGGAGACGTTGGCAGGCAGCCACGGACTCAAAGGGTGAAAACGAATTCTGCTTTTGCTTTTCTGTCAGTAACTCCACACGCTCTGCCCACGCAGGGCCCGAGGGGGGATTCTGATGGGTCAGCCGCGTGCCGACCACCGAGAGCCCTCAGCGGAGAAGGTGATGTGTGATAGTGAAGTGAACCCCCCACCCTGCTCCTGGACGAAGTTGTGCCCCCTCGTCCCCCCTCCTAGTGCACGGAGGTGGGATGATCCCACCACCCAGGGGGGCGGTCAGCTCACTGAGCCCAGCCGCTGCCCAGAGAACATGGGCCTAATGCCTCAGACCAACCCAGTGAAGTCCATTTGAGTCTGGTTTACCCGACCTTCCACCCCAGTCGGAGAGACCTTCCGCTTGACCGAGGGAGGGAGGGAGGAGAGAGAGAAAAGGAAGGAAAAAGAGAAGGCAGGAAGAGAGGGAAGGAGAGAGAGAGGAGGCAGGCAAATGCCTTCACTACTTTTAAAATGGATTTGATTTTTCACATCCGTTTCTAGATCGTGTCTTCAGAACGCCTCTCCTGCAGTCAGGTCGAAGGGGAGGAGGCTCCCCTGTGGAGTTTTAAGCTGAACAATGGAGAGCACTGGGGTTCAGTTTGTTTCCGCCACCCCTGGAAAGGTGGGCAGCCAGCCACCCTTCTGATTCGAGGTGGGGGTGGAAGCATCCTGGTTTTCCAAAATAAGGAACAAGATGAATTTGGGGCCAAACAGGGCTTGGAGACAAGATTCAAGGCTCTCGAAGGATGCTCACCAGAAGAGGCGGTGGGGGTGAGGGGCGAGAGTTTAGCCCCTTCCCAAGCTGTCCTGGAGGGGGTTGGCCTCAGAACTGGGAACCCCCACGGGATGGGGCAGGCAGGGGACAGCCAGCTCTCCAGAAGGCCTGCGCCAGCCGCAGGAGGGGCATGATGGATAGAGGCTGAGCAGCCTCTTTAGCCAGAAGGCCCACAAGATCCTGAAGAGGAGAGATCAGGACCATCGTCAAGCTTCCCAGGAAGGGACTCCGTCCTCCTCCTGAGGCTCCAGGTGGGTGTTACTTCCCCTAGAGAGAGAGGGCAAGGCTGCTGAGTGCCCAGGACCTTCCTGGGGCCTGGCCTCAGAGTCTGATGAGAAATAAACTCTCCCCACATCGTCCTTTCCTAAAGTTACGGAATTGGCTCTGCAGAAGAGACCCCTCACCATAGCAACATGTAGTCTAGCAGTAGGACCTGGAATGTTCCAGAAACCTTAAAGCCTGGGGTGGGTGGGGAGAGAGGGCCCAGGAGCAGGGTCAATGGCAGGAGAAAGGAGCCCTTGCATGAGGCTCTTTTCATGCAGAGCCCCAGGGCTAAAAATAACCAGGCAGCTGTTCAACAGCTGGTGCAGAGAATGGTCTAGCATGGGCAGGGGTGCACGCCTGTCCCAGAGCACCTAAAGGACCCCTCCCCCTGCTAGACACCCCCTCCTTACACCTGGAACCCACAGCTGGCTCAAGATGAACAAAAGAGACACAGGGTCTGCCTTCTGACTCTTTGTAGCTAAGGAGATCGCCCTCTACCATGGCCATGTGGTTAGCACAGCAGTGTTGGCTTTTTTTTTTTTTAACCTTTTTGCTTTTTATTGAGATCTAACTTATACCGATGAAGCACACGTAGCTCAGTGAGTTTTTATGTATTATTCACCTACGTAACAATCGTCCAGATCAAAGTGTAGGGCGCTTTGAGCACCTGGTCGTGGGGAGCGGGGTGGGAGTGGACTCTTTCGAGCCTGAGTGGCCAGCACCCCTCGATCCAAGGCTAACTGCTGTTTGGATCTCAGAGATTCTTCTTCCCTTAGCTTCATGACTGAGCACCTCACAGGAGTCCTATAGTAAGTATGGTTTTGTGTCTGGCTTCTTTTACTACTTGACACGCCTGTGAGATTCCTCTGTGTGGTGGGTGGCAGAACTTTTGTTCTTTTTCATTGCTTTGTAGTGTTCCATGGTATGACGAGATCATGCTGTGTCTATCCACTCTTGTGTTGAGGGGCACTGGGTTCTTTCCAGTTTGGAGGTATTATGACGAATGCCGTAATGAATGTTCTTGTCAGTGTTGGCATATTTCACAGTAGATTTGGAAATAAATTCTAGAGACATCTAAACTGATACACCCTCAATGGAGGGCAATTTGACAATATCTGTCAAAAAACCACACACACTTCTGGGAATTTATTCTATAGATCTGTTCAAACATGCCAATTATCTTATGTACAGGGTTCTTCAGTACAGCGTTGATTTATAAACACTAGAGTTTTGTCTTTTCATTGTTAAGCTGTAAGTGTTCTTTATATATTCTGGATACTAGACTCTTATCAGATATATAATTTACAAATATTTTCTCCTATTCTGTAGGTTGTCTTTTCATTTCCTTGATGATGTCCCTTGATACACAGTGTTTTAAATTTTGATGAGAACCAATTTATCTATTTTTTCTTCTGTTGCCTGTGCCTTTAGTGTCATATCTAAGATTTCCATTGCCAAAACCAAGGTCACAGAGATTTACCCCTAGATTTCTCCTAAGAGTTTTACAAAATACATGGAACATAATCCCTACAGTGGGATAAAACTTATGATGTGGGCTGCACACCGTGACTTCTCCCCAAAGGGCACAGTATGGGAGCAGGAAGGAAAGGAGTGACTTTACACAAACACACCTCAGCCCGGTAGCCAAGGTCAACATCAATAGTGATAAGTCATGTCAATAGCATGGACCCTGGATAGGATGAAAATGACACTTCTTTGGGCCAAATTATGACTCCTCCCCTCCCTACAAGTTTATATGTTGAGGTCCTAATTCCCAGCACCTCAGAATGTGACCATATTTGGGGAGATGATCTTTAAAGAGGTAAACAATGTTAAATGAGATCCCTGGGGTGAGCCCTGATTCAATGGAACTGGTGTCCTCATAAGAAGAGGAGATTAGGACGTGGAGCAAGGACCATGTGAAGACACAGGGAGAAGATGGTCATCTGTAAACTATGGAGAGAGAGGCCTCAGAAGAAGCCAGCTCTCCTGGCACCTTGATCTTGGACTCTGAGCCTCCAGAACTGAGCAAGAAGAAATTTCTGTTGATGAAGCTGCCTGGTCTGTGGTATTTGTACGGCAGCCTGAGCCAATCTAATACAAACACTTTACCTCTGAAGGCCTCCCCGCAAAAACCCGTAACTCCATTTTAATCACGAGAAAAACATCAGACAAGGCCCAGTTAAGGGACATTCCAGAAAATACCTGACCAGTCCTCCTCAAAACTAATAAGATTATCAAAGGTTAAGGTATAAAAATAATAATAATAAAAGTCTGAAGAACTGTCATGGTCAAGGGGAGCCTGAGGAGACATGACAACTAAATGTAATGTGTTGTCCTGGGTGAGACCCTGGAACAGGAAAAAGGCATTAGGTAAAGACCGAACAGGAAATCAGAACCAGGTGTGGACTTCAGTTAATTGTGACAAACGTACCCCACTCGTGTCAGATGGTAACAACAGGAGGGACTAGGTATGAGGGATGTGAAGGGTATCTACTCCCTCCACAATCTTCCTGTAAATCTATAATAAAGTAAAAAAGTTTGTTTTAAAAATCGGACAAGGGCATCTGGGGGCTCAGTTGGTTAAGTGTCCGACTCTTGGTTTCGGCTCAAGTCATGATCTCACGGTTCGTGAGTTTGAGCCCCGCATTGGGCTGCACGCTGACCGTGCAGAGCCTGCTTTGGATTCTCTCTCTCTCTCTCTCTCTCTCTCTCTCTCTCTCTGCCTCTCCCCTGCTCATGCTCTCTGTTCTCTCTCTCAAAATAAACTTTTTAAAAAATAAAAATAAGAATTGGACAAAAGGTTTGAATGGACATTTCCACAAAGATATACAAATGGCCAATAAGCACATGAAAAGATGCTCAACATTATCATCCATTAGGAAAATGCAAGTTAAAACTATAATTAGATGCCACTTTACACCCACCAGAAGGGCTAAAATCAAAAAGAAATAACAAGTGTTGGCACGGATGCAGAGAAACTGGAATCCTTCTACATTGCCGACAGGAATTTAAAGTGGTATGGCCACGTCGGGAAAACAAAGGTTTGGCACAAGAATCTTCATATGTTTCACTTATCATCATACCCAGTAATTCCACTCTTAGATCCCTACCAAAGAGACAGGAAAACACAATGAATGGAATGGGAACATTCAACAGCATGTTATTGACAATAGCCAAAAGGCAGAAATAACCCAAATGTGCCACCAAGTAATAATGGATAAATAAACATGGTCTCTTCACACAGTGGAATATCATTTAGCAGTAAAAAGGAACGAAGCTCTGATTTGTGTCTCAACACAGATGAATCTTGAAAACATGATGCTCAGTGAGAGAAGCCAGATGCAAAACGCTACATATTCTATATTTCCCCTCTATGCAATGTCCAGAAAAAGCAAACCAATAGAGATATATTAGTGGTTGCCCACATCTAGGGATGAGAGCAAGAATGAACTGCAAATAGTCATCAAAATTTTGGTGATCGGGGCACCTGCGGGGCTCAGTCGGTTAAGCGCTC
The DNA here is from genome assembly GCF_022079265.1 of Lynx rufus. NCBI lineage: Eukaryota > Metazoa > Chordata > Mammalia > Carnivora > Felidae > Lynx > Lynx rufus. The sequence continues at coordinate 21,710,156 of NW_025814838.1, forward strand.
GAATTCGGCTCAGGTCATGACCTCACAGTTTGTGGGTTTGAGTCCCGCGTCGGGCTCTGTGCTGACAGCTCAGAGCCTGGAGCCTGTTGTGGATTTTGTGTCTCCCTCTCTCTCTGCCCTTCCCCCACTCACACTCTATCTGTCTGTCTCTCTCTCTCTCTCTCTCTCTCAAAAATAAATAAACATTTAAAAAAATGTTTTAAAACTTTTGCTGATAGTAGAAATACTCTAAAATTGCTTTGGGATGATGGTCGCACAACCATATATATATTTATTTATATAAACTTACTAAAATCATTTAGTTGTACATTTACGGTGGGTGAATTTTATGGCATGTGAGGCATAGATGAAACAAGATTGGCGATACGTTGATAGTTTTGTAAGCTGGCTGACAGGTAGACAGGATTCACTTGACCATTTGTTTTACTTTTGTTTATATTGGAAAATTTTTGTAATACGAAGTTTTAAAAGTAATGAATTGCTCCTTTGTGCTTGCCCTAAACACACGTTTCCATAAAATATCCCAGTGTCAGCATCATTTACATACCTTCCTTTCTCCCTGTCAGATGGGGGCAGTTCCTAGGGGTAGGGATGGTTTCCTATTATTTATTGGAGGGCTTTTTTTTGAGGAGGGGGATTTTTGGAACTTAAAAAAAATTTTTTTTAATGTTTATTAATTTTTGAGGTGGAGGGAGGGGCAGAGAGAGAGGGAGACACAGAATCTGAAGCAGGCTCCAGGCTCTGGAGCTGTCAGCACAGAGCCTGACACGGGGCTTAAACTCACAAGCTGTGAGATCATGACCTGAGCCGAAATCGGACATTCAACCGACTGAGCCACATAGGTGCCCCTGGAACTTTTTTTTTTTTTTTTTAATCCAGAGACTGGCAAATAAATGTTAGTTGAAGAAATTGTTTTAAACAAAATGGGGAGGGAGAAAAAGAAATAACCGGTAACGCAGGAAACACCATTTTGTGAATGCTAACTCAAGCTTCTCAAAGGGAAGTATTTTAAGTACTCAGAAATGCAAGGTGACATCTTGCTTCAAAATGCTTTTTGGCTGTTGGGTTTCTGAGACAGTCTGTGTTAGGGAGGGCCACCATTAGTACCTTAGTGATGGGTCTTTGGTTCTAAAATTGTTATAAAATACTGAAAGCATTTGACGTGAAAATAACGCAGAACAAAACCAGATCCTTTCAGAGTGGGGACTTTACAAAGAGTCTCAGGGTGCTGGATGTGACTCCCCTCTCCCATCCCATCAGTGTAGAAAATGCGTTCTTTGTTGTGATAAATTTCCTGTTTTTAAAATAGGTGATTTTCTTGCCAATGGACAGTCCTTTAAGGCATGCACTGAGGTGGAAACCTTTGAAGAACCTTCCAGATGTGCTACCAGAGATGAGCAACTCACCTGAGAACACAGACCTACCTAGTGAGAGAAGGCCAGAGGCAGGGAGGTAACGTGGACTCCTTCGTCTCCAGGGGCCAGGCAAGGGCTAGGTCTTGAGAGGTTATTGCCCGTAATCCGCCCCCACCGCCCTGCGAAAGAGGCGAGAAAACAGGGGCACGCGAGGCTGGAGGCTCTGAGGCCCAGCAGCTGACCGGACACGGGAACACGGGACCACACGACCCCCCCCCCCCCCCCCCCCGGACCCCGGGACTCCCCGGAGCAGGGCAGGCCTGGTTCTCGGGCGCCACCTAGCGTTGGCCACGCGCGGAGCCGCCTCTCCGTCCACAATCTGAGCACCTGAGTCCCGTCCCGGACAAAGCAAAGCAGGACGGATCCCTGGATTTCGCGGCCAGCCGGGGCGGGTGGCGTCCCTCAAGGGGTTGAGGCGAGCTCTACTCGGGGCTTCTGGTGTCGGGGTGCCTGGGAACGGCCAGGACGCCGGACTGGGAGCGGGGACAGGACCCTGTCGCCTCTCTATTGTCCCCGGGCATTCGTTCCTTGTGTGTAGCAGCAGGCGGGAGTGGCTCTGAGCCCATCCGGGGGCGCTTCCAGCTCTGAAAGTTTAATCCAAGAGCACAGACTCCCGCACCCCCTAGTCCATCCTGGAAACCAACGGACGCTCCTGCGGGCCCTGACCCTTCCTGGGTCACTGGATTCACAGGAGACCATCTTAAAGGACAAGTATGTGGACCCCACCCCAGACCAATTGAACTAGGGAGGAGGGGTCTGGATGTCAGTGTTTTCCACTTTTGCTGGACGGTTCTAAGACTAAGGGTTGAGAACACAGCCTCGCACCTGGAGTGAGCCAGCTTGCACCCCCCTCCTCTTCGCTTCTGGAGCCCACCCTCATTTACTGCTTTTTGCCCAAATATCACCTCTTTGAGTTCATTCCCCCTGGATGACATACGCTGGCATGTAACAGTGCTGGTGTCCCCTCCTGTGCTCTCCTGTCCCCCTGGACGCTGGTGTGGCAGGAGTGAGGGCAGAGAAGCAGTAACCTGCCTTTGTGCAGCCTGAACCAGGGCAGAATCAGGACTAGAGGGTGAAGGGCAGACAAGACAGTGGTCTCTCTCTCTCTCTCTCTCTCTCTCTCTCTCTCTCCCAGAAAGTAAAATGCCCGGTCACCAGGCAGGAGCAGGGAGGGGGAACCAGGCTGAGCTGGGGGCAGCAGGGCATGGGGGCTCTGGCGGCAGAGGACCCATCCCAGGGAGGCAGAGCAGTGGTGGGAGGTGAAATGACCAAGAAGCAGAGGCTCTGAGCCCCCAGGACCCGAGGTAGTGTGCTCTTGCCTGCACAACGTGAGGTCACAGATAAAATTATGAGGAACTTGAAGCTGTCGGCAGCAGAGCTTTGAACCAGCTGGGGGCTCTCTTGAGCCCCCAGCCCTGTGCACCAGCACAGACCACAGGCCCCTAAAGCCGGTCCTGCCCGAGACCCCGGGTAAACATGTGGATTCCTGGTCCTGCTCCAGACCTGGGGAATCAGAACCTCCAGGAAAGGCATTCAGGAATCTCTATATTTAATTTTTTTTAATGTTTATTTATTTTTGAGAGAGAGAGAGAGAGGGACAGACAGACAATGCAAGTGGGGAACGGGCTGGGAGAGAAGGAGACACAGAATCCGAAGCAGGCTCCAGGGTCCAAGCTGTCAGCACAGAGCCCGACGTGGGGCTCAGACCCACGAACTGTGAGATCATGACCTGAGTGGCTGCTTAACCAACTGAGCCACCCAGAGGCCCCAGGAATCTCTACATTTAAAGAGTTCCTTCAGGGAAGTTTTTATCAGGGAGGTGGGAACCACTGCTCTGGGTTTCCAAACCCGGCTGATAATGGTATTCTTGGGCCTCTTTCCCTACAGACTCAAACTGAAAATTCCTAGATTCTGTTCTCCTGCCTCCCCTCGCCTCATGGAATTCTCTTTGGAATTCCTCATGATTTCATCTTTGGAACCACTCTGCTTGGGTTCCACCGTCCACCAGCTGCGTGATCAGGAACAAAGTTCACTTTTCTCATCTGTAAAATGGGGCAGCTGTGCCGATTCAGTGAGTTCATATACTCAAAGTGCTTCAAGTAGTGTCTGCAACAGAGTCTGGACAAAATAATAGTTCTTATTGTTACCAGTGGCTCTCAGCCCTGGGCTGCGTATGAGAAAAACCTTTGTTTGCTTTTAGTTAATTTCTTTTCAAATACCAGTGCCTGGGTCTCACTCCAGAACAGTTCAGGGAGAGTCCACAGCGATTCTGATGCAGGAGAGCTGAGGCCCACCGATGCGGCAACGGGATTTGCTTCAGTCATTCCATTGTATATCACGGAGCTTCTTCTTTACGTGCAGATAGACGCAGATATCTGCGTGTCTTCTCTGTCATTCCTTTTTAACTTTCTATTTTGAGATAATTACCCTATCATTTTAACAGCTGTGTGTTGGTCTATGGCCCAGACACGGCCTGATCTAGTTCATCCCATGTTAATGGTGTCCGTCCCTTCTGCTCCCAACAGCCCTATGAAATAAGACGGTCTCCCCTTTCAGACGTGGGGGTAAGGCTGCCAAGTTCAGAGACTTGTAAGTGCATCAGTTATGCAGCTAGAAGATGGCAAAATAGCTAACTGATCTTTCTGGTTGATCGTTCTGAGCTGCCTCTCAACTAGTCAAGGATAAAGGCCCTGTTCTTAGACGTTCCTGTCCAAGATGGGTCAAATGTGGATTCATCCCCTGTGATGGGCTGACCTGTGTTCTCCCCGACTCCCCATTTGTAAGCTGAAGTCCTAACCCTCAATACCTCACAATGTGACTGCATTTAGAGAGAGGATCTTACACGTTAATTCAGGGGTACCTGGCTGGCTCAGTCATACAGCACGTGACTCTTGATCTCAGAGTAGTGAGTTCAAGCCCCATGTTGGGCATGGAGCCTACTTTAAAAAAAAAAAAAAAGAGTGAAAGAGACGTTAATTCAAAATGAAGCTGTTAGGTGGGTCCTAATGCAATTTGACTGGGGTCCTTACAAGATAAGAAGAGCAAGAGACACAGGGATACACATGCAATGAGGAAAGAGGATATGAGGAAACAGTGAGAAGGTGCCTCTGAAGCCAAGCGGAGAGGCCCTGGGAGAAATCAAACCTACCAGCACCGTGACCTTGGACTTCCAGCTTCCCGAACTGTGAGAAATAAATTTCTGTGGTTTAAGGAACCCAATCTGTGGTAATTTGTCAAGGCAGCCCTAGCCAACTAATACCTCCCCCGCCCCAGCCCACCCCGACCGAGTTGAGAGTTGACGGGTGAAAAGGAGCCAGGACCCAGCATGCACTTTTCTTCCCATCCACTCGGTTGCGCTTCTGTGTAGACTGCTCTGCAGAGCGCCTGGTGCATGGTAAGCACAGGGCCGTGCTTACTATACACATAACACCTGGCCACCGCCAGAAGTGTTCCTCTGCCCGCATCGGGATGGCATGCCCATTCTCCAGATGAGGAAGCTGAGTCTGAGAAAGGATGTGCAGCTTTTCCAGGGTCACACGGCTTTTAACTCGGGAGCTGGGACAAAACAGTCAAATCCGGGTAATTTGTTTCTGGATCCCATACCCTCTCTCTTTTTTTTTTTTTAATTTAATTTTTTTTTTTAATTTTTTTTTTCAACGTTTATTTATTTTTGGGACAGAGAGAGACAGAGCATGAACGGGGGAGGGGCAGAGAGAGAGGGAGACACAGAATCGGAAACAGGCTCCAGGCTCCGAGCCATCAGCCCAGAGCCCGACGCGGGGCTCGAACTCACGGACCGCGAGATCGTGACCTGGCTGAAGTCGGACGCTTAACCGACTGCGCCACCCAGGCGCCCCTAATTTAATTTTTTAAGTTTATTTAGTTATTTTGAGAGAAAGAGAGGGAGCACAAGCGAGGGGAGGGCCAGAAAGAGAGGAAAGAGAGAATCCCAAGCAGGCTCTGCATATTCAGCACAGAGCCCAACTCACGGCTCGAACTCACGAACTGTGAGATCATGACCTGAGCTGCATTTGAGTCAGATGCTTAACCAACGGAGCCACCCAGGCATACCCCCATGCTATTTTTAATTTATTTAGTCAAACTTACTGAGGTGTAATATATATAGTCATAATATATAATTTATAATATATAAATATATTGTAATTGGTAATATATATAATAAAACTATAATTAAAATGCATAGGTTTTAAGTCTACATTCTGATAAATTTTGAATTTTGACAGATGTATACATCTACCCTCACAACTGAAATATCCATTTTCCTTCCAGAAAGTTCCCTTATTCTTCTTTAGAGCTAGTTCCCCAACCCCAACCCCCGCTTCAGGCAATTACTGATCTGATTTCTGTTGCTTATTCCAGAACCCTGTGTAACTACAACCATGCCAGGTGTACTGTTTTCTTTTGATCAACCTAATGTCTGAGATCCAACCCTGTTTCTTGTCTCTCCTATCACCTGTCCTTTCCTCTTTATCGCTGCGTAGAATTCTGTTGAGCAGATATATCACAGTATGTGTATGTATTCCTCAGTAGACGAACAGTGGGGCTGTTTCTACTTTTTAGCAATTATGAAGAATGCTGCTGTGAACATTTGCATACAAATCTTTTCGTGGAATATGTTTTCATATCGTTTGTGCAAATACCTAGCAGTGGACTTGCTGGTCACAGACAAGTGAATGTTTAATATTATGAGAAACAGTCCGGCCTTTTCCAAAGTGCTTGCACCGCTTTACATACACTCTTACTGGCGGTGTTGGAGGGTTCCAGGGACCCCACAGCTTCCTCAACACTTGGTGTTGGAAGTTAAAAAACAATTTGAGTCATTCCAGTGGGTGTGGCAAGGTACTCATTGTGGTTTTCATTGACATGTCCCCAGCATTAATGATTAGTGCTCTGAAGCATCTTTTAAAAAGATGAAATATGAAATTCATACTGTCTATTCACAGATCTTTTGTTCTGAGGGGTCTGTTCAAGTCTTTTGCCCATTTTGAGAGCTGAGATACACTTCACACAACAAAACTCACCATTTTAAAGGGTGCCCTTCAGTGGCTTTTACTGTGCTCACTGTGTTGTACAACCATTACCACTAATTCCAAAACATTTCTGTCACTCCAAAAAGAAACCCTGTACCTATTTTTTAAAAATTTCTTTAATGTTTATTTATTTTTGAGAGAGAGAGAGAGAGAGAGAGAGAGCATAAGAGCGTGTGAGCAGGGGAGGGGCAGAGACAGGGAGACACAGAATTCGAAGCAGTCTTCAGGCTCCGAGCTGCCAGCACAAAGTCCGATGCAGAGCTTGAACTCCTGAACCACAAGATCATGACCTGAGGCAAAGTCAGACGCTTAACTGACTGAGCCACCCTGGTGCCCCGATCATTTTCATTTTCTTAATGGTATCTTTTTTTTTTTCAATTTTTTTTAAATGTTTTATTTATTTTTGAGACAGAGAGAGACAGAGCATGAACAGAGGAGGGTCAGAGAGAGGGAGACACAGAATCTGAAACAGGCTCCAGGCTCTGAGCTGTCAGCACAGAGCCCGACGCGGGGCTCAAACTCACGGACCACGAGATCATGACCTGAGCCGAAGTTGGCCGCTTAACCGACTGAGCCACCCAGGCGCCCCTTAATGGTATCTTTGAAGAGCAGAAGATGAAATTTTCGATTAAGTCCATTTTACTATTTCCTCTCGTTTACAGTGACTTCTAAGAAGTCTTTATGTCCTAAGAAATTTTTATTAGCACCAAGATTTTTCTCCTGGCAGTTTTATAGCTTAGCTGTTATGTTTAGGACTATGATCCATTTTGAATTAACTTTTTTTTTTTTTAGGTTTATTTATTTATTTATTTGGAGAGAGAGAGGGGAGGGGCAGAGAGAGAGGGTGAGAGAGAATCCCAAGCAGGCTCCACGCTGTCAGCATGGAGACTGATGTGGGGCTCGATCTCACGAGTCATGAGATCACGATCTGAGCCAAAAGCAAGAGTCAAACACTTAACGCTTAACCGACTGAGCCACCCAGAAGCCTCATTGGTTTTGATGTTATAGAAGATGCCACCATTGGGGGAAACTGAAAGGACATATGGAACCTGTCATTAGCTTTGCGATTTTCTTCCTGTCTAGTCTGAATTGATTCTGTTTCTTTTTTGTGCCTTGTTAGGGTGCCTAGGACCCTCAGTACAGTGTTGACTAGAAATGGTGAAAGTGAACATCCTTGTCCTGTTGCCAACTTTAGGAGGAAAAGATTCACTGTTCTCACCGCTAAGTTTGATGTCCATTGTAGGTTTTTGTAGATGCCCTTTATCATTTTGAGAAAGTGCTCTTCTATTCTTAGTTTGTAGAGAGTTTTTCTCAAGAATGCCTGATGAATTTTGTCAAGTGCTTTTTTCTGCACTTATTGAGATGATTGTGTGATTTTCCCATTTATTCTATTGTAGGGGATTGCCTTGGTTGATTTTCAAATGTTAAACTAACTTTATATTCTTGAGATAAACCCTACAAGGTCATGATCCTTTAAGTATATTGCTGGATTTTATTTTATTTGTTGAGGAATTTTATGCCTGTGTTCATGAGGTATATTGGTCCATTATATATATATATATATATATATATATATATATATATATACACACACACACACACGTATATAATGTCTTTATTACAGAGCTTTACTTCCTCCTTAAATAAAATGTGAGGGCTGGGGAAGTCTTCCCCATAGAGATTATTTCCAAGCCCAAGATTCTCCCCAGGTAGGACCCTGTTCCCAGGTATGCCCTGAGTAATAACCAGCCGGTGTGGATGAGATGAGATGAATTAAGCAGACCTAGAGTTCCTCCTGGGTCTCTTAGTATGTACATTTGATAGGAAAAGCTGGGACCAAGGACTGAGCATCCAGTATCCAGGTTCAAGAAGTCAATGTTATCAGATTACCCAAGAGTGACAATTTCCTAGGTAACTGCATCATACTATAGGAACCCATAGAGGTGAAACAGTTGGTTCAGAATGTCATTTTATTTATTTATTTATTTTTATTATTATTTCTTTTAATGTTTATTTATTTTTGAGACAGAGAAAGAGCCTGAACGGGGGAGGATCAGAGAGAGGGAGACACAGGACCCAAAGCAGACTCCAGGCTCTGAGCTGTCAGCACCGAGCCCGATGCAGGGCTCGAACCCACAGACTGTGAGATCATGACCCAAGCCAAAGTCGGATACTTAACCGACTGAGCCACCCAGGCGCCCCTGGGATGTCATTTTATTAACTAATAATCGAAGTAGACCTTTCCTGAAATCTGAAAATTCATACCTTTTATTCAAGGAACACTCTCCCTGTTTTGGTCTCTAGATACGGAAGAAAACAAATCAGCCAAGTGGAGGCTTCTTAGCACACAGAGCACAGGAGGCCGGGCCCTGGTGTTTATTCTGCCTGGGCTGAGGTGGGATGACACAGAGTCATCCTTGTCCCTGGCCGGTGACCTGGTGCCAGTCAGCGTGTCCATCTCCTGTTGTTGGTACAGAATAAAAACCAGCAAATGCTTCGCCTTAGGCAGTATTTTCCCCCCGAGACTCAGTTCAGGCCACTCTTGTGGCCAGTCTTCTCTTGTGGCCTTTGCCATGTTTTCGTCCAGTCACCAAGCTGTGTTTTACATGTGCTTTCATTTTGTCTCCCTGATGGAGACTCAAGACGCCCTGATTCTGAAGTGCGGGAAACAAATACCCTACGGCTTTCAAACAGCATCGTGAAATAGGCACCCATACAGAAAAGTGCACTAAATGAAACAAAAAAATGGGCTACCCGGTGGTTAAGCATAAAGCAAATACTTGTACAACCACTACCCAAGTCAAAACCCAAACACTGCCCGCACCTCAGAACCCACTATACGCCCTTTCCTGTCACAAATCTTCTCTACTTGCTTTCTCGTTTTTATTTAATCACTTCCTTGTGCTTATCTCTAAGTTCCCATCAAAACATGCATTCCTAAATCCTATGGCTCTGTGTGTGTGTGTGTGTGTGTGTGTGTGTGTGTGTGTGTGTGTGTGTCTGGCTTCTTCTTGACAGTCACGCATGTTATTGTACATCGTTAATTCATTGTCGTTCCATCCTGTGAATATACCACAATTTATTTATCCTTTCTACTGTTGGTAGACTTTGGTAGACTTCAGAATGGTCTCATTTTTTGGAATCAGTTTGAAAAGTTTTATTTTTTAAAAACCTTTGAGATTTTGAGTAGGATCGACCTTCAGATCAATTTGAGAACTGACATACTTACATTATTGCATCTTGTTATCCGTGAATGTATTATGTCTCTCCATTGATTGAGGAGGTCTTTTTAAGTTTCTGGCAGTAATTTTGGGGTTTTTTTAGTGTTCTGAGTAGTTTTCCATTCAGAAATCTTTGCATATCTTTCTCTAGTTTTTTTGTTTCTTTTTTTTTTTCTTTGGGCATTGGTTGTTGTTGTTGTTGTTGTTTTAAGTCATGGTAGATACTACCTTTTAAATTTATTTTTCTGTTGACTGCTGGAACACTCTTGATTTTTCTATATTGACTCTATACCCAGTAACTGTGTTAAAATCCTTTATTATTTCTAATATGTATCATTAGAGTCTTTTGCATTTGCTTTATGTTTGATAAACATAAATGTTTGATAAACATTCTAATGTTTATCAGAGAATAATGGCTGTCTTAGATTTTTTCCCTTCCTGGACTTTAAAACTTTTATTTTTTTTCCTTACTCCTCTGGCTAAAGCCTCTAGTATAATGCTGAATAGAAATGATGGTAGTGAGCTTTCTTACCTCAAACAGAAAAGGTTCAACTTTTTACCAAGCATGATGTTTGCTGTCGGTTTTTTATTGATGTCCTTTATCAGAGGCAGGAAGTTTCACTCTTTCCCATGAGTTTTTATTGTATATGGATTCCAAGTTTTAGCAAACGTTTCTCCTGCAAGACCTGAGATGACCATGAATGTTCCCTTTTAATCTATGAGTGTGGTAAATTCCATTAATTGATTTCCCAGCATTAAATTGATGTTAAATCTAGGGTAAGTCCAATTTGATCATGACGTATTATCCTTTTATATAATCCCTGATCCTGCTTTACTATTTTTTCACCTGTATTCACGAATGTAATTGGCCCGTGCCGTCTCTCTAGGACTATTCTTGCTGAGTGTTAGTAGAAAGTTACTAGCCTCCTAAATTAGTTGGTGAATCTTTTTCTACTTTCCAACAGAGGTAGATGAGTAAACATTTTTTCTTTCTGCAATGTTCAGTAGGATTCCCCAGTGAAGCCATTTGGGTCTTGAAATTTCATCATCAGATATACTTTTCTACTATAGATTTAATTTATTTGATAGTTATATAGGACTAAGGTTTTCGATTTTGTGTGTGTCAGATTGCATTTTTTTTTTAAATTTTTTTTTCAACGTTTATTTATTTGTGGGACAGAGAGAGACAGAGCATGAACGGGGGAGGGGCAGAGAGAGAGGGAGACACAGAATCGGAAACAGGCTCCAGGCTCTGAGCCATCAGCCCAGAGCCCGACGCGGGGCTCGAACTCCCGGACCGCGAGATCGTGACCTGGCTGAAGTCGGACGCTTAACCGACTGCGCCACCCAGGCGCCCCTTTTTTTTTTTTTAATTTTTTTTTCAACGTTTATTTATTTGTGGGACAGAGAGAGACAGAGCATGAACGGGGGAGGGGCAGAGAGAGAGGGAGACACAGAATCGGAAACAGGCTCCAGGCTCTGAGCCTAGATTGCATTTTTATGTGAATTTGTCCATCTCATCTAAATTTCCTTATTTATCATCATAAAGTTGATCATAATATCCTCTTATTTGTGTGGTGAAGTCTCTTTTTCATTTCTTACACTTGCTATTTGTACCTTCTCTCTTCTGATTGATCATTCTCACCAGGGGTTTATCAGTTTCGTTAGTCTTTTCAATTTTGGCTTTGCTCATTCTCTCTGTTGTGTTTTCTTTTACATTTGTTTAGACTTTTAAATGATTTCCTTCCATCTACTTTTGTTGGGTTTATTTTCTGTTCTTTTTCTAACCTCTTGAAATATTCAAGATACTCAGCTCATATTTCAGACTCTTTCTTCCCTAAAATATGCAGTCAAGGCTATGAATTTCCCTCCAAGCACTGCATTAGCTTTATTCTACAAATTTTGTTGTGTCATTTTTTTCCCATTATATGTAATTTGCTTCAAAATAATTTCTAATTTCCATTTTAATTTCTTTGTTTAGAAGGGTACTTTGGGACATATTATTCAAAAGTGTAGTTTTCAATGATACAGAGTTTTTCCCAGTTATATTCTTGTTATTGATTCTTAACCTATTTACAGTGTGGTTAGAGAACATTATTTGTTTTGTATCCATTCTTTGAAATTTGTTAGAACTTGCATTTTGGCCCAGCACAGAGTCAAAATTTTTAATGAATTATATCTTCTTGAAAATAATGTATTCTGCCTTTGTTGGGTGCACTGTTCTATATGTGTCTATGAAGTCAAGTTTATTCATTACATTATTTCAGATCTTCCACAGAGTTATTTCTTTTCTGCTTGTTCCATTAACTAATGGAAAAAGTACATCATAATATCCCACTGTGAATGTGGACTTGTCTAACTCTCCATATAATTCTGTGCACATTTGCTCTATATATCATGTTATTAAGTTCATACAAATTTAGAATGATCTTTTATTATTATAGAGTAACCCTTAATTCTAATTATGTTTTTTTACCTTAACGTATGTTTGTTTGGTATTAAACTCTCTACACCAACTGTCTACCAGTATTTCAGTGGTATGTAACTTTTCATCTGTTTCCTTTCAGTTTTTCTTTTTCCTGATGTTTTAGATGTGTCTCTTGTACTTGGCTTGTACAGGATTTTGTTTCTATCTACTGTGATCATCTTCTAGCTGGAGTGGTTGACGCTCTTATCATTAATGTAATTATCGACCTTCCAATCATCATCTCACTTCAGATAGACTTTCTGTTCATCTCACGTGCTCTTTGTTCCTTTATCTTGGTTTCGTTTGGTTGAGTTTTTCATATCTCCTTTTGTTCCTCTGTTAGTTTTGTAGTTATTCAGGCTTTTACCATTGTTTTTACTGATGTTCTAGAAATTACAGTATGCAACCTTGACTTATCATCATCAAATAGGAACCTCTCCTAGTAAAATCAAGGAATTTAGAACATTTACATTTCTCTCACATTAGATGCTTTTATTGTTTTGAACTTTCATTCTCTCTATATCATAAACCCAATAAGACATTATAAAGTCAGTGTTCATTGGATTTACCCTCACATTTGGCATTTCATTTTTTACGTCTATCCCCAACTCCCCTCTGGGACAATTTCTTTTTTTTCCCTGTTTGAAGTACAGCCTAGAATTCCCTTTGGTGAAGGATCTTTTTTTCTTTTTTTACTGGGTAGAAGTCTAGGTTGGCAAGTTTTGTTTGGTTTGGTTTTCCTTCCAACATATTGAAGTTATAATTCTACTACTCTGGCTTCTAGTTTTGCTGCTGAAAAGTTAGCAAAGCTTGTACTTTTGAAAGTCATGTTTTTCTTTGGCTACTTTTAAAATTCTTTGTTTTTGGAGTTTCTGTACTAGGTATGGATTTCCCTTTATTTATCCTGCTTGAGATGTATTTAGCTCCTTGAATTTGTAGATTGCTATGTTTCATCAATTATGGAAAATCCTCAGCGTATTCATTCAAATATTGCTTCTTCCTCATTCTTTTTCTCCTTCCTTCCTAAAACTCCAATTAAACGTTAGATATTCCTTCCATATAATTTATATCTTATTTTACTATATTTTCTGTTCTTTTGTCTCTTCATAATCCACTCTAGATTGTTTTCTTCCAAGTGTTAACTCAGGATTAGGCATAAAAACATAAATTTAGTATATACAGAGAGAAGCTACTGATTACAGACACACACACACACACACACACACACACACACCCTTCACCCAAGCAGGGAGCAAGTCAGTGGGAGGCAGACAAGGTAACAGGCAGGCACACGTGACCTTATTGGCATTGTTCAGTCCTTCTCCTTCAGTCACTGCTGACTCTCAAATGGGGCATCCGTGACCTCTGCTAGTAATATTTCTTTCTTCAAACCATAAGTTTGAGTCTCCTCTCTCTTGGTCTGTGTTCTGTGACCTGCAAAATGACCCAGTTCAGAGTTCTCCAGAGAGGTGCAGGGAGATTACCGCTTAGTGCCCAGTGGTATTAGAGTGGGCCATGATTTTATGCTAAAATTTCTATTAGGAGGTTAGAGGTTATATCAACCAGGAGTATTAGTGTAGGTTTGTTGTTTTATTTTTTGTTTTTTTGTTGCCTCTTGAGGCTTTCTTTCAAATGCAAACTGCTTTTTTACATTGATTTTCTTCATGTATAAACATATTTTCCTTTATTTATTTTTTTTTAAATTTTTTTTAACATTTTATTTATTTTTGAGTCAGGGAGAGACAGAGCATGAACGGGGGAGGGTCAGAGAGAGAGGGAGACACAGACTGAAACAGGCTCCAGGCTCTGAGCTGTCAGCACAGAGCCCAACGCGGGGCTCGAACTCATGGACCGTGAGATCATGACCTGAGCCGAAGTCGGACGCTTAACCGACTGAGCCACCCAGGCGCTCCTATTTTCCTTTATTAAAAAGAGCACCATCTTCAAAACAAGTTTCACATAAACATATTTATGACATTTTTTTTAAATTTTTTTTTCAACGTTTTTTTTATTTATTTTTGGGACAGAGAGAGAGCATGAATTGGGGAGGGGCAGAGAGAGAGGGAGACACAGAATCGGAAACAGGCTCCAGGCTCCGAGCCATCTGCCCAGAGCCTGACGCGGGGCTCGAACTCATGGACCGCGAGATCGTGACCTGGCTGAAGTCGGACGCTCAACCGACTGCGCCACCCAGGCGCCCCAGACATTTTTTTTTAAAGAACAAGGTATTTACCTTTACAAAGTGATGGATGAAAACACCAGCAAAAGTTCACTTTTTAAAATTTTTTAAATTTTACTTTTCAGGAGGTGGTGCCTGGGTAGCTCAGTCAGTTAAGGTCCAACTTTGGCTCAGGTCATGACCTCATGGTTCATAAGTTGAAGCCCCATGTCAAGCTCTGTGCTGACAGCTCGGAGCCTGGAATCTACTTCGGATTCTGTGTCTCCCTCTCTCTCTGCCCTTCCCCTGCTCACACTCTGTCTCTCTCTCTCTCAAAAATAAATATTAACAGTGTTTTTATTTTTTAATGTTTATTTATTTTTGAGAGAGAGAGAGAGAGAGAGAGAGAGAACATGTACGCAGGTAAGGAGGGGGCAGAGGGAGAGGGAGAGAGAATTTTAAGCAGGCTCCACACCCAGCATGGAATCTAATGTGGGACTCAATCCCACGAACAGTGAGATCATGACCTGAGCTGAAATCAAGGGTTGGATGCTCAGTTGACTGAGCCACCCAGGCGCCCCATAAGAAGTTCACTTTTGCAGGAAAATGAAACAACCTTTACAAAATTCTTGTACTAATCATATACAGCACTCAGAACTTTCATTTTATTAATTCTCTCTTTAGCTGTGTCTAATTTTCTGTTATATCCTTCCACTGAGTTTCTAATTCTGATCATCATATATTATTTTAGTTCTAAAACACATATTGGATTCTTTTTCAAAACTTTCACAGCTCTTCAAAATGCAATTTCCACTTCCCTGCTGAAATTTTGAAGCTTGGTTTTTGTCTTCTTGAATATAGCAAGCAGAATTATTTTATACTCAATGTTTTATCATAGTATCTGGGAGCCCCCATGGAGCTATTTCTGTGGTTCCTATTATTTACTATCAAGCTGCCCCATGAGCCTGATCATCTCTGTGCTGGATTTATACTTGTAAGATAATCTGAGACCTGGGATGATGGTATCTTGCTCCAGTAAGGATTTATTTTTCTTTTGCCAGGTGCTTGGAGGCATTAGCAATGTGGGACATCCGTAATCCTATTTCAGGGCTGGGTATTTTCTGGGGTTCCTGGTGCTATGCAGCTGGACTATGGTCATACAGCAGCTGCATTACTCCTGGGTCACCCTTTCTTCTAATGTACTACTCTTTGAAATCAGAAACTCAACCAGGGGGTGGTTCCCAGAGCCTCTACCGATAGTAATTTTTCCCCATAGCCCCACAAAGTTGGAACATATGCAACTTAGCTTCTCAGCTGTCCCTTCAGATCTGCAAGTAGCCCCTGGATGAGAGCAGCCCTGATGCCAGGCTCACCTCTTGAGATCTCTACCCCACCTAGATGTTGGCCTAGTGATTCTCATGATCATGCTCACTCTTCACTGTTTTCTATATTTTCTCAGCCTTTTTAGTTGTTGCCATTGGGCAGGTTGGACCAGTTACCTAGACTACCATTATCACAAGTAGAGGTACGCACCATGCATTTTTTTAAGGCAAATATTTATTGTGTGCCTACGGTGTACAAGTTAGTATTTTAGAGACATCAGGTGTTCAAAGAAAAATAAACAAGAGATTTCTGTCCTAAAGGAGCTTAGAACCTCCAAGGGAAGATACCTTGTATTCAGTTTATCCACAAGCCAGAGACTGGGACGTGTGGCGATGCTGTGATGAGCACTTGGGGAACACAGGAGCCTAGAAGGGCTCCTCCAGCATACAGCACACTTGGCAGAGCCTTGGAAAACAAGCCCCTGCTCTCTTACTAAAGATTGCTGCAGTTATGTGTTGGTCCGTGTTAGTTCTTCATCTTCCTGGTGCCATTTTCTTTTCGAATCCTCACATTCTATGGTTGCCTTGGGCTGGAATCTGTACCCCTTATCTTATACGTTTATTATAATAAGAGCATTCTTGGGGCGCCTGGGTGGTGCAGTCGGTTACGCGTCCGACTTCAGCCAGGTCACGATCTCGCGGTCCGTGAGTTCGAGCCCCGCGTCGGGCTCTGGGCTGATGGCTCAGAGCCTGGAGCCTGTTTCCGATTCTGTGTCTCCCTCTCTCTCTGCCCCTCCCCCGTTCGTGCTCTGTCTCTCTCTGTCCCAAAAATAAATAAAAAACGTTGGGAAAAAAAATATATAAAAAATAAAAATAAAAAAAAGAGCATTCTTTATTGCTGGCCCTGCCTGACTCTGGTCTGTCATTTCACAAACCCAGTGGTGGCTTGAGGGATTATGGGACATTCCCCTGACAGCCTGAGAAGAGACTCCTTGGCCCATCAGGATCCTTTTCCCTTAAATGGCTTTACTGAGTTATCATTCATACCATATAGTTCACCCACATTTATAGTGTACAGTTCAGTGGCTTTTCTTGTATTTACAGAGTTGTGATTATCACCATCATCCATGTTAGGACACCATCTCAAAAGGAAATCCCTCACCCCTTCGTCATCGTCTCCCTAACCCTCACACTGCCCACCCCTAGCCTCCAGCAAGCACTCATCTGCTTCCTGTCTTCATTGATCTGCCTCTTCTGGACATTTCGTAGAAATGGAGTCACACAATATGTGGTCCTTTGTGTCTGGCTTCTCTTAGTGAGTGTCGGGTCTTCAAGGTTCATCCACATTGTAGTGGGTGTCAGTGCTTCCTTCTTGTTTTAAGGCTGAATAACGTTCCCTTCATGGATGGATCACATTGTGTTTCTCCTCCCAGCAGCCTATGGACATTTTTTCCACTTTGGGCTATCATGAATAGTGTGTCTCCATTTGTGTACAAGATTTTGCGTGTGTGCAAAGTTTTCATTTCTCTCGGGTAGATACCTAGGGGTGAAATTGCTGGGTCAGAGGGCGACTCTATGTTTCACCCTCTGAGGAGCTGCCAGACTGTTTTCCAAAGCGGCTGCACCATTTTATATTCCCACCAGCAGTGAGGGCGCCAACGTCTCCACATCCTTGTCAACACCTGCTGTTCCCAACATGTTTGACTAGAGCCATCCCCCATTCCTGTGGGTATGAAGTGGTCTCTCACTGCAGCTGTGATTTGCACTTCAATCACTCGCCATCAGTCTTGACCAGCCCGGAAGAGCGGTATTGTCTTTGGTTTTCCCTGTGTTTCTGTGAACTTCCCTACGGCACCTGAATCCACCCAGATGGAGGCGAACAGACGGGCCAATGCCTAATTCCATCTTTGTTAGACTTTTCCCTCCTTGGCAGGTTTTTCAGGTTGTCCTTTAACACTTAGAGTCCCTCATCTGGTCTCCTCTTTCTGTCCCCATTAAACAAGTGCATCTTACCCAATCTATATGCAGTTTAAAAAATCTTCCTGCCAGAGAGATACGGGACCATTCAAGCTTGGCAGAGACCATGGAGGGCCTGCACTGACGTCTCCCCATTCAGCTCGGAGCGTGGCTTCCTGCCACACAGCCCTCCCCACACCAGAACAGGTTTTTCCAGTTCTGCGACACTTCCTCCCAGCCCTCTTCCAGCCAGTCCCAGGCTCTGGAGCTGCTTCCTGGGCATGAATGCAGGGGGTCTGGCCAGCAAGAGGACTTCCCATGAGCTGATCGTCAGCGTGTGGACTCAGTGGCTCTGCCTAGGGCTCTGCCCCCGACCCCCACCCAACATGAGCAGGTGAGGATCACCCCCACTACTGTCTCTTCGGGGGAGTGCACAAAATTGCGCTCCGCCCCTGCTCCTGCGCCCTGGGAAACATCCGGCAGAACCCTTCCCAGTTCAGACAACCGAAGAAGAAAACCAGCCACCCACCTCTTGCTCACCCATTACCCTTAGTATAGTGCCAAGGAAAGTATGAAATATGACAGCTTCTTTTTTTGAGAGAGAGACAGGGAGAGAGAGTCCCAACCAGGCTCCAAGCTGTCAGCGCAGAGCCCCTGATGCAGGACTCCGACTCACAAACCACGAGATCACGACCTGAGCCCATATCAGGAATCAGATGCACAACCCACTGAGATGGCCTTTTTATTTAGCCCGTGCCCTTTAATTAAACTCCTTTTTGCCACTTTTTGTTTGTTTTACCACCTTTCCAGCCAGTCAAGAAAGATTACGTATTTCGAGAGGTGGGGAAAAAAATCCTGGCAGAATAGTCACACAGAATGGAGACAGCAGTCAAGTAGCGGGTTGTTTGTTTGGTCCACGGCAATGCCAACGATGTTTGAAACACATGGATCTCATCTATGTGTTTGAGATGGGTGCCAAGAGAGGACATGCCTGTGCTGACAAGGTCCCATCAGCATGGCAGTGTGCATCCTGGGTAACCTTCCACTGCACTCGGTTCAGACTTCAAAGGTCTGGTCCCTGGGAGTTGCAACTTTGCCCTCATAGTCTCTGGGGGGATCTAGTGTCACTTGCAGCCAGCCCATATGGGCTCTCTTTGCTACAACAGTCCCAGCATACTTACAGAACCCACATTTTCCTGTTCACAGCAATGGTAGCCCCTACCTGCAGACATAGCCAGGGAAGGGGTGACGGGATCTGCAAGAGGGTGGGCAATTTCAACCCATTCGTTCAATTGCTCATCCATTCAGCAAATATTTAATGAGATGTCAATAGACATCTGTTCTACCCTGAGCCTCTGGGCTGAGTTTAGCGGGAA
Organism: Lynx rufus; assembly: GCF_022079265.1. NCBI lineage: Eukaryota > Metazoa > Chordata > Mammalia > Carnivora > Felidae > Lynx > Lynx rufus. Next base: position 21,729,122 of record NW_025814838.1, read on the forward strand.
ACTCTCATCTCTTTGGAATCACAGCCTGAAATACATGCCAGCAGTCAGGCTCTGGGAAGGCTGAGTGTTTGGTGGGGACCATGGAACCTAGACCAGCCTTGGGCTCAGGAAAACCTCCATGAGGATAGGACAGCTGAGCTGAACTTGGAAGGATGAGGTGGGGATTGGGGGGTCATGAAAATTTGAGTGAGAGCAAAGACCAGACACCAAAGCTCCAAGGAACACAGTGTCCCCAGGGGTTGGTGGAAATCTGGGTGGCTCGACATGGAAAAGGCATGTGGCCAGTCAGGAGATAAGGCCAGACCTGCTGAGTCTGACTTCAGCTGGCACTTACCAGCACAGCTGCCCCAGGCATTAAGATCTGAATATTCCTATGGCCTCCCTGCCATCCAATTCTGGCCCTCTCCCCGGGGACCCCTGGGCCTCCTTGAACCCAACAAGTAAGGGGGTGCGTGGCCAAGGGGGAGCCTCCGGAACAGTGAGGTCCCTTCTGGCTGGTCCTGCCCACATCTTACCTGCTCTGGTCCCTCCTGCTCTCTTGGGTACAAGTGTGGCTGATCCCAAGTGTCCTGCACTCCTTGCACTGGCCCCAAATCTCTCCAGGGTCAGTGACCTCATGCCTCTTAGCGGAAGCCGCTGTTCTCACCCAGGCTCCTCACGCAGAAGGGGGACACGCAGGATGCTCTGTGCTCAGCTGCATGGATCCAACAGCTTCCCTTGGTCACTTTCCCTGGGCACCTATTGGGTCGCAGCACTTTCTCCTGACCTTCAGTGTTTCCATTGTTGGGTATTCCCAGCTCCTCTACTTCTCCTGGGCTAAGATCTCCTTCCCCATCCATCACATCCTTCCCAGACCTCACACTCTCTGTGCAAAGGACAGGAGGCAGGGCCAGGTCTCAGCCTGGCACCATGTCCTGGGCTTCCCCAGATGGCCCATCCCTTCCAGAAGGGACACACTGGACACAACCTGCCCCGTCAGCATCTCTGCACACATCTGCCCACCAGGAGACACAGCCAGGCTGTAGCTGTGTCATCACCCAGCTCTCCAGACCCAGCCATCATTTTCATTGCATTTCCAGCAATGCCTCCTTGACTGCAGAGCTTCCTAGTCTTTCTTTTACTCAGTAGGTATGTTCTGAACATCTGCTGAGTGCCAGGAAATCCCCACACTGTCCCCTTGGGGCACAGTGGCGGGTAGGACAGGCAAGTCCCTGCTTTCATGGGACTGTTGCAGCGAGGGAGATGGGCACTAACCAAGGACGCTCATCAGAGCTGAAAGCGTGGCAGTGCTGTGCCCCCAGGGGACAGTGAAGGGGATGGGACCAGACTGGTCTGGGTGGTCTCTCTCAGGAGATGGCATGGCGGAACAGTCTTGCAGGTCAGGGAACACAGAAGGCCAAGGTTGGGAACAGAGTGTGTGTGGTGAACGGGGGTTTTGGAGGAGGTGAGTGGGCAGATCTGAGTGGAGATTCTGTGTAGAGATGGGTCTTTCTTGAGAATAGGAGAAGTACCTCAAGCAGAACACTGATGCTACCTTATCTGTAGAAGACGACTCTGTTGGTGTTCAAGTGCCAAGAGAAGCAAGGAGGCCAGTTGGCATTGAGGTTCTCCGGGAGCCTGCATAGCTCCCCAGGTCCTGCAAGAAGGAACAAGCAAAGCAGAGTCCTAGGTGGTTGGCCCTGGAAGCCACAACCCTGAGTGCTGGACAACAGCTGAGGAGGAGTCATTCGTTCTGAGAGCCCCCTGCCATGTCCTGCTTCCTCCTTTCTCTCTTCCCTCTTCTAACCTCCAGGACCTCAGAACATTCTGGCTTCTTCATGTTCCCCTTGCTCATCCCAGCCCTCCTGGTGGGTGGGAAGACGTTTACACGGTAGGGCCATGTGGACCTCAGAAGTCTGCTCTCCACAGAGGGACAGCTGCCCAGAGAGACCCCATGATTTGTCTACCCTCAGAACACCACTTTGCTTCAAAATCCCCAATAAGACCCTTCCTGGGTTAAAATGATCATGACACAGGTATGACCTGCTGTTAGAAAGTCTGAAGGTACTTTGTTCTTTTTATGGAAGGATTTTCCAGACTGTTCTCTATGAAAAAAGTTGCCTCCAAAGCTTTCAAAAGGGAATTTGATTGATGTTCAAAAAGCCACTTGACCCACAGACATTCAAGTGTCTCTTGGATGTGTGTACCATTCTAGCCCTGGAGAGAACACAGCAAATCTCTGCACTCCAGAGTGACCTTCAGGCAAATAACAAGCCAATGGGTCATTTTAGCTGGTGATAAAAAGGAAAAAATAGGACAATGTGGTGGTGAGGACCTGTGTAGGGCTGGGGGTCCAAAGAAGTGACACAGACAGGAAGGAGGCAGCCTTGGGAAGGTCTGGGGGGAGAATGCTTCACGTGGAAGAGACAAAGTGTGGAGGTTTCACATAGTTGAGGGCCATAAGGAAGAGGAGCTTAGACTGTAATAAGAGCATAGAGTAGGGGTAGGGCATGTCATGAGTCTTATGGCCACAGTATGAGTTGGGATTGTGTGTGTGTGTGTGTGTGTGTGTGTGTGTGTGTGTGTGTGTTTTACTATTACAAAAGTTTATTTAAAAAAAAAGTTCAGTATGAAAATACATAACCTGATTTTTATATTGTAGTAAAACAGGTGCTATGGAGAGGGGACATATGGAAGCAGTTGGTTTCTTCCAGTGAACACACCCATTGTTGATACTTGTTCCAAGGCTTCTAACATGATGATACTATTTTCTCAAATTACCACCATTCCAGTATTGTTCTGTTGCCCACTAGTTGCCATCTCCACATATTCGTCTATCACAAGATTCGTGAAGGGATTGAGCCCCCTTGGACATGTCTTCACCATTTAAGTTCACTGATAATTTCTTGTCCATAATTTTTTTCAATTCTGGAGGGTGGGCTTTGCTCATGGTGTCTATTCAGCGAACTTAAAGATGCCCCCTGGAGGTTTTTAAGCAAGAAATGGTGTGAACTGATTTACAGTTTGGATATTCCGACTGTGCTGTGTAGAAGGTGAGCCTGGGAAGAGAGCTTGATACAGAAGGTTACCACAGGATTTGGATTAAACTGGTTGCCAATGGATTTCTTTGACCCTTTGTGTAAAAGAAGAGAGAGGTCCACTACACCCCCCCATCCCTGTGTGACACTGTCTCTGGACAAGGCCAGGAGGCACGCTGGGGGAAATGGGAAGGAAGTCAGGAACCTGGCTGGAGGGCTGGCTCCTGAGTGAGCAGAACTCACAGTCCAAGCCTTAGCCCCTGGGATGGGAGCACAGAAACCCCAGAGAGGGAAGGAGCCATCAGACTGAGTGTGTGGGGTATCCAACCCTTCCAGTGTGTCATCTCAGCAAATCCTGACAAGTACCTTGAGATGGGCTTGTGTATCTGTTATTTAGTGCCATATAACACATGATCCCCCCAAATATACTGGCTTAAAACAGAAAGCGTTTCTTATTGTCCCGGTTTCCATGGGTCAGGAATTCAGGAGCAGCGTAACCGGGAGATTATCCTTAAAGGTTTCTCATGAGGTTGGGGTTGTGTGGGGCTGGAGGATCCATTCCAAGATGGCGCCCTCACACAGCTGTTGGCTGGAGGCCTCGGTTCTTCACAGGCGGGCCTCTCTTCATGATGTGGCAGCTGGCTTCTTCAGAGCAAATGGTCCAAGGACAAGAGAAGGGACAGGCAGGAAACCACAATGCCCCTTACGACCAAGTCTCTGAGGCTGCACACTGTCACTTCTGTTTATTCTGTTAGTTGCGAGCAAGTCACTAAGTCTGGCCCATGCTCAAGAAGAGGGGGGTGGGTACTGGGCCCCACCTCCTGAAGAGAGGGGTATTAGAATTTGTGGATTTTTTTTTTTTGGAATCACCCATCCCAGGTTGAGAGTCTTTAATTAATCTCCCCGAGGCATACTACAAGGAAGTGGCAGAAGTGATACTAGAACCCTGGGTCTCCAGAGCCCGAGTCCTTCCTTTGGTGCCAGGCCGCTGAGGAAGGTGCTCAAAGGCCAGCCAGCTGCCACACTAGTGGAGACCACAGGCCTAATCACGGTCCCCGAGAAGACATCCATGTCAGTGAGGATGCTCCGATAGTTGGGCCGCAGTGGCTTCTCCAGGCCTCGTCTGCTCTCTCTGGGCATGGCGGCTGCTCTAACCGTCAGGGCCGTGCCTGTGTCCTGTTTTATAGGGTCGACCGGCTCCATTTGTTTGTATTTACAGCACACATATCCCTCTGTCTCCCCCAGCTCTCTGTGAACCACACGTGATTCTCCTGGCTGCCAGGCCGTCCACACAGCTGCCTGTCACAGGGTCCACTGCTGGGCCTGGCTCCTCCCTTCCTCAGGTGAGTTATCTTCCAGAACTTCCTTGGCCTCTACAGCTAGCTTCTGGTGTGTCTGGACCACTCAGCTTAAACTTAGGTTTCCAGAAATGTGTGAGTCCAGCCATGGGCCCAGCCTAAGCCCTGCTGGGGAACGGAGATAGTACAGCAGGGGCTGGGGGGACTGTGTGCCAGGGCTGTGCAGGGCAGATGCTCCCAGATGGTGCGCTGCTGTCTCAGGCCTGGGGCAAAGCTGGAGAGGTCAACCTACCGGGTGGGTCTCAGGGCACTCAGCAGAACGAAGCTGGGACCAGTGCCTCCTCGCCTCCTCACTCCTCCTCTGCCAGCCCTCCATCCATCACCAGGAGGTATTTGGGAGTCTTCCAAGAGCCGGAGGGGACCTCGGTGGTGGCATGTGATAGAACTCGTTTGATCACTCCCAACTAGGCAATTAATGGCAGATTCACGCTCGCTCTGCAGAAGGGGACCAAACGCTCCGACTTCCAGGTCAGCCGGGCCTGTCCTTGAATAAGCTTCTGAACTTTGGGCGATCTGTTTGTAAAATGGAGATAATAATAATAATAGTGTTCACGTCCCACAACTGTTGAGAGGATTGGACAAGAGAGTGTGCGGAAGGTGCCTGCCTCCTAGTAAGTGCTTGGCATGCGGTAAGTGCTCCGTGGGCCTCGGCTGCATTCATTGTGACCATTCAGAGGGTGGCCCCATTTCGTACACTTGGTGTCACCATGTTGGCCATAGGAACGTTTTTACAGGCTGATCTTCTCTCCATCTGTGCTGTGGCCAATCAAGGGACGCTGTGACGTCATCAGTACTGACTTCTAGTTTGCACACTGCGAGTCAGACTCCTGAGCAGGTGTAGGCAGGGGGCGGTGGGGCAGGGCCCTTGCTGGGGGCAGGACAGGAGCCTCCATGGGTCACGAGACAGTGGGGCCCACCCGTGCCCAGCGAGAGCGGATGAGGCCTGGTCCACCTACGTCTCGATGGCTGGCCGCTTGTGTTTGCCCTGGACCGGCCCATGCGCGCCACAGAGCATCTCACCGTCTAAGCAGGTGAGGTCTACTGTTGCCCGTGGAAGTTTGTGTAGGTAATGGTTCGCCCGTGGTGAGTGTTAAGAGCAGTAGCGGCAGGACAAACCCACCCTAGGGTGGTGGCCACACATGTGCTGGAACACGTGGAGGGGGTAAAGAGAAGTGGCAGGAAGGAACAGAAGGACCTAAGGGGAAGAAGAGGCCGCCAGGTAGCAGAAGAGCGCGCCTGAGGGCTCAGAGCTCCTGGATCCTTGCCCTGGCCCCACCTCCTACGGAGAATCAACCCCCCAGAACCTCTGATTCCCTGAGCGAGAAGGAGGGGCTCAGCCCTGCTCCTGGATCCCTGCAACCAACCTCACACCCACCTGCTCCTTTGCTTTGTGCTGCTAAGCGTTTCCTATGTGCTCACAGATGGGACCGTCCGGCGGGCCGTGCCTCCGCGCATGAATGTGTGAACGCTCAAAACCACGTGTGCGGCGTTTTAAGGGCTTCTCTGTGCCCTGATTCATGTGCACCAAGCGTGCTGCACCCTAATTTAGAACCCCGCGGTAGACAGGACTCGGCAGCTTGAGCTGGGGCGAGCCCGAGGCGAGTCATTACACTTCCGTGTGCCTCAGAGTGAGTTAAACCATAAACACACAGTGACGTCATGACCAAGGCATCGCTCGTGGGTTCCCGGCCCCCCCGGGCACCCTGTATCCCAGGGCCACCATCCCATGACATGAAGACTCCCATGGAGTCCTCCTGGACCACTGAGTGGCCAGCGTCCCCCAGGGAGGGAAAGAGTTCTCAGGTGGAGCCATCACTGCGGGCCGGGCACCAAGCGAATTCTTGCCCAGACTCCCACTTGGCGATGCTCCTCTGATGCTCCCCATGCCCAACGTCGTCACCCAGCTTCACCCAGCCCAGCCCTGCCTGAGCCCAGAGCTCAGCTTCTTGCTGCTGCGCCTCCAACCCTGACTCCGTCCCCTCAGCTGGGCCCCAAGACAACCCGAGGAGGGATGGGAGGCATGGCTTCACCCAACAGGCCAGGAGCTGCAAGTCCCAGGCTGAACTCAGTCTCCCCACACGGTCCCTCCAGGCCCCTGAAACCCGCGAGCACACCTCACTCTCTGCGATCGTCTTTTGTTCTCTCTGAAGGGGCTTGTCCCCCTCAGGTGCTGCCTCTTGAGATCCCATATCTCCCCTCCCGTGGCTGTTGACCCCAGGCCACATCCTTTGGCTTCCCGGAAGGAACGGGGTCCAGAGGCCTCTGGTATCATCTCCCATCTCAGCTCCAGGTTGCCTTCTGAGCATCCCAGCCTCCCTGGACCGGAGCAGAAGGGCCAGAATCCAAACCAGGACTTGCCCAAAGTAGGTCCCAGTTGGGAAGTCAAGGTACAGGTGGACAAAAAAAGCACGTCCCTGGATGTGCTTGACAGTTGAAGTAGCACATTCCCCACTCTATGGAAAGTAGAGCCTGGTGTCTCCCAGCTGGAACTCTCAGGGCCATGTTACCGGGGAGGGTCCCTGTGGCCGGCCTGGACCCCACCAAAGCCTCTTCAGCTTGGATCCTGACACCTCCCCTGGAAAAATGGGTATTCTTCCCTTATTCTCAGTGGAAGTTTCAGAAGATGTTCAAGGTGTGTCACATCTGCTCCCTCTCCTCTGACTACTGGTGACGTCCCCCGGCTCACCTGTCCTGGAGTGGTCTGACAGATCAGGAGCTGCAGCTCTGGGGGTGCCGGCGGGGGATGGGCCGCCTCTCCCCATGCTCTGTGTTGCTCACAGTGCCCCCTCTATGGGGCAGGGCCTGATGCCGTGTTCATGCCGTCTCCCCTTCTGAGGGGACTCTGGAGGCCGCAACAAATGCGACAGAGACCCTGCCCTCCCGGGAGCTCACACGTTGCCCTTACTGTTGCCATAGAAGTGGAAGCCTGCACTGATGCAGTACGTGCCAACGTGGCCCCCAAAGTATGCGTCCGCTCGGAATCTAAGAATATGACCGTATCTCCAGTGAGCTTCTCTGCAGACGTCATTACAATAAGGATCGCAAGATGAGGTCCTCCTGCATTATCTGAGTGGGTCCTAAATCTGAGGATGAGTGTCCTTATAAGAGAGGAGAGAGACAGTTTGAGACACACAGGGGGAGGCCAGGTGAAGACGTGGCTGAGGCCAGGATTAGGGTGACCTGGACGCGGACTGAGGAACGTCTGGATCCACCAGGAGCTGGACAAGGTGAGGAAGGATCCTCCCCTCGAGCCTCCGGAGGCTGCAGGGCCCCACTTCCCCGATTTCAGGCTCTGGCCTCCACACTGAGAGGAAATTTGTTGTTTTAAGCTGCCTGGTTTGTGGTCACTTGGCAGGGCAGCTCCAGGAAACTCACACAAGTGCTATGTGGAAGTCTGGGCTGCCGGGAAGCAGCCTCTGAGATGGAGGTGAGCACGTGGGAGGCTGGTTGGGGGCCTTGTGTGGACGGTAAGAAGGCAGCACGGGGAGGAGTCAGGCTGCAATGTCAAGGTGGCCTCTGAGAGTGGGGTTGGGTGGGTGGCTGAGCCTTCAACCCCCGAAGCTACCATCTTGGAGTCAGGCCTCCAGGAAGAGGCCATGACCTTGGATGAGGCTACCCTTCTCAGTGAGGGGCAATCCCCAGAGCATCCTCAGCAGCCGGGGGACCACATTCTTCAGTCCTGAAGGGCATGAGCGTGGAAAGACTCATTGAAGCCTTTCTGCAATCCCGATCGCCTTTAGGCCAACAACGGGCGGGCGATTTCCCCACTTCAGGGGAAGAGGGTTGCCCCGCCCTGATCCAAGTGTGACCTAGACCCAAGCATTCTCCTTGAGCCTGCCTCACTGTGTGAGGACAGGCCTGACAGTCAGCATGGGGCTCAGGGGGTCACCTGCATGGGTCTCCCTGGGTTATAGTCACAGGGACTTACGAGGGCCCTCCGCCCAAACCGCTGGTCTCTACAGCTGATCCCTCCCCACGGCTGACCATGGAAATGCTTGGTCGACATGGCAACAATATCGCCGACTGCACGTGTTTGCCACGGATGCCCGACACACAGCGTGCATCGCAGCAAGGATCGTGCGTGGCCCGAAGGATGCATCCGGAGAATCTTGTTGCAGATGTGTCTGCTCACAGCTCTACTGCCCTACTGCTGGGTCTCTGTCGTGTGCGGTGTGGTCATCTGCTCTCAACGTCAGCTGAGGAAAGGCACTGTCCTCTGGGCTTCTGCCGCTGGCTCCACGGACCCTCTGGAGTCCCAGTGGTGGTTGAACAGAGCTCAGCCCCGTCATGGCCTCTTTAATCAACCCACTCAGGCCTCCCCGACGCGTGAGTCTCAGGAGGTGTCTGGAGACTCCTGCGGCCCCTCCTTAATGCTGCTGATGTTCTTTGATACGTTTTAATCCTCGACGGACGATGGTTTCGTTGGTCGTTGAGTTTTTCTCACAATTTTGAAAAACCTTCCTTTTCTAAAATTATGCAACATGAATATATTTGTTGCTAGTCTTTTCCCCCCTCTATTTTTTGACCCAGGCGCGGAAGATTAAGTGACTCATGCTCCTTGGCTCGTGGTCCCTTCTCAGCATTGGTCTGTGCAAGGTCCCTCTTTGATTGCGTAAAGACGTAGCTGGCACGCAGCCTGTGGGCAGAGAGCAGTGCTGTCCACCTCGGAAGATATGGTTTCCACTCTCCCCACAGCAGAAACCCACGTGTGGGCGGCCGCCAAGATGGCAACACTGGCCCGGCATGCCGCCATGACACTGAGATCCTGGGGTGGAGGCCAAACCTGGGCCTGGTGCTGGGAATCAGAAATTCCCAGGCCACCTGTCCTATCCAGAGACTCCGACTTGATCGAATCTCTGGCTTCTGTGGATCTAGCCTGTGGAAAAGGCAGAAGCAAGGAGATAGAATGCTGACCCCCCGCCTTCAGGGTCTCTGTCTCCAGAAAAACCGCAAATCTGGCAAAGGAAAGTGGGTGATTACTCATATTGTATGCTCTCTCTCGTGCCAATAAGCGGTGGGCTGTTGAAGTCATGCAGCCTCCAGAAGGGATATTCTCCCCAGTACCCAGCTCAGATGTTTCCGCGACAGACCTCCCAACCAGGGGTCTGAGAGAAGAACAAAGGCTGTGGCTGATCCTCGCACAGAGCAGAATGGGGGGGGGGGCTGGGGCCCGACCGACCGGCCAGGGTCTTGGACTACTGTCAGGGCAAGGGCTTCTTGCTATTCTGGATGTGAGAACATAGGTGCCCTGGACCGGCGACCACTCTTTCCCACTCTCCCCTCTCCAGGTGAGAGTTATGTGGGGTTATTTACAGATCTCTTGCTAAAATGCCCTGTTCCTTTGTGTGCTGGAGCTGGTCAAATTCATCATTCAGCCATCCGAAGTCAGACCGTGAGGACCTGCACCCCACATCTCACAGAAAGGACAGCACATCCCCTAGAGATTACAGCCTTTTCCCTGGTACAACTTTGAGTTGTCTCCCCTGGGGGAGACGGTAAACACGTTTTCTGTGTATAGGCAGATGCTTGTTTTTAGGAAAGAGCTAGCATAAGAAGAGAGGGCGGGTGTGGCCATCGGGCATCCAGGAAGGGGTACGTGAGAACCGTGTTACTAACTTAAGCCTCTTGCTCTTCTGATCACTGTGGCCTGATTTCCCCTCCCCCCACTCTCAGTGCAGGTGGGGCTGAGTAAACAGACCTGGATGAAGCCCATCTGGGCACCACGTCTCCCGACAGGAGTGGCGGGTTCAGGAAGGACAGGAAGCCCTTTTGCTGGGGCTTCTGGGAAGGAGCCTCCAGATCCTAGTGTTGGAGCCGCCGCCACTGTCCTGCCACCGCATGAAACCTGAGACCACAGGGGGCACAGGAGGGCCAGGCTGAGAGGCAGAGAGAAGCCAAGTTTTGATTGTGTGATTTGAAATCTTGAAGCCTCAGGTGGTGTCTGAAGCCGGATCTACTCATGGTCTCAGGCCTGGCTACATCACTTGTGGGGCCCCTAGTTCCATATGCAGGAGCAGAGTGCTGTTAAAGGTGCTAAAATAGAAAGCTTTTTTTCTGTCTTCTCTGGCCTCTGTCCACTTCTCGTGGCATTTTTTAATTTGCTACTTAATGACATTCCAAGTCAAGAGAAAGTAAAATTGTAAATTACTTGTCTGAATTTCGCTGCCCACCTTTACACGTGCAGTGACAGTTTTCAATTCAAATATGAGGGCATTTAACTTACGTATGTGGAATTATCGAGTTCCACAATTTGCGTTGCGCGGCACGGCACGTGCGTGTATGTTTTATTCTTCCCAGAACAGCAGAAAGGTGCACAAAGTTAATTCCACCGTCTCTATTTCACTTCTTGATAGGAGCACACTCTACCGACCCTCCACCTTCAGCTTAGTGCTGTGTGAGGTAGGACCAGAAGCAAGGGCACCTTGAGGCACTGTTTCCTTCCACATGGGTTTTGTCAGTGTCGTTGGGACAGACGCGGGGATTTACCACGCAGTGAGAAAGGTAGGGCTGCGGTTCCTTGGTTGTTCTGTTTCTTAGAGCACCATTGTCTTCCTCTGCATTTGAAGCAAGTTCTGGTTCTCTTGGGGTGTTAGACCCACAGTTAGTCAGTCATACACGTAAAAGGCGTACCTTCTGCTGACTTTGAGTCTTGCTGAACTCCTCGACATTGTGGGTCCCCAGAATTCTGTGCTCATGGGGGGTCTCCACTCTTTACTTGCATGAATGTTGAGGAATGGCAGGTGCATTTACACATGCCTCCTCTACCCTCATGCATGCTTTATTGCCCCACCAGACTTCACTTATAAAACACAAGTTCAAAGACATTGCTGGGGTGACTGGGTGGCTCAGTCAGTTAAGCATCCACCTTCGGCTCAGGTCATGATCTCGAGGTCATAAGTTCGAGCCCCGCATCAGGCTCTGTGCTGACAGCTCAGAGCCTGGAGCCTGCTTCAGATTCCGTGCCTCCCTCTTTCTCTGTCTCTCTCTCACTCTCTCTCTCTATCTCTCAAAAACAAGTAAACATTAAAAAAATTTCAAAGATGTTATTAAAAATGGCAAGACAGTGAAAGCAGGCCATTACCGCATGCCCAGGGCCCCTCTGAGAGCAGGTCACAGGCTTCGGAAGCCAGATTTTCTAGCCCATAGGAGCCCACAACTTCCCTCTGGTTAAGACAGCTTGGATGAGCTTGCTTTTGTTTCCAACTAAAAGAATCCTAATGGAAAAGGTTTTCCCAAACCCAACATCTCCTTAATTCATGTTTCCAGAAAGCATTTTCTGTCAGGCGTCACAATGAGGCTGAGACAGGAGAGCGGGAGTGAGGGGGCTGTGAGCACCCCACACTGAACCAGGTTCACCCCCAGCCCTTGCGATGGAGCCCTCAGCCCCAACGCACACACTCACTATGGTCTCTGCACTTATCTGCTGCCTCATCTGATCCACTCCAGCCCGCCCCATGCACCACTTCCAGAAAGATCCTTCAAACTAAAAATAACTAAATAGAAATTGGGGTTTACAAATCTTTCTGGCAAAAAAAAAAAAAAATCCTTCTGGCTCTTCTAATTGCCTCCAGGACAAGATCTCAAACCTAAAGCACAGAACACAGGCCCTGTCCACCTGTCTCCCGGCATTCTCGAGCATCATCCCCTGGGTGTAAGCTCGGCGTCAGTCCTGACCCAACTGCCTGCAGCCCCCCATCTGCCGCCTCCCCCAAACCGTGCATTCCCTCCTCTACTGCAATGCCCTCCCTCCTCCCCACGTGCCCAACAAAGCCTTGCTCTTCCTTGAAGGTTCAGGGTGACATCCGCACCTCTGTGAGGCAAACCCCATGGGGAGAGCCAGGGGGCCTCCATGCCCTGCCTCCAGGCCACAGCCCCTCTGGTGCTCGCAGCCCCCTCACTCCTGCTCTCCTGTCTCAGCATTAGAGAAAGCGCCTCATTGTAGAACCTGGCAGAAAATGCTTGCTGGAAACATGAATTAAGGAGATGTTGGGTTTGGGAAAACCTTTTCCATTAGGATTCTTTTAGTTGCAAACAGAAGCAAGCTCATCCAAGCTGTCTTAACCAAAGGGAAGTTGTGGGCTCCTATGGGCTAGAAAATCTGGCTTCCGAGGCCTGTGACCTGCTCTCAGAAGGGCCCCGGGCGTGAGGTAATGGCCTGCTTTCACTGTCTTGCCATTATTAATAACGTCTTTGAATTTTTTCTAATGTTTATTTATTTTTGAGAGAGAGAGACAGACAGACAGAGTGCAAGTCGGGGAGGGGCAGAGAGAGAGGGAGACACAGAGTCTGAAGCAGGCTCCAGGCTCCGAGCTGTCAGCACAGAGCCTGATGCGGGGCTTGAACCCACGAACCATGAGATCATGACCTGAGCCGAAGTCGGACACTTAACCAACTGAGCCACCCAAGTGCCCCTCTCATTCTTAGCTTTTAGAGAGTATGAGCGTCCCGCTCTCCCTCCAGCACACTTGCTCTGTCCTTAACCTCCAAAAATAGATGGGTTTTGGTCAGATCGATGCTCTGGTTTCACATTATTCTGACTATGCCACACTATTCCGACCTCTGAGCCACACAGACACCTCAGTTCCCTTTTCTTTCCTGAGCGACATTTTGTCTTCTGGGAAGATGTTAATTGTCTAGTATTTTGGCTCACTTTTCTTTAATGGTATCCAGAATACAATGCAAACCCTCTCCCAGGTAGGAAAAACATCTCTTAATATGTTCAGACACTTTGTTTTTATGAGTTTATTTATTTATTTCGAGAAAAAGCACTAGTGGGGGAGGGGCAGAGAGAGAGGAAGAGAGAGAATCCCAAGCAGGCTCCATGCCACCAGCACAGAGCACAACATGGGTCTTGATCCCACAAACCGTGAGATCATGAACTGAAACCAAGAGTCGAATGCCTCACCGACAGAGCCACCCAGGTGCCCCCAAACACATTTTTGAAGTCAGTTCCGTCCTGAAGCCATCTCCCTGCCCTCCGTCCGCTCTGGTGGCTGGGCCACCCCCTGAGGGATCTGCTGCCACTCTCCTTGTGGCCACAGGATGCTGAGAGTGACCACAGAGAGCCTGGCCCTTGTGTAACCCCCTCCCGAGTGGTAAAAGCCATGGCCATGATGAGATGTCATTCCGGTGACTATGTTATGTCACACATCAAAGGGATGTTGGCAGATGTGAATAAGGCTTCTAATCAGTTGACTTTAAAATAGGGAGATTTTGCAGGCGGGCCTCATCTAATCACACTGACCTCGTCCATGCAGAGTGTTTTTCTTTGGCTGGTGGTAGAGAGGAAATTGGATGGACTCCGAGCGAAATGCCTCGGTGTGCTGGGCTGTGAGATTGTAATATACTAAGAAATACGTATTTGGTCTTCCTCCCCAGGTCCTGGCCCAGAGCTCCTAAAATCCTTGTCATTTCCTGGGCGACAGGTGATGGGAGCGTCTGTTGTTACTCTTCACAAGGTCCTTTCAACCACCTCTGAGTTTATGCTAATGCACTGACTGTAGGTGGGCCCCAAGGTAGTTTCAGGGCGGGGTTGGTCACCTGGGTAATCAACCATGTGTTTTGAGGGTTGGAGCCTCAGGCTCCCATCCCATGACCTCCAGGGAGCCAGGTGGGGCTTGGGGCTGGGGATGGACTTAATCCCCAGTGGCCTCCATGAGAACTTCAACAGTGGGATTCTGAGAGCTTCCAAGCTGGTGAATGCATCCATGAGCTGGGAGGGTGGCGCACTCCAAACTCCACGGGGACAGAAGCTCCTGTGCTCAGGGCCCTTCCAGAGCTCACTCATCTGGCTATCCATTTGTATCCTTTATGATAATCTGGTAATAGTAAGCAGTGTTTCCCTGAGTTCAGTGAGCCATTATGGCGAATTATCTCACCCAAGGAGGGGAGTTGTGGGAACCCCAATTTGTAGCCTAGTCGAACGGAAGTGTGTGTAACCTGGGGACCTGGTATCTGTGATTGGCATCGGAGTGGGGGCAGCCTTGTAGGACTGAACTGTTTCCCTGTGGGCAGTGTCAGACTTGAATTAAATTGGAGGACACCTAGTTGGTGTCCACAGAGAACTGGAGAACTGCTTGGTTTGGAAAACACACTTGGTGTCAGAAGTATCACGAGTAGAGAGTCTCCCTTTGGGGGTGTTATCTGTTGCTGAGATGGAGGGGGTCACAGGGCAAGGACCTAAAAGTGATCTCTAGGAGCTGACAACAGCCAGAAAGGTAGTGAGGACGTCAGTCTCACGACCACAAGGAATCTGATTCCACAGATAATCTGAGTGATCTTGGAAGTGCATCCTTCCCCAGACCCTCAAGGTGAGGCTGCGCCTCAGTCAACACCTTGATTTCAACCTTGAAAGACCCCATGCAGAGAACCCAGCCAGGCCCCCCACCAGCTTCTGACTGGTGGGCATTGTTTCAGTTTGTGATAACTGTTATGCAGCAACAGAGAATGAGGACACCCAGTCTGGGTGCTCTTCACTTCTCTCTGAAGTGGGCCTCTCATTTTACTGGATCCTCTGTCTCCCTCCTGGTTTACTCTCTGGTTTAAGTGTGGCACGTCCACCCATAGCTTCCAAAGAGAGGTGCATGGGGAGCAAATTTTATGTGCCTGGAATTGCCTTTATTCAATACTCACACTTAATTGAAAACTTGGCTGACTATAGACTCCTAGGTGAGAAGCCACTTCCCCCAGAATTTTGAAAGTATCATTTTCTTGTCTTCTAGTTTCTAGTATTACTGTTGAGAAGTCTGTTGTTATTCTTATAATGGTGGCTCTTTGTATGAAACCTATTCCTTCTCTCTCTCCAAGTTTTTAGAATCTTCTCTTTCTCCCAGTGTTCTGAAGTTTCACAATGATGTGCCTCGATGTGGGTATCTTTTCACCCACCAGGCAACTAAGTACCCATGCCCTGACAATGACCGAGGTACATATCTGGGATTCCTTGCCCAAATAGCCTAAAGCCCACTTCCAGGACCCATGCAGGCATCTTTCCTACATTGGCCCTGAGGATAGACCACTGTTGTTTGTATCCCTACTCTTGTGGAGTGGCCAGGGGACAGCTCTTAGTGGGAGACAGGGATGGAGCTTGGAATGTCCATGTGCATGCACTTGAGACTTCTCATGGTGTGGGACAGATCCAGGAGTTAGAAGAGAAAGGAAGTGGGTGAGGGATGTCAGCAGGGACCAGCTCTCTCCACACCTCCATCTTCTGGAGCAGAACTACAAAAATCTGAGTATTCTGTATCAGAACCTGAACTTCCAGGTAATTCTGCAGGTATATTTGTCAAGGTAGGAGGATAGAGCATATTTTATTTATATGTTTGTTAACTTTGTTTACAACTTTAAAAATTTAGACATATGGCATATTGGCCTCCATATATACTCCTGCCCCAGACCCTGCAAGTGTTAGGAACGCTCTTGGCGCTAGGCAGTGGTGGGTGTCCTGCCATCTGATAATTCATGTCTATGCATTCTGGGAAATTTTCTTGAGTTATTTCTTGGATGATTTTCTCTCTGCCACTTTCTGTGTTCTTTCCTTCTGAAGCTCTGATTAGATGTATGTTGGACCTCCTCTGTAAGTTCTCTAATTTTCTTAGATTTTTCTCTCTTCTTTTCTTGCTTTCCATCTTTCCTTCCATCCTTCTTTCCTTCCTTTTTTCTTGCCTTCCTTCTTTCTTTTCTTCCTTCCTTTCTTCCTTCCTTCCTTCCTTCCTTCCTTCCTTCCTTCCTTCCTTCCATTCCTTTCTTTCTTTCTCTGTCTCTCTCTCTCTCTCTCTCTTCCTTCCTTCCTTCCTCTCCCTCTCTTCCTTTCTTTCTCCTTCTCTCTGTCTTCCTCCCTCCCTTCCTTCCTTCTGTTTTTTCCTTCTTCAACTTTTCCATTCAAAATTGTTCATTTGTGTTCTTTGAATGTTCCTTTTTAAAATGAAACCTCTTTTTTTCAGTTAGCATGCTATTTTTCCTTCTCTCTGTATGGTCTTCCATATTCTCTCCAAGTTATTCTCTTTGTTTGCTTTGCTTGCTTTGTTTTCTTGTGGCAGTGGTGCGATTAAAAGATGGTTTTCTCAAATGTCTGATTATCCTTAATCACCCACTGTGGTTTGGGAGTGAGCTGCAAAAAAGGCAGACTGGAAGTTCTGTGCGTGTGGGAGGGCTTTGTCACATTCGTTGTTACTGAACTGGCTATAACTATTGCAAGCAGAACCCAGCCGTGAACATCTTTAGGTCTGTTATCTTGGGCTGGTCAGATTCCCCAGAGAACACTTTCCCATCTTCTGCCTGGAGGGTCTAAGCCCAACTGCCACCGTCATGGTATTTGAGTTGGGGGAGAAGGCTGGGTGTCTCCTCATTAGTTTGTGACCTTTCACTCAGTCTCTCTGTTTTCAATATCAGAGCTTTGCCCTTCCTGTGTTTGGTGTTCTCTCATCCAGAGACCCTCTATTTGACCCTATCCAGCGTCTGGCTTCTTTAACCTATGATGATATTTTTGAGTTTTATTCATGTCATGGCATGTATCAGTAGGTTCATTCTGTTTTATTGTATTGCTGTATAGTATTCCATTGTATGGATACAACCCATTTTGTCCAGCTGATGGATCTTTAAGTAGTTTTCAGTTGGGGATTCTTATGAATAATGTTGCTCACTGATTGCATGCAAGTCTATGTGTAGATACATGTTTTCGTTTCACAACTATTCATCTCTAGAACTTTTTCATCATCCCAATCTGCATTTCTGTACCGATTAAACAATAATCCCCATCCCCCTCCCCACAGCCTGGTGACCACTATTCTACTTTCTATATCTATGAATTTGATCTTCTAGGTACCTCATATAAGTATAATATCACGTCTGTCCTGTTGTGTCTGGCTTATCTTACTTAGCGTAATGTTCAGGGTCCACCCGTGTTGTAGCAATCGTCAGAATTTACTTCCTTTTAAAGAATTAATAATATCCCATTGTATGTATATGCCATTTTTTGCTTGTCCATTCATCTGTCGATGGACTCTTAGGTTGCTTCCACATTTTAGCTATTGTAAATAATGCTGCCATGAACATGGGTGTACAAATATCTGTTTGAGTCTTGCGTTGGCTTCTTTTTGTGTATATACACAGAAGTGGAATGTTTGATCCTATGGTAGTTCTATGTTGAATTTTTGGAAGAAACACCATACTGTTTTTCACAGTGGCTGCTCAATTTTACATTCTTACCAGCAAGATTGAACAAAATTTCCAATTTCTCCACATTCTCAACCAACATTTATTATTCTGAGTGTGTGTGTGTGTGTGTGCGCGTGCCATCCTAAGGTGTGTGAAATGGTATCTCATTGTGGTTTTGATTTGCATTTGCTAATTCCTAGTGACACTGACCATATTTTCATGTGTTTATTGTTTCTTTATGCATCTCCTTTGGAGAAATGTCTATTCAGGCCCTTTGCCCATTTCTTAACTGGGTTGTTTCTTTTCTTGTTGTTGAGTTTCGGGATTTCTTTCTATATTCTGGATGTTAATCACTTATTAGATAAATGATTTTCAAATATTTTCTCCCAATCTGTAGGTTGCCTTTCACCTACATACACCTGCCTTTCATATTGATAATATGCATAACAGTTTTCAGTTTTGATGATCTCCAGTTTATCTATTTTTTTCTTTTTGTTGATTGTGTTTCTTTCTTTTTTAATTAATGAAGTATTTATTTATTTTAAGTAGGCTCCATGCTCAATGTGGGGCTTGAACTCATGACCCTGAGATCAAGAGTCCCATGCTCTACTGACTGAGCCAGCCAAGTGCCCCTTGTTGTTGTACTTCTGATGTCATACCTAAGAGTATGTTTAACTTTTTATGAAATGGCCAAACTGTTTTTCCAAAGTGGCTCCCTCATTGTACATTCCCACCAGCAAAGCATGCATCCTGTTTCTCCACATTTCTTGCCAACAATTGTTATTTTCTGTCTTTTGTTGTTGTTCTTTGTTTTTTACTGTAGCCATTCTAGTGTGTATGAATTGTTATCTTTTTGTGGCTTTAATTTGCATTTCCATGATTAATGATTTTGAGTATCTTTTCATGTGCTCATTTGCTACTCGCATATTTTGTTTAGTGAGATGTCTAATTAAATCTTTTTCCCATTTTTTTAATTAGATTGTTTCTCTCCCTATTTAGTTGTAAAATTTCTTGGTGTATTCTGGATACAAGTCCTTTAACAGATATGTATTCTGGAAATATTTTCTTCCAGTGTGGACTTGCCTTTCTATTTTCTTTCTTTTTATTTTTTATTCCTAGTTGTTGTTTTTGTTTATTTTTTTATTTTTAATTTGTTTTTAATTTTTTTAACTTTAATTTTATTTTTAAGAGCAAGAGAGACAGAGCACAAGCAGGGGAGGGCAGAGAGATAGGGAGACACAGAATTCGAAGCAGGCTCCAGTCTCTGAGTTTGTCTGCCCAGAGCCTGACACGGGGCTCGAATCCACGAACCTCAAGATCATGACCTGAGCTGAAGCCGGATGCTTAACCGACTGAGCCACCCCTTTAATTTTTTTAATGTTTATTTTTGAGAGAGAGAGAGAGAGACAGAGAGTGAGTGAGTAGGCGAGGGGCAGAGAGAGAAGGAGACACAGAATCCAAAGTAGGCTCTAGGCTCTGAGCTGTCAGTGCAGAACCTGATGCGGGGCTCAAGCCCAAGAACCATGAGATCATGAAGTTGGACCCAAGCCCAAGTTGGATGCCTAACCAACTGAGCCACCCAAGCCCCCCTTTTTAAAAAATTTTTAAAGTGTTTATTTGTTTATTTGTTTGTTTTGAAGTAGGCTTCATGCCCAGTGCAGAGCCCGACGCAGGGCTTGAACTCATGACCCTGAGATCATGACTGATCCAAAATCAAGAGTCAGATGCTTAACTGAGCCACGCAGGTGCCCCAATAAGTATATGTTTTTACTATCGTTTTAGTAGTGTGTTTTGAGGAAATGGAGCTAAATGCATCTTCATATGGAAGTCTTGAATGAATATACACACATTTATCATTGTATGTCTTCCTGATGAGTTGACTCTTTATTGTTATTTTTTTTTAACATTTATTTATTTTTGAGACAGAGAGAGACAGAGCATGAACGGGGGAGGGGCAGAGAGAGGGAGACACAGAATTGGAAGCAGGCTCCAGGCTCTGAGCCATCGGCCCGGAGCCCGACACGGGGCTCGAACTTACGGACCATGAGATCATGACCTGAGCTGAAGTCCGACGCTTAACCGGCTGAGCCAGCCAGGCGCCCCGAGTTGACTCTTTAATCATGAAATGTCCCTCCTTTTTTTCTTCTGGTTATAGTTTGTGTCTTGAAATTAATTTTATCTGCATTAATATAACCACTGCAGCCGTATGTCTACTGCTTGTATGATGTATCTTTCCATCCATTTATAACCTACATCTTTTTATATAAAGTCAATCTTTCATAAACAGCATGTCATTGGATTTTGCTTTTTTGAAAAAAATCCATGTTGACCATTTTGCCTTTTAATTGGAGTGTTTAGTTCACATATAATGTAATTGTTTCCATGGTTGGATTTAGATTTACCATTTTACCATTTGATTTGTTTGTCTACTTTAGTCCCAGTGTTTCCTCTTTCTGGACTCCTTTCACATTAATTGAATATTTTTAGCAATATCTCTATGTAACATTTCTTTAGTAATTGCTCTAAGGATAGCAACGTACATCCTTAATTTTTTCCCAGTCTACTTAGAGATAATGTTACACTACTGTGCTTGAAATGTAGAAACCTTGCATAGGTCCGTGTACTCCCTGCCCCCCATCCTTTATTCTGTAGGTGTCATATATATTATAACCATGTCCATGGTAAGCCTTACCATCCAATCCTTTGACTTCTGCTTTAAACATATGGATTTCAACACACTTAACAGGAAAAATATTCTTTATATTTACTGTTTGTAATACTGTTAATTTCTTCCTAAAAATTCAACTTTCCAGTGGTATAATTTCTCTTCAATCTACAGGACTTCATTTAGCTTTTCCATGGCAAAGGTTAACTGGCAATAGATACTCTTATTTTTATTTGAACATGTCTATTTTACCTTAAATATTGAAGATTTTCACTGGGTACAAAGTCCGGGGTTGGCAGATTGTGTTTTTTCCTATCAGAACTTTGGAGATGTTTTTCCATTGTTCTCCAGCCACCATTGTTTCAGGTAAGTTTATATCATCCGGGCCCTTGTTGTCTGTATCTATCATGTAACTTTCCTTTGCTTTCAAGATTATCTCTTTATCTTCGGTTTTCAGCAGTTTGACCATGAAGTGCCTAGTTTTCTTTGTGTTTATCTGGCTTGGGCTTTTCTAAGTTTCTTGAATCTGTTAAGTCAATGTCACCAAATTTGGGGGATTCTACCCATTATTTCTTCAAATATATTTTTTCTGTCCATTCTCTTTCTCCTCTCCTTCTAGGACTCTAATTCCTTATATCCTAGACCACTTAATATTGTCCCACATGTCACTGAGGGAAAACCTAGAAAGAACAGAAACAGAGATGGAGTAGTCCAGATTCTGTGCATAAACTGTCCAGATCTCTGGTTGACTCATGAACAATGTATGCATATGGTGCCAAGCTAAGGCTAAAAGAACTGACCTGAGGTTTCAGCTGCTGCCCACTATGGAGAAGACAGTCCAGCCCAGTTGAATGCCTGCTAAAAAAATAACCAACACGCTTTGGAGGAAGATAACAGAATTCAGAGTCTCTGCAATATGTCATTCACCACTCAATCTTATCAGATGTACAAGGACACAGGGAAATGTGACCCGCTCTCAAGTGAAGAGACAATCCGCGGAGTTGGTTCATTTTTTTATCTCTCTCTTTCATGCTTTTCTTCTCTACAGGCTTAAGTTTGGGTAGTTTTATTGTCTTTTCTTCTAGCTAACTGATCTTTTCTTCTGCAGTGTCCAATCTGCTATTAAGCCCCTTCAATAAATTTTTTATTAAAGGTATTTTTCTAGAATTTCTTTTAATTTCTATAAGTTCTTTTAATTGGTTTTTGTTTCTGTCCTCTGTTCTGAGACATCCTGTATCCTAAATACATGTGTGTGCATGTGTTTTTGTGTATCTATCTATATCTATATCTTTCTATATCTGTGTATCATATATCTCTATCTGGATCTATATCATATTTCTATCTATAGATATTGACCTACCTATCTATATCAATATTGATATCGATGTCTATATCTTTATGTATGTAATGTCCTTGAGAATGATTATGTTATGGACTCAACTATGTCCCCATTCATATGTTAAAGCCCTAACTCCCATGTGACTGTGTTTAGAGATGACGTCTTTAAAAAGTTAACTAAAGTTAAATGAGGCTAGAGCCTTAGGCTCTAAGGCTCCTAAGGCTAGAGCCTTAATCCCATGTGATGGGTGTCCTTACAAAAAGAGAGACGCCAGGGGTGTATGTGCACAGAGGGAAGGCCATATGAGGACACAATAAGAATATGGCCACCTGAAAATCGAAGACAGACTTCAGGAGAACCCAAGGCTGCTGTCCCCTTGATCTTGGACTTCCATCCTCCAGAATTGTGTGAAATATTTCAGTGGTTGAAGCCATCTAGTATAGGTTGCCCTAAAAGAGACAAATACAAGTTATAATCATTGCTATAACATCCCTGTTTGCTAATTCCAGTGTCTTGTTTATCTTGAGGTCAGTCTCCAATGATTGTCTCTTCACTTGAGAGCGGGTCACATTTCCCTGTGTCCTTGTACATCCGGTAAGATTGAGTGGTGAATGACATATTGCAGAGACTCTGAATTCTGTTATCTTCCTCCAAAGCGTGTTGGTTATTTTTTTTAGCAGGCGTTCAACTGGGCTGGACTGTCTTCTCCATAGTGGGCAGCAGCTGAAACCTCAGGTCAGTTCTTTTAGCCTTAGCTTGGCACCATATGCATACAGTGTTCATGAGTCAGCCAGAGATCTAGACAGTTTATGCACAGAATCTGGACTACTCCATCTCTGTTTCTGTTCTTTCTAGGTTTTCCCTCCTTGCTTCCCACCAGCTCTGCTTGTCACAGATTGCCCTCTGGTTCTTCAAACCAATAAAGCTATGAGTTCTCCTTTGGAGTTTCAGCCATCTGGAGTGGCAGTTACCAAAGCCTTCCCTCAGGCTAGAGGCCATTGAAAATGCAAACTATCTAATGCAGTTCCATTCTTCACGTGTTGACCCCCCCTCCAGAATTCCTTTTGGTTTCTCTCTTGGGTCTTTAGCGTTGTTTTTCTTTTTTTTCTTCATTTCGTCCAGATTGTGGAGCTGCAATCTGCAGGAGTGTTGACCTCGTTGGAGCTTCTGGCCAATTCCGGAGCAGAGGTCCTACATATCGCCGGGATCATCCTGAATGTTTCTACCTCCACTTCCTCTGCCTCAGTCTCAACCACCACGGCAGCAACAAGACTGCAGCAGGAACTTCCAGACCAGTTTCTCCTAATACTCTTACCCCATCCAACTCGTTCTCCTTCCACATGCTTACAGCACTTCACTGGGTCGGCCGTGGAGCCCTGTTCTTACTCTACACGCCGCCCGGGATATTTCGCCCACTTCTGTGTTTAGCTGCCATGTCTTTGCTGAGAGCTCCTGAATGTGCACCTGCAGGTACCTCCTATGTGTGCAGCTGCCTGCTGGACGTGTCGTTTTACGTTAAAGGATCCTTTTAGTTATCACTTCCTAAACTGATGCCGTCTTTTCTCCTCTCCAAACTGGTTTTGTGTCCCCTATCATAACGAACACCCCCACCACCCACCCAGTTTCTCAAAGCAGAAGCCATTTGGGATCCATTCCTGATCCCCCCTCACCCAGACCTCAGTGCTTAAATTACAAAACTTCTCCATCCTTATCTACTTAATCTCTCTCAAACTACCTGTTTTTTTTTTTCCTCCTCACTGCCACTGTTACCCCCCTGTCTAGCCTGGATTATCAAGCCATACTCTCCTAATTGGCCTTCCTACTTCTGGATTTGTTCCTCCAATCCTTTCTTTTTTTTTTTTTTTTTTTAACGTTTATTTATTTTTGGGACAGAGAGAGACAGAGCATGAACGGGGGAGGGGCAGAGAGAGAGGGAGACACAGAATCGGAAACAGGCTCCAGGCTCTGAGCCATCAGCCCAGAGCCTGACGCGGAGCTCGAACTCACGGAGCGCGAGATCGTGACCTGGCTGAAGTCGGACGCTTAACCGACTGCGCCACCCAGGCGCCCCCTCCAATCCTTTCTATGGACAGTAGCCAGAATGACCTCCTGGCACTTCCAGGTCCCTTACTCTTCATATACATTCTCCATGCAGCTTGTGGGTTTCTTTCAAAAAGTTCTACTTGGGGGGTCACCTGGGTGGGTCCATTGGTTAAGCATCTGACTTCAGCTCAGGTCATGATCTCACAGTTTGTGAGTTTGAGCCCCATGTTGGGCTTTGTGCTGACAATGCGGAGCCTGGTTGGGATTCATCCTCTCTCTCTCTCTCTCTTTCTCTCAAAATAAATAAAAATGTTTTTTAAAACTTAAAAAAGGGGCGCCTGGGTGGCGCAGTCGGTTAAGCGTCCGACTTCAGCCAGGTCACGATCTCGCGGTCCGTGAGTTCGAGCCCCGCGTCAGGCTCTGGGCTGATGGCTCAGAGCCTGGAGCCTGTTTCCGATTCTGTGTCTCCCTCTCTCTCTGCCCCTCCCCCGTTCATGCTCTGTCTCTCTCTGTCCCAAAAATAAATAAACGTTGAAAAAAAAAAAAATTTAAAAATTTAAAAAAAAAAAAAAAAAAACTTAAAAAAAAAGTCCTTCTGGGATTTTGAATGGGATAGCATGAAATCCATAAATTAATTTGGAGAAAAATTAACATGCTAGCAATATTGAGTCTTCTAGCTCTTTTTTTTCTAAATTTTTAATGTTTATTTTTTGAGAGAGAGAAAGGGAGTGAGTGAGAGAGAGAGAGAGAGAGAGAGAGCCTGAGTTGGGGAGGGGCAGAGAGAGAGGGAGACACAGAATCCCAAGCAGGCAACAGGCTTTGAGCTGTCAGCACAGGGCCCAACGCTGGGCTCAAAATCACCAACCGTGAGATCATGAACCGGAGCCAAAGTCAGACGCTTAACCGACTGAGCCACCCAGGCACCCCAAGTCTTCTAGTTCTTGAACATAATATCTGCCTCAGTCCACCTGGGCTGCTATCACAGAATACCACAGACTGGGTGGCTTATCAGCAGCAGAAGTTTGTTTCTCACAGCTCTGGAGGCGGGATGTCTGAGATCAGGGTGCCAACAAGGTCGAAAAAGGCCTTCTTCCAATCACGGACTTCTCATTGTGTTCTCAAAAGAAGGGGCTAAGGAGCTCTGTGGGGGTCTCTTTTATAAGGGCACTGATCCCATTTATGAGGACTACACCTTCACGGCCTAATCACTCCCAAAGGCCCCGCCTCCAACATCATCACACTGAGCATTAGGCTTTCAACATACAGATTTGGGAAGGGGGCATTCAGACCATATTTGGGTCTTTAATTTTTCAGAAATGTTTTGTGGTTTATAGAGTATAGGTCTTTCACACCTTTTGCTAAATTTATACCTGATTATTTCACATTTTTATCCTGTTTTAAACGTTATTGTTAATTAGTATCAATTTTCAATATTCTCTTATTAGAAGTGCTACTGTAGCATTTTGTTACAGTAGAAATGCTACTGTAGTTGTAGAAATGCTACTGACTTTTTAAAGTTTCTTTGTTCTTTCTTTCTTTCTTTCTTTCTTTCTTTCTTTCTTTCTTTCTTTCTGTATTTTGAGATAGAGTGTGCATGCATGCACATGCAATCAGGGGAGGGGCAGAGAGAGGGAGAGAGAATCTCAAGGAGGCTCTGTGCTGTCAGGGGAGCCTGAGGTGGGGCTCGAGGCCACGAACCACGTGACCTGAGCTGAAATCAAGTCTGATGCTTGACTGACTGAGCCACCCAGGTGCCCTGAAATGCCACTGGCTTTGATACACTTTTATACACTGACCTTCTATCCTGTAACCTTGATAAACTCACATATATATCAGTTCTACTTTTTTCTGAATTTCTTAGATTTTATACCAAGGCAATTATGTCATCTGTGAAAAGAGTTTTACTTCTTCCTTTTCTATTTCTATATGGCTTTTATTTCCTGTCTGTGCTTTGCTGTACTAGATAGGACAGCCTTTGTGATATTAAGTAAGATGCCTGTTTCTCGTCTCAGGGGGAAGGAATCCAATCTTTCACTACTAAATGGGATGTTAGCTGTAGGTTTTCTATACATACCTCTATTGAAGTAGTTCCTCTACCTCTGTTCTAGTTTGCCGAGAGTTCTTCTTTCCTTTTTGTGTTTTTTTTTTTTTCAGTTTTTCAAAGGAAGATTTATTTAATAAATTTCGCTTGGTACATTATATCTAATGGAAATCACAATACAAGGAAATATTTAAATCAAAGCCTCAGAATCTCATACAAACAACAGGACCAAACTCCTAAAGTATTGGTATTACATCACAGGGCGCCTGGGTGGCTCGGTCGGTTAAGCGTCCGACTTCGGCTCAGGTCATGATCTCACGGTCCGTGAGTTCAAGCCCCGCGTCGGGCTCTGTGCTGACAGCTCAGAGCCTGGAGCCTGTCTCAGATTCTGTGTCTCCCTCTCTGTCTGCCCCTCCCCTGTTCATGCTGTGTCTCTCTCTGTCTCAAAAATAAATAAATGTTTAAAAAAAAAAAAGTATTGGTATTACATCTCAAACTTGTCCCAAATCTTGAAAAAAAAAAAAAAAGTCAGGTATACACTTACCTGCCTTATAGGATATTAAACCAAACAGCTAGAATGAACAAACGGGCCGAGTATTTCCTGTCTTAACCATAGACCTAGCTCCTATTTTTGAGTTTTACAGAAAAGCATACTTTTCAACACGTATCCAAAGCGTTTAGAGTATTGTGCTATGAAGCAACATTTAACATAAGTGCAACTGTTTTAACCTCCGCTTGCTGCTTGCTTGCTACTTAGACACACTCCTGCAGCATAAACTGACGAGGAAAACTGAAAATTGTAACAGTGATGGTCAATACTGAATGTTGCTAGTACATCCCAGATGAATGTTTCAGTGTTCAAAATTACTGAGCTTGAAGTTCTAAAACAACCTTAACCTCCACTTCACAGTAAGCATGAATCACAAGCTTGTAATGCAAAACTGTTAAATTTAGTTTTTTTTTAAGTAGGCTTCGCACCCAGTGTGGATGGAGCTCAGTGCACGATCTGAACTTACAACCCTGAGATCAAGAGTCAGAGACTAAACCGACTGAGCTACCCAGGTGCCCCTAATTAAAACAAAAAAAAAAAAGAGTTTGTTTTTAATGTTTATTCATTTTTGAGAGAGAGAGAGAGAGAGAGAGAGAGAGAATGAGAGAATGTGAGTGGGGGAGGAGCGGAGAGAGAGGGAGACACAGAATCGGAAGGAGGCTCCAGGCTCCGAGCCGTCAGCACAGAGCCCGATGCAACGCTCAAACCCTCGAACCACAAGATCATGACCTGAGCTTAAGTTGGATGCTTAACCGACTGAGGTACCCAGGTGCCCCAAAGTGCCCCTAATTTTTGTGGAAAGATAGAAAAAAGAAAGAAAGAAAGAAAGAAAGAAAGAAAGAAAGAAAGAAAGAAAGAAAGAAAAAAGGAAAGAAAGAAAGAAAGAAAGAAAGAAAGAAAGAAAGAAAGAAAGAAAGAAAGGAGGGAAGGAGGGGGAAGGAAGGAAGGACAGAAGGAAAGAGTAAGAAAAGAAAGGGAAATAAGGGAAGAAAGGAAAGAAAGAAAGAAAGAAAGATAAGAAAGGAAGAAAGGAAAGGAAGGAGGGAAGGAGGGGAGAAGGAAGGAAGGGTAGAAAGAAAGAAAGAAAGAAGAAATAAGGAAAGAAAGGAAAGGAAAGAAAAAGATAAGAAAGGAAGAAAAGGAAAGAGGGAAGTAGGGGAGAAGGAAGGACAGAACAAAAGAAAGAAAGAAAGAAAAGAAATAAGGAAAGAAAGAAAGGAAAGAAAGAAAAGGAAAAGAAAAGAAAAGAAAAGAAAAGAAAAGAAAAGAAAAGAAAAGAAAAGAAAAAGAAAAGAAACGAAACTGACCGAGAGTGGTCAGGATCAATGCTATTTCCCATTCACCAATCACACTGGGTATGCTAGACAAACCCCCTGTTCTACAACTGCCATAAATGCACAGCTTTTATTCCTATAGTAGTTGTTTTGTGTTCCTTCTTTACCTAAGTGAGGTTTGACCGGTAGCCACCAGACTTTTCCTGCAGAACTTGGTCATACATACCCTGTTTTCTCTCTCTTTTTTTTTTCATGAATTTTTGTTGGATTTTGTCAATGTTTTCTAATCAAAAGAGATGATCATAAGATTTTTCTTTTCGAGTCAGTGTATTAGTTTCCTGAGGCTGCCATAACAAATGCCCACAAAATTGGTCATTTTCAAAGAACAGAAAGTTAACCTCCTATGTAGTTCTGGAGGCCAGAATCTGAAATCAAGGTTGCAGTGGGTCTGTCCTCCCCCTCAAGGCTCTCGGTGAGGATCCATTCCTTGCTTCTTCCAGCTCCTAGTGACCCCAGGTGTCCCTTGGCTTGTAGCCACATCAATCAAATCTCTGCTTCTGTCTTCACAGTCTTTACGTTGCCTTCCCTTGTGTCTGTGTCTCAAATATCCCTGTGCCTTGTAGAGGGACACCATCATCATTGGATGTAGGGTGACCCAGGACCATCTCCTCACCTCAAGTTTAATTATATCTTTTAATTATATCTTCATTTAATGATATCTTCAAAGACTCTTTCCAAATCAGGTCACCTTTACAGCTCCCAGGGATTTGACATGGGTATCCTTTGGGGAGCCATTTGGAGGCTTACCACCCTCAGCTCCTATGGTTCATTGTAACCATTGGTTTTCCGATGCTAAACAAGCCTGACATTCCTGGAATCAACCCCACCTGGTCGTGATGTATTAAATTTGCCTTCTGTGTCCACGTTCACTAGGAATATTACTCTGCAGGGTTTTGGGGTAATCTTTGTCTGATATTGGTGGAGAGGAATACAGGCCTCATGGAATGAAATAATAAGTGGCCCATCCTCTTGTGTTTTCTGGAAGACCTTGTGTGGAAGTAGTTTTATTTTTTCCATTAAATACTTGCTCAAATTCATGAATAAGGCCACCTGAGCCTGGACTAGTCTTTGTTGGAAGGTTAACAGCAAACATAATGTCTTCAACAGACATAGACATGAAATCTATCTCCTCTGGAGTGAGCTTTGGTAGACTGTGTCAGGGAACTTGTCCATTTCATCCTAGGTTTTGGAATTTTTGGCAGAAAGTTGTTCATAGGATTCTTTTCTTTTTAAATATTTATTTATTTTGAGAGGGAGAGAGTATGAGCAGGGGAGGGGCAGAGACAGGGAGAGAGAGAATCCCAGCACAGAGCTGGGTGTGGGGTTTGATCTTCTGAACCATGAGATCATGACCTGAGCCGAAATCAAGAGTCAGAAGTTTAACCGACTAAGCCACCCAGGAACCCCCATTTTTCTATTTATTCTTGCAGTTCTACTGCTTTTTGCTTCATTTGTTTTGAAGCTATGCTATCAGGCACATATACTTTTGGTTTTATTATGTACTTTGAGTTAATCAGTGTCTTCATCAGTATAAAGGGTTCCTCTTTTTTCCTGGTAATAATCCTGGTGCTGAGACCTCCTTTGTCTGAAATGAAGATAGCCACGTCAGCCTCCTTTTCATTAGTGTTTCCTGATCTTTTCCCATCCTTTAGTTTGTAGTTATCTTTGTTTTCATAACTTAAGTGTAATTAGAAATTAGCAATTTAAATCTTCTTATAGATAGTGTAAAGTTGTATTTTGCTTTTTCACCCACTTTGACAATTTCCTCCTTTATTGGGGCATTCAGGCCATTTACGTTGATATTAATATGCAGCAGAGATTAATGAAATAGAAAACAAAAAACCAATAAAGTGGATCAAGAAAAGCAAAAATTGGTTTTATAAAAAGAAAAATAAAGGGGTGCCTGGGAGGCTCCGTCAGTAAAGCATCTGACTCTTGGTTTCAGGTCATGATCTCACGGTTCATGAGTTCAAGCCCAGCATTGGGCTCTACACTGACAGCGCAAAACCTGCTTGGGATTCTCTCTCTTCCCTCTCTACCTCTCCTCCACTCTCTAAATAAATAAATGAAGTTTAAAAAAAGAAAAATAAAATAGAGAAAACTCTAATGAGACTGATGGACACTGAAAAAAAATAGAGAAATGCATATAAACAGCATCACTACAGGCTCAGCAGTTTCTTTAAAAATCAGAGTTTTGTGGACAACTTTATACCCATACTTTTTTTTTTTTAATTTTTTTTTTCAACGTTTATTTATTTTTGGGACAGAGAGAGACAGAGCATGAACGGGGGAGGGGCAGAGAGAGAGGGAGACACAGAATCGGAAACAGGCTCCAGGCTCCGAGCCATCAGCCCAGAGCCTGACGCGGGGCTCGAACTCACGGACCGCGAGATCGTGACCTGGCTGAAGTCGGACGCTTAACCGACTGCGCCACCCAGGCGCCCCATACCCATACTTTTAAAAAGAGATAAAATGGACAGTTTTGAAAAATGACTTCTTAATACATGCATTAACTTATAACCATAAAAATTCTTTTTTTAAAGTTGAGTGATTTTTTTTTGAGAGGGAGGGAGAGAGAGTGTATGTGCATGCTTATGTGAGTGGGGGAGGGGCAGAGAGAGAGGAAGAGAGAGAATTGTGAGCAGGCTCCATGCTGACAGCACAGAGCCTGTCCTGGGGCTTGATCTCACAAATGGCAAGGTCATGAACTGAGCCCAAATCAGGAGTCAGACGCTCAACTCACTGAGCCACCCAGGCGCCCCTACCCGTAAAAATTATGGCTTGAGTAGTTTATATTCTATTCATAAGAGAAACACAACAAATACAACAACAGCAACAACAACACACACACACACACACACACACACACACACACACACACTTTGTCTTACAGGTGAGTTCTACTGACCATTCAAGGAATGATTATATTGTATCTCATACAGATTATTCCAGAAAAGAAAACAAAAGAAGAAAGAAGGAAAGCAACTCACCTAATTCTGTGAGACAAGGACAATTTGAATAGAGAAAATGACAAGCCAATCTGATTTATAAAACTCAATGCAAAAGTCCTAGATAAATGCTAGCAGATGAAGTCTAGCAATGTATTAAAAATGGTAACAGTTGGGAAATCAAATAAATTAAATCACATTATGATCATGTAAGGTTTGTCTCCAGAGAAGAATGAAGGTTTAACATGAGAAAATCCACTAGTGTATTTCACAGCATTCACAGATTAAAGGAAAACGTGTATAGGTTCACCTCAAATTCAGAAAAACTGATGAAATTCAACATTCTTTTTGATAACTCGGTACACAAAGGTGACACAGGTGGCCTCCTTAACCTGAAGACGTGTATCCACCAGAGCCTGGTCAGAGCAACTCAGGTCGTCCAGACGCTCAGACCGAAACTTGGAGTCACGCCTGACGCCCCTCTTTTCCCCTTGCCCCATCTCCACTTCGTCAGGAAATCTGGTCGGTCCCACCTTCTAAATACATCTGGAATCTGATCACTTTTCACCGTCAGGACTAGTCCAAGTCTCTACGACCTAACCCAACATGTTAGTCCTGGAATTCTTGTCTCCAACTTTTGACCCCACCCCATATCTATTTTCACTGCAGCAAAGACATCCTGTTTTATTTTTATTTTTATTCTTGTATTAAGTTTTTAATTTTAATTCTAGGAGAGTTGACATACGGTGTTACGTTAGTTTCAGGGGTACACTATAGTGATTCAACAGTTCTATACATTGCTCTGTGTTCAACATAAGTGTACTCTTTTTTTTTTAAGATTTTTTTTAAAGTAATCTCTACACCCAATGTGGGGCTCGAACTCACAACCCCAAGATCAAGAGTCACACGCTCTTCCAACTGAGCCAGTCAGGAGCCCCATGATGAGTGTACTCTTAATCCCCATCACCTATCTCACTCATGTCCCCTCTGGTAACCATCAGTTTCTTCTCTATGGTTCAGTCTGTTTCTTGGTTTGTCTTTCTCTCTCTTCTTTCCTTTGTTTTTTTCTTTTATCAAAGACATCCTTTTTAAAAAAACAGCTTTGTTGGGGTGCCTGGGTGGCTCAGTCAGTTAAGCACCTGACTCTTGATATGGGCTCAGGTCATGATCTCATCGTCATGAGATTGAGCCCCACTTTGGGCTCCACATATCCATGGAACCTGCTTAAGATTCTCTCTCTCTGACCCTCCCCTACTCATGCATACTCACTCTGAGCTCTCCCTCTCTCTCAAAAATAAATAAACATTAAAAATTTTTGAAAAATAAAAAACAGTTTTGTTGAGATATAACTCACTTACAACACAAGTTGCAACATTTTAAGTATACAATTCAGTGGCCTCTAGGGTATTTACAGAACTGGGCTTCTGTTGCCATAATCAATTTTAAACTTTTTTTTAAAAGTTGATTTTTTTATTTAGAGAAAGAGAGAGAGGAAGGGAGGGATGGAGGGGCAGCGAGAGAGGGAGAGAGAGAATCCCAAGCAGGCTCGATGCAGAGCTCAAACCCACGAACCGTGAGATCATGACCTGAGCCGAAACCAAGAGTCAGACACTCAAATGACTGAGCCACCCAGGCGCCCGTGCCACAATCAATTTTAGAACATTTTCATTACTCAAAAAGATACCTGTGCTCAGTGACCACCAATTCCCCCATCCCCCACAACCCTAGGAGCTAATCTACTTTCTGTCTCTATAGATTTGCCTGGATATTCCGTGTAAATAGAATCACGTAATATGTGGTCCCATGTGACTGGCTTCTTTCACTTAGCACGTTGTTTCCGCGTTGTAGCCCATATCAGTGCTTCATTCCTTTTACTACTGAATCATATTACTGGGTACGAATACACCATGTTTTATTTATACGTGCATCAGTTGGTGGAGATTTGGGTTGTTTCCACTTTGGGGCTATTATGAATAGTGTTTCTGTGAGCATTCATGTGCAAGTGTTTGTGTAGACCTGTGTTTTCGTTTCTCTTGGGGACATATCTAGGAGTGAAATTGGGGGCTCGAATGGTAACCGTACGTTTAACATTTTCACAAACTGCCAAGCTGCTCTAAGGTGGTTGCATGATTTCGCATCTCCACCAGCAAGGTCTGGGCGTTCAAGTTTCCCCACACCCTTACCAACGCTTGTTTCTTCTGTCTTTTTGATTATAGCTGTTCTGGTGGGTACGGAGGGGTATCTCATCGTGGTTGGATTTGTATGTCCCTGATGACTAGTGATGCTGAGCACTTTTCACGTGTTGATTGGCCATTTGCATGTGCTCTGTGAAGCACTGTTCAGACCCTTTGCCCATATTTATCCTTTAATATGGAGCTGTTGGGGGGCGGCTGGGTGGCCCAGTCGGTTGAGCGTCCGACTTCAGCTCAGGTCATGATCTCGCGGTTCATGGGTTCGAGCCCCACATCAGGCTGTGTGCTGACAGCTTGGAGCCTGGAGCCTGCTTCGGATTCTGTGTCTCCTCTCTCTGCCCATCCCCTGCTTGTGCTCTGTCTCTCTCTGTCTCTCAAAAATAAATAAATAAATGTAAAAAAAATTTTTAAAAATATGGATCTGTCATAATTGTCATATACTCCAGTTACAAGTCACTTACCTGATATACAGTTTGCACCTAAAAGATCCTTTTGAAACAATTCCAATCACCTCATTCCTTGCTTTGGAATCTTCTGGTTGTTCCCATCTCACTCAGAGTAAAAGCCAGAGTCCTTAGACTACCCTGCACAGCCTTTCGAGTCCACCATTATGTCCGCTACCTCCTCTCCATCATCCTCTCGCTCCTCCCCAGACACTTGCTCTTTCTAGAACGCGTCTTACCTGCTGCTGCCTTTGACCTTTGTTCTGTGTATTCCTACTGTCTGGGGGTCCATCCCTCCAGGACCCCTGACAGCTGACCTCTTCTTCAGCTCTCCTCAAATATCACTTGCTCCGTCAAGTCTACCTTGACAATCTTATTTAAAATTTACCCTGTCTGGGGCGCCTGGGTGGCGCAGTCGGTTAAGCGTCCGACTTCAGCCAGGTCACGATCTCGCGGTCCGTGAGTTCGAGCCCCGCGTCAGGCTCTGGGCTGATGGCTCGGAGCCTGGAGCCTGTTTCCGATTCTGTGTGTCCCTCTCTCTCTGCCCCTCCCCCGTTCATGCTCTGTCTCTCTCTGTCCCAAAAATAAATAAACGTTGAAAAAAAAAATTTAAAAAAAAAAAAATAAAATTTACCCTGTCTGGGACACCTGGCTGGCTCAGTCATGGAGCGTGAGATTCTTGATCTTGGGGTTGTGAGTTCAAGCCCCATATTGGGCCCAGACCCTATTTTAAAATAAATAAATAAATAAATAAATAAATAATGGAATAATATTAATCATTTTAATTTTAATTTAATTTTAATTGAATAAAATTAATAATTTTAATCAATAATACATGCTTGAATAAAATAAATGAATATTGAAAATTTCTTTTACCCCGGCCTCCACATTCCCAATCTTGTTTTACGCTGATCTATTTCTTTCCTCAGTGGCTATTTTCATCCTCTTCTAATTCACTGTAGAATGTATTTGTTATGTTCATTATTTATCAGTCTCCCAATGCTAGACTCTCCCTATAAGAGTACAGACTTTTTACTGATTTGTTCACTGATGTATTACAAGTTCCTAGAACAGTGCTTGGCCCATACAAAGCTCACTGTGTGTGTGTTTTAAGTAGACTTCACACCCAACATGGAGCCTAACACGGCTGAGACCTGAGATCGAGAGTTGGACAGTTGGGGTGCCTGGGTGGCTCAGTTGGTTAAGTGTCCGACTCTTGGTTTCAGCTCAGTCGTGATCTCATGGTTTTATGGGTTCGAGCCCCACATTGGCCTCCATGCTGGTAGTGCAGAGTCTGCTTGGGATTCTCTGTCTCCCTCTCTCTCTGCCCCTCTCCCACTCATGCTGTCTCTGTCTCAAAATAAATAAACTTAAAAATGTTTTAAAAAGAGTCAGACACTTAACTGATTGAGACATCCAGGCACCCCACAATAAATATTATTTAAATATGTGAATGAATGATTTAAATGAATGAGTGAATGAGTGAAAGTGGGAGGGGGTGGGCCATGGACAGTTTTTAGCAGTGGAGTGTCATGGTTTGATTTAATTTTTTTATGTTTATTTTTGAGAGAGAGACAGAGAGAGAGAGAGACAGAGACAGAGAGAGAGAAACAGAGAGAATGAATGGGGGAGGGGCAGAGAGAGAGGAAGACACAGAATCTGAAGCAGGCTTCAGGCTCTGAGCTGTCAGCACAGAGCCCAACACGGGGCTTGAAGTCATGAACCGTGAGATCATGACCTGAGCCAAAGTTGGACTCTTACCCTACTGAGCCCCCAGGTGCCCCATCATGGTTTGATTTAGATTTTCAAAATATCGTTGTGAATATTGAGTTGATTATAGTCTGTAGTGGGGTGAGGTGGAGAGATGGTGGTGAGGTAGCAGTGAAGTGACGAAAGGGGTTGGATTCTTGATATATTTCTGAGGTAGAGCCTAGAGGGTTTTTGTTTGGTTGGTTGGTTTTGGTTTTTGGTTTTTAATGAGTTGGATGTGGGGCAAGAGAAATAGAAGAATCAGGAATGACTACGAGTTTTTTGATGTAACTGGAAAAACCGAGTTGTGGTCAACCAAGGAGGAATCACTGGTGGAACAGGTATTATGGAAGGAGTATCAGGAGGTCAGTTTTGGAATACGTTCATTTTGAGATACGTGTTGGACCTGCATCTGGAGCTCAGGAGAGAGGTCTGGGATAGAGGTGTCAGTTGGGAAGTCATGGGCAACTGGGTGGTTTTTAAGGCCATGAGACAAAATAAAACCACCAACAGAATGAGTGAAGACAGAGGAGGCAAAGGAAAAGTGCTGAGCTCTGTGTGATTCCAGCATCAAGAACTCAGAAGAGGAGGAACCAACAAGGGAGAGCTAGGAGAGCTGGGCAGAAAACTGGGACGATGCATTGTCCTGGGGGCTAAGTAAAGAAAGTTGATCACAAAAGAGGGAGTCATTGGCTGTGTCTGATGCTACTGACAGGTCAGGAAAGGTGAGAGCTGAGGACTGACAGTTGCATTCAGCCACTTTGACGTCACTGATGTCCTGGACAAGTGTAGTTTCCAGTGGAATGGTGTTTAAGAACACATGGAGAGCTTCCGCTTCCCACCATGAAGAAAGCAGTGTTTGCTGGACCAGCCCTGCAAACATAACCGATGATAAAACTAGAGAAATATACGAGGCAACTGTTGGCAGGCATTGGGCATCGGATGCAGCAAGGCTGTGATGCCCGAGCGAAGGGGAATCCATGAACGAGCCCTGCTGCTGCCCAGCTGCCCAGCGCTCTGCCTCAGGACCGTGTCCCCAGCCAGCCAGTCACAGAGTTGGACGCTGAAAGGGCAGAGCGGCCGGACTAAGACAAGGAGGCAGAAATTTGGGTTCAGCACACCTAAAGTAGCGGAGATCCCTGGGGTGAGGCATTGGAGAGGAGGAATCTCTGAAGTGAGGGGGGCCTGTAAGTGTTTGAGGGAAGGCCCCCCGTGAGTCAGCCCATGGGAGTCAGGCTGTACATGTGCAGGATGCCCAGGCTTACCAGAGGGCAGCTGCTCTAAACATGAGGGCCAAGGGGAGCCGAAGGAAGAGGAGCATGAGCTGTATCGGAGTCCTGGCCCTGCTGGAGTACAGCGACGGCAGTGACATCTCTTGAGGACTCCTGGTGGCTAGCTGAGACCCCGGCCTTAGGAGTAAGGACCATGCGCTGGAGCAGGGGCCAGCACACTTTTTCTGAAAGAGGTCGGTCGGGTATTACACATTTTAAGCTTTGTGGTCTCTCTGATCTCTGCTGCAACTCTTCAACTCTGCTGTTACAGTGTGAGAGCAGCTACAGACATACACAGTGAACAGATGGGGTTGTGTTCTAATAAAACAAAACACAGGATGGGATGGTTTGGCCCAGGGATTGCAGTGTTCCAAACCCTGCTCCAGAATAAGGTGTGTTCTAGATTCATTCTAACGAGGTCTAACGCTAAACCATGAAAAGATCCATACCTGAAGCAGGGTTTAAAGGTTGAATCCTGTCACGTCAGAGGGGCTGGAGAAAACCCTGGGTTCCTACAGGTCTAAGCTAACAAGTAAGAAGACAAGCCTATAGAAGTTCAGGCTCATCAGTCAGGGCTAGAACTGTTTGCTAGAATAAAAATCAATACTTTTCAGAGGAAGATAACAGAATCTACCTCTCTATTGTGTTGACCACAATATCTGTCATTCGGTCAAAAAATCACTAAACAGAGGCACCTGGGTGGCTCAGTTGATTAAGCGTCCGACTTTGGCTCAGGTCAGAACTCACATGTGGCTCATGAGTTCAAGCCCCACATTGGGCTCTGTGCTGACAGCTCAAAGCCTGGAGCCTGCTTTGGATTCTGTGTCTTCCTCTCTCTCTGGCCCTCCTCTGCTCACACTCTGTCTCTCAAAAATGAGTGAATATTAAAAACATTTTTTGAAATCACTAAACAAACAATGGGGCACCTGGGTGGTCATTCAGTTGGGCGTCTGACTTCGGCAGGTCACATCATTGATGTGAGATTCAAGCCGCGCAATGGGCTCTGTGCTGACAGCTCAGAGCCTGGACCCTGCTTCAGATTCTGTGTTCTGCTATCTCTCTGCCCTTTCCCTGCTTGTGCTCTGTCTCTGTCTCTCTCTCAAAAAATGAATGAATTCAAAATGAATTTAAAAAATGAATAAACATGTAAAAAATTTTAAAAAGTCAGTAACAAACAAACAAACAGGAAACCATGATCCAGAGTGAAGAAAAAAAAAGAAAAAGAAAGAAAGAAAAAGAGGAAAGAAAGAAAGGAAACAGTCAATAAAAACTGAACAAAAGATGGCCCAAATGTTGGGCTTAGCAGATAAATATTTTAAAGCAGCTATTACAAATATATTTTAAAGGGAAATATGCTCAATAAATAAAACGAAATAGAAAATTTCAGCAGAGATATTAAAAAATGTGAAAGGAAACTAAATGGAAGTCTAGGAACCGAGGCCAAATAAAAAAGAGAAGAAAGAAAAAAGAAATCACCGGATGGCCTTAACAATGGGTTGGAGATGGCAGGAGAGTCAGTAAACGTGAAGACACGTCAATAGAAATTATTCACTCCGAAGAAGAGAGAAAAGTATGAAAGAAAAATGAACAAAGCTTCAGGGACAATATCAGGCAATTGGACATCCATATAATTGGAATCCTGGAAAGAGAAGAAGGTCATATTGAGGCAGAAAAAATTTAAGAAAATTACTGCTGAAAATTTCCCAGGTTTGATGAAAAACACCAACTTACAGGGATAAACTTACATTTACCCCAAGCAGGCGTAAGCGGAGGAAGAAACCCATCTAGCTCATCACGGTCGTGCTGTGAACACCAGAGATCAAGAAAAAAAAAATCTTGAAAGTGTCCAAAGCACAAAGACACATAACGTATTTGGAAACAGCACCCCAAATGCAGGCTGAATGATTTATTAGCAATAATGACGGCCAGCGTGCTATGCAAGGCTGTGCGAAGACATCTTTAAGGTGTTGAAAGAAAAAAACCCATCAGCCCCGATTTTATATCCATAAAAATATCCTTCAAAATCAGGGTGGAATATATTTCATTTTCAGGCAAACAAAAGCCGGGAGAATTTGTTGCCAGCCATCCTGCCATGCTAAGAGATGCTGAAGGACATCCTTTGGGCTGGAAAAAAATAATCCTTGATGGGAACTTGGGTCCACAGGAAGAAATAAAGAGCACTGGAAACAGCAAATAAGATTTTGTTTTCTTCTTAGAACTTACTTAAACAGTACTGACTATTTAAGGTAATAATAACAATGTTAGAGAAGGACTATTCATGCATGTTGAAGTAAAAATATGACAATCATATGGGAAGGGCGATGGGTAAATGGAATTTTTTTTAAGTTGGAGGAAAGAAATAGGAGACCACATGTACGGACAACTCTTAAAAGGTGTTTTGCCGCGAAATGGAGCTGGGACGGGAGGAGGTAAGATTTGGGATCAAGAGAAAGGTGGGGTTTTTGTTGTTGCTGCTTTTTATTTATTTATTTATTTATTTATTTATTTATTTATTTAATGAGGGGGAGAATACAAGCAGGGGAGGGATGGAGAGAAAGGGAGAGAGAATCCCAAGCAGGTCTCATGAACTGTGAGATCATGACCTGAGCCAAAATCAAGAGTCGGCTGGACGCTTGACTGACTGAGCCATGAGGCGCCTTTTTTTTCTTTTAAGAGGGGAGAAGTACGAACACATTTGTGTGCTGAAGGGAATGATTCACCGGAGAGGGGGAAGGTGATCGCCTGGAGAGATTTCTGGGAGGTGAGTGCTTGGGGTCTGCTGGGGGGGGGGGTGGGCTGTCCCAGCAGGAAGGCAAATCCTTGGGAGGGTGTGCTTTGGGGCCTGGGACATGTGGAGGTTCTCTTATGGTGGGTTTGGTGGGTTCGATTGCTCAGCAGAGCAGGACGACGCCTTCAGCTGGGAGGGAGGGTGGGGACCAGGCTAGGCTGTACCGGAGTCTTGGGGACCGTGACAGCCACTGTGGAACTGCATGATTGCCCAGCAGCAGTGAGCACCCATTCGAGGTCTGTGGTCACCAAGGGGACAGCAGTCTGTGTGGTCACCTGCTTTCTTCCCAGCCTCTGCAATTCCTGCGTGCAGAAGAAGAGCGGGCAGGGGGTTGAGTGAACGCCGTGGTGGCCTTGCCCAGCAAGGGTGACAACACTGCCAACGAGAAAAAGGGAGCCTGTGTGCAGCGTGGTGTCCACGCAGTGACCACGTAACTTAAGGTGGGTAAGAGGGGGAAGGAAGAGCCTGCAGGGGTGAGGGGCAATGAGGACAGATAGTATTCACGGCTGAAGGTCCCCAGAGGACCTAAGTTGTTGACGTCAGGATGCTATGCAGAGAGGATGAGCTTAAACAAAAAGGAGGGGGCCCAGGAACGCAGTCAGCACCTCCACAGTGGGCTCCCACCTGTCCGTTTCCTCCGTCGTCTCACTTCCTTCCACCTCAGCCTGTCCCAGCCACTCCAGCCTCATTTGCCCCCTTTCTCCTCTGCAAAGGGCCGAGGGCATCCATGCCACCAGGCTGCAAGCGGACGGTGCCCCAAGCCCTGCAAGTTCTCACACTCACTTCTTTTCCTCCTGCAGGTCTCTGCTCCAGTATCATTTTCTCAGCAAGGCCAGACTTCATCATCTTATTTAAAATTGCTCTCTGGGGGCACCTGGGTGGCTCAGTCGGTTGGGCGGCCGACTTCGGCTCAGGTCATGATCTCACGGTTCGTGGGTTCGAGCCCCACGTCGGGCTCTGTGCTGTCAGCACAGAGCCCGGAGCCTGTTTCGGATTCTGTGTCTCCCTCTCTCTCTGACCCTCCCCTGTTCATGCTCTGTCTCTCTCTGTCTCAAAAATAAATAAACGTTAAAAAAAATAAAAAATAAAAAATAAAATTGCTCTCTGTATTTAAAAGTCTCTTATGGTTTGTGTCCCTCTCTCTTTTTTTTTTTTATTATTTCTGCTTCCCTTCTCTTATGTTCATCTGTTTTGTATCTTAAATTCCACATATGAGTGAAATCATGTGATATTTGTTTCTCTGACTGACTTATTTCACTTAGCATAATATACTGTATATAATAATATAATATAATATATAATACATGTTGCAAATGACAATATGTCATTCTTTTTTATTGCTGTGTAATATTCCATTGCATATATATGTGCCTATAAATACCACATCTTCTTTATCCATTCATCCATCGATGGACGTTTGGGCTCTTTCCACACTTTGGCTATTGTTGATAGTGCTGCTATAAACATTAGGGTGCACGTGCCCCTTCGAATCAGCACTCCTGTATCCTTCGGATGCCTAGTAGTGCAATGATATAAAAACAGAGAGGAAGACAAACCATGAGAGACTCTTAAATACAGAGAGCAAACTGAGGGTTGCTGGCGG
This sequence comes from Lynx rufus, assembly GCF_022079265.1. Lineage (NCBI taxonomy): Eukaryota > Metazoa > Chordata > Mammalia > Carnivora > Felidae > Lynx > Lynx rufus. The sequence goes on from NW_025814838.1 coordinate 21,769,615, forward strand.
GGTGTCGGGTGGGTGATGGGCTAGATGGGTGATGGGCATTAAGGAGGACACTTGTTGGGATGAGCACTGGGTGTCATATGCAAGTGATGAATCACTAAATTCTATTCCTGAAACTATTATTACACTACATGTTAACTAACTTGGATTTAAATTTAAAAAGAGAGAGAGAGAGAATACAGAAAGGACTATGGAAATTCAGATAGTGGTGGGGCAGACACTTCCAGTGCAAGAGAAATAATGGGAATTTTATGAAAGAGCATAACATCTTTCCACATGTATCCTAATAACTTAGAAGGGTTAATAAAAAAAGAGTATTTTTGTTTCAAAAAAAAAAAAAGTACCCTCACCTTCCCCCCCCCCCCCAGCCCTGCCCACACCACCCATATTGACACTCTGGATATTCTTTTTATTTATTTTTTATTTTTTTAAATGTTTGTTTGTTTATTTATTTATTTATTTATTGAAAAAAATTTTTAACGTTTATTATTGAGAGAGAGAGAGAGAGAGAGAGCGCACGAGCAAGGGAGGGTCAGAGAGAGGAGGAGACACAGAATCCGAAGCAGGCTCCAGGCTCCGGGGCTCCGCACAGAGCCCGAAGTGAGGCTCGAACCTACAAACCATGAGATCACGACCTGAGCTGAAGTCGGTCGCTCGATCCACTGAGCCACCCAGGCACCCCATGGATATCCTTTAACGTACTCCATTTCTATTCTGCATAGTACTTGTCACCTTCTCACGTGCACTGTAGAATGTACTCATTAATAACGTTCGTCTTCTCTCTGCCTACTGGAATGTGAGGTCTGTGAGGGCAAGGACCTTTATTTTGTTTGCTTTTGCATCCCAAATACAATCTGCCTGGCTCACCAAATATTTATGCAATGAACATGTCTACAGAAAACACCGTTCTGGGGACCTGGGTGCCCCCTGAAAACACGATTCTTACTCAAGTCACTAACAAGACATACATGCATCTATCGTTTGTATTCAGCATTATTCTGGAGGTTCTAGCCAGCCATGTATATAACAAGACAAAGAAATGGAAGTTAAGAGTACTGGATAAAAGAAACAAAATCCCACTGTTTTCTTTTTTAATCTGTCAGCTAATGACTTACATAGAAAATCCAAGAGATTCTAGAGAAAAATTATCAGCGCTGTTAGAACAAATGAGAGAGTTTGCCAATTTTGTTGTATCAGCCAAAGATTTGCAGGACCTTATAGAAAAAATTATAAAACTCTGATCCAAGACAGAAGAAAATTTAAATAGATGAACTGCTATATCATGTTTGCGGATGGAAAGATTCGATATTTCAATATTTTAGAAACTTTGGGCGGTTTGGGGGGGGGGTGCAGGTTGCCTGGGTGGCTCAGTCGGTTAAGTTTCCATCTTTAGCTCAGGTCATGATCACAAGGTCCGTGAGTTCAAGCCCCGCATAGGGCCCTGTGCTGACAGCTCCGAGCCTGGAGCCTGCTTCAGATTCTGTGTCTGCCCCTCTCTCTGCTCCTTTCCTGCTTGCGTGCTTTCTCTCTCTATGCCTCTCAAAAATGAGTAAACATTAAAAAAAATTTAGAAACTTTTTATTATGGAAATTTCAGAATACACAAAAATATACAGAATCGTATGATGAATCTTTTTGTGCCCATCACTCAGCATCTGTAACTGTCAATATCCTCCCAGATATCATATTATCCCATCTACAAACCTTTCAGCCTATGCCTGTAAATATAAGGACTGTTTTAAAAATATATAATCACGATATCATTACCACACATTAAAAATTACCATTAACTTCTTTTTTTTTTTTTAATTTGCTTATTTGGGGACACCTGAGTGGGTCAGTCTATTAAGCACCAACTCTTGGTTTCAGCTCAGATCATCATCTCACGGTTTGTGAGCTCAAGCCTCACGCTGGGCTCTATGCTGACAGGACAGAGTCTGCTTGAGATTCTGTCTCTTCCTCTCTCTCTCAAAATAAGTAAATAAACTTTACAAATAAAATAAAATTTATTTATTTACAAGTAAGTAATCGCTACACCCAACATGGGGCTCAAACCCATGACCCCTCAAGATCAAGAGTCACATGCTTCTCTGACTAAGCAGGCCAGGTGCCCCAACATCAATTTCTTAATATCATTCCATACCAGTCAGTATTTTAATTTCCAGTTGTTTCATCATTTTGATTTGTTGGAATCAGGGCCTATATAACATGCAGTTGCTCGTTATACTGCATAAGTTTCTTAATCTGTAGGATCTCTTTTCATCTACTTTATCCTTTTTTTCTTCGAAATTTATTTGTTAAGGAAAACCAAGTTGTGTTTCCTACAAATCTTACCAGAATTTGGATTTTGCAAATGACATCCCATAGCGTTGTGTGACATGTTCCTCTGTACTTCATTTTGCTTGCTCACTTTTTTTTTTAACTTATTTGAGAGAGAACGTGCATGTGCTCTAACACAGAAAGGGCAGAAGGAGAGAGAGAGAATCTTAAGCAGTCTCCATGCTCAGCGTGGAATGCAACATGGGCCCAATACCATGATCCTGGAATCATGACCCGAGCCAAAATCAAGAGTTGGACACTCAACTGACTAAGCCACCCAGGCGCCCCCAAGACTCACTACTATTTTTAAAATGGTGATTCTGCTCAAATTAATGTATGTATTTGATGACATTCCAATAAAAATTCTGATTTCTTTCTTTCTTTCTTTCTTTCTTTCTTTCTTTCTTTCTTTCCTTATGGTTGTGGAAAAACTGACCCTAAAATTTATAGTGAAGAATAAATGGCCAGAAAGAGTCAAGACAACTTTGGAAAGGTAGAAGGGATAGGGACACTCTCCTTAACAGATATCAGTAGTTACTCTAAATTTGAAACATTTGAAACATTGTCATAGTGTTCAGGGGAATCCAGCTAGACCAATTGAATAGAATAAAGAGGGGGTTCGAATAAGACAAGAGTTGACATTACAAATCAAAGAGAAAGGGTGGAGCGTTCAATAAATAAAACTGTTGTTCTGCAAGGAAAAAGAAGTTGATCCTTACCTCAAACCATATACAAACCTAGATGTGAAAAGGCAAAGCTATAAAACTATTAGGAGAAAAACATAGGGGACTATAAAAGACACTAAACGTGCAAAGATAAGCCACAGACAGGAGAAAACATCTTCAATTTACTTTGATTTTTTTGGAGGGTTAGCATTCAAAATTTAAAAACAAAGAAACTCCTATTAATGAATAAGGGAAAGATGAGCAACCAAACAGTAAACAAGCAAAGCACATATAAGGCAGTTCACAGCATATTAAACTCCAGACAACTAATAAGTGTATAAAAATGCTCACCCTCATCGGTAATTAAGGAACTGCATATGAAAATTATAATGAGACCCCATTTCATCCCTGAAGACCAGGGGGGAAATGGTTAAGTCTGGTAAATTGTCAATGTGGACAAAGCTGTGGGGGTACGGATCACAGCACCACGCGCAGGGCATGTAAATTGATGAAATCATTTTTGGAAAGCAAATTGCAAATTCCCACTAGAGTTGAAGACAGGTATTCCTTATGCGCCATACACCTGTCACATGCCCCTCCAGCGGCCACGCTTCAGCATTCTCTACCCAGCCCTATGCCTCCCGGGGGCTGAGCTTAACAGGCTGAGATGCCCTTGGGCTTGGGTTCACCAGCGGGCAGCCTGGCAGGAGGTCAGAAAGAAGGAGAGAGTGGTCAGGGACAGCTCCAGCCTGCTGCATCCTCTGAAGATGGCCATCTCCACGCAATTTCTTTCTTTCCTGATTCTAGCAAGCCTTCCTTTCCACATTCCTTTGTCCTCAGGGTGGTAACAGCTGATCTGTCAGCCCCTGAGTTGCTGCCCCGTCCCTTACGATTTCCTTGTGACCTGTCTTTCCTCTATGAAACCCTCCCCGAGATAGTCTCTTCTACAGGTGCCATCTACTTCTACTAGAGTTCTGTCTGAAACAACCCTTAAACCCAGGAAATCTGCTTCTTGGTGTTCTCCCTGGAGACGCTCTTAGGTGCGGATTCAGGTTGGGATGATGTACAAGAATTATGAATTGCAGCCCTGTCTGTAATAGGAAAGAGTAGAAGCGATCTAACTGTCCTTTAGGAGAACAGATAAACATGATGTGGTTTCTTCCTGGAATAGAACGCAATGTAGAAGTTAAAAGGAATGAACCAGAAGGTCCCACCTCACATCCGTTAGGATGGCTACTATCGAGAAAACAAAAATAAAAACCAAGAGAAAATGGCAGGTGTTGACAAGGCTGTGAGAAAACTGGAACCCCTGTGCACTGTTGCTGGGAATGTAAAATGGTGCAGCCACTACGGAAAAAACAGTCTAACGGTTCTTGAAAAAATTAAAAACAATTATCATATGGTCCAGCAATTCCACCTCTGGGTGTATATGCAAAAGAATTGACAGCAGAATCTCAGAGAGATATTTGTACACCCGTTGCTATGGAGTGAATGTTTGGGTCCCCTCAAAATTCCTATGGGGAATTTCCTATCAGGGAAACCCGATCCCCAGGGTGATGGTATTAGGAGGTGGGGGCATAAGAAGTGATTAGACAGCGAGGGTGGAGCCCTCATGAGTGGGATCGGTGCCCTCACGAAAGACCCAGAGAGTTGTGGCGCCTGGTTGGCTCAGTCGCTTAAGCATCAGACTCTTGATTTTGGCTCAGGTCGCGATCTCACGGTCTGGGAGACTGAGCCCAATGTCGGGCTCTGTGCTGACAGCGTGGAGCCTGCTTGGGATTCTCTCTCCCTCTCTCTCTGCCCCTTCCCTGCCTGCACTCTCTCTCTCAAAATAGATAAATAAACTTTTAAAAAATACTAAAAAAAAAAAAAAAAAAAAAAAGACCCAGAGAGCTCCCTGACCCCTTCCACCAGGTGCACGCTGAGAAGACATCATCCAGGAGCCAAGGAGGACGTCCTCACAAGACATTAAGTTTGCTGGCACCTCGCTCTTGGACTTCAGCCTCCAGAACTGTGAGAAATAAGTTTCTGTTGCTCATAAGTCGCCTAGTCTGTGGTATTTTGTTAGACCAGCCTGAACGGACTGAGATAGAGCAGGGCCTCTACGACATATTTGCACACCCGCACTCACAACGGCATGATTCACAACAGGCAAAAGGTAAAGCAACCCCAGTGTCCACCGATGGGCGAATGGTGGTGCGGGCGTACAATGGAATATTATCCAGCCTTAAAAGGGAAGGAAACTCTGGGGGCGCCTGGGTGGTTCAGTCGGCATCCGACTCTTAATTTTGGCTCAGGTTGTGATCCCGTGGTCGTGGGATCGAGCCCCACATCGGAGCCTGCTTGGGAATCTCTCTCTCCCTCTCTCCACCCAGGGAATGGGGAGTGACTGTGTAATGAGTAGTTTCAGTTTGGCGGTGGGGGGGGGGGGATGAGAAAGTTCTGGAGCTAGATGGTGATGATGGTTGTACCACATAAAGGTTCCTGATGCCAAAGAACTAACTGTGTACTTAAAAATGGTTAAGATGGACAATCTTAGGGGAGCCTGGGTGACTCAGTAGGTTGAGTGTCCAATTTCAGCTCAGGTCAGGATCTCACAGTTCATGAGTTCGAGCCCCGCATCAGGCTCTCTGCTGTCAGCACAGAGCCGCTTTGGATCTTCTATTCCCTCCTCTCTCTGCCCCTCCCCCAGTCTCTCAAAATAAATGAATTTTAAAAATGGTCAATTTTATGTTATATATATTTTACCACAGTTGTTAAAAAACCAAATGTTGGGGCGCCTGGGTGGCGCAGTCGGTTAAGCGTACGACTTCAGCCAGGTCACGATCTCGCACTCCGTGAGTTCGAGCCCCGCGTCAGGCTCTGGGCTGATGGCTCGGAGCCTGTTTCTGATTCTGTGTCTCCCTCTCTCTCTGCCCCTCCCCCGTTCATGCTCTGTCTCTCTCTGTCCCAAAAATAAATAAACGTTGAAAAAAAAAATTAAAAAAAAAAAACAAAACCAAATGTTGAGTGCAAAGATGAGATTTCCAAAAAGAACCCTACAATATGCCATTTATGTAAACTATCTCAATATTCAAAACAAATTTTACTGATGGTTGTGTACATAGGTCCTATTAAATGAACCATACAAATTTGTCACGGGAGGAGTGAAAACGGTCAAGTATGGCAATTTCAGATAGTTCACACCTAATAAAAATACACATCTTGCATGGTAACCCCAGGAGAGGGGTAGCTTTGGGAGAGGGCCAGGGGAGGGTGGCTTTAGCTCTCTGTCTGACATGTTATTTTTATTTTTTTTTATTGAAAAAAAATTTTTTAACATTTATTTTTATTTTGGGGACAGAGAGAGACAGAGCATGAATGGGGGAGGGGCAGAGAGAGAGGGAGACACAGAATCGGAAGCAGGCTCCAGGCTCCGAGCCATCAGCCCAGAGCCCGACCCGGGGCTCGAACTCACGGACCGCAAGATCGTGACCTGAGCTGAAGTCGGACGCTTAACCGACTGAGCCACCCAGGCGCCCCTGACATGTTATTTTTAAAATGAATAAATAAAGATCTGAAGCCAACGTGGCAAGATGTTAGCATTGCCGACCTCAATCATGTAGATAGAAGCATTTATTTATTATTTTCTATAACTTGTTTGAAATTATTTTATGAGTAAAAATAAAAGCAGTGAATGGAAGCAGCAGCAAGTCAGGTCAGTGTAGACAACTGGGTCAAGCAGCTTGGCTGGGAATGGAAGAGATAGGGAGTCCCTGTAGTGGGGAGGGGACAGGGGAGCGGAGATCAAAGGTTCAGAACAGGAGAGCCAGGAAGCTGTGTGAAATCCCACAGAAAACAGGCAGGGCCGTTCCCAGGATTGGGGGCCCGTGAGGACCAGCTGGTGTGGGGAGAAGGTTGTGCCCACCGAATGTGAGGTGTCCACCGGGGTCTGAGGCAGGAGGCAGCTTGAGTCAGTGGGGAGGTCTCTCCCTCCTCAATTTCCTCTTTTCTGTTCCATCTGTGGATGTTGGTCCCTGTTTTCTGCCTGCCGGTTCAGCCCTCAGCCCCCAGGTAGGAAATGCCAGTCACATCACTGCCCGCCCCCCCATCCCTGACCCTTCCTCTTGGCACCGCAAAGCAGATCCCTTTGTGTTCTCCCAACTGGACCCCTGCCTTCTTTCCTTCTGCTGGGGGTGCCTCCCTCCCTCCATCGTTCCTGGTCCGTCTTCCTTCCTTCCAAGTCAACACGTTAAAATCTAGCCGGACTGACATACGATTCCCAGGCCACACAGTTCGCCCATTCTGAGTGCAGGTTTCCATGGTTCTTAGTATGTTCAGAGTGGGGCGACCACCATCACCATCAAGTTTAAAACATTTTCATCACACCAAACAGAAACCCCATGACCTCTGGCTGCCATTCACCACCTCCTCCTCTTCCCAGCAGCCACCGATGCACTTTCCGTCTCTGCATTTGCCTTGTTCTGGACGTTTTATACAAACGGAATCAGACAATACGTGGTCTTTGATGACTGTCTTCTTTCACCGAGCGTAATATTTTCCAGGGACATCCATGCCGTGGTATGTATCTGTGCCTCATTCCTTTCACGACTGAATAATATGCCACTGAGTGGACTAACACGTTATGTTGATCCACTCATCAGCTGATGGATTCAAAGGAACTCTTCTCCAGAAATCTTCCCTCGTTCTAGTTTTAGCCCCTCCCCACCTTGTTCTTTCAGCCCTTAAGCATTCTGGAAACAGGGATTCCATGGTCGTTTGGCCTCAAACCGGAGAGGGTGAGTTTGGTGGAAAGAGCAGGCGGCTTTCGGTTTGCAAACCAGTTGAGCCCCTTTGTGGCTGCGTGACCGGCCCTCCGCTGGGCCTTATTTCTTCGCCTCTAAAACAAGGACATGGTATAGACCCTTCCAGGATTGTGGGAAGTGCCGACCTGAGTGCAGTGTGGGGCCGAGTGGCTGGCATACAGAAGGCACTTAACAGCGTTGTGTCCCTTTCATCTGCATTGACCTTGATCCCGGCTAAGAGTGTGCAGGCAGGAACCACACTTCCTTCCTTGCTATTCCCCCATCGATGTCTGAGCACAGTGTTCCTGGACCAGAGTCAGACCAAGGGGAGAAGAAATAGAAAGGAAAGAAAAAAACAGGTATCAGGGAATACCAGAGGAACTGATCAAAATTATACAAGTGAACTAGAAAAATGGGCAGCAGAACAGGTACGTTTTAGGGTTGAGCAGGGTGAGGCAAAAAGAGAGGAGGGTGTGCAGTTTGAAGACTTACGTTTCAGGCCCGGCCCTGACATGTCCTGGTCACTTACCCCTGGGTCGTCAGGACTGGGTGCCCTCAATTTCCCTCTCTGTAAAATAGGGCATGACCCATGCCATGGCTGCCCGCTGGTGGGGCGACCGCACAAGCTCACGTGCCCACTATCATGTAAACCATTTACCGAGGGATTCAGAGGGCTGGGTGGTGTCCCGACTGACCCAAGGCAGGCCCTGGCTGAGGCCTCGTGGTGACCTGACACATTATGCCCTCCATGGAGTGGCCCGGACTGCCTCAGGTCGAGCCCATCCTTTTTAGTGGCCTGGAGGCCTCTAGGACTCAGAGGAACCTGACAGCGCTCACTCATTCATTTGTTCATCCAATTTTACAAACCTCCTTCTTGCAGGGCACTGTACTATGACTAACACATGGCCCCTGCCCTCAGGGGACCCACAGACTTGTGGGAAGAGGGACGCTCGTGGCACATTCAGATACAGGATGCTGCAGCCCTGTGTTACCTTATGACTTGATACATTTCCTGCCTTACTGTGCAAACTGACTTCTTGAATACTTGCTTATGATTTTTAGGGCTTGCTATTTGGTCTCCTTGAATATATAGGAACTTCTTTATTCTTTACCCAAGAGATTAGCACAGTGGCAATGCCCTGAGGAGACTCCCAAGGGATATTTGATGGAAATAAAAACATGAATGGATGAAAAAAAAAAGACAGTATGCCCAGAAATGCCATGGGAGCCCTCAAGTGGGCTAGGAGGGCTTCCTAAGGGAGGTGACATTTGAAGAGGGTCCTGGAGGATGAGTTGGAGTTTGCCAGCATACATATTCTCAGCACAGGGAACGGCGTTTGCAAGAGTATGAAAAGGCCTGAGTTATGGGAACTTCCTAGTGGACGAGTGGGTACGAGGGAGTGGGTGATGGGGGCGAGGGATGGAAAGTGGAACGGACAGATGTGCGGGGGAGAGGTGAGGGTAGCTCAAAATTTTGAACAATACAAGCAAAGAAGAAAGATCACTCAGTCTTGACACTCGAGAACAATCCTTTTGGTATATACACATGTACATATACCGTATTCCAAACAACTATGCATGCTTTGGTCTGCTTTACAGACCACATAGGTACAGTCTTTCTTTTCGGCTCTGTGTGTAGGAGCTATTTGCTTTAAACAGAGTTCTTTCCCCCTTTTTCCCCGAAGTTAGCTCCGGTGCTGCGTGGGTTGAAGTGTGGAGCGCAAGGGACACTTAGGTGCGATGTAGGACGACTCTGGGGCAGCAGGATGGGGAGGAGCAGGTAAAGGACGTGGGGAGAACGGCTGCGTGGAGAGGGAGGGAGGAGTCTGCGCTGACTCACAGGTTTCCTGGTTAGGAACCCGGGCTGCTGGTGATCCCTTTCAGATAAGGACTTGGGGATGAAGCTCGGGCAAGTTTTGAGGAGCAGATAAGGCACCGATGTGATCACCTTAGCGTTCTGTGGAACCGTCCGGCAGGGAGTGGCCCCCCGGGCCGGTGTCCCCGGGACCGCACACCTTTCCCGAGCCCCTGCGGGGTGCCAGGTGGTGGGCGGGGCGGGGGCGCTCCCCAGACGCCGAGGCCCCCAAGCCCTGATGCAAGAGGCCTTCCAGGCCTGAGAGCAGGCGGAACGCGCCCCAGCCCGGGAGGCAGCGTTCACTGCCTCCGGGGCAGAGGAGGGTGTCGCACCTGGGAGCCCCGTCGCATCAGGGAGTCTCGCATCCCCCTCACTTCACTTGGCGGGAGAGGGTTCGAGTCCCGACCCTGCCACTTCCTGCCTCAGTTTCCCCATCTGCACACACTCGCGGGCGGTCTGTAACCTGCAGGGACTCCGACGCATCGCTGGCATCCGGCGAGGGGAAGTATTCAGGCCTGGTCACTGGGGGAGAGTCGCGGGCAGGAGCCGGGACCGGGCAGAGTCGCCCGGCGGGACCGGCGGGACCGGCGGGACGGGCGGGCCCGGCCCGGCGCCGACTCCACACCCAGGGTCCCGGCTCGCGGCCAGGCCGCAGCCCAGGCCCTCGCCGCCCAGTGGCAAACAGAACAAAAGTGGCGGCCGCGCCGGGCGCCGGGAGTCCCACAGGCGCTGCAGCTCCGCCGCCCGGGCAGCCTCGCAGCCCCACGCACGCCGGCCGCGCCTTCGGCCCCTTCCGCCCGAGCGCGCTCGGCTCTTTCCGCCGCGGACGGCGCAGGTGGAGGGGGCGGGGCGGGGGCCGTGCGTGGTGACGCCGCGGGGGGGTGACGCACCGGCGTGCCCCGCCCCCTCCCCCTCCCCGTTCAGGCTCTGGAAAGAGAAGAAAAAAAACTTTCTTTTTTTTTTAATTGAGGAATCAACAGCCGCCATCTTGTCGCGGACCCGACCGGGGCTTCGAGCGCGATCTACTCGGCCCCGCCGGTCCCGGGCCCCACAACCGCCCGCGCACCCCGCTCCGCCCGGCCGGCCCGCTCCGCCCGGCCCTCGGCGCCCGCTCCGGCGGCCCCGCTCGCCTCTCGGCTCGGCCTCCCGGAGCCGCGGCGGCGGCGGCGGCGGCGGCGGCGGCGGCAGCGGCGGCGGCGGCGGCGGAACGGGGGGTGGGGGGGCCGCGGCGGCGGCGGCGGCGGCGGCCCCGCTTCGCGCATTGTTTTTCCTCACGGCGGCGGCGGCGGCGGGCCGCGGGCGGGGAGCGGAGCCCGGAGCCCCCCGGTCGTCGGGCCGCGAGCGAATTAATTAAGTGGGGCGCGGGGGGGGGGAGCGAGGCGGCGGCGCGGCGGCGGCGGCGGCGGCACCATGTTCCCGGGGACTGCCTGAGCCGCCCGGCCGGGCGCCGTCGCTGCCAGCCGGGCCCGGGGGGGCGGCCGGGCCGCCGGGGCGCCCCCGCCGCGGAGTGTCGCGCTCGGGAGGCGGGCAGGGGATGAGGGGGCCGCGGCCGGCGGCGGCGGCGGCGGCGGCGGCGGCCGGGGGCGGGCGGTGAGCGCTGCGGGGCGCTGTTGCTGTGGCTGAGATTTGGCCGCCGCCTCCCCCACCCGGCCTGCGCCCTCCCTCTCCCTCGGCGCTCGCTCGCGGCTCGCGGCTCGCGCTCGCTCCTCTCCCCTCGCAGCCGGCCGGGGCCGGCGCCCACCCCCCTGCCCGGGAGCCCTTGCCGGCCCGGCCGCCCGCGCTCGGGGCTGTTTCCGCGAGCAGGTGAAAATGGCCGAGAACTTGCTGGACGGACCGCCCAACCCCAAACGAGCCAAACTCAGCTCGCCCGGCTTCTCGGCGAATGACAGCACAGGTGAGGGGGGGTGGGGGGCCGGACGGGGGGCGGGGACCCCACCCGCAGGTGAGCGGCCGGGAGACCCTCCCGGAGGCGCAGGCCGGCGCGGCCGCCTCCCGGGACCCCGGCGGGCCGGCCGAGGGGGAAGTTTGTCGCCGGACTGCGCCGGGGCCCGAGCGGGCCGGCCCTGTCCCGGCGCTCCCGGCCGGCCCGGAGTTGGGGAGGCCCCCCGCGCGCCGAAAGCGAGCGGTACTTGGGCGGAGGAAAAGTAAAGTGGAGCGTGCTGGTGGTCTTCGTGGGGATTCCACGCGCCTCCCCGTGCCTCCGTGCGTCGGCTCACGCGGGGCTGCCTGGAGGGATGACAGCAAGAGGGTACGTTTCTTGGTTAGGGAAGGAAAAAGTGCAACGCAGGGGGGGGGGGCACCCAAAGTGTTTTCTGAGCTAGTAGCACAGTGCGCAGCGCTGTCGTAGCAGCAGCCAGCCCGGGAGTTACGACTTCGAAGTTTCTTGGAATGTGCTCCTTGGGAAGACATTGTTTAGCAGTTACCTTGAAAACTCTCGTTGTTTGATCGTGTAAGTCGTAACGTTTTCCCCACCCCGAACATCGGTAGCGGGACGTCCTCAAAGTTGCTGTGCTGTGTTTAATTTCAGAGGTGTAACCTGAAAAGAAAGTTAAATAGCAGATCGTCTTGGGCTGCAATCTCCACTTGAGCCCGTGTGGCTTTTACAGTGTAGATGTATAAAAAATTCTGTTAAGGAATGTCGGAATTGCAGTTTTTCCAGAAAAAAAATTTTTTGGCAGGAGGTTCAATAAAACATTCCTTGCAACAGCATCCCTGAAAACTTTCTGAGGTAATCCCATCAGTCGCCCAAGAGAAGTATTTTAATTTCTCTTCATTTAACAATTCTGGGCTCTTCTGGGATGGTTCATGGTAGCGTTATGATCGAGTTGGATTTCCTCTTTCAGAGCCTCTCCTTTGCAGTAAAAACTTGCGCGCCGCTGCGAACAATTCTGTCTCCAGCGCAGCCTGCATTTCTCCAGTAGGGTCTCGCAGTAGCAGCATCTGAAAATCAGTTTATAATGAATGGATCCAAATTGAATTATATTGCTGCAGCAATGCCTTCGGTTTTGCCGTAGACACAGCTGCTCCACTTGTGCAAACATTTCTGTGGCCACCGGCGTATTTCTACTAATGGTCTAAAAAGTCTCTTCTGTTGAAACAAAACTTGAATTTTGTGGCTTCAGTTTTAGTACAGTTCCTAGAATATTACTGTAGGAGTGAGAGAAATGATAAAAAAAAAAAATCTGCCGTAAGGAGATTCTTGCCTAGTTTAAATGAAATTTGTTAAATGATGGAGCTGGCAGGGGGAGTAGATAAGTTTCTTGGGACCGGAAAGTCACTAATAATACTTTTTTATTAATTGGTAAAGAGTTGACAAAGAGTTACTTTGTCACATCAACTTCTCTGAAGTAAGAAATGTGGAAACAACCTTTTACTGCAGAACAGATTTTGCTTTTTTAATCTTGCTATGTTTTAGTGAAAAGTCTTTAACTGTATGAAAGATAGATTATGCCAGGCAAGTTCAGCTTTGAAGCTTGCCTTCTGAAACTGGTAACTTTTTGAATGGCTTTGCAGTTTTCCTATTGTTGAATGAGGTTATTGCAGATTTTGTTTTTTTATGGAGGGATAAATTACTAACAGGACTTCACAGAAAGGCTTGTCCAACTGTATGCATTTAGCGGTTTCCAAGATGGAACCCAAAGAATGGCCTTTTTGGCTAGTTCTGCTCTCGGATGGTCACCTACTTGCTTGATGTGTTGCTAATCACAAAGTTTATCGGGAAGGATTTTTCCCTCTAGGCCGCTTCCCCGCCCCCCCTTCCTTTCCAGTTTTGATCCTCCTAAGGCATGAGGGACTTGCTGTTTTCCAAATGTGGAATAAAAAAAGTTTTTGATAGCTCTAATGTAAATCATTTAAGAATAAAGTTCATAATCATACTTGATGTCGAGTCCCCTTGGTCATACATTCATCACGTCACATCGTGCAAGAGTCTGTTAGCGTGGGGCCAAGGAAGGGATCATCACCGAGTACGTTAAACGAGGTACGGCCTTGTCTCCCATAACTACTAGTCTGAGACAGACATCTTAAGGATATATATTAAGCAAATAAAGGACCAAAGGAATTTCATTATGTACCATCAAAGGAGTAAAGGCATTGGGTTAGATGGGACAGTAGGAAGAGACTCAGCCTCGTCTTAGTGATGGGATGTGTTTTTGAGGTTCCCAGGAGAAAGTTGGGCCAGGCGGAGCAAGGTGTGTTTCCTGTGTCTGCATAAAATGTGAGTGAGGGGAGCTCTGTGCTTGGGGGGCACTGAGGGGCTAGGAGCAGCAGCAGGAGGAGGCCTCGGTGGCATGAGAGTGATTTGGACTGCCACGGTGCGGTATGTGTCTGTGGGGTCCGGCCTGGGGAGCTTACCAGCCAGGTGCTCCCTGCAGGGCGCTTGCAGTCTAGCGGGGAGGACGTGGGGGGTGCGTAAAACATGCCAGTGAGGTAAGGTGGCATCTCTGCTCAATGTCGTTGCCTCTGATGACAGGTAGGAAGGGTCTCTGAAGGCTGAGGAGGTGAGGGAAGGCTCCTGCGGAGGGTATGCCGAGGTGATATGGGACTGGAGACGGTGCCCCAAAGGAAGGTAGCAAGTGGAAGAAGGAAAAATAGTGCTGCTGGCCTCCCCCAAACCTCAGCGCTGGAGCAGCACTGGGTTTAATGTTATGAGATGTTGTAGCATTTTCCTGTTTTACGCCGATGCCTTCAACGCTTTCGCACAAATGTAGTCTTCCTTTACTTGGCGCCCATCGTTAAGAGGTAGGTCTGTGTGTTTCCAGTGTGTAGTTAGCTGGGTGTTTTGAAACGTCTTTATTTAATACGTCCTGATTAGAACAGCATATTAGTGTGTTTCAACAGCAGGGATTCGTGATTTAACAGTGAAGGAGAAATAGATATCCAGGCAAGCAGTAGACTTTTTTTTTTTTGTCAGCTTTATTGAAGCCAGATTTACACACGACAAATAGACTAGTTAGTTGAAAGTTTTTTAAGTCTGTCTTCGGAAAATTGAACACAGATCTGTTTCATCCTGTGCTGTGGAAGTGTTCCTAAGGAGTTGTATTACACTTTATGATGTGAATCCCTTTAAATGCAACAGGAAATCGTATTTAAAAAAAGTTTGGGGTAAATACAGTCACCAACCAAAGTACCTTGTACAACAAAATGATGATCTTTCACGTATGTGTAGTGCTTTGCTTCCAGTGTCCTTCTTCCCCCACCTCACCATGGTCCTCGCCGCATCCCGTGAGGCAGGACGGGAAGATGCTCTTCCTGCCGCTTCTGGGTAAGGAACCAGACCTGAGCGAGGTGATCTGCCCAAGCAACGACACAAAGGGCGAAACCAGGACCAAACCTGGCTGATTCAAGTGCACAGTTGTGTCCATTCATTTTGTACATCTGCATCCATAAACATGACATTCGCTCGATCGTGGATTCAGGAGTTTGCGGTACGTGGCAGGATTGAGTAGCGCAACTCCAGCAGATGCGGTGAATCTTTGGGGGAAGGCCGTCACCAGCTCTTGGAGGGGGAGGTGGCGCAGGGTGTGTTCTTCCCAACAGGGTAGCCCGGCAGGTGCTCCCTCTCCCCTCTGGTTGAGTTCTGGCTAAATAGGAAGCGTAAGCTTTTATGGAGGCTTCGACTTCGTTTACTTGTACACATGTTAGAAAAGTAGGGGCTTTTGGATAACCGAGGGGCCAGAACGGTGCACCGTCGGAGTTGCTCAGGGATGATGACGGGTAAGTACATCATAAGCACGATGACAGGGGTGCCTCCCAGTACAGCCCACTGGGACAGCGGAGAATCACTCCTGCTTGACATTTGAGCGTGAGCCTCCAACTCTTAAACCTCATGGAAACAAGGGACAGAGACTTGTACAGGGACGGGGGCTCCGTTGGAGGCTATTTTTACGACTTCTAACTTGTAGCCACTGTGGCCATGTGACAGTATGTGATCACTGGGGGCTGCGTAAGTGCTGACTTTGTATTTTTACTTTGTGTGTTTGAGAACTAAAGAGTTAAAAACGATTTTGCCAAAGTATGCCTTTCCTGGTTAGGATGAAATGTACCTTGTGAGCTGTTCAAGATTAGCAGAACTTGCTTTAAGCCACTTTGGTTCTTGGATGACAGTGGGGACACCACCTCTTCGATCTTCCGTCGAAGCCAGCGTTTCGAGTGTATTCCAAGAAACTAGAAGGCATGCAGAGAAGTGTTTCTCTAAAAAGGTTTTGTGCTCATAGGAGACCCGGAATAGCTGAGGAGCTTTACTGCAGACCTTTCCAGAGCCTTAGCTGCTGCCGGGCTCTGAGTCTTGGAGAGCGGGCCTGTAGTTTGCACGGTTCCGAAGCCTTTCTTATGGAATACAGGGATCGACAGACACTGTGTAAAGGGCCAGAGGTCATATTTTTGGCTTTGCATGACATGGTCTCTGTGATAACTACTCGACACTGCCATTTCAGCATGAAAACCGCCCCGGACAGTATGTACACGTGTGGATGTGGCTTTGTGCCAGTAAAACTAGTAACTTTTGTTAGTGCCAGGGATTTGGCCCTTGGGGTCACAGTGTGGGACACTGATGGAATGCGGGATTAATGCTCTGAAGATCCTCGATTTTCTCTTCTGAAAAGTGGGTGTGCCCTGTAGTCCTGGCTAACTGAAAGTGCTCCTGTCATTGGACCAGCAGCCTGTTTGTCAACGGATCTGGAAGTCACAGTAGCCACATGCATGCATCCTTGCAGGCTCACGAGCAGGCAGATCTCTTGTGTAACACGCTCAGGATATAGGGGAGAATTCTGTAGTCAAGACTGTTGTTTTTTGTTTCCATCTTTATTTATATATATATATATGTATATACACACACACACACATGTATACACACGTATATACATATGTATATATGTATATACATGTATATACATGTACATGATAGGTATATACATGTACATGATAGGTATATACATATACATGTATATACATGTATATGATGTACATGATACGTATATACATATATACACATGTATATGATATATACATGTGTATATATGTGTATATATATTTTTTAGTTTTTTAACATTTATTTTTCAGAGAGAGAGTACAAGCAGGGGAGGGGCAGAGAGAGAGAGAGGGAGGTACAGAATCTGAAGCAGACTCCAGTCTCTTAACTGTCAGCACAAAACCTGATGCAGGGGCTTGAACCCATGGACCACATGATCATGACCTCAGCTGAAGTCGGACACTTGACCGACTGAGCCACCCAGGCGCCCGTTTGTGTGTGTGTGCGTGTGTGCATGTATATGTGTATATATGTACATATATATATATGTATATATAATTTTTAAAAATGTTTTATTTAGTTTTTGAGAGAGCATGAGGTCGGGGAGAGGTGGGGGGTGGGGGGGACAGAGGATGCAAAGCAGGCTCTGTGCTGAAGGCTGACAGCAAACCCGACGCGGGGCCTAAACTCATGAACCGTGAGATCATGACCTGAGCCAAAGTTGGATGCTCAACCCACTGAGCCACCCAGGAGCCCCCAATTATATATATATTTTTAATAGAAACAGGAGGACCAAGAAATTTTAAAATTGCAAAAACTTAGGCAGTGTGATGTGTTTTGAAAATTCTTAACTCGTTTGAAGCCTATTTTGAGCAGCAAATAAATATGTGATTGTTTCTTTACTGTGTATGTAACAACAGTTGAGTCGGCGGTACCACTAGGTAGTAGCAGTATACAAAGGATTCTGATCGATGGCTCTGAGTAGCTTAGAACTGTCAGCAAATTAAGACTTGGAGGCAAAACTCGAGAAAAGAATACAAAATGCCATCAACTGCCAAAATACATGAGTCCGGGCAATCTGAAGAGGGCTTTATGTGTTCATCTGTTCTTCGCTGAACGCCGCTGTGTGCAGAAGCCCATGGCTGATGTCTAGATGGGGGGGCACCTGAGCCACATCCTGGGGACCGGTGAGGAGCTTGGCCAAGGGAAGCACACACCAGGAGTAGCCTGGTGGGCCCTCCGCTCGCATAGTCTGGTGCCTCCCGGGCCTCCCCTACGGAGCCAGAGCGGAGAACCGGGCCGCTGGGGAAGCCCGCCGGTGTCCTTGCCTTGTGTCATGTTGGGAAAAGCTCTTTGGCCACTGGGAGCAGTTTTGTCTCCGTGAGTGTCATCGTGCATGGCCTCTGGGTATGATCCGCGGCCCGTGGCGCTCACTGAAGTCCTCTGGTTGTCCCAGACGGCCTCTTGTAAGCTCTCAAACTCTGGGCCACGCGCTCTGGTTTTCAGCATGTGTGCCTGCTGTTCCCCAGCCCGCGCTCAGGCCTTTGCGCCTGGGGGTGCATCCCGCCTTAGAAATGCCATCCCACGCTTGCTGGGCGGGCTCCTCAGGGCTGGCGTGGTCATCTGTGGCCTGCCTTGACTGGGGAAGGGATGCCACACTTGCCCAGCTCAGTCTTAAACTTGGCTTTTGGGAATATTCTCATATCGCAGCACATCACTGACAGGGAAATCTAAGCCCTTGGGGCGGTCAGTGCCCTTTGAGGGGCTTTTGCCAGTCGACTTGCCGTGGGGGCTGGGGTCCGCTTTCGGGAGCGCCTGACCGTGCCGGCGTGCGGGCCCATGGGAGCGGAGCAGAGGTTGCCCAGCTCGGCTTGGACTTGACCAGCCACGAGTCTCTTCAGACACGGGAGCTGGCGCACGGAAGGCACGCACCGAAGCGGAGGCGGCTCCCTTTCCCCCAGGATTTTAGACAGTATAAGGGGTGACTGTTGCTGCCTCTGAAGAACTGCCTTCAGGGTGTGTCCGGTTCTAAATTGGGGAAGCAGGGCTGTCTCTGAGCTCTGTGTCTAAAAGTTGGATTCCTTTTTTTTTTTTAAACCTTCCCGTTGGACAGACAGGAATTTCATCCCGTGTGACAGTTTCCCCCGTGTTTCATTTCCATTAATCAATCACAGGAATGTTTACTGGAACCGTCGCTAACAGTAGTAAAATCTAATGGTGAAAAAATTTCACCTGATTTTATTTGACTTTCCTGTTCTTAGGTGTCCCGTCTGCTGCTGTTTGAAAATCTCTTAACTTGCCAGTCTTTCTGATACACCTGTGCCTTATTGGGTACAGTAGTAGGTCCTTAATAGTTGTAAGCTGTTCAGTGGCATTGTACGATTCTCTTGTAAAGCAGATTCTTTTTATAATTCAAAGGCTTCCCTCTGCACTACCCCCCAAATATTTTGGATTTTTTAAAATCAAAGCGGTACCACTTAGACATATTTTCACTTTGTAGTTCGAATAACCGATGAAATAACCAGAAAAAAAAAACTATATGTTATGAGAGACTTGTGCAATATTTCAATAAAGGAGTATTTGATATTTGATTACAAACTGAATGATGACATTCGGAACTATAGAAATCTGTTAAATAATTAGGGTTTGCTTTGACAATTATGGACTATAAAAGCTTGACCCAGTTCCTTTGGATTAAAATATTTTGAGTATTTGTCACCTGATTAAAAGTAGAACCTTCTAACCATGACTCAGAGTTGAAGGAAATGTCAGAGCTTTTTATACTGGGAGGCGGGCAGCATGGTAGTAAGGAAGGCACCCGGGCCTCGCTCAGTGTGGACAGAGTCTCAGCTCTCGGCTTATCAGCTCTGCAACTTGGGCTTGTGACTTTACATTTGAGCTCGGGGGGTGGGTGTGGGTTGGGGGTCTCACCTGTAAGAGGGATTTTTTCCCCCCTAGAGTTTTCCTTTTTCACTTTGATCAGTTTTGTATACTGGGCGACTGTGGTTCCTGGTGTCTAGCAGGTTGCCGCAGCTGTTACTGGTGTTTAACTGTGTGGGAAACCGTTAGACATACCCTTCTCCTTGAGCCGGTGGGCATTGGGATGATACAGGTGAGCAGTCTGACCCAGAACTGGATCCGTGAAATTTCTTGCCGAATAAATGGGAAAGTGCCGCCCTCCCCCCCCCATTTCTCTCCCCCACCAGGGCTGGTGTGAGTGGGATCTGGCAGTCTTGCAAAAGAATGAATTAGAGGCTGGGGTTTGGGAATCCTACAGACCAGGTGATAGTTTGACACACTTTGCTCATTCTGTGTTTGAAGTTAAAAACTATTCTGTATTGGAAAATTGAAGTGGAAACGGAATTGTTTTTCTCGTATTGTTTCAGAACAAGGACTTGATTTAGGTTAGGACTTAGCGAAAAAGGAAAAGCAAGTATGGAGGAATCGTAAAAACAATCTTTCTTTTTCAGAAAACAGAGTTAGGGGAGAAAATGGCCTTGGGATCACTATGCAGTTTAGTCAGGTTGATTGGTGGGAAGGATGTCGGTGAAGTTTAATCTCCCCACTGGGTCAGCTCCCTCTGGTCTGGAAAGGAACAGATTCAGCTTTTTGCTGTATTGTGGGGATTTTCTCTCCTACAGATTCTATCATAGGAAATTGTTTCAGTGGAGTGTACTATTTGCCATTCTCCTAGGTATTTTGGGTGTGGTGCTTTGTGGGTTTGGCCACTAAAAATTGCCCCATGGTGGACAAAGAGCTTTTCCTCTGAATTTGTGCCTTTACGTTAAATCTTACTTACCTTTTATTTACTAAATAACTTTCGTTGAAAATGACACAAAGTAATGAAGTACTGATAGATTTTCTGTGCTGTTGTCGTTATGCCTCTTACTCATAGTGGGATTGGGTTTTTTTTGAAGAGCACAGTCTGCCCAGGGTTGAACTTCTCTTTAAAAATCTGTGAGAGAGTCATTTGAATTATTGGGAGATAGTTGGCTATTTCCGCTTGCACTGGTGACTTTCTCAGTCTTTGAAAGTGTAAGGAAAAACTGATCTCTTCCCAACAGTAAGAGAGTAGATTTGGCCATTCCCTCTGTTTGAAATGCCAGTGTTCTCATGATAGCCTCTACGCACCGTCCAGTAGAACTTTATCTGTGATGATGACACACACGTTCTGTAGCCACACGGCCCAGTGCCGGAGTCCCTGGCAGCTTGTGGCTGTTGAGTAAATTGTTACTAATGTGATTCAGGAGCTAAATTTCAAATTTAATTTTAATTAATGTAAATGTACACAGCCGCCTGTGGCTCCTGGCTGCTGTGTTGTACAGCACAGCCCTGAGGACACATACTTCTCTCGTTTGTTCATGGTTTTCTTGAAGGTATTTATGACCATCCTTCAAAGGGACCAGTTTTTAAAGACGCTTTGAAAAATATTTGTTGTTTTAGATTTAGGATTTTTTTCTCCTTTAGAAAATACTTACTGCACTGTGGCGCCAGTCCTAGAGAAACTGTGACACGAGTCCAAGTCCAGTGTCTGCCTTCGTGGGAGGCTGCTGTAGTCAGGTGTGACTGAGTACCTAGGAGGGGAGGTGATGGTCCCTTGCACGATGCAGGCACAGGACGGTCTCTTCCCGAAAGGTCTTGGAAGGCCTTCTGGGGGAAGTGACGTTAGCATGGAGACCTGAAGATGAGTAGGAGATGGGGGTGGGGAGTACCGTTCCGGGTGTAGGGAACAGCATAAGTAGCCATTGTGAAGGTCTGGAAGCATGTTCCAAACTCCTGAGTGTGTAACAACAGTTTTTGCAAAAGCCGGTTTTATCTTTGGTGTATACTCACTGGGCTACCATGTAGAGGCCATGCGGTCTTGCTTCTGAGAGGCGGAGACTGCTGGGGTGGCCCTGCGCCGGGTGTTGGGTGGGCCCGGGCCAGGCTCTGCTGTCCCACCTCATCCTTTTACTCAGAGATTTAAATGCTTAGGTAATTCGGATCAGAGAGAGGTGCTTATTATGTGTGGGATACCGCTCGTCTGTGGTGCTCCCGCAGAACCATGGTTCCGTCCCCTGGGCCAGAGGAGTGGTGGTGCGGGCAGGTGGTCCAGCGGCCCACGGGTGCCTGTCTGATCACACAGTCTGATCAGCGCTGGGAGGATGCGGGGCTCCGGGGACGAGCGGTCAGGGAAACTGCTCAGAGGAAGGACCACCTTGGGGGTGGGGGCGTCGGTCTGGGCACCTGAAGGCAAGGTAAGGGTGTAGACAGCTCCTGGTGCCAGACCAGGGAGTCCAGATCATCCTTTTAGGGTTTGAAAACAAGACAAACTTTTAGAAACCCATTGCGTCCAGGGTAGTTGGAGGAAGCTACTGTGATTGCTTCTCAGAAATCTAGATCAGCTTGTCCCAGGGTGTATTTTTTCATCCAGGTTCCTATCTGCAGGAGAGCTGACAGCTGCCTTCCCTCCCCACAAGCCGGGTTTGTGAGAGGAGGAGCCCCACGAGTCACAATTCGTGTACTTAATTTGTTAGGAGATTTTTGCACAAACATAATTTTCTTGAAAAAGTTTTTTAAAAAACTGTTTTTGACAGTGTGGGTAACATATTCATAGAGCCCAAACTTGGAAATGGCACAGAAGAAGGTGTGGGGAAGGCCTCCCTCTCCTGCCTTCGGAATCCCCAACCTTCTGGGCCATTCTAGAGCATACTGTACAGGTGCTCTCTCTTGCTTGTTCCTGTATGTGGCACAGCTCATATGATGCTCCACTGTAGGTGGCCCCAGACCGATCAATGTCTCAGAGCTCTTGGCAGTACTGATACTTGAAGAGCAGGCTTCATTCTGAAAATCCTTTTTTTTTTTTATGGTAAAATATTTTGGTGCTGTACTTAACATAAAATGATTTTAGAGTTTATATACCATAACTGAGAATTGAAGTTTAAACTTCAGTTAAAGTAAAAACTTTAGTTTAACTAAGGTTTAGTAAAAACGTTAGTAAAAATGAATTTCGTGTCACCTGAAGACTGTCGGAGAGTCTGTTACTGTTGTCATGTTGCACATCCCATCATGCAGCCAGTTCACACCTGGTTTATAGTTAGTCAGTTTCTGGAAAGGATTCCTGAAACCTGTGGTTTTGATTACCTGCCTTATTAGTTGATGATATACATGTGTCTCTAGCTTAACAACCTGTTTGTACACCAAGAGGATACAGTAAAAAATCAGTCTCTTGTTTGGTAGGACTTCTAAGAATATTCACGTTCACTCCAGGTCTGTTCATTAGTTTAGTTAATCAACCTAGAGATCGCAATACACTAAGGTGACCGAAAGGTCCTTCAGGAGGAGGGCGGCTGAGTTGCCTGCTGTTGCTGGTTTGGGGAAGGGAAAGTGATCTTCCCTTCAAAAGGAAGAGAAGTCATGGGGCGCCTGGGTGGCGCAGTCGGTTAAGCGTCCGACTTCAGCCAGGTCACGATCTCGCGGTCCGTGAGTTCGAGCCCCGCGTCGGGCTCTGGGCTGATGGCTCAGAGCCTGGAGCCTGTTTCCAATTCTGTGTCTCCCTCTTTCTCTGCCCCTCCCCCGTTCATGCTCTGTCTCTCTCTGTCCCAAAAATAAATAAACATTGAAAAAAAAATTTAAAAAAAAAAACAAAAGGAAGAGAAGTCTGAGAGTTATTAAATAAGAAAGGATGGAAAACATACATAATAATTAGATCCTTTTTAGGAGTAAAAAGTGTGTGTACTTAGACTTCCAGAAGGAAATCTCTAGAAATTGTTTTTCTTGGGGATGGGGGACTGAAGATAGTTCGGGGGGGGGGGGGGTTCTCTGCTTTGCACTTCATAGTCTTCTTGATGCTGAAAAAAAAAAATCCAGAAATATAATACTTGCATCACAAAACTAGTGAAAGAGTAAATCACATCCAAAGCAAAACATCTTTAGTATTTGTGGTTAGGAGAATCTATCAAATGGTGAGAAGTGGAGATTTGGTTAATTCTGTTACAAATCTTTGGACCTGTAGCACAAATGACTTGAGCAAGTGCAGACTAACTTAGAGGCGCCATCCAGAGACAGGAAAATGTGATCGTGTTTAGAGTGATGTCCAGTCATCCCTTCCTTTGTCACAAGCTCTGATTTTTAAGAGAATCTTTCAAGTAGAGGTTTCTTCACAGATGTGCTAGAAGCTGCAGGACCTGACAGCCACCTGGTGTTTC
This sequence comes from Lynx rufus, assembly GCF_022079265.1. Taxonomy (NCBI): domain Eukaryota; kingdom Metazoa; phylum Chordata; class Mammalia; order Carnivora; family Felidae; genus Lynx; species Lynx rufus. The sequence goes on from NW_025814838.1 coordinate 21,793,169, forward strand.
TTTGACTATTTTAAAATAATGTCAGCTTTCCCAGCGTGAGCAACATCTATCTTACCATTATGTTGGCTACAAAATGTTATATGTAGATCGCCACGTTCCTTTAGGAAAAAAAAGTAGTTTTTGGAAAGTCCCTCTTTAAAGTGCTTTTTCTTTTGTCTTTTAAGCTCATGTGAACACTAAAACTATTTTACACTAATACTGAACCCATTTCAGGTTTCATCTTCAAACTGCAGACGCTCCCAACTGGAAGTGTTCCAGGTGTTATCATCTGGGCTTGAGCTAATCACCGGGGCCTGGACACCCCAGGGGCTGCCCGACAAAAAAAAATCAATTTCTTTAATTACTTAAACGAATAGTTCCTTCGCGTGGTTCAAAAATGAGAGGACACGCAGGCTGTAGAGTGAAAGCCTCCCTCCCTCTACCTAGTGTCGCAGGTAACCGCTGCGAGTAGCTTGTGCTCTCCACGGTTTCTCTCTTCAGGCAGACGCTGTTCTTAGTTCCTTTGCCCCCTTTCTGCCTTTCCTTCTTACCTTACCTTACAGTAAGGAAACGAACTGTTCACATTGTTGCAGACCTGCAGATAGCAGCCCGTGAAGAGCTTCCTTATCCCTTTCCATAGTATCCATTATATGAGATGGGCCATAACTGATTTCATCTGCTCCCCCCAGATGGACACTTAGGTTATTTCCAGTCTTGTTTCCTCTCAAACAGTGCTTTAATGAACAGCCCTGCGGTTATGTGTATGTCTATAGAACAGATTCCTAAAAAGGAATTAATGGTTAAAAGGAGTATGCCTTGTAATTTTGATCGTATCATCAAATTGTCCTTCAAGGGCTTGTATGTTGGTGGATTCTTAAAGCTTGAAAAGCGGCACACTCAGATCCATTGTAGACATCACTGGATATTTTGTCTCTGTTACTTATTAATATTGTCTAGTTGATGGACACTCAGGTAATTCTTTAGCTGGTGATTCTCCATGATTTTGTATTTCTCAGTCGCTTGGGATTTAGCTATAATTTTATCGTGTGTGTGTTTTATCCCTTTAAGACTTTTTTTTAGAGCTGTTTCAGGTTCACAGCAAAATTGAGGAGAGGGTACAAAGATTTCCCATATATGCCCTGCCCCCACACGCACAGCCTCCCCCTTATCGGCACCCCCCTTAGCGCGTGTTTGTTACAGTTGATAAACCTACTCGGATGCTCATAATCACTTTACTCAAGGGTTCACTCTTGGTGTTGTGCATTCTTTTTTTTTTTTATTTTTCATTTTTTTAAACTTTGTATTAAATTTTTTTAATGTTTATTTATTTTTGAGAGTGTGACTAGGGGAAGGGCAGAGAGAGAAGGAGACATGGAATCTGAGCTGTCAGCACAGCCCACGCCGGGCTTGAACCCGTGAATCGGGAGATCATGACCTGAGCCAAAGTTGGATGCTTAATTGACATGTTTTCATCATTATAATATCATACAGAGTATTTTCACTGCCCTAAACCGCCCCCATCCCCCGCCGGCTCCACTTGTTCACCCCCCCCCCCAACTACTGACCTTTTTATTGTGTCCATAGTTTTGCCTTTTCCAGAATGACCTACAGTTGGTACCATGTAGTATGTTGCCTTTTCAGATTGTCTCCTTCTACTTAGTAAGACACATTTAAGGTTCCTCTATGTCTTGTCTCGTGGTGCTGAATGATAATCAGTTGTCTGGATGTTGGTGTACTTTTTGGGCTTCGTGTATTCATTTCCTGTTACGGGCTCTCCTAGGCCCACACACTTTTATATCCTGTACGCTGACACCTCCAAGTCCAGACAGCGGTCTTTCCCCCTTTCTCCTGTCTTGGTGTTGCTGCCTGCCAGCTATATCTCCCAGCATTTGGGCCAGAGGACTGGTCTCCGATGTCCCTTGCTTGTTACTCATGCTGTAGCCAGATAGTCTGAGGCAGCTTGGCACCTGCAGTCTAGGCTTGCTTCTGCAGATGTTGGATGCTAGCACAGCACCCTACATTCCTCCTCTTCCAGGACTTTTCTTTTTTTCTCTTTTTTAGAAACAGCGTGAGTTGGAGAGAGGGGTGAGGGGTGGGGGTAGAAAGGGGGGGAGGGAGGGAGGGAGGGAGAGAGAGAGGGAGAGAGGGAGAATATCTTAAGCAGGCTCCATGGTCAGCAACGGAGCCTGACACAGGGCTCGATCCCATGACCCTGTGATCATGACCTGAGCTGAAATTGAGTCAGACATTCACACGAGCCACCCAGGCGGCTCCCCCCCCCCAGATTATTAATTGAGTTGCAGAGCGGATAGGCAGCTGGCTAAGCCCCCCTGCCCCCCTGGCTCTGGGTGCTCCTCAGCCGTGGTGGTGGAGAACAGCGAACCTCTTTCTGCTCCCTCTGCTCCAGACCATCTGGTTACAGTTGAGAATCTGCTGAGTGAATTACGGTTGGTCCAGTGGTGGTTCGCTGCTGTGACAGCATCTTCTGTCCCGCCTTTGTCTTAGGAAGGCTTAAAATCTCTTCCCTTCAGGGGGTCAGCACGTAAACCACGTTTAGGAAACTTAAATTGTCCTAGCCCTCTGGGCACAGCACTTGGAGCTTGTAAGCTTGTAAAGCTCATCTAGCGAGGCCAGGAGGCCGGCTGCCATTCCAGGACTCTGGTGATTGAGGTCCAGCGTGACAGGACTTTCAGTCAGGACTGTCTTGGGTTCTTTAAGGGGAAGGTAAACAGCAAACATTTGGTGAAACAAGATTTTTTTTTAATGTTTATTTTTGAAAGAGAGAGCGTGAGCGGGGGAGGGGCAGAGAGAGAGGGAGACACAGAATGGGAAGCAGGCTCCAGGCTCCGAGCCGTCAGCCCAGAGCCCGACGCGGGGCCGAACTCAAGAACCGTGAGGTCAAGACCTGAGCCGAAGTCGGACGCTCAACCGACTGAGCCCCCCAGGCGCCCTGAAACAAGATTTCTTGATACTTGAAGCAAAGTAACCACGAAATGCATTTGTGAATGAAAAGAGAAAATGCTCAGATTTTAATAGTAAATTGTGTACATCAGACTCTACCTTTCTTGGGTAGACTTACTCTTGAAAAAGTGTATGAATAAAGCAGGTGTGTCCCCTCTGATTTACACCGTAGTTTGTAAGGTGCTGTAGTTTTATTTCCGTTAGTTTTATCTACTGCAGTACCCTGGTTTCCTTCCCCTTGCTTCAGATGGTATAGTTCATGGTATTTAAATATTTAAAAGTACTTACTGGGTAGGTTTCCATGTAAAAGAGTCTCCCTGGGTGGATCCTTTGGTAACATGAATATTTGTCCCATAAGTTAGCTATAAATTTGGGTTTAATAAATTAAATTGTATTATAACTCTTAACATGAGACTTATACTAGAGAATAGAATTTGGGTTTTATTTTTTGTCCTATGCTCTGCTGTGTCTGATGAGTGATTATTATTTTTTTAATGTTTATTTATTTTTGAGAGACACAGAGTGTGAGCAAGAGAGGGGCAGAGAGAGAGGGAGACACAGAATCTGAAGCAGGCTCCAGGCTCTGAGCCGTCAGCACAGAGCCCAATGCCAGGCTTCAGCTCACAAACTGTGAGATCATGACCTGAGCCAAAGTCAGTTGCTAAACCCACTGAGCTACCCAGGTGTCCCTGATGAGCAATTATTTAAATGCACGTTACTGGTGGATCTTCCCCAGAAAGACATTCTTCATTAGAGCCTTCTAGTGGGTCCCTCCCTCCTGCATCACTGCACACACCTGCAGAGGGACTCCTGCCATGTTGGAGTTGAAACTCACCGCAAGCAGAGTGGCTAGCTTGTTCTGTCTGCTCAGCTCCCTGCTTCCACCCCTCCCCGTTTCCAGTGTCCCTGTCTCAACATCTTTTCCTTCTAAAGATCTGCTCAGAGTTGGCCTCTCATTTGAAGACTTTCTTGCTTCCGTTCATTCCCTTACTCCACTTGCTTGTAATATCTGATATTTGTGTGTTAACAGTTTGCCTTTGTGACTTGGTGTCCATGGCCTGTCTCCCTCAGTTACATTATAATCCTTTGGGGGGGCTGACTTTTATTTGAGTCTCAAATAAGCCCCGTTAGCCCTGAATGGAGCGAAGTCTCGAGAGCGAGGACACGGCCCCACCATAGGGAGGCCGGGAGGAGGCAGATTCCCCAGCCAAGTCTGCTCTGGCTCGTGAGCAGATAGTGATTCCGAGGAGGGGAAGCACTTTTTTGTTCAATACAAGATCACTGTTGAGAATGAAGTAAAAACCTCATTATTCTGTGCTAATTAGTGGGTGGTGTATCTGCATAAAAAGCTTGAATCACTGAAGATTTTAGAAGGAATTTACTTTAATTATTTCCTAATAGTCATTGTACCAAAAAAAAAAAAAATGTCTTTCGGGAATGTCTTTAAATGCCTACATAAAAATTATTTGTAATGGTCTAAATGCTAATAAAACAGTGTTCTTTCTTTTTCCTTTAAAAATGTTTTAATTCTGCGTCGTTGAAGAGTTGTCCCATTATCCACGCAATCCCATGAATTTTCAAAGCAGAGTAAGCTTTAATTCTCCTAGAATTGTCACACGTTGTTAGGGCTTTACCATAGAGAGGGGACTGTTGTTGAGCACGAACCCTGTGCCGGACATGGGGTGCCAGGTCCTTGATGTGCATGTGTCTTTTAGTCCTCACAGCGACCTCAGAAGATGGTGCCCTGACAGACAGTGACTAATATTGATGGGACCCTTATTGCCTGTCAGGCTAAGGGTTAGGGTTCTGCATTGTACGATTTAATCCTTTCATCAATGATCCTAGAGGGAAGTGCCGTTTTCTTTTCCATTTTAGAGCTAAGGAAATAGTAAGGAGGTGTAGGAGGAGGAAGTGACAGATATGGGCCTGAATCAAGACCTCGAGGTACTATTCTCACCACACCGGGCTGTGGCTCCTGCGTCGCGAGTGTCTAATATATTAATGACTGTGCCACAGGGGTCTCGAATCGTCTCCAGATCATCTAAGAATTAGAACCCTGTGAAAGTGTTTACCCTTCTGTCATTTCCTCCTCTTTAGATATGAGCCTTTTCAGAATGCCTTGCCCGTTTGGATTAATTTTTGTATCCAGTTTTGTCTCGGGAATTAAAAATTCTTTTTGTAAAAGTTTCCAGGGCTGATGTATAAAAGTTCTGAGCGTTCTTAAGATTTAAGACAAGCATTTGAATAGTTCTAGTACGAGTAATGCCGAAAGAGACGTAAAGAAAGAGACGTAAAGAAATTACGGAAAGAAAAACAAAAGCAGACCTTTTTCACTGAGAGTAAGGGCTGCAGAGAGCCGTGGGCGTGGGTGGGGAAGGCAGGGTATCTGTGGGAGGGGAGTTTCATGCTTGAGAGTAGAGAAACATGAACATGAAACAGCGTCTAAACTCTCACTCAGGTTTTTCCTCAAGCTAACATCTCTTATTCTGTGTTAATGCCGTTTAATCTTTACATCAGCCATGGGATGGAGGGCCGTGGATGCCGAGGGGGAGCTGGAGGGAGAAGTAACCTGATTGGTCCCCTGCAGGATAATGAGGCTGCGTAAAGGGGAAGCAGGGCAGGAGAATTCATTATTGAATTTTGTTCTCTTTGTTTCTCTTTTATGAAAGTAGTCATAAATGTTAAGATGACTTTTATATCTTTGGCTACACAAGGCAAGTGTTAAAATTGATACTGTGTATCCTGTAACTTGGGCACTCTTCTCTGTAATTCACTCGTTCCCTCAGCGTGAAGGGGTTTGTAGAGAGCCCGATTCACAGAAGCATTTTATGCAAGGCACTGAGTAGACACGATCCCTCGGTCATGGTCCTTAAAGCCTTGTGAATTTTAACTGGGAGTTGATAGTATGCTTTTAAGACTCAGTCATGTCTGCCGACCATAGAAGAGTTACTACTTCTGGCCAGTACAAGATTTTATCCACTTGATTGTGTACATTCGAACAGAAAAATCAGTTCTGCCAGTCGGAGAATTTGGGGCCCCAATTGCCATTGAAAGGAAAAAAATAAGGTGTTACGACAAAGAGGAGATGTTAGAAAACCTGAGGAAGGATGTGTTTTGTGGATGATTGGCCCAGCTGCAGTTGAACAGACTCTTCAAACAAAGCTGTTTTCAGATGTTACAGGCTGGATGGATGGATTCAGCCACTTACCTGGTATTTGATTTGTAAAATGAAGAGCTTTTTTTCAGGGTACCTGATAGTAGTTCTTTACTTGTTTAAGATGAAATACTGACTTCTGATAATGGTGGATAAGAATGGATCTTAGAACATGTGTAGGATGCCTTGTCTTTCAGTGTTTAGAGGGGATTGTTTCCTGGAGCAGGGTTTCTCTGAGCAGCCTAGAAGTGAAACATCCCTTGCGACCATGCTGGATGAAGACCTTCCATGCTGTGGATGCCCTAACTTTGTAGGAGTGTGACAGAGACCGGGAAGCCTATAGCTACCTTTTTCTCACATCAGCTTAACGAAAGGGGCGGACTCTAGGGTGGCATCCGAAGAGCCCCAAAAGAGAAAATTCCGGTTGGCTATAGAGGCATGACAGGCGGTGTTTGCCGTGTGTCAGAGAAGTCTCCTGCGAGAGGTGAGCCCCTAGAAAGCATGGTCCCGTAAGTCTTATTCAGCCTCAGCTCTGCTCTCTCCTGGGTCCCCCGGTAACTTGGTAGAAAGAAGGGAACTTACCTGGGACTGGAAGTCTATAACACTCAATCTTGAATTTTAGGAACTTCCGGTGATTCAGATTGGTATTGCCCAACCATCGTGTTGGGACACTGTGGTGTGTAGAAAGCATAACTGTGTATGTTGCAATATCCTGGCTTTCCTTCTTCACTCTCCGTTGTCAATTTTTTGAACTGGAGAATGGGGAACATGGTGACAGTAATGGTGAGAAGGGTGGTACTGTGAGTACGGATGGCCCTCCGCAAGCCGTCTTTATTTTATAGACTCCTTGTATATTTGGGTGTATACACGTTCATAAGTGTTGGAACTGGTAGGTGAGGACGTGAGTAGAATTAGTCCATTCTTTCTACAGCTGAATGGCTGGGAGATGCGTTTGGGCTGAAATAAGATGAGAAAAGTGGTCAAGGTGGACAAAATGTGTCAAACCAGTACAAACCAAAAGTGAGCCCAAGACATGCTGCCTTGTGACACTTGTCAAAGTTGCGTGTGCATTTGGAGTAGAGGTATAGTAAATCATTAAAAAAAACAACAACCCCAAACTGGTAAATTTGAGAGTGGCAGGATGGTGGGTGATTCCTTAAAGGTAAGATATTTAAAAGTTTTTGTGCAATATGGAATAAGAAAACCAGCATGTGCCCTGTTCCAGCTTTCATCGTATAACCCTGGGATGTCGGCCCTGTTTCACACTCGAGGGAAGTGAGATGCACACATGGAGCAGCTTGCTCAGGGACACAGGGCTGGTCGATTCAGCCAGGATTTGGACACGGGTGTTCCACTTCCAGGTGTTCCTTTTCCTTCCTCGTTGCCCATTCTCACGCCGGAGTGGGGACCCTCACTCTGACATTGCCGTGTTTAACTATGCATTCAGGTTTGCCTGCTCTGGTCCTGGCCTCGCTGCCCTCTCCTAGGAAAAGTGCTTCCAGACACTTGGAAGAGCCAATCAGGGAACTTCCGCAGGTTGTTCGAAACTTTAAATATTAAATATTTGGAGTTCATTTCCTTCTAAGGATTTACAGTGTTTGACACCGTCTCTTAATCCCCTCCCTGGGAAATAGAAAGGAAACTCGATCTCTGTCATCATGGTTCCTACTTGCTGGTTTAGATGTAGTTTCATTTTAATGTTCATACGTTGAGAAGCATTGCATTAAAACACACACACACACACACACACACGCACACTGGTTTGTTGGTTTCTTGGGTTTTTTTATTTGTTTTTTAAGAATGTGGAGTACGGGCGCCTTCCTTGCTCAGTTGGTAGCGACTGTGACTCTTGATCTTGGGGTTGTGACTTGGAGCCCCACGTTGGGTCTACATAGAGATTACTTAAAACTAAAATCTTAAAAGAATATGGAATAAAAACGTATGCGTGTGGCTAGAGTCTGGAAGGCAACAAAACTTGAGTTACGTTGGAGAGTTGTTTTCTTTTTCCTTGATTTCATGTGTTTTTTTTTTTAATTTTTATTTAATGTGTTCTTTGTATCTGGAGACCTTAGTGAATCTCCAAATTCAGGACAACATAATGCCATAAGAGCTATGGAACGGAACCCACCAAACCACATCGAGATGCAAAAAGCCCTGATCAGTGGTTGTGTCTCAGCTGTCTGTTGTATCCAGGAGTCAGCTCCTGTGTCTCTTCCTAATTACATGTCCTGTAATCTGGAGGAAGCAACCCCAAATTGAGGGACGTTCTACAAAACCAACTGGCCTGTCCTCTTCAAAAATGTCAGAGTTATGAAAGAACAAGCCTAAGGGACCTTCCCAGACGAAAAGACAAAGACATGACAGCGAGGTGCACTGGGGCCCGGAATTGGGCTTTAGACCAGGAGAGGGAATGTGATGAAGGGTGTTCGTGAGACAACTGGTCACATTTGAGTAAGGGCAGTCAGTACATTAAGTATTGGGTCAGTGTTAAATTTACTAAATTTCATAAATGTGCTGTGTTTTTGTAAAATGGTGTTCTTAGGAGATGCATGGTCAAACACTTGGGAAGAAGGGCTCATACTGTCTGCAACTTGCTCTCACAGGTTCTACAAAAACTCTGTGTGTGTGTGTGTGTGTGTGTGTGTGTGTGTGTGTGTTTGTACAGTTGCAAGTAATTTCTAATTCCTTCTAGCCGGGTAGGATGAGTTTGGTATGTATTAGAGGTGGTCTGTACGTAACACGTATGTACAGAGAACTTTGGAAGCCGAAAAGAGGGACGGGTCCGCTCTGCAGGGGCAGCCTGAAGAAAGTCTTCAGAGTCACTGTGTTGAACCTGAGTGAGAGGGAGGGGTGTTGTGACCAAGAGAGAGAGCATCCAGAAGAAGGATTTCTGCGTCTGACAGCCCACTGTGTTGTGTCTGGAAGGTAGGGCACATCAGAAGGTGCCAGGGGTTGCTCAGGGGCCACTCCTGATGGCCTGGTATGCCTTATGAAGGAGTGTGAACTTCATCCATAGACATGATGGAGATACCAAGATGCCTTCGGCTGCACGTTTCACTAAACTTCAGCTAGAATGGCTTAAATGATAGGAAGTGTATCTTCTCACATCACAGGAAATCTGAAGGCAGGGAGGGTCCAGAGTTGGATAATTCAGCTTGGAGATGGCTTCTTGAACCCAGTGTCTAGTTTTGCTGTAGCCCGTCCTTACTTAGTGTGTGAGTGGTGTCTCCTTTCCTGTCTGGGGAGGGAAAGGGAGATTTCTTCCCGAGCATGCCTTGCTGTAAGGAAGGAGAACCTTGTCCAGAACAGTCTTGGCCAACTTGCCTTCAATTCTCTTTGCTGGGATTGCGTCCCTGCAAGAAGGTACTTGTGGTGGGTGGCTCTTGAGTCACTCTTGCTCCTGCAGCTGGGACGGTGTTGCCCTTCCTTAGAGGAACCTTGGAGCGGTCACGCGAGGGGCTTGCTGGGTCAGCAGTCTATCGGTCCTGCCGCCGTGGAGAAGACCATCCAGTTTTTCAGAGTGGGGAGTGGGAGCGGGAGTGACTGTATTTAAACAACGGAAACAGACACATGCACTCATCACCCCACCACTTTGACCAGTACCACTCTTTATTTTTGGCCTGTTGCTGTCCAGTCACTGCCCATGTGCACGTACTTCAGTGCTAATCTTACTTGACGTGCCATTTTACATACGATGTCATTTGCATGTTTTACATAACATGCATAGTTTCCTACCTTTTTAGTCTTCGACATTATTTTAAGAGATATGTAACGTTTTGTAATATTATACAGTAATTTATTAGATCTTCTGTTATTGTTGAACGGTAATAACGGCTAATACGATGGAATACTTAGCCCCACAGGCACTGTTGGTTGGAATGCTTTACGTTTATTAATTCACGTAGTCCCCACGAAACCCTGTGAGGTCTGGTGGCCATTATCGCCGCCCCCCCCCACCCCCCCCCTTTTCCAGACAGAGGAAAGCAAGGTGTAGAAAGTCAAGGGAGCTCAGAGCTAGTACGTGAGGGACTAGAAGCAGAGCTGGGCTCACAAGCAGGCAGTCGGGTCCTCGGTCTACCCATTGGGCTGGGCCACCTCCGCACCTTGTCTGTACCATGTCGATGCCACACACACGGCCACTCGTGTTGTTTCCTACACATCTTGTCCTTTGTGCACGTGGCCAGGTGGCTTTGGGGTGAAGAAGGCGTGGTCGGTGAGGGACTGAGGGACGGAGATGACACAGAGGCCACACGAGAGAGAAATGGTACTGGGATTTGAGAGGGACTGGGAAATCCTGTGTGCTCAACGCTTGGAGGTCCCCGTGCTGCCCGTAACCCCTCTCACGTCAGACAAGTAGTTGTCAAGTTGTTTTCTTTTCCTTTTAACTGTTCTTAGTTCCTTTACATGTCTTTATTTTCTGCAGCTTCAACACTGTGAGAACTCTCATATTCTGTTTAGGCTCGGGTTTTGTTTTGTTTTTGTTTTTCTTTAATAATGTACCGTTTAACTCTGTGATCACTTAAGGTTAGAGTTTAATTTCCCCAAATTGCTTTTCATCTCACCTGATGCCCATTTATCAGGGCACACATACATTCTCCAGAGCATTTTAACATAATTTGGTGAAGGTTTAATTGATTAATTTCCTCTAATTCCATTAATTTCCTTTAATTTGTATATCTATGTTTCTCCTCACACCACATGGTTTGATTGTTGTTTTAGAATATATGATAAAATCTAGTAGGGCCGACCCTCCTCTCATCTCTGTTTAACTTCTCCTCCTTTAGCGTTTGAAGGTTAGCCTTCCCTGTTTTATTTTCCCAAGTGAAGTTTCCAATCATTTTAACGTTACTCTTAAGACGTGCCAGTGTTCTCGGGCGGTGCTCCTTTGGGTTAAGGTCATAGTGACATAATGACATTTGGAAAGCTCTTACGGTTGCTTAGTTTCTCATTTCCATTTCTGTTTAATTTCTAGATTTTGGATCATTGTTTGACTTGGAAAATGATCTTCCTGATGAGCTGATCCCCAATGGAGGAGAATTAGGCCTTATAAACAGTGGGAACCTTGTTCCAGATGCTGCTTCCAAACATAAACAACTGTCGGAGCTTCTGCGCGGAGGCAGCGGCTCTAGTATCAACCCAGGAATAGGAAATGTTAGCGCCAGCAGCCCCGTGCAGCAAGGCCTCGGTGGGCAGGCTCAAGGGCAGCCGAACAGTGCAAACATGGCCAGCCTGGGTGCCATGGGCAAGAGCCCTCTGAACCAGGGAGATTCTTCAGCCCCCAGCCTGCCCAAACAGGCAGCCAGCACCTCTGGGCCCACTCCCCCTGCTTCCCAAGCACTGAATCCGCAAGCACAAAAGCAAGTGGGGCTGGTGACCAGCAGCCCTGCCACGTCGCAGACGGGACCTGGGATCTGCATGAATGCTAACTTTAACCAGACCCACCCTGCCCTCCTCAATAGTAACTCTGGCCATAGTTTAATGAACCAGGCCCAGCAAGGACAGGCGCAAGTCATGAATGGCTCTCTTGGGGCGGCCGGCAGAGGAAGGGGAGCTGGGATGCCGTACCCCGCGCCCGCCATGCAGGGGGCCTCGAGCAGCGTGTTGGCCGAGACGTTAACGCAGGTCTCGCCGCAAATGGCCAGTCACGCGGGACTGAACACGGCGCAGGCAGGAGGCATGACCAAGGTAAGTGAGCTGAAGTGCTCTGAATGCTTCCTACTCCTGGGGGCGGGGAGCTTCTCCTTCCTAGCAGGTAACGCGGTAACGGGGGTGGGGGGTTGGTGGAATGCGGCGTGTTCCTGCCTCCTTCAGTCTTTCCCTCTGCCCCTCAGATTTGGAGGAGGGAGAGCTGGTATCTGGAACCCAGAGAGAAAGATCTCTGCCCCTGTCCTTAAAGTGGGAATTCTTGGGGCGCCTGGGTGGCTCAGTCGGTTGAACGTCCGACTCTTGATTTCGGCTCAGGTCGTGGTCCCAGGGTCGTGGGATCAAGCCCTTTGTCGGGCTCTGCATGTATTGTGGGGCCTGCTTGTGATTCTGTCTTTGCCTCTTCCCCCTCCCCCACTCATGCACGCTCTCTCTCTAAAATGCAGTACAGCAAGGTGGGAATTGTTAAAGAAGCCCGCAGTAGAGTAGCCTGCACGCGAGGCAGTTGAGAACGTTGGGAAGGTATCTGGACTAATTGCCAGTTTTCAGCCCTTAGGAAGATGTGTGCACATAGGACCACATGGTTGAAAGAGGCACCTTCTGCTGGGAATCAGCTTTGTGTCGCATCCCTGACTCTCGTGGAGGCTGCTCTATCCCGCTTTTACCCAGCTGACGGAGTTGTCGCCCGGTAGACCCTTTCCTTTTGACATTCGCCCGGCGGGCGAAGTGTCTTTTGTCCCAGTCCCCATTTTACCAGCAAAGAAGCTGCATTCCGGGCTGCTCAGCTGCCTGCCGTGAGGAGGCGGCGGAGCCTGGGCAGCTTCGGCCTTCGGGTCACAGGAGAGACTCGGGAGCTGTGGTCCCCAGAGTGGGGTCCGTGGGCCGACAGGGGCAGCGTCTGCAAGGAGCTTGTTAGAAGCGCAGAGCTCCCGACTCGGAACATAGGGTGCAGCCCGGTGCCCTGCGCTCTCCAGAGCCTCCGGGGGACCGGGGGGGCCTGTGCAGGCTGGGCTCTGGCTTGTAGCTACCGACCTGCAGTGGGCAGCGGGCATGCAGAGTGGCAGCTGAACTCGGAGAGCAGGGAGGGGAGAAGCTGGGGAGATGGGAGACGGGACAGGAAGGGGGCAGGCTGATTCTCAGTGAGGGAGCAGGCCCCGCAGAGGCTCCCAGACGAAGGCTACTCAGCGGCGGCCACTGGAGCACCTGTTTCAGGCAGCATTTGGAACAGCAAATTCTAGAACAGTAGAATCGTTTGGCTGTTGCTTGGATTTGAGTCCAAATAAAGGAAAAGGAGAAGTAAGAGTAGCACACAGTCTCCCCACAAGGCTCATGGGGGCATTGGGAGAGGCACGGGAAGCCCGAGGACTGTCTTAGGTAAGGAGACCATTTTTTTTTTTAACTTGGGAAATAAAAATGAGATAGAGTTGACCATTGAACAACACAGGTTTGAACTACGTGAGTCTGTTTATACGTGGGTGGGTTTTTTTTCATAAACACAGTACTATAAATGCATTTTCCTTATGATTTTGTTAATAATGTTCTCTTTTCTCTAGGTGGCTTTATTGTAAGAAAACAGTATATAATACATATATGTAACATACAAAATAAGTGTTAAACTACTGTTTATGTTATTGGCAAGGCTTCCGATCAGTAGTAGGCTATTAGTAGTTAAGTTTTCAGGAAATCCAAAGTTCTATGCCAATTTTCAACTGGGTGGGGGTCAGAGCCTCAGACCCCTGCATTGTTCAGCAGTCACCTATAATTCCAGACATTAAAATTGCATTTCTCTCTCTTGGAATGTTGTTAAAGGGGACTGTGAAGTTCACTTTTACTTGTCCCTGGCATTTGCAGAGGACACCTGCGTTCTAGAGGTCGGTTGAGAAGAGATTTCTGTGGGTTAGGGCTCATGGTCCGCTTGATGTTTGCTCTGTCCCAGTTCACTCATCACTCCATGCTGCACCATGGACTTAGAAAACAGTTACTTTTTTTTTTTTTTTTTTTTTTTTTTTTTTGGAGAATGCAGAGGGTTTAATGCAAGGGTTCTCAAACTTTTTGGTCGTAGAAGTCCTGGATAATCTTAACCACTGTTGAGAGATTTCTTTCAAATGTGCATTATATCTGTCAATATTCGCCACATTAAATACTGGAACAGAATTTTGAATACCAAGCACACGTTCCATTAGCCATTAAGCACAGTGGTATCACATGGTATCCCAGAGCTTCTGGAAAATACCTCTATGTTTCTGTGAGAGAATGAGATAAAAAAAGGCAATAATGTCTTCGTACTTTATGAAGTAGTTTTGACGTCAAGACCCCCTCCCCCACAGAAGGCCTCTGGGCCCTTTGATCATACTCGGCGAGCCACTGATCATGCTTATTCCTAAAAGTTGGGCTTGATATACCAACACGCGCCGTTCTCATGTGTAAATACATGGATGATTTCTTCACGTCTTCGAGGTCTCCTGGATAAGTCAGATTTCCAGTGGTCTCGTGTGTCATAATTTGTTTCTATAGGGTTTTTTTTTCTCGTAAAATCTGGACAACTTACATTCAGTTGATACGGCTCTTAAGAATCTGTTATCTCTAGGATCCTTACAGTTCATTTGTTGAAGAATCCGGTGGTTTTGTTTATTCGTTCTGGTAGGTTTCCTGTAGTCTGGGCTTGGTCGGTCCATCTCTGTCATCCCACGCTGCTCTGGCTGCCCCGAGTTTTCATTCCTTTGTGCAGAGTGATCTTTCAGACAGCCCTTCTCGAGTGTTCACTGTGTGGAGAGGAAGCGCATTGGTGTTGTGGACACTGCCCCCTCTGTGCCCTGCAGGAACAGCCTCCCAAAGAGGCTGACGGCAAAGGAAGGACTGGGACTGGTGTTTTTTGGAAGGTTGTCATGGCCTTTGGGTGGAAACAAAAGAGTAGTGATGGACAAATAGGAAGAGCAAGAGACGAGCGCGTTTTAAGCCAAATAGGACTTAACAAAAAATTTTTACATGTTTTTATTATTTTTGAGAGAGAGACCAAGTGCGTGGTGGAGGGAGGGACAGAGAGAGAGGGAGACACAGGCTCCAGGCTGGTGGGACTGGAACCCATGAACCACAAGATCATGACCTGAGCCGAAGTTGGGATGCTTAACCAACTGAGCCACCCAGGCGCCCCCCCAAATAAGATTTTAAAATGCACACGGGGAAAAAGAAATTTTTTAAAAAATAGTGTTGTTTTAAAAATGATCATTACAGGGGCACCTGGGTGGCTTAGTTGGTTGAGCATCCGACTTCGGCTCGGGTCATGATCTCGTGGTTCTTGAGTTCAAGTCCCGTGTCGGGCCCTGTGCTGACAGCTCAGAGCCTGGAGCCTGCTTCAGATTCTGTGTCTCCCTCTCTCCCTGCCCCTCCCCCACTCATGGTCTGTCTCTCTCTGTCAAAAATAAATAAACATTAAAAAAATAATAATAAAAATAAATAAAAATGGTCATTACAAAGAAAACACAAATTTCCTACATGGCTCATTTGGTTAAGCATCTGACTTGGGCTCAGGTCATGATCTCAGAGTTCATGAGTTCAAGCCCACATTGGGCTCTGCGCTGTCAGCATGGAGCCCACTTGGGATCCTCTGTCTCCCTCTCTGCCCCTCCCCCATTCTCTCTCTCAAAAATAAACACTTAAAAATTTTTTTCCTATAAAATAATTCAAATAATAGAAGAGGTCAGCCTCGTTTCTTACAGTCACTTCTATACAGTTATGTTTAGCACATACTGTTTGTTCATAAGAAATGGAACCAAGCCACATAAGCACTTTGCTGTCTTACGTAACAGTACATACCCTGCTTACCGTTCCTTGTCAGCGCACACAGATTTTTTGTTTTCCTACTGATAGCAAAGTATTCCATTATTTGATGCACCATAATTCATTGATCTACTCCTCTCATGGTGAACATTTGGATTGTGGTTTTTCATTAGTATAAACACAGCTGCAATGAATGTATCTTTCTGTGTAGGTATATCCGCATACATTGTGGGATAGATTCGAAAAGTGAGGTTACTGGGTCAAAGGCTTTATTAAAAATTTCATTTCTAGAAAGTAATCAGGTATGTGGTTTAGCAACAAACCACCAAAAAAGAAAAAAAAAAAAGGCTAGTGCTAGAGTAAGAATTGAAAAGTTGATCTCCCTTAAATTTTGACCTTTGGTTCTCCCAGAGTTTCTCACCAACGACAACTATTTCTTAACTATCCTGTTGGGTATGATTTGTGCAGAGAAGCGCGTGCGCGCGCGCGCGCCTGTGTGTGTGTGTGTGTGTATAGATATCTTCCCCCCTAAACATAAAGACTAGTATAGTACAGCAGTGCCTGAGTGGCTCAGTTGGTTGAGCATCTGACTCTTGACTTTGGCTCAGGTCATGATCTCCCAGGTCGTGGGATCGAGCCCCTGCATCATAGCACAGAGCCTGCTTGGGATTCTCTGTCTACTCTCTCTCTGCCCTTCCCCTGCTCAAGCTCTCCTGCCCCCTGCCTCAAATAAATAACATAAAAAAAAAAAAAAAGAGTAGTATAGTATAACATCTCTCTCTCCCTCCCTTTATGTACGTACGTATGTATGTGTGTGTGTATAAATACATGTACCTATTTCCTGCCACTTAATAATGGAAGTTGTAAGTTCCATGTTGGATCGAGCTCAGTCCTTCTCACTGGGTACGGTATTAACCCTGATTTGGAGGGATGCCTGAGTGGCTCAGTTGGTTAAGTGTCTGACTTTGGCTCAGGTCATGATCTTGCAGTTTGTGGGTTCAAGTCCCACATTGGGCTCTGCACTGACACTCAGCTGGAGCTTGCTTCAGATTCTGTTTCCCTCTTGCTCTCTGCCCCGCCCCCTCCTCTTCCTCTTCTTCCTCCTCTTTTTCCCCTCCTCCTCTCTATCTCTCTCTCTCTCAAGTAAATAAACATTAAAAATAATAATAAAAATTTTAAAAAGTCCCTGATTCAGGTATATCTTAATTTATTTGACTAATGCCCTAATGGCTGTGCATTTAGGTTGTTGACAGTGTTTTGCTGATAATAACAATTTTGATTTATACATACATCTTTGTACAGCTGAGGGTATCTGCCAGATAAATCCTTAGTAGTGAAACTTCTTGATTAAAGGATAATTACTTTGTTTTTTAACTTTATTTATTTTGAGAGAGTGAGAGAGGGGGAGGGGCAGAGAGAGAGGGAGAGAGAATTCCGAGCAGGCTCCATGCCACCAGCATTGAGCTCAACACAGGGCTTGTTCTCATGAACCGTGAGATCATGAACTGAGCAGAAATCAAGAGTTGGATGCTTAACTGACTGAGCCACCTAGGCGCCCCAGGATACGTTTTTAATAAGCATATTATCAGATACGCTCCATAAACGTTGTACACATAATGCCGTCACCAAAAGCAGATGAGTCTGTCCCCCGTATCCTCTCCAACACTGACAGTAAACATCCTTTTACTGATTTGTCCTTCTCTTAGGCAGAAATGTCTTTTCCTGAGTTCCTGGGCATTTATATTGTGCCCATATTCTCTGTTAGTTTTTCTGTTGTGTTTCCTTTTTTTCTTGTTGGTTTATATTCTTAATATTCTTTGTATATTAAAAATTAAAACCTTTTAATAAATGTAAGTTTTTTCCTCTTTTCTATTTGCTGAAGTCTGTTTTACCAGACGTATGGGTACTTAGGCTTTACAGTTTGATAGTTCTATGTTTTTCACCAAATAAATGGATGTTACCAGTTTTTATGGAAACAGATTTATCCATTTTTTTCCTCTGTGGCTTTTGGGTTTTATATCATGTTTAGGAATGCTTTCCCTGTTACAAAATTATGAAATATTCTCCTGTATTCTTTTCCCCTAAATCTTGGATCTTTAACTCAGAATTGCTTTTGGCTTGAGTGAGATGTAGAGATCTAGCTGTATGTTTTTTCCCAAATTACAGTTGTCATCCCAGTGCCATTTACTTAGATATCTCTGGTCCAGCTTTCTCCCCAGTGATGTGATATACCATTTTTATTACTTTTTACTCATTTTCAAGTTATACAGGGCTTGGGTCCAATTCTGGACTTTTGTTTGCTTGTTTCATTGATCTTTGCTTCTCCTGTGCCGGAAGCATAGCATCCTACCTGTATAATGAACTTTAATCCATGACGGAGGTGGTTGCTCTTCCTTCTTTTTTAAGCATCCAAAATTGGCTTTGCCATTCTTACACTCTTCTAGATGTGTCATTCTCAGCCCTGTGTGCACGTCAGAATTACATGGGGAGATTTGTAAAAATATGTCTGAACCCCGCTGCAGACCAGTTAAGTTAGATTCTCTGGGGTGTGGCATGAGCGTTGATTCGGTTTACGGTTCTTCAGAGAGCAGTCAGGGTTGAGAAGTGCTGCTTCAGATCAACTTAAGGCTGTTTTTCAAATTCCTAAAAACAAACAAGCAAAAACTGTGGAATTTGATGGGGATTGTATTGAACTTTGTGAATCATTTAAGAAGGAATTTGACATGTTAAGTTTTAAGTTTTGTGGCTTCCTGAGTCCTCTTACCCTATCCATACTATAACTTGTATGGATAACTGGCTGCATTTCATGCAGTCTTCTGTTGCTCAGAAGCATTGTATAGTTTTCTTTATATAGGTAATATGCCTTTTTTATTAAGTTTATTTCTGCACGGATTGATGGGTTTACTGTTGCTTTCGATGAGTTGTTCTCTTTCATTACCCAACCGACTACTGTTTTAGTACAGGAAAGATATTGATAGACACGTGTCACTTTGGTAATCTGGCCACTTTATGGAATTCTCTTATTTATTCTAATGCTTTTTCAGATGTTTCTCGTGGGTTTTCCCAGCGGACAGTCATCTTTTGCATTGTTGATACTTTCATCATCTTGCCAGTATTTCTCCCGATGTTTTATGTTCTTAGACCTCTCTGTCTTGGATCTGATTAGAGGTGTGTCTAGTATTTTATTATTAAGTATAGTGTGAGTTTTGGTTTGGAGTCATTTTATTTATTTATTTATTTTTTTTTTTAAATTTTTTTTTTTTCAACGTTTATTTATTTTTGGGACAAAGAGAGACAGAGCATGAACGGGGGAGGGGCAGAGAGAGAGGGAGACACAGAATCGGAAACAGGCTCCAGGCTCTGAGCCATCAGCCCAGTGCCCGACGCGGGGCTCCAACTCCCGGACCGCGAGATCGTGACCTGGCTGAAGTCGGACGCTTAACCGACTGCGCCACCCAGGCGCCCCTGGAGTCATTTTAAATTCAAGTATAATTGAATCTTCATTTATTAGTTTTAGGATTTTATCAAATTCCTTTTTAACATCTGTGATGATTATCCTGTGATTTTTTTCTCTTCTGTTTTATATATGTGACAGATTATCTCAGTAGGTTTCCTAACATCAAATTGAGCCTAACATCAAATTGAGCCATCTTTGTAATTGTGAAATTAAAAGCTAATATATTGCTAAATTTTATATGCTAGTCTTTCATTTAGAATTTTTACTTCTCATTAATCACTAGTGACATTGATCCAAGTTCTTTTTTGTGTTTTGTCAGGTTTTGATATCCATGTCCTGTTAACTTGGTCAAAGTGAGTTTGGAAGCCTTTCACATTTCTTCTCTAAATGGTTTGGCATTTGAATAATCTATTTCTTGAGGATTTGAGAGACTTCACCTGTACAACTCTATAGGCCTAAAACTTTTTTTCCTGGGGGCTGACCAAAGATCTTTGACAAACACTCTTGCTATTTTCTATAGATCTGGACTTTTCAGACCGTTGGTCTCTTTGATCAGTATATTTTTCTTTAAGAAAGGTCTAAATTTACTCAATTTTGAGAAGAACTCAAAATATTTACTTTTATTCTCATAAAAATATATAAAGTGGGTAGTACGTAGTATTTCCATGTCACACCTTAAGAAATAGAGGAACACACAAGTGCCTGGGTGGCTCAGTTGGCTAAGTGTCCAACTCTTCATATCAGCTTAGGTCTTGATCTCAGGGTTGTGAGTTCAAGCCCTGAACTGGGCTGTGCACTGGGCATGGAGCCTATTTAAAAAATTAAAAAAAAAAAAAATCTTTGGGGTGCCTGAGTGGCTAAGTCAGTTGAGCATCTGACTATTGATTTCAGCTCAGGTCATGATCCTGGGGTCATGGGGTCATGTCCTGCATCAGGCTCCATGCTGAGTGTGGAGCCTGCTTCGGATTCTCTTTATCTCTCTCCCTCTGCTCCTCCCCCACACTTACTCTCTCTAAAATAAAAGTAATAATAAAATTTTTTTACAAAGTGGAGGAGCACGGAGTGGAGAGAAGGAAGGAAAGTTGAATAGTTTAGCACAAGTCGTATAGTCAGTGAGTGGCATAGCCAGAACTAGGTCCCACAGTTTGGCTAAAGGTCTCTCTGTCACCAACCTGTGCCTCTGTTCCTGGGTCAGTTTTACAATTTGTATCTTAATAGAAATTCTTTCCATTTCAGGCTTTAATAATTTTAGACTTTCTTGATGTTTGTGATTATTCCCACTTTCTTATTCCCAATTTTGTGACTCTTCAAGAAAATATTCAAAATAAAAAATATAGGGGCGCCTGGGTGGCTCAGTAGGTTAAGTGTCTTGACTTCAGCTCAGGTCGTGATCTGGCAGTCTCTGAGTTTGAGCCCCACTTCAGGCTCTGTGCTGACACCTCGGAGCTTGGAACCTGTCTCAGATTCTGTGTCTCCCCTCTCTCTCTCTGCCCTTCCGCTCTCACGTGTTTGTTCTCTCTCTCTCTCTCTCTCTCTTCCTCAAGAATAAACATGAAGAAGAAGAATATTTCTTATAAGGTTTTGGTAAATTGGTAATTTCTCGTGAACTGGTCATTTGGTGAATGGCCTGATGCCATTGAGACCTTCTGTGTGGTCGGCTTGTCAACTTGGCCATCAGAATAGATCCAGCACTTTCTACCTTTTAGGGTGTCTTTGTGCAGTAGCAGGTAACCCCTCGTCCCTCCTGGGCAGACTGACTTCAGTTCGGAAGGAGTGACCTTGAGGCTGGGGGAAGGAGTCGTGGGAGTGGCCAGTGGTCAGTCCCTTGCCTGTGTCCTCCCCTGCCCCCAGCTCGTCCATCATGTTTTCTTCTTGATGTAACCATTTGTTTTCTGTTCTAAAATTAGGGGCACCTTGGGGCTCCTAGGTGCCTCAGTCGGTCAAGCATCTGACTTCGGCTCAGGTCATGACCTTATGGTCCGTGAGTTCAAGCCCCATGTCAGGCTCTGTGCTGACAGCTCAGAGCCTGAAGCCTGCTTCGGATTCTGTGTCTCCCTCTCTTTCTGCCCCTCCTGTGGTCATGCTTTGTCTTTGTCTCTCTCTCAAAAAAATAAGTAAACATAAAAAAAAATTTTTTTTTAATGGAAAACAGCTATTTCAACAACATGGCAATAATGTTAACATGATAGGACTTTAAAAGAAACAGTTTCTCAACTTCAACAGTGGCAAAACCTGATATGTTATCTTTTTGGTAGCATGTTGTAGGTTTCCACTGAAAATAACACAAATGCTTGTCTTTTAGAAGGAAAGCCAAAAAGATAAATGCAAGTGGAAATTGGAAGCTGTGCGTTGAAATTATTCTCCTGGCTACAGGTACCAAGAGTTGTTGCTCGGCACAGAGGTGGCAGAGGGAAGCCAGAAGCTGATAGAGGATGGTGTCATGATGTGTCTGGCCAAGAGTCCAGAATCTAATTCTGAGGTTGATAAAAATGTGCTTTTGTGACCCTAGAAATCCTATTAGTCCTTTCTTGGAAGTAACAGATCTAAAAGGGCCCAAAATAGTTTACATGGTAAACCATGTTTACAAGGGGTTAGGTGAGGGCTTTTTTTTTCCCCTTAATTTTTTAAATTTAATGTTTATTTTGAGAGAAAGAGAAAGACAGAGCAGGAGCAGGGCAGAGGCAGAGAGAGCGAGACACAGAATCTGAAGTAGGCTCCAGGCTCTGAGCTGTCAGCATAGAGCCCGATGTGGGGCTCAAACTCATGAACTACAAGACCATGACCTGAGCCGAAGTCTGGTTCGCAACCGATTGAGCCACCCAGGTGCCCCGAGGGCTTAATTTTAGATAAGATTTTTGGAGTATAATTCTCTTTTGGAAGTGGTCAGAAAACATAGAACTCACTCTTGCCTGAAGCTCTCCCGAAGGGGTAAAGGCTTTGAGTGTATGAAGACCCCCACGGACCCAGGCAGCCAGCATTTTGGTCAAATGGGATGAAGCAGTGATTCTCAGGCTTGAGCCTCCAGCAGAATCAGTGGAGGCTCATTAACCCAGAGTCTTAGGCCCCTCCCCTGAGTTCCTGATTCACTGGGTTTGGGGTGGGGCCTAAGAATTTGCATTTTTTGCCGGGTCCCATGTAACCCTGGTTGTGCTGGTCAGGGACCACACTCGGAGCACCTGTGTGCTGAAGGAATAAATTAGCAGATTATGGTGAGTAAGGAATTAATACAGACAACCTGGCTATTATAGGAATGAATGACTCACCCACCTTCTCTATTTTTTAATGATAATAGGAAATTTCTTACCTTTAATACCGGGAGAAATAATACTGCACATTTGTCTGATGCTTTTCTTATTTTCATGTACTGTCATCTCATCCTTGAAATAATGCATAGAAAACAAGGGGATTGTAAGTAAATCCTTTTTTTAAAAGACTGCCATGGAAATCAGTGGTCACTGTATGGATTGAGGAGATTGGAAGCTTTGATTGGATGCATTGTGCCATGGGGTGCACGCTGCTCCTGTAGGCAGAAGTTTTGGGGGGAAAATACAAAGCCAGCTCAGTAATCCTATCCATGATCTTAATGGAAGGTGATCATAACTGTGCCTAACTTCCTATGATAATTATCCATGAATTTATTTCTTTTTAAAACTTTTTAGGGGCACCTGGGTGGCTCAGTTGAGCATCCAATTCTTGATTTCGGCTCAGGTCGTGATTTCATGGTTTGTGAGATTGAGCCCTGTGCACACCTGCTCAGGATTCATTTTTATTCTCTCTCTCTCTCTCTCTCTCTCTCTCTCTCTCTCTCTCTCTCTCTCTCTCTGCCACTCGGTGCTCAGGCATGTGCGCACGCTCTCTCGCTGTCTCAAAATAAACATTAAAAGCTTTTGAATTAACAGATTGTATATGTACATTAAATGGCTTGACCACAGATAGTACTTGATCTGCTTCCTCTTTCTTCTTCCTGTTTTTCTTCTTTCTCCTCCTTTCCTTTATCTTCCTCTTTCTGGTAGTAGTAGCAGTAATTGGAGCACTAGTCGTCGTAGTAGTAGCAGCTGCCATCCCCCAAATACGGTCCGGCTGTGCGCTTAAGAGCAGAGCCCGGGCTCTGGAGAAAGTTGTCTCAGTTCAAATCCAGGCTCCAGTAATTATCAGCTGTGGGAAAATTATGTAATGACTCTGGGTCTTAGTT
Source organism: Lynx rufus (assembly GCF_022079265.1). Taxonomy (NCBI): domain Eukaryota; kingdom Metazoa; phylum Chordata; class Mammalia; order Carnivora; family Felidae; genus Lynx; species Lynx rufus. The sequence continues at coordinate 21,816,332 of NW_025814838.1, forward strand.
TTTTTGTCTTTTAAATGAGGATAATGATAGCACCTGCCTTTGAGAAGTGTGTAGATGAAAGAGGGGGTGATGATAGTATCTGTCTCGGAGAATTGTACTAATGGAATAATACGGTGTATGTATAGTTCTTAGCACAGTGCCTGGATGCTGAAACACTTTCAGAGATTGACTCGTGGCTCACGCTGTCTTACAGAAAGGGTTTGAGATAACCACAGAACATTCGAAATGATAATGAGACTGCCTTTTTAATGTTTTCAGATAATATTTTCTAGTAAATATAGTGTTTATTGTACAAAATTTTGAAAGTCTAGAGAAGAAAACATTGTCCATAATGCTGTCACCTACTTCATAATTAGTGTTAACTTTCTGATGTCTTTCTTACCAGTCTTTTATCTATAATTATGTATCTCTATTTTTTTAATTAAAAAAAATTTTTAATGTTTATTTTTGAGAGAGACAGAGAGACGGAGATAGAGCATGAACAGCAGAGGGGCAGAGAGAGAGGGAGACCTAGAATCCGAAGCTGGCTCCAGGCTCCGAGCTGTCAGCACAGAGCCTGATGCGGGGCTCGAACTTACGCACCGCGAGATCATGACCTGAGCCGAAGTCTGACGCTTAACCCATGGAGCCACCCAGGCTTCCCACATATCTCTTTTTTAAAGTCAGGGTTAGAGTCCTATTTTTTTTTACAGTTAACTTTGTAACATTATTTTCTGTAAAACAAACTGAATGAATGTTCTGCAAACAGCAACATTGAATCCTTTCATTAGATAAGTCTCCCAAGTGACTATTTTGAAGAGTAATACTTGTAAGGAAACCCAGTCAACCTTGTTACTTTTCAACTAAAGGTCAACTATTAGGATCTAGAGTTAATGGATTAGTTTTTGCATGTATTTAACTTTTTAAATATCTTATTGTTTTATTATTTTTGGAAATATAATTTGCATGGTGTGTAATGCACAGATCTTAAGTGTTCATTCGATGCATTTGTCAAAACTCATGGAGGATAGGCCACACCCCTTTCAAGGTCTAGGGCATTTTCATTACCCCAGAAAGTTCCTTTGTATTCCTCCCTTTTCCTGTTCTCCCGTCCCAACCCTACGATCACTACTGATTTCTTTCACCATGGATGAGTTTTACCTGTTCTCAGGTAAACTCCGTGTGAGCAGAATCGTACGGACACGGACTTTTTTTTTTTTTTTTTAAATTTCTTTTAACGTTTATTTATTTTTGAGACAGAGAGAGAAAGAGCATGAACGGGGGAGGGTCAGAGAGAGGGAGACACAGAATCTGAAACAGGCTCCAGGCTCTGAGCTGTCAGCACAGAGCCCGACGCGGGGCTCGAACTCACGAACTGTGAGATCGTGACCTGAGCTGAAGTCGGATGCTTTACCGACTGAGCCACCCAGGCGCCCCGGACACGGACTTTTTTTGCAAGGCTTCCTTTGCTTGCGGAGTGAGATTCATCCATACTGTGGCCCAAGTTTAGTTGCTCTTTTTATTGCCAAATAGCACTCCATTGTATGAACACACCGTGACTTGCTATCTGGTCTCCTCTCCACGGAGGTCGTGGCGCTTTCCTGTTCGGAATAGTTAAGAGTAAAGCTTGTGTGAATATTTTTGTGTAAGTCTTTGTGTGGACATAGAAATTTTCATTTCTCTTGGATAAATAAGTAGGAATGGAATTGGCTGGATTAAGGAGGGGTCTGTTTTCTAGACTAATTCAGGAGTCAGCAAGCTATAACCCATGGGCCAGATTTGGCCTGTGGACTGTTTTTATATGTCCCACAACCTAAGAATGGCTTTTATATTTTTAAAGGGTTGGTTACAAAATAAACTAAAAAACAAATAAAAGAATGAGGCATGGAAACCATAGGTTGCCTGCTAAGACAAATCTTTAGTAACTGCTGCTTTTCCGAAGATGTCTGCCACCCCTGTTTTGGTCTGTTCCATTGAGCTGTCTGTCCATTTCTTTAGCTTTATTATAAGTGTTAAAATCAGGTTGTTTAGTTTCTTATTTTCATTTCTGTTTAATTTCTAGGTTTTTTATCAGTTTGACGTGTTTGTTGCTAATATGGAGAAATACAACTTGACTTGTCTGATTAACATTATATCCTGTAATGTTGCTCAACTCCATTATTGGTTCTATTCTTTATTTGATACATGCCTTAACATTTTGAGTCATGTTGTCTTTAAATAAACGCAGTCTACTTCTTCGACTTTATTTTTCTGACTTTACTGTTCTGAGATCTCCAGTATAGTATTTCATGAAAGTGGTGAGAGCATACACACCCCTTCTGGTGTTCTTGACCATGGAGGAAAGCGTTCCATTGCTGTCTTTAAGTATGGTATTAGTTGTAGGCTCCTTGATTGAGAAAAGCCCCCACTGTTCCTACTTTGCTGATGGCTGAATTTCATCAGATACTTTTCCTGCATCTGTTGAGATGACCATAAAAATTTTCTTTATTCTATTAATGTGAGCAAGTACATCTTTTTGAGTGTTGAACCAACCTTATATTCCTGGGCTAATTTCCCTTGATCATGATGTATTATTCTCTCTTTATATTACTGGATCTGATTTATTAAAACGTTGTCTAGGATTTATGCATCTGTATTCGTGAGGGATATTCTTGCCATGTCCTTACTTGTTTTTGCTGTCAAGACTCTACCGGCTTCATGAAATTACTTTGGAATTGTTACCTCTTCCCTTATTTTCTGAAAGAGTTTGTCTAAGATTAGTATTGTTTACTCCTTAAATGTTTGATAAAATTCACCAGTGAAACCATCTGGGTCTGGAGTTGTTCTGATGAAAAGGTTTTTAATTATTATTGAATTAATTTCATAGGTACAGGCTATGCAAATTTTTCACTTCTTCCTGCCTTTTGTATTGATAATTTGTTTTTCAAGGGGTTTATCCATTTAATCTAAGTTCTTAAATTTATTTGGCATAAATCTGCTAATATTCCCTAATTTCCTTCTAATGCTTGTAGAATCTGTGATAATGCTCATTCACCGCCCCCCCCCCCCCGTTGATATTTATAATTTTTGTTTCTCCCTCTTGTTTTTCCCTCATCAGGCTGGGAAGGGATTTGTCAATTTTATTTTTTCAAACAGGTTTTGTTTTACCTTTTTCGTTTCTTATTAATTCTGTTTTTGTTACTTTCTTTCCACTTAATTTGGGTTTATTTTGCTCTTTCTAGCTTTCTGGGATAGGTACTTAGATCACTGATTTTAGACTTTTCCAATATTAACATTTGAGCAGTAAATTTCATCCAAAATATTGCTCTGTACTGCATCCCATAAATTGTGATATTTTGTTTTTATTATCATTTAGTTCAAGGAATTTTTATATTTTACCTGTGATTTAATTTGTGCTTTTATGTAGACGTATGTTGCTTAATTTTCAAATATGTGGGAATTTTGCAGATACTATTTTGTTACTGATTTCTAATTCCTTTGTGGCCAGAAAATATACTCTATGATTTTTGTCCTTTGAAGTTTCCTGAGACCCTTGTGATGGTTGAGGATATTGTTTTTCTTGGTGAATGTTCTACATGTGCTCTGAAGGAATGAGCATCCTGCCGCTGGAGGGTGAGGTGTCTTGTAAATGTCAGAGCAGGTTGGTGGCCTGCGCTCAAATCAGCTGTGCTCTAACTGACCTTTTTTGGTCTTTTCTGTCAGTTACTGAGAGAGTATTAAAATACCCAACTGAAATTGTAGCTTTTTTGTTCTTTAGTCAGTATGAAATCTGACTGCTTATTTCCTGTGTTTTGAGGCCCTTTCATTAGACAAATACACATTTTGGATTATTCTTTCTAGCTGATGAATTGAGCCTTTTATCATTGTAAACGTTCCCCTTGATCTCTGTTAATATTCTTTGTCTTGAAATCTACTTGTCTCATTACCGTAGCCATTCCTACTTTTTTATGATTAATACTTGCAAAGTATGTCTTTTTTTTACCCTCTTGTGTCTTCATATCTACAGTCCATGGGGCACCTGGCTGGCTGGGTGGAGCAAGCATGGGCCTCTTGATCTCGGGATTGTTAGAGCCCCATGTTGGGTGTACAGATTACTTAAAAATACAATCTTTAAAATAAAAGACATACTAATAAATCCATCTCTTGTAAAGAGCATATGGTTGGGACCTATTTTTAATTTATTCTGATGATCTTAGTCTTGGAGTGTTTACCTTATTTACATTGAATATTGATATAGTTGGATTTAGGGCCCCATCTTGCTATTTGTTTACTATTTGCGCTCTGTATTTTGTTCCTTTTTTCTCTTTGTTCCTTTCCTACTCTTCTTTTGAAGGCCGAGTTTTCATTTGTGGTCTTTGGTTTGTTTATATATATAATTTCTTTTTTTCTTTAATTGTTTTTAATGTTTATTTTGGAGAGCGAGAGCGTGCACATGAAAGGAGGGTAGGGGGTGGGAGACAGAGGATTTGGAGCAGGCTCTGTGTTGACAGCAGAGAGCCCGGCGTGGGACTCCCAAACTCACCAACTGTTGAGATCATGATCTGAGCTGCAGTCGGGTGCTTAACCGACGGAGCCACCCAGGTGCCCGTATATAAATATAATTTCTGATTATGGGTCACGTTTTCCTACCTCTTTGTATGTTCAGTAATTTTTGACCATGTAGTAGACATTGTGACTGTGTTGTCGGATATGAGTTTTGTTGTCTTCCTTTGGAGAGGGTTGGGTTTGTTCTAGAAAGCGTTTGACTCACAGATAAGTTTGATCCTTTCAGGATTTGTTTTTAAACTTTTTTAAGGCAGGTCTTGAGGAGCCCTGCTCCTTAGGCATGGCCTTTTTGGGGTGATCTCAGCTCAATATCTGGGATGTTGTGTGAAGTGTTGAACTTCTGGCCAGTCAGAATGTCCATGTCTCCAGCACTGTGCTGCTGCTGGTATCTGTTCGGTGCACAGTTTCCGAGCGGTCCCGCACACTTGGGCATTCGCCTTCAAAACCCACACTCACTCACTGAGGCGTCCAGCGCCCTTGCACGGTCCTCATCTTCAGCCCTGCCGAGCTCCTGTACTGACCGCAGGTTCTTGTAAGCCTGTGCTCGAGCTCTTCCCTGGGCCTGCTCTCTCTCTGTTGCCCGTGGAGCTCTGCATTTTGTTGTTGGTTGCCTGGGGTTTCTTGGTTGGGAAACTTGCCTGGGGTGAATGAACACGTGGAACTCCAGGAGCCGGAGGGCCTGAAGCAGTGAGGCTGACCCTCAGACCAGCCCCTGCTGGGGCAAGCGCGACAGCCTCTGGTGGGGACAGGCTTTTCCCTGGCGCGGCAGGAGACAGCAGCGGGTTACTGGGAAGTTCGGAAACATGATTGTACCTGAGCTTTAATATCACCTTGTAACTACTCAGTAGATGAAAAATTTGGAACTCAAAATCAGATGTTTTACTTAGGGTCCTGGTTGGGAGGTGGGGGTGCAGTATTCAAACCTGGGGTCTGTGTGTCGCCTCTCTTCTTTGTATTCCTCTCAGTTGTGTTTCCATCAGTACAAACATTTTAGGAGCCGTTCTCAGACCTGGACGTGCACCTGTCAGACTTGAGCATAGATATGGGCAGTTCTTCCTAAACTTTTAAGGACTTAGGGATGAACTTGTTAAGATGCAGGTTCTAATTTGGAGGTCCAGGGGGGGTGGAGCACCATGAGTCTGCTTCTGTCACCAGCTGTGGCATCGGGACACCTCTCCACCTTGATGATGTGAACGTACATTGGAATATGGAATGTTTGCCCATCATTGGTTACAGGACACATTGCCACTTCAAAAGGTATCTCTCATTTCCTTCCTTGTTTGGTGTAGAAAGTTGGGATGTGCTAAACCTAACATTCTTTATGTAAATGGGTCCACAGCATGACTTCAAGGATCCACTTCTCCAAAATGTTTCTGCAATATTTTGGAAAGAAGCACGTCTACTGTAGACAGTAATTTGCTGTCCATCTGTCACCAAGTTAAAACATTTAGGGTTTTTATGTTGATTACTGTGTAATACTTCTGGCATTTTTCAGAATTATATAGTGGCTATAACATAACATTTCAGTAGAATCCTATTATGAACAAGGATGACAACTAATTGTACTTACTCTTCCTGAGTTACGGTAAGAGAACAGGTGAGGGGTGACATTTCCTGGGTGGCCAGTGTGCCGGGTAGTTTGCAGCATCATCTCACTTCATCTCATGTTTAATAATCCTGTGAGGCGGGTGCCATATCTGTTTTCCACAAGGAATAAGAAGATATCCTGGGCCACTCTTCTTGCCTCCTAGGAGATTTTTCAAGATGATATGTGTTAGGGGTGTCTGGGTGGCTCAGACAACTTCCAACTCTTGATTTCAGCTCAGGTCATGATCCCAGGGATCGAGCCCCACATTGGGCTCCCTACTGAGTGTGGAGCCTGCTTGAGATTCTCTCTTCCCTCTCTCTCTGTCCCTACCTGACTTGCGTGTGTGAGTGCTCACTCTCCCAAATAAAAAACAAAAACAAAAAATGACACGTGTTGGAAAGTAGCTGACTTTGATTCACAACCTGTGACTGACTCTAAAGTTTGTATTGGTTATATCACATCATTTTGTATGTAAGGTGGCAGGATTCAAAATACAGTGGGGAAGTGCATAATACCTAATTTTCTGTGTATGGATCAGGTTATCTGCATCTGTAAAATTTATAGAACAGGTAACTCAAAGAGCACGTCTTAATTTCCCAGAAGCATTTTTCATCCTATGAAAGGGTGTTCTGCTTATACCTTTCTAGAAAGCACACCCATATGTATTGAGCCTTGCCTGTGTTCTGATTGGGCTATAGATCTCAGTCTGAAATATTAACTCAGCCAAGCAGGTTTTGCAAGACCCATGAAGAAGTCAACTTTTCTGGCTGGTGCAAATGTGTGTTTACCTCATGAGCAGGAGGCCAGCACAATTATGATGTCTTTAAACATGATTTTTATTTTGATTTTGATTTTGATTTTTAAGTTTTTTTTTTTTTTATTTTGAGAGATGGGGGAGGGGGTAGAGAGAGAGAGAGAATCCCAAAAGGATTCTCAATGTAGAGCCCCACATGCAACTCGAAGCCAGGAACCGTGAGGTCATGACCTGAGCCGAAGTCAAGAGTAGGACACTTAACTGACTGAGCCACCAGGCATCCCTAAATGTGATTTTTAAAAGTGATTTGCCTCTTACATTTTGTTGTTGTTGTTCACATACTACTGTAGCAAAGGTTTGAATTGTGACTTTCAAGGTTTTTTTAATTTTCAAAACACACCAAAGAACAAAGAATATTACAATCAATACCTATTTTTCCGTTCGTCAGAATTAACACTTGTTGGTGTTTATCAGATAATCTCCATAGGTTTTTTTCCCCCCATTTTTAAAGTATCCTTTCATTTTTAAAGCAGTTTTATATCTACAGAAAACTTAGAAGGTAGGACAGAAGACCTTGCGTCTTCTTCCTTGCCTACCAGTTACATAGTTTCCCCAGTACTGACATCTCTGTGAGTATGGTGTTTGTCACAATTAGTGAACCAGTATCGACACAGGATTATTTATTATTAACTGAAATCTATCCCGGTTTCCTCAATTTTCCCCTTCTGTTGTAGGATCCCATCCAGGATACCACATTACACTTGTCATGTCTTAGGCTTGCCCCTCTTGCCTGTGACATTTTCTCCGACTTTCCTTGTTTTTAGTGACCTTGACAGTTTTGAGGAGGACCGGTCGAGTATACTTAGGGTGCCCCTTTGCTGGGATTTTTCTGATGTTTTCCCATAAGACTGAGGTTACAGGCTGATGGGGTTATGGAAGGAAGATCAGAGAGGTACAGAGTACCATTTTTATCAGTTCATACTGTCAGCACGGGTTACCATTATGGCTGATGTTGCCCTTATCACCTGGCTGAGGTCCTGTCGGGTGTCTCTGCTGTAGCGTTCTTCTTTCTTCCCTTGTCCATCCTGCCCTCTTTTGAGGGAAGTCGCTAAGGGTTGGGGGTTGTGCTCTACCTGCCTTGTGCTGGAGTGTTTATGTAATGTTTTTGGAATGCTTCTGAATGGGAGGTTTGTCTCTTCTTCATAGTTTTTGAAATAAATGAAATCAAATTGCTTGATTAGCAAGCAATCTACATGTCTAGAGGCACCTGGCTGGCTCAGTCGGTGGAGCATGCAACTCTTGATCTTGGGGTTGTGGGTTCAAGCCCCCTGTTGCGTGTAGAGATTACTTAAAAATAAAATTTTAGGGGTGCCTGGGTGGTTCATTTGGTTAAGTGTCTGACTTTGGCTCAGGTCTTGATCTCACAGTTTGTGACTTGAGCTGTATTGACAGCTCAGAGCCCAGACCTGCTTCGGATTCTGTGTCTCCCACTCTGCCCCTCTCCCACTTGTGTTCCCTCTCTCTCTCTTTCAAAGATAAATAAACATTTTTAAAATTAAAGAAAAAGAAAATTAAAAAAAAAAACTTGGTATTATTAAAAAAGAATACACAGGGGCACCTGGGTGGCTCAGTTGGTTGAGCGTTCAACTTTGGCTCAGGTCATGGTCTCACGGTTCGTGAGTTTGAGCCCTGCATCAGGCTCTGTGCTGACTGCTTGCTCAGAGCCTGGAGGCTGCTTCAGATTCTGTGTCTCCTTCTCTTTCTGCCCCTCCCCTGCTTGTGCCCTGTCTCACTCTGTCTCTCAAAAATAAATAAATGTAAAAAAATTTTTTTTCTTTTTAAAATTTTTTTTTTTCAATGTTTATTTATTTTTGGGACAGAGAGAGGCAGAGCATGAACGGGGGAGGGGCAGAGAGAGAGGGAGACACAGAATCGGAAACAGGCTCCAGGCTCTGAGCCATCAGCCCAGAGCCCGACGCGGGGCTCGAACTCACGGACCGCGAGATCGTGACCTGGCTGAAGTCGGACGCTTAACCGACTGCGCCACCCAGGCGCCCCTTTTTTCTTTTTTAAATGAATACACATAGGGGCACCTGGGTGGCTCAGGTGGTCGAGTGTCTGACTCTTGATTTCAGCTTAGATCATGATCTCACAGTCATGGGGTCAAGCCTTCAGTCAGGCTCCATGCTGAGTGGGGAGCCTGCTTAAGATTTTCTCTCTCTCCCTCCCTTTCCCCCTCCCCCACTTGTGTTTTCTCTCTTTATCTCTCTCCCTCTCTCTCTCCCCACTCCTCCCCCCCCAAAAAAAACCCATATAGATTTAATTCATTTATTATAAACTTCTATTCATATGACTTCAAATTCCACCTTGTATTTTTTCTATTGCAATTTTTCTGTTATTGTTTATGCACACTTCTGAAGGTACATGCAATCAGAAAACTCCTTATGAGAGGTTCAAATAGTGGGTGTGGCTGGATCTAAGAAACCAGAGGTTTTGTTTTAGTAATTTTTAAAATAAAGATACACTCAGAAGTAACCCAAGTGTACATCATTGATGAATGGGTAAAAAAATATGATGTACACCCACGGGAGTATTACTCAGCCGTAAAAAAGAATGAGATCTTGCCATTTGCAACAACATGGATGGACCTATAGAGTGTTACTGCTAAGTGATACTTAGTGATACTAAGAGTAAGACAAATACCGTATGATTTCACTTATTTGTAGAACCTGAAAAACAAATTAACAAAAACAGACTTTTAAATACAAAGGATAAACTGGTGGTTGCCAGAGGGAAGGTTAGTAGGGGAGTGGATGAGATAGATAAAGGGGATTAAGAGGTACAGAGTTCCAAATACAAGATGAATAAGTCACAGAGATGAAAAGTGCAGCACAGGGAATATGGTCGATAATCCTGTGATAACGTTGTGTAGACACAGATGGTGTTGACTGCACTTAACCACAGTGAGCACAGAGTCATACAGAATTGTTGAATCAATATGTTGTACACTTGAAACTAATGTAACATATGTTAATTGTACTTCCAATAATAAAAAATAACTAAAGGCAGATTACAAAATTGGTGTGCAAGGGAGGGGAGAGGATGTACTCAATTATTAATGGAGTTTTCCCCCAGGCATTTTTGATTGTCTTTGATTTGCTTAATAAAATGCATTCTCTGTGTTCAAAAATTCCCTTTTGTGGGGGTGGGTATCTGCTGAGGACTGAGCACCTTTCCTGAATGTTCTAATGAATTGAGTGTCCAGAGTACTCTAAGCAGCACCTCCAGAGCTCTGAATTTAATGTTGATGACATTTTCTATTCAGGAGATGCAAATAATTATCAATGGATTGTAATTCCAAGGCGATAGCTCTGTATATACATATCTGTGCATATTATTGTATGTTTTAGAATAACACTGTGTCACTTTGGCTTGTGGCTTTTGAAAAATGGCGCATGCTCTGATGTAACCTCATAGCACCGGTTGCTTTGTTATCTACTAAGTGGAAACTTCGTGCCCTCAGTAATGAGCCATATTATTCATTTCATGTCTTTCTGCCAAGTATATGATGAATGAACTGGAAAACCAGCCATCTTAAATCCTAGAACAAGACAAGAGATAGATAATACCAGGAAATGCCAATTTCAAACATGGTCTTGGAATTATTGACTTTGTAAATTGTTACAGTTAGGGTACGTGCCTGTCTGTTTTCAGTATGGTAGAAAATGTATTCACTGCAGAGAAGCCTTTCTGATGTTAGAGATTTTCTGTGCTCTAGTTTGGAAAGAGATCTTAAAGCCACCTCCAGATGGCACCGTGCTCTGCGGTTTCCACATCATCCTCCTATGTGCTATCCCATGTAAGTCGGAAACAGGAAGTCCGAGCATTGGCGTATGCTTGGCTCGCAAGGGTGTGTGGTCTCAGCGGGGGAGCAGCCGACTGATGGGGCGTAGGGATAAGGGACAGATGAGGGAGGTTACGGGGCATGCTTTCTCCCCTGAAAACCTGGCACATTCTGTTTGGAGATTGACTGTGGAATGGGAGGTGCTGGCCTGCTTGGCATTTGTGCCAAAGGTTGTCAGGGTGTGGCTGCACCCAGGTGTGCTGCTCCGTGTGGGTTGAAGGAACGGTGTGTGCAGGTGGGAGCGTCCTGAAGAGGGGAGCTGTGACTCTCCGGTGAGTCTGTCAGGATCTGATTGGAGAGATCACAGCAGCTTTCTTCCCCGTGTGTCGATTTTGCGAATGATGTTCTTCTGAGACAGTGCTTACCTTTGATGAGTAATCATCACGATTAATAACCAGCTTACTCTTGCTTTTCCCAGTCTCCGTGCTCGTTTTAATTAATACCTTAGATCAATTAACTCCCTGCCAGATGGCTGGTCACCTAGTCCTACGGTTGTGGATATTCGAGTAGAGACAGACTTTGAAACTGCACCAACAACTTCTCTAGGCCTGGTGGATACTCAGACTTCTTCCTGGCAGGTCTGTGTTCTTGCTGATGGTGATCATCGAGAACAGTCTCTGCCACAGTTGAATATTACTGTTACTATTTAGCCCGCCTCTCAAGACTCAGCTCTGACCTCTTGAGCCATTCATCCGTCCCCCCGGGCCAGGACCCCTTTTCCCTCTTCTGATTGCATTTGGCACTCCTTGTCCGTGCCCGCTGCTTCCCGCCCACGTCTGGTTTCCTTGTAGCTGTGTTTCTCCTTGGGCTCGGGAAGACATGGCCCCGCTGCTGTGCACCTCCACTGCCCCACGGTGTCTCCCTACTGGAGGGTGCTTGATAAACATCCCCCTCAGTGCTGATAACTTGTGTATTGCTGTGGCCTTTTCAGCTTCCACTGTCCCCAAAGATCAGAGTGTCACTGCTAAGAGCTCAGAGCTAGGAGGCAGGTGGGATTTAGTGAGAGGTGGGCAGACTTGATGGTCTCCTCCTTAAACAGGTACTTTCTCCTTACACATGCATCTTGCTATCTAAACCTGGGAGCCATACACATTTTGGTAAATCCCTCACCATCCAGTCTCCTGACTGTTGCTCTCCAAAGCTCGAATGGAACGGTGTCCCTGACTGCTGGAATTATGACAGAGTGCAGACAACAGGATAATTGTGCCTTTGTTGTACCAGGAGTCAACTCTGCGGTTTCCAAGTTGATAAACATAAGCCATTCGAGCAGTGTGCAGCTTTTTATATCCTAATTGGCTGTTGTGTATTTGCTTCTCTTTTCCCTTCTTCCAGCCTTCTTTGCAGATAGTGTTGGTACATGTCTGAGTGGCTAACCCTTGTTCAGGTTTTTTCTGGCCACATGTATAATCCATTAGAGCAGAGGGTGACAACCTAGAACCATGTTATAACCAGGCTGAATTTGATTACATTACCACCCAGGAGTAATCTCTGGCAGTCATAATGCGTTTGATCTACCTAGTTGTATTGCGTGACTGATGACAGCTTACATTAATATTTTAGGTCCAGGTGTATGGCCAAACGGTGGGTCATCTTATCATTATGGGTAGTTAGAATGTTTAAGTCCAGAATAGCCTTAAAAAACAACTTTTCCCCTTAAGATAAAATAATGCTTTGTGTAGAGATTTTGAATAATACAGAAAATAGTTTAAAATTTTTTTTAAATCACCCATAGACCCTCTAGAGTTATCACTGTTGGATAGTTTGGTGTTCAGGGCTGGCTCAGTCAGAAGAGCATGCACCTCTTGATCTCGGGGTCGTGAGTTTGAGACCCACATTGGGTGTAAAGATTACTTAAAATTTTTTTTTCATGTTCTCCTAGCTGTGTGTGTATGTGTATGCATGCACACACATACATACAGACCTGTTAATTCTAGGGATTCTATGTTTTGTATCCTTTTGTTAAAAATTAATGTACAAGATTTTCCTCTTGTCTGTAATGAGTGAGTTTTTATAATAAGAGTTTTACTTTTAATGCTAGCACTGCCTTAGGTCGACTTCACACTTTTCCAAGTGCTTTCACATACCTCCTTTATGAACGTGGTGCAGAGTGTGTAGAGCATGGGGTTAACTGGGCCTCCTCACAGGTCCTCCTTGCTCCACCTCCTCCCCAGTATGCGGGGGTGACTGGAAACATTTTACTCTACAGAGTGTATTTCATTAGGACCTTTCACAGCTCAGTGTTTGGTTAGAAGTAGAGCCACGTGTGTGTGAAGCAGTGCTGTGTCTTCGAGTGTGTTTCATGGTTTGAGATTTATGGCGTTTCCATAAGCTGGGCAGGACTTCATCCCCCCATGTCTTCCTGCAGCCGAGGCCCGTGGGGCTGGACGGCGGGCAGCCACAGGAAGCCTTGGGTTTGTGTCCTCACTGCCTCGTGGGGCTGGTCCTCCACCCTGGCTGTTTCAAGAGCTAGTTCCGTTTTCCTGCCCGACGGTAGAAGAGGAACATGATCTTCTGAAAAGTCAGCTTTCTTTCTTATCTTTCTTTCTGCTTTAAATTTGACCAGAAATCATCCTGGACCGGCCTCCCGGAAGCCTTCTTTGTGTCCTCAGTCCCGTCTTACCTCTCCTCCCTGCATCCCTGCCTTCCCTGCTGCTCCCTCTGTGCTCTGGTGCCTTACTTTTCCAGGGGATTGTGAACACCTGCAGGAGAGTCCTCCTCAGCCTCACGGGAGTGCTCCGCAGAGGGCTTGGGGGAAAGGCTCGGGTCACCGAGTGAATTACTGGAAGCCCAGACCTCTATTCTGTTTGCTGCAGTGTAAATTAAAATTCGTCATCAAGATTGGCTCTTTGTAGGGTGCCTGGGTGGCTCAGTTGGTTAAGTGTCTGACTCTGGATTTCGTCTCAGGTCTGTGAGCTCGAGCCCTACCTTGGGCTCTGTGCTGACAGTGCGGAGCCTGCTTGGGATTCTCTTTCCCTCTCTGCCCTTCTTGCACACGTATGCTCTCTCTCACAAAACAAATACATAAACATTAAAAAAAAAAAAAGATTTGCTCTTTGTAAAATAAAATGCTTTTCTCTTTTTGCCTTTTCTTTCCTTTCTTTTATCACCTCTTCCCCCCTTCTGTCTCCATGGCCGCTGTGGGGTGCGCTGGGCCGGGCCTTTGCTCTCAAGGAATACTCAATCCTACAGAGGCTGCTTTTCTCCCCAAGAAGGTATTTGGACCTGGAAGCATTGGGGGAAGGAATTGGTTGCCGTTCTGTTGCCCTTACCTGGGGTTACTTTGTGTGTGACACAATCTGAGGTGGTATGGAGGGTGCAGAAAGGCTGGGCCCTGAGCAGTGTGGGTGGCAGGGAGACCCCCAGTGTTCTGGACAGGCTGCTGGCCACCCCACAGGGTCCTCATGGGGGCACTGTCCTGGGAGGTCCTCCTGCCCCAGGGCCCAGCACTGGGCTCTGCCAACTCCCAAGTCCCCAGTTGTCATCCACTGCGAGTAACTGGGCCTTCCAGGAGTGTGGACCTTATGTGAATCAAGAACTGGTTGTTTAAAACCAAAGCAGTCCTCGGATTTAGGCTCTGAAGGAACTTTAAAGGTCACCTAATGGTCACCTGAATGTTTCATGTTTTATAGCCGAGGAGAACTGAGACTTAGAGAGCCGAGAGGTTTGTCCTAGCCTTGAGGCTGATGAGCACAACACCGGGATTAGTCTCCCACTGCCCTTGGCCCGGTGCTTTTGCCAGCGAGCTGTCGGGAGCTGTGTGTCTGAATGTTGGGCCATGCCCAGGTAGGCCAACTGTGTTAAGGCCCTTGGTTTTGTTGCTAGCAGCTTTAGAGTAGTTGGGGGAATACAGATGGAACCCTAGGCCTGAGGCCTTGGCAGTGATTTGCTGCCCCATCACCTTCCTTTTAGCAGTTTCCATTGTTTCTAAGTCACGTTCTGGTCATATATCACCCGAGTGAAATACCATGAGAGTCGCTAAATACTCTTACCGATCTCGCAGTTGTGATTTATTGGTCTAAGGGAAGTGTCCAGACTCGGGGGCTGTGTATCTCCCTGAATAATTTCCAAGTTGGCAGCATTGTAAGAGACGAGTCCAGTGAGGTGGGCCAAGCGGCTCACGTGCCCAAGGCCCCCAGCCCAGTTCTCTTGCTCCAGGTGACGCTGCACAAGCCAGGCGACGTCCCTGGCATTGCAGTCTCTTGCGTATTTCTCCTTACTCTTGACTTGGCAAGTTGAGGTACTGGAAGGATTCCAAGAGCAAGCGGGTGATAGCAGACAACTGAATGCAGCCATGTCTTTCCATGAAAACTGCTTTTCTTGGCTTTGTCCCAACAATGGTAGGTTGCCAAGAGAAAATGCTTTTGGCTTTACAAATGATATGGCCATACTCTGGGTTAGTTCTGGTTCATTTTCGAAAAGAATGAATACTTCTGGCTCTTAAATTATTTGGCAAATGTTTGCTCACAGTGTTTGAGATTGTATTGTCTTTGCACACCCTTTCTGAGTCTGTGGCTTCACGTGTATGCCAGCCTGTGAAGGAAGAGGCTAGTGACCCTCCTGGACTGGGTCGAAGCCACCTCAGGATGGAGCCCTTGTTTCTGTGTCACAGCTGGCTTACAAGCGGGAGCCCCATCGTTCTCTCTTCCTCGTGGACGTATTCTTTCTTGTCCACTTCTTCCGTGTTTTGGTTTAAATTCCAACCCAGGAAGGTTAGGCCTAGGGTATACTGGCGTTGTATTGTTATTACCTCTGATATGTCGTAAGACTGAAGTGAACATTCCGAGTGGTGTTTTTAAGGCGAGAAAACAGTCTAAAGTGAGAACTGGAAGTGCAGCTTGAACACAGTTTCCCATCACAAGTATTGCTACGACTACTAAGTGCACAGGATGGGGCTTGGCACAGGTTGATCTCATGTTTCTCTGAAAGTGTCTCATAATCCATTGCCAGTAACTCCAGCTGGCCTCTGCCTCTGAACCTACCTGTTCGAGTAACTTCCCACCATCATATGTTCTCTGAAAAAGATTCATTTATTTTGTTAGGACCCTAAGCATACTTTTGAAAGAAATCGTATGTAATATAAAACGATTTCTCCCCAAACAGTGTTAGCAGAGTCCTAGCCAACACCTGTAGCGCTTACTATATGTCACTTACCGTCCTAAGGTCTTAACGTTTGTGAGTTTGTTTTACCTTCACTCAGTCTAAGAGGAGGTGCTATTTTCTCTTATTTTAGAGGTGACAGAACCAGGGCACAGAGACGTTTAAGTAGGATGACCAGGACCACACAGCTATCACTTAGCAGAGCCACCCTGAGACCGGGTAAATATCCCCAGAGTCCATACACTTAACTACAACTCGCTGCCTAACGGAACGAAATCTTACTTGTGGCTGTGTTTCAATAAAACTTTAGTTTGTTTTGTTTTTTCAAAAACAGGCATTGGGCTGGCTTTGGCCCATGACGCCTGGTCTTTGTGGACTGAGCCTCCTTGTCGAGCAGTGTCAAGTGCCATGCGTGTGCAATCCGGATGTACCCGGAGGAGACGGGTTGTGCTCAGCAAGGAGGGGAGAGTGTCATGGTCAGTTCTCCAGCTGATCGCTGTGTCCTTTCTGGACCACCCTGGCCTCATCCACACAGGGATAAGTTTTAACCAGATACTCTCTGAGGCCCTTCGGCCTGAAAACGATAACCTGTCCAGCTGTCCCTACGAAGCTTACTGCTGACGGTCATGTTCTGTTTCCTATCTGTCTCCTGGCCGGCATCAGTAGCGCCCCCCAGAGCAGGAATTCCTCTGCCAGCTCTGCCGTGTAGTGTGGTTTTAAGTGTATATCAAGGTACGAGGATACAGAGTTCAGCTTTTGAAAAAAGAACGTGTTCAGTGGTCTCATTGAAACCACATCAAACTTAGCTTCTGTCGCCACTTAATGCATTTCTCAAGGCCTGGCTGACGCGAAGTAAGATCGTGCGGTGGAAGCATCTTCCCTCCGGTGCTGTTCCTCCTCTGCCTTCTGTCCTCTTCCACATATTCTTAGCTGGTCACACAGCGTCGTCCCCATCAGGCTTTTAGCTCCTAAATGGGTATGATCTGATCCTTCCCGAGAGTGTGTGTTAAAAGAGCATGCTTGGAGGTGAAAACTGGGGAGAGTTCATTTGTGAGGATGGTGGTTTACTTGAGTGGTTGATGTCTTTGGACCAGAGACTGTCTACTGGAGAAGGCCCATACATAGCAGGGGTGTGTGAGATGTGGAGAGAGCTTGCCCTCCCCTGAGACTTGAGAGGGACGGGCAGTGGGGAGTTGGCTTCCCTAGGGCAGGCATCCTTAACCTATAGGGGATCTTAAGACACCCCCCTCCTTTGGGAATCTTATAATGGACCTTTTCTCCCCAAAATGCATATCACACAAAATTTCTAAGGGCATGACTGCTCCAGCCCCCCTCCTTGCCATGGACTAGCCCCTGTTCCCACCTCCCTGTCACCTGGGGGTTGGGCTGCTGCTGTTGGGGGAGGAGGTGCAGCCTGGGGGGGGGCCCTAAGTGGAAAGCGCTTCTCTGTCCCTCTTTCCTATCAAGGAGCGAGGAGTCACTACTCTTGTAGAAACCTATTTGGGGAAGAAATTTCTACAGTTAGGAGTTTTTTTTATTTAAACTCCCCTAGTTAGTTCTTTGGTTTTCAGTGTACTACCTTATTTGATTAGGTGAGTTACATGAGTAGTACAGATGTTCCCAGGGTTAGTGGAGTGGAGAGAGTCTTGCTGTTTTTTGGGGAGCCCAGAGCTTATTTTTTGTTTTTGTTTTTTAATGTTTATTTATTTTGAGAGAGAGCGAGCACCTCTGGGGGAGGGACAGAGAGAGAGAGGAACTGAGAGAACCTAAAGCAGGCTCTGTTGTCACGGGGTTCCATCCTGCAAACTGTGAGATCATGACCTGAGCCGAAATCAAGAGTCAGACACTTAACTGACTGGGCCACCGAGGCGCGCCCCCCCCCCCACCCCAGAGCTTGTTTTTTAATTAATATATGTTGATAGCTTTCATATCACGACACAAGTAGAAAGTGAAAGTATTTGTCCCACATGCAGAGGTCAGCAGAGGAGGCTGTTTGCAGCCAGTGGTGACCTCTTAGGCTGATAGATCACTATTTCTTTGCATCACTGGGAAGCCCTTGGGAGGCGCATGCCTGGAGCCCTGACCAAAGCCAAGGGTTTGCTGGCCCAGTGGGTGTAGCGGAGAGGGCCCGTTTTACAGCAGGCCTGGCTCCTGTGGGTGCTGTGCTGCGACACAGAGCTGTATCATCCTCCCGTGAAACCGGCTCCTGGGGGCATAGTCTCCTCGCATGGCCGGCAGGCTGCCTGTCTGCTCCAGCCAGGAGCTCAGGTCCTCATGACGAGTGTTAGAAGATAGAAGGGGCTGTCTTCTGGAAGGGAAGTACCCTTGCAGCCAGTGGTGACGTCATTTGGGCCTGGCTACGGTGGCTGGTCCGCTGTTCTGTGATCGCATCTGCCCTCAGGGCTGACGTTGGGATTTCTTTCTGAGCCATGTGTCGCAGTGATCTCCTAGAGTGTTCGTTTATTTGGTTCCTTCCCCCAGGTGCTGGTTAAACACTCACTGTGTGCCAGGGCCCAAGCACACAGAGGAGATGTGTTCTAGGAAGGCAAGTTTTATCCTGGTTTTGTGCCAAAGACAGATTTATGGCAAAGAATGCCATAGAGTCGCGTAGCGTTTTGTACTTCCCATGCCGTATCTGTAGTACGCGGCTGTCAGAGTGCAAAGAGAAGCGTCGTCTACCTGCCCATCTCCTGTAGATGGCTGTCACTCACCTACTTGCCAGACGGCTCAGGACTTCAGCAGTTTCTGATTGATGGGCCGGGCAGGGTGACCACAATTTGCTTCAGACACTGTTTCAGTAGTAAAGGCATGTGTAGGTATTGTTCAGGTTCCTTGAGCTAAACTCTGAAGAGAGATTTCCTCTTTGGATGTCATGCTGTAAAGCCCTGGTTCAGCTAATACATAATCCGCATCCCCGTGCGGTGGGGTGTGGGTAAGCCTCAGGGTCTGGCACCAGTGACTTTTCCTCCTTGTAATCTTGTTTGCGCTTTTCTGAGTACAGGGACTGCCGTTCTCCTGTCCCCTTCTCTCGTGAGGTGAGAGCCTCAGACAACGGAGGGAGCAGGTTTTCACGTGAGTGACACTCCTGGTCACAAGAGTGGTTTTTCACGGGAAGACGTGGTAGACCTTCACTATTTAATTGAGATTTCTTTATGGGAGAGCTTCCCATACTTCCTTGTCAATTTTTTGTGTTTTCTGAAATTGAACTCGGTGCTTAAGGTGCTCCAAAAGAGTCGAGTTAACACCGTGTGTGAGCTGTTGCCAAGTGAGGCAGAGCGTAGACATCAATTCCACAGGCTTTAGTTTATTCATTCGTTCACCATCAATTGAACAGTTTCCTAGTGCTGCTGTTCTGCCTTCTGAATTTTATTGAAAAGATTACATACTAGTTCTCTAGCAGCCTTAAACCAGATCTGGATAAACTTCAGTTGCAAATAGAGCCCGGTTTACTAGGTTGTTATCAAATAACTGTTGGGAAATTAGAACAAATATGAAGATGTTTATTAATTGGAATTAGACCTTTTGATTTTAGTACTTTGTTTTATGCCTTGATGCTAAAAATGTGTGTAAACCTAGATTCGGGACCACATATATTCAGTCTGGTCAAAGGAGAGTAAGTATGGAACAGAAATTCAGAAATCTGCAAGTCTCTAGAAGCAAATAGTTTTGACCCCAAGCTGTAGGCTAGGACTGGAGAGCAGCTGTTAGTTCTGCCAGGTTATGTTGAGACGGTCCAGGAGGGGGGAGATGGGAGGCGCGGCCCTTTGTAAGACTGTCCTTTGGTCCCCCTGTTAGCTCTGACTGGGGAGGGTCAGCCCGGGGCTGGCTCTGGACCGAGGGGGTGGAGCTCTGCCTTAGAGCCTGGGCTCACTGTGCTTGATCTCTGGAGCTGTGTTTGTTGTCACAGGCTAAGGATGGTCCCCGGTGAACTCGACATTCCTTACCTGCTGTCTCTGATCTTTGACTTTGACTTTACCTTGCTTCTTGCCCCGTGAGGATCAAAACCACATTGAGACAGTTTCCTTCATTATTGGATGGTTAAGAAGAAAAATTAACAAGAATTCCCTGGTAAAATCTGTCAGAATGCGTTACACACTCTGAAACTCTTGGTTCAGCCAGTTAGAAAGTGCTCTGCCCAGAGCTAGTACCCAAACAAGCAGACCACCTACTCACTGCCCTTTCGCCCTGGCAAGATGATCATAGAAATAGGTTTTTCAAACCAGGTGGGGTGAACTTTGAGACTCACAGAAGCCCTTTGGGAGCTCAACGGCCTCTTGGTGTTTACTTCGCTCTGACCTTGGACGGTTGGTGCGAGTAGGAGGACAGTTACTTCTCCTTCCCACCCTCTCACTGCTGCCCACTTCGGTTTGTTGATGCTAGAAGCTTCCACGACAGCATTGATTTTCTCATTTGTCACATTGGTGGGTTTGAGGAGTGCACTCCGTAACTGGTGGGAAAATGGTGTCTCTGCGTGTGCTCTGAACCGGGCCTGGCTCGCAGCAGGCCATCAGGAAGTACTGCTGACCGTGAGGACGACTTCGCAGTATATTTTTATGCAGTAAAACAAATTCTAAGCAATAATTACTACATGAGTTAATTTTGTGTAAAACTTTCTGAAAATACAAATTCTTGTTTCAGTTCTTCAGAGTTTCAGATAACAACTGTGAAGGAACCTGGTTCAGAACATATTAAGTTTCCTGAGCTACCATGTACTCTCTTTGCTTAAATCCTCTGAACTCAATGTTGAGCCTCGTTACTGGGCTTTGTGAAGAATTTGTTTTTCAGTTACTCAAGTTAAATTTGAAGTTCAGTTGAGTTTAAATTTGTTTCCATTTATTCAAGGAAAGCAAATAGGGCAAAAGTGGCAACTGGAATATGTTCGCTTTGAAAAAGGCACTTGAAAGTGCTCAGGAGCGAGATCTTCTTGGTTCTGCTGGTTTGTCTTTATTTGTGTTTTTATGTGGACATTTCAGCTGAAAGGGTCAGCTGTGTTAAGCATTGATTTGTCTGCAACCTAAAATCTTAGAGCTGAAAGATATCATGTAATTCTTCTTGTTCAGGACACTCACCTTGCAAGTGAGATCGGGGCCCGTGGGAGGAACGAGTGTAAGTTACCCAGACAGAGGCAGCCATTCCGGTGTGGGGCTGCTGGGGAGATCTGATTCAGTTTCTTGATTGATCCCTAGGAGGTCTTCCCTTGGGACCCCTTCCTCCCAGTTTCCAAACATCAAATGCACCAAGATACCAGAAAAGTAGAGCGAGCACTAGGCAATAGGTAGAATGCTAGAACTTTGCGGAAAAGCAAGGCAGGCGAGAAAAGCCAGTCTCTGTTCCTCCGGAGGGCAGGTGGGGTTCCCGAGCTCACTCCTGTATCGGCTGGAGCTGGAGGGGGGCGTAGGTGGGGGCTCTTCCTTCCTGTTCTTGCCTTCAGCTACTGTATATTTTACTTTGTTTCACTAATTTAAAAGAAGAATTTCTTTATGGAACATTCGGACGTGTGATCTTAGAGAAGGTAATGTGACAACCTCCACCCCTCCACACACACACACGCGTGTCACCTGGCTAGGAGGAAGCAACATGTGGCCAGTCATTCCTCATCTAGGCCCCCTTCTTGCCTCTACCCCTTGCCTCATGGGAGTACTAAAGTGAATCCCAGACATTACATTGTTCCTTTGTCAGCGTGTCTCATGTGTGTTTTGAATGAATGGAAATGGAGTTTAAAACTGATGGGGGAAACCTGAAAGAAGTGGGCTAGTATTAAACACAAGGAGCTCCCCTTTGTCAGTGATTCTGGAAGCTTTTGTCTTCCGGATGATTTTCTCACTGTGTTGCTGCCCCTGTCGGGGTGCGGGGCGTGGGGGAGGGTGGCAACAGCAGTTCTTGTTTTGATGCCGGAGAGGATGGCAGGCAGCTGTTGCCGGCAGCTCCTTCGTCTTCCGCCTTCGGTGTGCAGCCACTTGAGCAAGTCACGCTGTTCGTCATGCAGAATGAACCTTAGGAATGAGCCTTTAATTTATAATCGAAATGAGGGTTTCACGAGAAGTAGTGATTTTTGCTTTCTTGGGTCAAAGGGAGCATTTCTGAGGCCCTTCCTTTTGTATGTGACCGTGTCGTGACAGCTGATGTTGCCTCTTTTTGTTTCAGATGGGAATGGCTGGTAACACAAGTCCATTTGGACAACCCTTTAGTCAAACTGGAGGGCAGCAAATGGGAGCCCCTGGAGTGAACCCCCAGTTATCCAGCAAACAGAGCATGGTCAATAGTTTGCCTCCCTTCCCTACAGACATCAAGAATCCTTCCGTCACCAACGTGCCAAACATGGTAAGTTGCCCTTGGCTCTCTGGCCGTGGTCTCCAGTGGGTGCTCTGGTGTGTGGGGTGTGTCATGCTAACAGTGAACGTCTGCAACCAGACACATGTCATGGGTGATAGGAAAATGTATTTCTCATGAGGAGCACCCTCTCAGTGAGTTTATGTTTTCTTCGATGAGCTGGCAGGCAGAGGCTAGGTAGAGATGGTTTAGCCAGTCCTCCTCGGCTCCCGGGTGCAAGGAGGAGGTTCGCACCTGCGAATGACAGGTAGTGGAGCAGGAGAGCTGGGATTTTCTCACGCTTCCTCTTGGTGGTTGAGGCTGTCAGAGAAGCCCATCGATTTGTGTTAACAGACGGAGGGCATTTATGTCCAGAGGACTATATGGTGTTTGTGCGAGAAGGGTATCGTGTCCAGCTTGATAGGTGGTTTCACACGTGTTCCTTCTTGAGATTTCCCACCTATGAGATAGGAACTAGCCTTGGAGCCTCTCAGCCTAACTCACCAAGATAGAAATGGGAGAATAGCTCCTTTTGCACCACAAAATGGAATGCTTTAAAATTCCAAACGCTAAGGGGGAAGTGTGTTCTTTCGTCAGACTTCACCGTGCAGTGCACACTTAGTGGCTGAGTATCTGGTGTGCGTTTGGTGGTCAGTCAAGGCCGGGAACAGCCCGCTGTCTCCTTCCCCAGGCTTGTTGCTGGGAACCCGCCCTTCCCAGCTTGCCTTCCATGTAGTTGTGCCGTGGTGGTTTAGAAAGGCTCAGAGGAGAGCCAGCGGATTACATTCAGAAAAGTAAAACGTTTGGTTTGTCTTGCGATTTTTAAAAACTTTTTACTTAAATGTCTGCCATGAAGATACCACAGAGAATTCCTGTGTATCTGTTGCCTGGCTTCTCCTGATGTTAGTTAGCATCTTCTGTAACCTTGGTGCAGTTGTCAAAACTAAGAAGTGGACATTGCTTAGAGTCCTGAAGGTTGTGAGGCTGTCGGAAACAGGGGCGGAGTGGTAAGAGCGAGGTGTCCTGATCAAGTGTTACCTCTGTTACATTCTTTGTTCTTAAAAAAAAAAAAAAAAAAAAAAGGCGGGGGGCACCTGGGTGGCTCAGTCTGTTGGGCGTCCCACTTCGGCTCAGATCATGATCTCGCAGTCTGTGAGTTGGAGCCCCGCGATGGGTTCTGTGCTGACAGAGCCTGGAGCCTGCTTTGGGTTCTGTGTCTCCCTCTCTCTCTGTCCCACCCCCACTCACACTCGGTCTCTCAAAAATAAACAACATTAAAAAAAAAATTTAAGAAAAGGAGGGTACAAGTAATAAAATCTGTTCTCAAACTATTTAAAGTTTATACTACTTTATTTCTTCTGATCATCTCCCTGTAATCTCCCTGAATCTGCTGCTCTCCTTGCAGTGACATTTTGTTGTCAGGACCGTGCTGTTCTCAGCTGTGCATATCCAGGACCCGAAACTACCCCTGCTGTTCCCTGGGTCGACCCCTCCAAGCTCCAGGGCAGCGAGCCGGGACCCGGCCCCCACACTCTCCCTGGTCTTTCCTGCTCTTCCTTTTCCAGACTCCTTGTGTGGCCGCCGGTGCTGGCGACTGTCGCCTACGCCTGGCCGTGGAGTGAGAGTGTGTGCTTTTGTATAGGTGTTCCCCGTTTGTGGTCTGGGAAACCCCGGCTAACGTCCTTTCTTCTCTTTCCAAACCTTCCCCAGTGTCTCCTTCGCCTCCAGCTTGGTGGCAGAGTCCTCTTGCCTCGTGCTGCCTGCCTGCCTGCCCCCCTGCTTCCAGTGACCGAATTCCTGGTTGTGGTGTGCACGTCAGGGGCAGGTTCGTTCTGGAGCGTAAAGAGGCTTCTGGTTCCCTTCACCTGGGCCGGGGCTCATGGCGATAGCCTTTTGGTCTGGGACAGCGCTTCTCTCCCCCTTGGCCCCGGGGACGTTTGGGGCTGGACCCTTCCCTGTTGGGAGGTCTATCCTGTGTACTGTGCCCCTCACCCAGCGTCTCCTCACAGCCCTTTGTCCCTCGCACCATCGCCCCAGTTGAGAGCGCCTGCTCTGGGACGTGGTCGGGGCCCGTAGCAATAGCGCTCCAGCTTTCATCTGTGTCTGTGACACCTGACACATAAAACCAGTTTTCCCCATCCGCCCTTTTCTCTCCCTCTCCCCCTCCGTCCCGACCACACACTCTTTCTCACCCCTACCCCCTCAGCCTTATCAGAGTGTCAGGGGAAACTGAGGAAGTATTGTCTGTGGAGCCGCACTGTTTGCCTAGCTCCACTTTCCCACAGGGGCACGTGTGGACTTTGTGGAGATCTCCAGCAGGTGCCTTTGGAGGGCAGGCTTTGAATGCTGTCCTCAGACATTGACCTGGAGGGCACGGGGCGTACTTGACCAGCGTGTGTCTGTGAAGGAGCGTGAGCCAGTCACAGCCTTGGTGCTGTTGGGATGGGAACCAGAGGGGACTGGCAGAGACGTGAGACAGCAAGTGCGCATAGTTGGCCTGCCATCTTTCTGAGTGTCCTCATGCCCTGCGCTTGACCTTATTTCTGCACCAGCCTCTTAAAAGACATTATGACATGTCCCATTTTACGGATGGCGAAGTTGAGGGTCTGAGGGGCTTTGATTTGTTCAAGGCTATGTAGCTCCTGTCTGCAAAGCCCAAAGCTCTTTTGAATAATGCCTGGTGTGGTTTTTGTAGCCCCAAGTCACCGGGAACCCCTCTCTAGTCTGTCTCCGTTGCTTCCTTCAGCATGTCTTGTGCTCTTCCTTGGATTTTCCAAATTGTATCTGCCTCTTGGAATCCATTGATTTTTTTTTTTTTTAATTTATTTGTTGTTTTGCACAGTGAGGGAAAGAAGGTAGCAAAAACTGGGTGTCTTTAATGAAAAAAAATGGGAAGCTTTGATCTCATTTGTGTGTTTTGTCATGCTTTGGGGAATCAGCTTTTAAAGCGCAGCTAGATTTGGTGCAGCAGACAACTCCCCTCAGAGCCCTGGTGCCCTGGTTGGAGCTCTTTATGGAGTGATTTTAAGCCACTTAGTCGTTGGCTTTGGGGCTCTGGCTTCTCTCCTCTCCTAGTTTCTGGAGGATTCCAGCATCCTGGGTAGTTGTTGAGAAAGGCTGAGGATGTAGCCATCCCTTTAATTCACCCCATTTGTGGAAAACGTCCTCTCGGCCCGCACGCCAGGATGCAGGTGTGGGTGGGTGATGTAGAGCTCACCGCCTCTTTCAGGAAACTTGGGAGGTGGTGAGGTGATTGAAAACAAATAATCACAAACACAAACTGCCCCAGCAGCTCTGAGTAGCAGGCAGTGGTTGAGGTTGATGTGGGGACCTCCTTAGATGAGCCATTGGAGAGAAGGCCAGACCCAGCAGGGACATTTAAGGGCGAGGTCAGAAGGACCTGTGGCAGAAGCCACAGAGACCCCGGGGCACCGGGAGAGCATTGGCTGTGTAGGAGCCAGCAGGCAGCCAGCGGGCACGGCAGCTCTCAAGTGAGGGCAGAGCGCTGTGCATGTATGTTGGGGGCCAAGCGGGGACCAGCTCAGGGAGGGCTTTGGGTGGCAGGGATCGCTGCGTGGTCTACGCCAGAGGACACACTTGATCACAGAAGGGAGGGTCCAGGAGACCACACACGGTTTGCCATTGGAATGGAAGTGTAGGGCCACCACGTAAGGTGGCTTGGTGGGTGGTGGGACCATTTACTGGGCTGGGAGAGAAACAGACTGGAGATGGGTGAGGAGGAGGTGACGGAGGGGAGGGCGTTTGTAACTGTACTTCACCTGTGTTTCTCTTGAGATGCCTGTGGGATGTCCAGGCAGAGGCATCAGGCAAACGGGTGAGCGTCCAAGTAGGGCAGCCGCGGTCCCACTCCACAGGGAGCGGGAGATCCCTGGGAGCGAGACCGGTGGAGGAGAAGCAGGGTAATGGGCTGCTCTCCCTGCAGCCGAGAGAGGAGAGCACTTGAACAGGAGGCACTGGCGGCTGCCGAGATGGTGAGTCAAATGAGGGCAGGAGAGAGTCTTTTTTCTTTGAGGTCAGCGGTCATGGGGACCCTTGGGTGCTCTCTTGTCACCCACAGGGCTCCCAGCTGTCCTGACCCTCCGGGGCGTGTGCTGGGATGTGCTGTGGCCTAGAGTCCCTGGTGCAGCGAGGGCCGTGGTTGAGGGTGTATAGATTCTCGGCATAATAGTCAGAAGCAAATTGGCATGTATCTCATCACAGTTCTAACTTTGGCTATTGTGTTTGTAATTTCTTAACTTCTTACAGATTATTTAAGTTAGTTAGAAATTTTATCACAGTGTTACTTAACAGTATTTCATGATTCTGAGATGCGCTTTTTT
This sequence comes from Lynx rufus, assembly GCF_022079265.1. Lineage (NCBI taxonomy): Eukaryota > Metazoa > Chordata > Mammalia > Carnivora > Felidae > Lynx > Lynx rufus. The sequence continues at coordinate 21,842,848 of NW_025814838.1, forward strand.
TCCAGATTGTAGTGTCTTTGAAATCAGGATGTGTTTTAGAAAGCATCAAGATTTAGATCTAATAAAAAGCACTATGTATGTTGTTTTACTTGTTCATCATCTAAATTAATAAGAGTGACATAACTGTTAACATATATATTCAGTGTATAGTTTTCCAGGAGAGCTTTCATGGCTCTAAGGATCTTTTCATTATTTAAATTGTACTGACAAAAGAACAGGAGCAGATTTGGCTACAGGTAGAGGTTAGGTCGTCTTTGTGTGGCCTGGGATTGAGGTCCCTGTGGGTCATCTGGAAGGAGGAGTGTGCACGACGATGTGTGAGGAGGCGGAGGGGGAGAAGTTCCAGGGCAATGCTCTGGAAGGGGAGGCCCCTCGTTCCTGGTGACGTTGTCCTTTCTGCCATTTTCACCTGAAGAAGTCCTAACACAAGAGAACTAGGGAGCATTTGCAGGAAGGAGGGAAACTCAGGCCTCATTTGGGACTGGATTTGTCAATTAGGTCATTGCTGACCTTCAGGACAGGTCCCGGGTTGTTTTTAATGGAGCGTTGTTTAGAAGTGGGGCACATCTTGGGTGTGTCTAATCTGAGAAAGTTGAGTGACCGAAGGGCCTCCTCACCAGCTTCTGCGGCAGGATTTCCTTTGGGGCTCCCGGATGCGGGCTCCTGCGAGGGTACTCATAGGAAGTTCATGGGCAGGGTGGTGGTCTTGTTTGGTCTGGGGGTTCTGTTTGTTCGTTTGTTTTCTTTGCTTCTTGACAAAAACTCAGAACTCCATTATGGAGCCTTCCCGTTCTTAAAGTTGTAATGCAGGGAATCAGGAGTGCTACTTACTTGTAAATTTGCTCGCAAGAATGTGTTAGGAGGCGCTTTGTTCACGTGTCACAGGAGTTTGAAGTGGAAGCTTTGGGCGAGGCCCCCAGGTGGCTGCTGATCCAGATCTGTCCACGGAAGGCAGACGTGGCCAGTGGAGGCGTGTGCCCCCAGGGGAGGGTCAGAGACTGTCTTCTGTGTCCCGCCAGAACGACATAGCTGGGATGGGGCCGTTAACTGCTTGTGGGCGGCGAGCATTCTGCCGTGGCCCTTGCGGGGCTGTCTGTGCGTCTCGGAGTTGTGTCTCTGTTTCTTAAGGTGTGTCCGTGGACCCGCTGCGACAGAGTGCCGGGCTTCCTGGTCAGAATCTTTTAGAGAAAGGGCGGGAAATCCCTGCTTTTGTGGTCGCTGTTCAGTTTCTCCTTTCTCGGTTTCCCAGTTCCTTCTATCAGGAGAATCACCACAGAGGGGAGTTTATCGTTTTGTCTCTTACACCGGAATCTGTAGTTTTAAACAAGCTTCTCCAGCGACTCCGATGTAGAATAACGTTTTCAAGAGCCCCTGTCCATTACAGTGTGGGCACCCTGGTGTCTAGCCCTCATGCCATCGAGTGGGCTTAGTCGGTCTCTGCCTCCCCGTTAGTACCTCACAAGGCTTCCCACCGCCCTTGTTTGTCTTATCTCATAATTTTCTGTCTCTGGTGTCCAGTTTCTGATCGCTGAGGGGTCAAGACTTGAAATGACCGAACGGGGTGAAGCGTTGTGAACCCGCGGGTTCCCTGTGGAGGTGCTCCCCTGTCCGTAACACCGACACGGGCTCCTCGTACTTCCGAGAGGGAGTGTGACATCACTGGCCCGTTGCTAGGTCCCTCCACCCAGGGCTGAGGACTTCTGTCCTTCTGGGGAAGCGAACCAACAGCAAGTAGTGGTCACGCCAGCTGAGATCACTCTGCGGTCACAATCCGCGCCTCAGTCCTTGAATTGGAGAGCATGGGCCCCCATCGTTATTTGAAACCCCAGGGTTTGTCCGTGGGTCCGTGGGTCCGAAACCCCAGGGTTTAAGAGTTTACATCTGATTCTCTCATCTTATTCCTTCATCTGTATCTTGAAGGTCCCTGAGAAAATGTGGATACAGGGCCTTTGAAGAATAACTTTTAGTCTAGACTTCTCATCAGTAGCTCTGTAAGTCCTTCCTACCGTTTAACCTTTTGTTTTTGGCAGTAAATATCAGCTGGGAAACAAAGCCTTGGCACAAAATAGGACACGTGGCAAATAATCAGGAAACTATAAATTGAAGAAGCCCCTTGATGTCAGGCACAGGCATAGGGATTGCAAGCACTCAGT